>NW_027225576.1:1488333-2976666 GCF_038994185.2 Dermacentor albipictus | reverse complement strand
AAATGCTCCGCGACGACATCATCCAGCCGTCGAAAAGCCCATGGGCATCCCCAGTGGTCCTGGTAAAGAAAAAGGACGGAACCCTGCGTTTCTGCGTCGATTACCGTCGTCTGAACAAGATCACGAAAAAGGACGTATACCCCCTCCCACGAATAGACGACGCATTGGATCGGCTCTGCAACGCTAAATACTCCTCGTCGATGGATCTCAAGTCTGGCTACTGGCAAATAGAAGTCGACGAAAGAGATCGCGAAAAGACCGCCTTCATCACCCCAGACGGCATCTACAAGTTCAAGGTTATGCCATTCGGACTGTGCTCGGCGCCTGCAACATTCCAGCGCGTCATGGACACGGTTTTAGCAGGATTGAAGTGGCAGACCTGTCTCGTTTACTTGGATGACGTCGTCGTCTTCGCCGGAAATTTCGACGATCACCTTAGGCGGCTTGCAACAGTACTAGAGGCCATCAAATCATCAGGACTCACTCTGAAGCCAGAAAAGTGCCGCTTCGCTTACGACGAGCTTCTGTTCCTAGGCCACGTCATCAGCAAATCCGGAGTACGCCCCGACCCGCAGAAAACAGCTGCCATCGCAAAGTTCCCGCAGCCCATCGACAAGAAGGCATTGCGTAGATTCCTTGGCATGTGTGCCTACTACAGGCGCTTTGACAAGGGCTTTTCACGCATCGCTGAGCCGCTAACGCATCGAACCAAATCTGATGTCGAGTTCAAATGGCAAACGCCGCAGGCCGACGCATTTCAAGAACTAAAACAACGCATGCAGTCACCGCCGGTACTCGCACATTTCGACGAAGACGCCGATACCGAAATCCACACTGACGCCAGTAGTCTAGGCCTCGGTGCCGTCCTAGTCCAGAAGAAAGACGGACATGCACGGGTGATATCTTATGCTAGCCGGTCGCTGTCAAAAGCGGAAGGAAATTATTCTACGACTGAAAAGGAATGCCTCGCCATCATTTGGGCTACAGCAAAATTCCGCCCTTACCTATATGGCAGGCCATTCAAAGTCGTCAGCGACCATCACGCGTTGTGTTGGCTAGCTAACTTAAAGGACCCTTCAGGACGGCTGGTGAGGTGGAGCCTGAGACTGCAAGAATATGACGTCACGGTGATCTACAAGTCCGGACGAAAACACTCAGACGCCGACTGCCTATCACGCGCCCCATCGATGCCCCGCCGGAAGACGAAGAGGATGACGACGCCTTTCTCGGAATAATAAGCGCAGAAGACTTCACTAAACAGCAACGAGCAGATCCGGAGCTAAAAGGCCTCGTCGAGTATTTGGAAGGGAACACCGACGTAGTACCTAGGGCATTTAAGCGCGGATTGTCTTCGTTCACATTACAAAACAACCTGCTCGTAAAGCAGAACTTCTCACCAGTCCGCGGCAGCTTCCTTCTTGTTGTTCCGTCAGAGCTGCGTCCAGAAGTACTGTACGCTCTACATGATGATCCAACCGCTGGGCACCTCGGATTCTCCCGAAGGCTGTCGAGGATACAGGAAAGGTATTACTGGCCGCGTCTGACCGCCGACGTCGCTCGTTACGTCAAGACATGTCGAGACTGTCAGCGACGCAAGACACCACCGACAAGGCCAGCAGGATTACTACAGCCGATCAATCCTCCTTACCGACCATTTCAGCAGATCGGGATAGATTTGTTGGGACCGTTTCCGGCGTCAACATCCGGAAATAAGTGGATCGTTGTGGTGACGGACTATCTCACCCGCTTTGCTGAAACTAAAGCTCTACCGAAGGGCAGCGCAGCCGAAGTGGCGAAATTTTTCATCGAGAACATTCTGCTGCGACATGGTGCCCCAGAAGTCCTCATCCCCGACAGAGGAACAGCGTTTACAGCAGAGCTCACCCAAGCAATTCTGCAGTACAGCCATACAAGCCACAGGAAGACAACTGCCTATCACCCGCAGACGAATGGTCTCACGGAGCGCCTGAACAAGACCCTAGCCGACATGCTAGCAATGTACGTCGACGTCGAGCACAAGACGTGGGACGCGGTCCTGCCGTACGTAACCTTTGCTTACAACACGGCGGTGCAAGAAACAACACAGATCACGCCGTTTAAGCTGGTTTACGGCAGGAACCCGACGACGACACTCGACGCCATGCTGTCGCACGTCACGGACGAAGAGAATCTTGACGTCGCGACCTCTCTCCAGCGCGCCGAAGAAGCCCGACAACTCGCCCGCCTACGGATCAAGAACCAGCAGCGTACCGACAGCCGACACTACAACCTCCGACGACGCTTCGTCGAGTACCAGCCCGGTGACCGTGTTTGGGTTTGGACCCCTATACGCCGACGAGGACTGAGCGAGAAGCTTTTGCGTCGCTATTTCGGACCGTACAAGATCATCCGACGTGTTGGAGCACTGGACTATGAGGTCGTGCCGGACGGCATTTCGCTATCACAGCGGCGCCGCTCACGACCTGAAATAGCCCATGTTGTGCGACTGAAGCCGTACTACCAGCGATAATGAACTTTGGGACTTCGCGTAACTGACCTTTGGACAGGCACGTACCCAGGGGGGGGGGGGGGGCCGGGGGGGCCCGGGCCCCCCCCGAAATCAGATGGCATACCCCCCCCCCCTTCCCACTCACGCCACCACTCCTCACACATTCTTAAAGCGCTGCCAGATCAATGTTGAGACTTGGCAGCTATTCATCGGTCAGCATTATGCTGCCTTTTTCACTCCTTTTGGATGGCGGTAGTTACCAGCATCTCTTGGGATGTGAAGGCCAGTTTTCTCATAGATTCGGCGCCCGCGAGATTAACTCGAGATGCGTTCATTTGTCACCATCCATTCAACTGTCACGCGCATAGCTGTTGCTTTTGTTAGTTCAACCTTCTTTGTTTAGGCTCATCCTGGGACCAGGAAAGGGATGCGGCTGTTAGTCAGCTGGTCTGTACTCTCGTGGAACGAGTTGCGGGCGGAGAAAACGCCAATTGCGTTTAACGTTTCCTTTTGCTTCATTATTTCCTTGAATGACAGCTCGTCGCAACGCTGGCAGATGCCCGGAATCATATACACGTGATATGGGTTAGATAAGGTGGGAAATAAAATAATGTGAAACAGCGTCCATCACGAAAACCTGCAATAACCCTCAAACCCATAATCAAGATGACTGTTGCCCGTTACCTCGTCTGGTTTTTCCCTGATTGTATAGCACTTTTCGTGCTAAATTGGCAACTGGAAACAAAAATCGCAAGGATTTGAGAAATCAAGCGATCTACTAAGGGAGAGAGCCAAGGCAACAACCAAACTGCAAGGAAAAGCGAATTTAACAACAAATATAACAAATATAACCGTTGCTTCATAAATTATTTATGGATCAACATCTTTTTATTTAAATAGGAAGTCGAGAAAACGCCGTCGGAAGCGGAGAACAATTACGTGTTTTGAATGACGCTTCTACAGCTATCGGTCGAACCGCCTCACGTAGCCACTTCTCTATTGTGCTTATGTGGGCGTTTTTCTAACCTTTCGCGGTGGGCGCAGTACGTCTACAATCGCAGTATCCTGCGCTCTACGCGGTTGTATGGGACTGGCGGCCACACAGCGGTACGCAACTTCCCAAATAACAACACGAGTCGTTTTCGCACTTGGAGCAGTAAACGAGGAATCCAAAAGAACTGTGATTGTTCCGTAAATATATATTTCGCTGTAATTCTTCCAGAGCTAATAGAAAAATTGGTACTATAGTCGGAGACAACTTAAGTCTACAGTGAAGCCTCGCCCACGCCCTCATTACAACCAGCCACTGTTCCTCCACGAGGCTGCAAATAATCCGTACTTCAGACTTTTCCTGTTACCCAAATAAGGCGGTAACCACAAAAAAGTAAAATTATTAGCGCTTAATTTTACACGTTTTCCCTCGCCTATTATAGTGGAATGACGAAAGCCTAGTTCTTTATTGAACTGAAATGCTTGCTTCGCTGCAACTATTTATTGTCAAGCTTCACTTCAGTTGGCAGTGAAGTTTCATGAGTAAACCGGCTCAGCAGTGAAAAGAACTGTACCGCAGACTTTTGAAGAGTGAAATATACTCAGACTCCGTACACTTTGTCCATGTCTGTTGCATACCTCATTGGTTCCGCCGATGGAAAAACTCTTCAAGAACAGCGGACGATCCGGAGCTATCAACCATGACGCCATTTTGATAAGGCCGTATGACGATTATTTTCTTTGCTTCTGTGATTAACTGGCGGAGTAATATTGCTACATGCGTGTGGTATTTGTTTGAACGAGGTTTGTGGGTGCCATCACTCCAGAAAAGAGGAGGAAGAACGAATTGGGCTCGCGCTGTGAATCTAACCGGTCAGCGCTGCAAGCGTTGTTGTAAATATAACCTATAAATAGTTTTTCGTCTTACTGACTCGTCTTTCGCGTAAGAATATCTACAGAGGTTCTACAGCTACCTTAATTCTACACAAGAAAAGCAGGGAGATACCTATAGAGAAAGGGGTCAGACAGGGAGACACAATTTCTCCAAAGCTATTCACTGCTTGCTTAGAAGATTTCAAGCTATTAAGCTGGGAAGGCTTAGGAGTAAAGGTCGACGGCGAATATCTCAGCAACTTCGGTTTGCCGATGACATTGTTCTATTCAACAACAATGCAGACGAGTTACAACAAATCATTGGAGACCTTAACAGAGAGAGTGTAAGAGTGGGGTTGAATATTAATATGCAGAAGATAAAGATAATGATCAATAGCCGGGCAAAGGAACAAGAGATCAGGATCACCAGTGGGGCCTCTAGAGACTGTGAAGGAGCACGCTTACTTAGGTCAATTAATCACAGGGAACCCTGATTATGAGAAGGAAATTCACAGAAGAATAAAAATGGGTTGGATCGCATACGGCAGACATTGCCAGCGCCTGACTGGAAGCTTGCCATTATCATTGAAAAGTAAGATGTGCAATCAGTGCATTTTGCCAATGCTGACATATGGGGCAGAGAGTCGGAGACTGACAAAGATGTTTGAGAGCAAGGACCACGCAAAGAGCGATGGAACGAAGATTGCTAGGCATAACATTAGGATACAGAAAGACAGTTGTTTGGATCAGAGAGCAAACGGGTATAGACGATATTCTAATTGACATCAAGAGGAAAAAATGGAGCTGGGCAGGTCATGTAATGCGCTGTTTAGATAACTGTTGGACCATTAGGGTTGCAGAATGGGTACCAAGAGAAGGAAAACGCAATCGAGGATGACAAAAGACTAGGTGGAGCGATGAAATTAGGAAATTCGCGGGCGCTAGTTGGAATCGGTTGGCGCAGGACAGGGGTAATTGGAGATCGCAGGGAGAGGCCTTCGTTCTGCAGTGGACTTAAAGGGCCCCTGAAACGGTTCGGAAAAATTTTGTAGGCGCGTAGGGTACAGCTTAAGTAGAACATTCGCACCACAATTTAAGTGAAGCGTTACGTATTAATGGAGCTGCAAGCGATTAGAAGTTACCCTCCTCCCTAGCTATGCTTTTCCTCCTCAACTCCCTCGCCGAGCGAGCGGCGCTAAGCTCCGCCTTCACTGGTTCAGCGTCACGATGCGACGTCATATCGTTCACTTCCGGTTGTTTAGGAGCACGCCCGCTCCCGCGCGAGACCTCTCCGCTCGCCGCTTGGCCGTCGACCGAGAGCTATCGAAGCAGCGTGCATTGCGAGCATTCTGTCGTAGCGCCGAACGTGTCCGGTACTCCGCTAAAAACAGGCAGGCTGGTCATTTCGGCAAATGACTGGAGGCATAAACTCAAGCTGATGAAGGAACTTTAGCGTAGACGTACGTGAGCAGCCTGATCGGTCTGCACGGTCCAGACAACAAAGCGCTAATATTGCTCTAACCAAGTGTAAAGCATTTTAAACATTTAAAAATCAATGTGTTGATGATTACACTCCTGCGAAAAATACACACCAGCAGCAAAGAAGAATACACTTCGTTGCTGCTACTGTGTATGGTTGAGCTCTGTGCCACCAGGTGGCTGCACCGTGCAGACCATTCGCATTTGCCCTTCTGCTCATCTCGTGGCTCATCTCGGCACAGTCAAGCGGCCAGACCCTGTCCCCTTGCGCTTGCGTTTGCCCTAATACTGGACTCGCGAAACGGTATTGCGTTAATAATCTTCCGGTGTAAAGTGACGGCCACAAACGCGTGGCGCCGATCGGATACCGGCAGTCCCATGCGCAGCAGCCAGTTCGCTTGTATACTGCCTTGCAGAGGGACACGATGTCGCAGCTTGGCATATTGCCAGTCGCTAGGTTTGCAGTCCACAAGGCAACAAATTCGAATCATAGTGCTCGCGAAAAAACTGAGACCGACTCTGACCGCGGAGCTCTCGTCAAAATGGAGTACGTTGTAACACAAGCAGACGACACTTGCTGTGTGCCGGAAGTGCTGAAGTGTACTGAGAAATTGTTCTTGTGCATTCTCTTTATGTTACTTTCTTTTTATAAAAACAAATGAACTAACATTCCAACTATTACGAAGATTATTTGTTTACCATACAGTTGGAAAAATTATCGACCACGCGCCCTGGTCAGCCAATCAGATAGCTCGCCCACGTGACGTCATATGGGTTATTTGCATCATATGGGTAGGGGCAGCTTAAAACTCCGCCGAGCAGTGCGCTACGATCGGCAGCGATGTGTATTTTTAAAACCTTATAATAAATTACACGCTTTACGCAGAGCACTTAGGTGCATCAATTAATGATCAGAAGGACCTACTCTAACGACTCAGTACGTTTGTAGAAAATCGCCAAAATCGTTTCAGGGTCCCTTTAAAACAGGCTGATGATGATGATGATGATGCCGACGACGACGATGATGATGATGATGAAGGTGGTGGCCCCCCCCCTGAAAAAAAATCCTGGGTACGTGCCTGCCTTTGGACTTTGTTTCTTTTCGTTGTTTTGTTACTTATGTTTAATAAGCGTCCTTTTGTGTTTCGCTCTCTTATATTTGTAGCATCGGGACGATGCTTTTTAAAAGGGGGGTATTGACGCGTGTACTTATCTTTATCGGGCGACTATGTTTCGCCGCCTAACAAATGTAATTGCACAGCGTGGGATGCGCCTGCATCTATCCGACGTTTCCGGAAAGTTATCGATGCTTCCATTCGGCTGTCTGTTGTCGCCGAGCCCTGTGTTATCTGATTTCATCGCGTGACGCGAATGGTGTAGAACTTTGTGGAAGGCACGCGGGTCCGAACGATTAGTCTGGAACATTCGACGACTGCAGTATGAAAGCCGACGCGCTTGACCCGCTGATCAGATTTTCGACGATCGCCGACTGTGTTCGCCGCTATCGTTGTGCTTTAGGTGTAGCCTGTTTTGTGGGCACAGGTTCGCCCAATAAAAGCTAGTTTTGTCTTTCACAGTACTGCTGCTACTGTGTTCTTTCTTCACCGTCACTACCACGTGACAATATATATATATATATATATATATATATATATATATATATATATATATATATAGTTGTCGATTAATTAGGCCTTGCCTCCTGGTTAGCTCAGATGGTAGAGCGGCCACCCAAGAAAAGCGTTGGTTCCAAGTTCAAACTCAGGACTAGAATGTATTTTTCTCCAACTATGAAGCATTCTTTTTAGAGAAACCTGTACGAGTTTCGTTTCTGCTAGATTTTGATCGAGTGCATCGCAGTTTCTCCCTTTCATGAATTACTTCCGTGTACAAGGCCATACACATGTGCACACTTCGTCGTTTTCTCAAGGCCAAGGCGCTGGAAACTAAATCAGCGTTACCAGGGATTAATGGTCAAGCAATTATATATGTACCTTCGGCCATTCGGCCTCCCTGAGCTGACAAGCTGGCCGTTATGGAGAGCCCAATAATGGATGAAAGGGGCCAGTGTCAAAAACTTCTGTGGGAACTGCATAGACTTGAGGTTCCCAAATTGCCACGTGGTTGCCTCGTATGAGGGAGTGATCTCGCAACATTAAAGGCGGAGTTTGGTGGAATAATGCGACGTCATAGGTGAGATTTTACAAATTGTTCAACAGTTGTGATTGACCAAGAAGAACAGCGAACGCGTTTGACGAGTGAAAGGGAGAAATGAACTGGATAAAAAGCACAGCTGGAGTATTGTGGGAGAGACTCGGACATGAAAAGACTGACAAGTAGTGGGCCATAGAGCCCTTCTTGTGATTATGTAAATTTGTATATAAACCCTTTTTTTCTCATCTGTGGGGCGCCGCTCTGGACCTCACTTTAGCCTAGCATGTGGCGCGGCACCAACCATGGCACCTTTGTGGCCGCTTGGACCTCACGACTTCACGACATTGCACAACACAATCATTCTCCCGATGCTTCAAAATCAAATTTACTCCCACTTGACATCTATGCATTTTGTAGATTTTCTCATGTACTAAAAGCTGCATTCTTCTTTCTTTAGAGACTTATGCATTGAAAGGCTAGCTTTCTATTTGACCATGCTTGTAGCAGTTGAGCAGGCTCTACATATCCCTACTTAAAAAGACAAGGTTTCTCAAAGTTAAAGGGTCCCTGAAATGATTTTTGGCCTACACATAGAGAGTATATCACCTGGAGTGCTTCCTCACAAAGATTTTGTGGCAGTGCCTTATAATCAAACAGCTACATAATATTTGCACTACTCTAGAGCCATGGCATTCCCCGGCCAATTTCGTACCTTGAGGCCATGGCCATGTCCTGCAACCTTAGACACATGTCATGCGGTTCATTTAAACTTTGCGTTTGTTCATTTAAACTTTGCGGCTGTTTTTTGTCTCTCTTTTCTTTGGTTTTCGAGGATGTTGTTAGGGTTGATGGGGGACTCCCCGAAAAGACCGACTGGTACTAGCATGCTTATTCGCGTAGTGCGCGCCGATTGACGTGCCACTGATGGCGGTCTTGGGCAGAGCACTCGGGAAAGGAGCCAGCCGCGCACCGTAGTTTATTGCGTCGTTGATCGTGCTTCTTCGTCTTATTCACGTTTTCAGAGCAAAATAAGCAATACCCTTCGCATATGTGGGGTGGCCAAAGCTAGAAGGAATGTACTTAGATTTAGGTGCACCTTAAAGATGCCCAGGTGGTCGAAATTTCCGGAGTCCTCCATTACGGCGTGTCTCATATTCAGAAAGTGGTTTTGGCACGTAAAACCCCATAATTTTTTAAAGCTAGAAGGAATGCTGAAGAGTTGTTGCATGGTAGGGGGCTCAAATACCGGCAAAAACATGCTGGCGATACGGTTTGAATCATTACCCGCAAAGCCTCATCAGCGGGAAATTATTTGTTCTCATCCTTTCCTTTGTCGCATCGGTGCTTTTTTTTCCACTCAATCATATTTAGACGGGTCAGCGAGAAAGTTCGTCTGCAGTGCAGCAGTGGTTTAAAGGCATTTCGCTAAGGTTTTGAATGCCGTTTGCCGCCTATGGTCGCCATTTGCACGTAATTACCGACCACCACGCGCTCTGCTGGCTCTCCTCATTGTAGGACACTACAGGGCGTTTTGGGCGTTCGGCATTGCACTTGCAAGAGTACACTTTGTCTGTAGTTTAGAAATCCGGCTGTTTACATCAGGACGCTGACTGCTTGTCCCGCCTCCCTGTTGACCCACCGGCAGCCACAGACCTCGAATCCGACACAGCGTTATGTCCATCTCAGGCTTTCTCAGCATTGGCGATGAACAGCGCCGTGATTCCTTTCTACTAACCATCATAGATCAATTAAGCTCGCCAACGCCAGATCCTTCCCTGCATCTCTTCTGTATTTCCGACGAAGTCCTCTGCAAACGCCCCTTGCGCTCTGATGGCGCTGACCTACTGCTGGCCGTACCGGGGCACTTTCAACTTTCCCGCGCCGCCATCCATGCCACGCACCACGGCCGAGCGGTCATGAACTTCATGGCCATGGCTACTGCCCAGAAAGTCGATGTCGAGCTCCAGCTACATCGCACGAGCGGTACCTCTCAGGTGTTTGAACACATCTCGCTTCCTCAGTGCGACATGGCCCTCGTTTGTGATACGTCGACCGGACATCTTCGTTCCTACGTGCCTCAACCATACAGTCTGGCTGTTTTGTTCCCCGCCATTCTATGGCTCATCCTGGCATTCGCGCAACACAGCGACTCGTCACTTTCGACTCGTCTCGTTACGTGTGGCCCAGTATTAACGTTGATCTTCGTAGCTGGTCACGCGCATGCCTAAACTGCCAACAGTCTAAAGTGCAAACCTCCGACGCGGGTCAGGCCGGTATTGTACTATCTTTGGGATGCGGCCACGTATGGGGAGTGCTTAACTCTTGCGTCACCTCCGCCATGGGTCGGCCCGGTATTGCACTATCTTCGGGACCGGCACATGTATGGGGAGTTCTTAACACCTGCTTCACCTCCACCGCGGGTGCGGCCCGGCATTGCACTATCTTTGGGATCGGCCCATGTATAGGAAGTTTTGTGTCTACACACGGACACGATCCTGGGTGAACTGGCACTTAACAGCTTCGCTGTAAAAAGAGCTCGATTATCTTTTTTCGCGTTGAATGGACACTCTTCTAAAAATTATGCGGATCCCACGCAGTGTGGCAATCAATGTAAGCCAAGCTTTCGGTGCTGTTTGCTTTAACCCTTTGCGACACGCATTAGGAAAAATAGCGAAATAAAGCGATTTGATATAGTCCCTGAAATAAAGCGATTTTGATATAGTCATCAGAAAATTTTGAAACTGCCTGTGTGCACTCTTGATGAACAATATTTCAGTAAAAAACCATAAACAAGCCGGTACCTTAGGTACTTAATAAATTAGGTCGCGTCCTCATATGTACACACTGTGACTCAATACAACTAAGTCAGGAAAAGTCAACCGAAGGCTTTATTGCATGAAAATATTGCAGGTAGAGCGATAAAAAATTCCTCTTTGGTCATCAGCTGATCAGCCTTCTTGCTTACTTGGTGTGATATTCATAAAAACAGTCATTAGTGGCGGACAGGCACAAGAACACTTCGCACTTCCTGCACCGAACTCGTGATTTGGAATTGCATCCAGGCTTCCGGCAACGCTGTGGGAATCGTGCATCCACGTGCTGAGGCCAGTGCGCTTTACCATCCAAACGAACAGTGTTTGTAAGGAGGGGTCCACTATTATGAGGTGCTTTTGATACCCTCTGTAAGCTTTCCGCACTTGGTCGCCCTCGCTTCTTCTCCAAAGGTTTCTCGGAAACAAGCAGGCTCATGGCAGTATCGGTTTGAAACTGTAGCATGTCCATCGTGTTCTTTCGGACAAGGCCTTCAGCAGAAGCATCTCTTAAATACTGCAACCATGAGTTTGCAAGCGCAAATGAGGTGAGGTGTGAAATTACCCTTACAGGCCATTTTTTTGTCTTTGCTCTGATGTGATAGAGCGACATGATAAAATCCAACTTATCAACCCCACCCATGTGGCGATTATACTCTAGTATAGCCTGTGGGCATTCTACCTCGATGCGCTCCTTTTTCGAGGAGCTCCACCTGCTCACAGCCCTAGCTTCACCAGTGGAAACCTGTGTTGAGGCCACCGTGACCAGATTGTTGTCCTTCCATCGCACAAGGGCAACGTCTCCTTCCTCTGTCACCTTGACATCGGTGCTCCCACGCTCCTCCTTTCGCATTTCTTTTTCGCCCTTCAGCTTACAACCCAGCAGCCTGTTGCACCTGATCGTACCCGTGGCAAGGATTCCAATACCTTTTAGCTCCCTCAGAAGCAGCACGGACGTGAAGTAATTGTCAAAGAACAATTTCAGGTTGCGGTGCTGTGGGAATGACTCCACAAGTCTCATTACCACACAGCCCCCTAGACCAAGGTAGGAGAACTCCCGGTCTACTCCTGTGCCTTTGCCCTGATAGAGTTCAAAATCATGCGCCAGACCATCGGTGCTGCATCGCACAAAGATCTTCACACCAACAGGGTTTGGCTTACTTTTCACCACCTGTTTTGCTGGGACCCTTCCTGTAAATGCCACCATCTGCTCATCAATGCAGTTATGTTCAAGCTCTTCAAGCTGAAGGCACCGGGACCTAATGACATCGAGGAGCGGCCTCACCTTCCAGAACTTGTCCACACTGGATGCATCCCTTGGCTCATTCTGGTCAGTTATGTGCAATGCGCTTCGCAATTTAAAAAATCTGTTTACCGCCATTGCATCTGCAATTGCAGAAATTCGGGTACCGCTTTGCCAATACATGCGGACACGTGGGAATTTCAGGACACCCATGTAAATGAGAATTCCAAAAAACACTTTCATCTCTTGCACGGAGCACGAAAGTTCGTTTCCTGTGTTCTGCAAGGCATAAATATTTGTGTACTTCGTGAAGTCCTCGAACACTTCATCGGTGAAATACTTCATGAAATACTTTAGCGGTTCTTCTGGCGTTGATCCGCCAAGCGGGTGGTAGGTGCAGCGCGTGTCCACTGGATCGAAAGGTTTGGAGAGCCACTTGACATGCTTCACTTTTTTCGCAGGCATCTCATCACTGTCACTGAGATCACCCTCGTCGTCTGCAGGATGCATTTTAGGGTCATGCTCCTCATTCGATGCAGTTACCTGCAAACGTAAAGGCAAAATGATGCAACTGCTAACAAGAAATTTCGCTATTTGCCACTTACCGCTTGAGCTGCCTGTACATCGGCGACTTCATCGTCAGAAAGATCGGCGTCTGACACATCTCCATTCATGATGGCGTCAAAAAGCTGGTCTACTGACGAGTTCGGAGTCTTGCGTCTTGTTCTCGCATGAGTCTGGATGCCTATAAAAGGAAAAAAAGGCTCAGTAAAG
This sequence comes from Dermacentor albipictus, assembly GCF_038994185.2. Classification (NCBI taxonomy): domain Eukaryota; kingdom Metazoa; phylum Arthropoda; class Arachnida; order Ixodida; family Ixodidae; genus Dermacentor; species Dermacentor albipictus. The sequence continues at coordinate 2,963,855 of NW_027225576.1, read as the reverse complement.
CAGAAAAGCGACATTCGCCGCAGTTACAGCAGGATGAACCGGCGGCCGCCTAAACGGTGCATTTGTGACACGTTGTGTACAAATAGACACGCCATCGTAAACATGACCACCGTTTCCTAACCAGTAGTACAATAAAAAATAATTCCGTATTATTCTTATCTATAGCACTTAGTTATCAGGTCCACAGCTTTAGTTCCAGCTTAATCAACGTTTTAAATAGGCAGAAAAGATAAAGCCAAGAGCACCTACTTGACGCGCCGTAGAACGTCGAGTCGTCCATCTTGTTTTCTTGTTTTGGTAATGCATTTGGCGCGGCAATCACGAGATGGCAGCACCGTCCGGTAGAGCGGTAAATTCGAATGCGGCTCCAATGGCCCAAGTGTTGATGACGACGATAGAAGCTCGCAAAAACCTCGTGAAAATCGCGTGTACAATTGTACACGCCGTGTCGCAAAGGGTTAACTGACGAGAAGTAGCGCTGATGTTGACGGTGAATGCTGGATTTCTTCAACGTTCACTCCAACGCGAGAGTGGTGAGCTGATGGTAAACGGTGCCTTGCGTGCACCATTACAATGTTAAAAAATTGATCGCCCTTCCACTACTGTGAAGAGAGGTACAAGCAAAGCTCGGCATCCGCAGATCTTCGTTGTCGTAACGCCTAGGCTTCGCGCTCCCTCACGGCGAGGTTGGCATGTCGATGACGAGCCCTTTCTTGAGCCATTTCCCGGCGGCGTTCATCAAACGCTGCTTGTTGTCCCACCGAACGCACGACGTGCGGCGCGCTGCTGCTTTTGTTCCTTCAATGCGGCCTGCTATTCGGCAGAAGGAACCAAACGCGGCCTTCCTATCTGACTGCCGCGCCTGAAATGGCGGGAAACGGCGGGCGCGGGGGGAGGGGGCGTACACGCGATCCCGCCCTTTTCCTCCTCCGGAGGGAGGTGACGCCTGTTATTGGCTCGCGCCTTGCGCTGCGTCTACTTCTGCATGTATATAAACCGCGTTTTAAAGCCTGCGTATGATGAACCGACAGTGGCTAGATCGGTTAGCATGGTGGTCTCGCAACTCGACAAGCAATTTTCATTTTAGCGCGGCTTCGGTTTTCTCATACGGTAACACCAACACCGACGCTCACACGAGTAAGGCAAGGCAAGTTTCGCTTGAAAAAGTCGCGTCAGATTACACCATAACAACCTGCAAACTTTTGATACCGGGAAGTTCCCGTAATGGTGTATGATCAGGCACGTACGCAGGATTTTTTTTCGGGGGGGGTGGGGGGGGGCAACCCAAGGTAACTTCTATGCAACTGAGGGGGGGTACTTTACTGGTACAAATGTGAATAACGTCTACCATTCGCCATAAAAACTCGTAAACCTACAAAAGAGAAATGAAATAAGGTGTGTTTTACAGGTACGCCTGTGGTATACATCTCTCCTGTATTGGCAGACAAGGAACTACGTCAAATGGACTTGCGCAGGAAACAAGCGCAGGAAGAACACTGCTAAGGACAAGTAAAGAAGCCAAAGTGTAAAATAAAGATTACTTTAGTAGAATAAAACTTAACCAAAAACAGCAGTTGGCAACCAAGCCACACAAACCGCGCGCGGCTGTGTTACTTCGCCAGCCAATCACAGAAGCCAACAAAATCGTCATGTGGCCTTTTGAAAATTTTGTCGTACTTGATACTTCCGGAGCGTCTGCTGTTCTTGAAGAGTCTTTTCATCGGCGGAAGCAATGAGATGTGAAACAGACATTGACAAAGTGTATGGAGTCTGAGCATGTCACTCTTCAAAAGTCTGCGGTGCCATTCATTTCACTGCTGAACCCGTTTTACTCATGAGACTTCACTGCCACGTAACGCTAAACTTGACAATAAATAGTGGCAGCAAAGCAAGCATGTTATTTCAGTTCTATAAAGAATTACGGTTCGGCCATTCCACTGTTATAGGAAAGGCAAAATGTATAAAATTACGCGCTAATAATTTTATTTTTGTGGTAACCGCCTTATTTGGGTAACAGAAAAAGTTTGAAGTACGAATTATTTGCAGCCTCCCGGAGGAACAGTGGCTGGCGGTTATGAGGGCGTGGGCGGGGCTTCACTGCAGACTTAATTTGTATCCGACTATACTAGCGTTTCTTGAATTAGCTCTGGAAGAACTAAAGTGAAATATATATTTGAGGAACCGTCACGTTTTTTTTTATCCCTAGTTTATGCTCTACCAAGGTAAGTGCCGCAAACGACTCGTATTTTGTGGTAGCATGCTGAACATTTTGCAAGATTACTTGTCTCAAAGGAAGTTCCGCGTAAGAATTGGCAATGTATTATCGCGCACTTTTATTCAAGAAAACGGTGTACCACAGGGAGGTGTGCTAAGTTGCACACTTTTTATAATCAAAATGAACTCTCTCCGCTCTGTTATACCACCAGTGGTGTCTTATTCTGTCTATGTGGACGACATCCAAATCAGCTTTAAATCCTGCAACCTGTCCATATGTGAACGCCAGATCCAGTTGACTGTTAATCGGCTCACGAAATGGGCCGACGAAAACGGATTTAGATTCAGTGCAGAAAAGACTTCCTGTGTGCTGTTTTCCAGACGTAGAGGGGTATGTCCTGACCCTTGTATTACGATGCATGGGAAAAACCTGATAAATAGAAAAGAACAAAAATTTCTAGGTGTAATCTTCGATAGTAAGCTAACCTTCATGCAGCATGTAAAACAGTTGAAGCTGAAATGTCTTAAAACTATGAACCTTTTAAAGATTTTATCCCACCAGTCGTGGGGAACAGATAGGTATTGCCTCCTATCTCTCTTTAAAAGTCTTGTGTTGTCACGCATAGACTATGGATGTATTGTATACCAGTCGGCTTCAAAGACAACACTTAAGGTACTCGATCCTGTATATCACTTAGGTATCCGTCTAGCACTTGGTGCCTTTCGGACGAGCCCCGCCCAAAGTCTATATGCAGAATCGGATCAGTGGCCGCTGGATTATCAACGTACATATCTGGGAGTCACCTATGCAATAAGAATCATGTCACTAAAACAACATCCATGCAAAGCACTCATAAGTGATCAGTCCACAAATCAGTTGTACTTAAACAGGCCTTCACACGCCCCGCCGTTCCCGTTAGCAGTAAATTCTGTTGCAGAAAAACTCGGAGTAGATTTCACAGAATTGCAGGAAAGCGACTACTTTGAACCCATCCCACCTTGGGATGAATGTACAGTGACCTGTGATTTGTCCTTTACAGAACTTAACAAAAAGAGCTGTCCAAATGCCCTCATTCAACAACATTTCTTGGCCCTTGAAGACAAGTATAAATCATTGGCATTTTTCACTGATGCTTCAAAGTCTGCAAATTCGGTGTCATGTGCAGCCCACGGCCCAAACTTCTCCAACTCTAAAACCTTGCATAAAAATACCAGCATCTTTACAGCGGAAGCATACGGTATTCTGATAACTGTTGAGCATATAGTACAACACAAAATACAGAAGTCTATAATATACACAGATTCTTTAAGCGTTGTTACAGCCCTGTCCTGTGGCAAAGCAAGCCGAAACCCAGTTTTAAACATGCTCCTTAAACACATTCACGTAGCGTATAAACAAAACCTAGCTCTTGTTGTATGCTGGGTGCCAGGCCACTCTGGGATCGCAGGCAATGAAATGGCGGATAAAAATGCCGGACAAGCGGCTCATAGGAATACCGTTGATGTAAGTAGAATGCCTGGTGTGGACATGAAACCTGTGGTACGAAAGGCGCTCCGTATTCATTGGCAAGCTGAATGGGACAAGGAAGTTGAAAATAAGCTCCACCTGCTGAAACCGCAGTTAACCAAACCTTTCCCACTGAAGCTTGATAGACACACCGAAGTCATACTGGCACGACTCAGAATAGGACACACTTATGGCACACACAAACACCTCTTGACTGCAACTGACCCACCGACGTGCACACGCTGCGGTGAGAACTTAACTGTCCTACATGTCCTCATACAATGTCCTGAACTTCACCGAGAGCGAGTGGCTCATTTCAGGGAACTTTACTCAAATCATATACCCCTCCATCCATCAATGTTTTTATCAGAGGATGCATTTTTTAACTTTAAGAGAGTGCTTAAATATCTTGCAGAAGTTAATTTTCATGACATAATCTCATATCATCCCAACCATCAGATTGTGCCTCACAGGTGAGGAACGGTCTGGTGTACAAAGTATGTCTGAGCGCTCTTGCACTTCTTGCGTAAGCAAGAATTGTACAGCAAGGGACTCGGGCTATCGGCAATAATTTACTTTGTGTGCCTATAACCAAGCATTCGAGGCTTTATATTTATCTTCATAATAATTTTAACATTCATTTACTAATATCTATAGATTTGTCTTACGTGTAGGCCTCTATACAGCCTCTATTTTAAGCCATAGAACTAAACCCACAATTCTACTAAACAAAACCACATGTCCTGGCGCTCTTTGGCCTTGATGCCCTTGCGCCACTAAACCTCAATCATCATCATCAAACGACTCGTATTGTTATTCGGGAAGTTACGTAACGATGCGTGGCTGTCAGTCCAGTACAACCTCGTAGGGCGCAGGACGCTGCGATTCTAGACGTACTACGCTCACCGCGGAAGCTAAGCAAGACACTTACATAAGCACAGCAGAGAAGTGGCTACGTCAGGCGTCTCGACTGACAACTTTAGAAGCGTCATTCAAAACACACGGAATTGTTCTCCACTTCCGGCGGCGATTTTTCTACTTCCTCTTTAAATAAAAAGATGTTGATCTGTAAATGTTTTCATAAACAACGGTTAAATTGTTAACAAAGTGTTAAATTTGTTAACTTTCGCTTTTTCTTCCTGTTTAGATGTTGCCTCGGTTGCCGACAATGGATTCCTTAGTAGATTGCTTAATTTCTCAACGCCTTGAGACTCTCGTTTCCAGTTGGCAATTTTGCACGAAAAGTGCTCTACAATTAGGCAAAAACCAGACGTGGTAACGGATGACATTCATGATGGACGCTTTTTCGCATTATTTTATTTTCCACCTTATGTAACCCATATCGCGGGTATATGGTTCCGAGAATCTGTCAGCGTCGCGGCGAGCCGTTACTCGAGGAAATAATGAAGCAAAAGGAAAAATTAAACGCAATTGGCGTTTTCTCTGGCCGCAACTCGTTCCACGTGCATACAGGCCAGCTGACCACGAACCTAATCCCTTTCTTGGTCCCTGGATCATTCTAAAGGAAGAAGGTTGCACTAACGAAGCAACAGCGAAGCGCCTGACCGTCGAAAAGACGGCGAAAATTGAATGAGTCTCGAGTTCATCGCGTGAGCACCGAATCGATGAGGAAACTTGCCTTCACACCCCAAAAGATGCCGATAACTACAGCCATCCAAAAGGAGTGAAAAAGGCAACAAAATGTTGACCGCCGAATAGCTGTCAAGTTTCAACATTGATTTGGCGGCACTATAGGAATGTGTGTGAGAAGTGGTGGCGTGGGTGAGGAGGGCGGGGGGTATGCGTCTTAATTTCGAGGGGGGGGGGCCCACCTAGGCCCCCCTTGGGTACGTGCCTGTGTATGATACTACTGAAGCCGTGGTTACCACCAACATTACCGATGCCGTAAATCAAAAAACTACTTTTGAAGCCGTAGTGATCTTTAACATTACCAATGCCGTACCACAAGCAAAAACTTCCGAAGCCGAAGTACATTCCAACATTGTAAATGCCGCACGGCGAAAGAAAACATTCAAAGCTGTAGTTACCTACCGACATTGTCCATGCCATGCCATGAGTAAACGACCATATAAATGCAACACGCAAGTTCAGGGTCACAAGCGTAACTGGTGCATGAGGTATCTCAGCTGTGAGACATCATGATTGTTATAACACTGTAATGAATTTGTATGGTTTCTGTGCTGTACAGCCGCACTGATGAAAAATGAAAACTTCATAAAACAATGCAACATAAATACACGGAAGCAACGCAACACCTGCGATTGCTACAGGTGCTTTTGTGTGTGATTCCTTTGTTCCAGTGCTGTGCAGAATTGCCTAGCGTTGTGGCCATCGGTTAGGTAGCCTAATTAATGTGAAACGCATACAATCAAGCGTTTATTAGAAAAGAAATGTTAGCTAGAACAACAAATAAAACCATTTTTCGCTCTTGAATGGGTATCAGGAGCTGAAAGTTTGTTGATGAGCTTTCTCTCTTCCTGTCTGATACCACCAAATGTTCTTTTTTTAATGTAGTAATAACTAATATTCTATAAAGGCTACATGAATATGCAGGATATTCCTAGCGAAAAATTCACAAAAGAAGGTCAGTTTTCAGTTGTACTGTATTTCAAGAGCACGAACAGCCCGTCTTTCACCATGGGAGGAGCCGAAAATGAAAAGCAGGCAATGTAAGCCAGAATCTGAAGTCAGCTCACCATAAATAAAAGACTCACAAAGCTCCATTTCTTTTTGAAGATCGCAATCATGCGCAAGCTGCAAGAGCCTTTGAGAGAGCTTCTTTGTTTCTATTCATTTGCTGGCGTGTGCCCTCTTCTTCCCATATGCCAACAAGGTATCCGGAATGAATATGAGATAGGGAGGCGACAGGTAGTACTACTAGTACAAATACTTTATTATATACAGAGCTCGGACGGGTTCCTGCCCCAGTTCCCCAGAGCAAGTAGAGGGGTGAAGACGAAGTTTGTCCAGCAGGTTGGTGTCCCTATTCCAAGGCCCCACTGGCATGGGCAAGCCACTCAGTTTTTTTTTATCAGTCGTAGCTGATCTTCCAGGGCCGCTCAAGACAGCAGCGCCTCCTATTCGTTCCATGTGTAGATTGATTCGTGTTCTTCTCCGTGTGCTGCACTCCCACGTGATAAAAAATGCAATTAGGCACCCCCATGCAAAAAAAAAAATTTGTGACTACTTATAATGCTATGTTTATTGCGCATCCCCTACTAAGCCTGGCCCGTATTTTCAGCCCCTACTACTATCATAACTTGTTAACATACAGACAAATTTCTGCAGACACACAGGATTATCTCACCCGCCGTGGTTGCTCAGTGGCTATGGTGGTAGGCTGCTGAGCACGAGGTCGCGGGATGGAATCCCGGCCACGGCGGCCGCATTTCGATGGGGGTGAAATGCGAAAACAACCGTGTACTTAGATTTAGGTGCACGTTAAAGAACCCCAGGTGGTCAAAATTTCTGGAGTCCCCCACTACGGCGGGCCTCATAATCAGAAAGTGGATTTGGCACGTAAAACCCCATAATTTAATTTTTTAATAAGGATTATCTCTCCAAATCTTGGCATTCATGAGAGGCTGTTCCACACTGCAACGTAAATACGTGTAGCTATGATAGTATCGGTGCATGAACATCTTGTGTAAATATGTGTGTACCTCCATTCTAAGAGGCATAATCAGTGATGGACCAGCTGAAAACTTTGTTCTTATATATGCAAAAAATAATGTGATTACGATATCTTAGCTTGAAACGGCCAAACGAACAAAGAAGAAGTGATACATTGAATTTATCACGACGCAGATGTTAAAGATGGCATGTTGTCTTTCTGATGTAGAAGTCAAAAGCAGGTACAAAGAAAGAAAAATCGCAAGGACGCTAGTCCAATAAGTGTGCCTTGTTTTCATTTGCTTGAATAATATTGTTTACAGGCAGTGCTATGTGTCCAATAAGGGCAAGTTGAATTGAGCACACTAATGCATGTAACTAACTTGCGGGTACAAATTGCAAAGTATACTGCCTAGCCTCACATGCTTCTTTCAGAGCATCATTGCCTGCATTTTGTGGTTAACCTGTAAAAATGGCATGGCATTATACAAAAATTATACCTTTTATGATGTGGCGAGTTCCGAGGAATGCGCACGTAGTAGCATTTTATCGTTGGATGAACTTTTCACAATTCTGCGAGATTTTGAATCTCCGACCGCGCGGTGAGAGCGCCAAACCTAACGGGCTACGCCTACTTGCGGCGCAGCAACCAGAGTAGGCATAGCCCTAATCCCCACGCCGGCGCGGATGACCGGCCTTCCAAGCGAACTACTGACCAACAGAATCCATGCCCGGGACCACAGTCGCCACGGGGATGCAAATCAGCCCGGAGGAGCTCGATGAAGCGGGATGAACAACTGCCCTCGGCAGCAAGCGAAAACAATCAACGAGTACACCGTCATATGGTGGGCAACGTGTCCCCAAGAATACTCCGGCTGGCAGCCGCAAGGCCAACTCGCCGGCCAAAAGTTTCATGAAGCAGGTTACGGCAGCCTGTAGGCTACCAAATCTACCCAACGACCAAATCAAGATCATTGTGTGCCCTAAGGGAGGCCTCGACGTTTCCAAAACCGATGTCATACTCCTCGCCCAAGCGCTGGCCATGGCAGCGGCCTTGACGGAACAGCAGACTGCCGAGGACACCGTGTGCCCAAACAAGGTGCAGAATATTTTGGTTATCTCTACCTCTCACGATCAAAATGCGAGGGCTTATGCAAGAATCAGGAAGTTACATAATAAACTGGGTGCCATTGAGGTGCCAGCCTACATCTGTGCCCTCAATGACACGTGCAAAGGTGTAATAAGAAACGTAGGTCTTTCACTTGACGAAGGCGCCCTTGCAAATTTGATTCTGAACCCCAGAAACACTGCGGCATTAGAAGTCAGAAGAATTAAGAACACACAAGTAGTTGTTGTACTCTTCGACGGCATGCGGGTGCCCAACACGGTAATGTGCGGAGCCGCCCTCGTTCCGTGCTTTCTGTACAAACGGCAGGTGGATGCATGCTACGCGTGTGGCCACATGGGACACCGCGCCAACGTGTGCTCTAGTGGAGAAGAGGAAAAAAACAAGTGCCGCGGCTGTGGGAAAATGAAGTCTTCAGAGCCAGAAGAGGGGGGGGGGACACCAATGCACACCGCAATGCGAAGGATGTGGTGGCACCCATATCACCGGAGATAGTACATGCAAACAACGCTACCGGATTCTATATATCGTTAGGCGTCGGCGTCGAAGGCGACGATAAATGGTGCGAAAAGCGCAGATGGCCAGCGGCGATGACATCAGTATCTCCTACGCACGGAGCTCGGTGACATCTGCGGCAGCATATGGTGGCTCCACCCTGCGAGCCCACTCACAATCGAGGGGGCGCTCTCGCTCCAGGAGGCGAACCGGCTCAAGCAACGGCGGATACACCAGCGTATCCTGATCTAGATTCCGGCCCCAGCCCGCTTCCAACCCGCGAAGCGGGCCACGTGGGCCCCCAAAGGCAAAGGCTCCAGCACAGCGCCCTCGACGGGAAAGACGACTACAACGGCCAAAAGAACAAGTGGTGAGGCACAATGAGAGCAAGTAAATGGCACCCGAATCCTATCACTTGAGGCGGACAATCAACAGCTCAGGCGCGAACTTGCAGTGCTTAAGAAGGCCTTAAATATTAAGCATTAGAGGGAAAATATAGAACCGCGATGGAGATAAAATTAAAGCTATAGGGCCGTTTGCGGGCAAATGCAAGGTTAAAGCTCTCAACCCAGAACCAGTGAGCGAGAAAGAAGAGGAGGATGAGATGACGGAGCTGAGCGAAGCCCCAACTACCGACGACGATTCTTCCGCCAAACAAAGAGCAGAGGCAACCTAGCTTTCGTAGAAAAGACCCTAGGACGCATGATGGAAATGATCTCCGGGATAAAGACGAGACTAACTCAACTAGAGAGACCCAAGGCCCAAGCCAAGGGCAGGCTCACGATGTAGACAGTGCAGACTCAGGCAAACCCGAATCATGGAGGTGGGGGCTCAAAGGCTAATTAATCATCCTCAGCAAGCAAAATGGCGGACGCGAATAGCAACAATCTGAAAATATGGCAGTGTAACTGCGCAAGTTTGTGAAGGTGCAAGGGCCCATTGGGCAGCTTATCAGGTCTATTGCGGGCAGTTATATTGTTACAGCAAAGGCTATGTGGAGCAGAAATTTCTCTCTTGTGGTACCGCACTGTAGCATACAGGGGAGAACAGGACAAAGGTATCGCCACCCCAATCAGAAAGAACATCTCCCTCGTTGAGCACGGAGTCCCCGCATACAAAGCGGGCCTCGAGGCCCCGCTAATAGAAACCATACCGAACAGAACAAGGAATTCTAACGTTTTCATTTTTAACCTGTACCACGCACCATTGTATAGGAAAAGAGACTTCAAAACATTACTAGTCACCGCGTCGTTGTTGCGGGTGACATTAACGCCCCCAATTTGGAATCGGTACGGTTGCAAACGTGAAAAAGAGACGAACTGGGCCTTCTACGTAGCAGAGCTTGGCTTAATACTTGTCACAGAGCCAAGGCTTCCGAGCAGATCCGGTAACTCGGTCATCGAGATGCGACCCCTGATCTCAGCTTCCTCCCACGTATCGAAGGCATGTGGGACAACCTCCAGTGGGGATAGGCAGTGACCATCACATACCCGAAATTCTGTTGCTTGTCAAACCCAGACCACCCGTGAGATATGAGTATGAGGACTGGGACCTTTTTCCAAAAATCGTAAAGGAAACAGTCCCGCCAGACGAGACGTACGCAGATCTGCTAGAGGATCTCAACAAGGCAGGTAAAGCAGCAACCAAAGAGATTGCTACAGATTTGGAGGTTCCTAAAATGGACTCGGGACTCGCTTACCTTCAGGAGGAAAAATACGCCCTCTAAGCCAGGTGGAAGACCCAAAAGCTTAATCGTAGACTCAGAGTAAAAATTGCGCGTCTTAACAAGAGATCGAATACTACTCGGGTCAGCTTTCCCGGCAGCAAAGGGACGAGAAGTGCACGGAAACGGACGGGCCTATGCAAAGAGATAGCAAACCGAACTTACTGAAAAGCCTCCTCAACGATAAACAGTCTAAGGGCACCCTTAGCTTCGCGTCGGATAGGCTCATAAAGAAGCAAATAGCAATCGGTCTCACCGAGAGGGAAATAGCCAACTTAGCACATATTTATCTCCCCCTCGCCAAAGACGGGAATCACCCGGTATAGCGTCTAAACTACATGGGACTTTTGGCACCTGATCTAGACGAACCCTTCACCGTGTCAGAGATCAGGCATGTCCTCTTATATCTAAATGGTAGATCAGCCCCGTGACCCGACAGAGTCACGAACAAAGTACTCAGAAACCTAGACGATAGGGCAATCGAGATTGTCACAGCCGAAATCAATGAGGTATGGAAAACTGGAGGTTTCGGTAGACTGGCATATCGCAAAAGTTGTACTCATACCCAATTAGGAAAACCCCCACACATAAACAACCTGCGGCCTATTTCCCTTACATCATGCATCGCCAAGGTCGCGGAATACGCGAGACATAACAGGATCACTGAAACTATTGATAACAAGGAGCGCTTTAGACAAGGTAATCGGCTTTAGACAGGCGTTGTCCACAGAGGACGCTATGCGTTTGCTTGAGTGCAATCTTTGATAACACTATTCGCGACATGAGAGGGATCCTCCCACTGGATCTCTCCAAGGCCTTCGACAAGGTCGCGCATAGACACATCCTGACGCAGATTTCCTCTCTTAACCTAGGTCAGCGTTTTCGTCACTACACCATATTGTTACTTTCGGATTGCAGGGCACACCTCCGTCTAGGCACGGTTTCGGGAGGACCCTACCAGCCAGGCACCGGCGGCACCCATGCAGCGCTCTGTCCTCTCCCCTCTCTTACTAAATATAACCATACATGAGCTGTACACTCGCCTCGCTGCAACCCGAACGTGGGGCACGTCATTTATGCGGACGACATGACGATCTGGGCGCAGGGCGGCTTGCTAGCCATGCTCGAACACCTGTTACAAAGCACATTGGATGCTACGGGATACTTTCAAACACGGGCCTTGAACTTTCCCTCAATAAATAAGAGCTACTGTTATATCGACAGTCTAAATAAGGGGTCAGAAATCTTGCGCCTCTGGAAACTCTGCCGATAGAAATTCGAGCTAAGAATGGACATCCAATACCGAGGACGGACTCGATCAAGATTCTAGGTCTCCTCATTGATGCCAAGGGCTGTAACTCGACGGTCCTGAACAGGCTCACTGGACAGGCTAGTAATATCCTAAGATTTGTAGCCCGCGTCTAAAATCGAAGAGGCTGTCTCAAAGAGGACTATCTGCTCCGAACGTATCAGTTATTCTTCCTAAGTCATGTTATATACATCGCGCAATACCTTCATTGGGGTAAGGTGGGAAAGGTCAAACTCGATTCGCCAATCAGAACCGGGCTCAAGCGCGTGCTCGGCCTTCCGCAGTCCACGAGCACCGAAAAGCTGCTGGAGCTAGGACTCCGCAACACCATCGAAGAGCTAATAGAAGCTCACACAGTAGCTCAAATAACATGACTGCCATGCACTAAGCCAGTGCTCAAGATTTTATAAGAAGCGAGTATCGAACCCATGCATGAACCGGCGACCAAATTTAGCTTAATGCTGGAAACTAAGACTAGCCTCATGGTTGACCCCGTCCAGCGAAACATCCACCCAGTGCATAACGAGGGTAGAAGATTCGCGAGGGCCATGTCCATCCTTAACAAGATCAATCCGCACAAATTAGGTGCCCTTTTTCTCGATGCTGCCAGATATGACAGTGGGGATAAGTTCGCTGTCTCAGTTGTAGACGCGGGGGGCAACGTGGTTAATGCAGCCTCTGTCTATAGTAAGTTTGCCTATGTGGCGGAGGAAGCGGCTATCGCTCTGGTTTTTCTCAGCACAAAAGTTGCCCTTATCGTCTTCTCAGACTCACGCTCGGCGGTTACATCCTTCTCGATCGTCCTCGTGTCTGAACAGGCGAATAGCATTGTGAACAAAGCACTTTAAGGAACTCGGGGGAGCAGCGCAGCAGGATACCACATCTCGTGGTTCCCAGACCATCTAGATGACTCAGTTAACCCGCTCAGATGTAATTCTTACGAGCAGGCCCACCGGAGAGCGTGCGATTTTGCGTACCACGCTGTCGTGGATAGCCATGCTTCAGCATCCACAAAGATCGGGTCAGCATCCACAAAGATCCATTAGGTACTTTCCGCCAAATTGTTTCCCAATATAGTCTGGGCATTAGCACATTTCCACCTTCCTAACCCCAAATTGAACAAACCTCAGGTTAGCACACTCAGACTATTGCAAAGCCATTCGTATCCCACTCCTCGGTCCCTTAACAAGATAGGTCTTGACCACTCACAGTTGTGCCCCATATGTGGTCATGACTCATGCTCTTTTGATCACATGCTCTGGCTGTCACGACCCCTTAACACCTCTCCACCCATCATGAAAGAGCAGTGGGAGGAATCCCACAAGAGCAGCAATCTTCACATTCAACTCTAGGCTGTCCAGAGGGCCCACGGCATTGTGCCGGGGACGTCTGCCGGTCCCATCGTGCGTGGAGCAACCTACTTGATCTCAGTTCCTCAGGACTCAAATTTTAAATTCTTGCCTTGTCATGTCAGTGAATTTAGTATACGCTAAAAAGGGTGAAGGCAAAAGCCTGCGCATTTAAGAGGCATTCATTAAATTTAAAAAATTAAATTATGGTGTTTTACGTGCCAAAACCACTTTCTGATTATGAGGCCCGCCGTAGTGGAGGACTCCAGAAATTTCGACCACCTGGGGTTCTTTAACGTGCACCTAAATCTAAGTACACGGGTGTTTTCGCATTTCGCCCCCATCGAAATGCGGCCGCCGTGGCCGGGATTCGATCCCGCGACCTCGTGCTCAGCAGCCTAACACCATAGCCACTGAGCAACCACGGCGGGTATTCATTAAATTTACATTCTCATTCAAATGGGTTGTTACGTCTTATTTTTTTCTCCCATCAAAGATCCTCGGTTCGATGCCTTAACTGACGCTACCCTATTAACCTGTGCCTTAATTAACTTCGCCCTTGTTACCACAAAAGGCCGTGGGTTCGAGTGCCTTAATGAATCCGATAATAATTAATAGTGTCTCAATTACGTACGCCTTCACAGCAAACGTCGTGGGTTCGACTTTACTTTGCCTTTCCTTTTTTGCATGATAAGTGGCAACGGAGCCAGCTGTGGAAGAAAACGACCGACGTGCGCGTGTCTTCACGATTCAAGCTCACGATCGAAGCCAAAAATGCCCTGCTCTGCTGATGAAAGGATCAAAGGCTTAATCGCAGACTCTGAAGGAAGGTCTCGTAGCTCAACAAGGTCATCGATGACCATCGACGGATCCATCGACGGACAGATGCGCAATGGAAAGTACTGGGGTATGCTGAAGCACCTTTTCCACGAAAACGGCTCCAAGTCAAATCAGAGGCATACGTTGGCCAGGGCACTTCACGAAGCCACTAGGTCTCACACGGTCGATGAACTCTTCTCAAAACTTATACAGAAGTACCTGCCTGTCCTACGCGATGGGGATCCGGCAACCCAACTCCCGGAACACCGAGGCCCTCCTCACTCCGAGCTGAACGAAGACTTCTCCATTGCCGAGGTCAGACAGGCCATATTCGCTCTCAACCGAAAGTCTGTGCCGGGTCCGGACGGAGCCACCAACAGAATGTTGAGAAACCGCGACGACACGTCGATTGTCTTTCTGACCGAGAAGATCAACGGGTCCTGGAAGAGCGGCGTTATTCCTGTGGGGTGGAACACGCCCTGCACGCTGCTCATTCCCAAGCCCGGCAAGGCCTCGAACATCGAGAACCTCAGGCCGATTTCTTTAACCTCCTGCGTCGACAAGGTCATAGAGCACGTCGTCCTCAACAGGCTCAACGGGCACCTCCAAGACAACGAAGTTTACACGCACAACATGATCAGCTTCCGTGCCGGACTCTCGACGTAGGATGCCATGAAATTAATCAAGCATCAGATCGTGGATGGCCGTTCCTGAGACGTCAAGGCTCTGCTCGGTCTGGACCTCGAGAAGGCTTTCGAGAACGTGTTCCACACCTTAATTGTCAAGACCATTTCAGATCTTAGTCTCGGTTCTAACTTCCACAGCTACGTCAGCTCTTTTCTAACGTACAGGAAGGCCAAGCTTCGCTTTGGAGACTGCCGCTCCGAAGATGTGCCCGTCGGAGGGCGGGGCACTCCTCAGGGCGCCGTCATCTCCCCCACAGTGTTTAACATCTGTATGATTGGTCTTTCCGAGAGGTTGGCGCGCGTCGAAGATGTCAAGCCCACCATCTATGCTGACGACATCACCATCTGGTGCTCCGGCGGCGGCGACGGCAGAGTCGAAGAAGCCATCCACGAGGCGATCGACGTGATCGAAGAGTATCTTCGCCCCAGCGGACTTCAATGCTCCCCCGCCAAGTCGGGGCTTCTGCTTTACAGAAAAATGATGGGAGACAGACCCAAATATTGGAAGCCAGTCTCCGAAAGCAGCACCAGCCTTCGCACTTGTGACGGGGTGGTGATACCCAGCGTCAACGTTATTCGGGTCCTGGGCATGTTTGTCAATTCAACGGCGGGAACCTTCAGCAAGATCATCGCAAAGATGGACAACGCTTTCCGCCTCATTCGCATAATCGCAAACCGGCACCGAGGCATGAAGGAAAACAATCTGCTCAGGCTACTCAATGCCTTCGTACTATGCCACTTCACTTCACGATTTCTATGCACAACTGGCTCAGGGTGGAGCGACACAAGCTCAACGCTCTCATCCGCAAAGTAGTCAAGATGGCTATCGGGCTACTCATCAGGACAAACACGCAGGATATCCTCAAGCTGGGGGTACATAACACCGCCGAGAGGATTGCCGAAGTCCAAGAACGCGCTCAACTCACTCGCCTGACCACCACAACGGCAAGTAAACGCATCCTCAAAGAGCTGGGTTACCACCCTGCGGGATTCCCTATGGTCAGTACCCCGATCCTTAGGTACATTCGAGTCGAGACAAGTTCGAAGTAGCCCCTGTGCCCAGAAACGTCCATCCCGTTCACAACGGTCGTAGATGCAAGGCCAGAGCAGCAGCGATCCTCAAACAGATCAAGCAACAAGACATTGGAGCAAACTTCGTCGACGCCGCGGAGTACAGCGACGGAAAGACCTTTGCCGTCGTTGTGGTAGACTCCAGCGGCAAGATTTCCAATAGTGCCTCGATTCGCATTTCATACCCCAGAGTCGCTGAGCAAGCCGCCAGCGCCCTGACCCTGCTAGACGGTCGTGGGTCCGAGATCTGTAGCGATTCCAAAACGTCAGTTAGGGCTTTTCAGAAGTGTTGCCCAGCCAAGCAAGCTGCTCGAGCCGTCTTCTTAGCGGCTCGAGTTCATATAGTCTCACGCATCTTTCGATTCACTGGTTTCCCGCTCACGTAGGGTCGGTCGAAAGTGCTCCCCCGAACCTCAATGAGTCTGCTCACAAGTGTGCGCGCGACCTCACCGACTGCGCTTCCACTGTAAGGAGCGCCGACTCCCCTCTTCCTTACCGCCACAGGGACGCTCCCGCTACTCACAACGAGCTTATGAAATTCTTCTACATGTCTAGAAGGGTCTTTCCACCCCATCACCCCAAGTTTAACAGAGCACAAGCAATTTTGCTTAGATACCAGCACATATCCGTGTCCGTTCTACAAGAGGCTTATCCCGACGTATATCACGACGACGCCTGCCTGTCCTGCGGGAAGACCTCCACTCTAGCGCACAAGCTCTGGGAGTGCGGGTAGACATACCCCAAGGGTATCAAGGAGAAGTAGGACTCGCTTCTGTGCTGCCCCGCGCTAGACAAGCAAACCCTGGCTGTCCGGCGTGCCCACGACCGGGCCAGTGGGCTACACCTGCCGGTCCCGACGTTGGACTAGCCGAGTGCGCGTCGAGTTTGCGTTCTCGCCGGACCTGCAATAAAGTTTCTTCACTCAGTCACTCACTGAAGCCCAAATGACTTTCGGTACCGAGCGCCGTGTTTTGCACACCATCGGGGGTGTGAGGCTCCTGAGGCTTTCGATTTAATATGCGTGAACGATGATGGAATCGAGGCTCGGCCGCCACGTGCAGCACCGCGGTGCTCTAACCATTAGGCCACGATCCCATGCCTAAGTTCTCTCGTTCGAAATCCAGCCAACTCCATGAAACGCTTGGAGTGTACACCATGTCACTTCTCGTTTTCTTTGTGATAGCTCGCGCGTGATGTCATGAAAATCAGCCGTGCTCCCTGTACTACGCACGCGCGCCGGGCCGCTTAGTCACTCCTTCCTTACGCCTCACCTTGTGTGCAACGACGCCCACAGGTGTATGTGTGAAAAAATATAAAGATAAACAAGCGTAACAGATAAACAGATATCTGATTCGTTCCGCTTTGCGCTCGGCTACGAGTTTTTTTGTCGAAGTATCGCAGCTTTACTAGCGCCTTCTTTGCCGGCAGCGTTGGAAACGATGTGCGATGCCCCGACAAAAGATAATCGTGCTGTGATAACCGCAGCTAACTTGAGAATTTCTTTCCAGCGTTAGCTGAACTCGTCTTGAGCAGCGGCGCGTAATCTAACGCCGGTGCGCCAGTGTAATGCCCGGGTCGCATCTTTGGCTGTGTTTCAGCGCATTATTATGAGCAGTTGTGAGGTATAAGCAAGAGATATGCGCGCAACGTCAATGCCGATAAAAACTCGTGCAACGACACACCATACATGCAAATCACCATCGCACAGGAACATCAACTACATACATCTGCTCTGTGAGCGGCTAGGCGAAGTTACAAGCAAGCACCGGCCGGTGATTCGGCGACCGATTTTAAGATTCCAGGGGCGATAGAGCAAGCTACGCCGGTCAGTTGCATGCGCAGAAAGAATGGCGACGGCTGAACCTCACAAAATCAGTCGTATGAGGTCCAGAATACTAACCTATAGCAAAGAAGCGTGCCATGTAGAAATGCAGGCGTACGGTCAGGCAGTGGATCAGTCATTCGTTGAAGAACAGCTTTTGACACAATGAAGAATTGAACTTGATTCGAACTTTACAAGGGTTGAGGACTAGGCGAGTTGTTATAGCATTCTAAAAGTAGTACAGAGCGCTGGAACAGAGCGCCGACTTCTAATTGGAAGTCAGCGCTCTGCTCCTTCATCTGGCCGGCTCGGCTTGTTTCTTCCTTTCCATGTTGCACTGTACCCATTTTAGAATTTTATAATTCGAACCTACCGTTCAATAATTTGACAGGGGCCCGAAAATACACAACGCTGCACGTTTAGACCTTGCAGCAGTGAAAAACGCTGGAAATCATGAAACCCGGGACGAAGCCACCGCTGCTCGCACAGCTGAAACCGCCACAAAAGCCAGGCCTGCATGCGCTTAGCCATGTTCTTTCGCGCAGTCTCGTCGTCGAGGAAGTTCCGAGCAAAAAGCTAGTTGGATTGAAGTTTTAATGCGGCATTAGTGAAACGGATCTCGGATGGGTCTACTGGAAATCGCAGACAATAATGGTACTCACCACATCAGTCACACAAAACAAAATATTTATCATACCTCAAAATAAGATTCATTGTGAAACAGGTTTGAACCCGTTGAAGCCCTTTACAGTACGTGGCAGTTAAGGCGTTCGTGCGGCTGCGGTCCCGTAGGATGTTCTTGTAAGGTTACGTTTCTTTTTAAGAGTGTGCTGTTTATCTGTATATTACACAGGGGGAAGTGGTTGCTTGAGGCGCTGTTGTGCGCCATACCTCCTAGCGTCAGAGAGGATTAAGCATATTCATTGCCTTACATGCCACATGACATCGTGGCAGAAGTATTAAACATCAATGACATTATGGGGCTGTGCCTGTCAAAATCACAATCGGATTATGACGCACACCGTAGTGGCGGACTCCAGATTAATTTTGACACCGCAGTGTTTGTTAACGGGTCCCGATATCTAAGTGCACGAACGTGTTTTATGTCGCCCCCGTCGAAATCCGGCTGCCATGGTCGAGATCAAACCCATGACATTCAACAGTGTCACAGCCGCGAAGCTACCGCGGCGGGCACAAAAGTGTTGATTCTACATATGACCGCTTCCGTAGTGTCGTCGAGACCCTACGATGCGCTTTAATGCGTCTCTGCTTCTGCACGCGCTGCGTAAGTTGACCGCCTGACAAATGTACATGGTGCTTATTTTTCAGAAATAGCAGAAACGTACCGTACCGTGCGTTGAACTTAATTTTATCCCGTTTCCACACAACCGCTGTCATCTGGGTAGTGTAGCATTTTCTTGCCCCCTCACGTCCCCTTTCCCCTATGAAAATGTGACCTCAGACAGGAAGAGGCAAAGAAATCTTCTCATTAATAATCAGGGTGGCCACAAAGACGTCTGCACATGGTTCTCCCAGTTTCGTCTTATGGCGTTTTAGGAGTTTAAGTACGCCTGCGAGAAGTGGAAGTAAGTATGCTGAAGTGTGTTGACGATGTTGAAGCGCAGTGTGTTTGTCTAGTTTGCCATTCCGTGACTCAAATTTTGTCTCAGCTACAAGAAAGTAGAAGGCACCATATACACAAGCCCTGCTGCTACCCTCGTCAATTAAAGGGAAAAAATCATTCAGTGAACCTGCGAATGTGTCACAATGGCCTTGATACACTTGCCACGACCGTTCTACCGTGCCATTAATCACACAGAGCCAGTGGCGATGTCGAGACGACCAAAAAAAGAGAAGAAAAAGAAACAATAGGAAAGAAGTGATAGGAAGTAATAACGTATCCGAATATCTAAGTAACTAATAAACGCCCCGTGAGCGTGTAGGCTTTCCCCTTCATACTCTTCACCGTTTGCGAAAGTGACTGTCACCTTTTTTGCAAGGCTTCATTTTATTGAACCGACACTTGTGAGCACGCTTCACGCGTATTTTCACGAACGATAGCAAACTAATAACGTTACAGTCTATTTAGAGTAAGAAGGCAGCGTGAATTAACCTCCTTGGTTCAACGGGGATGCCTCTCAAACACTCATTACTGCAGACACGATTGCAGTATATAAGTTGAAGTGGTCAGACCTGTTTTTTTTAAAGCGCACAGATGCTGTTTCAAAACACAAATTCCCCGACTCACTCGCTAAAACGTTATCACGCCATTCTATTTCAAAAGAGCACAATCTACACTTTCCCGTGTTTATCACACCTTGTTGCTGCCATCATGTTCACAACTTGAATGAGATATGTGCACGTCACAGCCTATAGCACAGGATTCTGCTCTCACATACCCAAGCCAATCATTCGGCGACGCTGGGGGGCGCGCACCACGTGGCTCCGCTGTAAACGCCCCCTCAAAGAGAGGGCGCGCGATGTCTTCTCTTGAAACTTCGTTTTGTGGACGTAGTGGGCGAAGGCGTGCTGTGCTTTCTCCTTCATCTGCAATGTCTCCCAGGCTGTACAGCGCTCCCACAAGCCCGTCCTTCGGCTTTGTCCGTTCAGTGGCGAAACATATTAACATCGACCTATGTGTCAGGCATCTGGATTTCTCGGAAGAGCACCTCAACGACGAATACGTGAAGGTCAGTGGCTGCTTTCGGTACTGTTGACAGTTGTACTCAACGCGCTTCTCTTATTTTTTTAGTCTATTAATTTTTCGCGTTTGGTGTGATGACGTGTGCTGTGCTCAGTGATTGAAACTTGGTAATCGAGCGGCACGGTGACCAAGGTCGATTCAAATAGGTCGCGAAGCTTCGGGCGAAAGGCGGTTCAGTACAGATTGTCACCGACATCAGCATGGGGGGTTATGGGAGCAGCGATCGAAGCGCGACTATGTTTGGAGGGAACAAACATTGGGAAAGAAAAACGCGTTTTTAATTCAAAGGAGACACAGTTAGATTCATTCAACGAAAATAAAATTCCTAGTCAATTTTATATATTCGTGATGAAGTAAATAAATACGTTTAATTTTATTATTATTAATAAATGCATTTCTTTTCAGCGCCCATCGCTACAGGGGGCGTTGACGCCACTATCGCTCGCAGTGCAGTGCACGTCTTGAAATGGGCAGAAAGGCGCACTCGTATCACCTGTTGAAATACGCCCCCCTCACAATTTGTGCTTTCTTGCTTGTCGAAGTTTGTCTGAATTTGGTGACGCGGGTAGCTTCATTGCTTCTTAATCTGTTCAGTCAGAAGTAGTGAGTTACGACTGCCAGATAATTGTGTAGTTGTTATCGTACGACTGCGCTGGCCGACGGACTTGGCATCCGACAATAGGATCAGCACTCTACACCTAAAGCTTTCGTCGGCCTCCAAAGAAAGTATGTTCTGCGCAGGGATGCAATTTCGACAACCGTACGGCTGGCCTTTTCCTGCATCGCTTTCCACGCTGAAAGCTCGAAACGCCCATCAAGTCGAATGGCGGGGCATTTGAATATGTAGCTCCAAAGGAAGAACAACAAAACGAATTTCGCGCCTTCGAAAACAAAATGACGTCACTTCTGCTTTTAACGGACATGGCGTCACGTTATTTTTTCTTCCGCCGGAAGTGTTCCCACCACATACAGATGGCGCTAAGCCCCATGAGCCGGTGATGGACTTCCATGTTTTGAACGTATGGGCTCCTATGGAAGCTTCGCTACCAGGTATATTTACCTTGCGGTGACTGCCGCCTTCTTGCGTCGCAGTGAGCGCTGTGTGGTCGCTCGGGGACCACGTGAAATCGCAATGCATCGCAAAGCGTCTTGCTTTCATTGTATACCAAATGCATCAACTCGGTGGCCCCCAGCGTCCTTTGGTAGCGCAAACAGCACCGGCAGTCATGCGTTACGACTATCTCGTTTGAATCACTGAGCACTGTAGTACATCCGGGAACCGTTCGCTAGCGGGCTGGTTAGCAGAATTTACTCGTGAAGTGATAGGCTCTGCATAAGTTAGTGCCACACTGTAAATCTAATGGCAAATGTCCACATGCGTTTCCGGTTGCCTTTTCCTTCTTATTTTTCGCGTATAAAACTGGCTCGTTTGCGGTAAACTGTTGCTGTTCTATAACCTTGGCCATAGCCAGAATATTTTGTGATGCTGTCATTCCCAAGATGTCGGTACACAAGATGGCTATGGTCGCAGCTGAAAATAGTACAGAAATGCCCTTCTGAAATAGGTCCGCGTCGTGCTTTCTTCCTTCACACATCGCTTTTTCACACTGGCCTCGCTTTCTATGCGTGTACGTTTTCTCCTCGGCATTTTTGCCATAAGAAATGCACTTGCATCAGATGCGCAAATTCTTGCCCGCACGTGCATGCTATCCACCAATTTCTGCAATCGCAGCTTTACGCGTCCAATGTCCATGTTACATTTTTTGTGGAACCCTTTGCAATCGTGTCTAGAAGGCGAAACATCAACGGTCTGTATACTGCTTCTGCCGGTGTAATTTCGAAAGACATCTTTCTCCTGCCGTTGTTACCACTTGGCTTTTCTTTCATGCTTTCGTTTTTTTCGTACCCGCCGTGGTTGCTCAGTGGCTATGGTGTTAGGCTGCTGAGCACAAGGTCGCGGGATCGTATCCAGGCCACGGCGGCCGCATTTCGATGGGGGCGAATTGCGAAGACACCCGTGTACTTTGATTTAGGTGCACGTTAAAGAACTCCAGGTGGTCCAAATTTCAGGTGTCCTCCACTACGGCGGGCCTCATAATCAGAAAGTGGTTTTGGCACGCAAAACCCCATAATTTAATTAATTTAATTTGTTTTTAGTTGCTGTAGCACTCGCTCACTTTATCAGCATCTGCAAGCTTCTACTCGGGGCTAGACCGGCCTCTAAGGATAATCTTTTGCATTTGCGTTGTCACACTGTGCCTCTGCACTCTACAGGTTGACGGAATTAACCACGTTTTACTATTGCCTCACTGTTTTCTCTCTGCACACTGTAAGCAATTTGCTTGCAGCCTCGGTTGCTACACTTGATTTCTTTGTGACCTGTACTTGAATTGAAAAATTAAATTGTGGCATATTATGTGCGAAATCGACGAACTGATTATGACGCACGCCGGAGCGGTGGACTCCCGATTATCTTTCACCACCCGGGCTTCTTTAACGTACACCCCATGCACGGTATACGGGCGTTCTCGCACTTCGTTGTGCAACTCCATCACTGCAAAACAGATTCGACGCTTCGGTGCCCCGTCGTTTCAACTTCGTTAATCCTTAACGCAGAACTGGCCAGGG
The DNA here is from genome assembly GCF_038994185.2 of Dermacentor albipictus. Taxonomy (NCBI): domain Eukaryota; kingdom Metazoa; phylum Arthropoda; class Arachnida; order Ixodida; family Ixodidae; genus Dermacentor; species Dermacentor albipictus. The sequence continues at coordinate 2,940,769 of NW_027225576.1, read as the reverse complement.
TTCCACAGACTATGCTGTATTCATGAAAGCACGTCCTTCCTTTACGAGTATCGCATGCACCCTTTATTTTGGGCTGATTAATGGCACACGTCGTTCTTTCTTTCATCCCTTTCATCGTGATGCGCATAATCTCTACATCAGTTACTACTACTTCGTCCGGTGGATACAATACCGGACTCCCAAATTTTCTCAGCGAGGGAACATCGACCGCGCATCATGTCAGCGCATTCGAAAGGCACTACCACATGACTTCTAATGGCGGTAACCCCATGACAATAGTGATGGTCCGCGCAGATGCGTACCGCTCAATCCCGAGCAAACATGTTTTCCTTCGCTCTTTTGTTAGGGACGCCAGAGTCCTAACCAGCAATCTGCGTGGTTCTGTTCAAAGAAATTCACGGAACACAGCCAATGCATGACAGATGTCATCTGCGATGCACCTTATATTCTTTTTTCGTGTTTATCTGCATTTGCATTTACCATGCAATTAGCACGCGCGTTGTAGCAACAGGAATCCATGTGAAAGGTGGGACTTCACGCACAACGCAAGGCGGATGCGTTTCACAAAGTACAAGCATACCAGATGCGTTCCCAGTCCAGAGCTTTGTGCGCTTGCGCGTAGTTTAGCCGAACTCGCCGAACATGCTGCGGGATCAACGCGCACGCTAACTTGCAAATCCGGCTGATTGTACGTCCAGCTTCTAGGCTCTGTGCGATTACATTAAATTTAAGCATTTCCGCCTAAACCTTAATTCCAGCGAATGCTAGTGGTTTGCCTGTTTTGCGCGTCTCTTAGCACTTGCATACGTCTACCTTTCCATCGTCTTTAGTACCATTATTCATCACTATTTTCTGGTGTAAATGCCAGCTGCCTGACTAGAATGCATCTAGATCTAATCTTGCCTTCCACGAAGACGCTGCAGTTCGTACGAATAGAGGTTTGCGGACAAGTCCTTCCTTTCTTCTGGAACTAGATCGGCCAGCGAGATTTCATAAGGTGTTGATCACCTATAAATGAACGTTATTACTAAAATTAGTGGCGTTACACAAACAATGTGAAGTTCTGCATTATCAAGGCACAACTAAATATATAAATGACACTTATTTTGCGAGGTGATCAGGCGCATGCTGTGACTTTTGTGCTGGCAAATTCAAGCTGCCTCGAGTATTACTGCATTGCAGAGAATCACTTATAGAAGCGTTTGAAACCGTTCCGTGCGTTTCACGAAGCGCGTAATAATGAGCGTGCGCTAATTACGAAGTTTCGACGATTGTGTTGCTTTAATCTCGCGCAAGTTGGCGTTTTCTTTTCTATTGGAGTTCCTCTTGGCTCTCCACGATTTTTTTTGTTTAGGGCGGTGGAGGCGGGGGGGGGGGGGTTGCGGTATCACCCTGTCGAAAATTACTCCTTCCGTCATGCGTTCAGATGTAGTGCTTTGCTGGCTCACTGTGCCTGTGTGCTCACACCACTCTTAACATGTTCACTCCGTAGCCGCTTATCATAGTTTTGAGCTCTGTGCGTCGTGGCCCATCGGTGGGTCACCTGATGCTTTCCGCGGGTGCGGCGTGACACACCTGTGGGGCACACTTCTGAGGCTGTTTTTTCCGCCTGCTGAAAGATGGCTCTACTGGAATTTTCGGTTGCAGCTTGCGCGGGCTACTTCAATCATGTATGCTAGCACAGAAAATCATCACGTGGTTCACTTGGCCCGTGCATTTCCAGGAAGTTGCTTCCCCTGGGGCCGCATTTTATAAGAATCCATTGTCCATTTTCCTCTCCATTTTGCGTGACGTAAGCCTGACGGAATCATCAGACGAAAGCAGCAGTCGACCAATCACAGAAATGAAAAACAGCAGATACCCTCGTTGACGATAGCCTTTGCCATTCGTTGCACGCTGTGGTTCAATATGAGCTGTAAGGTGCATCTAATAGTGAGGTCCGGTCGCCAATGAGCCAATAGTCAGGTCGCTTCCCACGGACGTCATCGAACAATAATGACCTGACGTAGGATCATAAAAAAAGAATGGATAATCGATCCTTGTCGCATGCGGCATCTGGAGAACTTATCGAGTCATTTATTACCGCGACTCTGCTCGCTTCATCCCCAGTGAACGCGACTGAAGCGCGTTCTCAAGGATGTCCTTCAATAACGGCGCCTTTTCTGTCTACAAAACGTCTGCTTTATGTAACTAGAGCGTGGCCAAGAGTTTCGGTCGTTCTGGTCCGAACAAGTGCTAGAGGCGCTTGTTGCTCTCGCACCCTCGATTCTTCTTTCTTTTCCTGGGCATGCACAAGTTTCCACAATAAAGAGTTAGCGTTTTGAAGCCGTTGCCTGCTAGTTTACTAGCCACCGACCAGCTCCCTTTTGTGGGCAACGCCACGTGACCCTGCGTGTCAGCATTGACTAAGCACCAAGACTCAAGAACAAGACCTCAAACTCGACATTTTATTGAAGTTTAGCAGAATGCGTTGTTGGGCAAGTTGGTTCATGGTATTTCGAAAGATTGGATGCGCTTTGTAGACGATCACAAGGATCACGGTCCTGTCTTCTTCCTTGTGATCGTCTACAAAGCGCATCCAATCTTTCCAAATTTTATTGAAGTACTTCCAGAATAATTTTCGGAAGAAATAAAAACAGTTCAAACCACAGCATTTGCAACTAAACGTCTTACGTGCCACTAGCTCACGATGTCTAAAACGTAGTCTATGTTCAGGAGTTCTACTCGTGCAGAAGATTGAAACATGGTAAACACATAAATGGCCTTCCCGCGCAATTCGCGCAAGATGTAACAACTTTCTTCGCCATTACCCCTGCCTGCTCTGGACTTCTGCGAGCTCTCAGCGATGCGTAGCATCCAGTACATCTCCTTCGGACAGACCGTGCAGGTCCATCAGCCTTTTCCAGCGTATGGGCGTGCTTTGTTCTGCGTGCCCTTTCGGTCTCAATCTGAGCTGTGGCGAAGAGTGCTCGTGCCAACTCCTCGCGGAATTCCATGATTGGCGATGTTTTACCGTCCACCATTGAACGGACAACCCATGCGTTCACAACTGCAGTTCCAACGATGAGCTCCACCGCACCTTTCCTATACCACTTGAGCCCTTTCCTTAGGCAGTAGTAGTAGGACGTCATTTGGTCACTGCAGCCTACGCCCTTTTTCGCCACGTTGTAGTCGATGACTCTGCGCGGTTTCATGATCGGCTTACCCTTTATCGTTTTTTTTTCGCTATCAACAAGGCTGGCGTCATGCTCAGCAACCGTTGTCATCATGAGAACTCCAACCACTTCACTTTATCCAACCACTTCAGCACCTTTACGCCGTTGTGGGATTCAAGACCAACGACTTCCCCCTTCTTTTACTGTAGCTTGTGTAACTTCTTTCGGAAGCCCCTTTCGCTTTGATCGGAGAGGGCCACATAAAAATGTATCATCTTTGAAGAGGCGTGATGCAAGCGGCATGCTCGCGTAGAAGTTGTTGACAAAAAGTGTGCGACCACAGCCGGTGAAGCCAGCCATCAAATTTACTAATACTTCTTCGGCATGCCCCATGCCCGCATAGGCGCCAGATTTTCCGGCATATATTTGCACTTTCAATGTATAGCCCTCTTTCGTGCAGGCCTTCTATAGCTTGGCTCCATACTTGTGGGCTTTACCAGGGATGTATTGCCGAAAGGCGAAGCGCCCACGCCACGGAATCATTTCGTCAATGACAATCTCTTTGCCTGGCTCCAACACTGCGCATAACTTGCGATTCATTTTTACACCAACGGTCGAATACGATAGAGACGATCCTGCTGTGCGCTCGGTTCCTCGTTATCTGCGAAATGCCAGAACCTTAGTAGCAGCAGAAACCGGTCGCGGGCCATGTTCTGGCGAATGCAGTTTACGCAGTACAGATAGCTTCTTGCCCAGTAGTACTGCAGATTAGGAAGCCTTACTAGACCCATGCAGATCAGTACACCAACGAACACTTTCATTTCTTGCACGTTTCTCTCAGTCCATTTCTTCACGCGCGATTTCTCTTGTGGGACGTTCGAGTCTATGTACTGCTTCCCATACCTGTTTATCTCATGAACCATCATGTCCCAAATATCGTCAGTCAAAAAAAAAAGAGAAAACAAGCTGAGAGCATCGTTGCTAGTTGAGAGGCTGATTAGCATAGGAGGGCTCAAATATGACATCGCTCTAACTCTAGTCGTTATCGCATTCCGGCTTTCGGCAGGTAATGCAGCCTGAACATCACCATTTTCTGAATCCTCCGATACCGCTTTACCGTAAACGCTTGACTCACCATCCCACAGTTCAGAAGAACTTTACAATAACTCTTCGAGGCTGCCATCGTCGCTGCTTGAACACTCAACATTCGCTGGAGCAAAGTTGTGCCGCACGAAGTGGATGGCAACGTATTTGGACTGCCGTGTGTCCCGGCGGATCCGCTTCCACCGCTGGGTCTTCTGGTTTTCTGTACTTCCGTCGAATTTTTCAGTCCATCAGGATTTTTGAATGCTCGTAAAAAATGGAAAGCATAAGGATGAGGATCACGAGGCTTGGCGCTGAGAGTGAGCCAAGTTATTGCGAATAGGACAGACTAATTCTTCAGCTGAGCTTTTGCGCACATTGTGAGCGCTTTTCAAAAGTACGTTCCGCATGTGGAAAGCACCCGAACAAAAGTCTGGAGCGGGTAGCTGGAACATTTTCTGCGCCGTTTCCTGATAGCCGTCAGCTTTATCACCAGACGCATTGCAAGCGTCAATGTCAATAAATACAGGCGCGCTTTATATCTCTACCGCCATCTGTGATATGACAGTGGAAACGCATTTTCATGCATTTGTGGAAGCATATCGTCTCCGCACTGCAAGAAACGCCTCGTTGTTTGCGCCAGCACGGCTTGACTGCGTTGCGTGACCCACCGGTGGGCCACGACGCAGTGAACGTGTTCAAAAAGACCTTCATTTGCGCCTTGATTGCGTGGGTTGCCTGCTATCTTTTATGACAGACCGGTCTCTGTGAATGTACTACAAACCGAGGTAGTGGCCGAAATTTTTTCCGCGTGCACAGAAGGCAAAGGCTCGGAACAATCATCGAGCGCAGCAGTAACGTCTTCGACACGCAGCGAAGCGTGGTTTAGGACGCGAGCACACACTGCGTGGCTCTCATGAGCGCAGTAAGCGCGGTGCACATTTCAACCAGCAGCCGCTTAACGCGGGAGTGCGCAATTTCTCGTAAATGCGAATTCAGGTGGCATTGATATGGAGCGATGACTCAGCAGTGGAACCACGTCATGTAGTTTTGAGATGCAGACAAGTACTTAGAAAATATTTGGTGTGCGCTCCTTTTCGGTATGCGTCATGTGCGATAGACTGCTTTCTCTTTAATATATCTGCGGTGTTGGAACGGCACAAGTTCACGTTCAGCGAAATGTTTCCGAGTGCTTCGTCGTCTGCTCTATACTATGTTTATTTACTCTCCCAGTCTACGGAGATGGCATTAACCCTTTGTTTTTCTTGCAGTTTAATTCCTTCCGCAAGGTACCCACTCTGGAGGATGGTCGGTTCGTGGTTCACGAGAGGTACATGAAACTTGGTCAAGCATTGATGCAGGTCGATTGGACCATCTCGTATGCTTTGCCGACACCTAAATTTCTTCCGCATATTCCCTATACTTGCCGCACGGAAGGGACCGTCACATCGCAAGCAAGTCCTGTCGGCATGCCATTAGAACAACAAAACAAAAACGTTGCACTTGACGACATGTTGAATTTGTGTTAAATTTCTAAATGCTATTGATCAATTTTTATTCAGGCAATCTTTCATGCTGGTAGGCCTAATTCGTACCATATATCTGGACGACTACAAAGTGCAATTTCAAACTTTGCTTTAATGTAAAATGGCTGCAATGTTGGCGAGTTCGTGCAGGTTCGCGATTCAAATAAGCAGATTGAAATAAAATGGACTCCAAAAACAGTCCTTAAGATGCGCCCAGTGTTTTTCAATTCTTACTACTTTCACCAGACGCTGCGCACTTGTGAACTAAATAGTTACTATGTCATAGCGTTTGAAAATGTACACAAATATATCGCCCGTGGGCGAGAACACCTGCAAGTGCGTGCGCTTTCTCTTTGTTAAATTTTCTTTTATTGCCTATGGAATCTTCAATTCACACCTAGCACTGAAAGTCAAGCATTCTGTTGTTTACTACTGTACATTGTACGCGCCTGCTGGCGCCGCGTGTTCGGCATTCAGTACTCGTTGATGCGCTCTCTCGCGGTTCCTGTATGGCCGACACTTGTGTCTCATGTCAACACTTCTTTCACAGCGCTGCTATCGCCTACTACCTGCTCAGCAAGTATGCTCCTCAGTCCCAGCTGTACCCACTGAGCCCGAGGCAGCGCAACCGTATCGACCAAATCATGGTCACCATCGCCAGCACTATTCGACCTCATTTTGTGGAATTTATCGTAAGCATGCACTCAAAGTATTCTAGTGCACCCTTCCCTTTCACTACCGGAAAAGTCGGACACCCCAGTTATTGCCAAAATTTACGCTTTTGTTCATTCGTGTGTGGCCATTTGCCTTACACGCTCGCGCGGATCGCACTTGTGTCAAGGCTCTTACGCCGCACTGTCCCTCTCTTCTAGGTTGAAAGGCCCATCGCACGACATGCCTGCAGTCTCTTCTGCAATTGGCATCGTCAACAACAGTTACTCGAGAATGCGCGTTGGCTTCCTAGTTGCCTTATACGATTATGTGAATATCTGTCTCGGAGTTTAGCTAATTCTGCGTTTTCAAGGCACTACTTTTTGCTATGTCAGCTTTGCACTGACATCATCCAGATCACCAGATTGAACTACGGCTGGCGCAGTGAAAAGCTGGGTGTTACCTACATCCTCTTATCGCTAGTAGGAAAGGTAAAATGCGTGAATAGGATTACAAAATACGTGGCGTCATGTAAATATTATGAATACTTCCCCCTTTCTTAGCGAAGTAGTATATGGCTAGCTAATTCGTCCGTCAGTATGTCGCCTGCACACCGAAAGCTCCTCCAGCGCTACCCCATGCGCATGCGCGAAAAAGTGAGGCCCGCGATTAGCTGCGTCATTAGTGACATCTTTGATCTCCGCCGCAGCCGAGTGCGCGGGCAGCAGTTCCTTTCCGGCTCCGAAATGGGCAGGCCACACGTCATACTCCTTTGGAGCAAGCAACTTTCGATCAGCAGCGCCACGAGCAGAACCAGAAACGAGCTTTCTACGTGTTTTGTACCTGACGTTTTTGCGCTGTAAATATCCCCGCAATTTTGCAAAACGCTCGCTCACCTACAACGACTTCGTTTTGTCTTCATATCAGGCAGGTAGGCCTGTAGGCCTATCGACAGGTAGGCCTGTGGCGAAGCACTCGTGAAGTACTCAAAATAGTACAAAGGTAAATGCGATGCACATCCGTATTGCCGTCTAAATGTTATTCAACGTGTAATCTCGCGCAATCTTTATTTATGCACTGCACCGTTCTCAAGCTATGCAGATAGCACTTGGCACAAATGCTCACTGCGAGATGTCGATTCCGTGATGCCACGAAGGTGTCGTTCGACACTTGTCGAGGGTAGACTGGTGAATAGAGGTATGTGCACAGATAGGTAGGAAAGAACATTACAGTTGAATACTATCCGCCCTCATGTTATAACTGCACAGTGTGGGGAAAAATCAAAGCCCCTTTCCTAAAAAAAAGATGGTTGAACGCGAAGCTTTCCCACAATGCAAGCTGAATCAAAGCCAACGACCATGCAACAAAGCCATGAAAGGCTGAGTGACCTGATGCTATGCATATCTGATTTGATTGCTTGTTAATTATTGTATTTCTTAAATGTCGAATTTGAACGAAGACAACTTTTGTTAAGTTGCATAGCCTTTATTTTAGATCATGCAGCTGTTGATTACACGCATACTCGCACTTTCACGGACGACTCTACATTTGCACAGTATTGCCTTCTGATCGCTGTGGTAGACGGTCAGAGGCTTTGCATCGTAACGTGACACAGCCTGCTTGCAAACGTGAGATCAATGCAGGGACGGTGTTGCATTCTGTGTCTCTGTAGCGTCTTCAGTTTCAACGAGTAGCGTCTAGCATGAAACTGTCGATCCATTTGCCGTGCTATTTCGCCACATCGATGTTAAAGCCACCGCACACGAGGATGGGCGTACTATGTGGCTTTAGTCTTCATCGTTTCAGCCAGGAATATTTCCGCGCCACAAGACGTGTTCGGTCTGATGTAGGTACACGCTGACGATCACAAGAGCAGTAGGCATGTCGACTGCCCAAGCGTATCCCACATGGCTTCTGCATGCGGTTGCCGATACACAGGATCGGCCGTATGGCCGCGATTGCGCTTACGTTCGCGTACGGCAACGTCTTCAGCTGTGCGCTGCACCCGCGGCCTACCCATGGTGACGGCTGGGAATGGATTTCGTGACGCTCGTTATGCAATGCAGATACGTACAGTGCTCATGGAATGAAATGCGTCAATTTAGGGCTAACTAATGCGCCTACTTTCGCTTCCACCGGCTGCAGTTCGTGTCACATCGACGTAATTTTGGTGCGTACACTTAGATAGGAGTCCGAGACAGCTTTGGTGACCAGATTCCTAGCGACTTGACGTGGTACTCTCGAGTTCTCTGCACATATGCAGGGTTCTACCAAATGCTCGCAGTTGCGTTTCATTCCGTGAGCACTGTACAGTTCGTCTGGGTAGCATGTCGTTCAACCATCTTTAGGACAGGGGCTTCGGTCAGGTGTCAGACAGGGGCTTCGGACAGGTGCCCGTGTTCACGCGCTCTTGCGGTTTCCGATAAGCAGGGAAGGTCAGTTAATCGCGGCAGGGCTCATGTCATGCCTAGCAGACGCAACTTGCCCTTCCAGTGAACGCCGTGCGCATGCGCTACTCTTGCTGAGCTCGTTGCTTCGCGTCGTCTTCGGGCACTGACCGGCCGACCGGTAGGCGCTGGCGCGGCACTGCGAATGTAAGCTGTAGTGTTCTACGCAGGTGTGTAAGTTGGCTTTCCTGCAGTGAGTTTTTGGCGCTCACGGACGGATCAGTGAGACACAGAAAGCTTAGCTTTAGACCAAACTTGAACTAAAGCTGAGTCAAGGACAGGACAAGCGATCATTTCATAGAAATTCGTTACACACGAGTGCAAAATACATGTAAATTAGAAAAAAAAAACAATGCAGATAAATGGCAACACGTGCGTTAGCCTCCGGTCACTGATTCTGTTCAATAATGAAGTGAATCTGCTTATGAACTACGTGTTAACACCCTGTAATTTAGTGTTTGCGCATTCGTTTTGTTGCTGTTTTTCATTTCTCCTTTTGTGTGCGATTTTGAAGGTGGCGCTTTCCAATTTTCTTTCGGTCACTGCGCTTAACACTGTTTTTCATCCCTGCAGCCAGCGTGTTAGTGAAACCAAATTGTGCGCCCGTCATGTCTTCCTGTCGTGCGGGAATTTTTTTAGCGCTGCCAATACGTCGAACTTTGGTCAGAGCTGCAGCGGCCACGATCAGCAAAATCCGGAAAGGGTCTCAAGAAAAGCTTCTAAAGTGAAGGTGAATAAATTGGTATGCTTCTATTCCAAGAACAGTACTTCGATTCGTTGAGTCGCCTGAACAGATTCTAGCGTTAGTCTAATAGGTTCTGCGCGCTTTTCGGCTGGAACGCGCAATCTACGGACTATTACAAAAGAATACTTTCAGAATACCGTAGCAGATTTGCTTTGGCTGTCGGTGTCTTACGAGGCTTTCAGCTGAAAGCATTAGGTTCATTACATTTTAAGAGATTACAATTAGAAACACGGGAACCCGTCAAGAAACTAAAAGGCTCCGCCGTTTCTTTTAATTCCTTCCGTATCATGGCTTCACCAAAGTAAATAAGGACGGATACTTCAATTTTAGGAGTCGTCACTCGTGTAGGACTAATTAGGTGTAATCGCAGAAAATCAATTCGTCCTTTTTTTTTTTTCATGTCGCAACACATTCAAGCATTCGTGGAAGCGTCGAATACCATTCCTAGTGATTTATTGAGCATCGGATTGGTCGATACGTTTGTCACGTTTAGCAGCTTATTTTCAGTTGGAGTAAATCTGTGATCACAAGCGTTTGTGCATGTTGCAGGTGACCATAGCACCTCGCATCATCTGTTCTTTGTTACGCATGCGTATTTTTGTCCCTCTCCGACTGAGCTAATGATATTGCTATCATGTAACAATACCTTATGGTCTTATTTTTTTCCTTTTTTGCATGTCTGCACTCAATACATTAACGATGTCGCAGTAATTTTTACCAGTGTTGCATCACTGCTTCTGCAACGTAATTTGAAGTTCCCTTTTTAATCTTGATTTGTACTGTACTTGAATATAGTCAGGGGTACAAGGGGCGCCGACTAAAAACATTAAAAGAAAACAAACCAAGACATTTGGGCCCCCATACGGGGGCCTTGTTCACTGAAAATTTGATTGTGAACAAGGCCTTGTATAGGAGCTGAAACGCCATGGTTTCCTTTCTTTTAATGTTTGCGGTCGCCGTCCGTTTTACTATTGGCTATGAAAAATCCCGCCCAGCCAAGTTTTCGTCGAACTCTTGGTTTGTGCTTGCATGTGTTCGAGTTGGTGTACCATTTATTGCCTCAGTGTTTCTACCGTCATTGTCCCATGTACAAAGTTTTCTATTCTTTTTGGCGACGAGTCCCTTACCTTTGATGTATTGATTCTTGTGCTCTGTCCTATATAGGCCTCAGGAGGCCTACAGTATTGATAAATAAAATAAATTTAACAAATGTGCTTGTGAATACCACGAAGTAGCTGAAGCAGTATTCACTGTGCAGTATTGTAGAATAACGAAACTTGGGCAGGTAATGTACTTGAGCCGTCAGTCTGAACTTCACCCTTCATATGGCCCGCATCTTCAATATGCTCGAAGTTGCAACATCTCCTTCAGATACGCTGATGACAATGATTGTTGCACGTTCCGTGCGCTCTCAGGTACCAGTCTAGCAACGTTCCTTTACATAATCTGTTCGCTTATCCGTGATGCTTCATGTCTTTCTGCAGCGCCGCATCTTCTGCGACAACAGCGAGCCCACCATAATGGAAATAGCCGCGTTCGAGGAGACCGTCATTAAAGGGCTAAAGCATCTCGTTGGCGAAGGACCGTTCGCAACCGGTGACAACCTTACGCTCGCCGATCTGTGCATCATCGCCAACCTCACTGTGGCTTTCACAGTAAGCACAACTTGCCTCTTCATTCTGTATTGTCGTTCACGCTGATGTGGGTGCAGCATTGTTTCTTGCCTGCGGCCCATCCGGCTTGTCGGTGCTCTTTCGGTGTATGTGCCTTCACATGGCGCTGTCCTATGCAGCAGTCAAAACGGAGCGTTGCTCTGTATAGCTGAGAAACATCCAAAGGCTGTTCCAATGCGCATTTTCCCAGCTTTCCTTCGCACGATTTCTACCTTCCGTTCCCGCATCACTAGAATGCTTCTTTTCGTTCGCTAGTAAGTACAGCTGCGCAACTGTAACTCACGCGGACAGTTCTTACTCTTTACTCCATTGCTTAATACCGTTTTAAGTGGAAAACGTCCGCTCAATGAAGCCACGTTCCGGCTTGGGATTGTTTGCTGTAGAAACTGCGATTACACGCGCAATGAACTATTCCTCTGCTATAAGGGGCGGTACGCGCGAAGTTTTCTTGCCTGCCCTCATTCACAATTCTCTTACTCTTTTCCAGAGCGGCTTTGTCGATATAGCCAAGTTCCCCACCTTGGTAAATTACTACGGTCGCGTCGCGGAGGTGCTTCCATATTTCTCCGAAGTATTTGGACACTCGGTAGATTTCACTCGCCTGAGCTGGCCACAGCTCGTTCCAACTGCTTCAATCTCTGAAGAATCGGCAGGTGAACAGCCAATGACATCGAAAGAACAAGTGACGCCGGAAGACCAGGAAGAACAAATGACGTCAGAAGAACCAAGTAAATCGGAAGACGAGGAAGAACCAAGTAAATCGGAAGACGAGGAAGCACCAAGTAAATCGGAAGACGAGGAAGCACCAAGTAAATCGGAAGACGAGGAAGAACCAAGTAAATCGGAAGACGAGGAAGAACGAATGACATCCGAATACATGGTAGAGCCAATGATTGGTACAGGTAGTGTGTGAATGTTCTGGAATAAGCAATCAAGCTAATAAAACAAACTTGTCATCTTCGAGTCCCTTATGCTTTTTTTCTCGGATCAGTACCCATTAAATGTGCTTTTAATGCTATGTTTGTCTCCCCAATTGCATACTGAAGCTTGCTTACGCAGACTACTCCACAATCTTCGCTACTAACTTGTCCGTGACCTCTTCGTCTGCTAATAAAACTCTTATTTAATAATGGAACATTTTATCTTCATGGCCCCATAATTGTACCAAAATTAACTATTTATAACTTTCGAAGCGTTCCCTTTTGCAGGCTGTTCCAGGTAACGTTAGCCAAGCTCCTAATAAAACATCGAACATACCCGGATACAACCAATGGTATTCGATCAGTAGTAAGGTGCTGCACTAGGGGGATTTAGTTTCTTAATGGAACTATCGATAATTACTTGAAATTATTTACCATGCTTTTCAATTCGTAAATTGAGCGGCGAATTTCGATAGAAAATTGCGCATTGTTTCGCAACGGCGCATTCAGTTTTCAGTGTGTTATATCCCGCGTAATTGTATTCCGCGCTATTAAACAAACGCAAGAAATGTGAAAAAAGCCGCATGATTACGCGTCCAGGCGCAGCGACAGCAGCGGTCCTCGGCGTTACTCGGATGAAATAACTCGGCCCAATAGCTGGCTCGACGGCCACGTGGAAGTGGCGAGGCATGGGAATTTGGTGTTAGTCACTGCCAGCTGCCTTTTTCGCACGCATTGGCAGCGGCGTTCAGGAGGACAAAGGCACTGAGCAGAGTTATTCCGAATTGCACCTTCGACCGCAGGTGTCGCGTGCGGGCGCAATCATGCAGCTATTTTCATACTTCTCGCGTGTTCTTTATAACGCACGAAAAAAAGGTTTACGTGAGGCATAAGCTGAAAATAACAAAGTGGGCGTTTCCCAACGCAATCACTTTTCTATCCAAATTCGCGCCCCCGGTTCAGTAAAAGAACGCCATTATATTGGCTAATAACCGATAGATCCATTATAAAAAAAAAACGTGCCGGTGTGGTGCCTCACTGCCGACAGAATGCCATTGGTTACGTCGACGTATATAGTAAGAACGTGGCTAATTCAATTAGGCGGTTTTACGTGCTGTAATCACGATTTCATTATGAGGCACGCTGTTGTGGGGGAGTTGAATTTCATTGTGACCACCAGGGGATCTTCAACGTACCCCCAGTGCATAGGCGCTTTTGCCTCAAGCCTCCGCTTTCCTGACCGTGGCTGGAGCTCTCTTGCTGATTACCTCATGCTTAAAAAAAATTGTGCAGATCCCACGCACTGTGGGAATCGATGCAAGCGAAGGTTTCCGAGCTGGATGCTTTTATTGACAATAATTAGTGGTGATATTGGCGGCTAAAGGTTGATTTGTTCAACGTTTGGGTTAATACGAAAGTTGGGAGTTGATGTTACACGTTACTTTGCATGCACCACTGCTGTTTGTTAGCGTGGTACTATCGTGAGCAATATGAGCAGGAACACGCGAGCGCGTGGGAAATGCGTGTTTTTCTACGTCTCGGTTATTGTGAACAAAGAAAAGTTGTACGCAGCACTGAATTGAAAGGTTTTATTCGACGATTGCTTAATGGTAAAAAAATGTTCATCCACACAAAAAGTATCCCAATACATCAGTGTTACAGCTTGACCTTTCCTTGCAGGCTTCATGCGTTAATAACGGGTCATGGCTCCGCCTGCTTGAATGACGGCCTCCATTCTTTTTGGCGGAGACACGTAGAGAACCTCGATGAAGGCTTTGTCATCTTGAAGATGTTTCCGCTCGCGCTTTATGGCTTCCCACAGTTCATCACTGGTCGTCGAGTCCAAGGAGAGTCTTGAAAGGTTGGCCTTCATACGTGCCCAAACATGTTCTATGATGTTCATGTCTGCACCCTTCGTACACCACTCCAAGCTCCTTACCCCTAGTTCGCCTAAAAGACGTGCCACGACCTTTGCTGTGTGAACGGGAGACAAGTCCTGCTGGAATAGATAATACCCATCCGGGTGTGGACCATTCAGTGCATAGGGGATCATCTCGTGCTCCAGCAATGTGCAATATGCAGAACTCGTAAATCTCCCAGGGATTCTTACAATGGGACTTAGGCCATCCCGCGAAATAGCCGCCCACACGTTTACTGACGTGCGTCCACTTGCGGCCACCTGCTTGACGTTCTGCGCAGAGAAGCGCGTATTCTCCATGCGCCACACTCTTCTCAACTGGTCCCAGCGGCTTGAGAACGTAGATTCATCAGAGAAGATGACATATTTCCGATCCTCGACCTTCCAACTGCGGTGATCGACAGCGAACTTTAGGCGAGCAGTCTTGTTGGCAACTGTGAGAAGGGGCTTCTGAGCAGCGATACGACTACGGAGGGCGGCTTCCCTTAGCCTTCGCCCCACCGTGCTGTCGCTTACATGTTCCAGGGCAAGAGTACTGCGCACCTCCTTCGCATTTAGAAATGGCTTCTCGTTGACTGCAGCAACAATTTGTAGGTCTTGATCCGCCGACGTGGCGCGAGGTCGCCTCTCGTGCGGCGCATCCTTAATGCGTCCTTCATCTCGGTACGCCTGCACTATCCTGTTGACTGTGTTCAACCGGCAGCCCGTCAAGGCAGCAATGTTTCGCTGCGAGTAAGCTTTCTTCGACAACTCAACGACGACTTCCCGCTTATTCAATGGCACTCGAGACATCGCAGGACGCTGAAACGCACTTCTCACCGCCGGGAAGTCGTGGTCTCCCTTATAAGCATTTGCCACGAAAAAGAAATTAAAGATGCGCGTCGGCCGTGACGCAGCGTTTTTACTTCTTTTCTTGTTCATCAAAGATTCGAACGTTTCCATGAAAGGTGCGACTGGCCTTACGATAGACCTTTTAAGAAGTCGGCCAGAAAATATTCCCTGTCGCATGCTTGCAAATATCTAAGAGTCGGGTCTGACCGCTCCACATACGCACACTCAAAGAAAAAAGGAACAAAAAAGGTTAACAGCGGTATTTTGCGCTGAACTACAGACAGCGCGGTCCACGCTCTGCATGCCATAACCGCCTTATCATCGCTAGCGCCCGGTGACATGCAATCCGGTGCCGTTACGCAGCAACGCTAGTGAGGCGGGAGTGCCGACAGTTGGCGGAACCGCGGCGCCCTTTCCACTTTGTTTCCTACAGCGGCCGCAACGCATCGCCCCACGTCGGTTTCGAGGCCATTTCCCACGCGCTCGCGTGTTCCTGCTCATATTGCTCACGATAGTACACAGAACCCACATGGAGAGGTGCTTGGTTGAGGCGTTGTGCGCCATATCTTAACTGTGAGAGGGGTGATCGTTGTCATTGCCTCACATGGCACATAGCATTGTGGCAGAAGAATTACACATGAATTGGCTTATGGGCCTGTAAGGGCGAAAAGCACACTCGATCGGATTATAAGGCAAGCCGTAGTGGCGGACTCCGGATTAATTTTGACACCGTGACGTTCTTTCATGTGTCCAAAGTGCACGTGCGTTCTCTATTTCGCCCCCGTCGAAACGCGGCTGCCGCGATTGCGATCCCATCCACATCTACCAATGCCATAGCCATGTAGCAACGCGGCGTGCACAGCAGAGTAGCTTTGACAGTCGACCGCCTCCGTACTGTTATTAGACCCTGTGGTGCGCTCTAATTAATAGAGCTTTGCGTTAGGGGACGCAAGGCGTTGGGGCCCATAACGCTTGGGTGCGTTTGCGTACGCAAGCACAAACACGTTATAGGTTAGCGGCCCCAAATGCAAGCTGCAGTGCGGTCGCATGCGCTCGCAGCGCTATCAACATCTGATCGTTATGGCGCTGAGCGTTATCATTTTTTTAAATATATCAAGTATATGAAGTAAAGCACATTAAACTATTTCTATTGAAAGCACTTAATATAGAGGTTTAGCGTGTCTGATATTCGGGTGAACGCAGGCAGACGGCCGGCCTGCATAGTGCAGCCACCTGGTGGCACATAGCTCAAGCAGACAAAAACCGGTAATATTGCAGTAACCAAGTGTATTTTACTTTGCTGCGGGTGTACACTTTTGGCAGCAACACGATTACGCGAGTGCCGAAAATTTACACCTGCAGTGAAGTAGAATAGACTTGGTTACTGCAATATTAGGTAGCTGTTTTTGTCTGAGCTTTGCGCCACCAGGTGGATGTACCATGCAGGCCGCTCCCGCTTACTCCTTCGCCCTACCGTCCGACTGCGCTTACCCGAATACCGGACACTCTAAACCTCTCTAATAGAGATGTTTAGCTTGTCCGGTATCTCAGTAAAATGCAGGCGTTGGGGCGGAGGCGTAAAGGTGAGCGGACTGCATGGTGCAGCCACCTGGTGGCACAGTCCTCAGACAGAAACAGGTAATATTGGATTAACCGAGGGTATTCGCTGCTGGTATACATTTTCGGCACTGGCGTAATCGTGTTGCTGCCAAACATTTGCACCAGCAACAAAGTAAAATACGTCATAAGCCTGGTTATCCCCACTGCAGGGCAAAGGCCTCTCCCATACTTCTCCGACTACCCCGGTCATGTACTAATTGTGGCCATGTTGTCCCTGCAAACTTCTTAATCTCATCCGCCCACCTAACTTTCTGCCGCCCTCCGCTACGCTTCCCTTCATTGGAATACATTCCGTAACTCTTAATGACCATCGGTTATCTTCCCTCCTCATTACGTGTCCTGCCCATTTATTTTTCTTGATTTCAACTAAGATATCATTAACTCGCGTTTGTTCCCTCACCCAATCTGCTCTTTTCTTATCCCTTAACGTTACACCTATCATTCTTCTTTCCATAGCTCGTTGCATCGTCCTCAATTTAAGTAGAACCCTTTTCGTTAGCTTCCAGGTTTCTGCCCCGTACGTGAGTACTGGTAAGACACAGTTGTTATACACTTTTCTCTTGAGGGATAATGGCAACCTGCTGTTCATGATCTGAGAATGCCTGCCGAACGCACCCCAGTCCATTCTTATTCTTCTGATTATTTCAGTCTCATGATCCGGATCTGCAGTCACCACCTGTCCTAAGTAGATGCATTCCCTTACCACTTCCAGTGCCTCACTACCTATTGTAAACTGCTGTTCTTTTCCGAGACTGTTAAACATTGCTTTAGTTGTCTGCAGATTAATTTTTAGACCCACCCTTCGGCTTTGCCTCTCCAGGTCAGTGAGCATGCATTGCAGCTGATCCCCTCAGTTACTAAGCAAGGCAATATCATCAGCGAATCGCAAGTTACTAAGGTATTCTCCATTACCTCTTATC
The DNA here is from genome assembly GCF_038994185.2 of Dermacentor albipictus. NCBI lineage: Eukaryota > Metazoa > Arthropoda > Arachnida > Ixodida > Ixodidae > Dermacentor > Dermacentor albipictus. The sequence continues at coordinate 2,923,280 of NW_027225576.1, read as the reverse complement.
CCCAATTCTTCCCAATCCTGGTCTCAGAATACCTCCTGTAAACACGCTGTGAATAGCATTGGAGAAATCGTATCGCCCTGCCTGACGCCTTTCTTTACTGGGATTTTGTTGCTTTCTTTACGGAGGACTACGGTGGCTGTGGAGCCGCTATAGATATCGTTCACTATTTTTACATACGGCTCGTCTACACCCTGATTCCGCAATGCCTCCATGACTGCTGAGGTTTCGACTGAATCAAACGCTTTCTCGTAATCAATGAGAGCTATATATAAAGGTTGGTTATATTCCGCACATTTTTCTATCACCTCATTGATAGTGTGAATATGGTCTGTTGTTGAGTGGCCTTTACGGAATCCTGCCTGGTCCTTTGGTTGACATAAGTGTAAGGTGTTCCTGATTCTCTTTGCAATTACCTTAGTAAATACTTTGTAGGCAACGGATAGTGAACTGATCGGTCTAATTTTTCTAGTCTTTGGCGTCCCCTTTCTTATGGATTAGGATAATGTTAGCGTTTTTCCAAGATTCGGGTACGCTCGAAGTCATAAAGCATTGCCTATACAGGGTGGCCAGTTTCTCTAGAACAATCTGCCCACCATCCTTCCACAAATCTGCTCTTACCTGATCCTCCCCAGCTGCCTTCCCCTTTGCATAGCTCCCAAGGCTTTCTTTACTTCTTCCGGCGTTACCTGTGGGATTTCGAATTCCTCTAGACTATTCTCTCTTCCATTATCGTCGTGGGTGCCACTGGTACTGTGTAAATCTCTATAGAACTCCTCAGCCACATGAAGTATCTCATCCATATAAGTAATGATATCGCGCGCTTTGTCTCTTAACGCATACATCTGATTCTTGCCTATTCCTAGTTTCTTCTTCACTGCTTTTAGGCTTCCTCCGTTCCTGAGAGCATGTTCAATTCTATCCATATTATACTTCCTTATGTCAGCTGTCTTATGCTTGCTGATTAACTTCGAAAGTTCTGCCAGTTCTATTCTAGCTGTAGGGTTAGAGGCTTTCATATATTGGCGTTTCTTGATCAGACCTTTCGTCTCCTGCGATAGCTTACTGGTATCCTGTCTAACGGAGTTACCACCGACTTCTATTGCGCACTCCTTAATGATGCCCACAAGATTGTACAAGACGTCTTCATAGAAGCTTTCGACTCCCTGGTCATCATGACGGGATGTAGGGGCATAGACCTGTATAACCTTGCTTTTGTACCGCTTATTAGGTTTCACAACAAGACCTGCCACACTCTCGTTAATACTATAGAATTCCTGTATGTTGCCAGCTATGTACTTGTTAACCAGGAATCCGACTCCTAGTTCTCGTCTCTCCGCTAAGCCCCGGTAGCACAGGACGTGCCCGCTTTTTAGCACTGTATTTGCTTCTTTGACCTCCTAACTTCACTGAGCCCTATTATATCCCATTTACTGCCCTCTAATTCCTCCAATAGCACTACTAGACTTGCCTCACTAGATCACGTTCTAGCGTTGAACGTTGCCAGGTTCATATTCGAATGGCGGCCTGTTCGGAGCCAGGGATTCTTAGCACCCTCTGCAGCGTCGCAGGTCTGACCGCCGCCGTGGTCAGTTGCTTCGCAGCTGCTGGGGACTGAGGGCCGGGGTTTGATTGTGGTGTTCATATAGTAGGTTGTGGCCAAGTACTGCACCAGAGAGTGGCCAATGCTGCTCTGGTGAAGAAGTAAAATACACTTGGTTACTACAATATTAGCTGTTTCTGTCAGTTTGAGCACTGAGCCACCAGGTGGATGCACCATGCAGACCGCTCACGTTTACGCCTCCGCGCCAACAACCCGTCCGCCTGCGTTTTACCGGTCAAGCTCCACCTCTCTAATACGCATAACACAACGTCTCTCGACACTTGGCGAAAGATTTATCAGTTTATCTGCCCGCCTACGTCACGACTGAGGCCGAGCCAAGCAATCGAAACATAGGTTTGGTAAACTGTAGTTGGGCGTCTCGCGCAGCATAATCCGCTGTGGCAGGCACGTACCCAGGGGGGGCCCGGGGGGGCCCGGGCCCCCCCCGAAATCAAGTGGCATACCCCCCCCCCCTCCCCACCCACGCCACCACTCCTCACACATTCCTAAAGCGCCACCAGATCAATCTTGAGACTTGACAGCTGTTCATTGGTCAGCATTATGCTGCCTTTTTCACTCCTTTTAGACGGCGGTAGTTATCGGCACCTCTTGTAATGTGAAGGACAGGTTTCTCATAGATTCCGCACCCGTGCGATTAATTCGAGATGCGTGCAGTTGTCACCATCTATTCAACCATCACGCGCATAGCTGTTGCTTTTGTTAGTTCAACCTTCTTTGTCTAGGCTGATCCTGGGACCAGGAGAGGAATGCGGCTGTTACTCAGCTGGTCTGTACTCTCATGGAACGAGTTGCGTCCGGAGAAAACGCCAATTGCGTTTAACTTTTCCCTTTGCTTCATTATTTTCTTGAGTTACGGCTCGCCGCGACCCTGGCAGGTGCCCGGAACCATATACACGTGATATGGGTTAGATAAGGTGGGAAATAAAATAATGTGAAAGAGCGTCCATCATGAAACCCTGCAATAACCCTTAAACCCATAAGCAATATGACTGTCGGCCGTTACCTCGTCTGTTTTTCCCTAACTGTATAGCACTTTTCGTACAAAATTGGCAACTGGAAACAAAAATCGCAAGGAGTTGAGAAATTAAGCGATATACTAAGGGAGAGAGCCAAGTCAACAACCAAACTGCAAGCAAAGCGAATAATAAAAAAGTTAAGCGTTGTTTATGAGACTATTTATGAATCAACATCTTTTTATTGAAAAAGGAAGTAGAGAAAACGCCGCCGTAAGGGAGAACAATTACTTGTTTTGAATGACGCTTCTACAGTTATCGGTCGAACCGCCTCACGTAGCCACTTCTCTGCTGTGCTTATGTGGGTGTTTTTCTAACCTTTCGCGGTGAGCGCAGTACGTCTAGAATCGCAGAGCCCTGCGCTCTACGCGGTTGTGTGGGACTGGCGGCCGCACAGCGTTACGCAATTCGCGGAACTGTCAAAACTGATCAACTAGGCGAAAATAACTGATATTCGAAACTATAACATGAGAAACACGGAAGAAGCCGTAAAAAATGAACGCAGCCCGAAATCAGTAAAAAGGAAACCTGGAATAGGACAAACCATGATGTATGCACTAAAAGATAAAAAGGGCAATATCATCAGCAATCTCGAAGCTATAGTAAAAGTAGCGGAAAAATTCTAAGCTGACCTGTATACAGTACCAAGAAAAGTCATGATACCTCACTTAGAAACAGTAATGAACAGGATACAGAAACTCCTATTTGACAGAAACCACATTTGAAACCCACAGAAACCCAGAAACCCACATTTGACAGCTTCTCCAGAGTATAAACACCTGGCATTTCCCTGGCATAGCGAATCTTGTTACACAAAGATGCTTGAGGTCTGCCTCACCAAATTACGCTGCCGCATTCCCTCCATAAATTTCTATTTACACAGGTCGGGTTTGGTTCCCTCTCCCCTCTGTTCTTTTTTTGAGGAGGAGGAGACGATACAGCACTTTCTTCTATCTTGCCGCCGCTTTGCTGCGTAAAGAAAAAGATTGTTGGAGATGCATTTTCGAAGAATTGGCCTGGACTTGACAGAACCTGCAGTTCTTTCGTTCGGGGCGTCCACTTAGGGATTCAGCCACAGGAATGCATGATTCGCTGTCCAAACATTCCTTACAGAATCTAAACGAATGCTCTGCTAAATTCTATTTTTTTATTACTTTTAAATTATATTATTCCTCATTCAACAGCACCTTCCTGATTTTATTTTAGCCGGTAATTCAACCCTATTCAATGCTATTCGCATATATATTAGGAAATTTGTGCTCTATATTATTTTGGAATAATGCACCCATTTCTTGGCCGATCCCCCATCGTGGGTAGGAGCCACACGTGCCCCAGGCTACAACAACAACAACAACAAAGGAACAAGAGATCAGGATCGCCAGTCGGCCACTAGAAACTGTGAAAGAGCACGTTTACCTAGGTCAATTATTCACAGGCAACCCTGATCATGAGAAGGAAATTCACATAAGAATAAAAATAAGTTGGATCGTATACGGCAGACATTGCCAGCTCCTGACTGGAAGCTTACCATTATTATTGAAAAGTAAGGTGTGCAATCAGTGCATTTTGCCAGTGCTGACATATGGGGAAGAGACTTGAGAGCAAGCCGTTGGAACATTAGGATTACAGAATGGTTACCAAGAGAAGGAAAAGGCAATCGAGGACGACAAAAGGCTAGACGGAGCGATGAAATTAGGAAATTCGCGGGTGGAAGTTGGAATCGGTTGGCGCAGGACAGGAGTAATTGGAGATCGCATTGCAGGGAGAGGCCTTCATCCTGCAGTGGACATAAAACGATGATGATGATGATGATGATGATGGATGTGGTGGGCCCCCCCCCCGAAAAGAAATCCTGGGTACGTGCCTGCGCTGTGGTCTGTTTTGTTTATTTAAAGCTTCTTGCAAATTTTGACATGCCGCCGTTGCGGCGACAGCGTGCCGGTGCGCTCTTCGACCAGCTTCTTTAGCCTGTCGGCCGTGAAATGCACGCGTGCACACGTCCTCGCCGGCGCTGCATGTTCTCCGCTTTGTGGCGGGACGGGCGACTTGTCTCGGATGGTCTCGCTTCTCGTAAGTTCTCATACACCGCAAGAGTCACGTGGGTAGCGTGACCGCTTAGGGGCAGCTATGTTTCCGGCCGCCCCTACAACCCAAGGACGCAAGTAGACGTACCAGTCTGCGCATGGGCAGCACCGTCGCCCCCAGTTCTTGCGTATGCAAGCCGCTTGCGTCCCCTAAACTAAAACGCTCTAATGCGGCTCTGCTTCTGCGCGCCCTGCTTAAGTTACCTGCTTGACATAATTGCATGGCGTTTATATTTCAGAAATAGCAGCGACGTACTGTACCGTTTGAACTTACTGAGCACGTGCTGGTGGGCGAGTTGTTTATGCATGATTACAAAGAAGGCGCCAAATAAAACAGCAGACGAACAACATATCTGTTGTTTTATTTGGCGCCTTCTTTGTAATCGTTTGAACTTAAGCTTATCCTGTTTCCCCACAACCGCTGTCGTATAGTAGTGGGGTGTCCTTGCCTGCTCACGTCACCTCCCCACCTCTCTTATATAGGAACAGCCTGTTCTGCTCTACAGTTCTATTTGCATCCCCCTTGGCCTCGCACGTCAGTACACTCTTAGAAAAATATACACCCTTTGGGGCGTATCTTGTCCCACAACAATAATCGTCATCCGTGTTGCCCGCGTTTCCTATCTTTAACGCTGCGAGCCCGGCACTTTTCAGTCACGAATGGCATGCGCGTTATCAGTGTGACGCAGCATTCTCGACAGGAAAGTAGCGAGCGCCGAGTTTTCAGGAAAGGAAACGCAAGCAGGGCAGATGACGATTATTGTTGTGGGACAAATATACACCCCAAAGGGTGCAACCGTTTTAAGAGTGTAGAAAAGGAAGCGCTGCAGTTTCTGCTATGCTTCTTAGGGGAGTCACGGATAATTACAGCTGTCGAGCTGCTAAAGTGGTGGCGGCCAGAGAGCTCCAGAGGGCATTGCGCACACTCGACGCGGTGGAGTGGAAACGAGTTTCTCCCGTCGCCTTTCCTCTCCGACTCGCGCCTGTAATCTATATACACACTTTGAACCCTACCTCACCCACCCCCCCCCTAGAAGCAGTGTGCGCGACAGCAGCAGCAGCAGTGAGAAAGTCGAAGGAAGAGGCAAAGAAAGCTTCGCTTTCAAAACTTTACCTGCATGCCTCATGTTGGGATCGAACCTCGTCTCCTCAGCACAGCATCCCGATGCTGTCGTCCAGGGCTGCGCCGCACACAGCCCACGACCAAGCTTATTCTCATTCGGTGTGCTGTCGGTGCAGTCGGAGCATGACTATGCTGTGAGAAAGTACGATTTTTTCGCCAAGCAATTAAGGACATGAACCTGTGGCAGTATCAGGGATATTGCAGCAAACAGGATGTGTAAGCGGGATATCTCTTGTTGGCAGCATGTGCAGCTTTTCTGATGGATGGATGGATGTTATGAGCGTCCCCTTTGGAACGGGGCGGTGGGTTGCGCCACCAAGCTCTCGCTAGTATACTGCCTAACGTCCTACCTAGGTTAAAAGAAGAAAAAAAATAGACGATGAGCTCCCACAATTAAATTTCCTGATCCCTATTGTGAACTTTGCTTTTGTCATCATCTTCAGCCAGTTTTATGTCCACTGCAGGACGTAGGCGTCTCCCTGCGATCTCCAATTACCCTTCTCCTGCACCAACCGATTCCAACTAGCGCACGAGAATTTCCTAACTTCATCGCTCCACTTATAGTCGCGTGCAACTTTAGAAAAAGGGGAGGTCCCGCCCAGATGACCGAAGCGCCTCCACGACAAAAATTTTCCCGCTCTAAAAATCGTGCTTTTGAAACGACCGATTCTCGGTATCAATAAAGACTTTTGTATCTTGATGACTGGTTTGGTAGAGTTCTCATGTGCTACAGCACATGCCGGATCACGACAAAAAAATAACCCTGTGCCTTCCACAACGCTGCCCGTCGTCTGCTCTTTAGCTTCATTGCAAGTGACAAAAGTAGGAATGGCAGCTCTGCATGGCTTTTGCCCTTGTTTACATGTACACAGCACATTTACTACTCCTTTCCCTAGTTTAAAATGAATCAGTTGCTATTGAAGAAGTACTTATAAAAACAATGCATTTATCGCAACCATTACAAACCTGGGGCGTGAATACTCGAGACAGGAAAAGAACAAAAATGCTTGATTCACCGTTTTACATAAGTATTCTTGGTTTTAAATAGCCTACAATTTATATTTTTTGGTTTTGTGTTTTCACAAATTTCTTTCCTTGGCATTTTTTTTTTGCAAGCCTGCAATCTCGCGAATTCGTGCAAGGCATTCTGTGAGAGTTTTCCGACATGCAACCCAGCGAGGTGACATCGGAATGTGATCCTTTGATGCCGAACGACCCTTGTGTCGCTCCGATGTCCACACCACTAAGCAGCCTCGAGAAGAAGAGTGGCCACATCCTGAACAGCGATTCACGCAACATGATCCTCCACTGCTACCCGTATTGGCGTAACAGGGAGCCTGAACACAGCGTGGAGGCCCCTACCAAGCTTGTCCCCGAGATACTCGGTGTCAGCGAAAGCACAGTGTTCAAGCTGAGGAGGGAGGTCAGAGCGTCGCGTATTTCGGGTGGCAAACTGTCGACGCCCGCGCGAAAGCACCCACGAAATGCGGAGAAAAGAAGACACAGCATGAAGTATGACAGCTTCACGTCGTGCGCTGAGGTCATGTGTGCGCGATTTCTTTAGCCGCAACGAGATACCGACAGTCGAGAAGATAACTAACGAGTTCTCGAAGTGTATGGATCTCCCATCACTGAAGTGGTGTACTGTGCGTCGTCTGCTTGTCGAGATCGGATTTAAGCACGAGAATAGGAGCCGCAATTCGCTGCTTATCGACCGGGATGACATAGCTGAATGGCGGAATCGCTACCTTCGTGACGTGGAGTGCTACCGGGCGGAAGGCCGAAATATCTTTTTTACCTGGACGAGACATGGGTAACGCAGGAGACACTCGGTCGATCGTGTGGACAGACACTGTGGTGCAGAAGCGCGGACGCCTATACGCTCGAGCAAATGGCCTGTCGACGGGTTTGAAACAACCTTCTGGGAAACGCCAGCGCCTGATTGTGACGCACATTGGCAGCGAGGATGGCTTCGTTGACGGCTGCTTAGATATATTCTGAGGCCCAAAAACAGGCGACTACCACGAAGAAATGGACTGCAATCGCTTCGAGTGATGGTTTAATGACGTTCTGCAGAAGTTGCCTGCTGGTCGCGTCAATGTTTTGGACAATGCACTTTACCATTCCCGGCGAGAAGAGAAATTGACGACGACAGCGTGGAAGAAGGAAAAAATACAGGAGTAGCTCAAAAGCAAAAACATCACCTATAGCGAAAGGATGGTGAAAAAGCAGCTGCTTGAGTTGGTAGCATCTGTAAAGCCACGCTTTCTGAGCTACATCGCAGACAAAGCAGTTAAAAGGGTCGGTTGCATTGTACTCAGGCTCCCACCGAACCACTGCGAATTTAGTCCTATCGAAATCGTGTGGGCAAAGGTGAAAAATGGCGTCGCTGCGGACAACAGAGACTTCAAGCTGTCCACGTTCGAAGACGTTTTGAGGGGAAAAAATCAAGCACGTAACGGCGGAAAACTGGAGGAAGAACATTCACCACGTGATGAACCTGGATGCAAAGTTCAGGCTTGACACGTCTGGGAGTGACCACATCCAACCCATCATCATCCAACTGGGTGAAATGAAGAAAGCGACTCCGACTGCGAGCTGTCCGGCATTGAGCAACTCGATGAAGCATGACAGCTTCTTATTAAAGAAAGAACAGTCCTTATTAGGGTTACCAAATTTTGCTGGTGGATTCGCAGAAGCCAAGCATTCTCCCGTGACCTCTCAAATAAATAAGTGGTTTATTTGGTGACATATTCCTTTTATTGGAAGCTCAATTCTGAAAAAAGCAACGCCCTGCACAGATCGTGCTCAATATAAGTATTGGCATGGAAAAGTGCTTAAATGCTGGAAAATATGAATGCTAACACAATTATTAACCATGATTAACTATGTCGGGTCCAAAATGCTCATTCAGGCAGCCACTGTCCGGCTTCACACGAAAAAGTAGTAGTCAACGTGAAATTGACAGCCACTCTTAGTAGCCTGCACGCCAAAGCACATTCATTTGGTTGCATTGTTTATGTTGGTTATCTGGCTCAGGTAAATAATGTGAATAAGAGAACAGTCATAAAACATCATTGGCTTAGTGAGGCATAAAGTTCTCACTAGGGCAGCCATTCTCGAATTGACGGGCCCTATGGTGAAGTAGCAGCAGCCGAGGTGAAATCGACCGCCAATGTTGGCAGCCTGCGTGTCGAAAGGAAAACAATAGCATTCGTGTTGGAGCCATCGTCAAGTTTACATGCCCCTAAAGGTCAATACATGCAGCCAAGCAATAGCAAATTCACACCGTCGGCTTCGTTTTCTCCACCGCACAGTCATTTAATTTCATCAAACCACTTGAACAAATACGAGCAATGCAGAACAACATGCCCCTGTTAGGCGGCCTGCTTTCAGGTAGTTGTGCTGCCCCTACTGTTTTTCACAGGCTGTTGAGGTGAATAATGCCAATGTGAGAAGGCCCAAAATACTTTATTGGGCAGCCACCATCAAGCATAACGGGCCCTATGATGAAATAACAGTAGTTGGGGGCACGCTTGAAAGGCGTTTTAGCATTCTGCAATTCAAAGCGCAGTCATATCTAGGTGAAACAGGAGTAGTCAATGCAAAATTGACAGCAACTGTTGGCAGTTTGCATACAAAAGCTTAATTATCTGGTTACATTATTTTGGTTATCTGGCTCAGGCAAGTAATGAGAATAAGAGAACAATTATCAAACATCATTAGCTTAGTGAGGCCCAGAGAACTCATTTGGCCAATGACCGTCGAGCTTAGTTGACCTTTCGGCGAAATAGAAGCAGTCGGGGGCACGCTTGAAATGCACCTTTAGCGTATGCACTTCAAAGCGCAGGCATGTCGTAGCCATTGCAGGTAAAACAGCAGTAGTCAACGTGAAATTGACCGCCACTTTAGCAGCTTGCATGCAAAAACACATTCATGTGGTCGCATTCTTTATTTTGGTTATCTGGCTCAGGCAAGTAATGCGAATAAGAGAACAATTATCGAACATCATTACCTCAGTGAGGCCCAAAATACTCATTCAGGTAGCTATTTATAGCAGTAGTCCAGCGCACGCTTGAAGCCGCCATTAGCAGTATGCACGTCAAAGCGCACTCATGCCGTAGCCATTGTTGGGGAAACGGCACTAATGAACGCGAAAATGACAGCCACTGTGGGCAGCTTGCATGGAAAAGCACGTTTATATGGTGGCATGCAATAAACCCCATTGTTTATCTTGGTTATCTGGCCCAGGTAAGTAATGCGAACAAGAGAGCAATGATCAAACATCATTAGCTTAGTGAGGCCCAGTAAACTCATTTGGGTAGATATTAATAGGAGTAGTTGAGGGCACGCTTGAAAGGCACCGTTTGCAGTCTGCACATCAAATCGCAATCATGCCGCAGCCATTGTTGTATTTGTTTATCTGACTGGGCATGTAACACCAATCTAAGCACAATTATTCACCCTGAATAGCTCTGTTAGCATTGTTTGTACTAAAAATGCTGAGTAATGTTGAATGTGTTTTATTGAGGCAATTACTTAATTTCCAAGCCATTGGCATAGATGCGGCCAGGTTCAGACGATGACATTGGTGAAGTAATAAATGCTGAAAGTTGCAAAAGCTCTCAGTGCACTGCTTTGCTGGGCTCCATTCACTGAAAAATCTCTTTGTAACGATAAAATCATCAGAGAGGAAATAACACTCCACTGCACAATGTTATTCGTGTTTACTAAGACTGAAACCGTCTGTTTACTAAGACTGAAACGTGAAAAATCCAACAGCCTAGCAAGGTGCTATTTCACTATATGCACCCTTTCATGTGCACTTCTGGCGAGCTGCCACATGCACTGATGCATAAATATGAACAGAGGTAAGAGGCAAAGGTACTGGTGCAACCCACATGACGCTTTTAAGAAAATGTACCAGTAAACGTTTATGTTTTCTAGGCGATCAAAATTTGTTTTGAGCATATTGGTTAATCACATTGCGGCAACAACCCAAGAACAAGGACAGAAAAAGTAGCGAGTAGGCAGATTGCGAAGAGGATGTTAAACAGAAGACGATGCTAAACAGTTACTACAACCAAATAACATTCTAGACGTTGCAGCCCTTGTCAAGTACAACCTTGACACTTTTTTTTTCAAACTAATAAATGACAAAATCTCATTATCGCGAATTCCTATATCATCTCTAGCAAATACTAACTCAACTCGTTTTGCGCCGCATAATAACTTCATTCTGCCCAAAGTGCGCACTAATTATGGGAAACAGACAGTTCACTTTGCAGCCATATCCTCATAGAATACATTACCATTTGTCATAAAACTCCTGAAACCTCATCGATATTGTGATGAATTGAAAAATTTTCGGTTACGTGATATTTATGTGACACTATGCACTGTATAATCCGATTTTGGTTTTAGACCTGCCATTCTTAAGTACTCCAAGATGTATTTAATTATGTTTCTTTAATTTTTTCTCTTTCTTCTTTTTTTACTTTAGTTTTATCTAGTTTCGAAATATTGCTTACTGCCGTTATATTGTCTCATAATTACTTAAAACAATTAAATTATGGGGTTTTGCGTGCCAACACCACTTTCTGATCATGAGGCACGCCGTAGTGGAGGACTCGGGAACTTTCGACCACCTGGGGTTCTTTAACGTGCACCCAAATCTAAGTATATGGGTGTTTTCGCATTTCGCCTCCATCGAAGTGCGGCCGCAGTTGCCGGGATTCGACCTCGCAACCTTGTGCTCAGCAGCCTAACACCATAGCTACTGAGCAGCTACGGCGGGTTATTCATTATTTCATCTACTTAGATTTGTATCTCACTGTTTATCATTACTGCAATAGTACCAATTGACCTGCTGTTGCTTGCCAAATGAACTTTTTTGTTAACCATTAACAGGAGGTCCCAATTCAGTTTTCACTATGGGACCTCCTTCTGTAGACCACTATCTGAATATTATTTTTATGTAATAATAAAATTGATTGATTGATTGATTGATTGATTGATTGATTGAGGTATACCAGAGAGAAAGGCTTTAATGAGATAGAAGAGGCCAGCCCTGCAGTTTACAGGAGTTAGTGCTTTGAATGAGATTGGTGAATGAAAACGTGTAAAAAGACTTCGCTGAAAGTAAACTAGCAAAAACAAATGCTAATATAAAATAAAACGACAGAAATAAGAGTATGCGCAAACGCGCATGGAAGCAGACACGTATTCACATACAAACGCAAAAACTAAGAAAATCTCAAATATCAAGAAATGTGGGAAATAAAAAAAAATTAGACAAACGCAAGAAAAAAACACCCTAATTTACAAACAGGCGCGGGTAGACGTATTAGGAGAAGGTTCACAAGCTGCTGTGCCTACCTTCTTGTATGTTTTTGTTTCTTTTTACCGTTCTCTTAACACTGTCTTCGGAATTTTTAATTGCAACATGTCCGAGAATTGAAAAGCAGCGAGCAGCTGTGTTGTGGTAAACCATATCGAGTTCTGGCAACACAACTTATGCGCGACTGTGCCACAGCACGCATTCTACAGCTTGCGCGCGCAGTGAGCACTGGTGGACAGCAAACAATCGACGGTGCTACACAACGCTCGAACACCGCCACTAGACGCTCGGCTACCTCACTGCTGACAACGATCGTTCACGCTAAGTTGACGGCGACAAATCTTTGCGTTGGAGGCTTCTTTTGCAAATATTTTCTGTAGAGACACTCGCAGGTTTGTTTCATGCGCGCACGATTTTCGCTTTTCTCCTGAGAATGGTTTTTCTCCATCACTACACCCCGTCCGACGAAAAACGCAGCGACACATTACACGAACACACCCGCCGCTGACAGTAGGCACCAGAGTTTGGCAGAGTTCTCTCATCGTAACTTCACTCGGGAGCGAAATGAAAAAAAAAGTTGGAACAAACACGCAGGATGGATGTTTGCAGCGGTCGCTGTGGGATCCCGTTTTCAGGAAAGCGTAGCGCAGCGTCAGCGATGCTAGCTGCAATGTTTCTTAGCCGGGTCATGGCTAAGAATAAATGAAGGCGTCACAAATGCCGCATCGTAGGCTCGCAGTAATGATGCCGACATGATAGGCCGTCACAAACAGTTTGGGAATTCACTGTGACGAGGGGCTGACGCACACACCCGACACGCCATGGTCCAGTTCGAAGCGCGGGCGGCCATCTTCTCCGTCGGCGGGGCCACCGGCTGTCCGGCTCATGACGTCAGTCCAGAGTGCGCGCCCATTGGTGGATACTCGTGTGCATTCACCTCGGACAAGTGAACGCCCCCTTTTTTCTAAAGTTGTACCCGACTATAGTCTTCTGTCGTCATCGATTGCGTTTCCCTTCTCTTGGTACCCATTCTGTAACCCTAATGGTCGAACGGTTATCGAACCTGCGCGTCACATGTGCTGCCCAGCTCCATTTTTTTTTCTGTTGATGCAAATTAGAATATCGTCTATACCCGTTTGCTCTCTGGTTGAAACCGCTCTCTTTCTGTCTTTTAACGTTATGCCTAGCAATGTTCGTTCCATCGCTCTTTGCGCTGTCCTTAACTTGTTCTCAAGCTTTTGTTAGTGTCCAAGTCTCTGCCCAATATGTCAGCAATGATAAATTGCACTGATTGCACACCTTCCTTTTCAAGGATAACGGTAGGCTTCCAGTCAGGAGCTGACAATGGCTGCCGTGTGCGATCCAACCCATTTTTATTCTTCTGTGAATTTCCTTCTCGTGATCAGGGTTCGCTGTTATTAATTGACCTAGGTAAACGTACTCCATCAAAGACTCTAGACGCCGACTGGCGATCCTGAACTCTTGTTCCTTTGCCCGGCTAATTATCATTATCTTTGTCTTCTGTATATTAATCTTCAATCCCACTCTTACACTCTCTCTGTTTAGGTCCTCAATCATTTGTTGTAACACGTGTGCATTGTTGCTGAATAGTACAATGTCATCAGCAAACCGTAGGTTGCTTAGATGTTCACCGTCAATCCTTACTCCTAAGCCTTCCCAGTTTAATAGCTTGAATACTTATTCCAAGCATGTAGTGAAAAGCATTGGAGAGATTGTGTCTCCCTGTCTAAGCCCTTTCTTTATAGGTATCTTCCCGCTTTTCTTGTGTAGAATTTAGGCAGCTGTAGAACCTATGAATATATTTGCCAAGGTATTTATGTAAGCGTTCTCTTTGGTTACGTAATGCCTCTATGACTGCTAGAATCTCTACAGAGCCAAATGCCTTTTCCTAATCTATGAAAGCTATATAGAGAGGCTTATTGTACTCTGCGGATTTCTCGATAACCTTCCTCCCAGCAATCATTCATGTAAACACAATGTGAGAGGGGTTAAGTCTAGCCCACCTGCACCATTACAGTATCGCAGGTTAGTAGTAGGAAATAAGAGGATTAGGTTGGAAGATGGTGCAGATTAGGGTAAGGAGTATGAAGCAGTATGTAGGAAAGGGGAAAAGGATGAGGGTAGGTGAGGGGAAATAGTGAAAGTTATAGCAAAGGTGTAGGTGAGAGAATGAAATACAGAAAGAGAAAGCTACTATCAGCATCCACTGCCAAGTGGACGGGCTCAGCAACAAGCGGGCATTTATTGAACAAAAAGTAAATAAAGAAAATATGGCAGCGGTGGCGTTGAGGCCGAGTATCCGCCTCGCGTGCAAGGGGACCGTGCTTCCAATCCCGGTGCCGCGCAGTTTTCCACCGGATTAAAAAAACAAAAACCCGCGTGTTGATAAAATTGCACAAACAGGCCTGGAGTGCGGTCTGATCCCGGTGACCAGAAAAGGTAACGCACTCCCTCACCAGGGCAGGATTGGCCACCCTGGTGGAGCACTTGGCCACAACCTCCTATATGAATGCAACAATCAAACCCCGGCCCTCAGTCCCCAGCAGCTGCGACGCAACTGACCAGATCGGCGGTCAGATCTGTGACGCAGCAGAGGGTGCTAAGAATCCCTAGATCCGGAAAGGCCGCCATTGGAATCTGAACCTGGCAACACTTAAAGCTAGAAGGTCATCTAGTGAGGCGAGTCTAGCAGTACTGTTCGAGGAGTTAGAGGGCAGTAAATGGGATATAATAGGGCTAAGTGAAGTTAGGCCAGGACAAAACAAGCATATACAGTGCTAGAAAGCGGGCACGTCAAGTGCTACCGGGGCTCAGCGGAGAGACGAGAACTATGAGTCGGATTCCCGATTAATAAAGATATAGCTGGTAACCTACAGGAACTCTATATCATTAAGGAGAGGGTGGCGGGTCTTGTTGTGAAACTTAATAAGAGGTACAAATTGAAGGTCGTACAGGTCGACTCCTCTACATCCAGTCATGATGACCAGGAAGTGGAAAGCTTCTATAAAGACGCGGAATCAGCGATGGGTAAAGTCAAAACAAAATACACTATACTGATGGGTGACCTTGATGCCAGGGTAGGCAAGACGCAGGCTGGAGACAAGTCAGTGGGGGAATATGGCATAGGCTCTAGGAATAGCAGGGGAGAGTTATTAGTAGAGTACCGTATTCCATAAGCGGGATAACCGAAAGTGTGACGTGGAGGAGCCCGAATGGCGAGACTAGAAATGAAATAGACCTTATACTCTGCGCTAACCCTGTGATCATACTAGATGTGGACATGCTCGGCAAGGTGCGCGGCAGTGACCATAGGATGGTAAGAAGTCGAATTAGCCTAGACTTGAGGAGGGAACGGAAGAAAGTAGTACATAAGAACCAGATCAATGAGTTAGCGGTAAGAGGGAAAAAAGAGGAATTCCGGATCAAGCTACAGAACAGGCATTCAGCTTTAACTCAGGAATATGACCTTAGTGTTGAAGCAATCAACGACATTTTTATGGGCATGATTAAAGAGCGTGGAATAGAAGTCGGTGGTAACTCCGTTAGACAGGATACCAGCAACCTATCGCAAGAGACGAAAGGTCTGATCAAGAAACGCCAATATATGAAAGCCTCTAACCCTACAGCTAGAATAGAACTGGCAGAACTTTCGAAGTTAATCAACAAGCATAAGACAGCTGACATAAGGAAGTATAATATGGATAGAATTGAACATGCTCTCAGGAACGGAGGAAGCCTAAAAGCAGTGAAGAAGAAACTAGGAATAGGCAAGAATCAGATGTATGCGTTAAGAGACAAAGCGCGCGATATCATTACTTATATGGATGAGATACTTCATGTGGCTGAGGAGTTCTGTAGAGATTTATGTATTACCAGTGGCACCCATGACGATAATGTAAGAGAGAATTGTCTAGAGGAATTTGAAATCCTACATGTAACGCCAGAAGAAGTAAAAAAAAGCCTTGGGAGCTATGCGAAGGGGAAGGCAGCTGCGGAGGATCAGGTAACAGCGGATTTGTTGAAGAATGGTGGGCAGATTGTTCTAGAAAAACTGGGCACCCTGTATACGCAATGCCTCATGACCTCGAGCGAACCGGAATCTTGGAAGAACGCTAACATAATCCTAATCCATAAGAAAGGGGACGCCAATGATTGGAAAAATTATAGACCATTCAGCTTACTGTCCGTTGCCGACAAAGTATTTCCTAAGGTAATCGCAAATAGAATCAGGAACACCTTAGACTTCTATCTACCAAAGGACCAGGCAGGATTTCGTTGAGGCTACTCAATAACATACCATATTCACACTATCAATCAGGTGATAGAAAAATCTGCGGAATATAACCAACCTTTATATATAGCTTTCATTGATTACGAGAAAGCGTTTGATTCAGTTGAAACCTCAGCAGTCATGGAGGCATTGCGGAATCAGGGTGTAGACGATCCGTATGTAAAAATGCTGAAAGATATCTATAGCGGCTCCACAGCCACCGTAGTCCTCCGTAAAGAAAGCAACAAAATCCCAATAAAGAAAGGCGTCAGACAGAGAGATACGATCTCTCCAATGCTATTCAGAGCGTGTTTAAAGGAGGTATTCACATACCTGGATTGGGAAGAATTTGGGATAAGAGTTAATGGAGAATGCCTTAGTAACTTGCGATTCGCTCATGATATTACCTTGCTTAGTAACTCATGGGACCAATTGCAATGTATGCTCACTGACCTGGAGCGGCAAAGGAGAAGGGTTGGTCTAAAAGTTATTCTGCAGAAAACTAAAGTAACGCTTAACAGTCTCAGAAAAGAACAGCAGTTTACGATAGGTAGCGAGGCACTGGAAGTGGTAAGGGAATATATCTACTTAGGGCAGGTAGTGACTGCGCATCCGGATCATGAGACTGAAATAATCAGAAGAATAAGAATGGGCTGGGGTGCGTTTGGCAGGCATTCTCAGATAATGAACAGCAGGTTGCCATTATCCCTCAAGAGAAAAGTGTATAACAGCTGTGTCTTACGAGTACTCACGTACGGGGCAGAAACCTGGAGGCTTACGAAAAGGGTTCTACTTAAATTGAGGACGACGCAACGAGCTATAGAAAGAAGAATGATAGGTGTAAGTAACATTAAGGGATAAGAAAAGAGCTGATTGGGTGAGAGAACAAACGCGAGTTAATGATATCTTAGTTGAAATCAAGAAAAAGAAATGAGCATGGGCAGGACATGTAATGAAGAGGGAATATAACCGATGGTCATTAAGGGTTACGGACTGGATTCCAATGGAATGGAAGCGTAGCAGGGGGCAGCAGAAAGTTAGGTGGGCGGATGAGATTAAGAAGTTTGCAGGGACAACATGGCCTCAATTAGTACATGACTGGGGCAGTTGCAGAAGTATGGGAGAGGCTTTTGCCCTGCAGTGGGCGTAATTAGGCTGACGATGAGGACGAATTAATCTCCTTATTTTTTAATGAGTTCATTTCGTTGTTTAGTCACAATTTGGCAGTCACCCAGACAATGGTCGAAATCTTATATGATTTTTCCGAATTGACATTTTCAATGTTTTGTTATGTTAAATTTTGAAAAGTAAAAGGGGAACTTCCCATGTCCAGTCAGTGCCTGAGAAATAAAAATTTGTTGGGAAGTGTTTGGGAATGTGATCGACGTTCTTTATTCATTTGTATGTGTAACTATTTGTTCCTTTCTTTTTCCATACTTTATTCCATGTTATACATAAATTTGCTTGCAATTGTTTTGATATAAATGCTTTTGTAATTGGGATAAATGATTCTTCGCCTTCTTTTGTGGCTTCTTTTGCTAGTTCATCAGCTAATGTGTTTCCTAATATACAACTGTGGCATTTCACAAATGTTAATTTTATATTAAGTTCCTTTGATTTATCTGATATATATTTAAATTCGCATATCATTGGAATTGAATTATCTGGATTTTTTAAAGCTTCAAGTGCTGATTAGCTGTCTGTGAATAGTTGGTATCTAAACTGGTTTTGTGGTGATGTTATGTGTTTCATTTCTTTTGAAATGGCTAAAACTTCTGCATCATAACTGGAACCGCATCCTGGTAGTTGTTATTTGCTTTGGCTTTGAATTTTATTTTATTTGTCTAGTAGTATAAAAGCTGCACCAATTTCTTTAGCTTTCTTTGATCCATCTGTAGATACTCTATAATCTGCATGTTCCTCAGTTTATACAAAAGGTATACTAATTTTCTTAGATGGGTGGTTGTGCCAGTGGCCATATTTCCGCATTATTTGATATTCAGTATATGCGGTAGTGTTACAAGTGAAGTTCTTACCTTCGTTAAGTATTTGGTATTGTTCGTATTCTTTTTTTAAGAGGTAAATATACAGGTGGGATTCTTGATAGAATATTAAGTGAAAGGTTTGATCTTCTTTTGAACGACTTAGATATCATCATTAGTGGTAGCCTTTGAATTGCTTTCAGTTTCTTCATTATAACTTTTCTTGTGTACCAAACAGGTGAAGGTTATGTTATCATTCTATTACTCTTTTCTAAATTAACTGTAGTGTATTTCTGTTTGTGTTCTTATCGTCTTTTATGGTTCTGCTTAATTTGTAAGTTGCATCTGAAACTTTTTCTTTTGAATACTTCAAGTGCGGCAAGAATGAGAATTCATTTTAGATGATGACTCCAGTGATAGCTTGGATGGATGCATCGTCAAGCTACCTGAATCTTTTGTTAGTTATCCCCTCTAATCCTGGTCAGATTTCGGGTTTAGCCTGGTAATTTTATATCTGAATTCTGCCTCCGTAATGCGGGTATCGAGATCAGGATTCTCTTTACCTATGTAATCCGGGAGTCTTTCTCTATCCGCATCTCCAACATAAATTTTTTGGAGCTCTCGACAAAGATCTTCTGTACCTTCGTAGCTGTGTATAACGTTCTATTGATTGGGCCTTTGAACGGTTTTTGTACTCTCGGGGTCCATGAGGCATCGGAGAACGTTCCAGGTCTTGGACATTTCCAGCTGCCTTTCCACGGAGTTGCATGTGACTTCCCAATTTTGTTGGGTTAACCTATTCGCATATATCTTGATTTCCTTGTCTAATTCCACAATTCTCTTCCTTAACTTCCGATAATGATTTTGCATTTTCCTTCTTTTCAGCATACTGCCTTTCGTTTCGCACATGTGCAGTAGCCTGCTATTCATCCCCTCTATCCCTGGCTCCTCCGGAACCGTTTTGGTAGCTCGTTTAACACGTTGTTGTAGTTTCTCTGCCAATTTTCTGAAGTCCATTGTAGTGTCTTCCCATCTTCCTGCCGGATTTTTCGGAAAATGTCGCATTCTACAAATTTCAGTTCTCTACCCCTCTTTTTTTGGGCCTGCTTGTACCGTTGGGACGATGATGTAGTGGTCACTATCTAAGTTTTCCTGCATGTTGTTTCATTGAAAATCCGCTACATTCTTCTTAAATGTGAGATCTGGTGTCGTGTCGTTGGTTACGCTGTTTCCTATTCTGGTTGGTGCCTGAGGGTCAATTATGAGTGTTAGTCCTTCGTGCTGGGCGTCTGCCCATAGGCTTCGGCCCTTTATGTCCTCTATGCTGCATCCCCAAGCGGCGTGCGGCGAGTTAAATACGCCGACCACGACTAGCACCTGCTTGTCCACTACGCTCAACGCTTTGCGGAAAAGCGGACCGAATTTCGGCTTGTGTCGGGGTGGACTGTATATGTTAAGAATAAATGGACTTCCCTCTTCTTTACGGGAGGGGATTATTCCAATCAGGACGTGGTCTATGCCACGCATTCCGGTATCGTGCTCGACAGCCGAGAGGTTTCTGTGTATCAGCGTCATTACGGTTACTTTTTCGCCGGAAGCACTGTAAGACTTATGCCCCAATATTTTTGCCATGCCTCCGGTGTCCTGCAGTGCGATGACACATGGCGTCTACTTGCATGTTATGAACTGCTGCCGGTTTCCTCTCGCGACGATACCAGTGGTAGTTCAATTGCCAAATGGCGTATTGGTTACGCGGCGCCTTGTTGATTTACCTGTTCTGCCCCGATGGGATTACTATTGTCTACCCCATTCGGTCTATTATACGGTTTGCTTTTAAACGGTCCTGCGCCTGCCCACCGAATATGCTTTGGTGGGCTTTCTAGTGCCGGTACTCTTTTATCTAATACATAGGATTGTTGTTTATTCTCTACATACTTGTTTGTGATTTGTTGTCGTAGCCCACACGAGATTTATTTAAACGTTTCCATCACCTCGCAACTCGCTTTTTTCGCAAACCATTTCTTGCGCCCTCTTTATGTGCGGTGGTGCATATCCTCGTTCGCTTGTGTGGAAATGGGTGTTGGAGCTCGACTAGGCGTTGGCGTCTTCCTGGCGGAGGGTGTGTTGCTATTCTTCCTTTGTTGCTGTAGCTTCGTGTTTTCTGCCCTAAGCTGCTTGTTCTCTTCTTTAAGCATTGCCTTAGCTTAGCTTAACTTAGCCCGATAGCTTTACGTGATTGAATAGCAGTGCCGGAAACTGCGCTTGCCCAGCTGACCTGGGATTTGCTGCCGTCTATCAATCCATTATTTCTCGAACCAGACCTCGGCCTTGAACTGGCCCTGCACCTGAATCTGGAGCGTCCGCAACCGGCTTCCCCGGGCAGTGTCGGGAAGGAACCGGACTGGTCTCTGTCGTAGTTTTTCCTGCTTATTTCTTTTTTGTCGTTTGATGGCTGCTTGCTCGCTACCGTCTAAGGGTTATTGTTGTTGTTGCTCGCTCTGGTTTCTTTGTTGTTCTGCTAGTAGTACTCTTCCTCCACGGCCTATGCTCCTTCCCTCTTCCGTCGCTCTCAGCGGCGCCTCCTGTACAGGTACGGTATTCTGTATCTTGCCTGCAATTTTCGTTTCTCACGAGTTGGCACTCCGGTTGACAATTGTGATTGTGCTGTGGATTCTTGCTCTCGCACCCTCGGCAAATCTTGTCTTTAGGGTTGGGGCACACGTCATCCCTGCGTTCTGTTCTTCCACATTCATAGCATATGTCAATCTGTTTTCAATACAAAGAGCATTGTATAAGCGTCACTCCATATCTCACATACCTTGGGACATGAAAACATTTAAATAAAACGATCACGTTATCTTTGTTACCCATTCTCTTGGCGTGCAAGACTCCAGTATTGCGCGGCTTGACCAGATTGGTCACTATGTCCTCCAGACTCACCTCCTTGTATATTCCTCTGATCAGACCCTTGGATGTGTTATCAGGAGCTGCTATATAAGCGCTTGCTTCAAATTCTTGTTCTCCAAAACGGAGCGCATTGATATCCCCATATTTCCCGGCCCAGTTCTCGGAAGGCGTGATGAGCACCACTATGTTTTGCTTGCTGTTTATACGTATGCTGTCTCCCTCCGCTGTCTCTCGACCGACGCCGGCAGCCTTGCGCAGGCAGCTGTAAATATGATCGAGCATGTAGTCCGATACGTTAAGTGCCCCACATGGACGCACGATCACTCTCTAATCTACTTGCGGTAGGTTAGGCAGCCCACTTGTTTTTATGAAGTGTCGCACCTCGCGCTCGTTCTTCCATTATTATCTTGCGTCGACGAAGGTTGTTCTCTGCTGCTTGTTTCCCGCCTATCCAGCCCAACCGCTGCGTCGCTTCTTCGAGCCCCTTCTAACTTCACGCCAGCCTGATTCTTTTCCAAGGAGGATATATAAAACTAGTTCTTTTCCGAACTCCTCCAATTGCATTCCTGCGCCTTTCCACGCTCACGTGGCCCATCACGGTGAGGAGCGCAAATGTCTCTGTGCGCGCGCTAGGCCTAGCTCTATCAGCCGCCGCCGCGGCGGAGAGAGAGAGAGAAAAAACATTTATTTGGCATGAGATTGGGCGACTTCCTCGCAGGGTGGAGCCCTTAGTTCAGGCCCCATTGGCTCGCGCCCCTCCGCGTGCCCGCCGGATCAGCCTTCGCTGCTCTTGCGGGTCTGAGCTGGTCAGCGCAGTCTCCCAGGAGGAAGGTGAAGGTGAAGGAATAGGGGCGTAGCCCGGAGGGTGTGGGCACTCCCAGGTGCATGATATACTGTGGGCTTTGCTCCACAATAGGGAGAGTATGAGGGATATTGTGTGGGGTGGAAGAGGTGAAGATAAAAGAGGCAGGGAAATGAATTAGTTTGAAGCTGTCGTGTTAGGAATGGCCTGCCGAGGTGGCAACATTTTCTCAGCCAGCTGCAGCTGCGAGCGTTGCGAGCTTCCCCGAAGAGAACCATGGAAGCCTACCACAATTGGTGCGGTGACTCATTTCGTGCGGACCTCGAGGTGCCGCTTAATCACCCCCTCGGCGCCGTTATGTCTAAACGCGATCAGCGGACCAACTATTGTTACTGGAACCGCCAAAGCTGACCTAGTCTGCTGACACACGTGGCAACTTCAGGAGAAAGGAAACTCTGGAATTTAGATGCGCCGGACAAGGGACAACCGGTGGCCACGGTGCCTGGTCAGCTCGGGGAACCAACGCGCCTTTCAAGACTCAAGATAATGGGCAAGCAGCGGGTCGACTGCGTTGACGTTTGACGCTACTAATCGGCAGTGAAAACTGTGCGTACGTGTGTGTGTAAACCGTCCCGCAGAGAGGCGGCTTGTTTACGATGAAGTCGAACGTTTTGCCTCACCTAGGGATCTAGGGAACACGAAGTGTTTAAAAACGGCTGTTTGTCGGCTGCTAGAGGTGCTCGTCGTCGTGCTCTGTGCTCGTCAATGTACTCGTGAGCTGTGTGCTCGTTTGCTGTATGCTTCGTTTGGCGGGCTCCATTTGGGAGTCATGCTTGACTGTAAATGTACACTTGCTTAAAATGTAAATACTGTAAATAAAGCCTGTTCACCTAATTTCTCCCAAGTTCTTCTCTACGACCTCAAACCCTTAGAAATAGTGGCAGCGGCGAGATCGCCCGACAACTCCTACAACTGTATGCCAGCGGCGGGATCTTCCGACAAACCTTATATCTGGATGGCAGCGGAGAGATCGGCCTACAGCTCATAGATCGGCCTACGACTCGGAGACAGCAACGGCAGCTCACGGACGTTGGCACATGGTGACCGACCGGTATCCTGATCAAATTTGAGGTGACTTGGGATTGACCACCTCTTGCAACTGACTGAGTACAGCAGAGAAGGACTGGTGATATGCTGCTGCTTCAGTGGGTAAGCGTTTGGTTTTGCCTGTAAGATTTACCAGGCTTCAATTTCGCTGTGATTGTTGATTTGTTTCGGTGGGGATCTTTTACTTGTATTCTGATTTGCGTGAGTATCGCAGCAAGTATTGCGTGACAGCAGAGCCAAAGCTTAAAGTAGCGACCATGGTCCTAATGTGTTTGAGGAGAGCTGACCTGTTGTGGTTGTGTGAAGAGGTCGAGGTAGACGTAGAGGAGAGCTTGACGGAATCAGAGATTCGTAAGACCATTCTTGAAAGTGACAATGATTTGAAATTCATAGAACAGATGGGCAAACGAATTCTAAGCAAAAAACGCGAACAGGAAGCAATCAGGCAAGAACAGAAAGAATTTAGGCAAGAACAGCAAAAAGCTAGGCAGAAACTGAAAGGGATTTCGCAGAAAGAAGGCCTAACAGAAGTAACGAGGCAGTACGTTGCCGCATTGAACAAATGCATTGAATGTTTTGAGCAGTTAATCGAGCAAGGTCAACAGCGGTTTGAGAAATCTGTAGGCTGGACGCAGCGAAAGTGGGAAGAAGTCGATAGCAGATTTTGTTCGAAAGCCGAGGGTAGTAGTACCTATGAAAGTAGCAGCACGTTCATAGGTGAACTCGAAGTGCTAGCAGCTAACGATGCCTTAGTGGTAACAGAGGCCGTTAAAGGCCGTAATGAGAGCGACGAGGTGCTGTGCCAACAGAGCACTCTAGAGACAGCTAGGCCAGCTGTGAATGAATTGGCACAGTTACCGCGCACGTGCGTCGCTTGTAACGTTAGCGTGGTACAGAGTACTGTTGACCCGACAGACGCGAGCACCCATATCGAGTCAGATCTGCGTGCCGAAGTGAAGTGCCAGCTGGACGATGCAGTTGAGGGCAGTTCGAAGGGTTGCGAGCTGCGTAGCTCAAGGGAGGACAACTGCATTGTTCAGGGATCGGTGCAGCTCTCCGCCAGTCTAGGTAGCCAAGAGAGGGATGATTTAGTTAGCAATCATTCACACTGGGCGTGTGAGACAGCGATCGTGACCAACGGGCTGTGTGCCGAGGCACAGCGTGAGCTGGGCGATGCAGTAGAGGGCAATTCGCAAGAGTGCGAGTGGCATAGCTCGAGTAAAGCCTGATGCATTGTTCCAGAGTCGGTTGAGCTGTCCACCAGTCGAGGCAAGGAGAGTGTTGATTTAAATCAAAATCAATCGGACTGTGCGGGTAAGAGACCGATCCGGGCCGAAGAAATGTGTGCCGGCCAGCACGAGGCGCCAGAGGACGGCATGAAAGGGAATTCAAAGAGAAAGCGCCGTAGAAAGAAGCGCCGTAAACATCAGAATGCGGCGAGTAGTGTAGCGCAGCCAAACACGGAAACAGAGGCAAAAAGCCAGGGCGCAAGGAAAAGAAATACGCGGTGATGTGAGACGTTATCGAAGGCTCCTTTGAGGTCCAACGCCACAATGGCTCTTGTTTGAGCTTTACTTGGACTATCCACAACATCCTCCTTAAGTTGTAGGAGTATGTCCTGCGCAGACAGACGTGGTCGATAGCCGAATACGGTATTGGGGAAGAATTGGTTCGCTTCGAGGTGAGGCTGGAGGCGATTTAGAACTACGTGCTCGAAGAGTTTGCCAATACACGAAGTCAGGGAAACGGGTCTGAGATTTTGGAGGGCAAGCTGTTTCCCGGGTTTCGGAATTAAGGTGATATCGGTGTGTCGCCATTCTTGTGGAAGCGTTCTGTTTTTCCAATTGTCGTTGTAGTATGCAGCGAGTTGCCGCGGCGGAGACGTTCGAGCCGTCGAGGCGTAGCTCTCCCGCCACACGTAGCGGGTGAAAAAAACTATTGACGGCCGAGAAATGGGCCCAACTGTTGGATAATTGTATACATGGGGTCCATGGTACTTCTTCTTTCGATTATCAATAGATTCTCTTTACAAAATTTCTATTTTCTGCCGAGAGTCATAAGAAACTGCGGTGCTGACGCTACGTGCATGTTGTTGTTGTTGCCTCAAAGCATGGTTCGTACCCAGGAGAGGGATTAGCCACACTGCATAGAGTGAAACGAACGCACAAGAACATTCCAAAAGGGTTAAAGGCGAACATTTAGAACGAATCATTTGGCAATTAGCTAATGACACCGATTTCATGAGTACCTATACATCAACTAAATAAATAAAAATAGTTAAACTGAGACGCTAAAGGAAAATAATAACAATAAAATGAAATGTCCCATGGTCGGTGCCCTAGCAGCGTAACCTTCGGGATGCTTCAATGAACTTTTGCAGAGCCCTAATCATCAAACCATGGCTTGTGCCTAATTGACAGGCAACAAAAGACAAAATGTTTGGTAGTGCAACTGCAAAACCTAGTTTTCTAGTTTGAAAAATTGGGAACATTTTGCGAAAGGGGAAGAAGTGACGACAAAAACGCGAGAAATGGTCAATAGTTTCTGGTTCGTTAGAAGAATAACCGAGCTTAGTTATGGATAGACCAGATCTATGACGGTAAAAAAGTTAGCGGGTAACTCGACACCGGAAACTTGCTAACGTCACCTCGCATTGTAGTGAAAGGCATTTACTCGTGTTCTGCTGAAATTTTAGATGTTGACAATCATCTGCGGAAAGTATGGATGATTCATTGCAAATAATCAATAAAAGCCATTTGAATCTGGCTCCTGTTATAAAAGAGAAATCAGGAAGAACATTGAAGGCCGCACAATCTAGCGATGACGACGCGAGTGAGTCAGCTGATTCATTTAAAAAGATTACACTATGTCCGGGGCCCAGACAAAGCGGACTTCAGTCTAATTGTCTGGGACAAGAGTCGAATATATACTCAACAGGTCTGACCTATTAGTGGCAGTTAAATGTGTACAGACCGAAAGTGCGTCTGTAACCACTATTACCTTATACATCTGTGGACAGAATTTTCGAATGGCCAGAATTATCACCTCGAATTCAGGAAGAAATATAGCAGTGTAATCCGCGAGACGGGGAGCAAAAGACATGTTAAGCTGAATGAAAAAGATGCCAACAACGGCCTTCTCTAAATTTTGTGATGCGCTCGTTGAAATTATCAAGTGATACGGAAATTTATTTATTTATTTATTTATTTATTTGTGATACCCTCAAGGTACATAACTGTACCATGCAGAGGAGAGGGGCGAGAATGCATTCCATGAGTGAAAAATACAGGATTATTTCAAGGAATTCATACTGCAGGGAACAAAAGCGATATTAAAAAACTAGTAATGCATTCATAACAACCAAAACAAAGACTTACATAATATGAAAATACAGAAAGAGTACACATCAGCATGCAGACAATGTTCACGAATAAGTACGTAATTATGCCATTTGCGACCATACATTATTTTATGTTGATTAGTGCATTCTTAAAGAGTTGGGTCACTGATGTTTACTAATGATGTAGGTATATTATTCCAGTCGACTGAAGTCCTTGCAAGGAATGATTGTGAGTACGCGACGGTGTTATGACGGGGTACGTTAACTTTATGTACGTGATCATGACGAGCCGAATAATAAGGCGCAGGGTGGATGCAAAGAGGGCGAAGAGATGAGTTGTGGTAGTAGATTTTATAAAAAAGCAAGATGCGTGATTCCCTTCTGCGAAGAGATAATTATGGGATTTGAAAGGTACTCTTTATTAATGTAACACTAGCAGTGCGATGGTAGTTAGCTAAGATAAATCGAACAGAGCTATTCTGCACTTATTCAATTTCGTTAATTAATGTGATCTGATGGGGATCCCAAACTGATCGATGAGACATATTCTAATTGGAGGCGGACGTATGTCGTGTACAGCAGCCGTTTTAATAAAACAGGCGCAAGCGAAAAATTTATCTTCAAGTATCCTAAGGAACGGTTAGCTTTAGATATTACATATGGTACATGCTGCTTCCAAAAAAGATCGCTAGAAATTGATTAAGATATCTTGAAGGAGACTTCCAGTATTTGCGCCGGAAGAGGTTTTGCGTGTTTTGAAACAAATATCATCAAATATCAGCTTTACCTTCAACAAATTAGATTTGCGAGTGCACTTCTGCGCATAACACCTCATCGTACACATTCTGCTGCACAGAATGTCATTAGCTTTCGTATGCATTGGTCACTATCTCACAAACCGGTTGCTCCTTTGTTAGTTGGAATGTAGCATTTATGTAAAGCACATTTGATGTTCTAACAAAAACCATTGTGCCCTCTTATCCCCTAATTCTCCTCACTTGATGCCTAGTGTTGTAATAGCATGGTTGACACCATGAGAGTCAGTGTGGTGAATAATTCTGTCTGGTGGGGTAGGGGGTGTACGTTAACTTAAGCAACTTTTCCAGACGACTTGAATCAGTATTGTGGAATGCTGGTTTTTTTTTTCAATCACTGTTACCAAGTTTCACTTTGGTTGTGGCAACAAGTATAATGTAGTTCGCTAGCACTCCTGCCAACACATATAATGTGCAGGCATCTGTGTTGAAAAAAAGACCAGCTAATGGTTTGCCAAGAGCTAAGGTCCATTTAGACCATTAAAGTTTGAACTTACACCGGTGGAAATAACTGGTGAATGAAAGCACACCCAGGAGAACTGACCATAATATTTTCTTTCATTATAACACTGCAGAAACTTTGAACCGCATTTGAACTGGCTTGTTTAAAAAATGACCCATTTCCTTGTTCAAGTAAGACAAAGGTTCCACAGGAAGACAGAAACTTGAAGCTGTCAACAGCCGCATGAATATAAACAGCGCTGGACGTTTTGCAATCTTGCACCTGGTTATATTATCCATCCCATTTTTTTTCCACAGGCCTTTCTTTACTGCTTTATGGTCATACCCAGTTTAATTTTAATGTCCCTATTTTTTAATATTTGGTTCATATATCTTTTCTTCATCGGTTTTCAACCAAATATATATTCATAATGTGCTTTCATTTACAATTTGCAGTGATCTTAACCAGATGCATCTTGATACAAAATTTATTTGCCTTAATTCTTCGTTTTCCTTTTCCAAAAGTGCAAACTGTTTATCTTGATACCTATTTTGTCTTCTGGGAAGATTAGGTCTACTGGATTAATGACTGCTTACATGGGTACATCGTTTTCTGTTTTGGTCACCCCTACTCTTGGCAAGTACTGACAGCATTGCTCATACCCGCTCCATCACAATCACCACTGCTAAGCACACCCTTCCTTCCTTTATTTTAACACTTTGGCTTCTCTTGACCTATTATATGCACCAGTTACTTCTCCCCCAATGAGGCTAGGGGCCAGTGAGATGCAAAATCCAAAACAACACAGCCAAGGAAAACATTTGCTATCCTAATGACAAGCACCTATGTCGAAATGTTGGCTACAGCAACATCCCTTGTTCCAACAATGTTGATCTACTTACATGTTTTTCTAACACAGAAGTTACTGCTTTGTCGTGTTCTGTGATTATACATTTTTGCCGCTTTCTTTAGGATGGATATTCACGAATACTATTTGTTTCTCCTAACAGCAGCAAGTTTATCCTTGCAAGCGTTTGGAGTCAAGGACAACTTTCACCAGGAAGAAGTGCAAGACGAGTGATTGAAGAAAATAAAGTTGCTTCTGTGATCTAAGAACTTGAGGGCTGAAACGTTGCACCTTTTTGTATATATGCTATGCAGTGCATTCATATCACAAAGTGCAAAGTGCTTTATCTCTGCAGCCATGTCAGTGTGTTGGCAAGACAATTTTCTCAATG
Organism: Dermacentor albipictus; assembly: GCF_038994185.2. Lineage (NCBI taxonomy): Eukaryota > Metazoa > Arthropoda > Arachnida > Ixodida > Ixodidae > Dermacentor > Dermacentor albipictus. The sequence goes on along the minus strand of NW_027225576.1, from coordinate 2,894,175 downwards.
GTGACCTGCTGCTTTCACTATGAGCTGCCTTCATGACATTTGCATTAAAGGAGATGTACTATCGTGGACAAAAGTACCCTGAAAGTGCGAGCGTTGACCAAATTGCATTTCTGCTCAAGACCGCTGAAAATAGTGGGTCACGAATGCACATTCTGAACGCAGATGGTGGCACGGCTGTTCCCAGCAAATAGCACACCAATAAAATTCGGTCGACTCTCGCACGTCCTGGGCAATTTTGTCCCCGATGGCACATTCTTCGAACAATGGATATGCTCTGCAAGATGAAATACGGGAAGCACCTGTACTTTAACGGATATAGTACAGATTTAGCATACGGAGTCTTTCGTTTTCTGACTACGGCAAGCACCTGTATTTTAACGGTTGTAGTCCAGATTCAGGATACAGTGTGTTCCGTTTTCTGAATACGAGAAGCACCGTACTTTAACGGTCATAGTACAGATTCAGAATACAGAGCCTTCCATTTTCTAGATACAGAAGCACTCGTATCTCGTATTACAGTCTCTCTTTTACAGTTGTCTGTTCTACGGAAATGACCGTTCTTAATTTACGGAAGAGTGTTCGGTCACAAATTACCAGCAAATTTTCTGGTAAGGCAAATTTTTTTTACAGTGTATAGTATATAGGTGTTCTGCGCCTTATGGAGATCTGTGCTTCTGGCATTTTTGTAGCTGGAAGTGATCACGTTTTTATTGAAATTGCACCTGCCTTAACGCATAGGCAAGCCACACGTTACTGTACATTCAGTGTTTGACGAAAACCTTCGGCAGGTGATTTCGTAGCTGTAAATAATCCCCAGTTGAAGAAGGGCACCTCCAGTGTCAGAGAAAGAGCCTCATATCACCCCGCCCGACTCGTCCTGGTTTCTCCAACATTTTTTCTTTCCCTACATCGAGCTTTCTTGTATAACCATTTCTTTTTCAAAATAACAGATTGAGTAAGGTAGACTGTGGTGGTATTTACTAGCATCACTGATCTATGACCCGTCATTCTTCAATAACTACTGGGGCATGTACAAACAAGGCAGAAGATGGTGAATAAACATAAGGAAGGGGATGTCAACCCCAATGAGAATATCCGACTGTATGCATTTCGCTGAGGATAGAAACACGCCAGAATAAAATGTAAAAATACATTACAAGACGAAAGTGTGGCTCCCATTCGAGAGGAGAAACAAAGAAACAACACGTCACCCAGCTGCGCTGGGTGACGCGTTGGCGTCCTGGTGGCGGCAGCGGCCGAAGACGGAAACACGGCATTACGGGGCCCTGGTGGAGTCGTGGAGGGGACCTCGACGGCAGGCGACGGCGGCGTATGTCATGTTTCTGGCTGGAGCTGTGGCGACGGCGGTTGTGTTACCCCAAGTGATCGCTGGACCTCTTCTTTGACCATGTCGGCGATTGTGGCCACTTGAGGCTTGGGAAGAGGTACTGAAGTTCCTCGCGAACGACCACTCTGATGGTCTCGCGTATGTCGTCATTGCCGTGTGCTTGAACATCTGTGGAGTTTCGGCAGTTATACTGCATTATCCGCACATTGAGCGTCTTCTCAATCGTTGTCGCTTCGGAAACAAATTCAGCAACTGTCCTGGGCAGGTTGCGTATCAATCCGGCGAAGAGCTCCTGCTTCGCCTCACGCATGCGGTAACGAATTTTCTTCTCCTCAGGTATATCCGGGTCGGCATGGCGTAACAGGCGCGCCATCTCCACGGTGAAGATTGAAAGGTTCTTGTTGGGTAGTGGTACTCTGGCTTCTAGCATAGCTTCGGCGCTTTCCTTGCGCACGATTCTCGTAAAGGTCCGCAGGAAGCCGCTACGGAACAGGTCCCATGTTAGTTCTCAAGCCATGTGCTAGCGGAGTCTTCTAACGAGAATTATGTATGCCGCAGCTTGTCGTCTGAGTCCCAGTTGTTGAAAGTTACCATTGGGTCATAGGTCTCCAGCCAGGATTCTGGGCCTTCAGTCGATGATCAATTGAAGGTTGGTGGGTCCCGAGGTTGTTGCAGCAGAACGGGAGACGCTGGAGCAGCCACTGAGGTTTTCTTAACCGCGATCTTCTTCGTCGTCACATGTAGAAGTCTTTGCTACGGGGGCAGCTGTTGCAGTCGGCGGCTTGCTGGATGATCCTGGACGAGTATGTGTTGTCTTTGCAGTCCAGGCTTGGATCACGACTTGTCCGGGCCGTTCGGTACATGAACGAACTAGCACCTTCCCCAGATGTCACATGGTACTGACGGTGAAGAAAGCAGCAGAACTGTGAATGGCGAAACTAGTGTTTTATAGGGCGAACGTGCGCCCTCAAAAACAGGCTACACTCAAAGCGCAGTGATAGCGGTGAACAAAGACGGCAATCGTCGAAACCTCATCAGCGAGTCAAGCGCGTCAGCCTTTTTACATGAGCCGTCGACCGGTCTAGAGTAATGGCTGGTTTCCGTGTGTATTTCAGAACGTTCTAGGCCATTCGCGTCGGACATACATGCAATCGGATTGCACAAAGTTCGGCGACAACAGACATCGGATCGAACCATCGATAACATTCCACAAACTTCTGACACATGCAGGCGCATCCTACGCTGAGCGATAACATTTGTTAGACGATGAAACGCGGTGATTCGATAAACAAGTACATGTCTCAATATTAATGAAGCGAGCACTTTAGGCTGCCTACTATTTTTTAATGAACGCCGTCTAAGATCGAAAGCTGTGAATGCACCATACGCAGAAAAACGCGTGCATAGCCACGTCATATGTGTGTGTGTAAAAACATTTATTGAAATGAGGTCCGGAGGCTGAACATTTAAGCCAAGGCGGGCCGCTCCCACGTTGGCACTGTCAGTTCAAGCTCTTCAGCGATATCATGGGCCCCCTGGACGGCCCTTAGTTGGTCTCGAATCAATGGGTGTTGAATCCTTTTTCCCACTGTGTCTATTCTTCAATGAGGTTGGGGAGAGCCGCGGGACTGATTGTCCCGCCAGCGTATGTCTGATTCCGATGATAGCATTACATTGTACCCAAACCTCTTTTCCGGCTCTTTCCCTTACCCCTGCACAGAAGAGTGATACGTGGGTGCGTGACACGAGCTCCGGGACGCGTTAGATGACTTCGATTATCATTGATGAAGGACACACATGCGGAACGTACTACAGGCCGACATGTTGCATTCTGTTATGTCCAAAAGCATCCCCCCCCCTCCCGCCAAGTGTAGCCAGGCTAGTCCCATCCATAACTATTTTGGATAGCGGGCTCCAGCTCCTGCTGAATATATCATGTACATAACACAGCCTATCAGGCTAGAAGACTCTGTATTTCTTCAATAAGTTATCCCCTTTATATTTATCTATCTGTCTCTCCCTCTCACTAAAGCTGCACTTCACGTAAATTGCAGCATTCTTGTTGGATCTGCTTAATTCTTCTCTTTTACTTCTAACTACGTGCAGCCTAAAGAACAAGACGCTTAATGTTCCCGTGCAGCTTAGCAGTACCTTCCAGCTTTGTTACAACGTAAGTTCTTGTTCTTTTCCTGTAATTATTATTTGGTTATGGAAATTAACTTGAACCGTTATTTCTTTGCTTCGGTGTTGAACCCGAACTGAACTGTTTTCGCTGAACCGAAATGAACACCGGAACGAAAGATACGTTTTCGTTTCAAACTATCATTATGAAGTGGTCCCGCGTATTTCCGTTTTTTTGAGGCACAGACACGCGAGAGATACGCCGTGTCCTCAAATTTGTACGCATCCCTTATGTAGGGCAAATGCCCAGGCCAGGGAAATTGGCCAGGGACTTCAGGGAAATTGGAAACAGATCATTTAATAAAACTTGGATTTAGAATGCATCAATGAGGGCCTCAGTACCTTTCTTCCCTATTGGTGGTCTCAAAGCAGCCACGCTCGTCCGCTGCTCGCCGGCGATTCCCGGACGATCGCTCTTTTTGGGCGCACGAAGAAAGCGCCCTGCATGCTATCGTCCCTCCGGCTCGACTGCAGATCGCGGAGCAGCATTGTGGCCCGTTCCTAAAAGACAGTGTTCTCCTTGGTGCTGCACAAAACCGTGGACGTGACAATGTTGGACGTGACAATGTTCGACGCGTGGCAATTCAGAAATGCCACAAGCTCAGCTCATGGCGTCTCCATCGTCTCCTAGATAGTGATTTTATCAGTCTCACAAGGCAAGGGTCGTACAGCGAGATGCGCGAAAAAAAATATCCGGGGAGGTGGGCAGGTCGTGCCGCTTCGGTGGCCCCTGACTAATGAATAATGGTGCGTTATTCATGAGAATTTGTGTAGTGTATGCTTCATCATTGCGGACTCTGTTTCGGTGGCTGTGATGCCGTTTGGGTGGAAGTCAAGCGCCGGTTTTCGCGTAGTCCACATGGCCATTGGTTAGGCATGAATGGAAAAAAAGCATATTCTCCACCGTACCTAGGCATGGTTTCCAGATTTCTCTCGCGCAGCACTCGCCGTGGTTGCTCAGTGGCTATGGTGTTGGGGTGCTGAGCACGAGGTCGCGGGATCGAAACCCGGCCAAGGCGGCCGCATTTCGATGGGGGCGAAATGCGAAAACACCCGTGTATTTAGATTTAGGTGCACATTGAAGAACTCCAGGTGGTGGAAATTTCCGGAGTCCTTTACTACTCATAATCAAAAAGTGGTTTTGGCAGGTAAAACCCCATAATTTAATTCTTTATTTTTCTCGCGCAACTGACGCATGCGCACAAGCGTCGATAAAAGGCGGCGCAGCTCCCGCGTGTGTGCGCCCTTGAAGAAACGGAAATACGCAGTTGTCCCAAGCAGAACACTTGCACCAATCCCGAAGCCTCACCCCCCGCTTGTGTTGTCGATTTTCAAACTTTGTAGTGCGCCCCATGCCCTCAGGAACGTCGTTTCTGCCTTTCTTGTGCTGCTTCGCCTATGAATGGAACTCTTGTAGTTCATTTCGTCACTATTCTTTGGAGCCGAGGCATCAAGACGATGCTTTTGCGCCTGCGTGTCTACGTGCGCTTTCCACTTTTCTATCGCACAAACATGCTCTAAGAACGACCATGTAATAATGAGGAAGCCTTAGCTGGCTCATGGGTCGAAATATTCGCCGTCCCGCGTTATGGCAACAAAATTGGAGCGCATGCGTCAGGATTTCTATAAAAAAAGAGCTCGATTGTCTCTGTTAGCGTTGAACTGACACTTCTTTTAAAAAATTGACCGCCCTTCCACTACACTGAAGAGAAATGCAAACAAAGCTCGGGATCCGCAGCTCTTCCTTGTCCTAACGCGTCGGGTTCACTCTCCCTCACGGCGAAGTCGGCATGTCAACGACGAGCCCTTTCTCGAGCGAGTTCCCGGCGGCGTTCACCAAACGCCGAGTGTTCTTTGGCCGAGGGCACGACGCGGTGCCCGCTCCAGCTGCCGTTCCTTCAATGCAGCTTGCTCTTCGGCAGATTGAACCAAATGCGGCCTGCACATCTGACTGACGGACCTGAACTGGCGGGAAACGGCGGCCGCAAGGCGAGCGAACACGCGATCACACTATCCCCCCCCCCCCCTTCGTCGTGTATATAAAACCCCATTTTAAAGGGCGCGTATGTTCAACGGACAGTGGCCGAATTCACGCCTGTCGTTTGCACTCTAGCTAGACTTCGCAGCTTCCATGCCCATCAGAAGATCAAGTTGCCACTGCAGTTCACTAACCTTCTTTTCTGTGTAACTGAGCACAGTTCCCCTTTCTACGGCGATAATCTTGATCGGGTGCTTAAGATTTTCCACTGATTCCTGCTACTCGACGTATTATTGGCGTTCATTTCGGCAATTTTTTCCCCCTAATTTCATCGACAAATATGTTGTCTTCTAAGATCTTTACAGTGTACTTCCAAAGGTCCCAGTTAAATCGCGTCTTACTTTGCTTAATCCTAAGTGTAATCGTCACTTGGCTTAGGTCAATAGAAGAGGCATGTTGGACCTCACTAGAACTGCATATGCCACAACTCTAAACTAGCATATATTCTAGCATATACATAGCATATACACATGGGAACTTACTTGTACCTAATAAGAGAATTAAATGATAAATTAATGTAAATGAAAATGGATGACAAGACTTGCCGCAGGTGGGGAACGATGCCACGTCTTCGCTTTGCGCGTGCGATGCTCTACCAATTTCTTTAATTCTAGCATTCGGAACAAGTAATTTCCCTTTGTTGTGCTTGGCGTCCTCGTTTGTTGACTTCTTGTGATATGAATAATAAAGATGGGGCCCCTGGGTTAACCCCATTTCTTCTCGTTCATTACATAACCAGGGTCTCGAATCCGGCAACATTGATGCATTCAGGTAACATGTGTGGGTTTATGGGGAACCAGCACTGGAGTTTCGACAAACATGCAGCGCCGCTCTCTTGGACGCGGCCTGAAGTTTTCAGGAATTCAAACACATAGAAACGGCAGCTAATGTGAACCACGCCGCGGTGCATGAGGGTGAAACCATAGGTGAAACGCGGAAACAGAAACTTCGAGGCCGGCGGTATTGCTGTGTTTTTAGGTGCCACAGCCAAGAAGGCTTTGATAGCAGCGTGTCTTTTTACACATTCCCTTCCCAGCCGTACGAGTTAGAGCGGCGCAGCGTTGGATACAAGCGCTTCGACGTGCTGGGTGAGTGTGCTGAATTTTAAAGCGTGGCACTTAAACAAGTGGGACTACGCTTGAACTTATGTGCTTAATTTGTTCGACAGGCCTGACGGCAAGCCATGGCAGCCGAATGCGAACACCAGAATATGCAGACGGCACTTCTTCGACAATGCAAAGAGTAATTGCATGCACCATCCCGCTTACGTGCCAACTATTTTTCCTTCAGCGTACCGCTGCACGGTTCCTTGCGACCCTTCGGCGCCAACAGAGCGTTACCACCAGTGAGGTTTTTTAAACCAAAACTACGTGTCATCGTTGGGGGTTGTGTTAAATTGCATTGGTTAGGCATCGAGCGATCGCTAAAGCCGCTCCGTCAACTTGTTGCCGAGAGGAGCGGAGCTTGCACGACGCGCGCGTATGGGCCCGTCAGGTGGTTGGAAATTTGCGCTGCGTTCGGCTACTGTGCCAGTGAGCAGGTGTTTGACAACCCTAAAGGCCAAACTGTTCGTTTTATGCCACTCGTCATCCACCGTTCAAGGCGGGCTGATCCCGTTGATAACGCGGACGATCGAACGTCGCCGTGGCCACGAGCGATCGCGGCCGCCTTTATTATTTCTTGGGCTATTTCTGCATTGTAGTAGAAACGATCCAAACTGTTGATTTATAGTAAAAGCCTCCATTGGGGTGGGGGGGGGGGGGAGGTTGTACGCGTCGACATCTCAACACACCACTGCTGCTTGGTACGTTCGCATACCCCAGTCGCTTAATTGTACGCAGCTGACGGTTTTGTTTCCGGGCTATCGCGACACCAAACTCCATTTTATAGTTTATTGGTTTCAACGATACAAAGACTATAGCGGCTGACGAGGTGGTAGTTAGCTTTCAATGTCCAAGAGTCGCCTTTCGACTATCGACTAATCTTAAACGTGTTCTTCATCAACCTATCACATTAATGTCGCGTAGATGCAGTAGGGGATGTCGTTAAAAATCGTACGTACAAGTGCACCGATTCTGTTTTTTTTTTCTTACCAGATGGGGAGAGCGAGCTCGGGCACGTGCAAAATCGCCTACGAATTGCCAGGAGCCATCACAACAAAGTGAAAGGAGGGCAAGTGGAAAACAATGTTGCATTTTGGTTCAGAAATCATGGAAAAATTTATTTTTCCATTTACCCAGGACAAGGACACTCACAGTTTGGTTGGAGGCTCCAATCAGCAGCAGTTAATTGACTTTTCCATTTATACAGGACATGACATTCACAGTTTGGTTGGGGGCTTGTATCAGCAGCAGTCAGGCCTTGAACCGCCAAATGGACACAGTCGCCTGGAGCTGGTACGTTCACCTTTTGCTGGAGCTCGATTCATATTCTCTCTCATTTGCGACTTTCAGGTTGAATACAATCTTGAAGAGGAGCAAATTGAGGCATTAGACCTTACAGTGCAAAAGGTGTACCAGAAAGAAGAATCGGCCACAACATGCTTCAGAACACCAGCAGGGAATTTGCCATGTCTATTGCACTGTGCCGCAGGACCAGACACTAGGGTTTGCTTTTTGGGAGGATTCGACACAGTGTCCTTAACACACGGTGCAGTGAGATACCTCTGTGGCGTTTTTGACAATGTTTTCTCGCTCCTGTTAAGTCTCCTGCCTCACACGAGAGATAACGGTACTGATGTCAGCCTTCCGAACAAACTTTTAACATTTCTATTCAAAATGAAGCATGGAGTGCCTTTTAGTGCAATTGCAGTAATTTTTGGCATTCATGAAACAACAGCAGCACGAACGTTTCATGCAGTTCTGGGCATGCTTGCGGGTGCTACAAGAAAGGGGATATATAAGCCACATATGCAAGTGATACGGGATACACGTCCAGAGTGTTTTAAGGCCGACTATCCTGACTGCACACTCATTGTCGATTGCACTGAGGTGCGCACAGAAACACCATCAGAGGTGAGGCAACAACATGTCCTCTACTCCACGTACAAAAGTGGCTTTACATTGAAATTTTTAGTTGCGATTGCCCCTTCTGGCCTCATTGTATTCAAGCCCAAATCCTATGGTGGGCGTTGCTCAGACACACAAATCGTGCTGGAACAGGATTCCTTGAAATAATTGGTCAGCATGCTGTAATTCTTGCGGATAAGAGTTTTCCTGGAATACTAGCAGGTGTAGCAGGTAAAAGTGCCGTACTGATTAGGCCACCATTCTCGACTGGCAACCAGTCTTTCTCACCTGCAGAACTGCAAGAAGCGTACAATGTTGCTAAAGTGCGCGTCCATGTAGAGAGAGCGATACAGCGCATAAAAGATCATGGAATTTTGGAGCACCGTATTCCTGTCAGTTTGATTCCTGCCATGAGTGAGATTTTTCATATGTGCTGAATTTTGGCAAATCTGCAAAGTCCAATAATTCAAAGCAACAGAAGGTAAGGTGCTTTATTTTCACTGTGATACACAAGCACAGAGTAACAAACATATTTTTGGCATAAGCACTGCTACCACCTTTCACAAAATTGTAATATTTAAAGGCCAACTTCCCCACAGAGATTTTGAAAAATATTCCGGTCATGTATGTTTTTCATAATTTTTGACAATAATAAAAGCGGATCAATCCATTCGTGTAAACATGTGTAGACTTATGTGCCTAGCTTGCAAGCACAGTACTGCTGTTTTGCAGGCAAGCACAATACAGAAACAAATTACTGTGCCTTATTTTTAGAACATTAAGCGCAGTATGACAGTGAAGAACCTGCTCGTAGCAGTGATGTTTTAGCCAGCTAACATAGTAGTGCCCAGGTCACCAGGAAAGCTAGCAGCTTTATCTGTGACTATAAAATTATAAACTTGGATAAGAAATTGTAAAGCAAGGGGACAGCACTACGCTGAACAAATTTGCAAATATATATAAAAAGATATGGTGTGGCTCTTAACCACCATACACACACACACAAAAAAATGGGAGACATCAATTAAAATTAAAGGTCGACGGTAATCAGACCTGTGGTCTAATATAGATTTCTTGAATGGATGGGCCTCAAGGCTACATTCACTACAAGCATCAAAAAGGGCTTAAACACGGCAACTGTGAACTAGCCTTAACTGTGCAACAGCAAAGGCTCTCAATAAGGAAATACAGTCTGCAGGCTTACAGATACAACTGAAAGAATCACTGCAACTCCTTCAGTGACAGAATGGACATGTAAAAGCCATGGCGCACGCTCGGAATCTTTTTGTGGAGTCTTTCATGTTGCAATTATAAAGCAACAATAAGCAAAGAAATTGGTAGTAATAAAGCATTGTTGTTCACTTGCATGTTCCCGGAGGCCAGGCAATTTCAGAGGAAGACTCAGACTAAAACCAGCTTTCGCCATCAGGTAGCTCGATAGTGTTTAGCACCCTAGCAACTTCCTTAAAGGGCCAACAAGTGCAAAGAATGTGTCATGAAATGGTGCAAAGGAAAAGACCATGATTTATATCGATAGAAGCAAGGATGCTGTACATGTTTTATATAGCAATTATAATTTTAAATTGGCACAGAAATCGAAAAACACTTTCTCACTCTCACCGGAGGTGAAACCTTGACACTAACATACTGTAGGTAATTGAGCTGTTAATAAGTGCAGCATAATTTACAAATCAGCCTTTATATTACACAGGCCTAAGGTCTGTATCCAAGCTAGTTGATACAGTGCAAGACTGAGACAGTAACATGTTTTGGTAAGGTATGTATGGCAATCACAATGTATTTTCTCATTCTTTCTGCTTTCTGTTTTTTATTTATGCTTTACCTGCCTTAAAATCACAGGTGCGTTAATATGTGAGTATTACAAGATAAAAAGGCATGCATAATGGTACACATGGATGCTTTTGTACACAGGCGAATTTGCATGCAAGTAACCTGAGTTCTGTGGTCCCCCCTATGAGATACAATATGACATCAACTATGCCACAAGTGGGCCAACTCTTCGAAAATGAAGGCAGCGCTACTTTTCTGCACAGTATAAACTAAGGCTTATCTGCAAACTGTAAGTCAGGAAAAACGTATAGAAGAAAGTATACTGCATTTCAGTACTAATAAAAAGACCAGTAACCGCGTACACTAGTAGAAGGTCACGTGGCAGAGCTCTTACGCAGCTTCATGTGTGTGCCACCTGGTGCGCCAAAAGTCATATTTCGCGACTTTTAGTCATGGTATAAAAACTAAATTTCCAAATTTAATGAGAAAAACATGGCTTGTTTTAGCCACTTTGATAAGGAATCATTCCATAAGCACGGTTATCTGAATTCATGTGCTGAGCGGCTGTATGTACCTGTAAGAGCAAACTTACTTCCTACAAGCACGAATCTGGTCTAACGCATGAGCTGCTTAATGAAATATGAATATTAAAACGCCTCCAACCGAGGAATGTTTCTAGCAAGGAAGTCTTCATCTCTGTCAACAACTATAGTAATATCTTGCTTGCTTGCATAAACAAAAAAGAAACATTCTATAGTGTTAGTGAGATACATGGGAACCTGGACCTATGTATAATATGGGTGGCTGCGAGCCAACTGAAGCATTCCATCATGATATGTCACATAGCTAACGTAGCTTTCGCACAGAGCATCATCTATGATTATGTCATCTTTACGACTGTAGGGGCACTTGATTTCAAGCAAAATGACACCACTGGTTGTTTGGGAAAGCCCATCAGGACTTGCACAAAGCCATAGCTGACAGGGGTGAATCACAACGCCAACCTGCAAAGCATATTTTGTAAAGTAAGCAAATAATATGTACAACATGCACGAACACCATATTCAATATGTTCTGTCCAACAGTCATGCTTCCAAGTATCAGTAGCAATCACCTTGTGTGCAGCAGTGGCTGTGACAGTTTCAGTATGTCTGAGCCAGCCTCAGTGTACTAGCACTTCGATGAAAATGCATTACGCTGATCTATAAATGTGCTCAGGGAAAAATAATTTACTTTACTTTTATTTCAGTAATGCATAGTGGAGAGGGGGATAGAGAGACAAGGGCAACGCTGCCAAGCTCTACTAATGAACCACTCTTGCAGTCCCATATTCTTTGAGCTGTGCTGAGTAACGTGCACTTGTGCATGAAATTTAAACTTGCCCTTATCCATTGTGAACTCGCTTAGCAGTTCCTATAAAAGCACTATAAAAAACAACTTGATGTCTGTATTATTAAACTGATGGATTAGTTAGTTGCACAATATTCAAATGCATTGTTACGTTACAACGTAGTTACCACTAGAACAGCAATTGCCCTCCCTGGTGGAGTATTCGGCCACAACCTCCCTGATATCTACAAGTAATTAATAGCCCTCAGTCCCCAACAGCTGCAGAGCACCTGACCAAGGCGCCGGTCAGACCTGTAACGCAGCACAGGGTGCTAAGAATCCCTGGGTCCGAACAGGCCGCCAATGGAAACTGGCCCTGTCAACCTTTACCAAATGAACTCTGTCGAGTGAGGCTAGCTTAGCAAAACTCTTTGAGGAACTATCAGACGTTGGTTGGGATATTATCGGCCTTAGCAAAATTAGAAGAACTGGTGAGGCTTATACATTGCTAAATACCGGCCATGTCCTCTGCTATAAAGGTCTCCCTGATAAGAAGCAATACGGGGTAGGATTCCTAATCCATAAGAACATAGCGGGCAACACTCACGAATTCTACAGCATTAACGAGAGGGTAACACACTTGACATGAAAATTGTAACAGCGCCAACACGTGCATCCACAAAGGACGAGACACACGCGCTTGTTACTTTGTGGATGCATGCATTGGTGCTGTTACAATTTTTATGCCAAGTATGCTCCAACTCGCCCAGAAAGAAGTTTTAATGAAGAGGGTAGCAGTAGTTGTAACAGTAGAGGTATAGATTAAAGGCAGCACAAGCCTACGCTCCAGCATCCAGCCGCGACGATGAGGAAGTAGATCAGTTTTATGAAGATGTTGAATTAGCGATGAGAAAAGTGCAGACTCGCTATTCAGTAGTAATGGGTGACTTCAATGCAAAAGTGGGGGAAAAGCAGGCAGGTGAACAGCCAATTGGCAACTATGGCGTCGATTCTAGAAACACTAGAGGAGAGATGCTGGTAGAATTCGCCGAAAGGAATAAGCTGAGAATAATGAACACCTTTTCTAGGAAACGTAGCGACAGAAAGTGGACCTAGAAAAGCCCTAATGGTGAAACAAGAAATGAAATCGATTTCATACTTTCTGCCGATAGCAGCATACTGCAGAATGTAGAAGTGATAGGTAGGGTAAAGTGCAATAATCATAGAGTAGTGAGGGCTAGGATTCACCTCCGTTTGAACAGAAAAAGAGTAATATCGCTCTAGAAAAAGCAGGTCAACTTAGAGACAGTAAGGGTAAAAGCAGACAAATTTAGGCTGGTACTTGCAAACAAATATGCAGCCTTAGAACAGAGATGATGATGATGACATAGAGGCAATGAATGAAACCGTAACGAAGCTGGCGTCAGAGGCAGGAATTGAAGTGGGAGGCAAGGCACCAAGCCAACCGGCAAGCTCTCCCAAGTAACAAAGGACCGAATGAAGAAACGACAAAGAATGATAGTGTCCAACTCAGGGGATCAGATGAACTGTCAAAACTGATCAACAAAACGAAAATAAGTGATAGCTGAAATTATAACGTGAGAAAGACAGAAGAAGCCGTAAAAAATGGACGCAGCCTGAAATCAGTGAGAAGGAAACTTGGCATAGCACTGACCAAGATGTACGCACTGAAAGATAAGCAGGGTAATATCATTAGCAATCTCGAAGGTATAATAAAAGCAGCGGAAGAATTCTATACTGACCTGAACAGTACTCGGAGGACTTAGGAGTACTCCATACCGAACAATAATGAATAGGATAAAGAAACTCCACCTATAACTGGGGATGAGGTCAGTAGGGCCTTGCAAGGCATGAAACGGAGAAAAGCGGCAGGAGAAGATGAAATACCGGTCTATTTAATCAAAGTTGGAGGAGACATAATGCTAGGAAAACTGGCAGCTCTCTATACGAAGTGTCTATCGACTGCAAGGGTCCAAGAAAACTGAAAGAATGCGAACATTATACTAATCCACGGAAAGGGAGACGTTAAAGAACTGAAAAATTATAGACCCATTAGCTTACTCCCAGTATTATATGAAATATTTACCAAAGTAATCTCCAGTAGAATAAGGGCAACACTGGACTTTAGTCAACCAAGGGAACAGGCTGGCTTCACGAAGGGATACTCTGCAATGGATCACATCCATGTCATTAATCAGGTTATCGAGAAAGCCACAGAGTACAATAAGCCTCTCCATATGGCTTTCATATATTACGAAAAAGCATTTGATTGAGTAGAGATGCCAGCAGTCATAAAGGCATTACGTAATCAAGGTGTACAGAACGCTTACATAAATACCTTGGCAAATGTCTACAGAAGTTCCACAGCTACCTTAATACTACACAAGAAAAGCAGAAAGATACCTATAAATAAAGGGAGACACAATCTCTACAATGCTATGCACTGCATGCTTGGAAGATGTATTCAAGCTATTAAACTGGGAAGGCTATAGGAGTTAGGATCGACGGCGAATATCTCAGCAACCTTCGGTTTGCCGATGATATTGTTCTATTCAGCAACAATGCAGACGAGTTAAAACAAATGATTGAGGACCGTAAAAGAGAGAGTGTAAGAGTGGGGTTTAAGGTTAATACGTAGAAGGCAAAGATAATGATCAATAGCTAGGCAGCGTTATTACAATTGCTAGTAGTTACAGTGGTGCTGGATGTTTCTGCGCAGGTGCGAGAGAGAAAATCTGGGGGCCTTTGCTCCTTGAATATGTGAGTCTGCCTAGGCACTACGGAGGAGGTTTCTTAGCGTGTGTTGTATGCGTTTGTCTCCTAGGCATGCCGGCATTGTGGAGTGTGGTCCAGTTTGTTTACACTCCGCCGCTGGCTGCCGGAGCGGTGAGGCAGAGGACACGGACGCCCCATTTGGTAATCGCTGTGTCTGAAGGGGCAAGGTTCTGACTGGTGTTGAATAAGTTGTGGTGTTTTTTTCGTCGTGACGATAGATTGCATTTTTTACAAGCACTGCTCCAGGAGGGCACACGTAACTGGCAAACGGAGGCCTCAGGAGAGCACCTGCGGTTATAATAAAGCAGGCGGCGCAGGTTTCCAGGGCACCCAAGGGGTAGCGGGGGGATCAAAGCTGGAAGCAGGGTGGCCCATGAATAACTCGGCGAGCCCAACCCACAGACCAGTCTGGGTTCCAGCTCTGATGTCCTCGTTGCCGCTTTGGTGTCCTGGAGTTGCAGCCAATAATGCGACATAATTGCACGTTGTTTCAATTAGTACAGAACACGATTGAATAAATATAATTACGTCCAGCCACCAACTTGTGACGCTAAGTTCAGCACTACCACACCCCGCGACTTCTGCCGGCATGCCTAGGGACAAACACATAGAACACGCCCTAAGAAACTCCTCCGCAGTGCCTAGGCAGAGTCCCATATACAAGGAGCAAAAGTCCCCACATTTCCTCTCTTGCAATCGCTCTTACTCGCACATGCGCGCAAACATCCGTCGTCTGCGCAAGTGCCACGCCCCGCTATACCTACGAGCAATTGTAGATACGCAGCCGAGCAAGGGAACAAGAGTTCAGGATCGCCAGTCAGCCTCTACAGTCTGTGAAGGAGTACGTTTACCTAGGTCAACTAATCACAGGGAACCCTGACCATGAGCAAGAAATTCACAGAAGAATAAGAATGGGTTGGATCGCATACAGCATACATCGTGAACTCCTGACTGGGAGCTTACAGTTATCATTGAAAAGAAAAATATACAATCAGTGCATTTTACCGGTGCTGAAATATGGGGAGAGTGACACTTGGAGACTGACAAAAAAACTTGACAAGTTAAGGACCGCGCAAAGAGCGATGGAACGAAGAATGCTAGGCATAACTTTAGGAGACGGAAAGAGAGCGGTTTGGATCAGAGAGCAAACGTATTCTAATAAACATCAAGAGAAAAAATGGCGCAGGGCAGGTCGTGTAATGCGCAGATTAGATAACCGTTGGACCATTAGGGTGACAGAATAGGTCCCAAGAGAAGGTAAGCGCAGTAGAGGACGGCAGAAGACTAGGTGGTGTGACGAAATTTGAAAATTTGCGAGTGCTAGTTGGAATCTGTTGGCGCAGGACAGAGGTAATTGGAGATCGCAGGGAGAGGCTTTCGTCCTCCTGTGGACGTAAAGTAGGCTGATGATGATGATGAATGTAGTTACAAACCTGGGTTACCCTAGCACCAATTTTTTTCTCTCGAATGTTGCCCTTGCTGTTGGTTCCATAGCAGTACCTTCAGAAAAGTAGAAAGAAAAATGGAGATGCTATGTGCACAAGCTTCCATCGCATGAGTTCAATGT
The DNA here is from genome assembly GCF_038994185.2 of Dermacentor albipictus. NCBI lineage: Eukaryota > Metazoa > Arthropoda > Arachnida > Ixodida > Ixodidae > Dermacentor > Dermacentor albipictus. The sequence continues at coordinate 2,878,117 of NW_027225576.1, read as the reverse complement.
AGAAACACTTAGAGAGCCTCATGCTTATTATTGATATCATGCTTTTTGCTCTGAAATTCTTCCATAGATCACATGTCAGTAGCAGTGTTGAACATTTTTAGTGTGCTAAGCAATTATGAGTGTATCCCTTTTACATCATGGCCCCTGGTAACATCAAACTTGAACTGTCAGAAGTGAAAAGGAAGAAAAGGTTCATGAATTTTCGTTGGCTTGAGCAAAGAACCTCATGACTGCCAAACAGGTCAATACAGCTAGTTGGGCGAGTTGAGAATTGCAATCGTGCATGTTCATGTGCTTACCAGACATTACAGAAGACATGACGAGACACGCGTAACACACCAGCTGTGCGCATCTCATTCTTTCTTTTGTCGTCTGCTAAGCACATCTACACACTAGCAAAACTCTGAAACAAGTGCCCTACCACTACACCACAGCTACTTTTCATTCCAGGTAAAATACAATTATACAGACAGGACTTAAGGACTACATGTTACACAAGCACTGGCTGACAACTCAAAATTTGATGAAAACCTAGTGGAGTACACTGCACGAACAAGGCCAACCATAATCACTCTTACGAACATGGTAATCAAACACTACATGCAAAGCCAACGTCACATATACAAGAAAAATAATTTGCAAAAAACTGTGTATTGCACATGCCCAAAGGGCCATATCTGCTTCTCAAGACTTTATTTTTCTGTCAGTGAAACGATGGCATGCTAACACGGACGTCCAAGCCCCAACCCAAGCATTGCTGCCACTTCAACCTCTAGTTGCTTCTTTTCCTTAGCACACCGAGTAATGAACATTTCTTTTAATTCACTGCTGCAGCCACATGCCTTGTGGTGCACTGGCAAATCGGCCTCACCAGCAGACAAATGTGACATTGCATGCCTTCTTAGCTGGTAATCAGGACAATGACCTGGCTAATGAATGTCACCATGATGTTCCATGTATGACTGTATCTTGGTGTATATATATTGTTGTTTGTGTACTGCACTATCATCAATTGTTGCTTTCATGCTGCCAGTATGCAGCACGGAAAATAAAACAATTTCTTGAAGCCTACGTCTCCCTGTGTGAATACAACAAACACCAATATGTTAGTTGCCTAGATTCTTGCCTACAGGCTCACAGGGTGTCTGTAGGCACACGACATTCAAATTCAAATGCCTGCACAAGAATCTACTGCTGTCTTAATCTTTGCTGTATGTTCCCTTGTTAAAGTGTGCATTTCTGGAGGAACTGTATATTTGTATAAAAATATTTCCGGCTCTCTCGCAGAACCAAAGACCACGCGACAGTGCACAGCCGATATCGAATTTTTGGGTAGAAGTCCAGCAGAAGGAATGACCTAAAGATACAACGAGAGCGATGCGAGCGTGAGCGTGCGTGTACGAGGGAGAAAATGCACCCATAGAGAAATAAAGTTAACATGAGGGGACACTCTTCAAAAACTGGCAACAGGAAACACATCACGCCTAGTTTCAACTCCATCCGTTATTTGACGTGAACATCAGAAAAAAAAAGAACGTGAAATAAACTTACAGACGTTTTATTTTTTTTATTCTTTCCAACTAAAAGTGAAAAAGTTTTGCGCCTAAATGAACTCATACTTTGCGACATATTTTTGTTGCGTTGCCTAGCAACAAGCTTGCGGCACGCCAGGCGCGCGTGCTTACGTCATGCGCCAGACAAGCCATAGAGAAAGGGATTGAACAAGAGCGGACACTCGGCGAAAATTGGAAACAGGAAACACGTCACGCTATACTTTTAACATCGACGAATTGGGGTCGCGAGCATCGAAAAAAAAAAAGAAGAATGTGAAATGAGATTAACAGAAATTGTTTTATTTTTTTTATTCTTTCCCGGAAAAATTAAAAATATCTGCGTATAAATTAAATTAAACTTTGCGGCTTACTTCCGTTGCCTAGCGACAGGCGAACCGGCGAATGACGAGCCAGACATGAGCCAGATGTTTGCGTCATTCGGCAGACACACCGCCGAAGCGGAAGAGACCGGCCGCGCGTCTGAGCGTTGGACTGTTCGGGCACCCGTCTGCCTGTTTTTCTATTTTGGGATTTAGCCTGGTTTGGTGGCCTCCCGGCGAATTATTGCGTTCATTCGGAACTTCGACATGGGAGCACTGCGCTATTGGACTACGGCAAGGTGAGAAACATTGTTCGACAGTGTGCGACGCACTTCAAGCAATTAGGCTTACTGCCCGGCAACTAGGCTAGACTTGTGACGCAGTTAACGAAAAACAGCGTGGCCGTCGTGGAGCAGTTAATTTGAATTAAAAAATCGCACTGGGAGATGTTTGCGACGCTTCTTGTAAGCCCCAATATTGTTTTAACTATGATCAAAAATAATGTACAGCGCAAAGGACAAGGACAGTGAAAGACGACATACACAGCGCTGACTTCCAACAATATTTTATTGCGTCGCCACATCGTGTGTATATATACAAGAAGAGGCATGCGCAGAAAATATACGACAGTCACAGGGGGTGTCCTTACAGCAAGTCATTGAACAAGAACATGGTCACCAAAAAATTAAGCAAATACGATTACTATCTGTTTAGAAACGCGATTTCACCAGGGGTCAGCGCAATTGAGGGCGCACTAACGCACATACTGCCAAGTTTTCTGATGAAATCAGCTTCCACAATTTCCCTGGTGAGCTGTGAGCAGTGTCTCGCTAAAACTTGCGTATCTTCAAAGAATGGCACGCAGCCGCAGTCCCGGCAATGAATGCCCAAGTGGCCTTTCTGCGCATTTTCTGCGCATGCCTCTTCTTGTATATATACACACGATGTGGCGACGCAATAAAATATTGTTGGAAGTCAGCGCTGTGTATGTCGTCTTTCACTGTCCTTGTCCTTTGCGCTGTACATTATTTTTGATCATGAATTACCAACTAGCCCAAGCAACCACCCTAGTTGTTTTAACTAATTTCGGTAGTTTTTGGGCACGCTAGTCGCACAGCGTGCTGTGACGCAGTTTCGCGTGTACTGAATTTTACTGCGACAAGTTTTGGCGCTTTCTCTGACTGCCAACATTATTGAAACTAATTTCATTACTTTTCGGGCTACCTTTCGAACACAGTGGGTGCGCCTGGCGCTGTGACTCGGTTAGCGAAAATCAGCTCGGCCGAGGTGCGCGGTTTCGCGCTTTAATGCACTGACAAGTTCATGGCGCTTTTCTTTCTCTGACGCTCAACATTGTTGAAAATTATTTTCGATACTTTTATGTTATGAGGCCCGCTCGCCGCGCCTGTTGTGACGCAGCGAAAAGCAGCTCGGCCGTGGTGACAGTTAGTTTGGCGCGTACTGAATCTTACTCCGACAAATTTGTCGCAATTTTTATGTCCCCGCAACAATTTAAGCCTTCTGTCGGTACCCACGCTTGTCGAAAACGCGACGAGCAATCGTCAAGAGTGATAACACGGGAGTGCGTTGCTTGCGCCTGCAGAACGCACAAGTGATAAGCCAAGGTATTCAAACGCCAGGAACTAGTAACTCGAAAATTCTCTCCTGAACGGCACCCCCGCATTTTGTCTCGGGTGCGAGTAGAAGGAATTCTGCGAGCGTCCAGCATGCTCTGGTTGAGAGCCTGTGTTGTGGCCACCTCTGTGTATTCGTAGCGTACTATCGCGTCGGTTGTAGCCAAGTTCGCGAAACGCGCCGTTGCCCACGCATTCGTGCCATTAAAGTGCAGGAAATAAGTATCGGGAAGAGGGGAATGTTTGGAATTAGAATGTGTTTGTGGTATGTACGGTATTGCTTGGGATGAGTCGGGTATTTTCTACGCCGTGTGTGTAAATACGAACTGCTTTTGTTTGTAATGCCACCCACTCACCACTTTCGCACGCTTCGCCTCTACAGGCATTATTCTTAGATGTTAATACCAAAATAACGCTTGTAATTTTTTTCAGCTCAGTCGTCTGGTGGAGCTTCCTGCGGAAACTACTGCTGCTTACCTGGTGCCACAACCCTGGATGAATGCACAAAAAGCCCGCGACGAGCATTTACAAAGAATAAAATAAACGTTAATTTTTCCACATTTCACAAGGTGTCTTGCGTCTTTATGAAATTGCACGGGGCACATATTCAATGGAGGTTTGTGAAGATCGTTCGCAATCAATTTTACTTTATAAAAAAATTTGCACATAAATATTTATTAAATAAAAAATAAATATGTAAATATATATTTGCTGCAAAAGCAAAAAAAAGAACGGAGCCGGCCTGACGCGCACCAGCTAGAAGTCAAAACGCGCGCGCTCATGCGCGCTCAATCCCTCATTCCGCAAGCTCCCCCCCCCCAAAAAAAAAAACAACCGTATACTTTTGGCATTAAGTATCCGATTGTTAACAAGCAGGAGCAAGCCTTCTCGAGGCCACCCAGAGTGATTTGCACTCAAAATCCAAGCCCCCCTCCCCCCAATCCCTCATTCTGCAAGCTCCGCCCCTCCCCCCCACGACGAAAACCCATGTATACTTTTGGCATTGAGTATCCAATCGGTAACAAGCACGCGCAAGCCTTCCCAAGACCGCGCACTGTGATTTGCACTTAAAATCCACACCCCCTCCCCCCCCAATCCCTCGTTCCGCAAGCTCTCCCCCCCCCCCCCAAGAAAAAAAAAACCGTATACTTTTGGCATTAAGTATCCCATTGTTAACAAGCAGGAGCAAGCCTTCTAGAGGCCACCCAGAGTGATTTGCATTTACATCACTTTACATCCTTACCCACCCCCTTTCTCGTCAGCTGTTACGTGAGCAAAAAATAACGCACACTAATCTAAGCCGGACCCAGGCTGAGTAACCTTGCAAAAACACTTCGTATGCTTTTACCTCCTCCCCCTTAGGAACTCGGCGACTGTGAAAAATATTTCAAAACCTGCTGCGGATTACTTGGTCGCAATTAATAGCATTTGGAAGGTCCATGTTGCCCCCCCCTCCTCCGGAAGTGCTGTTGCACCTCTGGAGGGAGCCACCACCCACCACAGCCACCCCACCACACCCCACCACCGCCACCACCCCCACCGCCCCCCTCTAACACACCACCACCACCACACGTCACTGTTGTACGACTGACCCTTCCGAATTGCGATCCAGTGTGAACAAGCAAGCAGTAGCAGACCTGAAACAGCAATTTTATGTTAGAAAAATTATGTGTTCACTGGTTTAACGGAAGTCCTAATTCCTTGAAATTTGCATTTTTCAACCTTTGAATTTTTCAAGCTGCACGCCAGAAACAGATGACTGAAAGCGAAATTTATCTAAATTACGGTTGACAAATCGGATATGCCAACACAAACGGATCCGGCAATACATTTTGACAAACCTCTGCCGACACTCAACGGAACAAAATTCCATGTCCCCAACGCGAGACAGGTACTGAAACAAAACATCACAGACAGATGCAAGATGCGCTGTAGCCTCGATCATGGCAAGGATGTGGGTCTCCAATTCCTGAACAAAAGTAAATACCCTTTGTGATGGCACAGTGAGATTGCCAAAAAGTTTGCTTGGTACGTGATATGCTTTTAACATTGTGAAATATTGGTGCTCTCCACTCAGTGTGTTTTCTTCACCCAGTAACAAGTGGCGACAAGTGCAATCTTTCACAGTCCTTGTAACAAATAATTTCACCAGGAAGCCAGCGACGTAATAAGCTGCGGATTCATCGATTATATGAGAGTCAATGTGGGCTGCCAGTTCTGAAATGTCCTCAAGACATGGAAAGTCGTCTGGCTTAACCCATTCCACAATGTCAACCAGAGAAGAACTCTTCAGGGAGAACGGCGACACTTCCTTAAGGAGTTCAGTTTCATCATCTTCTACATTTGCTTTCTCGGAGAGTTTAAAAGCTTTTTGAATGCAAATATGTTTCAAACCAGAAATAAATTGTGCTACATTGGGGTTAGCGTTGCACCCTTGTTGCTGCCTGATGTGCCCAAACAAATTTTCAAGGGGCTCCTGCTGCAGCCGACGAGTTAGCAAATAAATAAATTCATAATTTCTTGAGAGGTCTTCCCAAAGATAGAGAATTGCCTGAATAGTGATCTGCCATCCAATGACTGTTCGTGGCTGACGTTTTGCAGAAAATTTCCATGATCGGAACCACAGAAGCTGTTCTTGAAGAAATTGAATTAATTCATTGTCACCCTTTTTAATTCCGTATCGACACTTTTGTGCATTTTTATGGGGGCTTGAACTGTTCAGAGCATCAAAGATCTTATCTATACGCTCACAGAAATTTGCTGTAGCTATGGCTGATGCTGGGAGTTCATTCACATAAACTAATGCCATAATTGCTATGCTAACGGATGAACTAAGTACTTGTGCCGCTCGGCTAACTTTCATGTTGGAAAAAGGTTTCTGGTAGATGTGCCGCTCTGTCAGCTTCGGAGCCAATCGCAACCGCAGTTCATGCGTCGATTTGTAGAGGTGTTCAATGTACGACCAATCGACAACCTCGTTCCCAATTAGTAGCTTATGAGCTTGGACATTGTTACGTGTGGTTTTGACCAAATGAGGCACATCAAAAATGAAATAGACTCGCTCACCCAGAACCTCAAAAAACGGTTTTTCAACAGTAATGCCCAACTGCTGAGCTAGGCTTACATTAGATGTACCTTGATCACAAACTAATGCTTTCACAATAATTTGGTCGGCTTTCGGTTGCATAATAATTGAGTTGAGTAATTTAGCCATAATGCTTGCTGATGTCAGTGTGTGTCCTACTGTAAATGCGACTGGTTGCACCCACCTCTTGGAAACACCAGCGAGAAGCACAACCAGTGCCCTGTCAGCAATAGTCGATGACCGTTCCATGCCATCATCTACAAATCCATGGACAACATCCTGACCCGCATCATAAGACAAGTTCTTTTTTAAGATTATTTCGTCAAAAATCAGGGTGCACACTCGATCGCGCACATTCCAAGCTCGAGTGCTAGCTGAAACACTCTGTATTATTCCAGGAATTACACCTGGTGACATTCTAATGTTGCTCAACCAACGTCTCAGTGACCGTTGTGTAGGTAGAGAGAAAAATGGTGCCAAAAAACGGTATGCTCGTGGTCCCCGAAAGTTTAAATGTAATGCAAATTTCTTAAGCCAAACAGGGAAGCGCTTGCCTTTACCCCTCTGCTGCAACCGCATGTGTGTACACAGCAGTTTATAAACCTCCTCTGTCACATGTGGATGGCTAATGCTTAGTGCCTTTGAAATGGACGGTGGTAGCTTGCGCTGGTTCTTCCGCAACCGTGAGATAGTCCGCTGGCAGCTTGCTACTTTAGACTGCAGTCGTCGGATGGTCCTCCTAAATTTCTTCGATGGAGAGCCCTTTGCTGCACTGTTGCAAGCAACTGTAACAGACAAACAGTATACATGTATTAAGTTATGGGTACTAGTCCTTCATACAATCCTAATTTATTGGTTGCCTCATTTGCAAGAGTGCATAAGAGACTAAAGCAGAAACAGACATTTAAGCAATTATTTTAATTCACAAACAGTATTCCTAAATAGAGGCACTATGACCACAATCAGAACAAGATCAAAATTTCTTTGTCAAAGCCGTACGTATTAACTCGTGATAATACTTGACTACACAGCAAGAATATCAAATGATTGGTTTGACTGTTCTTCAAACTTTGCATTAACACAATGAGCCAAATAACAGCCACTATCTTATAGAGAGAGACAGAAAAGTTTCATGATATGCAATACAAATAGGTCGGCCTGGTGCACATTCCTCTAGCTGGGTAGTCTACAAATCTATTTACTAGCATTACACGAACACTTACCAGGGAAGCCTCCTACTGAGCTTGAGGCTGAATCAAGAAAGCTGCTGGCACTTGGGGAGGCCTCGGACGCATCATCTGCACAAACACAAAGAACAAGATAATTTGCCCCGCTGGCAGACAACTTGAATATCCTACAGATAATATACTGCAGTGCAAGCGTTCTACCGAAAATCTTATGCGTCACATGCATTCCACGGGCTACAACACTAACAAGAACATGTCCAGCACAATTTTGCGGTACTTCACTCCCACTGCCTATATATGCGACAGTACACAGCAATGGTAGCTCACTTGTTGGCAAGTATTTTCTAACTTGTTGCACAAGATAACCAAATCCAAAGCATTAACAGTTACCATCATGGTCTTCAAACGAAGAATACATTGCGTCATTTTATAGATTGTAGGCCATGTGGTTATACAATTCGTTAAACAGAAATCGCCCTATGCATTTACAAAGGTCATGGTTTTGCACAAATTCATGCTATAAAGCTACGTCAATTGGTGATACGAGGAGTAGTGCTAGAAATTGTGCAGCCGCTCCTTTCAAACGCATGAAGCCTTAACATATAGATACATTAATACGAAACTATATATCAATAAAAAATTATGTCGTATCAAGAATCGCCCTAAAATATATTGGCCTTTTCGAGGCTACCATAAAGATATCAGCACATCTAATTAGGTATAGCATTGGGTAAAGATTGCACCTTGACCTTCCGGTTACCGCACGTGTCGCCTTGTGTAGAGCGTGGGAACGACGTTCCCGCGTTTTACGCAAGGGTGCCGTGCACTGTAGTGTCTACACAAAGGTTGAGAGTGACACTTGGTGTGATAGTTACCATCAGCAGCACAAAGCTCAGCTCCAGTCGAACTGCTGCCAGAGATGTCCATTTGGGAGTCTGCAGCATCTAGCTCGCTCACGGGAGCAACGTAGCCTGGTAGGTTTCCTGGAAAATGACTCATTGCCAATTTGTTAAGTAAAGCTTGACGCCAAACTCACCTTCGGCAACATAGCTCGCCGTCACGATGAATACTTTCTTGTCCTCCTGCCCGACACATTCGCCAGCTTGCCCCTCAGTTACAGGATGGACGTAACCTGCATGGGTTTAAAAATTTGCATGTTAGTGAGGTTGCCATTAGCAAACTCTAGGTATTATTTATTTATTTCAGAATACTGCAGGCCATTGCTTGGCCCTAGCAGGAATGAATTTACATTGTTACATAACCAAGAGAATAAAATTTATACAATGTTAGCAGCACACATATATCAAAAGAATAAACCAAAAGAATAAAATTGTACAATATTAGCAGCATACGGATACCAAAGAATAAAATTATACAATATTAGCAGCACAAGGATACAAAACATACATATCAGGTAAGTAGACGATGTAACGCATCAGAAAAATTTTGTGAGGAAAAAACAGATGCCGGTAACGAATTCCAATCTTGTACTGTTCTAGGGAAAAAACTGTACTTAAAGCTGTTAGTTTTGGCGAAGATGGGGGCAAGTGAATGCTCATGAACGCTCCGAGTCCTTCTCACTAGAGGACGCTTAATGCACTCTGGAAGCTGGAGCTTATTTTTTCCTGTTAAACTATTGTTCAAGAATATCAATCTATTAATCTTTCTGCGGGTTTCTAGTGTATGAATGTTATTTGAGATCATTAACTGCGAAGGAGAGTCTTCCCTTTTGTATTTTCCGTATATAAACCTAACCGCTTTCCTATTGACTTTTTCAAGGATCATTATATCTTTTTTTGTGTATGGGTCCCACACTACTGAAGCATATTCAAGTAAAGACCGCACACAAGTTTCGTAAGCCAATTTTTTTATGTGTGCAGGGGCAGTTTTTAGCTTTCTTCGTAAAACCCATAGCTTTCGAAATGCAGATGTAGAAATATTAGTAATGTGAGCCGACCATTTTAACTTATTGTCGAGTGTTATGCCTAAATATTTATATTTGTCAACTTCCAAAATCATGTTGCCGCGAAGAAAGTAAGGAAGCAAAATTGGAGACTTTTTTCTAGTTATACGCAAAAGAACAGTTTTTTCACTATTAAGTACCATAGCCCATTTCAGACACCATTCTTCAATAGCAAAAACTGCTTTTTGAACAGAGATGTGGTCATGTTCGGATGAAATTTGTTTAAACACAACACAGTCGTCTGCAAACAACTTAACAGAGACATCTTTAGGAACAACCGCAACTAAATCATTTACATATATTAAAAACAACAAAGGTCCCAGCAGACTTCCCTGAGGAACTCCTGAATGAACATTAACAACACTAGAAGCGGTCTTATTAATTTCCACATATTGCCGTCTGTCTGTAAGGTAGTCTTGAATCCATTGAATAATAAAAAATGGTATACCCATACATTCCATTTTATAGAGAAGTTTGCCATGTGGCACCTTATCGAAGGCCTTGCTAAAATCAAAGAAAACCACGTCCGTTTGTCCGGACATATCAAGCACCCGCGCAAATTCATGCACAGACAAAACAGTCTGAGTAACTGTGGATAACCCCTGCCGAAACCCGTGCTGATTATCCGACAAAAGATTATGATCGCTCAGGAACTTTCGCAGGTAACCGGCTACAATATGCTCCAACATCTTACAGCAACTGGATGTTATGGAAACAGGCCGATAATTTGAAACAGACAATCGATCACTTTTTTTATATACGGGAACCACCCGTGCTATTTTCCACTGCTGCTAGCACTGCTAGCAGCAGTGGAAAACTAGCACTGTACTGCTAGTTTTACTGCGAGTACTGCTAGCACCTAGCACGGCAGGCCTTCAGACTACATGCTGATGCCTAAAGCTTCTACCGGATAGTCCTCTGGTGCATTGTTTTCAGGTGAATTAAATACAAAAGCTTTGGCAGGTGCCACACGAGCAGAATATAAAATATTTAAATATAAATAAATGTCCACGTGATGCTGGTTTATGCTGCAATTAATGCTACAAAAACTGCTACTGCTAACTATTTTATGAAGACATTGTCACATACGTTAACCACGGCAAAGGTGCATTAAGATAGTGCTAGCGCTGCAACTGTTCCATTGCGCACCTGAGTTAACTGTTGGCACGGCCATTTTAGTGAGCCGTGTGTGCCCTGGGTCCATGAAGTCTTGCGCAGTAAAATGGTCACTGCAAATCTTGTATGATGTGTACAATAGATTTACTGGCTTTTCCATAAGGTCAGCCCTTCGGGTGTATGTCACCCATGCCGTCGACCTGCGGACGTTTTAAAAAAAGTGTGTTGTATCACTCAATCAGTAAGCATTCAATATTTCATGACAGCCCAACACGAGTGCGTACACGCATGATGCATCAGGCATCTAAGAAACCATACATTATTCTGAAAAAAAAAAACAAGTGTACACTGCTTTTGCAATTACCGAACAGATGTAGGCGCTTGCACCATGTCTAGCTTGGAACGATAAAATATTTCATATTGCAAATTTTACATAACCACAAAAAATGCCGACAAAGAGGCACAACATGTTACGTGCAAGGGTATAATGGTTATACTGCTCGTACCACAAAAAAATAAAATGCATTTGCTGCAACAATCAAATGCACACCACTTTTAAGACTCCCAAACTGATCCGTTATGCCTCTCACCGGCGCAACGCGGGTTATAACCGGGCGAAAGTACTTCAAAAACGCTAGATATCTTCATTTAAATCAGGAGAAACAGAGCTTAACGCAGCCAACCTGTGGTCCTGTGGGATTCGAAAAAAGTGGGTTCCGGGCTTCTTTCGCGTTCTTCCGTTGTTTGTACGCCACGCTACACAACAGTAGCTGCCGTACGATGCTTTGCAAGAGGCCATCTGTTGAAAAACTTAAATTACAACATATATAATACATAAACAGCTTGGGAAGGAAATACGTGCGAAAGTGGTGAACGGCCAAAATTACGCTCAAGGGCAATTAGCTTTAAGCAAGTTCTGGTACTTTAGCATTTAAGTGTAAAAAAATAAATTACAATATTGGGGCCTGAGAAATTACGAACTTCTCGCATTAAGATTCAGTACACTCGCAACTGCGTCAATAAGCCGGGCGCGGCAACCGTGCTTCTAAACTACCCCAAATATAACGACGTTAGTGACAATAACGTTGGGGGCCACAGAATGCGCGAAAACTTGCCTGTCTTAGGCGCTACGACGTAGTACACGCGCAACTGCGTCACACGGCCGAGCTGGTTTTCGCTTACTGCGTCAATAAGTCGGGCGCAGCAACCGTGCTTCTAAACTACCCCCAAATATAACGACGTTAGTTACAATAACGTTGGGGGCCACAGAATGCGCGAAAACTTGCCTGTCTTAGGCGCTACGACGTAGTACACGCGCAAATGCGTCACACGGCCGAGCTGGTTGTCGCTTACTGCGTCAATAAGTCGGGCGCGGCAACCGTGCTTCTAAACTACCCCCAAATATAACGACGTTAGTTACAATAACGTTGGGGGCCACAGAATGCGCGAAAACTTGCCTGTCTTAGGCGCTACGACGTAGTACACGCGCAAATGCGTCACACGGCCGAGCTGGTTTTCACTTAGTGAGACAATAAGCCGGGCGCGGCAACCGTGCTTCTAAACTGCCCCCAAATATAACTACGTTAGTTACAATAACGTTGGGGGCCACAGAATGCGCGAAAACTTGCCTGTGTTAGGCGCTACGACGTAGTACACGCGCAAATGCGTCACACGGCCGAGCTGGTTTTCGCTTACTGCGTCAATAAGCCGGGCGCGGCAACCGTGCCCAAAAACTGCCGAAATAAGTTACAGTAATGTTGGGGCTCATAGAAAGCGTCGCATACATCTCCCAGGACGAGGCATTAGCTCAAATTAACTGCGCCAGGACGGCTGTGTGCTGTTTGTCGCTAACTGCGCCACTCGAACTAAGCGTAATGTGAGTAAAATGCGCAGCACACTGTCCAACAGAATTTCTCACCTTTCCGTAGTCCAGTAGTGCAGTGGTGCCGTGTCGAAATGCAGACGACACGCAAGAGAAGCATAGAGAAGGCCGGGAGCCCAAAAAAACTGGGCTATATCCAAAACATACGGGTCGCCGAGCAAGCGAGCTTCGCACGTACGACCGTCCCCGCTCACTCCTGCAGCTTATCTGGCGCCGCGCATGACGTATGCACGCGTGTCTGGCGTACCGCTAGCTTGTTGCTAGGCAACGCACGAAAAAGTTGCAAAGTATAAGTTTATTTACACCCAAAACTTTTTCACTTCTAGTGCGAGGGAATAAAAAATAAAACGTTGTCTGGAAGTTTATTTCACATTCTTTTTGTCTGATGCTCGCGTCAACTAACGGATGCTGTTGAAACTAGGCGTGACGTGTTTCCTGTTGCCAGTTTTTGAAGAGTGTCCCCTCTTGTTGAATTTCTTTCTCTATGACACCTCTGTTCATTTGCGCTGTGTATCCGTGCACAATCACCGCGCGGAAGCCGTAACTAATCGCTTGGCCATTCTCCGCAAATCCCAAAGAGGCGAAATATATTTTGCGGTGCGCCGCATCATTAGCCGCAACCTAAATCAAGGCTCACTTAACCGCTACGGCACAAAAGATGATCACACTAACTGTATGGTATACGACGAGCCACTACGGATATTAAAAAAAATAATTCTGATGTCCTACGTGCCAAACCAACGATCTGATTATGAGGCAGGTCGTAGTTGGGGTTTCCGTATTATTTTGACTTCCTGGAAATTTTTACATGCATACAATGCACAATGCACGGGCGATTTCGCATTGCGCTCCTTTGGAATGCGGCCGCTGCAGGGATCGTATCCACGACCTCGAGCCCGAAATTGCCACGGCGGCCGCCATAGTTACGAAATGCGTAAACGTGAAGTGCAACACTGCCTTCCGGTGCCAGTGTGGTACAAGCGTAGCAAAGAGTCAGACCTGCTGCACAATTATTTGTCACCGTTCTCTTAAGCTCGTAGTGCCTGCCTAAATACCTTGAAAGGCCGCGCGCCTCTCACGTATCGGAACGCGATAACAAGCGCTTAGACGGCCCACGTGAGCCCCTATGAAAGATGATGGGGCCACTGTACAAAATTATCACTGCGCTGAGAAGCCGATCCTTATGTTCCAATTGTGTTCTCTCATACAAATGAAGGAAACGTTATTAGACAGGAACACATGAAGCAATGAGATTTGACGCACGTGGGGCGCCGCTGCTTCTTCGCCTACCATTGTTTCAAACGAAGTGACGGCGGCAGCGAGAGTTAGTATCGCGCGCTTTTGCTCCGGGGCATGCGGTTTGTTTGAAGAAAGTGAACGGTGTGCCCAACATCTCACGCTTGTCAATGTCAAAATGGGGAAAAAAAAGGCTACGTGCTCAAGAAAACCAGATTACTTACCTATCTGCAGAAGTTCGGCTACGACTGTTTAGGGGTGCCTTCTCTCCAACAGGCATCATGACTTCTGCGGAGCAACTCATCAAAACAACCAGGCTCGCACGTCAGTCGAAGACTAGTAGCTGGGTGAGCCAACGACTTCAACGGATAAACATCCCACTTATCGTCGTTAAAGCATTTCACTAAAATGTGCGTCATGATGTCCGAAAAGAAAAAAACACTTTCATCAAAAAGCACGAGGCGTGAACCACCGCACAACTGCAACCAAGTAACTGAGTCCGAAAGCCGTTCACAGCTTCTATCCGTATTGAGTTATAAGAACCTTTCAAACACAATATAACTGCACTCAAAAACCGCTAATTATACAGCAATAATTTTTCATCTACTAACCTTCATAACTTATTAAGAACAACCTAATTTGTATCGTAAACAATAAATACTAAGACCAAAAAATTCGACTACGAAACTAGCGGTAACCACGTGTACTGTTGCAAAACTGTGCGCAAAACGAAGCTACAATGGTTGTAACTGCATGCACGCACACACACACACCTGAACGCTACCTTGATGTTTGTAGGGCCACCTAGAAATAAAAATTACTACTAATGTTGCTATTTTTACAATAGTTTGTAGCGCCTTTGCAGATGACGAGGTGACAAGTAAGCTATAAGAGTCCGTTACCTCTATTTCTTTCATCTCCCTTTGGTGTTATTCTATTTAACTGAACACACGAGACCTGCAGGCTTGAGGGATGAGAGGACGACAGTTCGGCGAGGCTCAAATAAATCGCGTGCTTCTTGCAAGGCGAGAGTCGGGAGCAGCCGAAGATACAACGATTAGATGCGATACTGTTCCGGCTGTTGCTGAATCCGAAGCTCTTTGAAGTCAATAGAGAGTTTTAGTTTAAGGGACGCAAGGCGTTGGGGCCGCTAGCGCTTGGATGCGTTTGCGTTTGCGTACGCAAGCAGAAACGTGTTATAGGTTAGCGGCCCCAAACGCAAGCCGCAATGAGGTCGCATGCGCTCGCAGCACCACCAACGTCTGATCGTTGCTGCGTTATCATTTTATAAAATAGATGAGGGCGAAATGCGAAAACACCCGTGTACTTAGATTTAGGTGCACGTTAAAGAACCCCAGGTGGTCGAAGTTTCCGGAGTCCTCCACTGCGGCGTGCCTCATAATCATAAAGTGGTTTTGGCACGTTGAACCCCATTATTTAATGTTAATTTTATGAAATATGAAATCAAGCATATGAAGTAAAGTAAATTAAACTCTTTTTATTAGAAACAGCTAATATATATGAAAACGATGTCTGTCGACACTAGGCAAAAGATCTATGAGATTATCTACGCGCTTACGTTACGACTGAGGCCGAGCCGAAGCAATCCAAACATACGTTTGGTAAGCTGTTAGGCTTCTCGTGCAGCGTAATCCGTCGTGGTCTGTGTTTTGTTTATTTAGAGCCTCCTGCAAATTTTGACATGATGCCGTTGCGGCGACAGCGTGCCCGTGTGCTCTGCGACGAGCTTCTTCACCTTGATCTGTCGTGGACAGATATAGAAGATTTGTTCCTTGTACGCCACGCGCCCACGGAAAGGAAGAGGATGTCGTTCACCAGTTCCGTGGACGCTGCGGCAATGGACGACCAGACTTTTCGGAGGCTGGTCCGATTTGAGAAGGGCGACCTCCACATGCTCAAGGATGCCTTGCGCATACCGGAAATCCGGAGCAGCGAGGGAGTCACTGTGTCGGCAGACGAAGCTCTCTTGATGGGCCTGCGCAGACTTGCATACCCCAATAGATGGTGGGAATTAGAGCCCTTGTCCGGCCGTCACGCGTCCGCAATGTCAAGCATCTTGAGCATATTGTTCAATCATATTGACAGCTCCTTCGGGCATCTGCTGAACGACATGAATAACCACAGCTGACTGCGTCTCTGTGATCTGGAGGATTTTTCAAAAGTAAGTGGGCGAAAATTGTATAGGTGTGATTTGCTTTCGCACACTTATGTTCTTGCACTGCACCCTTTCTTGTGCTTTTGTTTTAGTGCAACAAGTAAATGTTTACTTGATACGAGGTATTACAATTTTTTTCTCCAGCTCATAGCTGGCACAATGCGATTGCCAGAAAATAATTAACTGTTTCAGCAGCAAATGTTTACTGCAAGCTAAAATATATTGTGACACTAAGCTCAGCGTTACCGCTAAAATTCAGCGTGTATAGCAAGTTTTGACTGAGGCGGTTTTGTTTGTCTTTACAGGCTGTGTATGAGAGAGGTGCTGCCCTTCGCAATTGTTTGGGCTTTGTAGATGGCACGGCAAGGCCCATTTGCCGCCCTTCAGTGAACCAGCGCATGTATTTTGCTGGACATAAGAGGCACCACGCACTCAAGTACCAAGCAGTGATGTGTGCCAATGGGATTGTGTGGCAACTTGATGGGTCTTATGAAGGGCACAGGCATGACGCTGGTCAGTGTTTCCTTGTTTAATGTAGAGTTTGTAAAACAATTATAGCTAGATCAACTGTATAGAATGTTTGTTAGGGCGTTGCAAGAACTATAGTTTACACAGAACCAAAGTAACACACAATACCACGGATAAAGCACCGACTTTGAATTGACCGATTTTATTAGGTAAATGTTTACATATGTCCGTGAAATACCTTAAGATCTTTCATGATAATGCAAGACCACGGGTGTTATTGCTCTACAGGTACTGCAGTGCATGCTGTTATCCCAGTTATTTGTGTCCTTTTCCATGCTTTCTTGCATTCTTGCTTCCTGCTATAATGAGTTGTGCACTTTGCATGTGACATATATAAACATTTACCTAATGAAATATGCTAGTTTAAAGTCAGTGCTTTGTCTGTCGTATGGTGTCTTTCTCTTGTTGAACGTCAGCTATAACGTTGCCCTTAATACAAATGTTTACATTTGCAGACACAAACGAATTGTGTGTGCAAACTTCTTGGGTTCAAGCGAGACCCAAGCAGAGTTTAGATATTGCACATGGGAGCCACTTTTGTCCCCCTTATCTAGAACCAACTTCTCTAACCCTACTAGACTCCCACACACTTGGAATAATTCCTACACATTGCCTACACCCTTTTTCCTCATTTTAACCATCTGTAAACAATTTTTCATGTTTATTTCAGTGACAGTTTCACAAAAATCTAGTATGAAACCGCTGCTTTTGCCTCATTTCCGCATTGCTACTGCATGTTGTTTAGCATGCCACTTACACTGAGGTGGAAATGCATTAAACACACATACAGGTTGTAATTTGGAAAAGGCAACCACCCATAATTGATTTTATTGTCCGAAATGTTGAGCTATATCCATCTGCTACGAATTGTTCTATGGTGCGGGCCATCACAACCTATTGAAGCACTGCCTGTAACAGTGCCAGAGCTAGAGCCACGCTGTAGTGAAGATACACAACTTCATGGCCATCTTTAAAAGCATTTGTTCTGTTTTTACACAGGTATCCTGTGCGACAGTGGCCTCTACGAGAAGTTGGAGAGGCTAGTGCAGGGTAACTCTTACTGCATCTATGGTGACCCTGCGTATCCTTTGCGCCCTCTCCTGATGAGGCCTTACGGCAGTGCTGCCCTCACTCGCCAGCAAGAACTCTTCAACAAGCAAATGAGCACAGTTCGTCAAGCAGTGGAATGGGGATGCGGCAAGGCTGTGGCTGAGTTTTCATTCCTTGATCTCAAAAAAAAAATCAAAAGCTGCTGCTGCAAAACCTTGGGCAGATGTACCTTGTCGGAACTTTGCTTGCGAACTGCCACACATGTATCCATGGAAGTCACACTGACATGTTTTTGGTATCCGTGCACCTGAACTGCATGAATATTTGGGGCTCTAAAGGAGTACCAAGGTGATATTTGACTCCTCGTGGTTTTTTTAAGGGACACTAAACCGAAACAATAAATCAGTTTAGACTAATGAAGCATTGTTTGAGAACCCTGCAGGCAGTCATTTAAAAATAATAGTTTGATTATTAGATGAGAAAATGAAGGTCCAAGTATGAGTATTTGAATTTCGCGCCAAAACCCCAGCGCTGGTTCGTCAGCGTGACGTCAGGGATTCCAAAGTGTTTTCGCATTTGGGCCGCGTTGGCTGAATAAAGGTTCCCGAAACTTGCCATGTTTAATATTTGGTTCCTTTAGAACACAATGTAGTCAATCTGTACCGCTATATATATAATTAGTAGGCCCTAGAAGATGCCATCAAAATGCAAGACGTCACAGCCCCCAGGTGCGGGAATTTAAGTAGGTGTCGCCACCCGTATTTTGTTCTTGCGCTTTTCTGGCTTACCAAATGTCATATCGTTGTAAGAGTGGTGTTTTTGGTGTTGTAGAACGGTAGTTTACTGATGCAGAAGAAATCATTTTTCTCTTTAGTGTCCCTTCAAATGAAGGTACTTGAGCTCGAAACCTCACAAAGTATATTAACAAGCCTCGGAGTACCCTAAATAATTTTCTTCATCTGCTCCGTTGCACGACATCACGATATGAAGGGTGGTGACATGGCAACAGAGCATCTTGGCAGTTTCGCACACACTGCAGCTTGCTCGGTCATCTGCTATGCTGCTGCTGTTCATTGCGCAGCTCAGTGTAGCAGCATGGGCACGTTGCAAGTGCTAGGCGGCGCCCTGTCTTTCCGACCCCTAGCGCCATCTGACGAATAATTGCGCGAATGTGGTAGGATTACTCGCGGCGTCAGCAGCCCGCGCTGCGTGTTTGGCGTCCTTTCAAACGGTAGCGATGGCGCGAAACAGCGTGCCGATATTAATTTATCCGGGTTTCGGGAATTACAAGATCTTCATAGCTTTTTTTGTGAAAAGAATTTAGAGAAAGGAAGTCGTCTATTTGAAGTGGGGCACGTCTACGACGTGAGGGAAGTGTTGAACTCGCACTCATCGGAAGTGACTGCTAGGTGTATTCCGCAAACGAAAAATAACGCACCAGCGAGATGCGTGAAGCTCAGCGTAAGTTACTTCGTTATCTACGGTGTGGACGCATGAAATTGTAGGCGACATTGATTCTTGAAGATCAGCGACAGCAGACAAATCCTAGCGGGGAGCTGCGATTGCCCTGCTGCCATAGCAGGGAAGTGCAAGGACGCCGCGGTAGTTTCCCTGTACATACAGGACGGCAAATACGAATACAAAACATCTCTTCCAAGAACGTGGGGCGTACGAACGACTCGTAAGACCTACCCGAGGTATTCTAACGTTGCTCTCCCCAAACACAATAAAAGGGGAGGAGCTTACCAGTTGTGTTAGACTACGCTGGGAAAATATTTTCGCCCAAGTTACTGGAAGTGCGATACTTTTATGTTGCGATTTTCCAGTGCGTGCAAAGAAGGTTCCAATAGACCACGCCGTCAAAAATTTTGGTGATCTCAACTGCCCCTTAGTTGATATGCTGGGCGCAGAAGGGAGGGGTTCCAGCTCAAACAGCTGCAACCCCTCCTCAAATCTCTCAGCAAGCCCTAGCACTCTTTGAATGGGAGAGGATTGGGAAAGAGTTCCACTGCTTTACTGCGGTACAGTGTGGAAACAAACCACTTTGTTTGCTGCATATCCTGGTACACACTGCAGGTGTCCCGTCATACGGTCGGCTTGGAAACCTGTAAAACTTTGCTTCTCGTGAGTTGGTGTACGTGCTGTTGCAGCACACTACGCAACAGCTCGTGTTGCACTTCGCCATTGCTCAGAAAAGGCAACAGCTACGCGCGAAACAATGCGCAGGCAGGCTTTCCGAACGCAAGCGGGCCGATCGTATCCTGCCAGTTCCGCGCTTCGCGCCGCGAGGGGCGGCCTTGTAGGAGCGGGAACTACGTTCGCAACCTGCCTATAACAAACCCCCTGATCACAAGTTGAAGAAAATGCAACAATTTCACAATGGCCTGCTCCAATTTGACTACCACCACCGTTTGCGTCATGATGGTTGGCCACATAGCTCTCCTGGGAAAGTAAACCAAGATGGTTGTGGGATAGGCCTAACAGTAAATTGTTTATAGTGGTTTGGGGCTGATTAGCAGACAGGGTCCTGCATAGTTCGCTTAGCGGGTTCGAAATAAGATTTGTGCTTACTGCTGGACTGTTATTGCTAAAATTTTGCAGAAGGACCACATTTTAGAGTCTACAGTGTTCAGTGTAACACTTCTGAAAAAAGTGCAGCTGCCTTGACGGCGTGACCATAACCTTGTGTTGCCATCTGCCGGCAGCTACAGCGCCTGCTATAGGCCTACGAAAAAGGAGCATGTTGCCAAAATTTGCAAATCTAAGCTTGTCCGCAATGTAGAGAGTGAAGAGTGCAACAACGAACTCACTTTGTGCCAGGTGAATCACAAGAAAGGCATGCCCGCCATTTTACTTGAGGTTCTAATGATAAAGTGATACGCATGGAACTTGCCACGGGTGCAGTAGTGTCAATAATGCCAGAAGTAGAGTGTGCGAAACACTTTCCAAATGCCTCTTGCAGACAAGCAAATGTCAAATTAGCTATGTGCAATGACACGGCAGTCCCTACGGTAGGCGTCACGGATGTAAAGGTGCAATACGGAGAGCAGTGCTCCGAATTGCCTCTGGTCATAGTGAAAGAAGTGCAGGGCGAAGAATGCCTACATTGTGTGGCTTTCTAAAATGAAAATAAATTGCCCTAAAGTCTTGTCCGTAAAGGCTTTGCATAAGGAGACGTCGCTTGCTGAGAAATTTCTAAAAGTGTTTGATGCGGGTTTTGGTGCCATTAGGGGCTGGATGCAACATTGAATTGAAGAATGAGGTGTGTCCTGTATTCATCAAAGCACGACCAGTGCCACATGCTTTGCGCGAGGGAGTTGAGCAAAAATTGGTCAAGCTAGAAACAGCTCGTGTCATATACAAGGTCAGACACAGTACTTGGGCAACGCCGCTTGCAAGCACTGGTGGTGCAGATACAGCGCAATATGCCGAGGACCGCCTGCTACTTAGATGTAGTCATTGCAGCTGACAATTGCAAAGAGCGCTACAGCAGAGTGGAGCAAGTGCTTCGACGCCTAAGTGAACACAGCATAAAATTGAACGCTAAGAAATGCAGTCTCTTCCAGCAGTGCGTCACATATTTGGGGCACGAGATCGACAAGAATGGCTTGCACCCAACGGCGGAAAAGGTAGAAGCCATTAGAAAACGGACGAAGGCCCACTAGCGTGACCCAGCTGAAGGCTATTTTGGGTTTGGTTAACTGCTATGGGAAACTTTTTGCCAAATTTGGCCTTCGGCGTGGAACCATTGCACTGCTTGCTTCAAAAAGAAACCAAACGGCACTGGTCACGTGAATGTGATGAGGCATTCGGCAGATGCAAAGAAATGTTGACTGATAAGAGTATGCTGTAACTCTGTGATGTGCAAAAAAAATTCGATCACATGTGATGCATCCGATTATGGGTTACGTGCTGTGCTATCGCACGTGGTGAGCGGAGAGGAAAAGTCAGTTGCTTTTGCTTCACGGTCACTGTTTGTGTCCGAAAGTAACTACGGGCAAATTGAAAAAGAAGCACTTAGTATCGTGCTTGCTGTAAAAAAATTTCACAAGTACCTGTACGGACGGTGTTTTGGTATAATTACCGATCGCCAGCCCTTGACAATTTTGTTTGATCCTAAACAGCCGGGCAGTGCAGTGGCCACTGCAAGAGTGCATCGCTGGTTGATATTTTTGGCCGACTACACCTATAGAACCGAACACAAGCCAGGATTGGCTATCCAGCATACCGACGCATTGTCCCGCTTACCCCTACCCAACACAGGCAGCAACCCTGAGGAAATCTTTTACTTTCCGGCCCCAAGTGAGTTGCCATTAACATCAAAGGATGTCAGCCCGGAAACGGGACGCAATGAAATGCTGAGAGCTGTGCGTGACATGATTTGGCATGGCTGGCCCAAAGCAGTGTCCGGGGAGCTAAAGCCATTCTGGATATGCCAGTTGGACCTGCAATTGGTCTTCTGCAATTGCTGCATGAACAGCACTTGGTAATAACCGAAATGAAAGTATTAGCAAGGTAAATAGTACGGTGGCCTGGAATGGACAAGGCCCTCAAAAACATTGTGCACAAATGTGAAATATGCCAGACTGTACACCTTGTAGTGCCACCCGTACCTTTATTACCGTGGAAAGTGTGTCAAACTCTGTGGGAACAAGTGTGTTTAGATTGCACCCAAGAAAAAGGGAAGACATTTCTTGTGGCTATTGACACGTATTCCCAAGTGTTGGAAATTAAGATAATGAATGAAACAACCACCTCGAAGACAGTTGAAGACAGTGGTGCACTCTTGGTTCGCAGCACATGGCCTACCTCTGGAGGTAGTGACGGACAACGGGCCAGACTTTTGAGCTGCTGAGTTCAAAGATTTCCTGCAAGCTAATGGTGTGCGGCACACACTGATGTCCCTGTACCACCCGCAGCCTAACAGTGCGGCGGAGCGCGCAGTTCAGACAACTAAAGAAGCACTGCTCAAACAAGTGCTAGAAGACAGAAAAGGGCACTAATAGAACACTTCAACACAGAATAGATAACATTGTATTCTGTTATTGAACAATGCATCACACCTTCACACGGGAAGCTGCGGACCCGGTTGTCGCTGCTACACCTAGACGTAAAAGATGCAATGAGCGCTAAGACTGCCAAAATAAGAACGTCTCCTGGGGAGCTATTCTGCAGGAATCCACCTAGTGGACTGTCCATTTCGGCCGCTGCTAATTGGCCGGGGCCGCTCATCTCCTCCTCCCTCGTACAGCTGCATCCAATCAGCAGCGCCCAAAATGGACAGTCCACTAGGTGGACTCCTGCAGAACACCTTCCCTGATATGCGCAGAGGTTCGCCGCGAGTCTTTGCTGTAGGTGATCGTGTACTAGTGCGTTCTGTGCGCGGAGAAGTGGTCTTCAACATATCTAGTGAATGTGCGAAAGAAATTGCGGCTCGTGCACGCGGACCACCTGCGACCATTAAACATAGATCCAACAATACGTGACCCACTGGTTGAAGTAGAACTGCCGCATGCACCTGACATCACTGATACTACACCGACCACGGACCAAAGCCAGGAGTAATCATCGCCAGCAGCGACTGCATTGCATTCCGGCAGTCGTGAGCAGCCGGTAACCCTACGAAGGAGCACAAGGGATTGGCGCCCACCTGATTGCCTAACTTATCATTTCTAAAACTGTGCGTGAAGGAAATGTTGTAACGTCATTAGTCATTTGCATGGCATATTTGTGTGCTCGCAAGCTACTGCTGGCTGCGCATGCGCCAAGAGATGACGTGTGATTATTAGGAGCCCGAGTATCGTTGTGTTCTCTTCTTGTGGTTGACTTGAGTCTGCCAGCATGCGCCTCGATAATAAAGCATCTTCTAACCCGTGCCTGGTATCAAGCTACAACAGGCTGCGTCCATAGCACTATGACACGCCACTCTCCGAAACACCAATGTACCGTGCCAACTGCACTGAAAGCGCTGCTCTCAGATTGTTAGATCGCCCCTTATTCCGATGTCCATCGTATTGTTGAAGTTCGGCAGATCGGTCTTCGTTGACAGCCTTTTGCTCCTCCCTCTTCATGTACATGCTGTGCACTTTCAGATAGATGACATGGACTGAGAAGCTAGCTTGATGGTTCGCCAGCTTGAAATATTTATGTTGTGAGGTCTTTTCTTTGGAGATGCGAAAGGCCCACACAGACGCTCCGCCTTGGATTTGATGACGGTGTGGGGAGATACTCCAATGTCCTCACTCACAACACGGTACTTCCCGGATGTACTTCTCCGGAAAACGCTTCCTTGTCTGGGCTTACACATTTGCAATTACTTGCTGGCATGCCGTGTCAACTTCGATGTACGAACCTTCAAAAAATGCACATAGGAGAGGTGGTTGAGGCCGCTGAGCTGGACACCATTTCTTCAAAACTGAATGCTAACCAGAAAGAGTAAACACGACGACCTGTGCTGCGGGGACAGCAAAAACACCATCGAGACGTCTCGAAGCCTTCCTCAACGGTGAGGGTGTGAGATTGTTCATATAGACTGGCCAAAGCCTTACAATGACCCTACAGTCGTGTTGAGCCCCTAAGTCACCAGGATGGCTCTTTTCTGGACGGGAAGTGAATGTAATGAAGACCGGTGCTACTTGTAGAAGCAGAGGGCGCTGCTTATGCAGAAAGAAGACATTTTGACAGTGCAAGACTCGCGCTGGTACAGCCATTGCCGGTTAACTCGCTGTGTCTGCGTCGCCATATAAAGAAGAGTGCTATTAGTAAATGCTCCATTACAAAGCACTCAAAAATTTAGCCTAAGTGAAGGTGCACACGAACATTTGTAGCTATTTTCAATATGATGCCTGTGGAATCAGCCGCAGAAATGTTCATTGTCAGTAGTCGAGATATATTATTTGTGTCTACTTATCGACATTATGTAGAATCTGCTTTACATGAATTTACGGGCGACACATTCAAGATCAGCATGATAACATTTCGTTTCCAGTGTTTGTCCCCCATTTTTTACGACATTGTACGTGTTGGGAGAAAATCAGCAGATCATTGAGATGTCTTCATTTTCAGTGCGAACTTGTCTCACCGTGTGATGTGAGAAAATAACTATTAAGCTGCTGCTGCTGCTGCTGTTCTAGTGCAAAATAGTGAAAAATATGTTGTGTCTGCATGCTTTCACAATCTGAACTCAGCATGTCTGTTCGCAGTGCCATGCAATATTTATCTGTATATCTATTCATTTGATGCCCCAGGGTGTAGCTGACACCTTTTACCGTATAAACCGTGTAGAGGTCGAGTGGGAATGTAGGTCGACCCCCTTACCTTGAAGTGAAGAAAATAGAAAAATAGAAAAGAAGCAAATATTGCCGAAACGGATTTATTTGCAATGTCGGCTGCGTCCCTGGACCACCAGAGCTCCGGCTTTAGTCCGAACTTTCATCAGCGTCGTCCGAAGACGGTTCTTTGTCGCTCACCGCCTCCCACAGTGCGTCGTCCTCGGTTCCATCCAGCGTGTTGCTTATGCCGCACTTCTTAAAAGTCTTCTGCACCATGGCATCTGGCAAAGAACGCCAGGCCGACAACACCCAGCTGCAAATGGTCGCAAGCGGAGGCCTTTGTAGGCGACCCGTCGGCGTCTTCGGATTGCTGCCGGCCACCCACTCATTGTACTCCTGTCGCACTCTGTCCTTAAAAGGCTTGTTTAGTACGACGTCGAGTGGATGAGGAGTAGACGTCATTCCACCAGGAATGATGACGAGGTTGGTCCTAGCTTCCGTGAGCGCGCGCTTTACTAATTCTGTCGGGTGACCGCGAAACGCATCCAAAACCAACATGCTCCGATGACGCAGCAGTGCACCGGGCCGGTGTTTCCACACCACACGAACCCATTCAATCATCATAGCCTCGTCCATGTACCCTTTCTCATTCACGCGCACAACACCACCTGAAGGAAAGGCTTCCTTCGGCATGCTTTTCATTTTGAAAATGACAAAAGGAGGCAACTTTCTGCCATCTGCCGTGCACGCAAGCATGACAGTGAAGTGCGAGTGCTCACTTCCTGTCGACAGAAGTTTCACTTCTTTGGCGCCGCGTTCGCTGACCGTGGTAGTCGAAAGCATATCAAACGAGACAGCGGTCTTGTCGGCGTTTGCAGTTTGTCCGAGCATGTAATCGTGCTCCTCTTGAAGCTGAATCACATATCACTGGAAGCTGACGAGCTTATCGGCGAACCCCTCTGGCAGCTTCTGACATATAGGAAGATGTGCGACGGCAGAGAGAAAATCCCTTGCGCCTCATAAAACGACGCACCCATGACTTAGGTGCGCTGAACTCTTCTCGGCGTAGTCCCGCTTCACGCGCAAGCTCCGAGGCTTTGCGTTGAATTGAATGCACAATCACGAGTAATGACCGCGCACGAAGGTGCCGCACAAAGTCCGCAAGTACGTCCTCAAGCTGTGGATGTACAGCACGACGTCCGCGAAAGGACATTTTGCTCGGTTTGCACGCAAACAACTTCCTGTCCGCGCCAATACCGCACGCTCTTCTCCGAAACGACGAACATGCGCTGAGCGGCCATGTTCCCGTTCACTTCTGCGAACTTTCTTCTTGAAAGCAGCTGTAAGCTGCCTCCGCGTGGCGCTACTCATTACTAACGCGGAATTGCACTCGAGGTCAAAGAAAACAGCGCACGCGAAGACTAACAGCCAGGGAACGAAAAAAAACAATGGAAGGAATCGCGTTTGGATGTCGATACGGCTTTGGCTATCCGTTCGCGAACAGGTACGCCGCGGGTTGCCAGACTGCGACTCAAGCTCTGCTAATGGCCGCTATGTAAGACAAGGGGCGACTTTCACTCGCTGTCTTTAAGAAAAAATATCGACTTATATTCCGGTTTATACGGTAGATTCACGTGAAAAAATTCATTCTAACATTAAAGGTACCTTGTTTGTGATACACTGCGCTCATGTCCAAGCATGAAGTGGCCTTCAAGGAGTTCTCCAATAGCATGCTTGTTCTTTGCATCAATAAACTTGGGATGTTTTGTGTTTGGCTGCTGCATTTTTGTGTACAAGCATTTTTCTAAGCATTCGCATGCACTCCAACAATATTGTGTTATTGTTGAAATGGGCGAATACCAACTTTTCAAATACTGTTTATCGAATATATAATAGTACATGTATTCAAATGCAAACAGATACATTTACAGCAGGACACCATCTGGCCATTTTCCTTCACGACCTGTATGTTAATCTTGACCATAACCTTCAGACTGATGCCATATTCCTGGATTTCTCTAAAGCATTTGACACGGTTCTTCATAAATGTTTACTCCCAAAACTGTCTCAGTTAAATTTACGCCCTGATGTGGTAATGTGGATTGAAACATTCTTGAATAACCGCTCTCAGTTTGTCTTCGTTAATAACCATTATTCTAACAGACTCTAAAGGTGAGCTGAGCAAGTGCGGTTAAGGGGAAGCGCGCGGAGGAGGAGGCTTTAGCTAATCACAAATTAGAGGAAGAGCTGGCACAGCTAAATCAAGTTGTTGCAGCAATGAAACAACAAATGGCAGTATTGAGTGAAGAGAACAGGAGATTAAAAGAAGTCTACAGACACTAAGTTGAAAAACGAAAACAGAGTGAATGTACAACAAACAATGGAGAGCAAGAATGTGAACATGGAAGAAAACGGCGATACTCCACAACTTAAACGCAAGACCGCAGAGATTATTGAGGACAATGGGACCAAACACAAGAAAACTAAAACCGCAAGCATAACAAAGGAACGTCTAGAAGAATTTGAACCATAGACTTGACAAAAAGATAGAAGAGCACATGTGCCAGATGGAAGAATCAATTGAGGCGGCCATGGTTAGCATAGTCACACAGCTACAAACCGTACACCAACATCCTGAGAATATAAACATAAGAGTAATGAGGTTAGAAGAAAGGATGGACGCTGTAGGCCCTGCAAAGGAAATAGAAACAGTCCAGGCAACTCCCAAGTCTTCTTTACTGCTCAAGCCGTCGATACTAGATCCAACAACCTCTAAAATCACAGCATCATCATGGCCAGGCAAAGAAAACGTAGATATACCATATGGCAATGGAATTGCAGAAGTATCCGAAATAAAAAATTGAATCTCCATCAATGTCTAAAAATGAAAGAAAATCCAGACATAATTCCACAAGAAACGAATGGTCTCGCCAGACTATCAGAGTACCAACCCATAGGCAATGCCGTAGGAGGTGCCAAGGTCCTTACCACCCTAGTCGGAAGAGACCATGCGGTTGTACATGATACACGAGTCACAGACATAGACAACATACTAATTGAAAGTATACCATCAAGGATAATCAACTCAAATTAGTTGATTGGGTGAAATTCAGGAAAATAAGGGAAGAGATGAATATAGAAACCATTACAGACATTGATCACTGGACAGCCAACCTAAAGAAAGATGTCTCCAAATGAATGGAGGTGAACCCACAAGAGGCTCAGCTAGAAGCGATAGACAGCAGGCTTCCCTCACATCTGGGAGGCCAAAAAAGGGCTGCAACAATGGAAAACGTAGAAACACAAGATTAAGGAAGAAGATAGCCTTACTAAACAAAGAAATAGAACAATATGCACAACAGCTCCAATGACGACAATGGGAGGAACTATGTACGGAGATGGATCAGCAACTTAGCATGAGCGCACGAGCAAGACATGGAGGTTACTCAAATATCTCCTTAGCCCAGACCAAACAAAAACGGTGCACAGGCAAAACAAGCACAAGATCCTATACGCGTATAAAGGAACAGAGCAAGAATTCTTGAGAGGTTGAACTCGCATACATATCACAGGCATCGCTATGTATTCATTCCGAATACGAGGGGGAACAGAACTCCGACTTTGATGAAGCGTTTAGCGATGAAGAAATAACAGCAGTCCTGCACAAACTCAACACCAAAGCGGCACCATGCCCTGACGCCCTTACAAACAAGACACTCAGAAACCTGGACGACGCGTCCATTGGCAAACTAACAGAATACATCAACGAGTGCTGGAAACATGGAAAGCTACCGCAGCAGTGGAAGACAGCACAACTCATCTTAATACCAAGGCCTGGCAAACAACTACAACTCGGGAACCTAAGACCCATATATTTAACTTCCTGGGTGGGCAAATTAATGGAGCATGCCTTCCGCGCGAGGCTCACCAACTACATAGAAGACAACGACTTACTCCCAAACATGATGATAGGACTCCAAAGAAACCTGTCTACACAAGTTGCCATGCTGCAACTGAAGCACCAAGTAATAGACGAACCAGGGAGATCGACTCGAGCCATCCTCGGTCTAGATCTCAAGAAGGCATTCCACAATGTGACACACCAAACCATACTGCACCAAATCAGCAACCTTGGCTTGGGCGAGCGGACGTACAACTATGTACGAAACTTCTTAACGGATAGAGAAGGCAAAAATCACGATAGGAGATCTGATGTCCGAGAAAGTGCCTATTGGGAGTGCAGGCACACCGCAGGGATCGGTTATATCGCCTATGCTCTTTAACCTGGCTCTAATGGGTCTTCCTAGCAAATTATAAAGAGTCAAAGGACTTGACCACACAATCTATGCAGATGACATGACGCTATGGATTAGCGATGGCAGTGATGGATCGATTGAAGAGAGATTACAAGAAGCAGTTCAAACAGTCGAGAAATATCTAGAAGGCACCCGTCTAACATGCTCGACCAAAAAAGTTGAACTGTTGCTGTACAGACCAATACCTCCCAAGAACCACAACACACAAACCTACAAAGACATACAACTCATGACCCAAGATCGGCGACCCATACCCAAAGTCAAGAAGATAAGGGTGTTGGGATTAATCATAGAATCCAAGGGCACCAATGGGGACACCACTCGCAAAATCGAAGCCCAAGTTTCTCAGACGATCCGATTGATCAAGAGAATCACCAACAGGCACGAGGGAATGAAAGAAGCAAGCATCATGAGAATCATCCAGGTGTTCATCATAAGTCAGATCATGTATGTGGCGGCATACCACAGATGGTGCGCTGCAGAATAGCAGAAACTAGAGGGCCCGATTAGGAAGATATATAAACAAGCGATTGGACTCATGCTAAGGACAAGCACGGCGAAACTCCTTGAGCTGGGTCTGCCAACACGCTAGATGAGCTAATAGAAGCGCAATGTATAGTGCAATATGAATGCCTCTCCAAAACGACGGCGGGCAGACACATCCTAGATAAATTAGGGATCCGCTACCACAAACAACACGGAGACAAATGGGACACACCCAAAGAAATAAGGGCCAAACTCACGGTATCCACCTTGCCCAAGAATATGTTACGAGGGCAGGAAAAAATCCAGGGCAAAGAACATGGCGAAGAGCTACGGAAGAAACGAGGATGCGGTCT
Organism: Dermacentor albipictus; assembly: GCF_038994185.2. Lineage (NCBI taxonomy): Eukaryota > Metazoa > Arthropoda > Arachnida > Ixodida > Ixodidae > Dermacentor > Dermacentor albipictus. The sequence continues at coordinate 2,847,961 of NW_027225576.1, read as the reverse complement.
TTGTAGACGCTGCACCTTACAAACACAAACGCAGCTTTGTCGCAGCAGTACGTAACCACAACAGATAATGCTACACAAGCTTGACTATAAACAAAACACGCATCGAAACAGCGGAGGAAGCGGCTATAGCGTTAGCCATAGCAGAAACTAACACATACTATATGATCAGAGATTCCCAGATGGCAGTACGCAACTTCGCGAATGGCCGGATCTCAGCTGAGGCGCTAAACATACTGAGAAAAGGCAAAACAAATAAGGGAAGACAGATGCGTCCAAATCCTACGGATGTCAGCCCTCACCACCGACTCAACGGGAGAGGACAACCCTAATGCGGCAGCACACAACGTAGTTCAAGGACTCGCTTTCAGAGCTGCGACAAACATAGACCCCTCGACAGGGCCCTCCGAAGTATGGGAATGGGAAGACAGAATGACCAGGTTCAACGACATAACCAACCATTACAAGATGCAAAGATGCACTTATCCGCCACCCTATCCACAACTCAGTAGATTGCAAGCTGTCCAGTGGCGATAACAACAAACCAAATTATAGAAGAGTCCAATACTAATGCGTGCTATTTATCCAGACATACACTCAACAGATAGATGAAAAGGGTGTAGCACCAGAGCCACGCTAGAACGCATGCTACGGGAATGCTAGGCACTAATACAGGACAATCAGAGCGAAGCCTCCATCAACAGCCTCCGCGCGTGATGGCAGGCCGCGCTGCTCAGCTCGAACATGGAAGACCAACTCTGGGCAGTCCAGCGGGCCGAGAGAGCCGCCGAGAGGCAAGAACTCTTGGCCGTAACCTCGGCAGGCGCCCTATAGATTCACCTATTCCATTGCATATACTCCAATGGAATCAGTCGAATCATTCAAATACCTTGGTGTCACTCTGTCTTCTGATCTGCACTGGCGCTTGCACACCACTAACATAATCTGAGCTGCTAATAAATCACTGTGATTGCTTAGGAGACATCTACGTCATACTCCACGAAAAGTAAAAAATGTTTTCCTATGAATGATTTGTAAGATCAAAACTTGAGTATGCATCTCCCATCTGGAGCCTGCATCAAGCTTATATCATGAATGAACTCGAGTCGCTACAAAATCGTGCTACTAGATTTATTCACTCATCATATTCATATATCAGCATTTCATCGTTGCAAGCGGAATCTGGCTTGGCAACGCTTTCTTACCGTCAACAGGTCACTACCCTCTCTCTCTTCCGGTAATTTTTTTACAGCTCCCTTAATCACCCACCGTACATTGTGCAACCTGCTTGCATAATTCATCGCACTGGTCATTCGCGACATTTTAGGGCCTGATGTCAAACATACCTTCCAACAACGCATTGCTTCTGTATGAGTACTTTCCCAAGAACATTGAACTATTAAAAAAACAACTTCTGAAGGTTGTTTGTCATGTGACAGGCAAGAGGACCCATTGCAAGAAAAACATCCTTTGTTGTAGCTTAAAAGATACATCTGCCTCTGAATAGACTGCCAAAAACACTGGATGATAGATTACAAGTGAAAGTCAGAATGTGATATAGGCTTTTACCACAAAAGCATAAACAAAGGTTGCATTACTCTTTCTTTCTGCATTGCTCCGAAAATTATTCTTGCTTCACTTCTGACAATTTGTAATATTTCGTTTAACATATGGAAAGCAGTAACCAGACTTTAAGAGGTGTTGGTTGCAAAATATTTCATTAATTTGAAATGTAGCAAATCGTGAAGTTTCAAATACGATCAGTTTGTAATATTTCCATTCGTTTTCAAAACTTCAATTACCCACACCATCAGGCGGGCTTACGAAAATATATACGTTAACTATCGCACCACTGCATAAACAGAATGTGAGATTGCTCACATACATAGATAAAGAAGCGATGGGTTTGCTCTCGTGTCATCAAGAAAAAGCAGGTGTGTAAGAATAAACAATTGTTGGTTTGTTTCTGTCATCTCTACTTGTTAAATATGAAGTATTGTGGGCTAGCTTAGTTTGGACCCTTGCTATCTGTCACTTTTCCTTAAACCTCTTATAGCCTGAATTTTCCCCTATGAATAGTAATTATCCGAATTTTAATTACAAGTAATGTTATGCAATAATAGAACATCGCAATGGTGTCTCGTGCCATTTGCTACCCAGGTGTGATATTTGTAGACCTATTAAATAACACTGAAACAGGCATGTAGCACAAGATAATGCCTTTGCATTCACATGTTTTTGCACTGAATCAACAGAACACAATTGCCACTCTGCCATCACAGCAGATGGTAATTCGTTGAGTTAAACTCGTGAATCTGAACGTAAGGTTTTCCAACCTGAAAATTATAAATGTTGCCTGAAAGCGTATTCTTCTGTTGCCAGAAGAATACGCTTTACGTCTCCTTATGCCGGGGCCTTTGTGCATACCTGTCGTATATGGCAGTTAACCCTGCTAACCGTAATAGCCACCCTCACCGTTATCAACTATAACAACATGGCAGCGCCCTTACAGCACCGACTACCCGTTTCGATTTGAATTCGCACTTTTTAGTGGCTCTCCGTCCTGTCAGCAAGAAACAAATGGTGAAAGCAGTCATTGCTGTCTCATCTCAAGCTGAGGTCAAAGCATTAGTTATGTTTTTCATATTTGTTGACATCGGCAGTTTATTGTCGCGCTGCTAAGACTGCAGACACGGCGTCTAGGCCGTAAAACTGATTTGATTTCTAGTTAGCAGATGGTGCCATACCATTAACACTGGTGATATGTTGATGATGTGGAAACAATAAAGACCAAACTGTTCACTGCATCATTAATTTCCTATCCCGCTCTAGCATGGCATGTGATGAAGGTAGCGAGGAAACGCCAAGTAGACGCTGTGCCACAGGTGAACATTTATGAGGGCGTTCACCCTCATTACTTGTTACGGAGGCTGCAGAGTAACTGCAAGGAAAGCATACAGCTGAAGTGAAGCGCCCTTCGTTTGCATCCATGAAAATGGAGGTTATGATTATGGTGACACAACCTTTTTTTCGTCAACCCCCCAACCATGCCTGTATGGACAGGATGGCAAGCGGACGCTGAGCAGACGATGCGTAGCAGATGAGCACGTCTCGAGGGGCATTCGACCGTCCTATTGGTTAATTCGTGTACCTTCCACAGCGCTGCAAAGAACTACTGAGATAGAGTATAGGTACCACCTCGCCTCCAAAGCAGCCAGTTCACCACGCACAGACATACAGACAGACCAAGAGTGTACCAAAAGCATCAGAGCAAGAAGAAACAAACAGTAGGATAGGGAATCTATCACAACTTACTTTATTCTCATAAAAATATGTGCAATATAAAGCTCTGCCGAGCATGCAAAAAGGGTACCGGTGGAGTGCGGAGTCTCATGTGACCCCGTGGCCGAAGCAGATATGAAGGGTGGTCCTGATAAGGAACGTTTTGTGTTGCTTGCCAGACCGAGGCTGCTGAACTGGTTGAACTGTTGGAAGCCGTGAACGAAGTGGTCAACAGAGGTTGAACGAGGGATGTCTCGGGAGCCAGTGTTTCAACAAAGGGACTTGTCTTTGCCAGGGAAACAATTGCTTTCTGTGACAGTGTTTATGTACCTTTCTCTCTAACACCCCTTACGGGGGAGGAGAATAAAGAGAGGTGCACAGAGTAGCGTAAAGCACATCGAAAAATTACAAAGTGCCTTACTCTTCTCTATGGGCCCCTTTTTATTCTCCCCCTAGGGGTTGTTCGAGAGGAAAGTACATAAATGGCCTCAAGGAAAGCAATTGTTTCCCCGGTAAAGACAAGTCCACTTGTTGAAACACTGGCTCCAGAGACATCCCTCGTTCAACTTTTGCTTGTCAACCAGATGTTTGCTTCAAATTTGGTGACCATGATTTTATAATTTCCAGCCGAGCTTGCTGCTGACTGAGAAAGAACTCTCGCTCCTGCCTCCTTTCTTTGAGCTGCTGGAGACGCTCTTTTTTCTGCTCTTGGGCCTCCTCCCACTCGCGCTTCTTCTGTAGAAACTGCTCTTTTTCAAAGGAGAGTCTGTCTTCTTCAAGACGAATACGCCTATTTTCACGAGCAAGGCGACTCCTCTCAAGGTCCATTTATCTTCCTCTCGTCCCTTTCTCCATCTGCAGCTTTTTTAAAAAAAAACTGCAAATGAAGGTCTCCATGCCGTTTTCCTGTAAACAAAACAGATATGTGTAGATTATGGTTACATGCCAAGAGGGTCAATGCAAATGTTCTGCACATCAGCAGTCACTAAGAGTGGGTGCCGCAAAACCTCTCTACACAAGATCATCACCACCACTTGTACTCGTCAAATGAGCTGCACAGCCTGTGTGAAAGTGACAGAAAATATTTTCTTGCTTGCCTTGTGACTGGATACGAGATATGGCCTTTACAAGTGGGACGTATATGCTAGTCATTGCATGCGAAATGTCCCAGACATGCCGCTTGGCTGTAGCCTTTCTTGTCGAAATTCATGCTTATTTACTACCTTGCTCAACGTGTCAAATACGCAACACAGCGCTTGTGTATTTTTTGTCCATTTCTTGCGCTGTCTCCCACTACAAGACAGATGAGGCTCATTAATTTGATTGTGTTTGATCTCCATTCAGCCACGAAGTAATCCAGAAGCAACAACTCATGGCAAGGCTAACAGAACTTTGCACTAGATGCTTACATCACAGTTGTGCACATATGAAACAGCATGTACAGTCTGTTTCACACTTAGGGGAAAACTCGGAGCGCGTTGCACGGCGATGCGGCGAGCGCTGGAGTCGCGCGGCGGAAGCAGCTCGCGCAGGCGCAGACGCTCTAGGGGCGGAGTCGTGATCTGCGTCGTCTGCTACGGCGGCGCACGCTGACCGCATTGTCGGGAAAAGTGCTACGGTCAGAGGCAGTGTGCGTATTCCATTGCTACTACGGGAACTCAGCCGATATTCCTTATTAAGCGTTGTGCGACGCCAAACTCTGAGCTTTCATTGGGCACATTCGAGTTCTACGAACTTCTTTTGACGACATGCTTCTTTCGTTCTTTCGGAAGGCCGGGGTACTTAGTGCGTGCACGTATATTTCTTCGCTGTGTGTGTTACCGTAACACGCAACGACAAGAAAGGGACACCGAACTGTGCGCGCAACGTGCTCGGTCTTTACTTGACGCGAAAGGAAAACAGACCACTCAATATAATGACTATGCGCGTCGAACACATGAAACAAACGGATAAGAATAAAAGAATACTTTAGATTAAGGCATTGAGCTGAAAGTGGTTCTTCTCGACAATAGTTCTTTACACAAGACAGGCTCTGCCAGCCGACAAGGAAATGCACGCGTCCCGCTCCGAACATCACTTAGTACCTCGTCATATCCCCAGCGGCAGCAATGACAGCGCTCATTCTGGATGGTAGTGAGTTGCAAGTTGAGTCGGTAAGTCATGTGTTCATTCGGAGCACGTCCCACTAGCTCACGATGGTGGACCAGAGTGTCCTCGGACAACCCATGCAGAGGATGGTGCGCCAGCGATAATTTCAATAAGCCCCAGGATTTTCAATGATGTTGAGGTGCGGGGATTGGGGCGGCCACTCCAGGACAGTGTTGCCGCGCTCATGCAGCAGTTCTTGGACAACACGAGCAGTGTGGATCGGTGACCTATCATGTTGGAATATATAGTCGCCTTCCGGGAACGGGCCGTCAAGAACGTAGGGAACGAGTACATCGTCTATGACTACCCCATACCTTTCAGCGGTGAACCTGCCTTCTAAGCGTATCAGTTGGCGAAGACCATCTTTGGTAATGCAAGCCCACACGCTCACACTAGTGCGCCCGCTCACAGCGACCCGTTGCAGGTACCACGGCATATAGCTGGGACAAGAAAAGGAAGCATCTATTGATTACGGGTATTTTAGATTAGCTAATGAACTTGTTTAAGAATCTGGACCAACCTCACAGAAGTTCATGTTTACAGCATGCATTGCGAGCACTGGTTCGAATCACAAGCGCATGCACTGCCTGCGATGGTCAAACTTCAATACTTACCGCAATAAGTTGTTCAATCGTGGTGCAGAGGCCCACATTATTAGGCAAATATGTTAGCCTAATATAGCTGCAATTTTTACTTAAGTGGAGAAATATCTTTACACTGAATTATTCGTCTTCCCAAAGCAAGTAAAATTAGGCTGGATCTGCATGCGAGGTAAACGCACCTAAGTATTATGAACTACTGTTTTACTTGAATGGCTGAGTAACAATTGGTGCCAGAAAATAACTTACCGTGTCTTGGCAGGGCGCCAAATTCGGTCTCGCTGGTCGCCAGCGGTCGTAAACGTGGATTCATCATTGAATACAACGTTTTTCCGTTGTGACACAGTCCACCCTTCATGTTTTTGTGCAAAACGGAGCCGCTTTACTCTGTTTGTGGCCCTAAGTAATGGCTTTTGCGCGGCTGATCTGCTCCTTAGGCCGGCTTCGTTGAGCCGCCGCCTCACGGTAGACCTCGAAGCCTTCAGCTTGAAGCTTTGTCGTAGCTCTTGAAGCGAAGCGTTGCGACCGCTGTCCACAGCAGTCGCAACAATGGACAAATCCTCCTCGTCCGTTGTGGCCCTTGGTGGACGTCCGCGAGGGGCATCCTAGATGCGCCCTTCTTTGTTGTAGGCCTGCAGTATCCTATTCACAGCTTTAAGCGACCGTCCTGTCATCTCTGATATCTTCTTTTGAGTGTAGTTCCTAGAACCCAGTTCAATAATCTTCAGTCGTTCTTTCTCCGGTACACGGGCGATGTGAACAAGGCTAACGATTAAGCACCGTTCTGGTCAGATGAAAAAGCTGGAATGAAGACGGACAAGCGACAGCTATATTCAGATCAATCTTGAATCCTTTAAACCTTCCTGTATCTGTAGAAAGCCACACCGTTCTTCGATCAACAATGAGCGAAGGAAGGAGATGACGCTGCATTGGCTTTTCAAGGTCATTTACATTTTATCTTCAGAAGTTTAAAGAGCGCCAAATCACCACAATGTCGACCATCGTCAGCGAGTGGGACATGCTGCGAATGAACACATGACTTACCGACTCAACTTGCAACTCACTGCACTCCAGAATGAGCGCTGTCATCGCTGCCGCTGGGGACATGACGAGGTACGAAGTGATGTTCGGAGCGGGACGCGTGCATTTCCTTGTCGGTTGACAGAGCCTGTCTTGTGTAATGAACTATTGTCGAGAAGAAACACTTTCAGCTCAATGCCTTAACCTAAAGTATTCTTTTATTCGTATCCGTTTGTTTCATCGTGTTCGACTCGCACAGTCATTATATTGAGTGTTCTGTTTTCCTTTCGCGCCAAATAAAGACCGAGCACGTTGCGCGGACATTTCGGTGTCCCTTTCTTGTCGTTGCGTGTTACGGTAACACACACAGCGAAGAAATATACGTGCACGCACTAAGTACCCCGGCCTTTCGAAAGAACGAAAGCAGCATATCGTCAAAAGAAGTTCGTAGAACTCAAACGTGGCCAATGAAAGCTCAGAGTTTGGCGTCGCACAACGCTTAATAAGGAATATCGGCTCAGTTCCCGCAGTAACAATGGAATACGCGCACTGCCTCTAACCGTAGCACTCTTCCCGACAATGCGGCCAGTGTGCGCCGCCGTAGGAGACGACGCAGATCACGACTCCGCCCCTAGAGCGTCTGCGCCTGCGCAGGCTTCTTCCGCCGCGCGACTCCAGCGCTCGCCGCATCGCCGATGCAACGCGCTCCGAGTTTTCCCCTAAGTGTGAAACAGACTGTACATATACACAGGCAAATACAATGACTCGATTGGACCAACGAAGTAACAGATGGGAGCTCATGTGCTTGGGAATGAAGCACACCAGCAATGAATGAGCCCTTCAACCTTACTGGGAGGAATACCTTTCATGTTCAAGCCTGCTAAGCGCTGAAGATTTACATTGTGACGCCGTATGCGCTGCTCGCCATACGACTACTTTGAATGGGTGCATAGCTGACATCAGCGCGGTACATGATGGCATCCCAAAAAGGACACACAGCGGTCATCTTGTGTCTTTTTTTTGTTACTGTCATTTGCCGCTCTAATATCAATTAAGTACATATGCCCGTGTCCGAAAACATCACTGTGGGCCAAGACCCATGATTTTGCGTACAAATGTGTATGCTTTAAAAGCAATAATACATTTTTTTATTAATGATATCTCTCGGAGAAGTTATCGTGCTTGTCTGCCCACTTCCCCCAGCGTATGTATAGTTGCGGTACAGGCAGTATACACCTGACCAAGACATGGTTGTTAATCTAGGTAGTCAAATCTTGGGTGTTTGGTAACTTTTTTAAAAGTAATCTGTGGCAGATAGCACAATTATAATCATTAGGCTGGATTGGCCAAACAGGCAGACACTACTGGGACTAGAAATCAAAATGCATTATTGAATAATTAAAATAATACACAAAGTTTTTCACCGATTATCACACATACTGCAATTTGCAAATTCAAGCCTGAGAGTTCACAAGGGAGATCCAATTGTAACAAATGATCACGATAACAGCAGTTTTGATACACAAATTCGCAAACGTTCCAAAGAAATGCATTAGTGGTGCAGTTACTTTTGTGCTTTAATGCACAAAATGGAGTTTCGTTTAAAATGTAACAGGAATGACAGTTCATTTCTACAGCAAGTTTGATGGTGCATATCTTAAAAATGATGTTATCCACAGAATGCCAGTATCACAAGCCAAAATTTGTTAATTGCAACATGAGATGCAAGGCAATTAGTTAAAATCTTCATTCGTGAAGTAGATTAAGCACTTCGATTTCTTGTGCAAGTAATGTCTGCCCCTTCGAGTAGATCAGCTCAAGGGCTAGAATTGTGCTAGTTGTCACAGGCGCAAAAGTACTGGTAGTACTAAACCTGATGAGACAAGCGCAAATGTTACTTAGGGCTAAATTCATTTTGGGCACACCACAACCAAAGTTTGATAAAAAGGCATAGAAAAACACCGGAATATATCACACTGTGTACAGAACAGCTGAATAAAAACAAAAACCCTTGCACATAAATTATACTGCTACAAGCGGTCAAAATTCCGCGCCCATACAAAGCAAACTGTAGCACACTCGGCGCCGCCAAAGAAGATGCTCCACCCCAGCATGCCGTGTCCTTGCGCCCAACAGCTGATGGCTGGTGCACACCATCTCATGAAGCTCTATCAATGATTTACTAAAACGTACGACTTTGCCGGTGCGTGCCAGTTGGAGTCGTGGTGCTTGCAGGGGTGGTAGCCGAGAGGCGGACAGGGGTGGGGTTATGGATAGGGCCTGGGGTGGGGTTATGGATAGGGGGGCCTGAGCTGAGGTTATGGATAGGGCCTGGGGTGGGGTTATGGATAGGGCCTGGGGTGGGGTTATGGATAGGGCCTGGGCTGAGGTTACGAATAGGGCCTGGGCTGGGTCCAGGGGTAGCGTCAGGTGTGGGTCCAGGGGTAGTGCCAGGTGTCGGGCTAGTGGTGGAGCCTCGCATGGGGCAAAAAGAGGTTGTAGAGGTTGCCCTCCACGGTGACATACGTACTGAAGCATTGGCATGTAGCTCTGTAGCTATGGCCAGCATTTCGTAGTCACCGTGAAGGGGCTCTGCCTCGGACACCACTGCTGCATCATTGCCACTTGCAGACCCTGAAAGAGACGGTACATATATATGTAATGAATAGGGCGTTCAGCAATTGACACAGATATAAAATGTGACCTACAGACACAAGCAGGCAATGTGAATGCACATATGCCTTCGTTTGTTTTTTGCGCTACTTAATCGTTTCCAATGGCAAACCAACTAGCCCAAGCTTCCATCCATACTGACCATATGAAGGCTTTACCACAATATTTTCTTTTCCGTCAATGGGAGCATGGAGGATGAGCTGCCACTAGCTCTATAATCAGGAGAAAACAATGGCTCGACCTTGTTCACTAATTAAGGAAAAGGAAAAGACTGCTGCAATAGTGGCAGTACAATCTTGGTTTCACATGGAGCACGACGGAAAGGTAGGCTAATACGTTCAAAATGTATGTAACACCGCGACACTTGTGCACAGCACGGCCGTTTCATCCCGATATTTTAGCCTCAACAAATACAGGCCTTTAACTGCCAGCATATAAGCTAAACAACCGTTAGATACTATACTAGTAATACTAGGGTTACTAACACAAGCATTATTTCTTGGTGATTAACGAAAAACTTACAAGGTTGTCGTCGTCACAAGAGGTGGCCCCATCATCAGACTCGGTGCGTACTTCCGAGGCAGCATGGTCCCGGACAGCCGACGCTATGCTTTTATGCGTGGCCGGCCGCCGGGACTGTCCCTGCTGCTGCTGTTGCCGCCGTGTCGCCGCAACTTTGCACACAGCGGAGTGCTTGAGTTTGTAGGCACTCTCTTGTGCGAGTTCATAGACCTCCGCCAGAAGTTGTGCCTTGTCGTCACAGTCCTCCTCGGTTCCGGACCTAAAAGACGGTTCCACAGGTAAGGTTGCAACTTGGCAACACAAACTCGGAGAAGAATTGCTGGAAGCAGCGGAGTGAACAGCACACTTAGTTTCTTAGGTTCGCTCAGTCACGTGCGGGGAACTGCGCGAGAAGCAGGTCTATGCGGTCCCGCAGGCTCCGGGCTGACAAATTCAGTCGAATCGCCAGCAGGAGGTTATTTGCGATCACCGCCCACCGCGACACTTCCTCGAATGGGTTGACCGCCCTGACTTCGCGCAGAACTTGGACGTCCACGTCGGCTGTGAAGTGCACACGCGCACCCGTCCTCGCCGGCGCAGTTGGTGCAGTCATGTTCTCCGTCTGTCTGGCGAGATGCGCATGGAGCACGGTTTGACTCGGCTCGTCTCGCTTCTCGTAAGTTCTCGTACACCGCGAGAGTCACGTGGGTAACGTGACCTCTTAGGAGCAGCGATGTTTTCGGCCGCTCCAACAGCCCAAGGACGCAAGTAGACGTAGCGGCCTGCGCATGCGAAGTAACGTCGCCCCTAGTTATTGCGTACGGAAGCCGCTTGCGTCCCCTACACTAAAACTCTCTAATGGTTATAGCGCTTACGCGCTGCGATCTCAAAGCGCGTTCTTTCTTTGATCTCTAGTACCACGGCCATTGGATAAAAAAAACTATATTAGCTTTACGGACAGAGGGTACGTCGCAAGAAATTCGAAGACCTCACACGTGTGTGTTTGTAGCCTGTGCGGGCTTGCATCCTACGGTTTCCACAGCGTGTCCGATGCTCGAAGGTAGCGTCGTCGCGTGTCGGCGCCTGTCTTATCGCCGGCCGCGCTGCCGCCGTGTCTACTTTTGGGGAACTGCACATGCCCTTAGTCACCGTGTTTGCAAGTGAATTTCGCATTCTTCTCCTCCCCTAAACGTGCTCATTTTGGATCGTACCAATGGCTATGTCATTTGGTGTATTTTAATACGACGATGGCATTTGTACACCGGCGAAGAAATGGATCGTCATGAACTTGGGTGGTCATGAATCTAGTCTAACGTTGCAGTTTTTACGTAGCGAAAACGGTTACGAAAGTGGGGTGGTCCTGGAGATAGGCGCTTCAAAGCACCAGATGTAGCGACAGCACGAGGAAGTGGCACGCGGCGCACGCGCCAAGCATTTAAGAACTTACTGGCTTTCGAATGAGAAGAGTATGCGCGCGCTCGTGGCCTATTGGTTAGAGTACCGGGCTCGACGGCCGACGTTCGATTCCACCCCATCGGTCACACATTATTTCGTTTAATGAAAGTGAGGCGAAAGAAGAACCTACCTGCCGCAAAGTGACAGGAATGAGTTTGGAACGCTTCGCAATAAATTTTTGGAATGTCTTCTTATGCGAGTCCTAATTATTGTATACTGGACTCAATTGCTACACAACAAAAAAACAACTCGAAAAATCAACAGAAATTACCCAATAAATTGTTCATTGAGAACACTCAACGGTAATATTGTTGTGCAAGGGTTGAGTGAACTTAATTGCTCTTGAAAATTTGTTGAAGTCCGTTGTTTCAACAATTACCCGATAATATATCAATGGTTAATCAACAGTCATTTTTGTACGTGTGTTAGAATACCAATCTCGATTTCGCCTCGATCTGGCTGAAGCCTCTTTATGCAGCCCCACGATAACTGGAAACAACGAAAACTTGCCAGTCACTTTAGCACACGCCCAAGAGGATGAATGCGAAAGCCTGCACACTGAAGAGGCATTCATTAAATGACATTCCCATTCGAATGGGTTATTACTTCTTATTGCTTTTCTCCCATCAAGAGTCATGGGTTTGAGTGTCGTAATTGACGCAACCTAATGATATGTGCCTTAATTACCGTCGCTCTAATTAACACCACAGGTCACGTGCTTGATTGCAGTAATCAATATATATTAATTAGCAGTGCCCTACTTGCCTTCGCCTTAACGCCAAACGGCGGGGGTTCGACTTCCACATAAGCTCGAAAGTTCGAGTGCCAGAATTAACTCTATCTCAATTAACTTTGCCTTTTTTGTATAATGAGCGGCATCGGCGCCAGCTGTGGAAGACAACAGCGCTAGAAATGGAAGCGGGCCATACCGCTGCAGGAAAGTGGTGGTTCTACCTTTGAATGAAAATATATGCGTTTGTATGCGGAACGCTTCGATGCCTCGGATATCATCACTGCCTACAATTTCTTATACACTGCGACGCCGTGTCCCTCGGGCGTTGAAAGCCGACGCTGGAGCCTACCCCGGTCTCAACGATTTTTTAGGCTTTTCAGCGTATCTCATGAAGCCTGAACCTCAGTCCCGCTTTTCGACAGTTCAACCGCTATGCAAAAAAACCACCTGAGTCGTCGGGCACAATTGAAGAACGCCATGTTTTTTTTTTAATTGTCTCGGCAAGAAAAAGCTGCGGTATTGGTGCTGTGGCAACTTGCGTTCGTTGAAGAGTTGACTTGGCATTAGTTATAAAATGCTTATGCTTTGCGTGTTCTTGTGTATAAAGACAATCTATTATGCATTCTGTATTTATTGGTATTCGTTAGCTGGTATTTCCTGCGCTCCAATGCATATCTTCCATGTTTTGGTGTTCTTTCTTTCTGTCATGCTTTTAACAAACGTCTTGCATTGAGAATGGTGGAGCATTAGTAGCCGGAGGCCTCTTTATGTTCGGTATTTCGTTTACATTACATAATAAATAAATGATCGGGCTTGTGTGATGTTCTTGCACCAACATGTTTTATTTATTTTTCTAAGTGAATTATCGAACTGTTTCTTTTTCGTTTTTTGGACCATGACCAATATACCAGGATTCGTGGTTAGAATATTTTAACCTCTTGCAAATATTTGCGCATTAAGAACAAAAATACCTACTCTCGTCGTTTCTGCGTTGAGAGCACCAACAACGTGAATAAGCGTTGGGCTTACTAGCGCTGCTAAACGACTGCTTGCAAAGACAATTGCATAACTACAATACAGTTTCAACTGTAGAGGTCCTAAGACTTCACGTTTAGCTTAATTCTATACCAAAAGCCGCACCGAAGACAATTAATTGTGTGGTTTGTCTTACATTAGGCTAACTTAATGTCGTTCAGAAATGGCATCGCTTTGCCTAGCAATCTGAAGTGCAGGAAGCAGCTCAGTTTCCTTTTGTTTGTCATTAAACGAAGTCATTACGTGTCATTACGGAAGCAGCCCTTGCAATAACGATTTCATTGTTTTGATCTCTTGAGAAGATACTGCTCACAGTTTAACAGAAAGTGAACAGCTATGCTCGGCAAAAAATCTGACGCTATGCGCAACCGAGAGTTCGCGCTTGCTTACTGTTGTCTGGGGGTGCGAAAGCCCATATGCTTGCCTCTGTGTACAACTGACACCACTGGCCCTTTGTTGCGAATACGCAGTTTTTAATTTCAGGTAAATATTAAAAAGGGACCGCCCTCCCACTACTGTGAGAAGGGGTGCAGGCGAAGCTCAGGATGCGCGGCTCTTCGTTTTCGTAAAGCCTCGGCTTCGCGCTCCCTCACGGCGAAGTCGGCACGTCGAAAACGAGCCCTTTCTCGAGCAAGTTCCCGGCGGCGTCCATACCCATCTGACAGCCGGGCCTGAACTAGGGCGAAGTAGCGAAGGGAGGGGACGCCTTAATTGGCTCGCGCCTTACGCTTTCTCTACTTCTTCATGCATATAAAACCTCCATGTAAAGGAAGCATATGTTGAACCCTACCCACAGTATGAACGATGCCTTTTCTCTTTGTGACTTTCATTGTGCCCTCCTTTCTCTGACTATGAACAACTGGTCGATGTAGGGTGGATTGCTATTATAATAAATCCCATGAAAGAAGGAAAAAAAAGCTGACAGTGACTGAATCCGTTAGCGTAGTCGTCTTGCAACCCAGAGGTGAGTGGTTCGAATGCGCATCCTGACAAGCAGTTTTAATTTTCGCGTGGCTTCAGTTCTTTTCGTACAGCAACACCGACACGAGTGACGCAATACAAGCTTCGCTTGAAAAACATGAAAAGAATGTCTGTACCATAGAAGCGTGCCATATAGGAAGGCAAGCGAAGGGGCAGGAAGTGGATCAGTGATCCGTAGATGAACAGCCTTCTGACACAACGAAGAATTCAAGTTAATTCGAATTTAACGTGCAATACTTTGTCAGGAGCCCGAGAATACACAAGGGTGCACATTTAGACCTGGCAGCAGCAAAAAAACGCGGGAAATGATGAAAACCAGGAAGAATTCGCCGCTGCTCGCACATCCTAAACCAACACAGAAACCAGGCCTGCGTGCGCCTGACCATGTTCTGAACATGACCTGCCTGACCAGGCCTGCCTGACCACCTGACCATGAGCAAAAAGATACTTCCACTGAAGTTTTGATGCTGCATTTGCGAAACTGATATAGGACGGGTCTCCAGGAAATTGGAGACAATAATGGTACTCAGCACATCAGTCACACTGAACAAAATACTTATCATACCCGAAAATAGGATTCCATTGTGTTGTTAAAAGATTTATTAAAATAACCAAAAGAGGTTTGCGCCCCCACGAAGTGGATCCGTGAGGGCGGGGGGACGGGGACGAAGGCGGCGGTCAGTTCAGATATAATCGACCATTCTTGAGTCATGTAGAAATCGAAGTAATGACCTGAATATGAGGCGCTGGCTCTCGGGGGGACCAGGCGTGCAAATCCGGAGGCCTCAGAGTAGGCTGGAGGGTGGCTATCGCTCTTCTACGGTGCTCGGCAAGAGCCGAGTAGCCACAGAGTATATGTTGCTGATCCACCAGTTGGCTCCCTCTGCAGGAACGGCCAGTGGCTGATTGCCAGGTCTGGAGGCGCATCCTGGCGCGGCGCGCTCGTGTCACTGCTGTCTCTGTGACGGTGCATGGCAGGCGTGTGGCAGAGGCTTAGCGTTTTCTGGGAGGATGTTCCGGAGCGCGGCGCTTCGAGCCACCTTCGCCTCTGCCAGGCCTGTGTCCGGGTCGATGGGGTATGAGTCGTCAGGCAATTGTGGTCGAGTCCCTGGGGGGCAGGAAAGAAGCTCCCTTGCCAGAGAGTCGGCCATTCGATTGCTAGCGACCCCAGCGTGACGTGGCACCCATGCGAGGCGGACAGTGTGGCCAGCCTCGTCGGCGATTCGTATGGCCCGTTGTATCGAGTGAACAGCACCATTGCGCGAGGCCAGCCGGGCGCAGGCCTTTATGGAAGCCATGGAGTCTGTGTAAACAGAGTGAAGCGTGAAGGCTGCAAAAGGAGGCTTAAGGACGGTGTCACATGCAGCGGATATCGCAGCTAGTTTCACCGCTAATGGGTCATTGCAGGCAGGGCAGCAGGAGCAGTTGCCCGTGGCGGTACATGGACAATAGTACGCTATGGCTGGAGCTTCGTCGCTGAAGGTGGCGTCGGTGTAGACAGCGTAATGATGGGGAGCAGCGTCGCCAACTTCTGCTTCATGCCGCCTTGCGTAATCTGCCTCTCTGCGTGATCGGCATTCACGTTTTGGGGAATCGGTGCAAAGTACCCGGTCAAGGGACAGTCCCACGGAGCAGGGCAGTAGGGCCGAGGCATTGAGGGGACTGGCAGATGAAGGAGCGAGAGGATGCTGCGACCAAGATATCGTGGATCTTAGTCGGAACAGATGTGAATTCTCGGCAGCCTAGGCTATTGCATCGATCGGATTCATCTGGGCCATTTGGGCAAGGCGGTATAAGGGGCGGAAACGCGGCAGGCCGTGACAGCCCTCATGGCTTTGTGATGGAGCGATTCGAGTTTTCGTAGTTGCTTTTGAGTAAGGCTGTAGAAGTTATAGCCGTATACAGCGCGTGAATTTTTTTTATTCACATACCCTAGGGGCCCTTTACGGGCATTACATTGGGGGTTAAAAAAACCCAATAAAGTGATCATATTGTATAACACAGTGAAAAATCAGAAAAGCATAAACAAACATGCGCTCAGAGAAACGGGGAACATATCTACTAGTAGAGCAGTCACGAAGCGACGGAGAGTTCGCTCCTCAATTCCTCAGTTATTGGACACGATGCGGCGGATTAGGTGGAGTATCTGATGACAGGTCTGAGTGATGTTGTGCAATCATGTTCCTGCGCCACCATCTACATCGACGTAGATGCCTAGAAGTCGAACACTGTCTTACGGAAATATTTGCTCGCCGTCACAGGTGAACGAAAATTGCGAGGCAGAAAAGGCTGCTTTCGCGGCTAGTACCACGAACTTAGTTTTGTCAGCAGAAGGCATGAGTTCGACCTCCTTCAGAAACGTGGCAATGGTGTCGAGTCCGGCTTGAACGGGCATCGGACTGCTCGCCGTCGGAGCCCCCGTTGGTCCATATTGTGACGTCGTCCCACATACACACTAAAGCGAAGTCCAGGTATCTCGGCCAGGTGATAACAACAACACCAAGTTGAATAGTAATGGTGAGAGGACTGCGCATTGCAGCACTCCCACTCGTGATTCCTTCAGTGCGGAGAGAGTCTGCCCTACGCCAGCTGGAAAATCTTGGTCATAGAGAAAGCCGCGTATGTATGGCCAGGGTTTGCTGTGATACCGGCGCCAGCTGCGGAAGCGAGGATTGAGGGGTGAGGTACGGAATGAAACGCCTTGCGTATGCCGACCGCAACCAAAAGATTCACATCCAAGCGATGGCGTGTGTATAAAGTCCTGCGAGAGTAGTGCCAAACTGTCTTGCGTGCTGTGCCGATGGCGGAGGCCAGTTTGGCAGGCATGGAGGATGCTGCATGTTGCTTTCGACGTGCCAGTCAAGGCGACGCAATGACATTTTTTCCATAAGTTTTCCAGCCTGGCAAGTCAATGATGTAGGCCGAAGGTTTCTCAGAACAAAGGGCGATTTTCCAGGCCTCAGAATGGGGATGATCGTTGATAGCTGTCACAAATTGTGCAGCTTCCACTGTCCCAAACCTGAGTAAAAAGATGAAGAGGTTCCTCCAGGGTATTGTCGCACCAGGCTCGGACGCCGTCCGGGCCTGGTGCGCTGGACGTCTTAGTGGAAAGCAGTGCAGCGCGAATTTCAGGTTTGGTGAAAGGTGAGATACATCGTACGTTGGCTTGCGTTTTAAGTAATATTCGAAGGATCGTAGGAGAATGGTGATTCACTGGGAAAAAAGCGGTTCCGGCGACGTCTCCAACTTCCTGTGCGGTGATTCGCAGGGAAAGAGCTATGTCTTCTCCTGCTGTACGAAGGTGGCTGCGTTGGGATAGTCCTCTGAAGGTGCGACAAACGCGGTCGGCTCCTGTGTGTCTGTCGAAGAATTCGAAATGCCGTTGGCAATTTTCACTAGCCAGTTGGTTGGCCTATGCGGTTGAGTCGGCAGTTGCGCGGTAACGGCGAATTCTGTCAAGCATGGTTTTTCCGCGGGCTAGAAAGATATCTTGGGCTTCTTGTCTGGCCACCCGAATGTGGAAGGTATATTGGTCGGGGACTGGCGTGGAGTCGGTGTGTTGCAAAGTCCGTGTGGCAGATCATCTGGCCTATTGCAAGCGGTGAAACAATGGTCACTCGGGCCAGAGATCCCTGAGTGCAGCTCTGAATGCGTCCCACTTATCAATGGAAACAGGTGAGCGTGCCGTTGCGCGGCTCAAAGACGTGAGTTGTATTCGAATAGGGAATTGGTCGCTGCCCCTGGAGTCTGCAAGGACATTCCAGGTACCCGAAAATTTCTGGGAGAGCAACGTAAGTTCTGGTGTGGTAGCTGATTGACCCGCATGTAGAGGATAACAGGTGGGCCTGTCTGGCGAATTGAGTAATGAACGGTGAACTCGCTTTGCAGCTTGTAAAGTCGATGAACGGCGCGCACTATCGTCTCCATAGCTCCACGCGCAATGTGCAGTATTGAAATCACCTCCAATGACACAGACATGGGAATGAGGTTTGAAATTTAGGCAAGCCATGACACGTCCGTGTCACCGGGAGCAGGTTTCTAGCCCACCGACGACGACACAGACAGTGGATGGGAGCCAAGTTACACAAGCACTGTTGTGATTTCGCGAGTCACTGTGTTTAGGTGAGACGTTCATACTTGCGTTGCTGGTATTGAGCGTTTCACCAGAACGTGAGGAAGACCTGGAGGAGGCAGAGTTTGTTGGCGAGCATAGCGGGGTGGTATAGGCTGCTTGAACACGCGGTGACCCCTCAAGGTGAGGGGCGAGAGGTCAGCTTCTTGCAGCAATATATATATCCGGGACTGGGGTCTTGAGCGATCCAAATTGAGAATTTTGCCACGACAGTCTCTTTGAATGATAGTGTAAGGTATTCCCCTTAGGTTCTGAAGCCATGTTGTGCCGCGACGTTTAGGAGAGGGGAAATCATGCTCATCATCCTGGGCAAAACATTTTCCACTGTTTGAGTGAGCTGGGTGGTTAGGCGAATGAGTTTGTCTTGTAGGCGATGGTTTAGCCTTTCCTCAAGCGATGCCAGGCCTGCTCGGTGGGACTCGCGCATAGGAGCCATCAGTATTGGTTTTGGTTCCGCTACGGATGACGTTGATGCACCAGGCCTAGAGACTGCAGGTGTCTGTGCACGCAAGTTTGGTGAGTTTGGTTTCTTAGCCAGTTTATTGTGAGAATAAACTGGCTGAGATTTATTGGTTACTGTTGAAGTCGAGGCTGCTGCCTTATCAAGGTGTGGATGATAAGGGAGTCTTGGCCACTCCGGTGAGTCGACGGTATGGCGGCTCAATGGAGGTGGATACTGAGAGCTGTCGTCTCCTAGTGGAGATGTGTTAACAATTATTTCATTGTTATTATTTGTGGGTACTTTGGGAGCACGGGAGCGAGTGGGTGGGGATGTCTGGCGATGCCGAGCGATGCGTACCTCGTGCTGAGAGCGACGCTGTTTCATAAGCTGTTTCTTTAAAGGGCAAGAGTTATCGGTGGCAATGTGGCCCGCCTTGGCAATTTCTGCATATAGGAGGCTCATGGCAACCATCTATCTCAACACGGTGAGGTGGACGGCCACATGTGGTGCAGCACGGTGTCTCTGACGGGCGCACGTCGTGGGTATGTCCGAGCAGGTGGAAACGGGTGCAGACCCTCGTCATACGGCGAAAACAGGTAATGTTCCTGTTATGTAGGCGGTAAGTGACCATACGCGGGACTGTGGGCTTGGCGAATGTAACCAGTACGTGCCGGCCTTGTTTGTCGAGCGGACGTGCGGCAGCCAGCTTGTGAGTACAGCAAGCAATTTGTGCGAGGAGCGTAGGGCCATGGTCTTTAACGTCGAAACCATGAAATATGCCCCTTGCATGGTTTAGCGGCGTTGCTTCGTACGCATAGAATGCGAAAGTTCGAACTCCGTCTTTAATGGCTGCTAGCACGAGAAAACGGGGTATGAGTAAGGGGTTTGATGCGTCAATGGCGATAAGAGTTGCCTTGGGCTGAGCGCGGAGGCGGTAATCTTGTGTTTGAGTGCCTCCGATGGCCATGACACGATCCTGCAGCGCTCCGTCAGGTATTTCCGACACAGCGAAACGCTCAGCAGGTCGGAGCAGAACCTTTTGGCATGTGCGAGTCCTAGGTGGCAGAGCAGCATTCAAACTTGATGCTTGAATTTTGGTGCGTTTTCGCTGATGCTGCCATGGGCGGTTCTCAGCTTCTGCTGCGCGGGAGCTCCACACTGCTTTGAATTGTGGCGCGATTGTCGGCGCAGAATTGTTGTCGCTAATGTGGTGTTTCTGGGTTTGAGTACATCGAATGGGTTAGGATAACAAAATCGACTGACCAATGTGCCATGCGTGTCTGTTAATTCGAAGGCAGTTAGTTGCAGCGTTCATTGCGCGATTGTTAGTGGCGAGACCGTGATGTCCATCATCACCTGTGCCACTACGAGTTCGGGAGAATTAGGTCTGGGCACTGGCTGGTCCTTGGTTTGCGTAGTATCCATTCACACTTGGGTTGGCTTGATTGCCGAGTTGAGGGACTGATCCGGGATGCGCGGAATGGCTGGTTCTATGGCATCGCAGCTGATGTTTGGGTTGAGAAGAAATTGCTGCTGGCGGCATGCATCCGGCTCAGCAGGCGGTGGTAGGGCGGCAGAGGATGGCTCGGGAGCATACGACAGCGAGAGGGGCACCGAAACCGGAAGGCGAGCGGGGCCGGCGGGGCTCTGTTCGCCGTTCATCTCCGCGATCACCGCCACCGTTAGGCTTATCGCCGAAACGGCGGCTACGCTTGCCTTTCGGTGCCTGTCAGTGACAATCTGGCGATCAAAAACTGTTGGAAAGTTGCTACGAATGTTGGAGGCAGGGTGAAGTAGACTGGCCGGTCCAAGAACCCAGTTCCGAAAGCGTTTTCAGAAAATTAGGAAAAATTGACGGAGCGTTGCGAACATGCGACTACTCACTTGCACGCTCGCAGCGCCCTCGATTCCATTGTGAAACGGGTGCGTAGCCGCTGAAGCGCGTTACAGGACGCGGCAGGTACGGCGTTCGTGCGGCTGACAGTGTGCTTTTTGCGTCGCACACATACGCAGGTGGCCGCTTGAGGCGTTGTTGAGCGCCACACTTCCTAACCTCAGACAGGGTTGGGCATATTCATTGCCTAACATGCGAAATCGCATCGTGGCAGAAGCAGTAAACTTTAATTGAATTATTGGGATGTATGTGCCAAAAGCACAATCGGAATATGAGGCACGCCGTAGTCGCAGACTCATAATTATTTTATAATTAATTTTGACAACGTTTCTTTAACTTGGCCTTAAATCTAAGTGTACGAGCGTTGTTTTTTTTCTGTTGCCCTCCTCTAAATCCGGCTGCCGCGGTAAGGATCAAACCCGCGAGCTCCAGCAGTCCCACAGCCGCAAAGCTACCGCGGCGGGCACAAAAGTGTTGATTCTACATATGACCGCTTCCGTAGTGTCGCCGAGACCCTACGATGCGCTTTAATGCGGCTCTGCTTCTGCGCGCCGCGTACAAGTTGACCGCTTGACGAATGCGCATGGTGTTTATTTTTCAGAAATAGCAGAAACGTACCGTACCGTGCGTTGGACTTAAATTTATGCCGCTTCCACACAACCACTGTCGTGTATTAGTAGTAGCGTTTCCTTGCCCACTCACGTCCACTTTTCCATATGAAGACGTGACGCGAGAAAGGTAGTGGCAAAGAAAGCCGTGCTTTAACAATCAGTGCAGCCACAAAGGTGTCTGCATGTGGTTTTCCCGGTCTTGTTGTTTGCCGAGCAATGTACACTTGTCTTAGGACGTTTTGAGGAGTATAAGTAGCCTGCGAGGACTGGAAATAAAGATGCTGAAAGTTAGCGCAGTGTGTTTGTCTAATTTGCCTTTCCGTGTCCCTCTCATTCTGCCTGTGCTACAAGAAAGTAGAGGGCTCCATATACACAAGCCAATGTCGCTAACCCGTCGATGTCGATGAAACTGCTAAAAAAAAAAAAAGGACATTCAGTGAACCTGCTAATGTGTCTTAATCGTCTTCATGTTTTTGTCACGACCGTTATAACGTGTCATTACTAACGCACAAGCAGTGGTTATGTTTAGGCGACCAAAAAAGATAGAAACAAGTAAAGAGAAAACAAGTGATAGGAAGTAACAACGCATCCGAATGAGAATATCAATGTAACTTAATGAACGCCTCGTGAGCGTGTAGGCTTCACACTTTTTACTGTTTGCGAAAGTGACTATCAACTTTTTTTTCTGAGGCTTCATTTTATTGAATCGACACTTGTGAGCATGCTTCATGCGTATATTCAAGAGCGATAGCAAACTGATGATGTCACAGCCTCTTTAGAGCAATAATGCAGGGTGAATGAGTCTGCTTTGTTTAAACGGCTGCGCCTCTCAATCTGTCATTATTGCAGACACGATTTCAGCATATGAGTTGAATGATTAGTCTCTTTTGAAGTGCACTGATGCTGTTTCAAAACAAAAATTTCCCGAATAGCTCGCTAAACCGTTATCACGCCATTCTATTTCAAAAATGCACAATGTACACTTTCCCGTGTTTATCACGCCTTATTGCTGCCATCATGTCCACAGCTTGAATGACATATGCCGCACGTCACAGCAAATAGCACAGGATCATCCTCTCACGTAGCTAAGCCAATCATTCGGCGACACAGGAGGGCGCGCACCACGCGCGGCTCCGCTGTAAACGCCCCCTCACACGCTCCCTTAAAGAGAAGCGCGCGCCCTGTCTTAGCTTCACACTTAGTTTTGTGGACGTAGTACGCGAAGGTGTGCTGTGCTTTTTCGTTCCTCCGCAATGTCTGCCAACCTGTACAGCGTTCCCACAAGCCCGTCCTGCGGCTTTGTCCGTTCAGTTGCGAAACATATTAACATCGATCTATGTGTCAGGAATCTGGATTTCTCTAAAGAAGAACACCTCGACGACGAATACGTGAAGGTTTGTGGCCGCTTTCGTTACTGTTTACCGCTGTACTCTTACATGGCGCGTCTTGTTCATGTTTTATTAATTGTTGGCGTTCAAGGTGGTGCCGCGCGCAGTGCTCAGCGAGTCAAACGCGGCAATCGGGCCGCACGATGACTGCCGCTCTTTGCGCAACAGTGAGCGCTTGATGGTTGCTGGGGGACCAACTACGCTCGCAATGCATCGTAAAGGTTCACGCTTTAGTTGTATGCCAAATGCATGGACTCGGCGGGCCCCAGCTTCATCTGGTAGCGCAAACAGTGCCGGGAGCCATACGTTTCGGCTATCGCGTTTCGATCGCTGAGCACTGTAGTACATCCGGGAACCGTTCGCTAGCGGGGTGGTTAGCAGAATGTACTGATCAGGTGATAGACTCCGCATAAGTTAGTTCCACGCTGTAAATCGAATGGCAAATGTGCACGTGATTTTCCGGTTGCATTTTCCTTACTTTTCGCGTATAAAACTGGCACGTTCACGGTAGACTGTTGCTGCTCGGTAACCTTGGCCGTAGCCCGAAAATTTTGTGATGCTGTCGTTCCCAAGGGACGTTGGCCAACAACATTGCTATGGTCGCCTCTGCAAAATCGCTCAGAAGTGCTCTTCTGAAATGGTTCAGTGTCGTGCTTTCTTCCTTCACCCATCGATTTTTCACACTGGACTCGATTTTTCTGCGTGAACATTTTCTCCTCGGCGTCATTGCCATTAGCAACGGACTTGTATCAGCAGGGTAAATTCTTCCCTGCATCTGCATGCTATCCGCCAATTATTTGTGGCACCCTTTGCTAGCGTATTTAGAAGGTCAAACACCAACGGCTTCTGTACCACTTCGGCAGTCGATACCATTCGGTTCTTAATTTATTCATTTGTTTGCAGTTGCGGTAGGTCTCGCTCACTTTATCTGCATTTGCGAACTTCCAGTAAAGGCTGCAACACTCTCTAGGCTTAAACTGCTTTCATTTGTATTGTCAAGCTGAACCTCTGTAGTCTCGAGGCTATTCAGAAGATGAACGACGTTTTACTATTGCCTGACTGTTTTATCTCCGTACGATGCCACCTGTTTGTTTGCAGCTTCAGTACACTTGATTTCCTTGTGACCTGGCGTTCAATTTACAAATTAAATTCAGTGATATTACGTGCCAAATCGACGACCTGATTATGAGGAAAGTCTTGGTGGTGGACTACCGATTCACATTGACCACCTGGGGTTCTTTAACGTACACCCCATGTACGGTACACGAGCGTTCTTGCGCTTCGTTGTGCAACTCCATCAACGCTAAATAGATCGGGTACTTCGGTTCCCCATCATTTCAACTAAATTAGTCCTTAATGTACAACTAGCCAAGCCAGGGTTCCGCAGACTATGTTGTCGTCATGAAAGCACAGCCTTGCTTTACGAGTATCGCATGCTTCATTTATTTTAGGCTGATCGATGCCACACGTCGCTCCTTGTTTCATCACTTTCACCTTGACGCGGAAGACGTCTACATCACCGTGAATACTTGCACTTAGTCCAATGGATACAATACGGGACTAACGAATTTTTCTTAGCTTGGGAACATCGACCGCACATGTCGGCGCCTTCCACAGGCCGCAACCCGCGACATTGGTGATTGCCCACGCAGTCGCGTACACCTCCATCCCAAGTGAACGTCTTTTGCTTAGCGGTTCGGTTAGGGACTTCAAAGTCCCTGCCAGCACTATGCGGGGTCCTGTTGGCAGAATATTATTAGACATGGTTTTAGGCGCAAAAAGGACACGGACAACAGAATGGAAGAGACGGACAGGCGTCTCATTTCTTTTCCACCTAAAACCATTTCTGAAAACTATGTACCAACTAGTCCGACAGCAAACGTTACTCTTCACAGAAATTTGCAGAGTACATGCAGGAAAGAGGTGTCATATGCAATGCACTTTACATTCTTCTATCGTCTCTCTGCATTTGCGTCTGCCATGGAGTTTATTCGCACGCATGTTGTAGTAACGAATTCATGTGGTCGATGGGGCCTCACGGAAAACGCAAGGCGGGTGCATTTCTTAAACACCAAGCGTAGCACGCTGCGTTTGCATTCCTGTGCTTTGTGCGCTTGCGCGTACTGCAGCCGTACTCGCCTGGACTCGACAAAGATGCCACAGGATCGACGTTTCCGCTATATGGAATACGTACAGCTTCCATGTCCTTCGCGATTACGTTACAGTTCAAGCATTTTAGTCTACAACTTCATCCCAGCGAGTAATAGCGCTTCGCCTGTATCGTACATCTCTTATCACTTATATACGTCTAGCATTCAGGGGCTCTATTCTGGACACGCATGGCGGCTGCACGGCCGCCATTATCCGCCATGTTTACTCTCTGATTGGCTGTCGAAAGGTCACGTGTTTTGAAATTTGTGCTGGGAAGCGGAAGTATTGCAAAATGCAATTTTGTGTTTTCATCAAGATGACGAAACGTGACGTGGAGCTGCAAATTTTATGGACTAATACATTTTTTTGGTCCTTGGCAGATATATCGTGATGTTAGGGCTTCAAAAAGAATGTGAGCGGTAGCGTGCAGAAGCCAGTGCAATACATCTGCAATTGCGCGAATATGTGGTGGCGATTCAAGATATGCGCCATGCCAGCTTGCTGATTGGCTGAAGGAATATCTCGTGAGGAGCGTCACAGGAAGGGCTGTTTCGTAAACGTCATTTCGACGATGCGTGACGTTGCGCAGGGCCGCCATTGCTGAGATTTTCCGCCATAATTTTTGCTGCAACGAGCCGCGCGAATTATGCTAATGGGCAGCCATATGCAGTGGCAGCCCAGAGGAATGCGTATTGCCACATTTTCCCCGTCGTTTGGCACCACGAAAATCATTTGTTCATAACGCGTGCTCATAGTATTTGCATCGCTCTCGGTTGGTGCTGGCATTTGTGTTTTGGGCCATCGTTTTTTTAAAGAACGCGTTTATACAAAATAATATTTGTTGAACATAGCAAACTTTCAGCAATGTTGTCCACTTTTCACTGCTGCATTTGTATTGTAATCGAGATTAATGCCTTTTCGCACAATCAGACGTTATGACAACGACCTCTTTCTAATTTATAAAAAGAAATGTACGCAAGGCGGCGCCTTGAAGTTTCCTCCCGCGGTGCGAGTAACCAGCGAAATGAACAAGAGATGGCAGCGCCGGCGCTTGCTTCGCGCTAGTGGTTATCTCTGGCGCCCGCAACGCTATCGGTGATATTCGGCCGTTTCTCAGCCAGCCGAGTCGGGCTGAGTCACTTACATTTCACGAAATAGCGATAACGTGGCCTAGAACGTGCGCGCATCACCACTGGTAGGTCGCGTATGTTGTCTCAAGCAAGAAAACAAGCGCGTTGGCGCCAACATGCGATGACTCATTGCATTTTCCGGGGACACGCATCCTAGCTATTGAAGCAGACGACGGCTTGTACGTAGCAGACGACGGAAGCGCGAAGCGTTTTCGACGGAACAATCATACGCTTTGAGATAGCCGCTTTATTTTTACTGCGGCGCAAAACTGTTTTGCTTTACCGATAACGCTACATTCAGTGTCTTCATTTCAGTTTCTTAGGCGAAACGTCAAGTTGGAGTCACGTTACGTAAGCAAAACTGGGCCACCAGCGCCATTTTGTTTGCGTCGCGCCTACGTCACGCACCGAAGAAAATGGCGGAATGTCCAGAATAGCGCCCCAGTTTTTGTCTTCAGTACCAATGTTCCTGACTGTTTTCTGCTGTAAAAGCTAGCTAGCTGGCTCACTACTATGCATATAGATGTATCCTTGCCTTTCACGACTGTACTGTTACTTCAAATAGAGGTGCTCGAAAGCCAGGCGGGCTGGTTTTTCCTTTCTTCCGGAACTGAACCGGGCAGCGGGATTACAAGGGCTGTTTTCAATTACCAAATGTATTTAATTGCTAAGCACTAATTCTTCTCTTGCGTGGCATTACGCGAAGGATGTGAAGTTCTGCGTTATCAAGGTAGAACTAAATATAGCAAAGGCTTTCATTTTGCAATGTCATTACGAGTATGTATAATTTTTTGCGGGCAAATTAAAGCTGCCTCGATCCTTGGTGCTTCATAGAAAATCACTGATAGACGCGCTTGAAACCGTTCTATGCGTTTCACGAAGCGCATAACGAGCGTGCGTTAACTACGAGCTTTCGACGGTTGTGTTACTTTAATATCGCGCAAGTCGGTATTGTTTTTCTATGCGATTTCTTCTCCACACTGCACGATTATTTTTTTTTTCTTAGCGGTTTTGGAGGGGCTGTTGCGTGATCACCCAGCCGCAGAGTACGCCTTCCGTCATGCCTTCAGATGTCGCGGTGCTTAGCTGGCTCGTTGCGCCTGTGCGCTCGCACCACTTTGAAGCGGACCTTCATTTTGCGCCTTGTTTCCGAGGGTTGCCTCCTATCTTTCACGATGGACCGCTCTCTGTGACAGTAGATAATGCAGTGTCCGGCTCGGACCCAGTGGTTCAACCGCAGCCTTTGCAAGTCGCCGACAGACAGGGTCTCACGACCATACCAGGTGGCAGTGGAAGAACTCCTCGGGCGGCCACCTCACGCACATTGGAAGCCCACTTAAGCCAACCAACTCCTTTCTGTTGACGAAATAAAGTTTTTAGCACCACCTTCCGCCTGCGTAGAATGCAAAGGCTGCGCATAATCGTCGAGCAGAGTGGGAACGTCGTCAATAGGCCACGAAGCGCAGTTTAGAACGCGAGCACATGCTGGCCATAAACACGGCGTCAACGCTTCGTGGCTCTCATGAGCGCAGTAAGCGCGGTGAACATTTCGCCCAGTAGCTGCTTAGAACGTGAGTACGCAATTTCTCGTAAAAGCGAATGCAGATTGCGTTGATATGCACTGGCGACTCGGCAGTGGAACCACGTCAAGTCGTGTTTTTATGCACACAAGTACTTTCAAAGCGCGTCGTTTGCACTTCTCGGTATGCGACATGTGCCATAGACGGCTTTCTGTCAAATGTGTTGGAGCGGCACAATTTCACGTTGAGCGAGGTGTTTCCGAGTGGTATTCACAACATATTTGTTTACTTCCCATTCTATGGCGATCGCATTGACTTTTTTTTTCTTGCAGCTTAATCCCTTCCTCAAGGTGCCCACTCTAGAGGATGGTGGGTTCGTCGTTCACGAGAGGTAACTCGTATGGTTTGCCATCACCTAAATTCCACATTTTTTCAATAGTTGCCGCACGGAAGGGACCGCCGCATCCCGGGCAAGTCCTGTCGGCATGCCATTACAATAAAAAAAAATATAGAAATGTCGCCCTCGAGGACTTGTTCTATTCCTGTAACAATCGCAAACTCAATCGCAAGCTCTCTTGATGGGATTATTATTCAGGCAATCTTTCGCGTGGTTATACCTATTTCGTACTCTACAGGGCGACTATTATAAAATGTATTTCCAAGCCTTGCTTTCATGTAAACTGGCTGCAATGTTGCAGAATTGGTGCGGATTCCCGATTCAAATCGCCAGATGGAAATGAGATTCCAAAAACATAGCCCACAGGATGCGCCCGGCGTTTTGTTCTTCCTGTCTTCGCCAGGCACTGCGTATTTGTACTCTCATTAGTGGCTTTTTCAGTGTTTAAAAATGTACTCGCACATCACGGACGAGGGTGAGACAACATGCCCCTCTGTGCGCTATCACTTTATTAGATTTTTTGTCCTACCTAATGAATATTTCTTCCACTCCTGGCTATGATAGCCAAGAATTTTATTTACTAAAATGAATTGTACGCGCCTGCTGCTGCGAAGTGTTCGGCATTTGGTACTCACTGATGCACGCTTTCTCTATGGCGGACACCTATACCTCATGTCAACACTTCTTCCACAGCACTGCTATCGCCTACTACCTGCTCAGCAAGTATGCTCCTCAGTCCCAGCTGTACCCCCCGAGCCCGAGACTGCGCGCCCGTATCGACCAGATCCTCGCCACAATCGCCAGCTCTATCCGGCCTCATGTTGTGGAATTTTTCGTAAGCACTCAAAATATCCTCGTACACCCTTCTGCGCTTACTACCCGACAAAATTTCTGACACCCCAGTTATTACAGAAATGTACGCTGTCGTTCACTCGTACGTGTGGCACGTTCGCCTTACCCCCGTGACCCACTCGTTGTCAAGGCTCTTACGTGCATGCAACGTTGCGTTTCTACGCCGCCTGGGCTTGGAATTTTTTCCTTATTTTTCCAATGTTTACGATGGCACTGTCCCTCTCTTCTAAGTTGAAAGGCCCATCGCACGAGATGCCGGAGGTTGCTTCTGGAATTGCCGCCACGAGCACGAGTTACTTGAGAATGCGCGTTGGCTTCCTAGTTCAGCAGTCTTATTCGACTTTGTTAAGATCTGTCTTGGAGTTTCGCAAATTCGGCGTTTTCAGGGCGCCACTGGCAGATCTGCGCTGACGTCATCCAGATCGCCAGATTGTACTACGGCTGGCGCGGTGAAAAGCCCGGTGTTACTTAAATCCTCTTATCTCTAGCAGCATGGGCGAAATGCGTGAATAGGACTACAAAATGGCGTACGCGTCGTGTGAATTCTCCCACGAACTCTCTCCCCCCCCTTTTTTTTCACATCGTACTGTCTGTTAAACCGCGGAAAGAAACTTCCCTTCTGACGCGGCCGGTGCCCTTCAGGTATTTCGGCCTAAAGTCCTTTTGGCACGGTCCTCTTGTATCTGACCTCTTACGCTGTACACATTCGCAAAATTTTCGGAAGCGCTCGCTCCCCTACAATTATTGTGTTGTCTGTACATCAGGCTCTAAAACTCGGAATATGCCAGCAATCTCTAAAATAGTACAGAGGTAGCCTCCTGGCTGACAAGTCCAATGCAAGTATCGAAGCTGCAGGCACGAGTAACGTTGTAGAACCCCCCCCCCCCCCAAAAAAAAAAAATCCGCATACATTTCCTAATCTGCGTGAAGCGAAGCAATCGTGCAGCCCTTAAATTAGTACACAAGCAAATGCGATGCACATCCGTATTTCCGTCGTAAATCTTAGACGTGGTCTTTCGCCCAATGTTCGTTCTGCACTTCACCATTCACAAGCTACGCAGACAGATGCTCCCTGAGGGATTTCGATTCTGGGATGACGCGACGGCGATCTTGGACTCTTGTCGAGGGTAGCCCTATTGCAAAACCCAGTCTCCAGTGCCGCGCCGGATTATTGGGCCCAGCGTCGTGCGCTGGAGTACTGGGAGGCGCTGGGTACTCGTGTGAACAACAGCTCTAGCGCGTTAAATACGCGGTGCCTGGCCACCGTATATAATTTTTGAATACTGAAAGCAGCAGCGTTTTAGTTCAATAAAAAAAAGTCAAAATAAAAATGCCTCTACCAGGTATTCGATTGTCGGACCTACAGATCCAAGCCGGTACTTTACCACTACGCCAAGCCAGCTTTTATTTTGCTTTATTGCATGGAATTACGAGCAGTGTCAAGCCAGTTGGATTACATTTGAACATACATGAGAACCAAATGCACACATGGCATGCTGTCCAATGAAAGTTCCAGCTTCTGGCAAACACATGCGCCCAGACGCGAAATCCATTCAGGTACAGGATCAAAGGTAGCAACCAAACTACACATTTGAGCAGTCTCTTCTCGATAGATAGACCTTGTAGAGCGAGGTGGCTGGGCATGTCTGTCGGTCATCCGACTTCCGCGTAATTACTAAATTCCCAATTTCGCAAACAAATCGTATGTTTTACTGGCTATATTTTTGAGAGGAACGAACGCTAACATATGGGCATACATGGGTAACTTGTTATGTCACGATCGAGAAAAGGCACGTCCACGCCAGCGGCAAACAAGCCGTAACGGCGCATCAGTCTTCGTGCTGTAAAACGTCTGCCGTGCGAGAGGTGGCCAAAGTAGACGGGAGTTTGTCCGGAGCACCGCCGGCCGCACGGACGGGCCAATCGACGGCCGCGAAGATGCGCGCCTCCGATACCGGCGTCGCAAACATTTTGCTTCTGCTCCAAGCAAAATTTCCGCCAGGTAAAGTGATGCGCAAATTGTACATTTTATGAAACGCGATATTCACTGTCAGACGTTAAACACGAACGAGAGCTCGGGTACTACTTCTCGAGCTCGGCTGCAGTGCGCGGCCACCGACGGCAGACGACCGGCTCGGCTGTGCTCCCATCGCAGCCATGTCGCAGCCGGTGACGGCACCGCTAATATTAGCGCATTTTTTTGTATTCTTGCGGCTTGTAATCGTCGGTGATTCATTCCGAAGCGCCATCCGCTTTAGCTTTGAAGTGAAGACAAGGCCTATCGACGATATCGGCGCGGCCGAGCCATCAGCCGCGGTGAGGCTGCCGCCGGTGCCAGAGTCGGTCGCTGATTGGGCACTTCGCTGTACGGCTGCCGCACAAATGGGTCCCGGCCCATCCTCTCTACGGCAAACAAATCTTGCCGTTCGCTAGCAAAACCACCGTCGAACGGCGGCCCGCGAAGAGAAACGGCGTCCGGCGAGTTGGCGTGCCGGTAACGTGGACGGGCCAAAACAATTTTGGTATCGCAGATAAGTCTCGCACAGAGATGGTAGATGAGCTATCACCCAGCAGCCAAAACTCACGCCTGTACCACAAAGAAAAAGTTGCTGTCTGTATTCAGTAGTGTGCTTGGATGTGCCACAACATTGATTTTACACTTACGATTAGTACTTCAACTTCGAAAAATGTACTAAATGAACCGCCCACCCAGGAGAAGCTGTATAGGCTGTTACTGCCGATTTCGATAGCCGATTCTTGCTCTTCACGAAGGAATACGTACCGTTTTCTTAGTTCAGTGATGCCTTTCAATCCACACGTCTGTCTAGTCATTTCTCCTTCAGAAGCGCAGGCTACTGCTGGCAGCGTTCGGCGACAACACACATATATGACGCGTCACATCGGCGCTCATCACTTGTGCTGGCACTATAGACGAGGAAAAATGGTTTAAGACCACCAAAGCGAAAGCTGAAGGAGGAAAGAACTTTATTGGGTCCTGAGTAACCCCTCCCCACCCATTCTTGGTTTAGTGGTCGGCAGGGGTCGCGGGCCGCACCCACGTTGGGACGGGAAGCCCGTGAACCTCCGCCCTTTCGCGAGCCCTCTGGACGGCCCGGAGCTGGGTCTGGTGGTCGTGGCTGGAAATATAGTGATTTATTCGTGTTAAGTATACACCCCATGCAGGCGATTTGTCGCGCGACAAGCGACGCGATGGAGATGGCTGTCGCGTTCGCTCGTCGCCTACAAGTCTTGTACACCCTATGCGAGCGATGACTTCGAGCGACGTCTCCCCAGTGTTGCCAGTATGAGCGCAGCAATATAGGCGCCGAAACTAGCGTGCCGCGTACTTCGTTAACTTAAGTTGATATATTTCATTGTAAAAAGCAGCACAACATATTTCTGAAAGTCTTGCAGTAGGTTCTTATCCAGGTATAAAAATTCAATCGTTTGCTAGTTTTGTGCGACAATCGGAAGTACTTGAGTTATATATATCCAGTTCCGGCTTCGCGTTATTGGCTCGACGCTCATAGCACTTCCGGGCGACGAATTCTAGATTTGCAGAACCGAGCGATCGCACGACAAGACCGAGCGATCTGTTCACACGACGGCCCGATCCGTCGCTGTCGCGCACACAATCGCGCTCACGGGGTTTAGCCTTAAATCTCGGCGCGGGCAGCTTGCGAAAGCTAAAATGTGTATTTGAGCCTCAGAACCTTCAGTGCAATAGGGAAAGTGGTAGCGCAAGAATCGCCTCAGCTTCGTTATTAGAGCGGTAATATCAATCAGCGGTACCCTTCGAACTCGGGGTCAGTTCGAGCGCGTCTGAACGACTTCTGGATTTCATGTTCACTCCACAACACTGCGGCAGCGGCAACAAGAAGCAGTGATCGGTTACTTCCAAACTACTAAAAAGCGAGGCATTCTCTGCGGTTGCGTGGTTTTGTTGAAGAATTTAGATATCCACCCACTCAAAAGGGAAAGTGCCAATAGCGAAAGTGATCTTCAGTGTCAAATGTGCATGCATAAACAGGGCAGCTCACTCACCTTTATTCCAATCTTCGACACGAAATAGTTTTATGACCCCAAGATATAGCGTTATTTAGGACAAGAGACTAGTATCACGCGATGAAATTGTATAAAGCGTTTAATATTCAGCAGCGCTCGTCCTTTCACACTGGAACCAGCGCGGCACAAATACAACCAGCGCAGTTCCCAGTGCGAACCAGCGCCTGTAGAACACAAACCAGTCCGCCCCAGCGTCATGGCAGTGGAACCAGCGTCTCGTTCAGTGTGACCCAACTCTTACCCACCGTTCTCACTGGTGTCCTAGCGAGTCCCGCAGCGATCGTCAGCATCTCTAGTGTCAAAAAAATACGCGCTGGTTTCGCACTGGAAGACGCAGTTCTTTTGCAGTAGGGAGCATAGCAAAAAGTTATGTGCACACAGAATGGCGGTTTGAAAGAACATTACTTTTGAATACTATTCATCCTCATGGGATAGCTTCAGAGAGCGGCCGGGAAAGAAGAAACGAGCAAACGGTGAGAAAAGGGTCATACGAGCGTTCACTTCAGAAATTTGACACACGAGTACAAAAGATACGTAAATTGAGAAAGAAAACATAATACCGATCAATGGCAACACGTGCGTTAACCTCCGTTCGCTAATTCTGTGAAATAATTAAGTGAATGTGCTGGAAAACGCAGTGTTAATCCTGCCCCCCCCCCCCCCCGACATCTAGAGCTTGCGCATGAGTTTTGTTGCTTTTTCTTATCCTTGTGTGTCATTTTGAAGCGAGTGCTTGCGAGTTTTCCATTCGTTAGCGCGTTGTTTTTCATTGACCAGCCAGCATGTAGGTCACACCAAAGCGTGTGTCCGCCCTGTCTTCCTACTTTGCGCAATTTTTTACAGTAATGCCAATTCGTCACTTTTGTCAGAGCTTCAGCGCCCACAGTCGGCTCAGTGTGTAAATATTCTGAAGGGAAGCTTAGGGGTTGAAAGTTATTCATTGGTATGCTTTTATTGCAAGAGCAGTTTTTCGATTCGTTGAGAGTCGCTTCAAGAGGTTCTAACGTTAGGCCAAGTTATTCTAGTAAGTATGCTCTTCAGCTGGAACACGCAACCTACGGATTTTTCCAACAGAAGTTTCGGAGCACCCTCGCCGATTTACTTTGACTGTCGGTTGCTCACGCACCTTACAGGTGAAGGCATCCATTTTATTACGTTTGAAAAGAGCTTTCAGTTAGAACCACCGGAACCCGTCAAGAACTAAAATACTCTACCGTTTCTTTTAATTGCTTCCGCATCATGGCTTCAATGAATAAGGACGGATACTTCAATTTTATGAATCGTCACTCGTGTAGGAATATTTAGGACTAATCACAGAAAATGCATTCGTCCATTGTTTTTTTTTTCATGTCGTAACACATTCAAGCATCCTTGGAAGCGTCAAATACCATGCCAATGATTTAGTGAGCGTCGGAACGGTCGATACGTTCGTATCACGTTTAGAACCCTATTTTCAGTTGGAGTAATTCCTGTGTTGACGAGCGTTTGGTGCACGTTGTAGGTGACAATACCTTACACCAACCATTAATTGTTAAGCGTGCTCATTTTTGTCTATTCCAGATGAGCAAGTGACATTGCTGTAATGTAACAATACCTATGGTCACATTTGTTCTCCGCGTTGCATCACTGCTCGTCTCACCTACTTTGAAGTTGCCTTTTCAGTCTTCTGTACTGTGCTTCAATATGTTCAAGTTGATATACCATTGATTACATCTGATTGTTAGTCATTGTCTGATAATCTAAGTTTTCTTTTATTTTGATGACTAGTCGTTAAGTTGAATGGTACCTTCTGATATATGTATGCTTCTGTGCCCTGTCCTGTATAGGCCTGGTGGGGCCTACAGCATTGACAAATAAAATCACTGTGCTTGTCGACACCACGAAGTAGCTGAAGCAGTATTCACTGTGTGGTATTTTCCTTGTAAAATAACGAAACTTGGTCAGGTAATATTACTAAGCTTCCAGTCTAGACTCGGTCCTTAATATGGCCTGAATCGATATGCTTGAAGTTCCAACATCTTCGGGTACGCTGCGGGCGATTATCGTTGCACGTTCCGTGTGCTCTTAAAGGGAAGCTGCAAGATTTTCCAGAAAAAATGAGTGAACATCTGTACATAATGGTTTTCAACCCTCCGAATTCGAATATCGTATCGAAATTGAGCGAAAGAAAGCGCAAATATATTTTATTTCGACGAAAAGTGCAGGAGCGGACACGCCCAGCTCGCGCGTCTCGTTTCCGCCTGTGATTGGTCGGTGCGCCTCGTGACGTCAACTCCAGTAACCGACCGCTGCCGTTACACATGAAGCGCGATGCCAGCGGACACGCCCAGCTGGCGCGTCTCGTTTCCGCCTGTGATTGGTCGGTGCGCCTCGTGACGTCAACTCCAGTAACCGACCGCTGCCGTTACACATGAAGCGCGATGCCAGGTAGTTTGGTGCTGTTTTTCTGCGACGGTAATGGAAAATTTAGAGAGACTGCGTTTTTCTGAGGAGTTCGGCGTTACTCCCTACATGTACGAGCCGATTGCGAAGAGCCGGCCTCTCGAAGAAGCAAACCATGCTGGTGCGAGCAGTGCTTTCGACGCCAACGAAAGCAAAGTCTTGGGATCTCCTCGTGTTGGAAATGCTCTTTGGTGAGTGTTTTTTGCAAAGCGATCTAGTGAGCTCGTTTCCGGTCAAGCAACTGTAGTGTTGTGTTCCTGCATGCCTCCTCGTGGAACGTAAGCGGGGATGCGATCGCCAGCATTTGTGCGCTGTCCAAAGCTGTCGGCAATCTACAAAGACGGTATAAACGCGTGAAAAGCTTCCCGGTTCATGCAGTACGTGTAGTGACCATCTGTTGACTACCGCTCACGTTGATTACCACTCTGCATACACGCAGACGCACCAACAAAGGAATGCAGGGTCGATCGAAGCAGATTACGATGGCACGCACGCAGAAACAAGCGTGGTCAGGCACGGTCGCGGACGCTGCGAAGGAACGAAACAGAGTTGACGTCACAACACCGCGGTTTCCGGTCTCCGCTCCGCTGGCACACTCAACGGGGGGTGGAGCTACAGCGCAATTTCAACCGACGATTACTTCGCTCCTAATTGAAAAAAAACAACAAATTTTACCTACATGGTTTATAAGGTTCCCGCATCCGTTTATATGAGCGTCTTATTGAATTCGTCACTCTTCAGCTTCCCTTTAAGTACCGGTAGCCTTTCTTTACGTAATCTGTTCATTCGTAGTGTTTGATGTCTTTATGCAGCGCCGCATCTTCTGCGACAACAGCGAGCCCACCACAATGGAAATAGCCGCGTTCGAGGAGACCGTCATTAAAGGGCTAGATCATCTCGTTGGCGAAGGAACGTTCGCAACCGGTGACAACCTTACGCTCGCCGATCTGTACATCATCGCCAACCTTACTGTGGCTTTCACAGTAAGTACAACTTGCGCATTCGTCCTGCATTGTCATTCACACTGATGTGGGTGCAGCATTGTTTCTTGCCTACGGCACATTCGGCTTAACGGTGCTCTTTCGATCTATGCGTTTTAGCATAACGATCTTCTATGCAGCAGTCAAAACGGAGCGTTGCACTCTATGGCCGAGAAACTTCCAAAGCCGGTTCCAATGCGCATTTTCCCAGCTTTCCTTCGCACGATTTCTACCTTCCGTTCCCTCGTGTAGAATACTTCCTTGCGTTCGCTAGTACCTACAGGTATGCAACTATAACTCACTCAGACGGTCCTTACACTTTGCTCCATTGCTTGTTACTACCGTTTAGAGGCGTAGATTTTTTACGGGGAAAACGTCCGCGCAACGAAGCCATGTTCCGGCCAGTGAATGTTTGTTATAGAAAATGCGATTCCACGCGCGATGAACTACTTCGCTGATATGAGGGGAAGTGCGAACGGCGTTGTTCTCTTACAATTTTTACTCTTTTCCAGAACGGCTTCATCGACATAGCCAAGTTTCCCGCCTTGCTAGGTTATTACGGTCGGGTCTCAGAGGCGCTTCCCTACTTCTTTGAAGTATTCACAGACGCCGTCAAAATCATTCAGCTGCGCTGGGAGCAGCTCATTCAATCTCCTCCAATCTCTGAAGAATCGAAAGGCGAAGAGCCAATGGCAACAGAAGAACAAATGACATCGGACGACCAGGAAGAAGAAATGGCACAGGAAGAGTCAATTAAATCGGGAGACAAGGAAGAGTCAATTAAATCGGGAGACAAGGAAGAGTCAATTAAATCGGGAGACAAGGAAGAGTCAATTAAATCGGGAGACAAGGAAGAGTCAATTAAATCGGGAGACAAGGAAGAGTCAATTAAATCGG
Organism: Dermacentor albipictus; assembly: GCF_038994185.2. NCBI lineage: Eukaryota > Metazoa > Arthropoda > Arachnida > Ixodida > Ixodidae > Dermacentor > Dermacentor albipictus. Next base: position 2,810,636 of record NW_027225576.1, on the reverse strand, counting down.
GAGACAAGGAAGAATAGAATAAATCGGGAGACACGGCAGAGCAAATGAATGGTGCAAGTAGTGTGTGAATGTTGTGTAATCTACAACCCAGCTAATAAAACAAGCCCGTAATCTGTCCTTTATGCTTTTATTTTCACGGATCAGTACGCATCACTTATGCCTTTATTGCCATTTTTGTCTCCCCAATTGTCTGCATAAGAAAGCCTCAGTATGTAACTCTACAATCCTCGCTACCAACTGGTCCATCACTTCAACTACTGATAAGCCTCTTTATGGAAAATGTTATCTTCGTGCCCCCTGTAATTCTGCCAAAATTAACCCAGTCAAATATGCTAAGTGTTCTTTTTTTTTTAGGGAGTACCAAGTAACGTTGGTCAAGCTCCAAAAATAAGATATGCAATATCTAGGATACAACCAAAGATATTAGGTCCCCAGGAGAATTTCCAATTCAATTATTAACTATACATCAGCATAATTAACGTACCTTTTCCATTCCCTCATTGGAGGGCGGGAATTTTTATAGACAAGAACGTTACTTTCTAACACCGCATTCATTTACCAGTGTGTTACGTGTCGCGTAAATATTTCTTCCACGTTATAATGAAAACGCGAGGAATATGAAAGCCTTATGGTAGCGTATGCACGCGCTGCGATCGCAGCGGTCCCAGGCGTTGGTAGGATGAAAAACTCTGCTCAATGCCGGCCTCAGCGGCTACGTGAACGTGGCGGCGCGTCGGGTTGCCGTGGGTCACTGCCGGCTGCATTTTACGTCCGAATGAATCCAATACATTCGGGCAGTCGTTTCTTTCGAGTCACGCGTGGGACCGCTGGTTGTGTGTACGTGTAATAATCGTGCAGCTACTTTCATATTCCGGCGTTTTCTTGTAACGCGGAAAAACATTTACGCGAGTCGTAACACGCTGAAAATGATTGAATAGGGCGTTTCCAAACGCAATTTATGTTCTATCAAAATTCGCATCCTCCATTCAGTAATTAAAAAGTTCACTTAATGGTTTCGTCTAATTATCGAGTTTCATCATAAAAAAAATCCTTCTGCCACGCTACGTCACTACTGAAAGCATTTCATTGGTTCCGTCCTCACATATTCTAATTATTCTAATTATTTGAATTGTGGTGTTTTACGGGAATTGCGGGGTTTTTTGTGCGTCGACCTCTGTCAAGCCTTTCTTCTGGCGTTTTGTCGACGCACCCAACATCCTCGTGATGGTGATGTTAAATAAAGAATTGAATTGAAAACCACGATTTATCAGGCACGCCGTAGTGAATGACTGCGGATTAATTTTGACCACCAGGAGTTCGTCAACGTGCCTCGAATGCACGAGGCACGGCCGCTTTCGCATTTTGCCTCCATGTGAATGCGCAACCTCATGCTTAGCTGTGCAGCACCATAGCCGCTAAGCCACCACGGCACGTGAGGTTGGCTAACGCTCTCTGGGACAGCCGGCATATTCGCATACTTCCACAAGACGTGCCGTGAATTCAACTCAGTCATTCATACTGTTGCTGAATTATGAAATCTGTGTGTAGCATGACACTCGAATTTAAGAAACGCGAAACATATTGCCGGGGAATGAGTTTTTTCTGTTTCGTTATCAACGCTGACGCGACAGTATCCTTCGCTGAAACAAAGTTGTCTTCGTGTACTCTCCCGCGTTGTCCTGACCATGGCTGCTGCTCTCTTGCCGATTACCTCATACTTAAAAAAAATTACCTACGTGCCTCATGTTGGGATCGAACCTGGTCTCCCCAGCACACCTTATTCTCCTCTGGTGCGCTGCTAGGGCCGTAAACGAGCATGAATATTCCGTGAGAAAGGACAATTTTGTCGCCGAATACAATGAACGACATCAATCTTTGGCAGATTCAATACCGCGATGAACGCGCACGTTTTATTTCCTAAGCCGTTCACATTCATAATAGTGGCGAAGCATGTGTAAGCCTCCCCTCCACTTCTCTCGTTCCGAAGAAAATAGCCCTCCTATATTTCACTGATTGCAATTTATTGCTCCTGCGCATGATGAATTTGTTGCTCTTGTGCTTTGAGGTATCGGTAGAGTATATATATATATATATATAATGCTGACTGAAAGAATAAAGACACTTGGTTGTGAGTCAGCGCTGTTGTCTGTTAGTCCCGTTTTCTTCTCGTAATCCTGTCATGTATACACACGCTCTGAAGCCCCTCCGCCCCCGACACGGTGTTCCGGACAACAGCAGTCCCAATGGGAAAGTTGAAGGAAGCAGCAAAGAAAGCTTCGGTTTAAAAATGAAAGAAAAGGCTAGTGAACATAGTGATGAATTCACCAAAGCACAACAGGCAAAGAACGCTTTTTAGACTAAGCCGCCAATTTGCTGCAAACTAAAGGAGCCGGATCACACAGCAGCAAACTGCATAAAGGAAAGTGTTGCGTTTTCGTATGTCAATTGCTGCGTAGAAAACATCAAGTTGATGGAGTCTTGCATGCATGACCTGGTAATAAACTGTAAACGGTGCGAAGTACTGCGCGACTCGGCAGCAACAATAGGAGTTGTTTATCCATCGTATCTGTCACCATCCGAATACTCAAGGCACTGTGCATTGATCTGCCAGGTTGTGCAAGAACAGAGCGTGCGCTTGCCAGTCGTGACAGTGGTCATCGAGGGTGCTTTCGGTAAGTTAACCGAAGCTGCCGTTTCAGACACGCTCTCTAAATGCTATCTGTACTTGTTTTCAAACGTATCAGACATGTTATTGCGAGGGAGGGCATTTTTCAGTGACCGGGTTCTGCAAGCATTAATCTGTCCAAAGGCACGAGAACTGGCAACTCGACTGACTTCCGAGAATTTCACTATGAATTAAGCACCCGATAAGATTGTGCTGGAAATGGATGAACGCAGTGCAGACCACCGCGGTAGCGAAACGCCCGAGACCAGTCGGCCGGAGGATGTCTCACGAACCACACAACGAGGATGTCCTTGAGAGTGAGTTATTGCCGCCAGTGTCAAATAGTTTAATTACATTCTAAGTGGCAATAGGGAAGAGTTGGCTACTGAACGTGTGAAGGAACTCACCATTCAGGAGATCAGAGAGCGCCAGAGAACAATTACTCCAGTAAAGAAAAATGCTTGTTTCCAGCTGAGAAGCAGTGTGTTAAAAAGCGCGTAGTGGCGTACGATCGATTAGTCGTTCCTTACCCCCGTATGCAGAAATGCAACTTAAGTCGAAGCACATGCTTGACTTGATTTAGATGACGCCTGGCGTTAACGTGCCCAAAGACGCTCACTGCGTTTCCTTCGGAGCGTTCCCGATAGGCGTCACTCGGATCAAGTCAAGCATGGGCTTCAACTTAAGTTGCATTTCTGCATACGGGGGTTAGAAGCATCGCGCAGACTTGTTGCGGCTTTCCCATGGCAGTTCGTGGTCTTGTCACCATGGAACCAGGAAAATGAAGCAGAGGCTGTTACAAGAGTTTTGTTTGCCGGGGTGTTTTAAGGACATGGAGAAATTTGTTCCGTCATGCGACACATGGCAGTGTGTCGGAAAGGCGCTGTATAAGTGGACAGCACCCATAGTGTTAGTACCGATTATTACCGGGTCATTTCAGCGATTAGTGAATGATTTGGTTGGGTCCCTTCCTGGGACAGGGACAGGGTACCGGTACATTCTAACTATACTATGGTACGCCACGAAGTTTCTAGAGGCGCTTGTGCTGCGTGAGGTGACGTCTGAGAGCGTTGTGGATTCGCTGTTGATCTTTTCCTAAGTTGGCCTCCCTTCCGAGATCCAAAGTCAAGGCAGCGTGCTCACAAGTGCCCTCGCCATGTAATTTCTTGAGTGATGCGGCATAAATATAGTCCACAACTAAATTCATCATTCACAGAGTAACAGCGTAGAAAGGTGGCATTGCGTTCTCAAGCATGACCTTAGAGAACTGTGTTAGGAAAATAAGCGCGACTGGGACACATGCCTATCGGCAGTATTCTTCGCTTGGGAGTCGGTACCCCATGAATCGTCTGGTTTCCGTCTCGCCGAGTTGGTTTACATAAGGTCACTGCGCTCACCTTTGCGAATGGTGCGGGAAACGAGGTAAGGACGCGGAGAAGACCCTATTGTGGTGGAGTTTGTTTTAAATCTGCTGGAACGTCTGCATAACGCTAAAGAAATTGTAGAGACCATCATAAAGTCAGCTAAAGCTTGACCCAATGTCTACTATGATAGGACTGCCCGTCAGAGGGCGTTCCGTACCGGTGACAAGGTAATGTTACTAAGAGCCTCAAGGCAAAACAGGCTCGAAGTACCGTGGGAAAAGAGCACTTAAGTCGTTTCAAAGCTTACTGACACCAACTACGTTGTGAAAACCCCAGGGAAACGTAAAGAGGTGCGAGGGAGAAGAAGTGTATCTGTTCGGTCGCTGTTTTTGTGCGGTGCTCCGAGTTTTCTGGTTTTTGGACATTTACGGCTACCATTGACGACGATTGATTAACAAGACGTCGGGCGAAGGTTCAACAAGGCAGGCGCCTTACAGGTACGACATTTCTTTTTTAAGGATCTGGCCATTACCCTGGTCGGAAGCCAAGAACACCGTCACGAGCCTTATGCTCGTCCAAACGTGACAAGCCATATGAATGATGCTACGGGCCGTAATGAAAAGCCTGGGGCCTTGCAAGCGTCACAAAGCTTCATAAAGCCGGCACGTTTGGTTCTCCACAACTCGGAATCAACTTAAGCGAATTCAGGAATAATGGCTGACGGTGAAGCCGAGAGCAAGAAGCCTCGCCTAGAAGACAGCAAGTACGATGACACAACATCGAATTATGAGCTAAGCGATGAAGAAGAGATGGGTGAAGATGCACCATTTACTTTGGTCACGTACAAGAAAAAGCGAGCCGAAGGCATTCCGGTTGTCTTTCGTCCAAGTGAAAGTACTACTTTTTGGCAAATAAATCCAAACCGAGTGTCTGCCGAAATAGTTTCCGCTGCCAAAGAAAAAGTAGTCTTTCAGGACGAACAGAGATGGAAGTTTCAGTGTCAGCGTTGCTTCCTTAGCGTCGGCGAAACGCCTTTTGATGCTCTCAAGTGTAGGCGGCCTGGAAGTCAAGCCCTTCATCCCCGAGTCATACACGCGAAACGTTGTGAAAGTAAAACATGTGCCTCTGCAGTATACGGACGAACAACTCCTAGACTTCTTGAAAGATGCAGGAGTTATATCGGCACGCAGACAGATAAGGCATTCCCGCCAAGAAGATGGAGCAGTACAGTCTCATACGCTTCACACGGTAATTCTGACTTTCAGAGACGATCGCCCTATTCCAGGAAGAATCTACTTGGGTTTCACCAGTCACCCTGTCGAGGAATACCTAGGACCAGCACTTCGCTGCTATAATTGCCAGAGATTTGGGCACATGGCGAAAACCTGCCGCAGCACACGTCGATGCAAAATCTGCTCAGAAGATCATGACCACAAGGAGTGCAAGTCAGTTCTTCAACCTAAATGTGCAAACTGTGCGGGGAACCATGCCGCCTCCTTCTCAGGCTGCCCTCAGAAAAAAGCAGCTGCACAAATGCGTCGACATGAACTAATCCATGGAAGACAACCGCGACGCAATGAACCCGCCCCAAACCTTGAGATTGTCCATCCAGTGCCAGATCACCCACCTCAGCGGGCACCGGAACCACCACAGCCAAGAGCACCAACAAGCTATTCCTCCTCTAGAGAACAACCAACAGTGCAATCAAGAGACCAATCAAGAGGATCACAGTCAAGTGCGCAGTCTTATGCATCAGTGCTACGGAAACCCAGACGACAACAGGCAGAAAGTAATACACAAGAAAGCTCCAGTACTCGCACACATTTCTCTCAGCGACCTTACTCATCTACTGCAGAAGTAACACCAGCTAATAGCGAGCATACCACAGCATAGGTGACACAACTGATTTTGCCAATGCTTTTCGCAGCTCTTAAGGCAATCCTATCTGCTCTGCCTGAAGCAAACAACCTACCAGAAGTGAAAGCCTTGTTGCCTCTAGAAGCCCTATTGTGTCAACAATCCGGGTCGAATCTGCGGCAGGCAGTATATGAATAACCACTACAAAAATGTATCCATATTTCAGTGAAATGCCAACAGTCTTCGAAGGAAGTGTGCTGACTTTCGTAAACTACTTGCGCAATACAACTTCCCAATACTTTGCATTCAAGAGGCGGGAATCAATGACGACTTTCGCCTCTCAAATTATGTGATATACAAGACTTCTCGTCAAGGTGCTGTTAGCAGAGTGCTCCTGTGCGTCAGAAAGGACCTACAATCTTACCAAATTCAGTCGAGTGATTCAGACTTCCCGGAATTCATTGCATGTAAAGTATCCTTTGGCAAGCTCTGTATAACAGTGATTAATTTATACCTACAACCTTCAAACCGGATTTCAGTAGAAGCGCTAGTGGATATCTTCAAAATAGCTCAATCTAATGTATTTATATGCGGCGACTTCAATGCACACAACATCATCTGGGGCAGTGATCATTGTGATGCACGGGGTAACGTTGAGTGCGCCATAGATAAATGCAACTTGACTGTTTTAAACGATGGGTCGCCAACATTCCTTCGTGGATATAATTATTCAAGCTGCATAGATGTTACCCTGTGTTCACATGATCTAGTAAATGGTGTGGGATGGACAACAGACATGGAAACGCGCGGAAGTGATCATTTTCCCATCATTGTTAACCACCCTAGCATGCACTGTGATATCAGGCGTTACAGCAGACTAACCAACTGGCAAGCTTTTCGGTACCGCCTAACGGATCAAATTAATCAACATGCAACAGTGGAAAAATTTACAGCACTCTTGCAGGACGATATGAACATATGTACAAAGAAGGTCCCAATTTCAAAAGATTATGCTGCAGTTGACGGAGAATATGAACACCTAAGAGCCATCCGACGCCGATCCGAAAGAGCTTACCGACGGAGCGGAAGTTTAGACGCATACAGAAACGCTCAGAAAATACACAATGTAATGCGCAGACGAATGGAAAATTTAGGCAAACGGCGCTGGCGCGATTTCTGCGGCACGCTGTCTCCTCACACGGCTGTCCCACGAATTTTTCTAGTAATTCGTTCTTTAAGCGGACCTGTAACACAGAGCTTCCCATTTCGTGCTCTCGCTGTAGCACGGGACACGTGTGAAATAATAGTTGCAGATGAATTTTGTGAGCTTATTTCCAGACCTGCTTTCTCATCGCAATGTGCAGAGTTTGATATTTCAGTAGTGTTGGCTAAGCGAAAAATTACTGCTTGTTACTGGGCCCAACATCCTCAATTAGATCTTACTTTCACATTAAGCGAGCTTCAATGTGCAATTGCATCATGTCGCCAAAAGTCTGCTGCTGGGCCGGACGGCATTACGTACAATATGCTAAGAAACCTCGGACCGACAGGTACAAATGCTCTCTTAGACATCCATAATAACTTTTGGATAGAGGAAACTGTACCTGACTCTTGGAAAGTCGCTCGAATCATACCAATTTTAAAACCTGGTAAGACGCCCTTGTGCCTTGAATCCTTCCGCCCTGTTAGTTTGACAAGTTGTTTATGCAAAGTAATGGAGAAAATGATTGACGCGCGACTTCAATGGTGGTGTAATGAAACGAATGTGCTGTCCAACTACTTAGTAGGTTTTAGAAAACATAGATGCACAATGGATGCAATATTAGATATAGTAACCTGTGTGGAGCACGAGCGTGCACGTGGGAACATGACTATAGCAGTATTCCTAGACATCAAGAGGGCATTTGACACTGTTAGTCACGTTCATGTTTTGTTAAGCATGTTGGAACTTGGTCTGTCTGGCAGGTCCTTGCGATGGATTTCTAAATTTCTATCAAGTCGCAAAATATTTGTTCAGACGGGTGAAGGAAAGAGTGCTGAACATGTTGTCAAACAGGGAGTACCACAGGGAAGCGTACTCAGCCCCTTCCTTTTTAACTGCGTCATGGCTGATTTAACAAGAAGGCTGCCATCACAGTGAAAATTTTCACTGTATGCAGATGATGTGTGTATTTGGACATCTGGGTCTTACACTCAACTACTTCAAATGGCATTGCAAGACGGCATAAATATAATCAACAAATTTTTGAGATGGTACTATCACACGCAAAGATAGCCGTATTACTCTTCACTCGAAGGCAGTTAAAAAATTTCACTCTTAATCTGGAAGGACACCCTCTAATGATAGTCACACAGCATCGATTTCTAGGCATCATACTTGATAGGCAGCTATCCTGGGCACCCCACATAAAGAAACTCGAAAACGAGGTCAATGCCGTAGTGACTGTACTTCGCAGACTTGCAGGCACATCATGGGGCGGATCAGTATCGTCCATGCTAACTGTATACAATGCATTAATACGACAAAAAGTTGCGTATTCCGCGCCCATCTTACACGGATTTTCCCACACGTCAGAAGAGCGACTTCAAAGACTTTTAGCTAGAGGACTACGCCTATGTCTAGGAGTTCCACGAGCGACTTCTAGTTCTCTTGTAATAGCTGAGGCTCGCCAATCACCATTTCCAGTTATGCGAACAACAGAAACATGCCGGCATTATTTCCGTCTTCAAACCCAGCATAAAAACCACCCATTGGCTCTAGACATAATGAAACGAGATAGAAGTTATGTTCATATAGAAATTCAAAAAAATCTTCACATATTGCCAAGAAATGAATTTTGGAACTCAGACATCGAATATCCTCCTTGGCTGCTTACAGCTCCTAAAATCGAATTGTCAGTAGATCGGATATTCAGCAAAAGAGAAATGTTTATTCGAGCTGCTCAACAACTCGCGCTGTACCAGATATATATGCGGTATTCAGGATACACACACGTCTATACAGATGGCTCCAGTACAGCAACCTCTTCAACTTCATCATTCATTATACCGCACCTCAACAAACAAGAATCATTTCAGTTATCTCGTGCGACTTCGTCTACAACGGCTGAACTGTTCGCAATCCTATGTGCGATAAAATTTATATTGTCAGTAAGAGATGCGCAAAAATGGGTAATTTTCAGCGATTCACAGGCGGCTCTAACATCACTCTGCAACACAAAGGGGAAAACATTCAGTGACAGTATAATATATGAAACACTTAAAAACCTCACAAAGGCAAGCGAAGCGAAACATGCAATATCATTCCAGTGGATACCAGGGCATTGCGACATTCCTGGAAACACAGCAGCCGATGCAGCAGCACGACAAGCGCACCTAAAAGATGATACGGTTCCGCTCCCAATATCAAAGGATGAATTACGCTGCATTATAACGACAATGTCTGTCAAATTGTCTAGAAACACTTGGTTTGACCAGAATTCTAAGAGCTCGGACTTATACCATATTGATCCATTTATTGATTTCAAATTTTCATTGTCATCCGATAACGTTATTGTCATCAGGAAACCCTTATTCATCGATTAAGGCTAGGCACTGCTTACACAAAGCATTTCTTACACAGAATTGGCCGTGCGGAAACCCCCGAATGTGATTGTGGATTTATAGACGAAGATATATATCACCTCCTCCTAGATTGCCCACATCACGACACACCAAGAAGCCGACTTAAATCAGCGCTAATTAAATTAGACCGCAGACCTTTCAGTTTAAGGAAACTTTTGGGCCCTTGGCGAACAACGGCCTTGCAGAAGAGTGCTTTAAAAGCACTAAAGACTTTTCTTGAAGAGAGCGGCATTGCTGGACGTTATAAGCGCTTTCATTGTTCCCTTCATTTCATTGTCACTGTATACATACATCTGTTTGTGAATTATGTTATGTTGACTGTTCTGTTGAGACTGTATGTGATAATGCATTTACACGATGTATGTACCACCCGCTGACTAGACAATGTGTTATTAGGCGACAATATCTTTTGTACTTTTGAGACTTTCATCTAAATAAGTGTGGAGACATTTACATTGTATATTGCATGTACCATGTATTCCTTACGTCATAGTCTTCCCGTGGAAACGTTGCGTGATAAGTCCTGGTGCTTGTGTGAAAAGACTATTTGATATGTAACCTTGAACCCTGTACGATGTATGATGAAACCACTCAAGAGATGAGGAGTAGCCGGCGCCTTAAATTGCGCGCCAACATCTCCTTATATCATATCAATAAAAAAAAAAGAGGTGCGAATTTATCATTCCATACTAATGAAACCTTACGTGCAAAGAGCAGTGGTGACTATGACCCCAAAACTTCCTAAGGAGATGGAGGACAACCTGGTTTGTCTAAGTGGAGGGGGAAATAGCACTCAAAAAAGGGGGCACGCCACGGCACCGAGCGTGGTCATGACGCCGACTTCGTATGCGCAGGCGCTGCTGCTATCGTCAATCACCTCAGCTGCCTTTGTCGGTGGAACCTTCCCTTCCCCACCTTTTGCTCGCAACTGGAATGTCATCGCCTGCTAACTTCCCCTGCCTTCGGACGAAGAAGCCAATTGCCTGACGCCCGCCACTTCTAGCCCCAACCGCGCTTTCCACCTGGCTACAGCGAGCAACTTCCTGCGCGGAAGACTCGCTAGTTCTACTTAAGCGGCCTCCGTCTTGGAACCACTTGGGGCACGCCACCGCCCCACGCGTGCTGATGACGCCGACTTGGTATGCGCAGGTTAGTTACCTACCTTGTGCAAGATGTGGACGTTCTAGTGACCGAATGTTTATCGCGGTGTCGTGCCCCTTTGTCACATTTGATGCCACTCGGAAAATATTGTGCCACTGGCTATTTTCCTTATGTGTGAATGCTCACCTCACTTTTTTTACTAGCCCTTTCTGGGGACATTGAACTTAACCCCGGTCCTTTTAATGACATTCCCACTTCGGTATCCCTTGAATCCATCGCTAATGCCCTATCCCGTTTAGGATAGGATAGGAATAAACTTTATTTATCCAGCAGTTGATGATGTTGGTGCCCGGGGCTAGGCTGCCAGTGGACCATCGCCCGAGGAAGATCTTTCGAGATCCTCGGCAACGGCCCTGGCCCGCTGGACGGCCCACTCCTGGTCTTCGGGTGCCTCGCTGAGGAGGGCGGCTTGCCATCTCTCAGCGAGGCGCCCCGCTTCAGAGGGTTCCGCTGTTGTATTCCCCCGGCCTCTTTGTCCTTGTTCCACGTGGCGTTGGCATTCCCAAAGCACATGGGCCATATCAGCCCGTTCGTGCTCGCACCACGGGCAGCCGGGCGACGGGTGCAGCGCGGGCCACAGGCGGTGCAGGTGGTAGGGGTTGGTGAAAGTGCCCGTCTGCAACCGTCTCAGGTCGACCGTCTGGGACCTGTCTAGACGCCCGTGGGGTTGTGGATATTTTCTTCTTTCTTTCCGATAGTGACCAATCACCTCTCTGTACGTTGCCGGAAACTCCCTGACATCGCAGTCGGCGTCCGCGTGATCCCCAGCTCCGTCCGCCGCGATTTGTGTTGTATTGGTAACGACAGCGGCCGCGCCAGACGGGGTGGCAGCCGCCGTCGCCGCCACTCCTCCGCTGGGGTCCCGCGCAACAACGGCAGCGGCTGCCCTCTGGGTGACCACGTCGCGGCGGGTAAGCTGCCTCGCGACGAGGTGGGCGCGCTCGTTGTGGTTGGGTGGAGTGTCGTTGCGTCTTCGGCCGTTAGCAATGTTGGTGTCATAGTTGCGGTTACTGCCAAGCTCCCCGATGTGCGCGGGGAACCACTTGAGGCACTTGTTTGTAATGGTGCCGGATGCGAAGTCCCCGGCCCGGGCGTTGAGCATACGCGCCACATCCGCGGACACCCAACCTTTGATGTAATTCCGAATCGCTGATTTGGAGTCGCTGATAATCAGGCTATCCTCCGCACCTCCGTGGAGTACCGCGAGGGCTATGGCCATCTCTTCCGCTGCTTCGGCCGACGGCAGCCTCGCTGATGCCGTGACTCGGATCGTTCCCTTTGTATCTATGACGGCCATGGAAAAGGCGGGCGCCGCCGCCGTCGGTCGGCCGTGTTGACGTTGCCGTTGTTGCTGCTGCCGTTGTTGTCGTAGTAAGAGTAGGGGTGGTGGTGCTGGTAACTGAGGCTCGCCTCGCACATTCCCTTGTATCGGCGGTGGTGGTCGACGTTCCTCGTCGCCATCAGAGTCATCGACTGGCCGGGGGTACCTCGCTGCATCGACGAAGAGGACGCCTTCTTGTCTTCCATGCTTCTCGAGGATTGCTACCGCCCTGCGTATACGTCTTTGCACGTCATGCACCGGGTGCATATTCTTCGGCATGTTTTCCGTCTGTATGGCGTCCCTGACTTCCGGTAGCAGTGGTTCTTTCAGTCCACGCGCCTCGTGATATCGAATCCCGAGCAAGTCCAGGATTCGTCTTCCCGTTACGGTGCCCGACAGCCTCTCCAGCTGCGCGATTCTCTGCGCCTCGGCGATCTCCTCGAGCGTGTTGTGTACACCCAACTCGAGGAGCCTGTGGGTTGGCGTGTACTGGGGTACTCCCAGGGCGGTCTTGAAGGCCCTGCGGATCGCCACGTTCAGCTTGTCGGTTTCGCTCCTGCTCCAGTCGGCGTATGCGGCGACGTACGCTATGTGGCTCAGCGCGTACGCCTGTATCAGCCTCGTAACGTTGTGTTCCTTCATTCCTTTTTTCTTGTTCGCAACCCGCCGCACGAGGTGTGTGGCGGCGGCCATTTTCTTCTGCAGTCGGGCAACCAGCTCGCGGTTGGCACCGTTTTCTTCCAGCCACAGGCCGAGCACTCGCAACTTGGACACCGTCGGTATTCGGGTCCCCTCCCTCGTCGTGACGCGGACGCCCAAACGACGAGCGTCTAGCACGGCCTGTGGAAGGGGTCCTTTCTTGCGCGGCCTGTGGAGCAGGATCTCCGACTTGTCGGGTGAGCAGACGAGTCCCGTGTTTTCGAGGTGCCGCTCCACCTCCCGGACGGCCCGCTGCAGTCGGTCTTGCATTTCGCCGACGCTCGTGTTCTCCGTGGTCCACACCGTCACGTCATCTGCGTATATGGTATGATTGATGCCCTCTATCGCCTCAAGACGCTCCGGCAGGCCGATCATGACGAGGTTGAAAAGCATGGGGGAGAGTACGGAGCCCTGCGGCGTTCCCGCACCACCCATTCGGACCGTTCGTGGTGGGGCCCCGTCGATCTTGACTGTCGCCTCGCGCCCATTCAGGAAGCTGCTGACATATCGGTGGAACCTCGCCCCGAGATTGAGTCGGCTGATCTTGTCCAGTATGGCCATGTGATTCACAGTGTCGAAGGCGCTCTTGAGGTCTAGCCCGAGTAGGGCGCGCACGTGCGTGCTCGGAGCGTTCACGACCTGTTCCTTGATCTGCAGCATGGCGTCCTGCGTTGAAAGGCCCTTCCGGAAACCGATGATGTGGGTGCCGAAGGCGTCCTGTTTCTCGAGCAGCGTCGTCACCCTGTTAAGGCAGGCATGCTCCATCACTTTCCCGACGCAGGACGTGAGGGAGATCGGCCTCATGTTTCGGACCTCCAGCGGTTTTCCCGGCTTTGGTATCAGTATAACGTCCGCGGTCTTCCACTCTTGCGGAATTCGGCCCTCCGTCCAGCACGCGTTGATGTACTCGCAGAGCTTCTCGATGGCGTCGTCATTCAGGTTCCTCAGGATCTTGTTGGTGATCCTGTCAGGACCGGGCGCCGAGTTGGTCTTCAGAAGCTGGAGGACCGTTCTAATTTCCTGCACGGAAAAGTCCGCGTCCAGCTCTTCGTTGGGAGCCCCGCAGTACTCTGGGTGACTTTGCCCTTTAGGGCGTGCGAGGTGCGTCTTCACGATCTCTTCCGCGAAGGCCTCTGGGTCGTCCTTGTACTTGTGTCGCAGCTTGGCCATCTCTGTACGGGTCGCCGTTCTGGTGCTTGCCGGGTCGAGCAGGTGCCTGAGAATCTTCCAGGTGCGTCCAACGCTCATGTTCCCGTTCATCGTGTCGCACAGTTCTTGCCATTCTTGCTCGCACAGGCGGGTGCAATGCGTCTCGATCTCCCGGTTTATTTCGGCGATCTTCTTGCGTATCTTCCTGTTGAGTTTTTGCCTACTCGCTCTCCGTTGCATGGATTTCTTGGCCGCAACAAGATGTGCCAGCCGGCTGTCCACTCTGGACGGTTGGGGAGCGCCGTCGCTTACTGCTCCGCGGGATCTGTCTGCCTCTTCTTTGGGTGGTTCTTGTCGCCAGTCCGTCCATTCGATCTCATCGGTGGCTTTCTCTATGTCCGCGAGTAGCACTCTGCACCATTCGCTGATGTCTTCGATCGGGCCCTCCTTCTTGTCTTGCTCTCTATTTTTCCGGAATCTGTCCCAGTCTACGATTCTGGCCTTTCGGCAGACGACCTCTGAAACCTCTCTGAACTCCGTTCTGTCTGAGCTCGCTCTAATTCCTGCTATACAGGCCACCATTGAAAACCAGGTCGTTCGTCTATCCACCCGCGTCGACGCCCTCGAGAAAATTGTAGATGCTCATAAATCGTCACTCGATACCTGTATCTAATGACAACCCTGAAATAATTAAACTCACTTCCCAAATAAACAACCTCGTACAGAAATGCGATGACTCCGAAAAGCGCCTTCGCCGGGACGACCTACTTTTTTTTCAGGGTTGAGGATGCGCGTGATGAAACTTTGGAGCAATCGGAGTGTCGTGTAATTTCACTCTGTGCAGATAAACTTCAAATTTCCATCACCAAAAATGACATAGAACGCGCACACAGGCTTGGCCGTTTTCAGGCCGGTAAACATCGACCAATTATAGTGAAACTTGCCCGGTTCAAAGAAAGGTGTAGCATTGTGACCTGAAAGCTTAAACGTTCACCAATTTCTATCCGGGAAGATTTTTCATCGCGCATCCGGCTTGCAAGGAAAAAGTTTTACGCCTATGCGAAAAAAAACAACGCCTCCACTTTCAAGATACGCTTCGATGAGCTTAGATGGATGAAAGGCACTTTTTTTTTATGACTTGCTATCCGACTCAGTTTTAGAAGTTCAATCCCTGCCATCACTGCAGGCTTGCCCAGCACTCTCCTTTCCTTCCCAGCCGCTACGAAACCCCGTTGACGCATCACGCAGTCCCATACTATCTGTTGTACTGGCTAATGTTCGCAGTTACATGTCAAACAAAGATACCGTTGAAGCCCTTCTCGACGACAATACTACAGACGCAGTCATTTTCCCTCCGTTAAGTTGGTTAACCCCTTGGCCTTAATTAACCCCTGACATAGATAGCACTGAGCTACTGCATGAAAATTCCCCCTACACTGTTTTCAGACGCGATAGCAAGGAACGAAGGGGTGGTGGCGTTCTTGTCTTCACGAAAAACAGCATTCCTTGTCACCAGCTCCCGAAAATTTGTACTCACGAAATTCTTTGTGGGCACATATCCATGCGACATGCACATGCATAGTCATATCTTGTGATCACCCACCCGATTGCGACCGTTCCTTTATCGACGAACTTTACACTGTCATTTTAGATGCAACCTCTCGATTCCCACGTGCTAACTACATTATTTGTGGTGATTATAACTTTCCGAATATCAACTGCGACAATCTAACAGCATCATCCCGCCAGTCAAAAGTTTTCCTTGATTTAGCCTTAAACTTTAACCTTACACAAACAGTAAACTTTCCTACACGTAGCTCAAACACCCTTGACCTGGTCCTGACTTCTCAACCCGATACATTCAGTCGTTAGCATGTGTCAATGGGCTGAGTGGTCACAGTAATGTGCTTTTCAATTTGAATATACCTGTTCCGATCAAACAGCGTTCAATAAAATTAATACGGGACTACAATAAAGTTGACTTTTCCAAAATTAACAGTGAACTAAATATTTTTTTGAATACCTAAAAGAAACTGCTTTCAGAAGGTCTGTTGACGGAAACTGGCTGTTGTATAAGCAAAAGCTACTCAGCTTAATCAGTAATTACGCACCCCTTGTTTGCATTCATGGTGTCATGGGAAAGCCTTGGTACACAAACCAACTAAAAAACTAGCACAAAAAAGAAGCGCCTTTTCAGAGTGGCAAAAAATGTGGTTCTGCCCCGAAATGGAAGAAATATTTGCCCTGCCTGCGCGAGTACAACAGCCTTCTAAAGCTTTCTAAGAAAAACTTTTATGAAAGTGAAAGTGAAAGTTTATTTTCTTTTCAACGAAAAGAGGGCGCCAAGACAAAAGGCAAGAGCCTGACAAGGTTCCGGTTACCCGTAAGACAGCTGGCATTGTGCATAAGCACTTCACAACAAAATACACAATGAATTTCTCAAGCATTGTAAAAGCATCAAGCAGTAAGTTAACATGAACAAAATTTCTACAAGAAAAGAATAAATTGAATACACAACTTATCGTATTAGTGGTGTAAAGACACAATATCTTTTTTATACAAACATAAAAATATCAGTCCTAAAACACGGAAACAATATCACAGCTTACATGTGCGTTATAGAAAAAAACATTTGAAAGGTAGTAAAATAAATACAAATAAATCCAAAGTATGGCGACTAAATAAATGTATCATTCCGTTTGTTCCAATCGGTAATTTTTAATTGTACATTTAAAGCGTTTTTGTGGAAGGTAATACTCAGTTTCAAAGGGAAAGTTATTTATTACCGTGGGAATCTGGTAGCTTAGTGTTTGCTTGCCATAATTGGTGCGTGTGATAGGAAAAAGCTTACGTTTCGTCCGAAATGCATAACGGCTGCTGGAATTATCTGGGCAAGAAAAGAACAATCTATGGTGATGGATGTACTTAAGTAGACAGAAGTTGTATACTTCTTTTACTTTAAGGATGCCATATTTCTGAAATAGCGATAACGTAGGTAAATCTGAAGGTCTGTCATGAAACCCCTCAATGGCACGCATAGCGCGTTTCTGAATTGAAATTAGTTTAAGGTAATTGCTGGACGCCGTAGTTCCCCATACAAGGATACAGTAAGATAACCTTGAGTACTGAAGTGCGTAATACATGGATATCTTTAACCAGGGGGCAACAAATGAGATATTATACAAACAGCCGACTGTTTTACTTGAATCAGACATTAATTTGGTGATATGAAAATTTCAAGAAAGATTCTCATTGAACCAAACACCAAGAATTTCTGGTTTGAAACACGCTTTAATTCAGTATGTTCGTAGAAAATTTTCAGAGTGATACTTTCTACTGTATTGATAGGCTGAAAAATTATGTAGTTATGTAAATTGAGGCTTAGCTTATTCGTAAATAACCAGTTATGTAGCTTTCTTAAATATGCATTTGCCGTAGCCTCCATTTGGTACAAGGAGTGGGATGAAAAAAATATATTCGTATCGTCAGCATACATGACCAGATTAGGCGATTCGGATATGCTAGCGATATCATTTATGTATACTAGAAACAATAACGGTCCTACTATAGATCCTTGAGGAACACCATGCTGAATTGCCAATTTCTCTGAGGGTATGTCATTAACTTGAACATACTGTAATCTGTTATTTAAATAGTTCATTAGCAAGTCAGATGCAATACCACGTATGCCATAACTGTTGAGCTTGCGTAGCAGGGTGTTGTGATGAACGCAATCGAATGCCTTTCGGAAATCTAAGAACAGACCAAGAGTGTACGGTTTCATTTCGATATTCTCAATCATTTTTTCTTTTACTGTTAAAAGCGACTGCTCTGTTGATTTGTTTTTCAGAAATCCATACTGCGAGGAAGTAATAACACAGGATCTTCTCGATATCATCCGTGTAAACCCCAAAAAAATGGAAAATACTCGCACCAAGTACAAATCAGTCGCATAACATTACCATAACTAATCCTGATGGGTCCCATGTTCCAGTTGAAAAGCGTTGTGCCGTCTTCAATTCATACTTCTCTTCCGTCTTCACTTGTGAATCTTCCACCAACATTCCTTCCTGTTTTACAAAGATTTTGCGGCACCGAAATGCCTCCCATTGATGTAACTGCTGAAGGTATCGCGAGCCTGATCAATAAACTTAAAATGTCTAGTTCCGCCGGACCTGACGACATACCGGTGAAGATACTACAAGCCACTAGCGTCATTTCTAGCCAGATATTACAAATAATTTTTACCCAGTCTGTAAGCGAGGGTACTATGCCCAAAGACTGCAAACTAAGCAAAGTAACCCCCGTTTTTAAATCTGGTAAGCGCTCCGACCCATCCAATTATTGCCCGATCTCACTTACATGCATTGCCTGCAAAATTTTAGAACATATCATATATTCCCATATAGCGTCCCACCTGTACAGAAAATCTTTTCTTTAGCAAAAACATGGCTTTCGTCCGGGCTTATCATGCGAAACACAACTTTTTGAATTCACCACAGATCTCCACCTAAACTTAGATTCTTCATTTCAGATTGAAGTAATTTATATTTTTCAAAGGCTTTCGATCGCGTCCCTCATCATCGACTAGTCTCCAAACTTTCATGCCTTCACCTGGACCCACTAATCCTATCATGGATCATGCTATCATGCTTCCTGACAGATCGCCTCCAGTTCACCTGTGTTGGCAGTCGCTGTTCAGATATTGCCAAAGTAATCAAAATCAAAATCGTGCCTCCCGTTTCACCTTATAGAATTATGATAACACTATCAGCGTTACTAACTTGAAGTTATCTGTTATCTACCCCTTTTAGCATCAAGATGTATAATTTCGCAACTCTGCCTATTCCATAAATTGTACTATAACTTTCCTGGCCTTTGTTTCTCGCTTTCATTTCCACCCGTGTGCTCATCACGTTGTCTGTACAATTCTTTAAGTATCCAGCGCCTTCATGGTTCTACAAACGCTTTCATCAAATCCTTCCTTCCCGTTGCAATAGGACAATGGAACTCGCTTCCGGAATCCGTTGTTGTAGAGCGAAACCCTTTGAAATTTCGAGGGTTACTAACCACCCATACTTGCACATAATTATGTAATACCTAATTTTTTTTTAAGTGTCTTTTCAGTTGTTCCTTTTTATTGCTTTGTACATGACCATTCCTTCGATGTTTGTATTATTGTTTGCCACCCCCCCCCCTTATGTAATACCCCACATGGGGCTCTTAAGGGAATAATAAATGATGATGATGAAGAGGACTCAGTAGAGAGAGGAACTAAATGTATGCGAGTTGTCTGATACCGGCGAAATTAAAGAACAGTTTGATGAAGGCTTCGTCGACATACCGGGTAGAAATGATTTGACTGGGCACGATATTGAGCTGACGTCGGAAGGAGCCAGTGCAATGAAAGTGTTCTTGGTTGTCTCCTAGGCAGAGGGAAATCCTTGGTAGGGAGGTGAAGCGCATGCTCGAATTAGGAGCAATTAAGCCCTCCTTGAAAGAATACTGTTCACCTACGTCCTTGGTGGAAGGTCCGGGCAAAGACCCAAGGCCCGTAGGAAATTAGATATTCTCCCGAAAAGTCAAATGCCTCCTGTTAAAAATAATGTGGAGAGGGTCGAAGAGGTGAGTCGAGCAGCTTATGTGACTACGCTAGACCTACTCGTGGGTACTGTTAACCCTTTGAAGGTCGATTTTTCTCACCATATGCGACCGCCCAGGGTCGATTTTTTTATTGCAAATTCCAGTTCTTCTTAGGGACTTATATCGAAAAAAATTTGCCGCAATTTTTCTAGTGTGACCGTTAAATGAGAAAAAAATCTTTTGGGTTGGTATATATGCACTCTTCATTCATGAATAACAACAATAAAAAAGGAATAAACGTATCAGAATGAAAAATTTGATGCATTCTATGAACATAGATCAAGGCTTTGAAAATCCGCACACGAGAATATTTCGCAAGTCTCAAATGTTCCTGCTCTTACACTAATACGTACATACGTCCATAGCGTAATCGAACTGCGTAGGTGCGCGCACTCAAGAAAACTGTTTGGTTGTGTGCCCATCAAAAAAAGCAACACGTGTGACAAACTTCCGCTAATGTTCATCTTATCGCCAACCAGCTAGGGTAATTAGTTTTCGCGAGTCCTAAAAAAAAAAAAAAGAAACGGAAACGCATGCACGGCGGCATCCTTCATATGCGCACCCCCTGTGAGCATAAAACGAGCGAGAAACAAGCGGTCGCCCTTTGAACGATTAGGAAGGAGATAGCCATCAGTTTCGCAAGCGCAAAAAAAAAAAAAACCGCCCGCGAAACAAAATCCAAACGGTCGGCCGCCCGCCCTCGCGCCAATGCTCGAGCGGTAGTATATAGACGCGCGGGGGCAAACTAGCGCTAAAACAAACCACGCAACGAAAACCGAGAGAGGGAGGCGCGCGGAAAAAATTGCCTGTATCGCCTCATAGTGGCAGCACATGACAGAAAAGAAAACGTTAGGAAATCGGCGCGCTTTTTAAACGTACAGATGGTGCCGCAAATGTGCGGCTTCGAGCATTTTCGGAATTGTTAACGGCGCCGTATATTTACGTCATTGACCGTCAAAGGGTAAGGTACCCCACATAGAGCAAGCCAGCAGATACGCTGTCAACCTCTTTCATCATCAAATGCTCCTCTTTTTTCTCACGCCTCATGAATAGGCTTCTAAAGAGTTGTCAAGCATTTGCCATGCCCTATGGGCGTCTTGCGCTGGAGTTTGAGGTATAGTGGCGGCGCGGGAAACGACATCTGGGTCGTACCAGCTTGGGTCGTATTAAGCCCTGGCTGTGGCGAAGCACGTTTCTAGGCCGAGTTTTGCGTCGATTCGCACTTTTTTTTGCCCTGTTGCGAGTGCGAAAAGGCTCGTCACTTCTCACAGACCATGCCGACCACGCTGCGAGCTCGCCGCAGCCTATAGTTTAACGAAAACGGGCTCTCCGTGTGATGTGGGACGTAATGCTGGGAGCAGACGGAATCGGTGACGCCGATCCGGAGAGACCTAGCCCAGCCTCGAGAAGGCGTCACCGTCATTACTTCTGCGTCGTGGGCTGCCATGAACAAGAAGGCCTGAATCCCAACATCAGATTCTACCGTTTTCCTTCAAGGCCACACGAAGTGGAGCGTCGGGCGCGCTGCATAGCTGCAGTTTGTCGCGCTGAGTAAGCGAAACTTCGCGCCATGCTGACTGCTTCGCCTGTCTTGAGCTTGCTTGATTATCTGCGTTCTAAATTTCGGTCTTTTGCACCTACAGTCCCGACAGCACACCGACATAGCAGCAGACATGGCTGGTAATTCACGATTCGAGACCCGGCCACAGCGACAATTAACAATTCGACCGATGCGAAGTGGTTAAGTGACCAGGTGTGTGCAAATGACCACAAATGGCCGGGCTGATTCGGTGACAATTCACTACCCCACTACGAGCAGCACAGGTTAGAGAGTTAAATATGCTCATACTTGACCTCAAGTCAGCATGTTGAGGCAGCGCAGCAAGGTAGTATTCATTACAGCAGATCGATGTTCGAGCGCTGTCATTAAAAGCTATGTCAAGCGAGCAGCGCACAAGCTCGCGCTGCAGCGCGATTCGCACGTACGTGTGAGCTCATATGCATTGCATCAGTTATTACCAGTTACTAAAAGGGACAGATGGCCGCTACGACAACTTGTTTGGCGGCATGCAGTCAACAAAGATTGCAGGGGGCCCGCCGTTACGCGGCATGTCGAAAGACCGCTGCCTTCGCGGCGCGTACGATCGTGTGCTCGACCAGTTCCGCACACATGATGTCTGCTTATCGCTGCTGTGGATTCATTTATATCAAGCATTTCCTCGCGTTTGTGCGCCTGAATCTAGCAGCGTGTAAACCTAACCTGAAGTTCCACTTCGTATGCCACTCGCTTCACTTGCGATTGACACCGCGCTAAAACTTCGCCGCTTAATTCTTGAACGGCATACAGGTATTCGGCAATGCACAATTTCTTGCCTTTACGCAGCGTGCCACCCCTGAAAAAATCTTCGGCACCGGATATTCTCTGCAGGCCGTGATACAACACAACCGAAAGTGGTGGGTCCATATTGTAAACGTGCTTTCCGAAGCAGACGACCGAGCTTGGTACGACCCATTTTAGTACAGAGGGCGCTTTTTAGCACCTTTTTCGCAGCGCCCCCTGGGCAATGCAAGAGCCCCATACTTAGATGACATCTAAGTCTGCTCATTCATGGGCGAACCATCTGGCGCATTTTAGAGCAGTGCTTAGCCTTTTACGTCAAGCTCGGCTCAAAGTAAAAGCCGAGAAGTGTTGTCTTGCAAGGGCGACCGTAGATTACCTAGCTCACACACATGGATCTAGGTTTTAGGAAGCCTAGTGAAGGTAACTTTTTTAGCCGTCCTTTATTGCGAGCTACCAATTTTGACCGAGAATTCACGGGCCAGTGTGATGCGAGGGATCGAGGACTAGGTGCCCTTCCCTCCCAGAGGGATTACAACGGTAACGTGGTACGAGTCGAAAACTGAGCTCTTGTGAGATGGCATGTTGCGCGTCGGAAAAAGAAGGTGCTTGTACCGGGTCGGCCATTCAGAAGTTGCAACGCTATCTCGGAGGCGCCAAATTCACAGTAGAGACGGACCATTTTTCATTGCCCTGGCTGTCGCGCCCAGGAGGCGCGACATCGAAGAACAGTCGCCTCCTGAGGTGAAGCCTCATTCTACAGCAATATCATATCGAGAGAAGGTGGAAGGGAAATTGAATGAAAACGCGTGTGCACTTAGTCGTTGTTTCTAAGCGGTCCGTGGTTGCTCTACGCAATTACTCGAAGCCGTTGCTTGAGTTTTTCGTTTTTTGGTGCATCGAAGCTGCCTATGGCTAGGATCTGGCGGATCGCGTCTGCGCGTAGGCCAACAATTTTTCATACGTGGGCCGATCCCGAAGTTGTGCACAATGCCGAGTCGACCCGCGGTGGAGGTGAAGCAGGCGTCAAGCACTCCCCGTACATGGACCGATCCCGAAAATAGCGCAATGCCGGGCCGAAGCGCGGTGGAAGTGAAGCAGGCGTTAAGCCCATCTCATTCGCGGGCCGATCCCGAAGTTGTGCAATACCGAGCCGACCCACGGCGCATGTGAAGCAGGCTTTAAGCACACCCCACCATACGAGGGCCCATCTCGAAGGGCCGACCCGCGGCTAAACTGAAGCAGGCTTTAAGCACACCCAATACGTGGGCCGATCCCGAAGATAGAGCAATACCAGGCCAAGCTGCGGGGGAGGTGCTGTTCGCCATTAAGGGGCTCACCTAGCTTCGCTGGTCATGCTCCTTCACAGAGTGGAAGGACACAGATTTTTGTTTGTGTGGTTGTGTTTATTAGTGCGTAACATAGCACGTTTAAGTTATCAGCATAAGCGAGTCCACAAAGTTTTGAATGTGTGCATTTTGCAAACATCTACTAAAGAATGATTAATTACCATCCCTCTTTTCGCCTGGTTTGTTTAGAGGGGGGCTGAGTGTTTGCTTGCGCACGTGTTTGAGTTTCAGAGACTGCTCGAAGAATCTGGTCGGCAACATACACCACTACGTAGCAATCTACGGCGAGTTTCCGGCATTCATCTGCAGAAAATGAAATCAATTTCCCTGTAGCAGCGGCGACTGCTACTTTCCGTGACTATTTTGGCGGAGGAAGAAGCTGTTATAACTGCATATGGAACATTTTGTTGGTCGCGCACGAGAGTACAATGCGAGAGCCACGCTGGGAGGATAGTCGGACAGTTCACGCGCAATAATAGGCGCTGCTAATTTTTTTGTAACGAGCTCCCCTTCGTCAGAGAAGAAGCGCCACAAAGGGAACAAACAAGTTTCCACTCCGGGGGAGGTGAGACCACGCGAAGGGCTCATGGACGTTTCCCGAAAAAAGCCGCCATGAACTGGCGCCTGTACTCTACTAAGATGCAACGGAGAAGACCAGTTGACAGTATAAGATCGCCTCTCCCATTACGACAGCCAGACCCTCTCTCCGCCTTTCCGCCCGCTGGGACTTGGTGGTGCCGCCACTCCAATTTTCCATCTGCGACAGTGCTGTTTGTGTTTCTTGACTGGCTGTCGTCCGGGTGGGTTGTGAACTTTGTTTGATTGGTTACCTCCAGGAGGGACGGTTGGAACAGAAGTATTATAATGACGGTGCGGAAAGAAAACAGGCTTTACTGGGCCATGGAAACGAGGCTCATCCTGACGCTCTTTGCTAAACGCTTGACCTTTTTCTGTTTTCATATTCAACAATATAAATTTTGTTCAATTGCCAGCAAACCTGTTGGTTATCGTTTTCCCAAATTCCGAGGTTTTGATTTCTTCAATCCGAAGTCTCCGCCACGCTACCATATGCACCTGGGTTCGAGACATAACCAAGCGCCCAATAGACTAAAAATGATTTTAAAAAAGCCCTAGTTAGCTTGCCTTGGCGCATAGCGTTGGCGGCAAGTGTTTCCCGATAAATATTACGGTTGCATAATATACAGCTGCTGGGAAGCGGCAACTGTAGCATACGAAGCAGGGAATGACCTCACTACACTTTCATAATTAAAAGAAAAACCCACCTGTCAACTGATTTCATTTGTGTTCTCATAGCGCTATGGAAAGGCAGCGCATAGTTAGGACTCCCGAAGAGGAACGTGAACAAGATGCGCAGTGATGTTAACAGCAACGTCAATACGCACAACGGCGTCGTACTCAGGCTAGGTAGGACGCAGAGGTTCCTGCCCAAAGCAAGCCACGCACAGTTAGGGCACCTGAAGCGCAACGCGAATAAGAGGACCGAAGAAAGGAACAGCACTATCAATATGCACAATGGCGTCGTGCTCAGGTTCGGCAGGGCTGAATTGAAGGCTGCATCACGTTCGTCTATTGCATCAGGTGATACCACAGCAATTCGCTCGCCAACCACCTTCACAGCGTGGACTGAAGCCCATTTTATTTACGCTGGAGCAACATTTCAGGGGATTCTTCAACAAACCAATTACTAATTATTTACTATTGTAATTACCTTTACTGAAGTAAAATTTTATCGTTTTCCATGGCACGGATGTACAAAGAGCCAGATTTTTAACATAGTGCGAACGTTGACAGCCCGCTGTGTCAGCGGCTTATAATGATGAGATCGCCGATAGCATCCGCTATGGTTGCTTAGTGGCTATGGTGTTCGGATACAAGCTCGAGGTCGCGCAATCGAATCCCTGCGGCGGCGGCCACATTTCGATGGGTGCGAAATGCGAAAACATCCGTATACTTAGATTTAGAGAGAGAGAAAGCAAGGACAGGAAAGGCAGGGAAGTCAACGAGAAGAGTATCCGGTTTGCTACCCCACACTGGGGGTGGGGGAAAGGGGAATAGAAAGAAGAAAGGGAGAGAGTAAGCACAGAGTACGTGTGGGAGGGACTCTATGCACAGGGACACTATAAACGGTCTCTTAAACCGGTGTACCTCAAGTATTGCAGTAATGCACGATTCGCTTTTCGTGCCAGTGATGGTTGTGGCCACGGTCCGAGTATCTTTGACTCGGTGAAAGGTCGTAAGTCTAGTCGGTGTAAAGTTTCCTGCAGAGAGAGGCGTTGTACATCGTAGCGGGGGCAGGTACACAATAGGTGCTCGATGGTCTCCTCGCACCCACAGGAATCGCACATCGGGCTCTCGGCCATTCCCAAACGAAAGGAATATAAGTTTGTGAATGCTACTCCCAGCCACAAGCGGTACAGCAAGGTTGCTTCACCGCGGGAAAGGCCAGATGGCACTTGTAGCCGTAGCGTGGGGTCCAGTTTATATAATCGGCAGTTGAAGGCACCTGAACTCCAGAGATCTTGCGACTTTTTGCGTGCATGTAGGCGAAGTTCCCTGGCAGCATCAGACCTCGCCAAAGGTATGGAACGCGTCTGGGTATCTTCGTGGGCAGACCGGGCAGCCTTGTCTGCTAGGTTGTTGCCGACAATGCTACAGTGAGCAGGAATCCATTGAAATGTAATGGTGTGCCCTCTTTCCAGAGCGTGGTGGTGTACTTCCCTGATGTCAGATATCATCTGCTCGTATACTCTGTGACGTAATGCAGACTTGATGCTGTGAAGGGCTGCCTTAGTCACAAAATACGACCCATTTCTCTGTGGGCTCTTCGGTGACGTACATCATAGCGGCATGGAGAGCTGCAAGTTCTGCCGATGTCGATGTAGTCGTGTGCGACAATTTGAATTTAATTGTAACCTTCTTGGCTGGAACGACGAATGCGGCAGTTGAGCTGGCACGTGAGGTCGAACCATCGGTATATATATGTATGCGGTCATGAAACGTCTGGTGTAGTAATAGGAGCGTAAGTTGCTTCACAGCCGGCTATGCATGATTGGACTTTTTTGCAATTCCAGGAATATCAAAATTCACTTGAGGCTGTCGTAGGCACCACAAGGGAGATGAAGGCTTTGTCGCCGGTGTAAAAGATGACGGTATGCACTCTTGATGAGCGCTAATCACTCGTGAAAAGGTCGCTTGAGGCCTTTCGGCTGGTAGGGAGGTCAAATGATGGTCGGGGATCCTTGACAGATGGCGAATGTGCGCTCTGAGAGAGTCGACAACTACGTGTGTCTGGATCATATGGTCCCCAGCGATGGCAATTGTTGCTGCTGTTGACGTGCACCGAGGCAGCCCTAAACACGTGCGTAGGGCTTGACCTTGTATGCTCTCCAAGGCGCGAAAGTTCGTCTTGCATGCATTTGACAACACTGGTAGACTGTAACGTAGGAGTCCGAGAAACAGTACCCTGTAGAGCTTCATCATAGAACGGACTGGTGTACCCCAGTTTTTGCCGCAGAGAAATTTAAAGACGTGAGCAATGGCAACCAATTTCCTCTTTCGATAGACGCAGTGAGGGCTCCACGAGAGGTTGCGGTCAATGATTACACCCAGAAAGCGATGTGTCTTAGAATAGGATACCGCTTGACCATTAATTGAAACAGGATACGATGACATTTGTTTGCGCGTAAAGCCAACCAATGCGCACTTTTCAGTAGACAGGCAGAGGCCTTGTTCTCGTAGATAAGATGTCGTCATGGTTGCCGCCTGCTGAAGCCTGGCTCGTACCTGAGGTCGAGTCACCGCAGAAGCCCGGATGCAAATGTCGTCGGCGTATATTGAGACGTGAACTGACCGCGGTAGGTACTCCGCTAGTCCTACCAAGACAAGGTTGAACAGAATGGGGCTCAACACTCCACCCTGCGGCACACCATGCCTCATGTAATGTTCCGAAGTTGGGCCGTCTTCAGTCTCTAAGAAAAAGCACCTCTCAGTTAAATAGTCCCGAATCCATTGATACATCCGGCCACCAACTCCAACAGCCTCAAGCGAGTTCAGTATGGCCTCATGGGCGACGTTGTCGTATGCTCCTTTAATATCTAGGAAAAGTTCCACTGATAGGCGGTTGAGGCTTTTTTGATTTTGGACCCAGGTTACGAGGTCAATAACGTTGTCGATGGACGAGCGACCTCGACGAAAGCCTGTCATGGCGTCCGGATAGATGTTGAATCGCTCTAGGTACCATTCCAAGCGAGCAAGAATCATTCTTTCCATCAGTTTACCGACGCAGCTCGAAAGCGCAATCGGACGGTATGCATGAGAGCTCAAGAGGAGACTTTCCAGGTTTCAGAATGGGGATTAAGCGGCTCGATTCCCATTGTCTAGGAACGGCGCCATCCTGCCAAGACTCGTTGTAGTAGCTGAGCAGCTCATCACGTGCGTTATGTCCAAGGTGGCATAGGGCAGCATAAGTGATGCCATCAGGTCCTGGTGACGACGAACGCCTGCAGGTCGCCAACGCAGCATCGAGCTCTTCAAGTGAAAAGAGCACGTTCATTTCTGGTACACGTGCCTCAGGGATGTCATTCAATGCTGCGTCAGTAATGGTGGCCACGGACCCAGCAACCCGTGCACAGAACTCTTCAGCCACTTGAAGTTCCGAGCGGAGTTGGTATAGGGCCAGAGCAGGAAAGGGCTTCCTTTGATGCGGAGATGAGCGAAATCCCCTAACAGTTCTCCATATGTACGAGAGCGATTTTCTGGGATCAAGCGACTGACAGAAAGTTTTCCATCGCTTGTCATCCAGTTTATCTATACGACGCTGTACTTTCTTCTGTATGCGTCGTGAAGCCCTCAGATCCAAGACGGACTTCGTGCGCCGATACCTCCTCTCCGCCCATCGGTTAACGTGCACCCGATTTAGGTGCACGTTAAAGAACCCCAGATGGTTGAAATTCCCGGAGTGCCCCACTACAGCGTGCCTAATAATCGGTTTTCGTTTTCACGCGTAAAATCCGATAATTAATTAGTCGCCGATAGTACGCGTGCTGAATACTCTTCAGTGCAGGCGTTGTCTGCTACGCTCTTACTTTTAGAATGTTCACGTCTTGCCTTTGTTAACCATGCCCTTATAATAATGAACGTTGGCATTCTTTAAAACTCCTACCAACTTTCTATTTACTTTTTTGACAGTCTATTTACATTTACATTCTAGTAACATTTGTTCATACACAGTCAAGACTTCCTTCTTGCTTTTGTATAAAGAATTTTTTCAGTACACCGTTAACAGACTTTCTTCTTACTTTTGCATAAAGAATATTTTCAATACACTGTTAACAGACTTTCTTCTTACTTTTGTATAGAGAATGTTTTAAATACACCGTTAAAAGACTTCCTTTTTACTATTGTATAAAATATATTTTCAATACACTGTTAACAGACTTTCTTCTTATTTTTGTATAAAGAATGTTTTAAATAGACCATTAAAAGACTTCCTTCTTACTTTTGTATAAAGAATATTTTCAATACACCGTTAACAGACTTTCTTCTTACTTTTGTGGAAAGAATGTTTTAAATACACCGTTAAAAGACTTCCTTCTTACTTTTGTATATAGAATATTTTAAACACACTGTTAACAGACTTTGTTTTTACTTTTGTGTAAAGAATGTTTTAAATACACCGTTAACAGACGCCCTTCTTACTTTTGTATAGAGAACATTTGTCCCTACACCGTTAAAAGACTTCCTTCTTACTTATTGATAAAGAATATTTTAAGTACACCATCAACATACATTCTTCTAACTTTTGTCTAAATAACATTTGTAATACTCCATCGAATGACTCGTTACTTTTGTGTGAAGAATGTTTTGCTATACACCGTCAAAAGAGTTTTTTTTTTCTGAAGGACATATTCAGTATTGTTAACAGCTCATACTGTTTCCCCCAAAAAGTTTAGAATGGAAATTACAGTTCATTTGATAAATTATAGGATATCTTATAAATTTTGCTAGCACACTTAATGGCGACATACAACCTAAGGAATCAAGTCCTTTATCTTAAATCACACTTCACAGTAACGAAAGGTTTACAATTAAGTTTCACATAAAATATTCTCATGTAAATCCCAAAATCGTGCACATCCTGTTTATAAACAATGTTTAGGTGATCATCTGACCGTATGGACATGCATGTACGATCGAAGATTGAGCCAACTAATAAAATTAAAGCTGCGTCACATATGTACTCAGCATAAACTCAACTATACTCGCCTGCTGTCACACAGTGGCTATAAAAATGGCGCGTAACGCTCTGTGCAATCGAGCTCGAGTTCGCAGGTTCGATTTCGACCGCATTTTGTCATGGGGGCAATCGAAATGCAGTAAAGGAGCTGCTTTGGTGCACCTTAAAGAACCCCAGGTATAGTCGCAATTAATCTCTGCAACAAACTTTCCAAGGGCTGAATTTATCAATAAAATTTGGTGACATCAGCTTTATTGAGACTTTATGTTGATCATTATTTTAAATGAATATATTTTTGCATTTCTTTAAAGCATTACACTAAATGTAAGCGTATCCAACGCTTTGATGTGCATAACAATTATTCTGTAAAATTGTCCTGGTTATATGCATATAGAGTTCACATGCCACAAAATTCATTTGTGACATATGGCATGGTTCACATCCTCCAGATTGGTAAGCGCATCAATGATAGAATGCGTGAACATTACTCTTTGCTGCCCATGGGCACACAGGTGACCACTTACCTGCATTCTTTATTTGTTGTGAATGTGGCTCTACCTCCAGTTTTAATTGTGTGTATCAGATAAGAAAAGCATGTACAACTCTTGAAATTGAGCTTTTGGAAACATACTTATGAAACACCGCTCTAGATGTGCAAGCATTCCATCAGTTATGCTCACCGAGAAAGAATGCATGTAGAATAATGTTTGAATCTTGTGTAGGTGA
This sequence comes from Dermacentor albipictus, assembly GCF_038994185.2. NCBI lineage: Eukaryota > Metazoa > Arthropoda > Arachnida > Ixodida > Ixodidae > Dermacentor > Dermacentor albipictus. The sequence continues at coordinate 2,780,484 of NW_027225576.1, read as the reverse complement.
GTGCAAACACACCCTATTTACAACTTAGTAATTGTTATTGGCTATCTGAGCTACCCACAATGAAACCTTAGGTTCGGTGCGTCAAAGACACTACAGTGAATTTCACATAAACCTTCCCACACTTAAATTGGCATTTTGAGGTACCAAACACTGCATATCAAAAACTATATGCTGGGCATTGTGAAGATAAACTAACATTTGTAAGTCCAGCTTCTGTTCTGTCACTTACTTTGCTTGCAACTTCCTGAATTTTATGGTGGTTTGTTTTCTAAAAGAAGGCGGCTGTACTCAAAACATGCTGGTTGCAAAAGTTAATCCCAGAGTTTTGAGAGTATAAGATTGCAAGAATAGGGTGCCTAGCACTAGAAAGCTTAACCTGACTGCAACAGCATTTAAAAGACACTCAACACTTGCGCAGATGAAGTCTCAAATGGCATTACAAAGTCATTTTGCTCTGTTACTGTCATGATAACACAAATCTGGAAAGCTTTGGTTTCGTGTTCACTTCACGTTGCCTAGTTTTTTTTTTTTAATTTCCTTTCATTCCATAGCAGTATTTTCTGTGATTACTAAAGAGATGGTTTGTTGGTTCTCTTGCTCTTTCCTTCTGTTTATTCTAGAAAAGAAAGTCTGTTCTGTATATATATTTTTTCAAGAAGCACTTCCCAAGATTCCAAATGATATTCTATTCGCACACACACATACATAACTACATACTAATTTTCTAGAGGGTCATGGATAGCAGAGTAGGGGCTGCCACGTCCCCACCAGTCATATAGTTTGGGTGGCCCTGAAAAGGGCCGTTTAGTGTTCCATGCTGCAGCTTGTCACAGGTGAAGTGCACTTCAACACGTAGGAACTGGAGGTACCTAAGCAGAAGTACAGTTTCAGCAAGTTAGGTGCAGGCTCAGCTGGATTCTGTGTTGCAGAACTGGATGGCTCAGATGCTCTGCTGGGTGAATCAAAACCCAAATCGTGGAGGTTGTGATGTGCCCAAGTGAGAGCGGTGACTTCTCAAGAAACATGGCAGTATGAGCCGGATGTGGTGAAAACACATCAGAAGCAAAAATGAAAGCTGGGGCTGAACCTTGGAGGCTTGAAATGCAATTTGTCCGGGTTACAGTTATCAGCATGCTTAAATGCTTGAACGGCATGCTTAAGCCTGCTTGGACGACATTTACCGATAACACCTGGCTCTAGATACCTTACATGTGAGAACACGCTGCTGCACTGATATGATGGACTTTCTGATCGTGTGCTGCTTCCCGGCTTCTGAGGCAAAAATGGTGCTATGCAAGTGCAGTCCTCAAAGGGGGAGCTTGCAGCTCTGTAATTGGACTGGGTCTTGCACTGCTGCACTGATCACTGCTGCCTTTATCCTTTTCACTTTACTGGCCACTGTGGCTTTGGTAACTGTAGCGTGTGAAGATGCCATGGAACAAACGTCAAGACAACACATCCTGGCGTGTGCCGATGAAAGTTGCCATGTGTTATCTTTACTTTTGCTCAGTGGCAACGCAGTGCCTTCAGGAAATTGCAGCTGCGGAAGACACGAAGGCCTGCGAGGAGAAAGATTAGGGAAGTACCATCAGTGCAGCAGTCCATACACAGTTGTAAGCTACCCCGAATCCAGTGTTACCACCAAATGCCACCTGTGCAGGTCAAAGGATGCCATTCAAGCACTCTGGACAATAGTGCTAATGACTGTATTAGTGACAAGATTCTTGAAGCAGACAGCTTGAACATGGCTTGAATAGGTGATTCGCGACAATGACAATAGAACAAACAAGGACACGTTCCAGCACATAAGAAAAATGAGAAGAGGTGCAGAGACAAAAGGATAACTTTTCTTTGAACATGTCTGTTTTTGAATTCCAACTAGCCCAACTGTCGGTCTCATACAGAACAGGCATTGTGGCCTTTGGACGCATTGCTCTATGGCAGTCAGATGACTGACTATGGCAGTTGGGGTTAATATAAGTCCATCAACCACTGACAGCTTCAGTGAAAGTGCAAAAGAGGAACAACAACATATCCTTGCTTGTAGTTAAGCCTCAGGCACTGAGCAGTATTCCGGAGGTCATCAAGATGCCAGACCTTACTTCTGTTACTTAAGGTGTTGCAGCGCCAAATATTCAACTGAGACGACTTGAGTGGAAGTTTTAAAAAGTCCCTGGCATGTGGTAAAATCCCACCCTCGAAGTGGTCTCCCATTATTTCCAGAACAACCACAGGAGCACTGTCAATCAGGAAGCAGTCTCCAGGCTTCACATGTTGCAGTTTCTGCTCGACTTGGTTCTTGGACGAGTGCCTCAGTTCGGAGATTCTCCTACTTAGCTGCGAAAGTGGATTGTTGGAGGATCACAGCGACTTCTTCATTCGTCCAAGATAGCTTTCAAAAGGGAATGCACTAAACTGATCCAATGGGCCATGGTCCCGGCACTGGTCAGAAAGATGAATTAGTGAGTGCACATTGTACACAAGCTGTTTTTTTCCGTATAGCTCACTAAACTCTTGAACAAAGTACCTCAACACATCTTTGGCGAAATCATTGTATTCACAGTAGTACTGAGGTGATGCTAAAATTCTGATAGCTACATGAAACATTAGAAAATGTTTGTAGTGTGTTGGAGGCAGAAGAGGCTTTAGGACAACAGGCCCCACATAAAGGAGGAATGTGCGAAACTCCGTTGCCTTCCAACGATCCAGTTCTTCTGTACCCCTTGGCTTTCGCTGGAAATATGTTGGAAATGCTTTGGATGGCTCTCGCAGGCTTTCATTTAGTTGGCAACGATACAGTCTGCTCAATCTATTACTGTGGCCTTGGCATACCCAATTCTTTAAGAGTCGTCGCATGACTCCCAGGCAAACGAGGTGCATGTATTCAGATGGGAAAAATGCAATCATGTCGACATCAAGCGATAGGAATGGTGAAAAACCAGAATGGTGGCGCTTGTTCTCTTGAGATCGAAATGATGCATTCGTTCGTGTTCGTGCGTGCAGTTTGGGAAATGTGACCCTGTTTTCAATGTGCCGCCCTTTTTGGTTGCATCGCTCACAGGCATAATAGCCAGTGTGGCCAACAATACATTTCACGTAGCTCCTTGCTGGAGCATCGCACACCATGGCTTTAATGCCCACCTGTACTCGAACATCTCCTATGCTTAACCCTTCAGACGCAAGCTCCAAGACCTCTCGCACAAATGGCTCTAGATAATCCTGCAGAGATGGTGGCTTCCCTGCATCACACTACACACTTACAACAAATGGTGGTCATGCCACCACATTTATAATGCGGCACAAAATGGGCCAAAAGGCAAGCTGGCTACTTCTGTAAAGAGGGACTCCATCGATGTTGCCCTGTAGCTCCAGTTCACTTGGAACTACTTGCCCCGGCGGCAACACTTGACGAATTCCTGCTGCAAGGCCAAAGTGCACAAAAGACCCATTTTGCTCCACCTGAGCTTTGCGCTCAGTTCTCAAAACTGTCCTAGCATCCTTTGGAAGGTCAGAGAAGCCTCTTCGACGGCAGAAATCGAGGACATCGTTAATGCATGCATGATTCATGTTATGTTTGGAAGCAATGACAGCAAACTCTTCACTTGCTGTCATTTGTTCAGGAGATACACGTGACAGCACTGCGCTACAAGTGAGCGCTATTCTCTCATCTGGCCCCGTGCAGCTGTCTGAAGCAACAAAGTCATCAGACTCATCCCAAGATTTGCTACGTTGGAGACTACCTTTGTCACTTGAGCTACTATCAGAGTCGCTGTGCTCCCGTGAAGACATATCCACAATTTCTGATTGGAATTCTTCAACAAAAGGTGCACCTTGTCCGCAGACGCTGTTGACTATGGCTTCGCTTCCCGACTGCTCGTTCCACAGTTTGAGTGGAGGCTCACCCCGTCGTCCGTCGAAATTGAACTTCCTGATTGCCTGCTGCTTCCCAGCTCCGTAGGCGAAAGTGGCGCTACGCGAGCACTGTCCGTAAAGGTGGTGCTTGCAGCTCTGTCGTTGGACAGGGAACCCGATGAAGGCCCAGCAACAAGCCGCGCGAGTCCTAGTTCATTCAATATATTGTCGTATTCCTTTCTTACGACTCTACATTTTCTCCACTTGGAAGTCATGGTGTGCGAAAGAGACGAGTCAGAAGCCCAAGCCGCAACGCTGCAACCCGTGCCAAAAAACGCGAAACGACAGCGAGGCGAAGGCGTGCACAGCAGCAGCGCAGTGGGGCAGTCAGTCAGTCACAGCAAGGAGCAGCCGAGCAGCTAGCACATGAGCCGAACAGAATCGAACCGAGCTTCGTCCGTTCGTGTTAAAGGTCCGTTTGATTCGCCCGCACCACTGTGAACCAGTTTCCATCGATTCGCGAGAAGTTCGGAGCTCCATTTCTGCGGTGCAGGCACAGCGCGACACTCGAAACGAATGACAAGGTGCAGACGTGGTGCAGACGTGGTGCCGGCGTTCTGTCCGACTAATGTGTACAGAGTGCGTAAGTTTGAAAGATCCTGAACTTCTGGTATGATCAGCTTCTGAGGCGTTCATACACCCGCGCTTGTGTAGACACGGCAGATGCACGGATGCGGGCTTTTAAAGGGAAGCTGAAAGGTTTTCCAGAAAAAATGAGTGAACATGTGTACATTATGGTTTTCAACCCTCCGAATTCGAATGTCATATCGAAATTGAGCGAAAGAAAGCGCAAATATATTTTATTTCGACGAAAAGTGCAGCAGCGGACACGCCCAGCTCGCGCGTCTCGTTTCCGCCTGTGATTGGTCGGGCGACCCGTGACGTCAACTTTAGCGACCGGCCGCTGCCGCTCCACATGAAGCGCGGTGCCAGGTAGTTTGGTGCCGTAATAGAAATTTCAGAGGTAATAGAAAATTTAGAGAGACTGCGTTTTTCTGAAGAGTTAGGCGTTGCTCCCTACATGTACGAGCCGATTGCAAAGAGCCGGCCTCTCGAAGAAGCAAACGATGCTGGTGCGAGCAGTGCTTTCGACGAGAACGAAAGCGAAGTCTTGGGATCTCCTCGTGTTGGAAATGCTCTTTGGTGAATATGTTTTTTGCAAAGCGATCTAGTGAACTCGCCGATCTTTCGCCGATCAAGTGAGCTCGTTTCCGGTCAAACAACTGCAGTGTTGTGTTCCTGCATGCCTCCTCGTGGAACGTAAGCGGGGATGCGATCGTCGGCATTTGTGCGCTGTCCAAAGCTGTCGGCGACCTATAAAGACGGTTCAAACGCGTGAAAAGCTTCCCGGTTCATGCAGTACGTGTAGTGACCTTCATCTGTGCGCCATCGGCACACTACTCGTAACCGAAGTCGTAAAGGCGGCGAATTCCGTCGGCTACGTAAGACGGTCGGTTTCTCGCTGTGCGCGAGAGACGGGGGGAGCGTAGCGTCCTGGCGTGCGCCGGCTTTCCAGCACATACAAACTCTACATTTGCACTGTGTTATGGTAGCTGCGTGCAGGCTGTTTTACAACACACGTGCACATAGAAAATTCGCGGCGCTTTGCGACGAAACCTGCGTCGAGGGCGGGAAATAAACATGCACCTTCCGTTCAGCGTGCTAACATGAAGGAGCTCGCAGTAAATCAAAATCCAGGTTTGGGCGAGTTCGTGTATTCATAAGGCCTTCCAACACCAGTTATCATCAGTCAGTCCGCACTCGTGCCGTCTTTGTTTTCGTTGCTCCGATCTTTTCGCGCTGCGTTTAGAAAGCCTGCTAGTGGAAATTCTGGTGATAATCGTCGTCACGGAAGTGATTGGAGCACAGCAGTGTTGTTCTTGAGGGCTTGAAATTCTTTCGCTTTACAGCAGCCTCCCACTTCCTTAAAAGCTTCTTTGCGGGAAGCAATGGAAGACAACATCGTCGCGGCCGCTGGTGTTCGTGCAACCGTAGGCTGCACAGAAAGACGGCATGATCGGCCCACCACATCAGTTGATGCTGCGCACGTTGACCACCACGCTACATACACACAGACGCACCAACAAAGAAATGCGGGGTCGATCGAAGCAGATTGCGACGGCACGCACGCAGAAACAAGCACGGTCAGGCACGGTCACGCAGGCTGCGAAGGAGCAAAACACTAAAGTTGACGTCACAACACCGCGGTTTCCGGTCTCCGCTCGCATCGTCAGCGTCAGCAGCAGCGCGCGGCATTCGACGGGGGGCGGAGCTACAGCGCACTTTCCACCGACGATTACGTCGCTCCTATTCGAAAAAAAAACCCAAATTTGACCTACATGGTTTATAAGGTTCCCGCATCCGTATATGAGCTTCTTATTGAATTCGACAGACTCTTCAGCTTCCCTTTAACGGCGCTTGCGCATATGGGCCATGTCGTCTGCTACGCCGCTGCTTCGCACCTGTACGTCTGCTAAATTAAGTTCGTATACCACCACCTGTACGTCTGCACCACGGTGTAAGAATAGGCTGTGGTCTGCACCAAGCCGGAGCCGACAATAGAGAGCGTAGAGAGGGCGCAAAATAATCGCGAATCAGCTCTGCGCTTTTTCTGCACCTTTTGTTACGAATGGCGAGGTGCAGCACTTCGCGAACTGGTGCAGGTGAATCGAACGTACCTTAGGTGCGTTCGATTCACCTACATCACATACGAACCGTAGCGAAGCCGCCACGAAAAGCTGGATTGTGGATCGGATTAAAACATTGATCATTACACTTTTTTTGTTTTTGTCATTCTCTGATTCTGCTGCGACCCGCGCGACTCGAACACACTTCCCGGTGCGCTTGTTTGCATTGCATATGACGAGCCGTAATTCATGAAGTAATAATGTACTTTTGCACTGGCAATTCGAGAGGTGGCGCATAGTGAAGCCAAAAAATTTCGGGGCTATAAAAGAACGTCGGTTCCTCGGTTTTCTCTCCTATCGTCTATCGTCCCGGATACGTTCCATTGGACATCGTCGCGCCATCGCCATCGACAGTCTTGCCGTAGCCTTCCTTGTTCCCAACGTGCACGTGAGTACGCATTTCTTTTTCTTTTTTTCGTACGAGGTTTTTCTTGTCGGGATTGTACCTTATATGCATTCTCATCTACGGGTCAACGTCGTGTGCGAGTATGTGCGTAGTTAACGGCACGTGCCCAATATGCAGCGAGCGCACGTGTGGCCAGGTGATCGGTCGCGTACTATGTGATATCAAGATGAGCTCTGATTATGCGCACATGTGTTATACTCCGGAATGGCATTGAGTAGAGTGCTCTTTTGAAGCGCAGAAAGACACTAAGCGTATAATTCATGCACAACTTGCGCAAAATAGTTACACCAGACCTTGAATGAGGTCTGTCAGGGATCTGCGAGTGTCACCCGGCCACATGTCGTCTCTGACATCTTTTAGGGCAGCAGAATCCACACACAACCGTGCCGGCCAGGAAATAAATGAGTCGTATCACGAAAAATTCCGACGCTGCTCCTGCGGTGGTGGTTAAAAAAAAGAAATAAGCCGCGTGAATTCTATGCGAACATTATTGCAGCTGAAAAATAATCTAAAAGTCTTCTTTAGGGATCTTTGTCCGTCCCGTACGAGTGGTATGGTTTAGTGCCACAAAATGAGATGAGAATGTACCATTTCGCTTCAGACACATGTTTCAGCCACGTGTTGTTCACAACTTAGAGCAAACGTGTTCACCAGCTTCCGCTAGCTTTATTCTTCATGGGAGACGAGAATGTACGTCGTGCAAAAGGATACGTGCCTAATAAAACGGCCGATTTCGCATGCTTGCACAGAAACCTCCGGCCTTGTGCCGTGGTTCGATTATGTTAATCAAACGGCGCTTGAAAATAGCGGACGGTTTGTGGAATCCAATGGACCCTTTAGCAAAACCTCTAAAACAGATTCACTGCATAGAAAAAAAAATTATCAAAATTCCAGCGTGCCCCGTACTCTACATGGAGACTAGGCGTAGAATGGCTCCTTATACTCGTGGCAATTGTATGCGAACACTGGCACGCTAGACAAGGTGGTGATGTCTTGCCAGCATCCTTAGGCAGAAATTGCGACATAATTTGCAGTAGTGTCAGCCCGCTTCGCAGCAAGTTTATAAGGTGGCTTACATCAGTAGAAGTGGTTCTGTACCCAATTTGCACACCAATTTCTTTTTCGGGACAATCGCGCTTCCCCACAGGCGATTTCCGTCCTTTACAAACCCGACATGTCTTTTCATTGCATTCACTGTTACATTTCATTACAAGTATGGGACATACAGTAGAAATCCATTTGAAAGACAAGTTCGCGGAATGTGGATAATACACCATGAACACTTTGCAAAACTGGCAACTTCGCTTTCCTGCAAAACAAAAGCTTTCACCACCAAAAGCTCATTAGCACAATAGATTTCTGCATCAAGTGTCTGGGGTGTTGAAATGAGGTGCTGGCCATTGTTCTGCAATTAGAGCCTGACTTCTGAATTTAATTTACTTTTTCCCAAAGTCTAATTCAGAAATTGGATTCTGTTGCAGATCTAGCTTGGCTGTACTTGTCTGTCAGAGTGACAAGGATTATCTGTCATACTATGGCTTGTTAACATGCATAACAAAGCATTTCAGATCTTGAATAAGTCACAGTTCAATAGAGGGATCTGCTTATGCAGACAATGGTGCATTCTGTCATTCTTTCATAAAAGAAATGCAGAGATGGGTCAGTTAACAGGCTTATTTTGTTCTGAGAACAGCATTTTAGTGCAGCTGCCTTCCGATTCAACTTGCCTATTGTGTTCAGGATAAGGTGTTGCACCATCTTCTAGCCCGAGGCAAGCCTGGTTTGCATTCTATCGTTGCCCAGTAATTTTCTGCTGCTGTGAAGGTACTTATCAACTTCAATGTATATGAAGTTGGGAGTGTGTTATGTCTACTTTGAGGACTCGCTCGGGGTAAGGGGTCCGCAGTACAGGGGATTTCTCTAGGGACTCATGGGTTGATATATAGAGATGTCAATTCACTATTTCTCCAGCGAGGGATTAAGAAGCACCTCTTTTACAAATATTGCTCCCATGACTGATACCTACATGGTCTGTTTCCTCGCAGAACATAATGAAGCCAACAGACAAATGGCTCTTGTTTTACTTTAGATGAATAAGTATAATGAGAAATTATTGTTTATGAAAAGGCAACTTGCTGCTGATGGCAGCCGAAACCACATCTGCATTACCAGGTGCCTGCTCCTAAGTTTTTTTTACTAAATGGTTCCTGTGGTTAAAACAGCATATGCTTTGTCTGCTACCATGACCTGAAATGGTGCTGGCTAAAACTCCATTGCCAGATTTTGTACACAAGAGCAAACAGCAAAACAAGTGGATGGGAGGATAATTGCCACAGCGCAAATGTTACAGCAGTGTATGTGGGAGTTGGTGGGTTTGTTTGCAACACTGTCCAGTTGCCTTCTTGTCCATGCTCATTTCCCTTTTCCTTATAATTTCTACATTTAAATTAAAATTCACCATTACTTTTATGCTTTCTTCCTTTCTTTCCATTTCTTTCCTTTATTGTCTGTTGGCTTCGTATAGTTGTAACAAAAGATTGGTCCCCTCGGTTCTTCATCTCATTGAATTCTTACTGAAAAGTTCTAGCCCGAGTGTTATTGCAGCAGCATTCTTGGCCTGTATTTTGACTCGCACAGTGCTTTATGAGTGAATGAAATCGGTACAACCTTCTGGCCACTTATTCAACTGCTTTGTCTATACAGGATGCCGAAACCATATAGGGTGGTGAAATTTCCGGAAGAAAATGACAGCTTGGCACTCGTGCCAACATCGTGGCTTGCTCAATATGAAGACCTTTGCTTCTGGCCCCAATGTGTCAAGGGGTCAGAAGTAAAGAGCATGATAGAAAACCAAGATGGGGTACATATCCCGTTGTTGTCATGGCGAGGTGCAGTAAGTGACTACATTGATAACATATTCTGCCTTTTGCTTGATTTAGTATTTTTTGGTATTACTTTGGACATGTGAGATTAAATATAAGAGTTAAATGATCTTGTAATAGGTGACACAGTTCTAAATTTTTGACATACTGGAATTAGACCTTACTAAGTGTAAATTTGTGTGTGTCTAGATCTACTAACACAATGCTTGTTTATCTTCTAAATAACTTATTGCAGGAACATCCATCTTCGTATAAACATCTTGGCGCGCATATCACCGCTAACTTAACTTGGGATGTGCACATAGCATACATTGTAAATGACAAACCGTTTGCTTGGATATGTTCGTCGCAGTTTTTCCATATCGTTCTTCATTGAAGCATCTCTTATATAACTAATTAATTAGATCAATGCTTGAATGTGCTGCATCAATATGGGATTCATTTCAGGAAAGTTCATCGCATGCAATTAAAATGATATAGAACGATACTGTTTGTACTCTACCGTCTCTTGCTGGTCGCTGCAAAATGTATCGCACAGTGCTTTTTTATCATTTACATTACCATCCGCGCCTGTGTCACAAGTTTACTCTTCCTCCCCAGTTCATACCATGTGTCTGCGCACCCATGTTCAAAAAGTTGCAGTGCCATCCAACAGTCTCAGCAGAACAGTAAACTCTTCGTCGCAGGCCCACCACTCAGAGTTGTGGATTTCTTTTGTATTGGTATTTAATAATATCTGGGAGCTGTTCGTGCATTGTGGAAAGAATATTTGTGTTATAAATAAATATCCGAGCTTGGAAGCAACAGAAGGGAGAACATTGACAGCTTGCTTACTCAAGACAGTTTCATGGCCCTGCAAATGCATGCACATTACCTTTTTCATATATTCTGGGGGAGTGGGGGGGGGGGGCGTTCATTGCTGGAAAGAATAAGCGCATAATGCGTTCCTTGCTGGAAACAGCCTGTTCTGATGGCATTTACCAAATTGACATCTTGACAATTAGGACAAATAAAACATTGTCTCGTTGCTTAGCTTTGCTACTTGGATGTTGGGCGTTATGAATACTAGTTCAACTGGACTCTGAAGAACATGTACTTTTCTTTGTGTATGCTGATGAGCAATTTACTGATGCTGAAGAAATAATTTTTCTTTTTAGTCTCCCTTTAAGACCACGGTGGCTGGGACGAACACAGTTCTGTCGTGCCCCCCTTAAAATTTGTTTGTAAGGTTTATGCATGATGAAGTCATATAAATAATAAATATATAATAAATAAAATAGTCGTAATTATTGTTAGCAAGCGCCGTTGTTGCATGTCCAGAAAATTAAACAAGCCTTTGTGGTATCGTCTTATGAACAATTTTCTCCTGCCTAGCTTGCAGTGCCTGTAGCCTTATAATTAGCAATGGCTTGAATATTAACAGCGCACTTTTTGTACAGTCCACTCACTCTTGTCATTTTTCGACCAATAGGTTTCAGGTGTAAAACTACCTTAGAAATTTCAATAGCTTGTTGAACATCTAAATTTATAAACAGTGCACCTAGAGGCTTGCACGCCTTTGCCATTTGAATGTTTCCATTCTAAGTTATAGCAAATGCAATCTGCATTTTTGCATTGTGAAAGGGACTTGTAATAACTGGCTCTTTCTTTATTAAGATATTCTCAGGGGCATGGCAGTCTGATGTGTCGTAACATTGGATGTGGGCACTGTGTAACTGAAAACTTGCAACGAATAAAAAAGAAAGGCAAACTAATCCTTTAGTGTCTCTCTTCAGTTCTTCACCACTGATACTTTGATGTCATCATAGCTGTGCAAACTTGTGCACAATGTCTGTGCAGTTTGCTGTGGGCATTTTTAGCGGTCACAAATTTCTTGTTCATGACATTTGTCTGTTGCAGAATGTTGCCTGCACAGCTTAGCAGCTTGCTTGTTCTAGTGCCTGTTATAATCTGTATTGAAATATTTCAAAGGCACTTATGACAAGGCCTCAAGGGGGTTGAAGAAGGCAGAGTCTCTGTCTGGTGTCGATACCACAGAGCAGTCGGGCAAGTGCTTGTTTTCTTCTTGTTTTTTTAATGCTTGTGCTTATGGGAGAGGGGAAGGCAAATTTAGATCAAGGTTACAGTTACAGAGCAGTCGCTTTGCTGACTGGGCTGACCAGGAAGCTAGCAGATGTGGGGGGCATCAGGCAGAGCTGGCAAGTCAAAGTGGATGCAATAAATGTTAGCAGGATACAGTACAGCAACTTCCAGATTAATTTAACCTTGTGTTGCCATGTGCTTGCCTCTTGGGTAGCTGTATAATTGTCCCCCAAATTGGTGGTGTATTGTTGGGTACATGAACCAAAATGATCTTTCTTTTACTGCAGTACTTTCTTTTTCTTCAAGGAAGCTGTATGGATTTTCTGTCCCCCCCCCCTTTTTTTTTAGCTTCATCCTATTTAAGCAGCCCACTTTTTCTTTCACTACTACCTTTGCCTTGAAAAGTTCTGAATTGTTAATTTAGTATACAGTGTTCCACGTAACTTGAGCCAAACTTTAACCCTTTCAATGCTACTGACGTGCAGGTACGTCTCCGTGTTTCGGTTCTGTTGAGTTTCTTTTTGACATTCCTTTTGTCAGATAGGAGTGTGAAGACCACACCAAGAGAACATTTGCCATCATCTTTGTCCATATTCAATTTCTGCACAACCAACATTAAACCGCTGTGTTCATTTTATAACAGCCAAGAAAGCAAAAAGGGCACTGGGAGTGCGTTACATACGAAAAAACACGACACTGAAAGGGTTAAAAATATGCAAATGCAATGTAGCTGGACCAAACCAAGCTAATGTTTTTTGCCGTCACTTGGTGATACTAAGATTTTTTTACATTCTCTCTAAATACATAATTAGTCGTAATTAATCATCCTCTCAAAGTAGATGAAAAGTGCCAATGACAACATTGTAGAACATGAAAAATTCCCGATACTGCTTCCTGTTGCTCCATACGTGCTACATAAAATTGTTTTTCGAACTATGAATGAAGCCTGTGAATATACGCAAAGTGCCTTGAGCAGCCAGTCGTGTGGCAATTTTGCATGTATTTGCGGGCTTCTTTCACTCTCGGAAAAACACTTTTATGTAGCATGTATTGAGCAACACAAAGCTGTATCGGGAGTTTCTCATGTTGCTCTACAATTTCCTCCTTGACACTTTTCATTTAGCTATAATATTGGAAAGTTAATTAAGACTGTGTTTTAGCAGAATGCAAAAATAATCTGAGCAGCTCCTAGCGATGGCATATTTCAAAGTTCCGCATATTTTCAAAGTTTGGCTGAGGTTATGTGAAACACCCTGTATAGTGCCTCAAAAATGAATGTACATGCATAAATCTTCAGGCAATGATGCTTGCCATGGTGATGACGACGACGATGCAGCTTCACCTCGACTGGACCTGCCTGCACCGCCCTGTAAGCTTTTTACAAAATAACTATGCAATGTGTTTAATTGAAGAACTCTGGTCTTTTATTAGGGTTCTTGAAACTGCAGTCACCATTAGGGTCTAACACGTCTGTGATGACCAGCCAAGTATGAATTCTCCGACTAAGTTGAACTTTAGGATCTGAATAACAAAAAAACTTTGTCCCATGGAAGTGTATGGGCTTCAGCCACAACCTTTGGTTGGGATCTAATACACTGGAGTTGACTTAATGGAAGTCTGCTGCAGTACAACCTTCATTTTGCCTGTGGCTGCAAAGCTTGTCACTCTGTTGCTGTGCAGACCAATATGCACATGTCGGCATTTGTTTTGGCTTATCTGAGCTACAAATATAAAAGCAGATGACACTGAAACTCTCTTGCTATTTTAATGCTCTAAAGCAGTACTGAACCACCTGTTGATCTTACCAAGCAAACATTCTGCATGTAGCAGATGGAGCTAACAAACAGTCTGTACCGTCAACTTTCCAGTAGGCTTCTGCTCTCCATTTTTTTTTAAGTGGTGGCCAGCTTCCAGTTGACATTATATGGTACCAGCCCATAGCGAATGGTCATTGGGAAATTTTTTGATGAATTACTTTTGTTCACACCCTGCCAGATTCATTACAGATTATTAGGAAATCAAAACCGACAATTGTTAATGCATCACCTCTCCTTTATCACTCAAATTTTTTGTCTGAGGCCCATTTTAAGAAGTTACCATAAATTACTTTGGAAAAGTAAAGGTGTGTGATAGACCTGTCATTGTTACTGGCACTGCCCCTGCTGGAGAGAACCATTGAATTGAGGGGTAATAAAGAACATATATATTATGCTCCTAATTCCTTTGCGTATACGAGGCCTTTTTTTAAAAAAAAGTTTTTAGTTGTATTCCTTGAAAAATGCTGAACTCATCGGCAGAATTTGTTTCTCAGATCTCGAAAAAGGTTCTCCAGGGCCCCTTTAAATGTAGCTATCAAACGGGCTATGTGCTTACAAATGCCTAGAGCTCTTCCAGGAAGGCAACCTTTAAAAGTTCGCAAGAAGTTTGTAGGAACCTCTTAAAATCTCTCTAATCTATAAAATGGCCCATTGCATGCTAAGCCCTCATCCTTTGTCACAGACAAGTTTGAAAAGTGATTTTAATAGTGCATTTAAAAACAGTGTCCCCAAAAACAAACTTTTTTGCATGCCTTTTCGGCTTTATTGTACATTGTGCTGATGATGGCCCACCTTGAGTCCCGTTTTTGTAACTCCACCAGATCGCTATACGAAACTCGGAAGTTATCGAGCAACTTTATTTTGATATTGCACCATATTGTGTGCAATGCTATATCTAGGGCAGTTGGCGTTCTCAATGTTCCATTTCGTGGAAAATTTGGACACACCAAATCAAGAACTTCATGAAAGCACCACTGTGTATGCCCACTTTCCTATGTGTGCATGGCGTTTCCTGTCTGCACTCGGTCACTGCGATGCTTACGCAAGACCTTCAAGGATGGAAATAGCACTTCTAGTATATTTCAAGCTGGTTACGATGATTACTACACTAGGGATGCAAGGGCTGCTACGCTATGCACACATTATGCCAGAACTAAGCAGAATGTCTGTAATTGTACAATATTTAGGCAATATAGAAATGAAGGAAATGTGTGCCCACAAGGTTTCTTGCAGCAAATCATGGGCTGGGGTCTTCTTGTTTATATAATGGTCTATGAAAAATAGCAGTTTGTTGCTCTATTATTCTGGCACTAATTGTGGATTGTTGTTGCTCTTCACTAGCTGCACCAGCTCATGAGAGCATCACTGGCACATCCCTGGAGCCACTTGCATACGGAGGCCCTGAGGAGATGATGCGTGAGTCTCCTTATATCTTTACATGGCCTATGAAAGTTGATTAATTTCGAGGTTGCTGTTATCCGACGATGCATTCTTCGCACCTTAAGGTATGACACAAATGTTGTTGTTAAAACATTTACCATAAAAGGTTGCTGCCCCCAGGAAGTGGATCCATCAGGGGAGGGGGAGGAGCGAAGGAGGGGGTCAATTCAGATATTATTGACCAAATGTTATCTATATCTTTCTGCAGCAGAAAGCTTTAGGCTTTGAAATCACGATGTTATTAGAAATGTCTCTCCTGCATCGTATTTTAAGAAGAGCACAATGTGTTCTATGGCTATCTTAAATAAGCGCCATAGGTATGGTGCAAAGTTTCTACAGGCAGATGTTTTCCAACCATTCGATGCTTAAGCAAAAATGATGACGTATGTTTTAAAGAAATAATTTCGCTAACCTTCAAAGTACTCCCCATTAGACACAATAGCTTGGTTCCACCTCTCTTCCTATTGCTGAAAGCCCTCTAGGAAGTCCTTCAGTTAAGCCCTCCAGCAGCAATGTCCTTTCCTATTGAATTGTAGTCCTGTCCCCGAAACTCCTGAGCACCAGTTTGCATATGGGGAACAGAAAAAGTTGCATGGTGGTACATGTAGCTAGCAGGGAGAGTTTTCTCACAGTTTGTAGACTAGGCAACAGACAACCACATGCAAGTGTAGATCACTTGCTATATGCATGGCAGGATTGGATTGCACATTCACTCTTGCGCTCCAGTCTGACCATGCTATGTGACGCGGACTTGCTGTGCTGCAGTGATAGTACACAAATCCAAACTGTGCATTTAAAAGCTTTAGCAAAAGTTCATTACGAAGCGATATCTGTCAAGGTGTCTAGCCAGGACTGGCTGGAAGCAATGTTAGCCCAGCCTAGGTGTGCAGTGGTGTGTGTCCACTGTGGATGCTAACTGCCATTCCATGCGAAGTGGGGCTTGTGTATGCGTGGTTCAAGGCTGTGTTCGAATTATGTGTGGTTCGAGGCTAGTTTAGTGTTCAAAAGTGATCGAAACTAGCTAGGCCCTACTGCTACAACACTGATAAGCAGTGGCCAAAATTTCATTTCTATGTGGGTGGGTGCAGCTGAGCATCAGCAGACAATAGTTGGCTTCTCCTGGAAGTGCAGATTTTCACTTATTTGAGCCTGTTTAGTAAACTGTGTCTATAAATATACCCAGTAACAGCAAGGAAGAAGTGCACAATATTTTTCATTGGTGTTGGCTATGGGCCAATGGCAGCGCTGTCTGGGAATGTGCGCATTGACGTCAAGGGGCAGTTGCCAGCCGCCCCAAGAGGTTGAGGAGAAGGCCTCTGTTGAAAAGGTTTGAGAAAAAGATGACTCCGCACTCCACTTCTGAGCTGTACGTGCTGCACACAAGTGCAAAATTTGGCTGAGGTACAGTAGCATGTGCTATCTGCAGAAGGCGTTTTTCACTAAGCCTGTGGTGTGGTTAGGAAAAATCTGCATTTAGAATTTTTATAAAATGTGATTACCTCTAGGAGAAGCCCAAGTATTGTCTAGCCACACTGTTTATTGGTATTGTATCCGTCAGCTCTCGCTAATTTCGATTCATTTCGAGAACATTTGACTAGCCTTGAACCACACTCGACATAAGGTGAGACATGTTCACATGCTAGCTCACTCTCACCCCTGGCTGCTCATGTATAGATGAATCGATAGACTTATGAAACTGTTGACAGTTACTCTAAATGCAGCATTTGGATGTGGCTACTATATCCGTAGGACAAGCTGGTGCAATTCAAAGCCGATCCAGACCACTTAGCATGGCCAGAATTGAGCATAAGCGCACACTCCAGTCCTGTCGTGCGCCAGAGCAAAAGCAATACAGTTGCATGTAGCTGTATCTGCTATGGAACATTGATACCGCACTCACTGCGATAAGCCTGCTCGCTGAGCTCATTGTGGCTTGCTGAGGTGCCCTGAGTGGTTTCCGGGCAGTGTCTTTAGAATCTTTACAATCGCTAGTAACCACAGCAGGGTGTGCCATTTCCTGAGGCACCTGACGTTTCTGTGTAGTTGCGAGTAAGAGCAGGAGCAAGAGAGAAAATCTTGGGACTTTTGCTCCTTGAATATGTCACTTTGCTTAGGTACTACAGAGACGTTTCTATGCTCGCCTTGTACGCATTTGTCCCTAGGTGTGGCGGCATTGTGGAGTGGGGTTGAGGTTAAGCTCCGACACTGGCTGCCAGCATTGTAAAGCAGGTATGCAGTGGGAACGGATGCCCTATTTGGTGATCACTGTGTCTAAAGGTACATCAGACGCTTTTCTCGCGGATGCAGCGTTGGTGCCAAGTCAGTCATGCTGGATTATACCTTTTTGGTGCCTTGCGGTGCTCTATGCTAAAAAACAAAAACAAAACACTGATTTTTCTTGGGGAGCAGTAGGCGCTGTAGTAGAGGCTACAGCCCCTACTAGAGGCTTGCAGGCTTTTCATATGCTGCTCTCCGTGACATTTCAGCCGCATTTTTTAATGATCCTCCTCTTTGAGTGAAATAAGCACACGGCACCTTAGCAACTGCGGATGGACGCTACTGCCTGAAACACCACAGGCTTCGCTTTGATGTCATGCCGTGAGGTTTAGGCACTGTGCCTTCTAAATTTTATGAGGCCGGGCCGCATTATATGCGGCCCGGCCTCTACTACATGGTCCCTACTTCTCCCCTGGGAAAATCGGTGATATTATATTGAAGGCTGGCGCGAGGAAGATATCATCCAGCACGACCGACTCAGCATGAGCACTGCAAGCACAAGAGAGTTGTCCGGCACAGTGATCTTCAAATTGGGCATTGGTACCCACTGCGTCACCTGTTTCACCGCGCCAGCATCCGGGCGTAAACTTGACCCCACTCGACAATGCAGCCACGCCCAGGGACATATGCATACAACACAAGCAAAGAAACTTCTCCTTAGTGCCTAGGCAGCGAGATATTCAAGGCGCAAATGCCCGCACATTTCACAAATGCCTGCCTAAATGCAAATATCCTACTGGAACAGGTCGTCTGCTTCCGAAGTTGCATATCTTTGAGGTGTGCCACGATCATGGCCGGAGCTCTTTATGAGTGAACATAAATACAATGTTTCGTTCACTTGTCAGAAATTGTACCATTGCCATAATAAGTGTGAAAAAAATGTGGCTTGTTGCTTTGTGTGTCAAAGCTGCATGTAGCTATCTGGTAGACTAGGAGAGCAAAGGTATGCGACACTGTACTCCACTGTAAGTTTAGGAACAGCCTCAGAGTTTTGGTGCATTGTAGGTGCCAAAATCGGAAGTAGTGGTATCTTCGTGAGCACACAAATTCAAAGTTAAACTGTCCACCACGGTGACATTTAATACATGGAGGGTTGTAGGTATGCCCCGCTATGCCGTAGCTTTCGCAGTGCAAAGGCATTGAAGGACCAGGAGCCCCGCGGAGGGGATCAGGGCGATCTTTGATTGCTTCTGCTGAATGTATTGTACTTCTTACGGCAAAGTATTTCTGAAATAGTTTATTTTAACTTCAAACGCATTTTTATAATGCAATAAAATGTAGTTCACGGCCTTTGAGATGTCGTTACTTTATGCAACAGGCCAGAAATTTTAGCATAAAAAAAAACAACCTGGCACATCTAAACACGTAGCAGTTTACCTCGGCATACTATGATGCATACAGCTGCACGCTTAGTCTTGTGTATGCATCTTGTTAGTATGTTTACTTGTGCTTTAGTTCACCAGCTGTCTCAGTACTTTGCTCTGTTGCTTTACTACTTTATATCTAAATTTTCTCCCTTCATACCTTCAGTTTATAACAATAGAATTTTTGACTGTAGGTCAAGCACATAGAACTCGTTTTTTCAAAGCACTTTGATAATGTAACTTGTGGAAAAGAGCAACTACTTCACTATTCTCATGAAAAGCAAGAACAAAGCCTTATTCTTATTGGTCCTACTTATTTTTATGACATCTTCAAACAGATTCACACCTACAGTTTAGCATTTGCACAGGTCCTTGAAGCCTTTGAAATTCAGATGTGTTTTCAAGGCCCTTGAAAAGCCTTTGAATTTCATGAGTGATACAATCAAAAATGGATTATGCGACTCACTTTCTATGGTGAATCAATGTGGACCTGGCAAACTTCCCACGTTAAAAACAATAGCATAAAAAGCTGAAACCGCCGCGAGTGCTCGGGCATTTCGTTTCGTATGACCTGCATAGAACGGGAAAACCCCACACTGGGCAAGAGCAAGACACCGGCACTTGGTGTTGGCTCCCATCCCATGTTTATGGTGCTTTTATCACGCCCGGTTAGAAGCTAGAAGTACCTAAGGAAGTTGCGAGTGATCAAGGCTGGACATTTTGAATATAACTTATTGTATTTATGGTGCAGTAAAGCTACCTAAAGTGTTTTGGAAGTGTTATAGTAAAAAGTGGCACATGTGATGCTGTTCTGCAACCTGAAAAGGCTTTGGCTTGGCCTTGAAAGTCTTTGAATACCTGTGAACTTTTGTCGCCGAGACCTGTACGAATCCTGGTACTTTTACATTTACCAGAGTGCTCTGGAACAACCAATCAAATGCGCCACAAATGCATTCCTTCTGCTATGAAATAAATCTTCTTGTGTTTCAGCGGTGATGCTGCGGGTGCTGCGGGTGCAGCTAGAGGTGAGGCAGCAAAATAGAGAGCTGCATCATGAGCTGCAGCAGCTGAGGCACGAGGCTACATGTCATGTCTGAGAGGCTACATGAAATTGAGTCTCTTGACAGGACTCGTACCATGCCTCAACCTGCCCAGCGTACGGTGCCTGTGAGTCTTCCTCGGCTGCCTGCCAACAGCTTGGAGGAACTAGAGACGGCCGAGGCAGCGGTAGGCGACGAGACTGTGGCTGCCACCTTGGTTTGTGCTGCCCATTTATTTTTAATTGTAAGGCTATGTAACATGTAGATGCTCTGTGCTGTTTCATGAACCATGCTGTGGGTTCTATGTTAACTACCTATTAAGGGTCGCACACACTGAAGATTTTATAGAAATAATTCTTTTTCCCTGCTGTATAGCTTCTAATGGCATATCTGGACTGCTCCTACATTCTTTAGCATCCATCTAAATGTAGGTGTACACTAGTATAGGCAGGTTGCGAACGTAGTTCCCGCGCCTACTAGGGCGCCCCTCGTGGCGGCGAGCGCGGTAACGGCAGGATACGACCGGCCCGCTGCGTTCGGAAAGCCTGCCTGTGCACTGTTTCGCGCGTAGCTGTTGCCTTTTCTGAGAAATGCCGGAGTGCAACCCGAGCTGCTGTGTAGTGGGCTGCAACAGCACGTACACCAACTCAGGAAGTTGCAGGTTTACAGTTTTACAGGTTTCCAAGCCGACCGACTCCAAGCCGACTGGATAGCGCTCGTCCGACGGCATAAGCTGTGTTATGTTCCGGCGTTATGCCAAGTACGTTAACGCTTAATTGTTTGCTTTTACAGCAATGATGGCAGCAACGGGACACCTGCAGTCAGTGGCGTAGCTAGGTCGTCTGGCACCCGGGGCCCATAAGTCTTCTGTCACCCCCCCCCCCCTGCGTTTAGTCGAGGAAGGCGAGGATATGAACAATTTCCGTGTGTCTTCTGACGTATATGACAACCCCCCCTCCTCCCTCCCCCCCATTGCTACGCCACCGCCTGCAGTGCGTACCAGGATATGCAGCAAACAAAGTAGTTTGTTCCCACACTGTACCGCAGTAAAGCTGTGGAGCTCTTTCCCAATCCTCTCCCATTCAAACAGCGCTATAGGGCTTGCTAAGAGATTTGAGGAGGGGATGCAGCTGGCTGAGCTGGCATACACCCTTGTGCGCCCAGCATATCAACTAAGGGGCAGTTGAGATCACCAAAATTTTTGACAACGTGGTTTATTGGAACCTCCTTTGCACGCACTGAAAAAATCGCAACATAAAAGTATTACACTTCCAGTAACTTGGACGAAAATATTTTCCCAGCGTTCATCCCCTTTTTTTGTGCTTGGGGAGAGCAACCTTGGAATACCACTGGTAGGTCATACGAGTCGTTCGTACGCCCCACGTTCTTGGATGAGATGTTTTGTATTCGTATTTGCCGTCCTGTATGTACAGAGAAACTACCGCGGCGTCCTTGCACTTCCGTGTGGTGCCAGCACGGCAATCACAGCTCCCCGCTAGGATTTGTCTGCTCTCGCCGATCTTCAAGAATCAATGTCGCCTATAATTTCATGCGTCCTAACCGTAGATAACGAAGTAACTTACGCTGAGCTTCATTCATCTCGCTGGTGCATTATTTTTCGTTTGCGGAATAAACCTAGCTGTCACTTCCGATCAGTGCGAGTTCAGCACTTCCCTCACTTCGTAGACGTGCCCCACTTGAAATAGACGACTTCCTTTCTCTAAATTCTTTTCACAAAAAAAGCTATGAAGATCTTGTAATTCCCCAGACCCGGTTAAAATTAATATCGGCACGCTGCTTCGCGCCATCGCTACCGTTTGACAGGGCGCCAAACACACAGCGCGAGCTGCTGACGCCGTGAGTAATCCTACCGCATTCGCGCAACTATTCGTCAGATGGCGCTAGGGGTCGGAAAGACAGGGCGCCGCCTAGCACTTGCAACGTGCCCATAGCAGTATGCCAGTGGCTGCCAGGATCAAATGTGTGAGCTCACCAACGCCATAACCACTAAGCTACCTTAGTGGCTTGCTCTCTTTGTAGAGATACATTTATGACTAAAGAATAGGTTGTTGAGATGATAAAAAGCATTGCTGACACAAAGGGCAAACTGTGCCAGCTTTCTGTAAAAGGACGCAATGCA
The DNA here is from genome assembly GCF_038994185.2 of Dermacentor albipictus. Classification (NCBI taxonomy): domain Eukaryota; kingdom Metazoa; phylum Arthropoda; class Arachnida; order Ixodida; family Ixodidae; genus Dermacentor; species Dermacentor albipictus. The sequence goes on along the minus strand of NW_027225576.1, from coordinate 2,758,437 downwards.
GAACACTTGTGAATAAATTATTTTTGTTGTACTAGTTGATCCATTGTGAATGATAAATATCAGTACAAACAAGTGGGACACGGCACAGAAAGAGAGGGGCGGTAACTGTATTGAAATCATTTTGATGTGCAGTTTCCTGAAAAAAAAAATGTTTTGAAAATTGCATTACAATTGGATATGGGATCAAAACATGATTTGCAGTCTACTGTACAGGCTGTTGAAATGCCCCATTGCTTGCATACTAACCAGCACTATCACATTTTTTTCTTCTGCTACAAGTCCATGAAACAAACTCCTCAACTATGTAGTTTCATGCAGTGATTCAAAGCATTTTCCAAAACACTAGCAATTACTTTAGGGATGTAAACACACATGCACTGCAGCCACTGTCACTTTTTATTCCGCTACTTGCATTTTTCAGCACCTTGTTTTATCTGCTTCTATGCTACATTATGTATGAGTATTCATTATGGGCTTATTTTCCATGCCTGAATGCCAAAGGTTAGGTGGGAAAGTCGGTCAACTTGCAAACAGCTCGAACCATTGCATATGAACATTCATGGTGAAAACAAATGCCAACAATAGTGAACAGCCCACAAAGGGGTCAAAACATTGTTCCAAGTATTTTTTCACCTTGGTTGCCATCGGTTGTTTTTCACCATGCTCCTTCCTCATCATGTTAGACCTGCAATAAATGTAACGTTGACCAAAATAATGTTGTCGAAGGCGTTAGATGTTCTGGCTTCTGTGTAGAAGCCGAAACGTCTAATCCTTTTGACAAGCAAGTCAAAGCAAGTGTCAAACCTTCCAAGCTCGTAAGTGGCTACCTTCTGTGCCATGATGTGATGGGGGAGAAACCTGAGCCAAACCTGGCTGTAGAACATCTGTTGTAATAAATTATTTAGCGCGCTCTGGGGTTTGCCAGTATAATTGTGGGGTTTTAGAGTCCCGCACTTTCACTTAAAGGGATAGACAACTGCTCAGAACATGAATTGAGAAAACCACACTTGTGAAAATATTTCCTCTCCTACTGGGTAAAACGAGCCATCTTTGCGAAAAGTCGTGGAAAATGACCTTTGACTCCTCATGCAGCAAGAACATATTCATAACAGCCCTGAAGAGGATGGAAAACTCGGGTCTTGTTAGTATTAATTTATGATAAATGAGGAACAGCGCACTGAAAACAGAAGATGAAAGGAAACGTAGACACACCACAACTTCACTTGCAACTGGAATATTTATTGAATGAACGAGTTAATATACACTTGAACTGCATATTCACCTGCAAGGCACTGAACAATTCATGACATGCATTTGTGGTTAGATTAGGTGACACTAAACAATAATGAATTAACAAAAAGCCAGTTTGTTGCTTGGCTATCAACAATTTGCGTGGTCTACAGCGGAAATTGCTTTTTGTTGGAGTGCTATTGAAGGCTAGCTAATGCATTCTGGTCCTGCTTTCTGTATTCTATAAGCCCCACAAATTTGACATGTCAATTGGTCAGGGTGGTGAAAAAGAATCTAGGTCATGGTGAATTCTGCTGTGCACCCATAGTCATGGCAATGCATTGCCAAGTGCGAGGAGCAAACATTGCCCTTCAATCCATTTTGGTGCTCCCTCATGGGCACGTTTACACACTGGACTAAATGTCCCACGTACACTTGGCCACACTTGAGGGGGATGCTGTACATGATTACAATGGTGCAGGGCGTAAACATATCAGTTTGCCTAACAGGGCAGACATCTTTTGCATTTGCACCTATTTCCACATGTTTTCTTACACTGCGCAGACACTAACCACTTTTATTTTGCTATAGAAGACCACATCTAGGCCATGCCAAGATTCCACCTTTTGCAACCTTTGCAAAAGCTGGTGGAAGTGTGGCATAATGGCTACCTTCTTCCTTTTCCTCTGGTGAAAAGAAAAAAAAAAGTTTCTTTTTAGACCAAGCAAATCGTTGATAGCAGAGCAGCACGCTGGTTTTGATTTTTGTTAATTCATTGGTGTTTGGTATCATGTGAGCTAACCCCTAATGCACGTAACGAACTGTTCACTGCCTTGCAGGCACATGTCCAATTCAAGTGTGTATTAACCTATTTGTTCAATTAATTTTCCACTTGAATTTTCCAGTTTGTGATGTGTTTATGCCTCGCTTCGTTTTCAGTGCGCTGTTCCTTATTTACCATGAATCGGAGAACTATCGCGTGACTTTCCATTAGTGTACATGGTTCATAATATGTTTATTAGTACTGAAGTGCAGTCCACTTTTTCTGTTATTGCTTTCATTTAGAATGTGCAGACAAACCTTTGTTAGTCGTGAGTATAAAAGTGGCGCTGCCTTTATTTTCGATGAGTTACCGTATCTACTCGCATAATGATCGCGCTCGCGTAATGATTGCACATCTGAATTTTGTCGTCAAAATTAGATTGTTTTGTCTAGCTAATGATGATGATGCTTACCATCTGTCGAATGCTGTCAAATGCTATGCAAACGACTCTTGAAGAGATACCAAGCGGTCTGCACACACCAAACATCCTTAAGCAGATGCCCTATACCATTCCTTTCATCACTTTCCGCACTTCCATGAAAAGAAAAGCTACAACCAAACTTGCCTTGGCTTTGTTATTTGTAGGCTTCATTATGGTTTACCAACAACAAAAAAGGCGCCTTTCGATTCTTCTCGTTTACTCGTGGGCAGGCAACCGCAACTAGTCTCGAGCGGCAACTATAGCGGCCATGTTTACACTAATACATTAGAAATGTACCCTATTCACACGCCGACGCTTGTAATATAGCTAAGATATTCGCCTACCCTTAACGGAAACATGCCGTATTAGGATAGCGAAGACAAATGCAGAAGTTTCCGCAGCATGCCTGCCATGTGTTTCTATATCACTGACGGCTAGGCGCGCACCCATCTGTTTCTGTGCCCTCAAAGTAAACATGGCTATGTTATTGTCGCAAACTTGCAGATATTAACGATGCTATTCATTACTGATAGAGCAGAAACTGTTTCAATGCACGTAATAGACTCGCAAAAAGAACAAAAATCTCATTCGGTGCGTTCGGCTTGCTCCGCCGGCCGCCATATTTATTTTGGTGTCCCACACTGTTACAGCGGCAGCCGCCTGCTTGTTGACCTGTTGTAATCCCGCAGCAAAATTATTTTCGTGAGAAATTTAACCCGCGTAATGATTGCACCCCTGAATTCGCTACACCTTTTTTGACAAGAAAGTGCAGTCATTATGCGAGTAAATGCGGTAGTTGGCTTGGCAAGTCTATCAACAAAATAACGACAACGGGAGCCAGCCAGCCATGACGCAGGTGTAAAGTTTGGCAACGCTAACTTACTGTACCAGCTTTTTATTTTCCAAAGTGGTTGACAAGGTCAAAATGTAGATGGTTGATCACAGTTGCGCTGACTCCCGTGAAAGTAGAATAAATGGGCTGCTTTCATAATTTTCAAAGTGGGCTATTTTCATTGCTCTCACTTCTCGGTGTTGTGTTGCTAGAGGAGGGACTCTTCTTTTTTAGAGGCTGCTCAAATAGAAATATACTTTGCAAAATACCCACAGTAACATTGCTGAAAGTGAGCGTTTCGTTACAGTTTAAAGAAATTAGGTCCCTAAAAGATTGTCAGTCCATTTAACAAAAATATGAAAAATCTGGAAATTTCATGTTGGTATGTCAGTAGCTGTTTTGTGCCATAAATGTGTGTGTATTTGTCTTTCCTGCACACTGATATTGCATCTCCTAATTATGCACTGCAAATTTGCATGCAAATAGAATTGGTGCGCTTACAGTAATTTTAATGATGGTGAAAGCTTGGCAAGGTAGTTACTATGAAACATGGTTACAGTACTAAGGATGATCAAATGCAAGCATGAAATGTACTGAACAGACAGATCTGATACACTTCGTGTTTGTCTTCCAGTAACACAGGTGTTGTGGAGCACATTTACAATTAAAGAGCACTGCCTCGCAACCCTCTTGTAGCAAAAATGTCTTGCTTTGCACTCGGCTAAACATTATATTCTAGCAGTATTGGGCTTTTTTCAACATGAAGACACTGCCGCATAAGTGCTCATTTCCACATTTCTGACATTTTTTTTTCCAGCGCAAGCACCTCCTACAGATAGGAGGGACGTCTCTGCGCGAGGTGGCATCGAATGCCATGAAGGCTGTAATGGCACATCCGGTGCAAGTGCTTTACAGCCTTCATGGCAGAAAAGGCAAACGAGCGTTCATCAACTTGAAGCTTTGCCGTATAGTCACAGGTAAGGTTTCCTTGGCCATCTTCTTGCATTGTTGGTCTTGTGTATACAGCCGAACTTTCCATTGAATGACTTGCATAGCAAAAGATTATATCCTGGCGAAAATCCTATGTTTCATATGAATTGTGAACCTCTACAGTGAACAAATTTAGGCGTCCCTGTGAGCTGGTTTCATTATTTACTATGAAATCCACATAGCGCATCCACCATGGCCATCGCAGATGTAACCAAGATGTGCTCTGGTGCTAGTGCCAGTGGCAGCGTAGGTGAATTTCTTGACAAGCATGCCGATCGATTGCTAACCTAGTACGCTCTGTTGTAATACATCAGTGAGCGAGACGGTTGATGAATATGTCTCGGTTGGTAAAAACATGGTGCAATGATCACTGATGACATCAATGCTATGTTAGGGTGGAAAAGCAGGAATGCCAACAAAGGCAGCAGGGATGAATATCCTGTAAATGGATCAAGAATTTTGATGGCGAGGAAGGTGCTAGCAGCATTTGATGGTCTGCAGCTTTACTTTGCATAGCTCCTGCATTTTGCCACAGAAGATGCTGTGAACCTCAATTCAATAAGGTTCGCTGCAGTTGCTCATTCTCTCGCATGAAGTGTGCGCTAAAGACTTAACAACTTATCACTAAGTCTTTTGAGTTCATAATGAAGGTTTTCGTCTAATACGTCTGGCCTGCTCTATTCAGGGTGATCTTTATGGTGCATGATATTTGCAGTGAAGTTACTTAGGATGACGGATTTTGAACGTCTCAAGCACACTGTATGTTGCATGTAATATTTGTGGTCTTTATGTTTGTGTGCAGATGTTGTCTGCGAGAAGGGCCACGTAGACATCGTGGAGGCGCAGGGCTTCCTAAAGAAGTGGTTGCCGGGGTCTGTGGACAGGGGTGGCGGCAGGAAGAGGCGTTTCGCCGAAACGTTTGCAGCAGAGGAGCACAATGATCCCTGCCCTCGGGACAGGGATCATTGCTTGACCACTGCTGCCCTCTCCCTACCCCACCCTTGCCCTCGGAGCCCTGGCCCGTCCGACCCCAGCCAACACCTCCTAGACTAGAAGGCCCTCGGCGAGTGACGTCATGGAGAAGAGGCCAGCGGCGCAATTGGGGATGCGGGTTGTTCACCTAGCGTGACCACTCCACATTTTTTCTTAAGTCTGAACTGCGGAATGGGCAGCAGACACTAGAGGCACAGGTACACAGCAGCTATGTAAAGCTTGTGCAGGTATTGATGCCAGGAGCTTTTATAGTGTCGCGCTTTGTCGTCCTTGTAATGTACATTTCTTGTGAATTATTATTATTATTTATTATACACCATACTTCATACCTATTACTTCAAATAAATTGAATTCATAAAAACCTCTCCTTCTGTATTTTGTACTTATGGTTTTTATGGCACGGCAATGATGAATGTAAAGCACTCGATTAGCTTCACAATTGCGTTTGAACAATTTTGTTGGAGACACATGTATTTATTCCAATCTAGATTATGGTCAAACGAATAATTTCGCTTTCGACGCACTAATTACCGCAGTCTACAAATTTACAACAACTCAAATGAGTTTACAAATGGGATATAAAACATTTGTGCAGCTATTTATGCAGAAACAGCTGCCTTATTGCGCAGAGTTTCAGCTTTTCTCTGCCTTGCCTTAGCATTGGCATCCAGTATTTTGTCATTCATCTCGCAGCAGTAGTTCTTCAATAAAATATTCGTGCTACACCACAAAAGGTGCCTTAACACAAATTCATATTTATGTCTATCCTCGCAGGCGTCGAACTCTGAGGAATCGTCACTTTATGTAAAGGCACTTGCTGTAATTGAGCAATTAACCTTTCCGTATTTTTCAAAAGTAATTATGTACAGAAGTTCTGAACATCTTACCCTTGAGTGCGCTAATACAATGAAGTCTGCACGTGGTAGTGCCCTAATCCAGGCACGCTGGGCTTCATATTGCAGAAACTTGAAGATATTAGTTTTCTGCCCTGATTTGTACATGTAATTGCTCCGGTAATTGGGCACGCAGCACTTATTAGGTATATCTTGGCACGGCACTCCATATTCCGGGGCAATGAAGACTCGCGGTACACACAATCGCAAGCACAGCACAAGTGTTGAGACTACATGCACTGGTCACGTCTAGAAAAAATTTGCGTTTGGAAGCATGCTATACCATGGCCGTTTAGCTAATAGTATAGGAAGTAAGCCCGCACACAAGTAACAAAATGGCTGAGCACCGGCTAAGCTGGAAAAACATTGGATACAAAATGGCTGTGCCCCGGCTATGCTGGAAAAACATTGGGTACAAAATGGATGAGCACCGCCTATGCTGGAAGAACATTGGGTAAAAATGGCTGAGCACTGGCTATGCTGGAAAAACATTGGGTACAAAATGGCTGAGCACTGGCTATGCTGGTAAAACATTGGATACAACATGGCTGAGCACCGGCTATGCTGGAAAAACATTGGATACAAAATCGCTGAGCAGCGGCTATGCTGGAAAAACATTGGGTACAAAATGGCTGAGCACTGGCTATGCTGGAAATACATTGGATACAAAATGGCTGAGCACTGGCTATGCTGGAAAAACATTGGGTACAAAGTGGCTGAGCACTGGCTCTATGCTGGAAATACATCGGATACTACAATGGCAAAATGTAGGGCCAATGTTGGCTTGAACATTCGCTGGACCTTGGATCAGGTTGCACTTTGCCAAAATGCCAAGATTGGGCCAACATTGGCACCAATTTTCGCCAGCATTGGGCCATGGTTGGTCCAGTGCTGGTGTGCTGCCTGGGTACGTACCTTCCAATCGACCATTCTAGAGCAATCGGCTCATGATCACCACCAGCAGCAGCCGAATTCTGCAGAATTTTTGACATTTGTACAGCAACATAAACACAGCCCCATGTTATGCGGAAACTTATTTGGCTTTCTATTTCTCCCCCTTCATTTAAACATCTACCATCTACTCACGCGCCGCACGGCCACAGTTGGAATATACAACCTGTGCAGCAACAGCTTCCGACTACCGAGCAAAGGCACCCCGCAGGGTTAGGTCATATCGCCGTTGCTCTTCAACGTCGCAATGATCAAACTACCCAGCCCCCTCGACGTGATACCAGACGTAAGACACGCTTTCTATGCAGATGATATCACGTTATGGACAAGGGCCTCAAACACTGGAACACAAGAAACACCCCTACAGGAAGCAGTAGATACCATCGAGAGCTACTTGCACAAATGCGGCCTCCGCTGTGCTCCCGAGAAGTCGGAACACCTCGTCCTCAAGTGAAGAACGAGAGGCAGACCACCCAGCTACGATGAATCAGATCCCAACGTCACCCTCAATGGAACGCCCATTCCAAAAGTGGAAACCATACGAGTTTTCTGGCTACACATACACAAAGACGGGTCTGGGGCGGCCACCCTCCCGCGACTACAGCGAACGCTATCACAGCTCACGCATATCATCAGGAAAGTTGCAAGCCATAAAAGCAGACTGAAAGAACAAGACACGCTACGCGTGATGCAAGCACCCCTAACCAGTCGAATAACATACAGCACGCCCTATAACGCGCTGAAAAATGCAGAGGTAGAAAAAATTCACATTCAAATACGCAAATTAAGCCATCAAAATAGCCCTGGGCCTACCATCTACAGCTTCGGCTACGAGACTTCTCAAGATCGGAATACACAACAACTGCAAAGAACTAGCAGAAGCTCATAAAGCCAGTCAATTAGAACGACTGAAGCTCATGCCCACCGAAAGATCAGTGGTGCAACGGCTGAGCTACAGTGAAACCTTTATAGCCGCCATGGACCGAAAAGAGAATTCCTTCAAACCTCTGCGAATCCCTATGGATAGCCCCGATTCCACACAACATGCACCCCATGTACCACAAGGAAAGAAGACAAGCCAGAGTGGATGCTTTACGGCGAAGACACGGGCAAGATCCGGACACCAGATGCACCGGCGCAGCCAAATACCCACAAAGAAACGCTTACGCCCCGAGTGTCATAGATTCTCAGGGCAGAGAGCTAGCGTCTGCCACAGTCCGTGCACAAAACCCTGAGACTGCAGAAGAGACGGTGATCGCCCTACCACGAACTACCACGTGCATGGACGCAGCTGTCGTCTTCTCCGATTCTGAAGCAGCTGTCAGAAACTATGCTAAGGGCCGCGTGTTGACAGAAGCACTGAAGATATTGAAGCGCCGCAGCACTCTGATCCACTACACCTGCGTGACATGGGTTCCTAAGCACGAGGGGCCCGAGGCCACACCTGCCGGGCCAACCCTTCCTACTATCGAGACGCCCGGTCTGCGTCAGTGGGGGTAGAGACCGTACCCATCACCTACTCAGGGATCCTTCAACATCACAGGGTGGAACGCAGGGTGTATTCACCACGTCACCCAAAGCTGAAGAAAGCACTACAAAGAAGAAAGCACTACACTCAGAAGACTACAGAGTAATACACCCACGGAATCCTCGTGCATAGACTATGCCCAACGCTACAAGAATACCACTGCCCAATGTGCAGCATACCGGGCACCTTAGCGCACCTGATCCTCGAATGTCCATGGCATCTAGACAAAGACGCATTGCCTTCACCGAAAGACTGTTGTAGCACCAGACAAGAAAGCGAAGACCTCGTAGTAACGTGGGAGGCCAAGCTCGTCTCCGAGCGCCTGGAAAGACAATGCCTCGTCGCCAGCGCCAAGGAGGCAGCGAAGGCAAGAGGGTTCCTGGAATGAGACCTACCACCTAAAGTAGAACCGGGACTTACCCCGGGATACTGTTTCAAAAATAAACGTTTATTCCTCCTCCTCCATTCCTGTTTACACCCATTTTACAGCTTTAGTTATAGTTGGCTAGCTGCGAAGTGCACGCACATGTTCATGTTACTTAAATGTTTCTAGATGACTGGTGCACTAGCAGTTAGGTGTATGTCATGCTAATAAAGCTGCTTTATTGCCTGCCGAGGTATTCGGCAACAGTGTTGCATAGCAGTAAGTGTAAATTACATCATATGGTGCGCCGTGTACCATACACAGGAAACAATCGCGGAAGAACGGCAAGCTTGAAAACAACTCTACAAGCCGTGAAAGACCTGCTGTGCATTCGTCATATTCTTTAACATTAGCGGATAAAAAGCACCTCCATGCTTTTCAATAATGGTCTCTAAATAATGTTGCTGTATGTATAGTACTCAATTTCAGAGCATTGAAAATATCACATAGGAGAATGAAAGTACTAGAATGTGTTTACATTGCATTGAAAATTGAAACTACATAAAAAACTATGAGAAATGTTTAATTGCTTCACGCCCAATTTTAAAATTGCACCACTTTAGAAGCACAAATTCCTAAAGGAAATGTAAGAAAACTTTGTCGAAAAGGCAACTTCTGTTTCTAAATGGACCCACTATAAAAACTTTTCAATAAAGTTCATTTCATATGAACACGGGTTACTAAATGGATATAGAGAATCGCTGATGACAGTAAACTTAATAGGTACTTGGTGAAATATGCCACGGATGTGCACCAAAATTTTTGCAAACGTTTAAAACACCCTGTAAAAATTCATTCGTTTATGTAGATATTCCTAACCCTTTTTCTTCAATCAGGTAAAGATGGAACTAATTTATGACCTTTCATAAGACAGAATTCAAGCTGCTGTATGTCATTTGATATACAATGACAGAATGATCTCATGCCTGGTGCAAATGCTCTACACTAGTTACCACTTTTCTAATTAGTTTCGAGTAAGATTCATTTTACACGGAACTTTTCGGCCAATGAAAATGGTGAAGAATAATGCATATATGCAGTTCTTGTTTCTTCGTTTTAGCAAGGTTCTCAGACACATATTATCCCTCAGGTCCCAGGTCATTCCAGTAGGCTGACATATCAGATACATTAAAACTACTAAGGCTAGGCATAGGAAAAGAAAATCAAATATGTGTTCACAGATGCTTCCGTTTATTGATGTACTTTTTGCTCAGTATAAACTTTCAATACCCTTCCATAAAGAACCAGTTTGAAGCAGCTTTTACACTTATGAATATGCTCTGTATACCTCTAAATAAATTCTGTGTGCAGTCAAATTTGCCCAACATAGTCCACTGTAGTTCAAAAACCTTGTGTAGAAAAATTCCAAGAGGCGTGAATCAGATAACTATTTATTTTTTTTCAAACAATATTGCCTCCTGGAGCTAGGGAAAGTATTAAGGCATAAACGTATAGATGGCGTAAGGAGCCAATAATATATTGAGACATTCAATGACACATCAGGCCACTGCCAATAGGTATAAATGCAAAGGAATGATTGCAGTGAATGCAAATCCACAGAAAAAAATTCACAATGATTTTGCAATATACAACAGAACTTAAATATAAGAAAACATTTAAAAGTTTACAAAAGAAAGTAGTTTATTTTAATTTCCATTATGCAAATCATAATGCAGTTTTCGGCCGCATAATTTTCTTTGTTACAATGTGGGCAGTGTTTTGCACCTTTCACTAAGTTACAAAAATATCAACACACAGGCAGAAGCGCTCAACACCCAGGATGCCTCATCTAATAATAATTTACTTGAATTATGCAGAATGTACCAGTAGGGACCTGCCTAATACAATGGAGGACCGGAGAATGGCACAGAATGTCATATTTGTAATATCAATGTAAGAGAACAGAAGTTAAAAAAAAGGAAATGGAGAAAATACACGTAAGTTACATATAAATTACTAAGATTACTTACAGTAAAGCATGAATGTTTACGAACATTACAGAAATAAATTGGACGCAATGGTCTTGACCATAGCATGGCTGCCTATTAAAAATGTACGGATCTACGGAATATAAAACATCAATACACATTGACCAAACATTGTACAAATATGAGGCACTACACAACAGTCACAGGACAGAAAGTATCATCAAAGTATGTACAAAAACACAGAATTCCTGTCAGACATGCACTTGTCTGCCAAGATCAACCAGTGCTTGCCAGACCAGGGCCATTATGGACATCACAGGGGCCCTAGACTAAAGGCTGCTACTGAACAACCAAAATTACTTATGTTTCTCTCTCTCTTTCTCAGCATCACCAACCTTAAGAACATATAGAATTTGACATCTATATAAAGAATTGTAAACTAACAATTCTTGTAGTAGACAGGGGCTGCAACTCGTGCTTTTAACTCTGTGGTTGGCTTTCATGGCAGCCTTCTACTGATGGCTCTGCTGCTCTACATTAGGCACACTACAGTAGTCATCTTGTTGCCTCATTTGGCATATAACTGCAGTAGTATTTTTCACTGGACAGAGGATCGTTTGACAAGTATTGGTTTACCATTCAGGCACTGCTCACTCAGAAGAAAATTGTCACAACACAGAGATGTTCAGTTAATGGGTCCAAATCAGTCTGTGACACATTGCTCTTACACTATAAAGTGCATTGGTATCTATACACTGGGCAAAAAAACAGAAAACATAACACACAACTGTTTTTCTCACACATCATCTGATACCCCCTTTAACTCAAGTGAAACCAACACTGTAAGAACAAGCAATACTCAGAACCGAATTATAAAACAGTGGCTTGCTTAAATTGCTATGTACAGGTGGTACAAAATAATCTACTGATTTTCTTCCTAACCACGTAACACTCAGCTTTTCACCAAAGATACCAGAGGTCAATAGGGTCTTTTGCTTTTGAACACTGCCGAGATCTACTTTTACTTCTGTATCATCGGTCACAGAACAGCGCCAAGAACACAGAAAACCTGACAGGGAAAGGTGCAACGTGAATTTGGAATTTTTTTGCGATTATCTCCTTTCACAAACAATAAAAGGTTAAAACATCTCATTTTGACAAGGCATAGCACTAGTAATATGAAGACGTTTCACACATTTGCGTAGCAATACACTTGATATGTTAACCTGTATCCCAAGGAGCTCTTAAATATACCAAATTATGCACAATCATGAACAAAAGCCTGGAGAAAAGGCTTCCCTGCAGTGTAGGCTTACAGCCTGAAATTTAGTTGCATGACATGCAGATGTGTTTGATTGTGAGGTATACGGAGTTGCTGCTGTGGTTGTTGTGTGGCCACGTTTGTGCGAGTACTGCAAAGCGCAGGATGATTTCACACGGTGCTGTATCGGCCAATTACTGCAAACGAAGGATGCGGGTCAGTTGCGCAAAGAGGGGACACAGGAGACACCACATGAAAAGAAATGCGGCTTAGTGGTTTCGTTGTTGAAGAGCTGCCAAATGCGCATCCTTGCTTGGAACAAAAGGGAAGACGCTTCGAGCTGGATGGGAAGCGTTCGGGGAGATTGGGGTGAAGAGGAGGAGGTGTGTTTGAAGTCATCGCTATATATGCCCTCGGGCTCTTCAGATGTCACGTTGTCATTCTCGGCCGCTACTGTGGTTTGTTTGTGGGCCTCGCCGCAAGGCGGGGAAACATAGTGACGGAAATAAGGTGACGCGACACACAGCTACCCAGTTTCAGTGTCACTGTTTGAAATCTGCGCTCGGCTTTTAAGAATGCCTTCAGAAAACGGAGATGTTTTTACGACTGCCGAGAAGGCTGCAAGTGATGGGTGCATTTGTGTAAGATCGGCATCGGGTCACAATTACGGTGTTGGGGACATTCAAGCAACCTGGCCCACAGCTGCTAGGAACGACCGAGTTTCCTGTGCTGGCAGGGCAGCCCACTGTGAGGCACAGATATCATCAATAGCCATGGCTTCGTGGGAACATTCTTGCCAGCATGATGGCTTCTTATAGATATTCAGCCCATGTGCTGGTGCATAGACAAATGGGAACGATACTAGCAATTTATGGTTACAAATGCAAGCACGAGCCTGGCCTCTGGTGCTGGAGGACATCAAGGCCAAGTGAGGCAAACAAATCAATAGCCGTGGCCTCGTGGGAAAATTCTCACGGCCAGCATGGCAACTCCTTACAGCTGTTAAGCCCTCAGGTTGGTACATAGACAAAGGGGAACGATACAGGCAATTCATGGCTACAAGTACAAGAACGAGCCTGGCCTCCGGTGACAAAGGACATCAAGGGCAATACGAAGGGTCTAATGTAGGGAAGAGTGAAAAGACATGCATATTTTGGGAACCTATCCCCTTGCATGTTGTAGATTGTGTCGTCATTTTGACCGTGCCATCTCCGCCCCAAAAGCTTCGGTGCTAGAGGTTGCAATGGTGTGTACTCCCCATGTGTGATAGTCTGGTTTGTGACTCTGCAACTGAGAGTTTAAAGAGTCATATTTGGGTTGCATGAGGAAGAGCACAGGTTTGGGCTTGGAACCAGACAGGTACCTTGGCATTTGAATAAAGTGTCTCATTGCTGGACAATGGTTCTTCCTTTGCGCTGCCACCATGTACTCAAGTCATCTAGGGATTCCGACTTCAGACCTTAAACACCTTCCCTCCTTAACTAGTGTTAAAGCTAGCACAGGATAACGGGGAAAAAATTTACCATCTCCTTATATTCAAGGGTGGCGCCTCCGAAGCTACTTCTGTATCAAACTAGTCACTACCGTACTTAGAGAATTAAATTACAGTTGAATTTTTTTCATTATATCTGACTTCAACGATCATTGCTCAACTATATGCTGAACTGTAGCAATATTCAAGTAGGCTCATCAACTATACAGGAACATGTGCACAACACAAGCTTTTTTAACACCGGACTGTTTGACGTCTTCAATTACACAATCCAGTTTCTTTGTTCGGCACATTACTATTATCTGGAATCTTCGCTAGTCACACAAGAACATCCACTGCAAGTAACGCCCACCATTCTAATGATGTGCTGCACTGAAGCTACTTAGAGCAGTATGTCAGGACGTCTCAACAAATATGGGAATTTTCATGAGAACAAAAAGTGATGAAAATTGATGTCAGTGTGACCTTGAGAGGTATATAAGCAAGTATGTTAGGAATGTCGAGAGACCACTTTTACAATGTTGTCAGCATAAAGCAGGGAAGTGCAAAGCATTTGTTGTTGACTATATTTAACTTAGTGTTACACTGTGAGATGTACAGAACAGTATGCCACCCTCAACACATTTCTAATTACTTCTGGGTTAGATGCACGTGGATGAATTTTAGTTTCAATCAACTGGTTCTTGTTTGATCAGCGGTGTGTTAGTACACACTCACAGACACACACACATTACACACACACATATATATATATATATATATATATATATATATATATATATATATATATATATATTGCAGCGACAACTTGGTCACATTCAAGTTGCGCGCCCTTCTATTGGACCCTGTACACGCCGTACCGTGTTGTTGTTCAGCAACAGGCAGCGATCTTAGTTGCACGGGCAGCCGCTTGGACCCGGCTTGCATGTGCCACGCGCACGAGGTGTCACGCGAGAAGGAAGAGGAAGACGGTTCGAGCCCAGTTGGAGAACGCGACTGCCGCGGATTTCTTCACGACCGCAGTGACATTTAGTTGTGGGCACAAGTTCGCCTTTAATAACTATCGTTGCTTTAACATCGTTACATTTCTGGTGGACGTGCTGGGTATGAGTCGAAGCCCCACGAACGGAAGTCAACATAGCTCCGACCACCAGCGAGTCCATCCCGTGGAACTAACACCTGTACACCAGCGGACCAGCCGTCGTCTTCGAGGTGACTCGCCCGAATTCGGTCCTCTTCTCTTCATGCCAAAGGAAACTCAGACCACGGACGCCGCCACAATGACTAGCCAGGTAACACCGGCACAGCTGGCCGTAAGTCAACCTCGCAAGCCGCCAACATTCCACGGCGACTCTTTCGAAGACGTGGAAGACTGCTTGGAACTATTCGAGAGAGTGGCGAGCTTTAATGAATGGAATGAGAGACAAAAGCTCCGTAACGTATACTTCGCTTTGGAGGACTTCGCAAAAACGTGGTATGAAAACCACGAACCCTGCTTATCCTCTTGGGAGGAATTTCGACGACAACTGTTAGCAACGTACGCCAGCATGGATCGGAAAGAAAAGGCGGAAATTGCACTTCATGTTAGGAACCAACTCACAAACGAGAACGTGGCGATGTACATCGAGGACATGTCCCGCCTGTTCAAGCGTGCTGATCCAAACATAAGTGAAGAAGCTGCACCATCTCATGCGTGGAGTAAAGCGGGAACTCTTCGCAGTTCTCGTCCGCAACCCACCGCGCACGGTCGTCGAGTTTAGACACGAAGCAACGACCATCGAAAAGGCGCTCGAACAGCGGGCTCGGCAATAGAACCGTGAGGCAAGCTGTGCACCTGCCCATGTCTTCTCTGGAGGCGTGCTAAACGACCTTGAAGCCCTGCAGGAGCTCGTCCGGTCAGTGATCAGGGAAGAGCTCAACAAGCTGCAGACACCTGAGGCTCCAACTGCACTATCTATCATCGTAGTTGTCCGGGACGAGACCGTGAGCCACAGCCGATGCGGCGCACCCCAACGTACGCCGACGTACTCAGGCAACCCGCGGTCCACAGTAGTGGAGCAGTTCCGACAACCGTTCCCTACGCGTTGACAGTACGCAGTGCACCTCGTCTGCTGGAACCACCGGCTGCATATCCGCCTTCAGCACGTAGTGCACCTCGTTTTTCGAACAAAGGCCCCGAAAAAGTGCCGTCTGGCGTGACCACGAGCGCAGGCCTCTGTGTTTCCACTGCGGAGAAGCGGGTCACCTGTATAGGTTCCGCCCGTACCGTCAAGTTGGGTTAAGGGGTTTTCCCTTAAGTGCACCATGCCCCCGAAACGGTGAACGGCCAGCGGAGATCGAAGAATACTTGTCGACACGCCAAAGCCACGTTACTCCTTGCCAACATCAACCACGATCACCGTCGCCCATGCGCTACCGATCGCCTAGCCCACGCGCGCCTCCAAGGTTGCCCAGGCGTCGTTCACCAAGCCCACACCAGGAAAACTGAAGTGAGCGACCTGTGGAGGTGAGGCCGCTGATAACCAGAGTTACGAAGATCCTTCAACGCGGGTCCAGTGCGATAACGAGATAATTCCAGTATACAGGTCCAGGAACGAAACGATTACGTCAGATTTGCGGTTGATAATAGACGGATGCGAGCTGAATGCCTTAGTCGACACCGGCGCTGATTATTCGGTAGTAAGCTTCAAGATGGCGAAGCACCTAAAAAAAGTTGTGACGAAGTGGACTGGTCCGCAGATACGCACGGCAGGCGGTCATATTATTACGCCCCTTGGCCGATGCACCGCAAGGCTTACGATAAAAGGCTTCACTTACATTTCTGACTTTATTGTACTGCCAGAATGTTCACGGGAACTTATATTAGGAATGGATTTTCTACAAGCTAACGGCGCCATAATTAACCTACGTAGGTCCAGTGTGTCTTTCTTGACAAAACAAGCTATACTAGTGGAAGAATCGTAGGAGCGACGTCTCGGTGCACTGCGTGTCGTTGATGATGACGTAACTGTGCCGCCACGCTGCAGTATAGTGGTTCTTGTGGAGAATGAAAGATTTTCCGATCGCGAAGGCATAGCAGATGGAAACATAGAGTTCCTTTTCAACAAAGGTATTTGCGTGGCTCGGGGCCTTGTTCAGTTAAGCGATGGCCGTGCAAATGTCGCACTTCCGAATTTCGGTAACGAATTCCAACACATCGCACAAGCAACAGCTATTGCCTATTTCCACGAGTTCTGTGTAGCGACCGAATTATGCAGCCTAACTACGTCAACTGCCCTGCCAGGGACCTGAAGTGTCGATAGATCAATTACCGTCAACCCGAGACTCCCGGAAGCCCAAAAGAAACAGATATATGTCCTGATAAAGAATTTTCTGACTGCTCCTCCACGTCCTCGAAGGTACGGCGCACGTCTGTTGCGAAGCACAGAATCATAACAGAGGACGCCACAAGACCGGTATGCCAGCACCGGTATCGAGTTTCACCAAAAGAAAGGGAGATCATCAAGAAGCAAGTAGAGGAGATGCTTTCAGATGACGTTATTTAGCCTTCCAGCAGTCCATGGGCGTCTCCCGTAGTGCTCGTTAAGAAAAAATTACCGACGATTACGTTACTTCCTAATGCGAAATTTGAGCGCAGCAAATAAGCTGTTTCACCTTTTCGATAGATTGAGGCAAAGCGACGGTAAGCTTCTGCTTCGGCGGCACGCACCTCTGGATTCTGACGGCGACGGCGCTGGGCCTCTGCTCTGGCAGCTCGTTTAGCAGCAGCAGCAGCAGCAGCAGCAGACGGAGGACTTCCATCGGTCGTCTCGCTCATGGCTCAGAAAGAACTGGCAGATAATTTCGCAGTGGCGAACGGCAGCGGCAATTTCGGCTCGGGCGGTGCACATATACAGATCCGCCGCCACCGATCTGGCTCTCTGATTGCCACCGCACAGGGCGAACGGCAGCGGCAATTTCTGCTCGAGCGATGCACATATACAGATCCGCCGCCACCGATCTGGCTCTCTGAGTGCCACCGCACAGGGGTTGCATTGGAGGAGGAGCGAAGAAAGGAATTAAGTTCGAGCCGGCGCTTTGACAACCGGAGACTCGCAGGAAGAGGGGGGAGGGGGGCGGCGTGTACACCCAGCGGCAAACGATGGGGGCAGAAGCGCGCGCAGCAAGCGGACAACACGATAAAGGGAGGAGGGAAGAGATAGCAGCGACTGACTGATGCCGCTGACGCCGATAGTGAGTCAACCCCAGCTGCGGAGTTGGTTTCAGGGACAACGCCGCCGATGCCGACACAAACAATATGATACCCTCGCTTCCGCAGCGCTAAGAACCAGGTCTAGCCGTGGGAAGGTGGTCACGTATCGGTCGACGTGCCGGGGCCTACGTGAAATAACCGGCGCGTCGGCAACTGAAAAGCACCCTATCCGCCACACAAGAACAGGGGGGGGGGACCCTTTCCTCCTCTTTCTGCATGGCGGCGACGGTGTTCTATGCAGTCACGTTATCTTGACTCTCTAGCGGCGTCAGCGGCGTCAGCGGCATCCAGCGGTATCAGTCGGTCGCTGCTAGCGCTGGGGGGATGAAAGGGGGGCGGAGCTGGTTACGAGGCCGACGACAACGCCGACGACGACGCGAAACCCTGGAACGGACGCCAAAGAGCTGCGCTCTAAAAAGATAACACACTTGGATTGTGCGGCGACTACCATAAACTGAACAGCGTAATTAAGCGGGATGTATATCCCCTTCCGCGTATCGACGATACGTTAGATCGGCTCCGATGTGCAAAGTTTTTCTCCTCCCTGGATCTCAAGAGGTGGATGAGCGGGACCGTGAAAAGAGAGCATTCGTAACCCCTGACGACCTCTACGAATTTAAAGCGCTTCCATTCGGCCTCTGTTCCGCGCCTACAACATTCCAGCGAATGATGGACACTGTGCTCGCAGGATTATGAATGAATGAATGTGTGGTTTTTATTGCCGAAAGGCCAGGTATGGCCAAAGAGCGCCATGCAAGTGTTAGTGATTTTGCAGTGGAGTTATCAATTCTGTGAAGTTGATGTGACGTGACTGTAAAGGGGCCTAAAATATAGTCACTGTAAAGTGCGTAAAATGTACGAGTAATAAAATTATGGCGATGACAAATGACGTGTACTATGTGCATTAAGGTGCATTGCAAAATAATGATACGATATAAAGAATGCATAGGTTTCTAAAATTAACTAGAGCACCATGGCCTCGTTAGAGCCATTGAGACACAAGGGCCTGGAGGCATGTGCTATATAAAACAACTATCACAGCGGCAACCTCTAGAGAGAGGATGCGCTACGAATTTATTGGGCTCATAACATGTAGGACAACCTCATTTAAAATATTGAGGACTGCTTTGGTGTTGAAAAATGGTTCTTTAACAAGAAACATAGCTGGGTGAAGAGGTATGCAATAACGATATGCAAGAGGAAAATGCTTCTTTCTTTCAGGTTTGGCTTCGCGACACTCCAAGAGGACGTGGAGGACGGTCAGCCTCTCACCACATCGACCACAGGTTGGCGGTTCATTTCCAGTAAGAAAAAAATTGTGTGTACCAAATGTGTGCCCTATTCTGAGGCGGCAGAATAGGACATCTGTTCGCCGTGATTTTGATGGGGAGGGCCAAAACCTAGCTGTTGCTTTATAACGTGCAGTTTATTGCTTATTTTCTGCGTTCCACATGCGTTGCCAGTGTTGTCGCAGTTTCTTACGCAAGAAAGGCTTCAGATCTGTGACCGGGACAGCAGCTGCAGAAGAAGTGTTTAGTGATGTGAGTGATGTGGCCATTTTATCAGCCAGTACATTACCCTTGATACCTCTATGGCCAGGTGCCCAGCATATTACTACATGTATATGTGATATATAAATACTGCATAAGAGGGAGTAAAGTTAATGAATACAGGACTTTTAAGCTTTTGTAATGAAATTAACGCTTTTACGAGACCTAGCGAGTCTGTGTATACACTTGCTCTGTCGATTTTTAATTTCTGTATATGTCTTACTGTAGACAGTACTGCATAAGCTTCTGCAGTGAAGATACTTGTTTGCGGGTTCAGTAAGTCAGATATAAAAAGAGAGGGACCAACAGCAGCATAAGATACACCAGCATGTGATTTAGACGCGTCTGTGTAGAATTCAAAGCAGCTGTACTTCGATTGAAGTTCGCGGAAATGCATAGCGATTTCGATGTCAGGTGCGTGTTTTGTGACCTCTACAAGGCATGCGTCATAGTCTATCACCTGCCACTCCCAGGGCGGTAATAGCTTAGTTGGAGGCATTAGTCGATGTTCGAGAACAGGGACATCCATTTCCGTGCTAAGTTCTCTTGCACGCAGTGAGAAAGGAAGTCTCATGGAGAGTCTATTATTAAAAAGTGTTTGACACGTTAAGTCATTAACAATTTTGAAACACGGATGTTCTTTATTAGAGCGCACATTGAGAAAATAGGTAAAGCTGGTGTACGTTCTCTGAAAATGTAGTGACCGTTCGTCTGACTCTGCATATATACTTTCCACCGGGCTTGTTCTAAATGCGCCAGTGGCCAGGCGGATACCCAGATGATGAACGGGGTCTAACATTTTTAGCGCACTAGGTGCAGCAGAGTGATATACTACGGCACCATAATCTAACCGTGATCTCACTAGGCTCTTGTAAAGATTCAACAGGCACCTCCTGTCGCTACCCCATGTAGTGTGGGATAGGATTTTAAGTAGGTTCATTGTTTTTAGACATTTGGTTTTTAGACATTTTATGTGTGAAATAAATGTAAGCTTGGAGTCAAGTATAACACATAGAAATTTGTGCTCTTTGTTAAAAGGAATTTGTTGTCCGTCCAGTTCTAGAAAGGGATCTGGGACCAGGCCTCTCTTTCTTGTGAAGAGAACACAGAAACTTTTGTGGGGGTTGATTTTAAATCCATTTTGGTCTGCCCACATGAACACCTTGTTTAGGGCTTGCTGTACCTGTCTCTCGCATACTGTGAGATTGCAGGATTTGAACCCTATTTGTATATCGTCTACAAAGACGGAATAAAAAATAGCTGGTGGTAATGATGCCCGAAGTGTGTTCATCTTTACGACAAAGAGCGTGCAGCTGAGTACTCCACCCTGGGGCACCCCAGTTTCCTGTATGAATGTACGCGACAGTGCAGGACCTATTTTAACCCGAAATGTACGGTTCTCTAGGTAGCTCTCTATGATAGTTAACATATTACCGCGGATGCCCAGCGCCGAAAGGTCGCGCAGGATGCCGTACAGCCAGGTTGTGTCGTACGCTTTTTCCATATCCAGAAACACAGATAGAAAAGATTGTTTGTGCACGAAGGCATCGCGAATGCTCGCTTCGATGCGCACGAGATGGTCGGTTGTAGATCGCCCTTCCCGAAAACCACATTGAAATGGGCCAAGCACTGGACTCTGTGAGATGTGGGTCAAGTACTGTGGGTCAAGTCAACTGTGGGTCAAGTACTGGACTCTGTGAGATGTATGAGACGGATTAAAATGGCAGGATTAAAATGGTAGTCGTGCTTAGCGTATTTGGATGATGTAGTCGTATTTTCCACCACATTTTACCAACATCTAGAGCACCTGCGACTAGTACTACGAGCTACCCGCGCAGCAGACTTGACAATTAAGCCGGGAAAATGTCAGTTCGGCTTCGATGAACTTCGGTTTCTCGGACACGTTATCAGTGCTGAAGGCGTTCGGCCAGATCCCGAAAAGACAGCAGCTTTTGCGAAGTTCCCGACACCCACAGAAAAAATGTCAGTGCGACGTTTTTTGGGGTTTATGCGCATACTAGAGAAGATTTGTAGAAAACTTTTCAAAGATTGCTGAGCCCCTTACAATACTAACAAGAGAAGATCAACCTTTCATGTGGGAAAAGGAACAACAGGACGCTTTTGACGAGTTAAGGAAACGCCTGCAAACTTCTCCAATCCTTGCCCATTTTGATGAGACAGCCGACACTGAAGTTCATACCGATGCGAGTAACGTCGGCCTCGGTGCCATACTAGTACAGTCGAAGAACGGCCAGGAAAAAGTAATAGCTTATGCCAGCCGTAAGCTCTCGAAAGCAGAGGGAAACTACTCAGCAACCGAGAAAGACTGTCTTTCAGTCATTTGGGCAATACGTAAATTTCGGCCCTACATCTATGGTAGACCCCCCATTCAGAGCAGTCAGTGATCACCATTCACTCTGCTGGCTGGCGAATCTCAAGGATCCATCCGGACGACTAGCAAGATAGAGCCTTAGGCTTTCAGAGTGTGATATTACTGTCGTATACCTATCCGGTAGATGCCGACTGCTCGTCACGCGCACCAGTCGAGAGTACTGTGTCAGAAGAAGAGGATTTCCCGTTCCTTGGCATTGTTGACGCGTCACAAATCGCCCAACAACAACAACGAGATGACACAGACTTGCTTGCTTCCACTTATACAGCGCCTGGAGGGACTGGACGTTCCACTCCCGCGTATTTTCTCTAGAGAACTATCCTCGTTCTGTATGCGAGCAAGTGTCCTCTACAAGAGAAACTTTGAGAACAACGAGACAAAGTTTTTACTTGTCGTACCCACAGCTATGCGAGAAGAAATTTTGCATGCGTGTCACGATGAACCGACATCTGGCCTAAATTATTAGCATCAGTGCAGCACTACGTCAAAACTTGTCGCGAGTGTCAAAGGCGCAAGACTCCATCCGTAAAACCGGCAGGCCTCCTCCAACCAATAAAGCCACGAAAACCCCCATTCCAACAAGTTGGTATGGATCTCCTTGAATCCTTCCCAACATCATCTTTAGGCAAAAAGCGGATAGTTGTGGCCACGGACTATCTGACCCGTTACGCAGAAACTGATTCCCTGTACAATGCAACAGCTGTCGAAGTTGCAAAATTCTTTGTCAACAATATCGTGCTCAGGCATGGCGCTCCCACAGTTGTTATTACCGATCGTGGAACAGCCTTTACTGCTGACCTAATGAAATGCTTGTTGCAAATGATACACACTGATCATAGGAGAACTACGGCTTACCACCCTCAGACAAACGGTTTAACTGAACGCCTCAACAGAACACTGACTGACATGCTTTCTATGTATGTCGACGTTGAACATAGACTGTGGGGCCAAATTTTGCCGTACATCACCTTCGCATATAATACGGCCGCTCAAGAAACAAAACGAGTCGCTCCATTTGAACTTGTATTCGGCCGAGCAGTAACCACAACTTTGGATGCTATGTTGCCGTTAGATGAAGAAAATAATAACTCATCTGACCTCAATAATTTATTGCAAAGAGCCGAGGAGGCACGACAGATGGCAAGGTACCGAATACGCTGCCAACAACGCATAGACTCCAGCCGGTACCACCAGTGCCGTAGTGAAGCTCATTATCAGCCCGGTGACAAGGTGTGGGTATGGACTCCAGTGCGACGTCGTGGAGTGTCTGAAAAGCATCTGTGCCGATACTTCGGTCCTTACGAAATACTTCATCGTATAAGCGACGTGACTTACGAAATGAAATCCGCTGGACACGACAGTCTAAGACGGCGCAACTCTACGGAAGTTGTGCATGTTGTCCGCGTAAAACCCTACCAGGAAAGGTCATGAACAAAAAAAAACGAAAAAAAAACGTGAGAACCCATAGCAACCCGTACTTCCTCTCACGCATCGGGCTGATGCGGTAATGAGGGGGATAACACCGCGACAACTGGGTCACATTCAAGTTGCGCGCCCGTCTCTTGGACCCTGTGCACGCCGTACCGTGTTGTTGTTCAACAGCAGGCAGCGATCTTCGTGGCACGGGCAGCCGGTTGGACCCGGCTCACATGTGCCACGCGCACGAGGTGTCACGCGAGAAGGAAGAGGAAGATGGTTCGAGCCCACTTGGAGAACGCGACTACGACCGCAGTAACTTTTACTTGGGGCACAAGTTCGCCTTTAATTAACATCGTTACTATATATATATATATATATATATATATATATATATATATATATATATATATATATATAAGGGTTGTAGAACTCAATCGGCGACTTTTTTTTCTTTCCCGGTTTAAATGGACGCCTAGGCTGGAGGTATTGTATGCAATAGAAACTGGCACCTGTGTCCTTTTACTGGTAGACGGTGCTCATTTGCCGGGCTTCTCAAGATGGCGGACAACCGTGTGAACGTCTACGTGGAACAGCGTGTTGTGATGAAGTTTTTAGTGAACGAGGGCGTAAAACCTGCTGAAATTTACAGAAGACTTCAGGCTCAGTACGGTGATGTGACACTCAGTCGCAGTAAGACATTTAATTTGTGTAAGCATTTCAAAGATGGCCATATTTCTATTACTGACGATCGTGGTGGATCACAGCCCACAATAGTCATTCCTGAGAACATTCAGCGCGTGGAGCAGCTGATCGTGGACAATCGTCGCATAACCTGTCGTGAAATTGCAAGGGTGTGTAATCGTTCGTTAGGAACAGTGAGCACAATAATTCATGCTCATTTATTATTCCGAAAAATGAGTGGACGCTGGGTCCCAAAGCAGCTGTCTGCTTTTGACAGACAGAGAAGAGTTGAAGTCTGTAGAGAACTGAAGGAATGCTATGAAAGGGAAGGCCAGGATTTTCTGAATCACATCATGACATGTGACAATAGATAGGTTCACCATTTCATCCCAGAATCCAACAGATCATGGATGCAGTGGAAGCATACGGAATCACCACCTTCCAAGAAATTTCGAACCGCTGCATCTGCTTGTAAAGTGACGGGAAGTGTATTCTGGTATAAACAGGGAATCATTCCCGTTGATTTTTTACCGCAGGGTGTCACTATCAACAGTGAGTATTATTGTCGTGTTCTGCGTGATGTTCACAAGAGTTTACGGAAGAGACGTTTGGGTTTGATCACAAAGAGTGTGGTCTTATTGCAAGACAATGCATGACCGCATACCACTCAACGCACATTCCAAACAATCCAGGAACTTGGCTGGCAGATATTACCACACACACCCCTATAGCCCTGACTTAGCACCAAGCGATTTCCACCTGTTTGGGCACCTGAAGGAATTCCTTGGAGGAAAACATTTGAACACTGATGATGAAGTGAAGAATGGTGTCCTACAATGGTTCCATCGTAATACTAAATCTTTCTATGCCGAAGCATTTCAAGTGTTTGTTAAACGCTGGGAAAGTGTATAACTGTACCTGAAGGTTATGTGGGAAAATAAATCCACTTTCCACACTTTGAAATTTGTTCTTCGATTTGTTTTTAAAAATGTGGCGGATTGACTTGAACAACCCTCGTAATATAATCCCAGGAAAACGGACACTTCAGAAGGCTAGAAGCTTGGCCCTCTGCTGCAAAAAAAAAAACTTCCTGGCCACATGCTTGTGAACTTAACGAGTTTCGTTTATTTTGCCAACCAATGCCCTAGATGGTAGACCTCGCAGCAAAAAAATCTGGTACCATAAAGTTAGTTGTCGCTCCCTTTAAGTCCATTTATTTAAGTGTGAGGCAAAATAAACAAAGTGCTTCTAACGACAGTTGCCATTTGCTCTGCTAAACACAACTACTCGCCAACTTTGAAGTAGCAATGGCTTATGACAACACGTTGCTCGAGAATCTGGGAAAGTTAATCTTCACAGTAATCACCTATCCTTAATTTGATTCTAACATACACTCCTCATGTATTACAGACAAGACTGTCATGCCAGCACAACGCATAACAATACACCTTTTGACATCAGAAGCTCGTACAGAGGCATGTTCACTTGTTTTCTCTACACTGACAAACGGAACAGTGTTGCTGTCACCAATGCAAGCTAAAAAAACATTCCTCCAAGCAATTTCTTTACACTAAAGAGTACATGGTCACTATTGCTGCAAGATGGGTTTGCACAGCTAGTGAAGGTTTCACTTATATGCCCAAAGACACTGTCATTTGCCACAATGTAAGAGTTTCTTCTTGACTTATCTATAGCAGCTACACAATAGGTGAAAGCACCCACTGTAGCCTTTCTGTATTTCCTTCTGGTGCCTTCCTGAATTCCTTTTCCGAAAAGTAATGTTTCGAACTTGACTACACGTCTTTCTTAGTTTGTAAGCTTTCAACAAGGACTTGACAAAATCTTTGTTTTGCCAACGCATAGTTGCAGACAAAACCTGCGGCAGACTCTGCAAAATACAGAATTTCTCAATGATTTGTAAATGGGCAAATCTTGTCCCATTGACAAAACGCACTAGCTTGCTATTCATAGATTCAAAGGGTAGGCCGAGATGCTCCAAAGTGGTCTTCACTGCCTGACATCGTCCACCATGTGAACAAGGATACGGGAATTGCAGGTCATACAGGTCATACAGGTCATCCCTGTTAAATAAACATTAAACTGGGTCATGTTCATGAGCATGCAGTACGCAACTGCGTCCACACTGCATGGTCCGGGGTAGACGCGGCATATCTTATTCAATGAACATCCTTCATCAAACCAAGAATGTCCTTCTGAAGAAAGCCGATTCATTGTTTGCGTAAAAGGCCACAGAAAGGTGTTCATTCTTGGTTTCTTTGCCCCAAATCACAACCCATATAACAGCTTCTTCACTCTCTCTTTGTACGGAAGTTCATTTACTTGTAGACGAAGAGGCCACACACTGTGTCCTGAAGACTCAAACAGTGGAACACCGTCAGTGTTCCAGGTTACTAATATGTCATCTTCTGTCATAGGTAATTTGTTGTATGAGGCACTCTGAGTATTGTCATTGACATCATACTGAACACCACTCCGGTGACGAGATATCTTTCCACTAAACAGCAACCCTTTAACCTGACTGTGAATGTCTGCAGTTAGAAAAAAGGAGCGTGACCGTAAAATGTCTTCAACCTTGTGCATGAGCGAGCACTTAAAGCACTGTACTTCAGCTGTTGCACATGGAAGAGCAGTGAGATAGTCTAAGCATTAAGAGCAATATGCATGAGTCACACGCTCGCACTCATACAAGGAGGAGAAGCTCTTGAAAAAAGAACTTAGTTTTTAGAAAATGGGTGCCTTCAGGCATATGCGCATCAATCAACTGAAGAAGGCTTTCCGTAGCTTCCTTGGAAGAATGATGCCACAGGCTGTGTGCCATCACCATTACAAGACTGGCTTCTTGAGAGCTTTGCATCCTCGTACAAGGGCTCTTCCTGAAAAAAATTAGTGCAATGATAAGTATCCGTGGTTACATGTAGACTGAGTATATGGCATTTGCCAAGTTGCAGGCCGCAAGAATCCTAAAAGTACCGTAGAAACATGCTAATCAATGTATGAAGGCAGAAGTACTAAGGCTAAGTGGCTTTCTTATTCTGAAGTTTCGATCTTTACTAACATGGTATACAAAACAGTAAAGATTATTGAAAAAACGCACTGTGTTCTAATAACAAACTATTACGAGAGGAATCTCGCTCTGATGAACTTTTCAAGTATGCCTGAAACAGACGTATTTAGTCCATAATAGCCAACAAACGAACTAATTTCAATGAAGCTGTCCGACTTAAAGGAAGGTTAAGCTAATCACAGCCTTCAAACTTGACGCCCTCATAAATGTTACAATATTAACAATACCCAAAGTTTAAAGCAGCACTTGCATGCCTTCTTTTTTCATTCAACGAATATCCTGAGCCTCAGAAACGCTGGTAAGCCTTATGGCATGCTAAATAAATTGCTATAGCAGCTTTTCTATGAATCAGTTTTGATTTCGTTTACAAGTAGTGTATTCAGGGTCTGTACTGAAAGTAAGAAGACAAGTTGTGATGTTGCACATACGTGCACTTAATTATAAATCTGGTGATGGGGGCAGGTGAACATTTAGCTTCACAATGCCATGAGCTTAGTTGTCTTAGAACAGGTGAAGCGAGTGAATCCTTGAGATTGTACCCTTATCTCATCACTACATTACGGCTACAATGAAGCCAACTTTGGAACGACATTCCGCATGAATAAAGCAGCATACGGCAATGAATTTGTTTTCTTTGGGACGATTGTAATGCAAGTTGATACATTTTTATCTTGACCCCTTATCTTCCTATGGTACTGTACCTCGTCATCTGGTGCTGTTGACCAGTTAACTCATCATGCACTTTCCAGTTTTTGTATATGCGTAAATGCGCAGTGTCCTGCACTTGTGACAGAAATAATACCCAATCACTTTTTCTATTATTTTTCTATACGACCAGTAAAAATGAAATAGGTATTCCTCATATTGTATATTTTACTAAAAATTGGTGCAAAGTATGCATGTCTAAAAAAAAATCTGCACTTTTTTTATTTCTCACGGCAGTGAAGGCGCTAATCCACACCTGCTGTAAGCGCAGGCTCATGGAATACACAAGAAAAATGAAAACCACTTCTTATTCATGTACCTTCTACTTACAGCGGTGTTTTTCGTAAACAGGACAACGTAAATGCTGCCACAGAGGAAGTGTCCTTCTGAACGAAGAACGACCAACTTGAAAGCACCGGGCGATGCTTGCACTGGAATGTTTCAGTGCTCTTGCTTGTGCAGCAATAAAAATTCAGAAAGCTTTACTTATGTAATACAAAATTTTAAAAGTAAACTTCTGCAAGGCAGTAACAATGAAGATGCATAAGTAATGCATCTAAGTAAGTTCATGCATAAGTAATGCTGATTTTTGTAATTTAGCCTTGCAGTGTGTGTGAATATGGAACACAACATGGAAGTGGCAGCATGAAAGAGGAATTGCCTGTGTACATCTAAGTGTTGTTAGATGACAAACTGCCAAGTGATGGGTATAGATTTCTTCGGCGCTTAAAGAGCATGCAAAGACGTAAAAAAAATGCCTGTGTTTTATAAGCCAAAACCACAATCTAATTATGAAGCATGCCGTAGTGGGGCACTCCAGAATAATTTTGACCTCCTGGAGTTCGTCAACGTGCACCCAACGCACATTACATGGGAGACGAGGAACACAAGTGCACTGTAGACGGATGGCTCAAGTATGTTGGCACATACCTGCAAAAATTTATCAGCAGCGGCGTAGTGACGCACAGAGGAACCTGAAAAGGTTCTGTGATGTGCAGCGTTACCACCGTGGTAGCTTATTGGTTATGGCATTGCACAGCTAAGCTCGATATCGCGGCTCCGATACCGGCCGCGGCGGCCGCACTTCAGGGGAGGCGAAATGCAAAAAACGCTCGTGTATTTATATTTATGTGAACATTAAACTAGAACCTGGGGCTGCCAAAATTATTCTGGATACCCTCAATGCGGCGTGCCTCGTCATATTGCTATTTTAGCCCGTGCATTTTCCTCCCTTTATATTAGTAGCGCAAACGGGGCACACAGACGACAGGGAAGACGAACACACGGCGATCCATTCCTTGTTTTCCGTGCACTTCACATAATGCAACACTAATTAGCCCGTCAGTCTGTCCTAAGAAACGGCGACATCCAGGCCATCGCTGATACAAAACCAACATTCCAAATATCCACCTCAATGTCCCGAGAAGGTCGCCAAAGTAAAACGGCCCGCTGTAATAAACTAACCAGTTCACTAGTTGAAAACTTGCCGGCCCTTGGCTCGCAGTCGTCGTCGTCGTCGTCGTCGCTCGAGGTGTAGCTGCCGTCTGAACTTTGGTTTGTAGAGTTATCCGAGTCGGAGTGCAGGCTACATGTGTCATTGTCATGTCCGTTGGGAAGCTCAACCATCGTTGTGCCGGTATCGCTTTCCGAATCCGAATGAAGTACGTTGCTGCCACTGTCGCATGAACTAGGAACGGCCAAAGCATTACTTTTTGCTGCCGCGATCTTTTTTCCATGTAGTGTCCGAAGCGGAACATCGCAGGTGGCATCGTACAGGTACTGCTTGTACCTTTTCCTTTTTTGCATCTTTCAGCATAAATGGAACACAGCAGCGATTAACTTAGATTGCTTAGAAAGAGCGGTAACGGTTGACCAAATCACCAAAATCACTTCTTGCTTAAGTGCAACAAGGAACACTACGCAAGCAACTCCAGGCTTGGCTTGGTCGTAATTGGCTGCGACACATTTTCGTTCTAGTCATTCTAGGGCGAAAAAAAAAATTTAGAACATAGTCTCAAACCTTCGTGGCGCCAGAATAGCTCACTTCCTCCTAAAAATGCCTCCCACTTTTTGCTTATTTGTGGGTGATCTGATTTGGCAGAAAAGAAATAAAACAAAGGTGGAAAAGCAGCGGCTGTAGTTTTCATGTATCTCTCTCCCTCTGTCTCCCTCCCTCTCTCCCTTCTTTGGGAAGCCTACTTTGAGGCATATAGGGGCACTGTGTATAGGGGTTTATTAAAATAAAAGCGGATATACTCCCTTCATGCAGAAAGCGCAGTAATGAGGTGTTGAACTTGACAACGTCGGTATCTTTTTCAACAGCCGTTGTTCTTTTCTTGTGATTACTGCGCGTTCTTTGTTAGTCTTCAGAAAGTGCCCATATGCTAGTAAGTGTTGATTGTTCATTATATAACTCTTATTGGCGTTTGTCTTTTATTGTTTTTTCGTTGTAACTGCACGACAATGATTTGTACCAAAGTAACCTAAATTTAATGTACCCACTCCTGCCTTGGCGGCCAGAAGCTTGCTGGCAGCATTGAATGAATGAATATAAATAAATCAATCTTGCTGGGTACTTGATCACGAGCAACGCGCATGCCAAACTGTGAGCACATAGCCTGCTGGAGGTTGAACCGCTACCTAGACCTAAGTTGTTGTTTTGAGGCAAGCACTACCTAGATCGAATGGGATTGTTACTCTCGTTATTCTAACAGTCGGGCAGAAAGTGAAGTGTTCAAAATATGAGTTTGGGGGAAGGCGATATTTTTCACCGCCACAAAGCAGGCGGGTCTTGTTCTCTAAAGAAATTAAATTGTATAATCGAGTAAAAAATTTTTGCGAATGAACTAACTGCTTAATTAGAGCACGTATTGCAATTTCCGAAATGAAGCTTGTGGAGCTCACAAGTGATATTCACTTGGAACGAAAATCTGGGAATGACGCCAGTTTTTACACGTATTCGTTCATAAAGTGTGCAGCGACGTGTTCCTTTGGCTGGCTCAGCCGCGGGCCTCATTCGCACCAGGCATGGGTTCGTTCACTGATGGGCCCATGGTCAGATCTTAATTGAGCGTTTTGTGCGATGTTAATTAGGTGACAAGCTGGTAAAACTGATTACTTCAACAAACAAACAAGAAGCGGTTGCAGTTTTATTCATTTTCTATTCTTGCAAAAATAAGCTTTGCCTTACAAAAAGCCGCTCGATACGATCTGACTGCTACTGCTCTCGATATAGCATTATCATTTATTTCGATTGCGATATTTGACGGCTTTTTTGAAGTATAACCTCGATTGCTTTAATGTTCACTGCAGTGTACTGCATGGACCTTAACCTGAACTTCAGTCACAATGCTCGTATTATTGGGCCTTATCTATACATAAAAAGCGCACTTCATCGTGGGCACGGTAGGGTCGGTGTTGTAGCTATTGCAACATTGTGTGCATGTATGTGCGGTGCCCATGCGTTTTCATGACTGATTTGTGCATTTCTTATCACTGATTAAGCCTTGATTACTTTTTTTGTACATCAGCTCTTCAATCTATTGACGAATACCTTACTTGATATCTTGTTGAAACTATGAATTCTCAGTGTCGGAGTCTGTCATGTCTAATGAATATAATAAAATGTTACACGGCTGTTTGTAGCTGTATTCGGTGTATAGAACGCATGAGGTCGGACCCAGGTGCGGTGTGCACCGTCTGCTCTTGGCCTTTTAGCTTCCTGGAAACAGAAAGTGAGGTGCGTGCGTGCGGGCGCTGAAATTGCATTTACTTCTTGTTAAGCCTACTTGATTTGAACGAAATTCACTTTTCATTAACTTTGATTCACGTAACCATGCTCTAAATCGCTTCATGTTATGTTTACAATATGGCAACTTTGACGTCACTTTTGGCGCCTGTAGTACGTGAAAGCATGGCCTTTGAAATTCGCAGTGTTGCTAAAAGTGAACACTGTTGCTTAAAGTGAAAAACTCTTGCTTGAAGTGGGAAATTCAACCGATCCGATCCTATGCCATGCAATTTTGATATTTACACAAGACGCGCGAGCTAGTTCGGCCCTTGCTATCCTACGCGCGCAGCACACGCACGTGGTTGTATTCAGTTCTGCCATTGATCCTGCATACTACGCAGTAATAGTTATGTACCACGTTTTGGTTAAGTGGGTGTCAGAGAACAAATGGGATGTGTATCCTATTAAAAACGTGGCTGACGCGGCTGTAGGCATGAGTTTATTTGAGGACCCAGCCACCGGTGTCGAAAGGTTACAAGGGGCCACCGTGGACATTGTGTGGGAGGAGGGGAAGCAAGCAGCACCAGCGATAGTGTTAGCAGTGGGTGAGTACGACAGCTTCTTTGTTTTTGTTGTTGGTTCGAAATGGCTCCACATTGTGCTGTACAAATTTCACATGTTAGCAACGTGTGGGCGCTTGGCCGGAGATATCCGCGCTTTTTCTTGGCACACTGGCCCCACCAGTGAGATTACGCGCCGTGCGCTTAATTGACGCACCCTGAGTATCGGCTCGTAATGTCGCTGATAACACCAGTGTTCCAGTGGAGTAAAAGTCGCGTATGGTGTCTACGGCCACGCGTATGGTATCTGAGGCCTGTACGTATTCATGTTCGAGCCCCCGAGTGCAATACGCGCCTATTGTTGTCACTGGACCCTAGGCGTGGGGGAATGCGGTGTTCCTTGCTGCACGTGTCGATGCTGAACGCAATCCAGCAGGAAGTTGCAAAACCGATTAATTGTGCTCTAGAGCTTATTGTAACTTGTGTAGCTTGTACACCTAAGAATAGGAGCGTCCGTTCTATTCGCGCTCATATGTGAACTGTATGCCCGGATATACAGTTCACATATGAGAGCCAACAGAACGGACCGCTCCCATTCTTAGGTGTACAAGCTACACGAACAGACGGCACTCTAAATGTTTCAGTCTACCAAAAACCAACCCACACGGGCTGCTACCTTCAATTACAATACGACCATCCGGCAAGCCACAAGGCATCTGCCGTAAATTCTTTATTTAAAAGAGCCGAAACTCATTCCTAATTGGAATCAGATCAAAAGAAAGAAAATAGAATGGTTCTCAACGAACTTAAAAGGAATGGCTACACAGATAACTTAATTCGAAAAACAACTCGACAACAAAAACGAAGAAACACACTACGGGACCTTCAGCCGTTGACTTAACTCAAACCCCAGCAACGAGTGTCCATCCCATACGTCAGAGGTACCAGTGAAGCGCTCAGCTGAATAGTTTAAAAAAGGCCTCAAAGTGCTGCACAAACCGATAAACACTTTCAATATCCTCCTCCCCAAACCAAACAAAAGATCGTGCACCAAAAAAAAAGCTCAAGGTGTCGTCTACAAAATCAGCTGTTCCGACTGTCCGGTGTCGTACATCGGGGAGACCAAGAATCGCACAACACGACATCGATGTCAGAACACTGAACTGTATATGCAGCACCGTCGCCGAACACTCTGAAGACACTGACCACAAAACGTCTTTCCAGGAGACCCAAATCCTTCAGAGATGAACTCGCGAAAAAGACTACTACTGGAGTCATGGCCTATTCAGAAGCGAAGGGTAACATACACCGCGCGAAAGGCAACCTACCCTCGTTGTATATATATGGCCTTTGCGACATGACGAAAAGAAAAGGTTGCCCAGCCAGGTAGATTCCCACTCCGGTTCACCAGCACCAAACGTCTGCGCTGCCTTGTAACCTCCCCCGCTTCCAGTCAACGGCACACTTGCGGGTCAAGCTCCCCCAGCACCGGTCATCACAGCCGCCCAGCAGCACTGCAGCCATCTCACCCCTTTTGCTTCCCTCCCTTCCCGTCTGTGAAGTGTCTCCCCACCTTCTGTACTCTCCCCTCCTTTTTACAAAAGACCCTTTAAATGTTGCACACCGCCACTCCCGAAGAACAACCCCTGAAAAAGGAGCCGAATGTGCTGCGAAATGTCGGGCTAATAAAATTCACTTATTTGGCAGGAGTCAGTCAGAAAGTCCATGCACAGATCGTGCCCATTGCAGCTAAGCCACACTATAGTTGATACTACCATTACTAAATCGCCCATGGGAAACTTCGTACATAAACATGGTTAGGCCTTGTAACTACTAAGCATGACTATGGCTAGCCGTTATTGAGGTTCAGCATAATCGTTTCTAGCTTACCCATATAAATAGGGTGTTAATCCTAATGTATTATTATCAAGCATGTGTGAGTAGTTAACACTAAAATAAATCTGTAAACAGCAAGGATGGGTTGCAAGATAAGTGTTATCAATTTAAAATCAAACTGGACACAAAGCTGACACACATTGAAGTGCAGCAGAAATGTGCTTAGAGGGCCCCAATTATTCATTACATTTTAAGCACCCTTTAAATAAACATGCATACCTTGTACTGAATCCCTTGATGATCACCTTTGGCAAACATGGCAGCACTATAGCCTCACGGATGCAACAGCTAAAGAAGCAGTGCCCTGCTGCTCTCTAGGCTTTTCTAGTTTGTTTGCAGTCATAGAAAATGTTTATAGGTCAATTGACAAAAGATGAGAACGCCGTGACGAAAGCTAGCTGCGTGTTATAAGAAGGGCTTGCCCATCATGCATCACTGATCCTTCCGGGACATTTTTATTCAGTTAGCATCACACAGTGGTGGACAGTGGAGGAGCTCTTCTGGGTCTGTTTTTCTTGGCTGGCAGGACCTATAGATTTAGCTGCTCAGCATGATGTTCGTGAGAGGGTGTTGTGGGTAGGGTAGTGAAGGCAAGCAAGAAAGCATGTCAGTCACATAGTTCATCAAATGCCTGTAACTTTGCCATCACTGCAATATTTTGAAAATTTCTTGCAGCTGCATGTTCATGGCACACTGTTCTACAGTTGGCTTTAGATAACAAATCTCGAAGGTCATTTCCACAGGGAAACACTATTATCTCGGAAGCCATTTGCAGAACTGCCGAAAGTAGATGTACACAAGCAGTACGACCGCTCTGCGATATATAGTTCCAGGCATAACTGATCATAGCTTTGTTTTTGTTTGGTTATGCCCTATCTTATGTCCTTTGTGTATGCACGTTATATACCACGTGTTACTCTGGCGGTTGCCACCAGTAACCGTAACAGCCAACCCTGTTTGCGATTATCTTGGCAACATGACATCACCCATGCAGCCCAGAGTGCTCGCTTCGATACAAATTTGCACTTGTTACTGACCCTCTGCTCTGACAGTAAGAAATACGTGCCAAAATCTGGCCTCGCTTACCGTATTTACTCGATTGTAACGCGCACCCGTTTTCCATGACAAAAAAGAAAGAGTACAATATGTGCACCTCGTGCTTTCATATAAAAATACTATTTTCTGTCATTTGGAAAAATTATTGATTCCCAGTACACTAAAGTTGCAATGAATAAAAACACAAATGAAAGCGGCATACCTTGCCGCCGGGATTTTCACAGTGCCGGTACGAGTCGCATGGGGCAAAAAATCACTCGTCGCTATCAGACAACTCCTTGTCCGCTATCAACAAGCCAGAGCATTTCATCCTCGGTGCCGCCCATGGCATTCGAAATCCTTCACTTCTTAAAGGCCTTGCTGACCATGGCAGACGGGATCGTGCACCATGCATCTTTCACGCATTCAGCAAAGTCTTGCAGCGAGACACGCTTCATTTCATTGGCGGGCGTGTTTTCGTGGCAGCCACTGACAAGCCATTCCATGTAGAGTGCCCGAATTCTATCTTTCACTGGCTTGTTCAAATGAACATCGAGCGGCTGAAGCTGCGATGTCATGCCGCCGGATATCACAAGGTCGGTGTTGCATGCAGCCAGCTTGTCCTTGATGCGCTGGTCAAGGTGGCACCTGAACGCGCCGGGCACAAGCATCCCACGCAGACCCAAGCTGTCACCGGGTCTCTTCCACCAAACGTTATAAAACCAGTCAGCAACCCAGTCCGTGATCATCCAACCTCTCTTTTGCATGCACAATCACGCCACATCTGAAGATAAGATACGAGGGCAGCTTGGTGCCCATTCACAGTGCGACAAAGCATTGTAGTGACTAGTTTTTTCGTGGCCGGAAGACAAAGCATCCACTTCTTTTTCGCCCCTTTCTTTTCAACGGTTGTGGTGGCAGGCATGTAAAAGTAGAGTGCCGTCTTATCGGCATTTCCAATGTGTCTGAAGTGGTAGCCGTTTCTATGGCGCAACTTCAAAACGTAACACTGAGAACTGTGCAGTTTCTCTTCATATTCTTCGGGCAATTTTGGGCATGTCCCTGTCGACCTTCGAAGAGAAAAGTCTTTTCATAAAATTCAATAGCCAGCACCTGCTTTGTAGTGGCTCTGCATTAGCCATTTCTGTAGGGCTAACTGCATCGCCCGTACTTTGAGCAGATCTGTCCTCACAGGCCGCTGTGTCGCTCGCTGCTCTTGCTCGTAGTCCGTGAGCAGCTCTTCTATTTCGGCAAAGCGGCCCTGCTTCGGTCCACTGAAACCTTTCCTTGTTGTTTGGCTGGCGAAAATATTCTCCTTCTATTTGCGCCAGTCCCGCACGCAAGTTTCGGGAACTTCGATTGCCTGTGATGCGGCCCGATTCCCATTCGCCTCCGTGCACAGAACTTTACGTTTAAGCAGCATCATGGTGGACTCGGCGTATCTTCGCAGTTGGCACTTCCATGCTGATTAAATAAACGCAGAAAATAGGAAGACAGGAGGTAGGCTAGGTTACACCAGCTCGTGGTTACACATACAACATGGAGGTATGCACATGGAGGAAGCTACCGCAGCTAGGCTAGAAGCCATTTTTCGAATGCCGATGACGATATGGCAACGCAGATTTAGGGTTGTACTTGATTGTAACGCGCATGCAATTTTTGGACCCATTTTATCGCAAAAAAAGGTGTGCGTTAGATTCAAGTAAATACGGTAGTCTCATCCCACGCTAAGAGCAAAGCATTACTGATGTTTTTTTTTTTTTGTGTGTGTGTGATATTGAAATCGGCTGTTTGTTTTAAGCTGTTAGGACTACATATGCTGTGCCCGAGCCATAAAGCTGGTTTGATTTCCAGTTAGCAGCACCACAGCATTATCACTGGTGATGTGTTGACAATGTGTAAGGTCGTAAAAGCCTGATCGTACACTGCATTACCTATTACTCCGCTCTAGTATGGTACGTGATGCCTGGTGAGCAAGTGCCGAATAGGTGCTGAACAGATGACGTGGCACGAGTGAACAATTATGAGGACAGCTACCCTTACTACGTACGAGATAAGGAGGCTGCAAGAAACTATTGAGAAAGCGTATAGATTAAGTGAAGTCCCACTTTCACATTCATGTAAGTGCAGGTTATGTTTACAATGCCAGAACATTCGTGGCTTAAGTATGCATATCAACAGGATTGTAAGCAGACGATGCAGCATGTGTGAGTACGCTACGAGGACCGTTCGCTTTCGTATTGGCTAAAGGGGTCTTGAAACTTCCACAGTACTCCAAGGAACTAGTGAGATAGAGTATAGGCAAGAACCAAAACAAACAGCGTTGGCCCTGTGCATGTGTGCCACTCATCCTCTAGATGCTTTCTATCCTTGTTCTCCCAACAGATGCTCAATCTGTTGCTATATTGTTTAAACATAAGATGAAACGTCAGTTTAAACCAAAACCTGTGTATAATCAAAAGTAGTCGCACTGACATCTATCACAGTGATGAACTAGGTGCTGGTCCTACTGCTGCTGCTGCATGTGCACAATGTTGTTTCTGTGTATCATCTAAACACGTTCCAGTCTGACCAATATAGTATCTTTCACATGAGACCGTTAAATTTTAAACCACCTCAGCTCTGCATGTAACAAAGCATGTTTCACTCTTTTCCTTCAGAATATAAAGGATAATGATACTAATTGCAGTCTACAGGGAGAAAGCCAGATAGATGCAAGTGGAGAGCTTTCCGATTTTGCTGCAGGTAGCAACGGTTATTACGGAAAGAAACAGTTGTCTGATGAAACTCTAGGAGTAGTTAACTACTGTCCAATAGTTTCCATTCATTGAGGTGCCTCACTGTCAGGCAGCCTGCAAATGTTTCTCAATTTAGGCAAAGCACTTCATTATTTCCACAATCTTATGTTTCATTACTGTCATTTAACGAAGGAAGAAGGGAAACAGAGGGGCTCTGTTAAGGGGAACCATATAAAGTCAACAGACAATGAAGCCAAGGAAGGCATAGAGGTAATTAGCTGTGGTTGAAATTGAAATGTAGAAAATAATGAAGGGGGGGGGGGAATGAATGCGGGCATAACTATAAATTGTTGCCAGTGGGGACCGAACCCTTACCCTTTGCATTATGCATTACTTTCATTTTCACATTGCACAAGATACAATATACTTTTCGCTTCTCATTTGACAGGAAGTGCAGTTGGGAATGGCATTATATGTATGAAATAATGTGAATAAAGGCTTATACTACTCGATTTAGTGAAATGGGCTCCATGCAATCTTTCCATTTCAATTTGTTTGGAACTCAACAAATAATACGTATTTGATGTCCCAAGGTTGTTTTTCTTGACTATTCGTAGTAGATTTGGAAATTTTGTTATTTGGGCAACCCCAGTACACCTAAATGGTTCCTATTCTGTCCTTTATATAACCATGTTTACATTGCATTGGTATTTGCCTGCTGTCTTTGTTTCAGAGGCTTCAAAAATGATCAAGAGGCTTAAGTACATCATAGAAAAGGCTGAGCGAGCGGAAGAGAGAGCAGTTTCTTCACACAAAGTAAGTTGAATTAAACTGTTGCCTCATTCTAGTTTTTCTAATTTAATGCTTGCCAGAAACTTCATATAGGCATTATCTTGTTTCATTTCTATTAGCGTTGAATAAAAAACAGTTGCTGCAAACTTTCTTCCGTGTGCCCAACCTTGATATAATCAAACTGCTGTAATGGAAACAATGAATTTCAATGTGTACAGCTTCATTTGTTAAGAACCATGCAGAATGATTAAACAATGTACAGACAGATGACAACTCAATAAATCTGAATCAGCCTCATTAGCAGAACATACGCAGGGTGTCCTAGCTAATAAAGGCATCGAAGTGCTGCGCCAATTGGGCCATCTTGCTCCAAACCGCCAAGGTGTGCCAACCTGTATGCATGTTGTTGATCATCTTATGGACCAAGTGCAAACAATATTCACGTTCTGTTTAGTTGCATAATTAGTCAATGTTAATTATCTTTGCAAGCTTTAAATCTAGAGCACAACTTACAGTGGGTAAATTATAGACCAATTTAGGAAACACCTTACTCAGCGGTATTGTGCTTCCTACTAATTGTGAAATTCTTTGACGGCGTCGCTAAGAAGGCCCACAATATATAAAAAAAATACAGGGCTACATGCTTGCATGGCATGATAAGTGTTCTCACTAGTGTCGCACATGAACAAGCGCTTCAGGTTTAAGCACTGCCACTGAGAAAGTTACAGGGTCATGATGATTTCAGGTTCTTTGTTCTGCTGATCACTGTCAGCAATGGTTGCATCTGTTGCTTTTGCAGTGCAACTGAGATCAGTCGCTGGCCTGAATTTCGTTCGATGCCCGAGTCCCTGCCCTGTAACTCATTCCTTGGCAGTGCGCAAGGTTGGAAGCTCTGTTCGTACTAATGTAGCACTTTTGAAAGTGCAACGGTCATGGCACACCAGCACATAAGCATGCCCATCTCTTCATATTGTGGGCTTTCTTTATGATGCAAAACAATTGTGCAATTAATAAGAAGGTAAGTACCATTGATTCAAACATTTTGTAGAATACTCCACAACTTTGCCCATAATAGCCCCCCTGCTTTGGTTTCACTGAGGCTGGCAGTATTGCAAATAAATAAATAAAAATAAACTTTCTCATGAAATTTTTTCTATACATAAAGCTCTGATAGTTAATAAATAATACTGGGCTGACTGTGCAAATACTACAGTGCAAAAACCTGTGGTTGGCCCACTAGGATGCCCAACAACATGCTTTTAAATGTGTCCTATATCTCTATGTATGCACTGCATGGGAACACAAGGTAGAGATGCAAAGGTGATACATAAACCTCGAAGTGTAACTACCAGCTGTATATTCTTGAAAAAACATCAGTGCCTGTATTGACTTGTTTGTTCTACTAGCTATTTTTTTCATCCCTCCAGAACATTGAAGAGCTTGCCAGACTAAACAGTTGCAAGTTACGTTAAAACCACATTAATGTTTACCCAAAATGCATACAGGTCTAACTATTAATGACGGTACAGCTATGTGAAACTCTGCTGTATTGAATTTAGCGCTCATCAAACAGTTGTAATATCCTCCTGGAAATCCTTTGCTAAAGCATAACACTGTACTTTGGGTGTATTGAACTCTTGTTCACCACAACACTAGATATATTGAATGCTGCACTGTTTTCCAGCAAGTGCACTTCTATGAATGGGAGTGAGTTATCGCATTTTGCACCGTCAGAAACATTTCGTGCCAACAAATTGGGAGTGGTGCTGTCAAATAAGGCGTTGAATGTGAATGCCAGTCCATGCCATGGAGGTAAAATGAGCAGGGTGCATGTCTTGCTCGCTGGGCATAAGGCTCATGCACACTGTGGTTATGAGCGAAAGGAAATTGCCACTGCTTTAAGATTGCCGATATGCATTCCACAACAATGCACGGATGACAAGCTATGATTTTACTGACTTGCTCCAGGCATGGGATGCCAAACAAGATGTCTGCACCACCATGTTTGTCTTGTGGACAAGGGGTTTCTATGACAGCATTCAAGTGTCCTGTTTTTGGCCAAGACCAATGCGACAGTGTGCAAGACTCATTACAGCCCGAGTCATGAGACCACAATTTGGGCTGAGCCTGCGGAGCACATATTGTTCATGGCCATAGCTGTAATTGCGATTAGGAATGGTATACCCTAATCGTTATATAACGTTATACAAGCTGAAGGCCACTGTTGAATCTAAGTGTCTCTTTAGTGCGGTTATCACCGATGCAGTGGCCAAAGGGTAAAAGCCAAGAGGCCTCTAACGCGTTGAAGTGTATGGTTGCACACGAGAAGACACGGACAGACTTGCATGGACAAGTAGTTGGTTGGTTCTAAAGCCGAAACCCAGCACAGCTGCCTGGCCGACGCGATACTGACATAAACAATTGAACAAAAAAGATATATTCTGCCTTTGGGTTCTGTGAGCAGAACTGCTTAAAAGTGTTGGTGCTGTATTGTGCCAGACTGCCGGTCTAGGGCAATAGTCTCTTCAGCACGCACTGCCTTGTTGCATGGTTCACACGAGATAGCCCACTCACTCTGCACACATACTGTGTATTCGAAGATTGTATCGCGAGGAAACCGTATACATCAACCAGTATGTCAAAATACCTGTGTGCTGATGAGATAAATTTTAATGAATTGATTGCTATTGCACTAATGACAGCTAGGTAATGTACGGTAACCTGAATTCATATTGTAATACCAAGGCTTCTCGGGAAGTTAGCATGAAATACTGCTCTTGCAAATTTCTGTGCCAACTTAAAGGTCATAATTACTTTAGTCTTAGACAGGATGATCCATTCTGTTACTATAATTCATGGTCTTATTTCGACCAACATCACATGACCCACTATGGGCCGTTGTCTGTCACTTTGTCTAATCTGTGAAATGTTCACTCATTTTTCTCTTTTGTTTTCTCCACTTGGCAGGTTGACATCGGTGATGGTGTGCTTATAGAGGAGGGGACCCTGGCCCGTATTAAAAATGACAGTAACGGGTCGGCGTGCCGATTTGCCAGGGGTCTCCTCCGGGCCACTTTTGCCCCAGAGGAACTCATAAACAAGTCCCTCTTCGGCATAAAATGAAACGCCCACAAGGACTTTGTGGCAAAAGAGGCATTGGACCCACGGAGGGTGAACGCCGTGCTGGGCATGTATGCAAAATCCTTCTGTGCTTTGAAGGTACATACGTTGTAACCTCTAGTGCGAGCTATTCTGCTGCCTCTTTCATTTTTCATTTCATTTGTTGAACCCTCAGGGCCAAAGGCATTAAATAGGGGAGGGGTTACAAAACAGAAATACATAAATAAATACAATGCATATTACAGAACAAGTATTATCATCCTCCTGTTATACAATGTTAACTAATACAGAACGAAAATGCTGGTTATCAATTATGTCGATGATATCTGCGGGAAGGCGGTTCCATTCGCGTGATGTGGGAGGCAAGAAAGACTGAAATGCAGTTTTAGTGGTACATGTTTCAATGCCAACTTTGTGACGATGGTCAATGCGATTTGACACGTATCTGGTGGACGAAATGTGGGAATCGCGTAGCATGGGTGATGGCATAGATTATGAAAAAGGCTCAAACGAATTGTCTCCCGGCGGGATGCTAGAAGAGGTAAAGAAAGATTAGCTTTCATGCTTGCTACACTTGTGGTATGGTTAAAGTTGGACAGGATAAAACGAGCACCGTTGTTTTGAACCAGCTCAAGTAAGGTTATCAGTTTTTCATGACGCGGATCCCATATGGCGGCGGCATATTCCAAATTAGAACGTATTATTGTTTTATAAAGGCGTAATTTCAAAGAAGATGGAGTTTTGGAAAAGTTACGGCACGCATACTGCCAGCAATGAATCCTACTTTATCCGGTGCCGAAGACGAACAAGTGCGGAACGGTAGACCTTGTTCTGTGGTTCTTCAAAGTTGTGCGACTTCTGCATATCAGGAGCTTCCCCGAAGACGTCGTCCTCCGGAATGGAGGACGGAGGACCTCCACGCCCTCATGGCAAGGCCAGTCCCGAGGCGGTAGCTCTGTCCGTGGGAAACCGCGACATCACCGACTATAGGCTTCCCGATTCATCTGACAGCTCAACAGTGACAGAGATGGAATCGGACAGTGATTACACGCTAGTCCAATTGCGCCACTTGAAGCGCAAGCTTCGCCGGACGTCAGCAGACAGTGATTCTACTCATAAAACAAGATGTGACGAACGGGTCTTCTCCGTGGGCTACACCCCAACTACGGAAGGTACGAAAATGAATTCGTTGAACAGACAATCGCTGACCAAATACTTCGATCGGATAGCCTCAGGACATGTGAGAGAGATCCCCATTAATGCTCGGAAGAACATTCTGACGGTGGACGTGAATTCTCAGGCAGCAGTGGAGGCTTTGAAAGGCATTCAAGTGGCTGGCAACATCCAAGTTCGCTCCTTCTTAGCGTGCGGCAAAGATACCTGCACTGGTGTGATATCAGATGTGGACATTGACATAAAGGATGAAGACCTGCGATCTCTTTTACCGTCGACAGTGCGAATCCTCGACATCCACCGATTCGGCCGCTCCCGGTGCATCAGGTTGGTGTTCCGAGTCAGACTCTTTGCCAGCATCGGTCAAAGTAGGTTATGAGAGACACTCAGTGCGTCCATATGTACCACGACCGTTACAGTGTCACAAGTGTTTCAAACTGGGCCACGTGAGTGCTGTGTGTAAGAATCCTACGTCGTGCCGAAGATGTGGAGCTCATCAGGTAGACTCCTGTGAGACTGACGCCATGAAATGTGCAAATTGCTCCGGAGCCCATGAAGCGACATCCAAGGACTGCCACAAAATGGCAGAGGACGGGCAAATTCTGAGAAAAATGGTAAGAGAGAACTCCACGCACAAGGAGGGTGCCGATTCCGTCCGCAAGAAAAGGCGCCGGTTGCGGCAAAGGGGTCGCCGCTCCCAGAGCAAGCCCCGGGGGAAAGAGGCACTTCCTTTGAGTACTTGGATGCAAAACGTGCCACAGAGAGAGCAAGGCCGGCACACACAAGATGCGCCTCGCCCTGTACCTCCGCGCCCGTCAAGGAATGAGGCGTCATCCAACTTGCGTCCAACCTCTTCGGCTATTGAGTGGCCTTCGCTACCACTAAGGGCTTCCGGAGGAGATACTCCTTCGGCGCTCCCCAAGTGCCGGGAGGGCAATAAAAGGCTTGGAAATGAAAACGTGATAGACACGCTTAAACAGCTAGTAAACACTATGCGTATATTACTCTCTAGGTTGGCAACTCCAACCGCACTATCTGTCGTGAAGGCGTTAGATGCTATGGAGCCGCTATTAGCGGCTCTAAAATAAGGGTGGTTATCATGGCTCTCACGATAAAACACTGGACATTGGAACAGAGGATGCATCATTCTGTTATAATGCAATGGAATGCTCGAGGTCTATGCGACCGCATGTCTGACTTTGGGCAACGAGTCTTTAAATACCGCTTCCCAGTGATCGTGATATGTGAGCCAAATCTCACGTCGGAATTTCGCCTTTCCGGATACGTTAAGCTCTGGTCACGTGAAGATAGACACAAGAGCAAAGCGTTAATGTGTATGCACAGTGACATGACGTTTGTCCTGAACACGATCACTCAAAATGACAGCAATGAATATGTGTGTGTGACACTAAAACATAAAATACATGTGTTTTCGATCATCGGCGCCTACATACCTCCTAGACAAAGACGAACTCACTTATCTATCCACTGTGTTACAAAGTTCCCCAGGCTCTCATGTTGTTATTGGAGACTTCAGTGCTCATCATCCTTACTGGGGAAGTGCCGCAATGAACTGTCGGGGT
Organism: Dermacentor albipictus; assembly: GCF_038994185.2. Classification (NCBI taxonomy): domain Eukaryota; kingdom Metazoa; phylum Arthropoda; class Arachnida; order Ixodida; family Ixodidae; genus Dermacentor; species Dermacentor albipictus. Next base: position 2,713,960 of record NW_027225576.1, on the reverse strand, counting down.
AGGAACTTGATGGACTTCATAGACACTGAAGGTCTGGCTGTCATCAACTACGGATCTCCAACTTACATCCGCGGCACTACCTACTGAAGTTGCTTATATCTCACTATTGTATCTCAGAGCCTCCTGCCCTTAGTCAAATAGTGCTTGGACATAGAAACGCATGGGAGCGATCATATACCAACATATGTGCAGATGAAGTGGTTCGTGCAATCAACTGCATCTGCTGTACGCTGCACTGATTGGTCCACATTCTCTACATCTGTCGAAGAGTACTGCGGAGACATCACTTCACCATCTGATATAGAAGACATTACTGTATCATCAGTGCAGTAGACAACTAAGTTCATCAGTGCACCTACATCCAGAACGGCGATTGATATTGAATATGAACGGCTCCGAGCGATCCGTCGTAGAGCGGAAAGGAAGGTTTGGTGAACTCAATCGTCATTAGACCTTGTCTTATGTCGACGAGCTCAACAAAAAATACGGCGTCACCTTCAAAAAATGGGAAAACAACGGTGGAGGACCTTCTGTTCGTCTCTGGATCCTCGAAAGCCACTTTCTAGGATCTGGAGATAGTACGAAGCTTTCATGCCCCTCCTCAGCAAAAACATCCTTTCCGTGCTCTAGCACTTCACCAATCTCTGACGGAAGTGAAGGTTGCCGAAGACTTCTGTAAGAGAGTCACCCGTACCGATGTTCCAACGTGTCCAACATTGCATCGACCCGTGCTACCTCCTAAATATGATCGTCTTGACCTTCCTTTTATGATGCCGGAATTGGAAGCTGCACTTGCTGCGTCGAGACGATCTTCTGCCCCTGGACCTGACGGTATTTCATATACTGCTCTGTGCCACCTTGGAATAGAAGGCCGGAAAGTCCTGCTGTCATACTATAACGCCACGTGGTCATCCAGTACAGTCCCGAAGCAGTGGAAAACCAGCCGTTTTGTGGCTCTCCTAAAGCCAGGAAAATCGCCTTACGAAATGTCATCTTACCGGCCAGTAGCTCTAGCTAGCTGTGTCGGTAAGGTGATGGAACGGATGGTGCTCACTAGATTAGAATGGTTCATGGAAAAGAATGAACTTTATCCTGTAATCATGACAGGATTTAGACGTGGCCGGTCTGCAATAGATGGGGTCATTGATCTCGTGTCCACGATCGAACACGAAAAAAAGCGACACCAACTTGTTGGAGCAGTTTTCTTAGACATAAAGGGAGTTTATGACAATGTACTGCACAAAGCCATTCTTGATGCCCTTAGTAATTTAGGCATCGGCGGCCGTCTCTACATGTGGATTGAAAATTACCTGGATGGTCGTACAGTCTTCATGTCCACGAATGATGGCGAAACGACAAGACACGCTGTGGTCCGTGGAGTGCCTCAAGCAGAAGTTCTCAGCCCGACTCTTTTCAATGTTGCCCTTATTGGCCTTGCAGAAATAATTCCTGATACAGTACGCATCAGTACCTACGCAGACGGCATATGCATATGGGCATCCGCAGTCACGCGACCGCAAATTCGTGCCAGGTTGCAGCGAGCTGTTTCTTTAACGTCTCAGTACCTGCAGTGCCAAGGACTGCAACTGGCCCCAGACAAGTGCGCTGCGATAGCGTTCACACGGAAGCTTATGTTTTGGTATCCAATTATGATCAATTGAAATGCCATCCCATATGTCACCCACCACAAATACCTCGGCCTTGTCATTGACCACGGTGTTTCATGGTCGAAACATGTATGAAGGCCGGTATGAAGTGGGGTCCATCTGAGCATTCGCTACTCCGGCTGTACCAGGCTCTCTACGCGGGATACATTCGGTATAGTCTGCCAGTTTTATCAACTATGAGCCCGTCATGTTTGCGTACGCTGGAAAGTGCCCAGGCACAGGTGCTGAAAACATGTCTCGGTGTTCCACGTTGCACCTCAACCCACGCAACAATTGAGGAGGCTCGCGTCACCCCTTTACCTGTCTATCTTCTGTCTTCTATCTGTCTAACCTCTTCGAGTATTCCTGCGACTACTTTGCCGTCATGGACGCCATTCCTTATCGACATTACCCGATATACGGCCAGACTCCACTTTTTCAAGAGCCGTTAAATGCCAAGAATCTGCCGTACAAGCATACTTCGCCCCGGCTGACCTTCCACATGTGCCCCCATGGGTAATGTCCAAAATACCGGTACATCTATCTATTCCCGGAATTTCTAAAGAATCGCGAATACCTACCGTCGGCCTCAGACATATAACAATTGAATATATGTCGAAAGAATATGACTCCTCGGTGAGCGTGTATACAGACGGACCGGTCTCGTCGTATGCGTCTGGTGCGGCTTTCTTAGTGCCTGCGCATCAAGTCATTCGACGGTTTCGTCTGCATAACAAGACGACTACAACATCTACAGTACTAGTCGCAATCAGAGAGGCCGTTCAATATATTTCGCGAGAGCCTCCTCAAATATAGACAGTCTTCAGTGACGCAAAATCGGCTCTTAAACTAATTAAAGTGGTGTTAAAGAATGCGCTTACAGAGTGTTGGCTCTTCAAACTGCCAAGCTCTACACTTTAACGCCGAAGCGAAGAAAGCACTCGAAAAACGAGAGTCACTGCTTTCAATTCCTCTTTCAAGAGGGGACGCCAACTGTCTCCTCTCCAGTGTCATCGGAAAATTGACAGCAAAGCACTGGGACAATCCGGATAATCGCCACAGACGACTCCAGAGATTGGACCCTACCATGAATTTTAGGCTACCACCGAAAATTTAACGAAGCTGTGCCAGTCTTCTGCACAGACTAAGGCTGGGGGTAGCGTTTACGCGCGGATACGTGCACCTCATGCGACGCACCCAGTCTCCACACTGTGAGGTGTGCAATGTGACCGAGACTATAGGTCATGTGCTTTGTGACTGCCCTAAGTGCGTGGCAGAGCGTGAAAGGTTGGGCAGTGACCTTACGCATCTCGACAGCGCACCGTTGTCGGGGGACCTTATTTTAGGCCCTTGGCCAGATGCTCAATCGAGTTTCAAAGCCATCGAGGCATTACTGAACTTTTTAAAAATTACGGGCCTGGATTGCAGACTTTGAGCATGCCAAATTGCTTGCCATATGTTCTACATCTTCCTTCTATCGTCATCGTCACCCATCATGCACCTCTTTCTTCCCTCTTTCTTTTCCTCTTCCCCTTCCCCCAAAGCCGAGTAGCTGGCTAGAGGAATATACCTCAGGCCGACCTCTCAGCATTTCGTATCTTAAACTTCTCTCTCTCTCTCTCCCTACTTCATCCGGCGTTTTCCTTGACTAGCAGTAATGAGTCATGCGTGTTAGCTCAAGTACTCTTGCAATCAAATTGTAGTTTTCATTATAGAGAATGTTATTCTACTTTAGGCAAAACTCATTGCATGTCATATTATTGTTTGCATTGAATATTTCGGATAAACCATGTAGGAGAACTAATAATTGGGCGAGTTGGTAAGCATTCACGGTGAAATCTGTAGTGCGCTCAATAGACGGGATGAAGAGAAGTGGATACATGAGCGCTTACTCACAACTGTTTTTTTTTTTTGAAAGAGACAGAACATAAAAGTGCCAGCTATATGCACTGAGCATGTGCAAAACGAGTCATTTTTATATAAACAGATTACAAAGCTTCAAGCAGTATTGAAGAATACAAATTCTTTCTCAATAATTGCAACCGATGGTTGACTGATGCATCTTTCAGCACACCTTATTATATGGAACACTTCTGTAATTTCATGTGCTCGTTTATTTTTATTCGAAAACAAAATATCGGGGTCAAAAAATACCAGTTCACAATGACCTAGGTTGTAGCGGTTAGACAACTGCAAATTATTTTCTTTCACATTCGCACTTCTCTAACCACTGCAACATTGTAAACCGGTATTTTTTACACTGATATTTTGTTTCGAATAAAAATAAACAAACATGTGAAATTACAGAAGCGTTCCATATAATAAGGCGTGCTGAAAGACGCGCCCGTCAGCCACTGGTTGCTATCATTGACAACGAATCTAGTCTTAAGTACTGCTTCAAGCTTTGTCATCCGCTTATGTAAAAATTGATGACTAGCACATGCACCGTGCGGCTAGCTGGCACTTTTATGTTCTCTTTCCAAAAATAAACAGCTGTAAGTACTCGTGTGTCCGCCTTCTCTGCATCCTTGTCTATTGTGCACGCTACAAATTTCACTATGAATAAACCATGTAATTGACTTTTTGAGTGGGTAAATTATTTATGCGGAAAATTGGTTAAGAAAACATTTTGGGAAAGAAATTTTCAGGCCACAACTTTTGGGGCTATAACAATAGTTGTGGGCTGTTCCCTCTCTTACAGAAACGACCTTGCACACTTTCTCCATTTTAATAATGCGTAGTAAACACCACATAGCAAAGGATATGCATCGCAAGGTGTGCCCCATCCTTGCCATTTCCTCTGCAAATATACAGGAATGATGGCTACAATTTCAGCATTCATGTGAAGTTGCATGTGAACCCCATTAAAAAGTTCTATATATGTGATCCACTAACCTGAACATGTTAACACTGACCATATTGTTTCTGTGCAGGGTTCACTCTACAAACATTCCCAGCGACATCGGCACTGAGTGCGAAGAACACTCTCTCGTCCTCCTTGCCCGTCACTACACGGCTGCCATAACGAATTAAGTTATTTATTATATTTATTTATTTATAGATGGATGGATGGATGGATGGATGGGTGCGAAACTTTGATGAAGGTCCTGAGGTACGCGACTCAGCGCGCTGTGGGCCGCTCCTACGTTGGGAAAGTCAGGCCATGCCCGAGCGCCTTATTCTGTGAATAAACTTCATTTAGTGCGAACTTGCATCTGGTTTCCATGTACATGCACCTTCTAGGTTGCATATAGCCTTTTACCAATACGTTCACACATACAAATGTTACTAGGGGGGCTCATAAAACGTCAGTAGCAAGTACATAAGCACATGTAAGTAAAATGTCGCCACAATGTTACTACGGAGCCTACAGACTTGTGTTCGTTGAGGGCCACTATATAGAATGTTTACGGACCATCTATGAACATGCTTCAATTGAAGTGCGGTGGCCAATTGTTGACGGGATGTTATAGGTTGTATAAAGACAAATGTTATTAGGCGATTGGTAAGAAGTCGACAACGTCTACAACCATTCTTCTATTGGAAGAATGTTATTATGTTGTATAAAGAAGACCTGTTAATAGGGAATTGGTAGGAAGTTGGCAGAACATTTACAAACATTCTTCAATTGGAAGAATCTTAATATGGCGTGTAAAGAAGGCTTGTTAATAGGGAATTGGTAGGAAGCTAACAGAAAATATATGAACATTTTTCTTTTGAAAGAATGTTAATATGGTGTATAAAGAATAATAGGGGATTGGTAGGAAGTTAACAGAACATATATGAACATTTTTCTTTTGAAATAATGTTGATATGGCGTATAAAGAAAGTTTGTTAATAGGGGATTGGTAGAAAGTTAACAGAAAATATATGAACATTTCTATTTTGAAAGAATGTTACTAGGGTGTATAAAGACTAATGTTCATAGGAAATTGGTAGGACGTTTCAAGACATCCTATGAACATGTTTCTATTGGGAGTTGGTGGCCAATTGTTTCTAGGGTGTTACTAGAGCGTTGGTAGGATAAAGACAGCTGGCAGAATTTCAATTGACTGTTGGTAGGTTCTAGTAACAAACGTCTATACACTGTCTTAAAAATGTTGCTAGAAATTTTTATAAGGGTGAGGCCCCATCGTTCAGGGGAGTTACATACTTTGTGTGCGCTGAAAAATTTGTTTCCTCAATTTTCCCTTCTCTGGAGCACGCGCACTGCGTAATTAGGAGAAGAGTAAAAAAAGCTCATCGCAGATGATACATCTTCCTCCATCACGTGTTTGACTTGAGGTCGTGTTATCAAGTAGGGCCTAACTCTGGCATAGAATCTGTCCTCCTGACGTGAACGGCGCCGGAGATTAGACCCACACTCGATTGTGCATTGCGCGCTTGCACGAACTATGGCCCATCTCGCTGTTATAAGCCTGGCTTATTCTACTCCCCATCGCCAGAAAGAGACTACTGAGTTTGTGTGTATGTGTTTTTTTTATGTGCATAGGTCTGAGCGGTTTTCAGGGTTAACGTGGTAAAAACGAGTGCCTGGGTGGTGTGCAGTACACTGTATATACAAGGGAGATTCAGAAAGTAATGCCTCCAAGCCCACTACTTTGTCAGTAGTACTGAAAATATAGTACTCCTAACAGTACAGCAAACGCTCGTTGGCTGCCACGGCAACTGACGACTGACATGAAAGAGTCGAGGAAGCGCACCCAACGAGTGTAAATCTTGTAACGCAGGCGGCCCTTAATGATGTGGTTCGCTGAGCCAATGGAAATGGCGAGTGCTGTTACAATTTCGTTTTGCTTAATCCTGCGATTGCCCCAAATCAACTCAGCCACCTTATCTGATACTCATCAGATGCCGTTGGGGGCTGTCCGCTTCGGTGCTAATCCTGAAGATTTAATGCGACCTGATTTTGGATTTTTCGCAGTCCTTGACAACCTCCGCAAAGTGCTGACGTCAGCGCAGGTATTGCCGTAATGTGCAGTCAGACGCCGATGAGTGTTGATGGGCGCACAACCTTCTGCAGTCAGAAATTCAATTACAGCCCGCTGTTTCAACCGGACGTCGCAACTTGATGCCATGGATTGCTCGACTGCTCTGGAACGAAAGAGAGAGCTTGCACCGATTAAAACATTTTGTTACAAAAAACAGCAAAGAAAGGGGGGAAAAGTTGACTCCACAACGGTTGAGACTGAAGAAAGACAAAATCTTCGCACGCGCATTATTGTACCATGTCATTGTTGTTAGAATGGAGAGCCTCCCCTAGAAAACATTGACCTTTTTTCTTCGATGTCAACCGCTGTTTAGTCGCTTTAGCTTCACCTATGCTGTCTCATCCTGCGTTAGTACCTTCTTACTCTTACATGGAGCAATTTACCTAACCATTACACGTCTTCCATGTCTTTCCTGACTGGTCAGACCTCGAGATCAACCCGAAGTTTTCGCTCATTTAAGCCATATTTCAAAAATGTTTTAGGTGCGCGCACTTTACCTACCGTACGTGGATTTCATTCTTGCCTGTTTTCGCAAATTACGCAATGCTGCTCCGTACATGGATCTACGATAACTTAGTGCGTCTTTGTTCCAAGTGTCATTCTGACGCCTTTTTCATTGTCCTATGTGTGCTAGAAGGCCTCGAATTGTCTAATTTAGGAGCCAAAAGTAGGCATATACCGAGATCCCACGAACCCTAAATCGATCTCAACACGACAAAGAAGACTGTCTTCAATAAGCTTGCGTGCCTTTTCTTTCTTTTAAGCTACGCAGCCAGAACTTCCAAAGGCCCGACTGACATGCGCGTTATCAGCGTTACACAGCTTTCTCAACAGGAAAGTAGCGAGCGCCGAGTTTTCAAGAAAGGAAGCGCAAGCAAGACCAATGACGATAACCGTTTGGGAGCAAGACACACCCCAAAGAGAGTGAACTTGTATCATCATCCACTCAAAAGAAATTGTGTTGCGGCCAGATGATTCTTCACCCATATTTGTTATGCTGATTACGCTGTTAGGCTGTTAGGCTGATTTGTTGCGCTTCGGGCGATTGAGAAATGACTTTGCGTAGTTTAGAGCTATAGTAGAAAGGTGCTAAACGATACGAAATAGTTTCTGTCGCTCATAGAGCCGACTCCTAGCGCCGATTTAGGCTTACAGCGTGTCTGCCTATACACTAACTTGGCACTGCTGGGCTTTCCTTTCGAGCCGTCGCTCCCATGGGTTCGCTGGCATTGTGGTCAGCTCCGGATGCGAGCCGCTGTCTAGGCGACCGCATTCGAATGGGTGCGAAATGCAAAAATGCTCGTGTACCATGGCTTTTGGCACGCGCATCCATGCATTGTGGTGAGAATTCGGGCTGCAGGGCCTCTTGGTGCTGTGGTGCTTTCAAACTTAAAGCTTTGTTAAACTACAGGTTTCCCGCTCAATTTAATCCAAGCGCCAGTCAATTTAATCCGAGCGCCAGTCAATTTAATCTAAGCGCCAGTGATTTTAATCCGAGCGCCACTCAATTTAATCCAAACGCCAGCCGAAATAATCCAAGCGCCAGTGAATTTAATCCAGACACAACGGAATTCAAGAACCTTTGGATTTCAAGACTTCTGAAAATTTGTGAGCATGTTATGAGTTAACAGCTTGAAAATGAAAGAGCGAGGTGGTAGACCAGTAGCTATCCTGCCGCGGGACTAACGACAACTTTTGGAGGTTTTGAAGCGAAAAGCTTCACTACGCTAGCGTGGTCAACACCGCGCATCGCGAGAGCCGGCGTATGTCGGAATTGGCTCCGTGAGCGTGTTCGGAGTCGAATTGGCTCCATAAGCGTGTTAGGAGTCGGCGCAGGTGCCCACTTCCACGCGCTATGCGTCATCGTTTGATGTTGGCCGCAAGCGCGTGTTTATCGCGGAGGCCGACTATATAACCGCTTGCCAGAGAATAAGCGTGCGTATTGAACATGGAAGGAGAAGAGAGTGATACTACCGATACAGAGAGCTGTGTTTATGGCTGTACAGAAATCACAAGACAATGTGCCCAACAATGATGAATAAAGAAGTTTAATAATCCTGCATTACTTATGGTTTATATCATTGATAAGCAATTTGCATAACTACACAAGGCATACGTATAGCTTAACCATACGATAACCCAAGCATATCCATAAGTGAAACCGTAACCATAACCATAGGCTAAATCATAAAGCATAACCATAAGCTGAACCGTAAGCATATTTATAACTTAAACCATAAGCATATCCATAAGTTAAACCGTGAGCATATCCAAGGCTAAATCATAAAGTATAACCATAAGCTAAGCCGTAAGCATAACCATAGGCTAAATCATAAAGCATAACCATAAGCTCAACCATAAGCATCACCGAAGCTTTTCGCTTCGAGATATCCAGGCTTAACCTTAGCTAAGCCCCAGCAATTTTTTTTATTTTCTACTTCGTTGTGAGAGCGACACAGAAGATGAGCATTCTCCAAATTAACTGAGAGGTTACATCAGCATGAGTACGTCGAGTTAATGGTACACAAGCGATTTGGTCATGGCTATCATACAAAACAATAAAGGTTGATTCGATGATAATCACTAGGCCCTCGCCGGGAGGCTTCGTATGCACTGTAAAGCCTGCAGTTTTTATCTGCTGTACAGAAACAGAGAAGTCTTCGGACGATTAAAAGACAAGTTAGCTAGGGGGATTCTTGAGGCGCCTCTCATAAACAGGTTGGGAAGAGACGCATGTCAATGATAAATCTGGTGTTGATTTTCTTCAAAAAGCACTTAGGTTGCTTAATTCAAGATAATGTAGTTTTTGTTTGACGTTTCAAGGTGAGGCTTTATTCTTGTCTCTAATTTTGCTACAGCTATGAAGCTTTCACCTTCTTTGCTATTGGTGATTTTTGCTGCGATACAAATTTTTTCATATAATCACAAAACTTTCACCATTCCTGTCTAAGTGTAGTGGCTGGGCGCACATATTGCTTTCATTAATGTTGTTGTCTTATTAGAGCTTATTCCGTCCTTCCTTCATCATCCTGTGTTTCTGAGTAAAGCATCTGTGTCAAATGTTATCATGAAGTAGGCAAACCATGCAAACTTCAAGAATGGGCAGCCTAAGACACGTTGGCACCTAAAAACAAAGTGCACGTAAATGAGAGGTAATGCAGTTTTTTTTTCTTTTTTTGGCACATAAGGCCAACGTGCTTATGCTGAAGAAACTTGGAAGTGGAGATACACCTGAAGTAGAAATTAAGAATGGCTTAGTTTTTCTCCTTCCGACTAACAAACTGCCTGCAACATCCATCATTTACGGAAGCTACAAGTTCTGAAGCCTAATGAATTTTCTCAATTCTTTTCTCGGATTTATAAAGATAGCTTTAACTAAGCTTCAATGCGTGTGTTGCTTGGAACGTATCACGATCTGTAATTACTGTGCTAGCAAACTAGTTTCATTTGCAGCGCCCATCATCACAATGGCAGTGAGGTGAAGCGAATGCCCCTGCCGTAGCGCCCTCGGGCTAAGCGGGGTAATCATTGACTAAAGAATAAATAGTAGTAATGGTGGCAGCAACTGCGCTTCTTTCATACATTCAATTTTGATCGCACTGCAGAGGATGCTTTGCTATCTGTGAAACGCTTTCAAAAAGCCCATGGGATCAGCAGACACAGTTTGAGCTATGAAATCGTCTACCTTGTCCTAAATCAACTACTCTGCATTACTCTGCAGCTGAATGGCACCGACAGAGACATAGGTAGCCAACGAAGCACACGGAAGTCCTCATCGGGCACCACTGGGAAGGCACAGCATTACACAAGAACGGAACCCTCTTCCAACTCATAAGAGCGGGAGCTGGTTACTGGTGCTAGGACCTTCCCCACAAGCCTTGTTTCCTAGCAGATATGCAGGTGAGCCAGTTCCTCTTCATTCTCATGTTCCAAGCAAACAGTCATTCAAAAAGCATACATCACTGACCTCACCTCGAGAAGCAAACACGTTTGTTTCACCTAGGAACACACTGGAGGCTGACACCACCAGTGTCAAACAGCACATGCAAGACGAGAAACATCTATCACCCCTGCAGTCATCTTGAACAGCAAGTGGAGTTTGCTGTACAACACAAAGATAACAGCTACCTAGTACTGAAAACACCATTTAAAAGTACGAACTCTCAAACAGCAACACCCTTGGTGTGTACGAAGGAAAGCAAAATGAATTTTGTACATATGACAATGAACCTGCAAGAGCTTGAACACCAGAAAACATCGATTGCAAAGTATCTCCTTAAAACCACAGAAAAGTCTGATTTCATCCTTCTGCAGAATACAGAAAATGCTTTTGAGGGTACAAAGCCTTACATACAAGCCATAATAAGCAGAGTGCGCCAGTACTCTCATCCTAAGCACGCACCAGAACAGCTGCTCAAATACACTCGCCATTTTTCCAAGATGGCCTTACATGCAGCATCAGCCACCACGCAAATATGAATGTTTGCTTACAACCCGCTTGAACAATGTAATCCAAGAACATTTCAATCGCGTCAAACTGCTTAAAAAAATTTCAAAAAATTTTATACCATGCGTACAGCTTCTATACAAAAATATAACAGCAACCATGAACAGCACAAACTGGGTTAAGCTCACAAAACTTCAGCAGGCATTTATCCCACACAGTGCAGCAAATTAAGCATTAGCGGAATGGCTAACAGGAACTAGACAAAAAGCCAGAGGCATTCAATGTCTGTGCTATCCGACTCCCCTAACAAAGGATTGGTCAGGTTTAAAAAAATAGTGGAACCAGCTTGCAGTGATGAGCCAGGAGTCAAAAATAAATGAGCCAGAAGTAAATAAATATTGCAAACTGGAATAATTTCTTCTTTGCCTGACTCTGGAGGCTGAACTCCGCATGGCACATCATATGCGACCAAATTTAAAACACATTTCACACCAAACACACATGGCAGTTGTTATTAGAGGACTATGAACACCTAATTTTATGGTGTGTTTTCTTCTGTTAAACGATGCGTTAGACAATAAAATAGATGGGTTAGCGGGTGGTATTTGCCTACAACCGCTTATAAATTTATAATTGAATTTCTTCTTTTACCCCTGTTCGGTTTCATCGACCAAACAATGACTGTGATATCAAGTTGATGTTTTATCCCGTGATCCACTAAAAAACTAATATAATCGCTGCTATGTAGTTTTAATTCACTGCCACATTTAATCCAGCCTCTTTCAAGACCCGGAATGACAAAAAATGACCAGTCAGCGATTATATTGGTTTTCTAGTGGGTCTCGTGATGAAAAAGTCAACTTGACATCACAGTCGTCATTCGGTGAAACCGGAACGGCGTCAAGAAGAAATTCAATTATATATTCTTTAGCGGTTCTACACGAATACCACAGGATGATCCACGTATAGGAATGTCTAACGCATCGTTTAAAACAAGAAAACACGCAAGCAAAAATTTGGTGTCTATAGTCTTTTAAGGGTACTAAAGAGGGTGTACCAAGCCCATATTACAAAAACACGTCAGCCTTTTCAGCCTGAGACATACAAAACATGGAATAATGGTACCCCACTGTCAATTCTTAGTACAGTGCAACAACATATTACTATAGACACATAATTTATGCTTGAAGAGCTAGACCATTCTTACAGTTACAGCTCGCTTCACAGTTGAAATAGCTGCACGCATGCCGACACTTTTGATCCGCACTTTGTTTGTGGTGCTTTCTTTTGCTGCATTTTATTCTTTGCACACAGTGCAAAGCGCAGCCTGCAAAACAAAAAATTCATGCACAACTTTTTCTGCAACATTGTGACATGAAGGGAAAACAGTGAACGTGAGCTCCACCGCTGCAATGAGGATTCTGACTTGATCAACGTTGGCTTGATTGCTTGATTTCCTCCACTCATGTCTGAAGTAATGCAGTCCACCGATAGAGCGATGCTTTCACAGCGCCTGATGATTTCAAATAGCAAGTCAAGTACCTTTGCTGCATCAAAGGAATCAGCTGAAATGAAAATAAAATGCTGAAACCTTTCATTTATTTTTGCACATTTCACTCATTGGGATATGCATACTGATGCGGCATTTATTGCATTATGCTGCTATTAGTGGTGCCTCTCACACGCTTCACACTTGGCTGGCGCACAGGCAAGATGGCAGGGCACAAGGACAAGTCGATAACCGCTTCCTTGAAGCTTTGCTTCATTTTTCGTGCTACCTTCTTTCACTCATCAGCCGCTTAGGAGGTTTAGCAAGCAAGAAAACTAAGTACTAACGACGACAGCATGTCACCAGTAGTCATGTCAAGGATGCTCCTTTAGTTGTGCTAGACATCACTTCCTTTAGATAGCTATGTAGTATTCTATACAGTACTGACAACTCATTTCGGCTTTATTCTGTGAATTCCCATCGCCCGTAACCCTAGGTAGCCTTAACCAACACCAACTGAACTTTCCGTCCCCTATGCATTAGCTCGCTACCATCCAAGAAAAAGTAGGCAGTTCAGTAAAGATTCAAGGATGAATGTTGCTACTCTGTGTTACACATCAGCGACACGATTCTTTAGGAATTGGCCAAACAGTCTCTGCAGTTATGTACATACGAAAAATGAAAACATTGCGTTGTTCCCAACTGTACGAATTCACTTAACCCTTTAACTTCCAACTGCTGCTTACCTGTGAAATGATACGCGATAGTCTGCTTCCATCTTGATGCAATTCCACCAAGCATAAAAACCAAAGCATGTGTCAACAGTACAGGCTCTGCACTTGGGTCCGAGGAGGGGAGAGCGAGGCGGCCTGAAGAATATTTCAAGAATGCTTATTTGGGGCATAGCAGTGCAGAGCTATCCAGTATACATTATAAAGTAAGCATGTAGTGTGCTTTATTAGCACAGGAAAGAATAAAAAAATAGAATCAAAACAAATGATGTTGCTGTATTGGGTTTAGTAGCACATAAGCATCTAAGCCTGCCATGCGCCAATCTTAGGTGAGTTAAGTTGGACACTTCTGTAACTTTGTTTATGAGGTATAACAGGTTTCATCGAAAACTACACAAATATAAGGAATCCCAAGGATGCTTGAATGGCTTTCTCTGTGTACCTATGCGCACACATTTAATCATTAACCCTTAGATGTTGAAATTAGCGCAGGTAAAAAATTAGTTGAATTTCATTTTTGTTTCCACACTAATAAATTGAGTATCACACGCCAGTGCTCATTACTGCATTGGTTTTAGCCGCAAGAGAACTACACTGTATGATATGTGAACATGAACAGCAGACCACATTTGTTTTTGATGAAGCTTTACGATGACAGAGCGTTTGTAATATCACAGTCCAAACCAGGTGTCAGTTGGATTTCGTCCAACATTAGGACTGCATAACGCTCTTCAGAGTTGAATGTTGCTACTTTTGACGCTAAAGGTGGAAACACTTTCGCATAAATACCTAGAATGGCAAGAAAAGAGCTTTTTATCGTGTTTGATAGCTTTAACCATAGCCCAAGGGTATGTAGAAACCATAGTTGCAGTGTAGCTTTGCTAACAAGCATGCATGCTGGAATGATCACTGCTACTTTTCTTTGAAATTCAAAAGTACAAGCTTCAGCCTAGTTGTTTCAAACAACCTCCCTTGTCACTATCAGAGCCATTATAAAATCTTTTCTAAATATATCAGTCCAAGCCTTCTGCTGCCGCAGTATTTGTAGCTATGCTTGCTATGTGATCATCAGTTAAGTTGGTAGCTTGTCCCGAGTTGCACCTGCAACTTGGAAAACGTTTATTACAGAGCTGCAAACAATGCTGCATACCTGGGGTAAACTTAATACCTTCAATATGATTTTGAAGTGTGTGTTCAGCAGGTAGTGGCCAATCATCACTGCTCAGGTATTCATGTCCTCTTCCCCCACAGGCAAGTCTGACATTCAGAGACTCCTGAATTGTCTTCTGAGTCCATGATGACACTCTCATTGTTCCGTTTTCCAGGAAACGAAGCTGATCTTCTGCAAGCAGTCCACTAAATGATCGTCTCAGGGCGTCGCACTCCATTTCCGCCCTTGCACGCTTTTTCCTTTCGCAGTTGGCGCTTCAGTGTGTGAACTTCACTGAACATGTTGGGAGGCGCATCCTCTTGAACATCAAAAGTTTCGGGCACTTCTGTTGCCACATCAGCAGATTCAGTATAATCCTGTGGCTCTTTTGGAGAGTTCAGATCATCTGCTGTGCTGTCAGCAGCTGCAAAATTTTTGATAGCGATTTTGTGGTTTCAAACACTTTTTGTACCCACATATGCAACCGCATTACTTAAAGTGTTACACTTAAAACAGCCGTGCGAATGAAATAATTCATGTTTCACTGTTTGGTCACCATATAAGGCCATGATTCAAATCGTAAAAAAGTTTCAAGATCAAAGCCAATATACATTCAGGTGCGAAATTGTCCAATTTGCATTAGGTATGGCTGCATGATAACCGACCGACGAAGTACTACGTCAGTGTATGTATGAAAAAAAAATTGATTTGGGGGAAAATTGCCTATTAGCAAGTTTCCCCTTTAGGTTCAGCCTCTTCTTCAGTCAAGTTGTTTGCTGGTGAATTAGGAAGCCGGGCAAATGGTGGCTTTCATAATTTTTTTTGGCACACGGTGCGCAAAAATGCTTGGCACAGCTTTGTACTTTAGCCTCCTCTTCCAATCCACTCTAGGCTTCTCAAAGTCTTCAGCATAAAAGTGGTTCTGGAAATGTTTGTTGTATGGTAGAAGTGTGGTGCTGGTCACGCTACCCTTACAAAAATTTTTAATGTGTTTTTTTAGAAAGTCTTTTGAACTTTCTCTATAGAACTCTATTGTGTTTATTTTGATTGCCTATAGAATTTTCCTATAGAGTTTCAAAAGTTATTTGGCCACCGCATTCTTATAGGAACTCTAAAGACACATTTCTATAGAACATTTCTATCGAGTTGCTTTAGAGATGCTAAAGACAAATTTCTATAGAATATTTCTATCGAGTTGCTTTAGAGATGCTAAAGACAAATTTCTATAGAATATTTCTATCGAGTTCCTTTAGAGATGCTAAAGACAAATTTCTATAGAATATTTCTATCGAGTTTCTTTAGAGATGCTAAAGGCAAATTTCTATAGAATATTTCTATCGAGTTGCTTTAGAGATGCTAAAGACAAATTTCTATAGAATATTTCTATCAAGTTCCTTTAGAGATGCTAAAGACAAATTTCTATAGAATATTTCTATCGAGTTTCTTTAGAGATGCTAAAGGCAAATTTCTATAGAATATTTCTATCGAGTTGCTTTAGAGATGCTAAAGGCAAATTTCTATAGAATATTTCTATCGCATTGCTTTAGAGATGCTAAAGACAAAAATTCTATAGAATATTTCTATGCAGTTGCTTTCGAGTCCCTACAAGCAAATGCCTATAAAAGCTAGGCCGATGTGTGTAAAGTACTTGCAATTTACCAAAGTTCTACTGTAGGCAATAAGGACTACAGTAAATGCAGTGGCAAAATAATTGGTGCTACAACCACAAAGTATTCAGTTTGAAATGTTTATTGCACTTCAGACTAGATACATGCTTCATATATGTGACATACACACTTCAGACTAGAACTTGCAACACACAAACTGTAGCTGCCAACATGCTTCTCAGGTCAAGCTGGTGGTGCAAACACACGAAACATGAGGTAAAAGAATCAGTGGCAGACTTGATTACAGTTGACACCTCGCAATAACAGGCTTGACTAGGACAAGAAACCATACCATTAAAACTGCAAAAGGAGTGCCTGTTCCAGCAGTGCACATTAAATGTTTGGATACTAAAGCCTGAAAATAGACTGATATGAATGTGCACTCCAATGTTGTGTCAGCCTGACGAAACGACACAGCATTTTAGTCTGAGCAAAAATAACACTGGCAGTCGCTGCAAAAATGTGGCAAATAATGGCTTTCACAGATAAGTACACCATATACCGAAACCACACGGCATTTTAGTCTATGTTTATGTGTAAAATTAGCACTGGTAGGCCCTGCAAAAATGTGGCAAACAGGGGTTATCATAGAGCAGTAGAGCATATATCGTAAAAAGTTTAAAAGCTTGTATTTCGTTGTAAGGGAAACAATTTTGAGATCAGAGCCAATATTCTAATTAGGGTGAGAAATACAAACCAGACCGACACACGCAATGACTAAAACAGAGATTTAGCTCAGGAGCTCCTATGTAATGCACATGAACAGTAAAATCGTTTTTCTCGGCAACTATGCAACCAAATTTGATGAGGTTTGATACATTTAAAAATGTTTAAATAATAGTTTTTACATTAACACCATCAATTTTCATTAAAATTTTCTGAAAATGGCAAAACTTGAAGGAAAAGGACTTAGTTTGCAACTGTAAATAAAAAAAAAGAGCTAGCACAAATTCGTTAATTCTGTAAATTTTCCTACTCAAATACATCCAAAATACAGAAATACTTTTGAGACAACCACAGCACTAATTTGAATTAAGTTTGCGGCATTTGAGAATTCTACCTGTTGCAGGAAGAACTATTTGGCAGGTTTAAGAAAAATAACACCACGAAGCTTACTAATCCCCGTCTCTGTGCCAGAAAGAGATATCATAGTTCTGCAGACTCCATCTGCTATGTCTAAAGTCAACAAACTGTATATATGAATTTACAGCTTACATGAAATTGTTGCAACGTTTGAGAGTTTCGCGCATCTGCTCATAAATTATTGATTGTATATTAGAGCAGCATATGGTATCTCTAATTTGACAGATTAAATTATGGTATTAGGTCCAACAGAAATGTGATCTCATTTTTTGTTATATAAGATTTGTTAACCTTACTGCTCTGTTTCTTCAAAATTTACAGTTTCCATGAATTCGTGCTACGTGAATTATGCTTTTTCAAATAATGTTTACTTTGATGCAACAATATTTCTTTATTTTACCTGACTCCTTGCTAAAAAAACTGCACAGTATTCATGAGATATGAATAAATAAATATTAAGTGAATAAGTAAACAAACAAATATTGCGGTTTGTCTTAGCATTCCACCACCAGCATGAACTGTAGGGAGCTTTGGCTACTGCCCACATGGTTGCAAGTTCATTCTTACATGACCACCTGCTATTTCACTTCCCAGGAATGGAGCGAGGAAAGGCTAGTTTTTGGCCTCATTTGGTCCGTCTAGTAACGGCGACGGTGGAGCCTGGAAAATAAAATTGAAATTAATTTTCAAAAGGTGTAATGAACATTCAGTCATAATGTACTAGCAGGCACAAACATGCCACAAATATCTATATAGTTGTAGCATTATGCTAAGTTTCATTTCAGTATTTCAGAAAAAAATTATAACAGAAAGGTGGCAGAACGCCCCACCTCCCCACCACTCTGCCAAACAGTGGCAGTTCTTTTGAGAATAACTTTTGAGAAAACTTTTACTTTCCCAAGATTCGGTGACATCAGCACTGGGCCAATGTGCCTGGCAGTAGAATATCATTGCTGATGACAAAAAGCATCTCCGAACGACAACAGCCTAGTCACACATTAATCTCATCTTGCAATGACAACACATTCCCATTTATAACATAAGCAAGCAGGAACACCCATGAGCTAAGTCCTATACAGATGTCACACTATGCATAGAAAATTTTTTTTTTAAAAAGAAGGGAATGACCTACTGGCTTCTATTGCTGAGCGGTAGACAAAATTAATATTCCATCCGCTATTAGCCATAGTTGGTATGTACTATGCTTAACATGCGAATAATAAATTTCTCACATGGAGCCTGGGCAATCATGACGATGCATCTAAGTATGCATTGTATGGGGAACAATAATGTTTTAAGTTGTTTTCGCAAACTATGATGGATAACTGCCAATTTGTGGTATTTGGAACACAGTCGCGGTGTCACTGTCAGATACAATGGACACAGTATATTCGTGCTTTTTGAGTTATTGAAACAATTAGTTTCTAATCTAGTACGGGTATGTACACTGATATGTATCCTAAACGCAATGATAAGACTGCCCAATTGCAATTGTCCTTCTTGCAACCTGGCATGTGAAAAACAGAAAACAAAAATTATACTAATCAAGTAACTTTGAAAATTGATTGCATAACTGCTCTATAGGTTAAGCAGAAAATTTAACAAGAAATAACGTGCCTAAAACTAGTTGCAACAAACAAATTTGTTACTACGAAGGTTGCGGACAATTCAGTAAACAGATTGTGACCCAGTCTTTTTATGTGGCATTCATCAGCGATGTTGTTGGTCAATTGGTTGCCGCAGCTGAACAAAACAGATGAACAGTCTAAATCTGGCGCGCAGCCCCAGTCCCATCGGTGCATGGTCAAGTGGGATGAACATACTGATCCGGGGAGTGAATTATGGTGCTGTCTTAAGTACGTGTTGAGGCACCGGCCAATCTGTTGCATGTACATTTGACCAAATATACACATGATCACAAGAATAGACTACACTACCCCTGACAGACAAGACAAATTTAGTGGTATCTAAGCAAGCCTTTCTTGTCAGGGTGCCATATGCACAGAAGTGTGCAAGAGAATTGAGAAAGGCAAGCAGGCAAGGGAGGCTTGCTCGGTGAAAGATACCACCAAATTTGTCGTGTGTCACAGGCAGTGAGTGCACTGTATCCCTTTCACATGTGGTCAAGCGTACATAGGGCAAACTGGCCGGTATCTTATGTGTATAAGAGATCACTATATTTCATTTAAAAGACCAGTATGGTCATCCAACTTGGTCGTACATTTCCACAACGGGGCTTCATGTTGGATTACAATCGTTCATCTGTTTTCATCCACCGTAAAAACTGACAAGTGAAATCGATGAGGCATACCACATATATAGTAAGAGATGTGGGTGAGCCCCCATATTTAATGCAACAAACAAAAAAGGCATCCTGTGTAGGTCACAAGGTATCCAAATCAGTCTGTGCCTATGTACTACAGAAGTAAATGCAGCTTAGTAAATACTGACCTTCATATTAATTTTCAAGAAATTAAAGCTCACCAAATGTGTATTTTGCAGTGGCTGTTACTATGGAAACAGAGAAGTAACTGTAAAGATATCAATGATAAACAAAGATGTGCACACTACGTGCTTAGACCTGTGACATTATTAGTCCACTACCCTTCGAATTCCTACATGCACAGAAAACTGCACGAGATTGTAGCACACACAGAAAAAAATTATGCAAATAGGGGTACAGCATAGGAAATAGTTTTCAAAGAATAAAACCCCAATAAAAAGTCATAAATACACTATGTACAAAGCAAAAAATATATGTAACTTGCAGGTAAGCAACTTACGCAAAAGAAATACTAAACATCAGGAATGGTTGGGTATAGTTTTATACACAACACAATCATGTGGGCATAATGGCTATGCACACTAATAGGTAGCAAGTTCAATGAGGTTGCATAAATATTTAGTCTCTTTAGTATGCTGCATTAAGTAATGTGTTGACAAACTTCACCATGAATGACACCAAGCACCCTTTTTGGAACACGTACATTTCATACACACCTGTCATGACCATCCAGATCACACGCCATGCTGCTGCAGCCATATATCCACAGGGTCTGCATTTCTTGGGGCTCCTCGATCTTGTAGTTTATGTTGTGGGTCACGGCCTCGCCACTACAAAATCAATTCTATGTTAGCTTATAGCAGTGGCACAATAAAGCTGTGATATCGTGAAAACATGCAATCAGCACCTAAAAGAGTCACGAAAACAATGTCTGCACTAATGTGGAAAGAGAGCAAATGCTTGAAATCATCGAATGTCATGACAATGCGAACCTCTACATCGAATAAAGTTTTGGACGCACCGCAGCAGCAGATTACAATCTAAACTTAATGTTTTTTTTTTCCATTACTTAGTATAGGCAACGTTCCCCTGTAATGCTTAGTTAAGTCAGTTATGTCAACACCTCTTGCCTTGGAAATAAAGCTGTACTAGTAGCATGCTGTGATTGGCTTACATTTTTTTCTTAGAACTGTTCGTTAGCCAAAAACCTCGTAAGCAGAGATTGTGCACAACGTCGAAGCATTTATAAGTGAGGAAACGTCATTGAAGAAAGAATCGATGAAGAGGTAGACGGGTCGTTACTATGCAACTTTAGCAGACAAGCGGGAGCTCACGCACAACTGCACAAGGCGACCGCGATTTCCGAAACTTTTCTCTGGGGAAGCAAACGCTTATCAGGATTATCAATTCCGCACTGTGGCAATAGAGTTGCGTACACAATTCTTACAACCAGCGCGTAGCAAGTATCAGCACAGGGTTCACTGTTGTCGTGGGTGTTCCACTTACTACGTTCGCAAGGCACTCTATACACACACGGGAAGCACACACAACACGGATGAACGCACGTGTAGTTGGCGAGCACGATTGCTTACCGTTTCAACAGTACGACGAGGTCGAAAGGCACTCTCCAAGTTTCCAGTGATGCGTCTGCGATGTTACTTGCAGCAAACAAGCCACTGGGTAGTGGACGAGCTGAGGCGCGCTAATAATACGCATTACTTCTTTGCGCCGTCCACCAAACTTTCCACGAACACAAGCGGAGACAAAGGGAACGCACTCCATGGCATGAAAATCGTTGGTCCACATTTAGCCGGCGCGCCACGCATACGGCGTGCTTACAGCGAGACTCAAGCCATCTTCTGGCACTTTCGTG
The DNA here is from genome assembly GCF_038994185.2 of Dermacentor albipictus. NCBI lineage: Eukaryota > Metazoa > Arthropoda > Arachnida > Ixodida > Ixodidae > Dermacentor > Dermacentor albipictus. The sequence goes on along the minus strand of NW_027225576.1, from coordinate 2,692,599 downwards.
CTCGCGAACTACGTCTCATTTCATTACAGCAAACCTAATAACACACGATCAAACAAACACATCGACGCAGCTCGCACGACAACCGGTGAAGACGGAGCAATAACAACACGCCGTATCTTCGTATTCTACCTGGCGCGTTGAATACGAAAATACCGGCGCCGCCAGCGCCGTCTGTATAATAGTGCGGCTGCTGTGGCCTCCGTGATTCCTACAATCATACCCACTACAGCAGGTTTTGTGCTGTTTTGAGCCGGCCTTTGAGCCGAACTACATACATATGTTGCTAGACAAGAAGAAACATTGACATGCTCATATTGTGTGCTATAGTTTAGGGTAGAAATAAATTACATGCAGTATTCTTGCTTTTGAATCGCTTATGCCACATGTAGTCAGCAAAAAGCATGGCCTTCAAGATCTCGACAATTTACCCTGTGTAAGCTATCGCTGCGGTGTGATTTTAACGATTTCAACCTCGGTCACTGGCCTTAAAACCTTAACTGACTTTATGCGCAGCCGTTACCTGCAGTGCCTGGCGCCCTCACTTTGTTTCTCATTGAAGTAACTTCCTGCTGTCGTTTAAATGTAGCCCAGAAATTGTCGACACAACCTCGGAGGTACACGTGTGCAGTGTGTGATGTTTCCGTGCGCTTGTGTCCGTCGCACAGCAACGTATATACGATGATGTTTAATTTTACCCGTGAGGCACAGGTTACGCTTATGTGTTCCCTATCTTGCTTTCGTGGCGATGCGCTTATCATGCGCGGATCGCGCTCATGTGGTCTGTGACTTTTCAAGATTCCTTGAAAAAAAAAAAAACGTTTCTGCAGCGTGCATTTGTCGCATTTGAGTGGTATGTGCCAGAAATGTGCGGCGGCGTTCGATCTGTTTCCGCCCCAAGTGCTGCAGTCACTGCATGCCAGCAAATAGATATGACGCGATTGCTAAGGCGCAGTTTTGCTTAGTGTTTCTTGGTATACATCTTTGTGATTTACCTGCATATGCGATATAAACCACAATGCGCGCTTCCGTTATATTTCTTTGGTTTTCCTAATTTCGATTAGTGTGATGTTTGCCTTGGTCAATGAGCGTCTTTTTAACGATGCTCTTACTTGATAGTGAAAAACCTCTGAAATGCCGATTGCAAGAACCAGCGTCTTCCAGTGCCTTCCAGTGTGAAACCAGCGCGTTTTTCTTTTTTCTTTTTCTTTCTTTTTTTTAAGCACTGGATCGCACTGGGTACGCTGGCGCTCGCTGGGACTCACTCGAGACCAGTGAGAACGCTGGATAAGAGCTGGGTCACACTGGAAGAGACGCTCGCATTGGAAACGGCGCTGGTTGTGTTTGTGCCGCGCTGGCTCCAGCACGCAAGGACGAGCGCTGCTGAATATTAGATGCTTTATACGATTTCATGGCTTGATACTAGTATCTTGTCCTAAATAACGCTATATCTTAGGGTCATAGAACTATTTCGTGTCGCAGCATGGAATAAAGGTGCGTGAGCTGCCTTGTTTATTCCTGCACATGTGACACTGAAAATCACTTTCGTTTTTTGCATTTTGCCTTTTGACAGGGCGGACAGCTAAATTCTTTAACGAAACCACGCAAACACAGATGACGCCGCTTTTTTAGTAGTTCGCACGTAACATATGACTGGGAGTTATCGCCATTGTCGCAGTGTTGTGAAGTGGACATGAAATCCAGAAGTCGTTCAGACGCGCTCGAACGGACCCCGAGTTCGAAGCCTACCGCTGCTTGATATTATCGCACCGATAACAAGGCTGAGGCGATTCGTGCGCTTCCACTTTCCCTATTGTACTAAAAAGAGTTCTGAGGCTCAAATACACACATTTTAGCTTTCGCCAGCTACCCGCGCCGAGATCAGCCCCATCGAAGCTTAGGCATAGCGTGTCCGCCGAGTCCGTCTGTACGATATCGGCGCGTCTAACCTCAAGAATCAAGAAGTCTAAAAAGGATAAATTACTTTATATTTCAGATTTCGCATCGGTGCTTTTAAATAAACAATTTTTTCATGTCTACAGTGCCAGCACAAGAAGTGAGGAGCGCCGATGTGACGCATCATAAACGCAGGTATATGTGCTGTCGCCGAAGGCTCCCAGCACTAGCCTGCGTTTCTCTAACGAATATATATGGCTAGACAGACGTGTAGACTGAAAGGCATCACTGAACTAAGAAAACATTGCATACCCCTCGCGTGAAGAACAAGAAACGGCTATCGAAATCGGCAGTAACAGCTCATTCATGCAGCGTCCCGGGTCGGTGGTTCATTTAGGACTTTTTTCGAAGCTAAAATACCAATCGCAGTCGATGTTATGGCACTTCCGAGCACACTATTGAATACGGAGAGCAAATTTTTCTTTGTGGTACAGGCGTGAGTTTTAGTTGCTGGCCGATAGCGCATCTACCACGTCTGTGCAAGACTCCTCTCTGTGAAACTAAAACTGCTTCTCGATTTTGATGAGCTAAATTATCCGCCCATGTCCCTATGCTGACGTGGCGTAGCGGTAATGAGCCGGGCTGCGGATCTGCAGGTACGACGATCGAATCCTGGTCAGAGCACTTCTGTTTTTACATGTTCATTTTTTCGATTTATATTGTACTAAAACGCTATTTGTTGCTTTCTGTATTAAAAAAAAAAGACATACGGTGTCCAGGCACCGCGTATTTAACGCGCTAGAGCTGTTTTTCGCACCAGTAACCAGCGCCTCCCAGTACGCCGCGCTTGCCCAGCGCCCCATGCATCCAGCGCGCGGCACTGGACCCATAATCCGGCGATGCACTGGATACTGGGTACTGTTTATAGAGTGAAAATATAGAGCCGTTCTTAGACAGGCCGCACTTTAGCTTGTTTAATTTCCTATAAACGTTCCTTTACAGAACTCAGTACGTATGCCATATGATGGCACACTTTTAGAACGGGAATGGAGAGCCAGTCTAGAGACAGGCCGCATTAGAAGTTCTGAAAACGTTCTATAAATTTTTCTATAGAATTTGGTACATAAGATGTCAATACGACCTCTATAGAACTTTTATGGAGGATGTAGAGCCATTCTATAGACAGACCGCATTAGAAGTTCTGAAAAGGTTCTATTAACATTTTTCTGTAGGATTTGGCACATAAGATGTTAATACGACCTCTATAGAACGTTTCCGAAAACGTTCTATAAAACATTTTCTATAGAATTTGGTACATAAAATGTCAATACGACCTCTATAGAACATTTATGGAGGGTGAATGGAGAGTCAGTCTATAGACAAGTCGCATTAGAAGTGTTAAAAACTTTCTATAGACATTATTTTATAGAATATTGTACATATGATGACAATAAACCCTCTATAGACTGCTTATAGAGCGTGAATGGAGAGTCAGTCTATAGACAAGCCGCATTAGAAGTGTTAAAAACTTTCTATAGACATTATTTTATAGAATTTAGTACATATGATATCAATACAATCTCTATAGAACATTTATAGAGAACGAATGGAGAGCCATTCTATAGACAGGTCGCGTTAGAAGTTTTAAAGACATTCTATAAAAATTACTTTATAGAATTCAGTACATAGGACGTCAATACACCCTCTATAGAACATCTATTGTGTGTGAAATGACTTGTTTCTATAGAAAGGTTTCTATAGACTTCTTATAGAGATTCTATGCAGACGACTCTATAGATCGCGAGTTCCTATAGAGTCCCTTTTGACTCCATAGGAACTCATTAGGAGTTCTAAAGGAACTCTAAATCCATTTTCATAAGGGTAACGCTGGGCTGCCAAAGGAGGCTCCCAGGGCTTTCTTGTAGCCCTGTTCCAGACATATGAAACAAGAAAAACATGGAAGGTAGCTGTAGTAACAGGTTGAAAAACCCAACTAAAGAGACGAAGAATACGTTATAAAGGTTTAGAAGTTTACGCAGTGAGACCATTAAAATAGCTCGATTGGGATGTAAACGCGCATGTGGCCGCAAACACGCAGCTTCAAGGATTGCTAACATTTAACCGATGTCTATTTTTCTACCAATGCCAACACAGCTGCACAAAAAGTGGCCGTTATGTGGACGCACGACATGCACTGACCATGCTTTTTATTGAATGCGAACATCACGGTCTGCGAAAAACAAGTGCCATATGGGTCGAGTGACTCGAGGCGAGAGCGCGCTCACGTATGCAGAGAAATCATGCGAGTACCTGGTGCACGTGAGGACGCGGAATTCTCGCGCGACAAATGTGCCTTCGCCTGCCACGAGCTCGGAATAACCGCGTGTGTTGATCAACAAACGCATACACGTGTACCCGCGTCAAGCGTGCAAGGCGCGAACGATCCCTGCAATGAACTCCTATTTTCGGAGCATCGCTAACACCGCGTGCACTTCGCTTAGATGTCTTCTAAAACAGTGCCGAAAAGCAATAGCAAGGTGCACTTACCTGGCACACGCGGGTGTTTCTTGTAGGCTTGAAGTTCTCCCGGCCGATTCTGTGTAACCACGCAGAACGACGCTCTCGGTCATTTTTCCCGGTCGGAATCGAGAAAAAAAGTCTTTCCAGGCTCGGTTCGGTTGCTGCATCCGAAGGCGCAGCAGCCACGCATAATTTCCTTGCATGCAGTGAAACGCGAGCGCGACAATCGGAAGACAAAAAACGTGGGGAACCTGCGCTGCCTGCGCTCTAACTTAGCCGGCCCGCCCGGCGCTAGGAGGGTATAATGCACCGCAAAGCAACCTGGTACGGTTGGGCCAATGAACGCGTCGGCGGCGCGGGGAAAACGAATGCGGTACTCTGAAATGTTTTCCAGCGAACCTAAGCCCGCAGAGTCCGGCGCGCCGAGCATGGCTGTTTGGCCGAGACGACGCTTGCCAAGTGGTTCAGTTCAAAACAGGTTTGAGTGCTGTTGTGTGGTCTGGTGGAGTATGCTGTTGCGAACGTGCACGACACCCATTTTAAGATGTTGGCTGGTATCATCTTCAACCAATCTGCTTTGCCGGTAGCCATTTCATGCGTGCATCTCCTCTGGATTTCGGGAGAGCTGTAATTTCTTACTGCATCTACTGAGGAGACAAGTGCACTTCACGTGTTTCCTAATATAGCTTCCTGATATCCTCATGTAAGACTTGAGATTACGCATTAAATATCTAGGCGTGTGTTAAAGAGACATGGTTTTTAAAAATACATCGTGTTGTATACCTTTTATAAAACGAGCTTCGCTGCCAAGGGCATGGAATGTTCATACCAATATTAAGGGCTCGCGCAACCTTATTAGAGTAAAGACTCGTTCACATGGGGAATCCGGCGTCTACAGCGAGCAGAATTCTTCAGACGTCGAAGTTCGCGTCGTTCACATTGCTTGCCCACCGTGCCACCCGAACGCGGTAGAGCACCATCTACCTCGTAAAGCGCTAACCTCCAAGCAAGCGTGGGATATCCCGGATATTCCCGCGGCTCGAAACTGCGCAGTTATCTCCGCTTGCCTAAAGTTCGCGTTTTATTTTGCGCGTCTTCATTACTGCTTGCAACGACAATAATAAACCCTATGCAAGAAGAGGCAGCACTGCTAGGCCTGCTGGCAAGCACCTTTATGGCAATACATGACGTTCAGAAGAAGCATACGACCCCAGCGGCGATGGTGGGTTCGTCCTGCTCTGCACGAGCGCGAGAAGCTTGGTCATGGCACCAAACTGCTACCACTTCCAGCGGTTGTCAAAAAGGACGGGGTGGTTACGCATCAATTCGATGACCATTTCCGATGTCACGACAGAGTAGGCCACCATCTTTCGAATTTCAGACTCGCGCTCCGATTGGTCCGCGGTGATAGAATCCGGCGGCAGCTTCCGGCGGCAGCTGCCGCGAAAATCGGTCCGGGATAGATCGGTGCGGAAGGGGCTATTCCGGCGAATCTCGCCGGCGCCGAACTGGGTTCCGCGCCACTCCAGACGCCGAATGTCTCAGTGCGAACGCAAGTTGAGATTATTTTTCGAATGCTATATTTCTTTTTTGCCAACACAAATGTCGCAGTTCGGCCTGAAAGGCATATCGTCGATTGCGATAGCAAATGAGTCGACAGCTAGCTATACGAAGTAGGGATATTAGTTTTATACGCCGTACGACCTTGTAAACGTGGGCATAATAATTAACTTAACAAGCATGGTGAAATGCGTGTTCAATCAAATAAACGCATATCAATTGACCGCGAAAAATATCTCTCAAAACGCTGGAGTGAGGAAGTGCGGCAGCGAGTGAATTGACCTTCGTGCTGCGGTCCGCATCAACGTTAACTAAGCCGCGAAAACACAGCGCGAAGCCAACTGTGCTCCCATCGCTGATGGTACTCAAGGTACAGCGGGCCGGGCGGTCGCCCGGAGTACAGTGCTCCCCCTTCCTTACTCTCCCCCCAGAGCCTCGCGCAACGGAATACGACGCGCTTCGTCCCTGCTTTCCTCGCTGGCGTGCACGAGATTGAGCCACGATCACCGCCTCACCCTTGCAAGCTTTAAATGCGCACATGCGCACGGCGACGGCGGAAATGCACTTATGGCACGTTCACACCGAAGGCGGAGCGGACAAGCGGACAAGCGGATCCGGCAAAGCGGCCGCGGATTTTCCGCTTTGCGGAAAATACGCGGCCGCTTGGCCGGATCGCGCCCGGACCGATTTTTTCCGCGCGGACAAGTTGGCCGCTTTGGCCGCAGCCAATCAGAGCCCGACACTGAGGAAGCGCTGGTGATCGAATGTAAACAAATGTGTTTCTCTGGGCTTTTCGCTTATGTTCTTGAAAAGCGTAAAAACGACAAGTTGGGCCAGTTGGTTGTGATTCATAGTAAGGTTTGTTACAGCGCAACACAAGACAAGGACAAAAGAAGGTATAAAACGACGACACGGCGCCGTGTCGTCGCTTTATACTTTTTGTTTTGTCCTTGTCTTGTGTTGTCGCTTTTCAATATTTGTAACAGCGCTACACAAGGGGCGAGTAACCCGCCGTGGTTGCTCAGTGGCTATGGTGTTGGGCTGATGAGCACGAGGTCGCGGGATCGAATCCCGGCCACGGCGGGCGTATTTCGATGGGGGCGAAAACACCCGTGTGCTTAGATTTAGGTGCACGTTAAAGAACCCCAGGTGGTCAAAATTTCCGGAGTCCTCCACTAAGGCGTGCCTCATAATGAGAAAGTGGTTTTGGCACGTAAAACCCTAATTATTATTATTAAGGGGCGAGTAAAATGCCAACGATCTCGTCTTCTTCGTCTGAGCTCATCATTTTGCAGAAGTAGATAGCGAACGGGAGCGCGCCAACCCACGACGAAAAAAATATCGAAAGTGCGCGTACAAACCCAAAGTGCCGCGAGATGGCGGCACGTTCTTGACATATTGCTAAAGAAATTGCGAGATGCCCCGCCTTCCGTGCGACGCGGGACGCCAGGCAAGCTTCTCCGGTCTGAACAGGCGTACGCGCTCACCGCCTCGCCGCGTTGAAAATCCGCTTGGCCGCTTAGACGCTCCGCTTCCGGTGTCAATGTGCCTTTAGAGTGTCCATATAATTCCCATTGCAACAAAAATTACCGAGGCAGAGCGGACGCTCTTTACATTCAGGACATGAGAATGAACTGATCCGTGAATTTTATGGCGGCATCGCCAGGCGCCTACAGTTTTCGCATCCTTTCTGGTATTTCAAAATTCAAGGTAAGATGTATTGCAAAAAGGTAGCAAGGGTAATTCAGCTCCACAAATTACTTGTAGGTAGTGTTCGTTTAGGCTGTGCCAATGAAGTTCATTCTGTTTCCTTCCATGATTCACCTAGCTCCGCAGATAGACAAAACGAGGTTGTTTTTCTGCACTCTGATGAACACCGTCCGTAAGTGGTTCGATCGGCGCGGTGAGCTGCTGCAGGGGCCCAATGGTTTGCCGTGTCAGTGGACGGCCTACGTCTCACTGGCGACCGAACTGTTCATGGGAAGGAGACGGCAAGGAGCTCGTGTCAGCGACATCGCGCTCTTGGCGATGTTGCCCTTCCAGCGCTGCCTCGTAATTCTACAGACACCAATGACCAGCAGCGGCACTGAGGCGAGAATGTGTTTTGCATTGCGGAGGCACAGAGTTTCACGCTAAAATCACTATGGGAATATGTGGTGCTAGTGTTACCGGGTGCTGTCTGCACAGCGCCGTGGCTAGGGCTTTGGTGTAGCATGAGAATTGTGGATATAATGCAAACCGATAGAAGGTTGGGCGACTTGGTACGGTAACATATTCTTGGATTGTAGCACGAAGTGACACACACAGAGAGAAAAAGAAGACAGGACGAGCGCTCGTCCTGTCTTCTTCTTGTCAGTGTGTGTGTCACTTCATGCTGCAGTCTAAGGATTGTGGATATATCCTCATCCCTATGCTTTCGAGCAAATATTTGGCTTCACGTTTTAATTTAATATATTCATCGAAGCGTTGCAGTGCTGCCAATATTAGCCTCGTTGGCCATATATTGTTTACCATCGAACCGTTTACACAGCAATGCTCAAAAGACTCAAATCTAGCGTCACATGCACCCGGGAAGTGTCACAACTCATTATGCATTCAATGTAAGGTGATAGAATCAAACTGTTCCTAACGTTCAACGCGCCACCGTTCTATGAAAATGTTCTATGAATCGCAAATAAAAAATTTCAACCACAAAGAACAAAATACAATTGCTGGCTTTTGAAGTGAGGCTATGCCATGTTGTAATTATAATTCTTTATTGCTTTGGTGTTACAACAACTGCCACGCTAGCTTTTCCGCTAGTAAAATCAGAAGAATAGAATTCAGTACGCTGAACCCTGTATGGACTTCCTCCATGCTGTTTCTGGCATAGGGAATAAGTCGTGGCGCTGCTGGTAGCAGCGACGCCCGATTGGCTTCGCGGTTTTATCAGCCCGCAGGATCGCGTGGAACGAAGTTCGTTATTTAATTTGTATTTATATAAAACGATTGAGAAGTGCATGCTTTCTATAAGTTCTTATATGTTCGAAACAGCAAGCTTGGTCACTTGGTAGGTCAAAATCTTCGTGAGCGAACTACAGGAAACGGACGAAGGCAGGGCTTCTGATGTGTCATTTCTTGTCGGTCATCCATTTAGCCTTGTTCGTTTACGAAGATTTCTTTCACATTACCCATTTCGAACAAGACGTATTCTCAATATGCGTCTACAGGCAGAAGCAATGCCTCCAATGCCTCTACCCTACTGGATTGTGAGTCAACGCTTTTTATACCGTTTTATTGAGGGCCCCGCCATTTTTAGTCACAGCACCATCTAGCGTCCGGTGCCATGCTGGTATGTGGGATCGTGCTAGGGCGTGCACGGAGAACGTGTTGACGATGAGTGGCAAGTTTTTGGCATTTTCCCGGGAGCTGTCAGCAAGTTTTTCGGATTGTGAAACTTCTTAGCGTGTCTTTACTAGGCTTTTAGCTTACATATAGCCTCATTATCGAACGGCAACGGGCCTAGAGGCACTGCTACACCTGTGCCCGCGATCGAAATAGGAGGAGAGTGAAGTCTGAAATTTGTCGATATTTAACATACGTGCAACTTGTTTTTGTTTTGTCTGAGTAGCCTTGAACTCTATTAAGGTATCACTCAGGTGACAACAATCAGAGGTGCCTCCGCGTGCCATGCGGTGTGCCGCACCAGCGTACATCCCAATACAATTAACACCGAAGCTCCCAGGAAATACCATTTGCTAGCCTTCATGCTCCTAGTTTTTTCGCGGTACAATTTTCTAGAGGGTTGCAATGTGGGCTTGATGGTAACGCATATTCAAGGGATGTACGGTAGCGCGATTAAAAGACGGAACAAAAGGAGACAAAGTGTGTGTCCCTGTGGGTCTTCTTTTGTCCCATCTTTTAATCGCGCTACCGTACAACCCTTGAAGACGATTTTCCAAGCATTGTTTACCTGGCTCCGTGGACAGGCTTTACAATTAAAGAACTGCAAAATAGGTCGGCCGGGACTGCCCTCCGCATGGATAAAACAGCCCAATGACAGTGGCCGTGAATATGCCAGAATCAACCAAACGCACGCGATGCTTTGAAAAAATATGCGCACTATTAGCTCTCGACTGGTGCCTGTGCAGGGGCACCTCGCGGACTCGAGAGGGCTCAAAAACGAACAATTACTCTTTGCAACAGTAACTTTAATATCTGAAGTAATACAGCAGGCAATGCGCCACGTCGGCCAGACAACTTGCCAGCGGGAATCGGATGCACGGGAGAACCAGTGTGAAATAGGGCTAAACAGTAAAATCTGCAAGGATGTTTAATGGAGCAGTGAAAGTTGAAAGCTATGGTCCGCAGTATATGGCCACGTCAGCTTTACCTAAATGCGGGAAATGTAATCGCTGAATGTCACAATGTGCACGTAACATCTTTGCCTGTTCCAAGCAAACCATCAACTGACTTGGGTCCTTTCCATCAGAAGCTTTTTATACTATAAGGCTACCAATGAATATTACCAACATGGCTGAGTCCGAAGCACTTCTTTTAAGAAGAGCACTTGTAATTACAGTTGTGAATAAGAAATCATTTATTGTTTATCTGAGTAACAAAGGTGCTGATGATGGTAATATATGAAGAGCCTTAATCGATTGAAGTATTTTTTTTCAGGCAAAGCCGAAGGCATCTGCAAGCAGCCAGTCACTCCAAATCTCAACCAATCCTTCCACCGGTCAATCCATTTCTGGTGCCTAGTCATGCAAGTTCTTTTTTTTTAGTGAAGCACAATAAACACAGGTTTGTTGAGATACAAGTGGCTTGCTGTTTCTTGGAAACGAATTTGTATGTACACTTTGTACATCTCGTGTGGAGCACCCAAGTGCAACATGACAACACTGACCCGAAGAATAAGAGGTGTAGAAGACAATGACACCAGGAAGAAACGTGCAAACACAGCACGTACGGTGTGGTGTATGTCGTAGGTGCTTTGATTCCTTCCCCGTTTGCAGTTATAGCTTAAATGTTGCCAGTTAACCACGCTGTAATGAACAATTTGGTTGGTTCATCGCCCAAAATAACTTATTTAAATGAACCAAGCAATTTGGCTGGAGATATACACCAGCATTATGATTTACAATATTTAGAAATATTGCAAACAGCACTTACACCTGTCAATACGAAGCAACCTAAAGTTGAACAAGATTGTATGGATTCATGGTATGGAAATGCAAGCATAGAAAACATGGACACAAGAAGAATGAATGGTGTTTCCATTTCTCTTTTCGTTCTTTTTGTGTCTTTTATGGGCGCACCTTTCCTTACCACGGTCTGTCCAGCTTTCAAGTCCCCGGTTTTTTATTACCAAAGCACGGGCATGTACGGTAATCACAAATACGGGGCTCAATTTGCAAAATTTCCGTTTTACGGAACTCACCGTTGTTTCTTTTCTTTGGAAAATAAGGGCGATTCCATGATCACAACTACGGGGCTCACCATTTTCCATTAATTGGAAATTATTTTTACGGACTCTCCGTTCTACGGCAAGGCAATCTTTAATTTATGGAAAAGTGTCCCGCCACGTTTTACCTTTACCTTCCACCGTAAACTGATCGATGTTTTTTTACATTGCAGGCGCATTATTTGTGCTGCGTTTCCGCCAGCTTCCCCGTTAAATTGCTGGCACACCAAGTATTTTTAGGAAGCTTTGGCTTGTGTGGCACTTACGTAATCAATTAGCTGCGCTTGCATATTGACAAAAATTGACAGGAATGCGCCTCAAGTGGCCGGCTTCTGCGGCACTTTCAGAAGCTCGATCCCTCCTTTGTCTGAGTACTGAATCGTGGGTGATTACAGTTACGATGCCGAGAAAGCCTGCACTCAAGCCAGAGTTACCCTAAATACCCTTTGGGTAACGGGAGAATAAGTTTGCACAGGCGTTGATGTAGTTTATGCACGATGCTAAATTAAAATATGTGGTGGCGCGTCTGTGGTGATGGTGGCGGTGTGTCATCATCATCATTATAAATCATAACGATGAATGCTGTGACAAAAAAAGACAAAGAAAATGAAGACGCACTAGAAATTGCAGTAAACGAAAACATTTTCCACAATGTCTTTGAACTGGATGCTTTAAGTATCGAACGCGTTCATAAATTAGGCAGCCCAGATACCACTAAAGCTAGAAGAATAATTCCTAAGTTTCACGATTTTCGGGACAATGCTAGCATCTTGAGAAATTATTCCAAGCTGAACATGTAAGGTATTTAGATTTCCGAAGATTTTACCCCTCGCATACGAAACCTAAGAATAAGAATCTGGAATGCTGGCAAATCATGGAAAGAAGCGGGTGACGAAGTCAATCTAATTTCTGGTAAACTACGAATAAATGGCGATATATTCTGCTGGGACGAGGAAAAAAATAATATAGCGCCCTCGCAAACTGCGGCAGAATTCACTGAGCTGCGTAGTTCTCACGCAGTTTCTTAGGGAAAAAAAGTTCATAGGCTGAGGTGATGGGGCAACCAAAGTGGCAGCGCATCTAAATTACGGCGCTGTATGAGAGCGAGGAGGAAGCAAACATCGGATTAAACAACAAAAAACGAAATAAGTGTGATCAACTGATAGCACGATCGCACATCATTCATATCTAGTTGAGGCTGTATTTTAATGGCAAATCACAGGACACCCCTATGGGGAACCAGCGCTGGCCAGGAGGCGCTACGACATTTTTCATGCGTTACTAAAATATGCTGAAACCGTCCGATAGGGAGGCTACGAAGATGGCACGACATATTTAGCGATAAGAAACGTGCGCCTGTATCAATGTTTGCCTAGTCCGATGCGGCCAGCCAAGTTCTGTCCATGGCCATGCGCGCTCCGTAGAGCGCATGCGCTGCTACGTCCTAGCACGTCGGTTCCCTGCCATTTGAGGAGCCTTGAAAAGTGTGACTCAAGACAGTCGGTGAATTTGCTGACACGAAATCACTGCGTGTGCTACTGGAAACTGTGTCTACCGCTCGCTAGGCTGTGTGTTACGGCGCTGCTGTCGGCACGCGAAGCTTCAGCGCTGGTTGCCCATGGAAAGCTTCCTTTTCCAGACGTCTACTACAGCACTAGAAAGGGCAACCGCACTCGCCCTTTCACCGTACCGCCGTCAAATGAATTAAGGTGGAAGTGTCAGGCTGTTCCGCATACTTCTCGCGTTTCTGCGTGAGACAGGACTGATGGACGCATGGTCACATATTTGGCGCAGAAAGAGAAGCTCAGTTGGAGCGATTGCCGGCCAGGTCGGCCAGGCTAACCCCGCCTGTATACGTCACCATCACCACCGCATGACAAATAGATGTCTTTATTTCGATAGTAATTACGGAAATGAAGAAAAAACATCCATAGTACATACCTCGTATGGCCTCAAGGTGAGGCCCCGCAACCGTACGTGCGCCGGTATGTGATCACGCTGCACACCGTGTCAGGTACAGTCCCAATGCCACTCATGGGCTCAATATCAGCCATCGGCAACCGGTGCCATCGAAGGTGCTGATTGACGATTTTGTTGACCGCCAACCAACTACGAAATGCGCGCTCCTTTCGCAGAGGACAAATGTAGAGGGCACGGAGATCTATTAAAGGTGCCCCCTCCCCCCCCCCCAAAAAAAAGGCAGAAAGATGCCATGGCTAGTGACCCTCCTAAATTATGACCGAAAACTTGACTGCGTTACAGCCACACCTGTAAGTTTCCCTGCCTATCACTCTTTGACATCGTACCAGGGTTCATCGCTACTTCTTGGTCTCTCCTCAGCTGACAAAACACGCTGATGGCTCGCACCGAGTCAAGAGCTTGTTTATTCAGGTTCAGGCAGCCGCATTCTGGCAGTGGCGAAAGGCACAAAGGCGCGTACGCATCAATTTTGAAGACACGTAATAGGTTGGTGGTATCACGTTCACGAGCTCCTAACTACGTTGTCTATCATTGCTCAAGTGGAACCAAATAGAATTCAAGGCTAATCGTTCGACACGACCTCAATTGTCAGCGCCAACGTTGCCACAAATTTACCATCGTCATAAGATCATACGCTCAAGTGTACGTCAGAATGCTGCAGAGCGCTGTACGAGAAGCACATAGTGGTTAAACATTCTAGCTGGCTTCCGATCAGACCAATTGAAGTCGTCGATCTTGCGAGACGGACTGTCTTTTTTCAGAGTAGTCACAGCCATACGATGCCAAAGTGTTGGTGGTGGTGTCCAACCGGCACCCGGTACTGTTCTGTAAGCATGCGAATGCGGCCTCGCAATACTAAGCGAGCTGCTCCTTAACAGAAATAGTCCGTTAAGACTCCGCGCAAATTTCCGACGCAGCAAAGCGTCATAAGCGTACTTTCATGTTCACTGCATGACGGAGGCTGGTCCCAGCGATCTCTGTGGCCTGTGCAGAGGTGAGGTCAGGTGCAATCATTTCCGCGAAGTCATCCGTTAAGGAACCAGAGCTGTGAGCTGCAATGGGCGCTAATAAACCACTCTCTTGCTGAACAGGGAAATGTAATCGGCAAGCTGTAGGTTTTTGAGATATTCGACGTTGACCATCGCTTTTGATCCTTCCTACTGTAATTAGCTTGAATACCGAATATATTAACGATGCTGGGAGGCAGGGCAGATTCCGCAGCAATGGAAGACTGCACAAATCGTGTTAATACCTAAACCGGGCAAGCGAATGCAAATTGAGAACTTGAGACCCATATCTCTCACTTCTTGCGTGGGGAAACTCATGGAGCACGTGGTCCTAGGGAGGATAACCACCTACCTCGAAGACTGCGACGCGCTCCCGCCCACGATGATAGGATTCAGGAGAAACCTCTCAGCGCAGGACGCTCTGTTACAACCAAAACATCAGATCATAGACGATTCGGGCAGATCGACAAAGGCAATTCTCGGGTTGGACCTAAAAAAGGCCTTCGATAACGTAACACATGCATGGATACTAGATAGAGTAGGCGACCTAGGACTGGGAAAACGCACGTACGATTATGTACGCAATTTTCTAACGGGCAGAAAGGCAAAGATCACGATAGCGGACCTAGTTTCGGAGGAAATCGAGATAGGCAGCGCAGGTACGCCACAGGGCTCGGTCTTATCACCGATGCTATTCACTCTGGCGCTGATCGGGCTACCAGCCAAGCTACAAGAAATCGAGGGTCTAAATCATACCTTATACGCTGACGATATCACCCTATGGTTGAGAAACGGAAGTGACGGGCAGATAACAGCGGTCGAAACAATCGAAAAATATCTAGAGGGGACACGGTTAACATGCTCGGCAGAGAAATCGGAGCTGTTGCTGTACAGACCGAGTCGCAGAGGTCGCAAACCAGGCAACTATAGGGAAGATCTCACCCATAGAGAAAAGGTACAGTTAATGACGGCCGATGGGAAACCCATACCCAAGGACGATAGGATCAGGGTATTGGGGCTCCTCAATGAAGCCAAGGGCAACAACGGAGAAACCTTCAGAAGACTGGAGGGAACTGTACTGCAAATCATGAGGCTAATCAGAAGGATAACAAATAAACATAGCGGGATGAAAGAGGAAAACACGATCAGATTAATACAGGCCTTCGTAGTAAGTAGAATAGTATACGTAGCGCCGTACTTAAAATGGCAGGTCGCGGAAAAGATCCAACTAGAATGCCTCATTCGGAAAATATACAAACTAGCCATAGGACTACCGATCAGCACCAGCACGGACAAGTTGCTGCAATTAGGCCTACACAACCCGATAGACGAACTCATTGAAGCGCAATGTACGGCACAATATGAACGCCTCTCTAAGACTAGAGCACGCAGACACATACTGGAGAAATTAGACATAGGTTACCACACACAGCACGGAGTCAAAGTGGACATGTCGAGAAAGACGAAGGAAAGATTGGTAATACCTCCCATACCAAAGAACATGCACCCAGAACACAATAAGGACAGAAGAGAGAACAGAGCGAAGCAAATACAGAAGAAATTCGGCAGCGACAACGGCGCAGTGTTCGTAGACGCGGCTCGATACAGTCGCAGACGGGGGTTTACGGAAGCCGTAATCGATAGGGAGAAACGGTGCAAGACGTGCGCGACGATACGCACCACAAGTAACGAGATAGCTGAAGAAGTAGCCATAGCGCTCGCAGTAGCTCAGACTAACGCAACCGTGATAGTCAGCGACTCTCACACGGCAATAAGAAACTTTGCCAACGGCCGAATCTCCCCGGAGGCACTACGCATTCTGCTTGCAGGAGGCCAAAATTACAAAAGAAAGATATACATCACCTGGACACCCGCTCACACCCTCGCGGAGGACGGCAACAACGAGGTGGCACACGACGCGGCTCGAGGGCTTACGGACCGAGCCGCCGTCGCAAGTGACGCGCCGACACCCTCCGGACGTGACGGTGCGGCAAATGAGTGGGAGTGGGAGGACAGAATGACAACATATAATGACATTACAAAACATTATAGGTAACAGAGGCGCATATTCCCGCGACCTCACGCAAAATTGGCAAAAAACTAGTCTGTCGCATGGCGGCAGTTACAAAATAGGACGTATCCGAATCCTGCGCTCTCGCACATCATATATCCGGATGCATATCCTACGGACAAATGCAAAACATGTGAATCCAGAGCCACTCTGGAGCATATGTTATGGGAATGCGGAGGGATAAATAACAATAAAGAAAACGCGGCCTCTAGCAGCAGCCTTCGCACGCGCTGGGAAGCCGCGCTGCTCAGCCCCACCCTCGAGGATCAACTATGGGCCATCCAGCGGGCCGAGGTCCGCCAGGACCCACGGACTCCTGGCCGTCACCTAGGCGGGGCCTTTGGTGCTCCCCACCAACTTGCAGGGCACAGAATAAAGTTATTTCCTCCTCCTCCTCCTGACATGGTTGCTTAGTGGCTATGGTGTTGGGCTCCTAAGCATGAGGTCGCGGGATCGAATCCACGCAACGACGGCCGCTTTTCGATGGGGGCGAAAGCACCCGTGCACTTAGATTGATGTGCACATTAAAGAACGCTAGGTGGTCCAAATTTTAGGACTCCTCCACTACAGCGTGCCTCATAATCCGATCGTGGTTTTGGCTCGTAATGCCCCATAATTTAATGTTTGATACTTCTAAACATGCAATGAATATAAATGGAGAGATGGTGTCTCTTTGCCTGACCGCTTTCTCGATAAGTATTCTTCCCCTTTGGTTGTGGCTAAGTAAACATGTGAAATCGGAGCTATCGCTGTGGCAGTCTAAGCCTGAGAAATCACGGATATGTGCACTGTGGCCGAACGTAAATATAAGTGTTACAGATAACAGAAATAATGAAGTTGTCAGCCGTATGCTGCAACCACCATGGCCTTGATGTAAAGTTCGTTTACTACTTCGGTACAATCCATACGATATGCACTTACAGCACTCAAACAGCAAAAATGTCGTAGCTTAGTCCCAATACACTAAATAAATGATCAAACTGTGCGCCACCGGGAGAACGCACAAAGCAGCGTTATTCGAGCGACTTAAATGCTGATCTTGCTGATACGACGTGTTTTAGTGACCGTTGCGCAAGCTTCCAAGTGACGTTGCGCAAGCAAGTGACCGTTGTGCAAGCTTCAGATAGTTCATTTCTCGAAACCTGGCCACTGGGACCAGCGTTTTCATGCCGTCATGTTGACCTGACTGCGGCGCAGCAGACGCGGTGCACCGTAAGACCATCGCCGGCTGGAAGAAAATTCTTGCGGTGAATTCACAAACGCCTATGGGGAACCAGCGCTGGCCAGGAGGCGCTACGACATTTTTCATGCGTTACTAAAATATGCTGAAACCGTCCGATAGGGAGGCTACGAAGATGGCACGACATATTTAGCGATAAGAAACGTGCGCCTGTATCAATGTTTGTCTAGCCCGATGCGGCCAGCCAAGTTCTGTCCATGGCCATGCGCGCTGCGTAGAGCGCATGCGCTGCTACGTCCTAGCACGTCGGTTCCCTGCCGTTTGGGGAGCCGTGAAAAGTGTGACTCAAGACAATCGGTGAATTTGCTGACACGAAATCACTGCGTGTGCTACTGAAAACTGTGTCTACCGCTCGCTAGGCTGTGTGTTACGGCGCTGCTGTCGGCACGCGAAGCTTCAGCGCTGGTTGCACATGGAGGGTTCTTTAAGTGAGAGGAGGGAACTATAAAAAGAGCATCGCATGATGCGAGACGTGAGTGACGTCAATTTGCTTAGAACTGGTGTTAGTCCGGGATTTATAATAAGCATCTTCATCCAATCCAATGACGACGATGGCTTTCGCCTGCTGTCACTTTTGTATGTCGTCTGGTCTTCCCACAGCTTTTTGCCTGGTACTGGCGTTGTGCATGCAGAAAGAAGTTAGCGCAGTCTTTATAATTATAGTGTTATGCTGCACGCTTTTTTCCCAAAAATGAAGTGTCTCTATTGACACTCATCAGGGTGATTATATCAACATAAATCTCTCTTTGCGTATGTGTGTGTGGGTGCGCGTGTGTGCTCATGTGAAAATTCGTGTTTTCTCACAATTTCCTATTTATGTCATGGTATTGTCGTTCCGCTTCATACAATAGACATGATTGCCGTCCATCGTGCGCATACGTTGGTTCACACCATAGGCTACAGAATGAGCAACATCGTGGGCAGAAACACTACGTCGCTCGGCTTCGTGCTGAATTGAAACTATAAAGGCTAAGAGCACGGAAGACGACAGTGAATTGTGCTGCGGCAACACGTTTTGATAGCTGATAACATTGTGTCATCTCGCATGGATAATTATAGCCTCAAAGCGCTAGAAAAATAATTATCCGCAGATCTATCAACAAGACAAAGCTCAAGGTAGTAAAATATAGGATAGAAGTGTTCAATACGCGTGTATTTAAAACTTCACGGTTTTTAGGGACGGACAGTAAACTTTAATTTGCTAACTCCCAATACAGCCTATTGCGCGCATGCACGAAAACAGCCTGTCATACATTAGGTAGATGTTAGGCGCAAAGGATTAATGTTGCTGCCTTCCACAGCAGCGCGCCAAATCAGAGCGCTGCACAAATCAGAGCGCGGCACAAATATATAAGTGCGCGCCATCCTCAGCTATCAGTTGTGGCCTCTGGCCAATAAGCCGCAACCGCACGTTCCGACGCTTATCTGCGTCAGCTCGAGCGGCGCAGATGGTCATGATTATGTTCGTATGACTGCTAAACCCCTATCGTAGAAGTTTCTTCTGAAGTTGTCATCTACGACGGCTATTGAGGTTTTGTGATTCGACTTCCGCTTACGATTAGTAAAAGTACAGAAGCGCGAACCTGCGCTATCCTTACATATAGACAGTTTTTCTAATACAGCGCTAGTCTTTTTTCGGCGGTCGCCGTAAGATATATATCTGATTTACGAACCGTTTTAGCTTCGTTAATGCGCTCAGTGAATTAAGTGAATCATTAAGATCGCTTAGTGAATTCCAACCCTGGTTCTATTAGTCTTGAAAAAAAAAAAAGCTGCAAGCAGGTTCTCGAAGGCTGTGATGGCGAAATTGTGATAGCAGTTATATAAATACTGCAGTCGTATTTTTGCCGTCGCCATCGCCGTGATGTTCTCTATACAGTCTACGGTCGATAACACCGTCACCGCAGGTCGTGTGCTATTCGGGGCGAGGAGTTTCGGAGTCGCCATCTGTCGGAAGCGCCTCCCTTGCGTAGTATGAGGGATCACGCGGCGCGCTCCTCATAGGTTTCGCTTACGGCGCTTAATAAAAACTCTTGTACCTTTATGTAGGTACTCTCCAAAGGAGGGAATTTTTCGACTGTCGATACATAAATCTTGGGCAAACTGTAAGCACAGAATCGTTTACAGACGCTGTGAATGCCACTGCGCGCGGTCGCCGCGATGTAGTCTCCCCAACCGGCTTCTTGCGTAAAAGGTAGGCAAACGCTGAGAGTAAACCATGTGAAATGTGTTCTTATAGTGGGCTGTCTGTGCAACCAAATGGGGCATAACAGAATGAAGCCTCAACACAGCGATCGCGCGGGTTCGCAGTGACCGACTGCGCGCCAGCATGCATGTCCGCGCACAATGTTTC
Organism: Dermacentor albipictus; assembly: GCF_038994185.2. Classification (NCBI taxonomy): domain Eukaryota; kingdom Metazoa; phylum Arthropoda; class Arachnida; order Ixodida; family Ixodidae; genus Dermacentor; species Dermacentor albipictus. The sequence continues at coordinate 2,672,529 of NW_027225576.1, read as the reverse complement.
GCTTTCGCTGTGAGCGCGTTTTCGCACCGTGCTGTGAGCTTTAGGGCGCAGAATATGAGCATTTGACAGTAGACAAGCAACCATTATTGCGTGGACGCTATCAGAGCTGTTCAAAAATAATTTCGTTATAGAGACTTTGACGACTACGGCGATTGTGATAAGCCGTCGTGACGTATAAATATGTTTTTTGTTTCTAAATTCTACGACGTTTCAATATTATTTGCGCTGTTGCACTGTATGTTTATCGGTCTTCTCAGCGTGGGATTTCCTACTGCTTCTTTTTCGTAATCTCGTACATTCATTCATAACATAACGATGACCATGTGCCATGCCTTTTATAATGTGTTTTTACCGATCCCTTTCGGTTCCAGTGAACTTGCCAGAATATAGTACAAACATGTTCATAGACCTATTAAAGCGTCATGACTTCAGCCGGGCAGCGGGCGCGAGCGAGAGCCTCAGTGCGCGTTTTCTGCCACTCACCAAACATCGCGCAGTCCCGGCGCCGTAGCAGAAATCTTTCTCGCGTCTGTGCTTGCTGCATACCCGAGTTGTAGCCGATGGCTGTCTGCCGGTTCTAAGTTTCGCGAGTAAAGCTTCACGCAGCTCCTTTCCCTGCGGCTACGTGTGAATAACGCTGACACCGGGCTCCGTTGCGTGCGTCCGGCATTGCAGCACCGAGCAGTAGCCTACAGCTGGAACCGCATGGCGCGTTTTTCGCGAGCGAAAAACGTGACGCGCGGCAAACGCCCGCGTTGCCGTCGACGCGCGAGCACCCGTACGAAAAAAAAGGAGCGGCGCTGTCGCGCCGCGTTTTCCGGGTTGCCAGACAACCTAGCTCCCAACAACATGAATTGCCTTTTTTACTGCATATATTATATGCCCTTAAACTTGCAGAATATTACTAGAGAAACAGTCCTCGGGTAATTAGACAGCGACATCTTTTTCTGAAGTGTATTTACGAAGTTTAATTTCAAGCAGCAAGGTTGTGTGCGAAACTGCGACTATGTACCTTCCGCATGCTGAGAGGCCGCTGCTTGTTTACAACTTCGCTTGGAAAATGGAGTGTCGGTCGCTTACTACCGAACAGAAGAGACGATTGCTGCTAATAAGGGGGATGCTGATACTGAAGCAAGAACAAATGCGGCTCAGGAGGTCTATGTGGGTGCGACCTGCATGTTTGAGAAGAAAGCAAGAGCGCGAGTACCATACACTGGTAATATTTCAAATTGTCTTGCCAGCATTAGCGATAAGAAATAAGGCCCTGAAGCTTATGTCTTTGTTATATGCAGTTTCAGGTTATGAGGGAACGGGATCCGGAGCTCTTCTTCAAATATTATCGAATGACCCCCGAACTCTTTGATATAATTCATGGCCGTGTGCGGGAAAGGCTCACAAAGATGCACGTCGTTCAGGAGCCCATCTCATCTGGCGAACGTCTGGCTATGACATTAAGGTAACTGTACTGTTCACTTTGTATGTGTGCTTGATTATTTGACACTCACACATTTCCCACAGGCAAGTTGTCCAGCCAAATGCAGATGTATGTAATATGCAGATATAACTCAGATATGCGCAACACTTTGGTGGTGTGATATCGATTGATGGTCTTTCGTTTTTAAAAATGAATTAACACCGTCCTGATTAAACCTGATGATTAAACCTGATCCTGATGAACCTGATTAAAAGTACGGCTCAAGAATTCATCATCATCATCATCATCATCAGCCTGGTTACGCCCACTGCAGGGCAAAGGCCTCTCCCATATTTCTCCAACAACCCCGGTCATGTACTAATTGTGGCCACGCCGTCCCTGCAAACTTCTTAATCTCATCCGCCCACCTAACCTTCTGCCGCCCCCTGCTACGCTTCCCTTCCCTTGGGATCCAGTCCGTAACCCTTAATGACCATCGGTTATCTTCCCTCCTCATTACATGTCCTGCCCATGCCCATTTCTTTTTCTTGATTTCAACTAAGATGTCATTAACTCGCGTTTGTTCCCTGACCCAATCTGCTCCTTTCTTATCCCTTAACGTTACACCTATCATTCTTCTTTCCATAGCTCGTTGCGTCGTCCTCAATTTGAGTAGAACTCTTTTCGTAAGCCTCCAGGTTTCTGCCCCGTAGGTGAGTACTGGTAAGACACAGCTATTATATACTTTTCTCTTAAGGGATAATGGTAACCTGCTGTTCATGATCTGAGAATGCCTGCCAAACGCACCCCAGCCCATTCTTATCCTCCTGATTATTTCCGTCTCATGATCCGGATCCGCCGTCACTACCTGCCCCAAGTAGGTGTATTCCCTTACGACTTCCAGTGCCTCGCTGCCTATTGTAAATTGCTGTTCTCTTCCGAGACTGTTAAACATTACTTTAGTTTTCTGCAGATTAATTTTTAGACCCACTCTTCTGGTTTGCCTCTCCAGGTCAGTGAGCATGCATTGCAATTGGTCCCCTGAGTTACTAAGCAAGGCAATATCATCAGCGAATCGCAAGTTACTAAGGTACTCTCCATTAACTTTTATCCCCAATTCTTCCCAATCCAGGTCTCTGAATACCTCCTGTAAACATGCTGTGAATAGCATTGGAGAGATCGTATCTCCCTGCCTGACGCCTTTCTTTATTGGGATTTCTTTACTGGGAATAATGCTTAAATTACCTATAAAACATGTGCTGCATGGTTTTGGATGTTATTGTTGTTCTGAAAAGACATCTGTGGAAGAATGGACGTATGTTTATACTTTCTACATACAATGCTTGGCACGCGTCAGGTATCTATGTTCAGGTAATGCCATTGTTGACATCGCCAAGGACTTCCTTGTCGGGCTGGAGACTGCACGAGAAGCGATCCATTTGACTCTGCAAGTGCTGTGGGATGATCTCGCTCCTCAGTATATGAAGTTGCGTCATTTAGAATGCATACATGATTTGTGCAACGAGAGTCCACCTCTTGCAAGACGCGGGCTGTTTTTCTAAGATTCTGTGATGTTATCTAGACTCACTTAAAGCCAGTGGTGGCTTTTACCTGAGGCACAACTTTTGTCAGAACTGTGTATTAACCATTTCATGTAATGCGCATCACTGCTGTGGCTTGTATCCTTGCAGCCTCCAAATGAGCAAATGTGGCGGAACATTGCTGATGGCTTCTGGAAGCGGTGGCAGTTTCCGAACTGCCTCGGATCAGTGGATGGCAAACACGTTCAGATTGTATCACCAGCAAACTCTGGCAGCGCCTATACTACAATTATAAGGTAAACGACACATAAGTAATGAATATTCGAATGTTTTTATTTAGATGCGATAATCGGGGTGTTCAACCTTGTACATATAGGTGTATGATTGCACGTGCTCAACCACTGACAGATTCATTTACTTGAACATGAACTGTTTTTAGGCCTTTAAATTTTCTGCGTATCAATGCTGGCTCCTATCCAATTTGTTTTTTACTTTTTCCTGTGGCCATGTCTATTGCTCAAAAGTGCTTTTTTGTGCTTATTTGTTACAGGGCACATTTTCAATCGTGCTTATGGCTGTAGCAGACAGCGGATATCTGTTTCGTCTCGTCGACGTTGGGGCTCCTGGCCGCATAAGTGATGGAGGCGTCTTCAAACGCTCTCCAATTGGCCGACAACTGCATGCTGGTCTGCTGCAGCTGCCTTCGCATTCACAGCTGCCTGGCTCCCACAAAACACTCCCGTTTGCCTTTATAGGGGACGAGGCTTTTCAGCTGCGAGAATACTTTATGAGACCATTCCCTGGATATAGGAAAGACCCTGCTGAGCGAATATTCAATTACCGTCTGAAGCTGGAACCGCATGACGCGTTTTTCGCGAGCGAAAAACGCGACGGGCGGCAAACGCCCGCGTTGCCGCCGACGCGCGAGCACCCGTACGAAAAAAAGGAGCGGCGCTTCCGCGCCGCGTTTTCCGGGTTGCCAGACAACATAACTCTCAACGACATGTATTGGCTCTGTTACCGCATATGTAATATGCCCTTAAACTTACAGAACACTACAATAAAAATAATCTGAGTGTAATTAGAGAGCGACATTTCTTTCCCAAGTGTACTTATCAAGCTTAATTTCAAGCAGCAGTATTGTGTGCGAAACTGCGACTATGTACCTTCTGCATGCTGAGAAGCCGCTGCTTGTTTACAACTCCACATATACAAAGGAGGGTCGGCTGCTTACTACCGAGCAGAAGAGGCGATTGCTACTATTAAGGGGGATGCTGATACTGAAGCAAGAAAAAACGCGGGTCAGGAGGCACATGTGGGTGCGGCCTGCGTGGTTGAGAAGAGAGCGAGCACCATACACTGGTAATATTATTAGCCAATTGTCTTGCCAGTATTAGCGATGAGACGCGATGCTTCTACACTTTAGTTATTAGGGCCTCGTTGAAGGTTGCTTTGTTAATTTTAGGTGAACACGATGCGCGAACCAACACGATGCGCGAACGAAATCACGGTAGCACATGCTTTCCGTGACGCGCGCGCCAGTTCTGCCGAGAAAAAAAAATTCCGCCAAGGAGGTTCCGTCGAGATGCGTAGTGTTCCTGTATATGCTCCCGCAGGGAGCATATACAGGAACACTAGAGATGCGCAGAGAGCACGGCCATCTGGTGGCAAAAAAAAGAACCAAAATGCCACGTGACCAAATGCCATGTGACTTACCTGAACTCTGATTGGTGGACGCGCCGCGCGACGCGTTTTTTTCTACTCCGAGCAGCAGCACGTGGCGGCGCGATTTCGTGGCGGATCATGCTGGGCACGCGTCAATCGCGCCTGAAATCGCGCCACGCGGTTCCGCCTTGCACGGTGTGTGTATTTTCCGTATCCTCTTGAAAGGAAAAGTACATCATTTTCAACTAGTGTTTATTTTGACACCATAATTATGCCCTCATGCAAAGCAAGTTCCTTGGTATGATTGTAGCAAAATTAAAACTTTGGTAGATTAGATAAATGGGCTAGTTGTGTATTCATCCACACTAAATAAAAGGGGAGCAGTGGGTATAAAGCTCCTACAGGAAAATAGATCACACAGATGAAATGTTTGTGTTGTCTGCTCTCTTCTTGTGCGTTTCCCCTTTTGTTCAGCATGAGAACACAGAATAGCTAAGTGGCATTATAACATATGAAGACGCCAAAAAAACAGACACACACAAGAGAACGGGACAGGGCGTTTATTTGGCGTCTTCATATTCTATAATGAACAGCAATAGCCCAACAAGAAGTGTTTTTAAGCTAAGCGGCAACTTGGGAAGGGAAGTATTACTGCAAAAGCTGAGACAGAAAAAAGTTGTGGTTTCAACATTATGCTACACCCCTGAATACTTGGTTCAACGAATTACCTGCTATTCTTGTTTGTTTCTAATTAACGGTTAAAGACACTCTTTCCTGCTTTGTTATTGCCGCCACAAACTTCTACTCTGATTCTGAGCTCGTTTTTTTTTCCCTGCTGTGCAACTTCAAATTTATTTACTTTGTTGTATACTTAGCACAACTAAAATTATGTGCACATGAAAGCCGAATTTTGTCGTTTGTACGAATCGCCTTGCTGTGAATGCATTTTCCTTGATTTTTGCAGGAGATGTGCAGCGAATGCCTTTGGCATTCTGCGGGCACGGTTTAGAATCTTTCGTGGCCCCATCAACCTGAGTCCTGAAAACGCCAAACGGGCTGTGAAGGCAGCGTGCGTGTATTTTTTTGTGCATGGAGTCCAACGGTCGCTCTTCATATAGCCCAGTTGGATTTGCCGACAATGAAGATGTATATGGCAATATGATTGACGGTGCGTGGAGAGCAACAACCGACACAGATTCGGCAACATTTGGCCTGCAGCCAACGCATGCGCGGAAGTGTGCTCACTCGGCATTGCAGGTTCTCAAGCAGTATGCAGCGTACTTTGCGAATGAAGGAAAAGTTCCCTGGCAGTGGAAATTACTGGAAATCTATGAACCCATTGATGAAGAAGTGCGAGAATAGTGCCTCAGTATTGTGTAGCTCTTCTTCTGGAAAAAGATGTCAGGCGTCAGAAGAAAAATTGTATTGTAATAAATGTTTCTTTAACTAATTTATTTTTCACTGTTTGCCGAACTTCCTTTTTCAAAAGAGACTGACAACTTCCCGTTCTTCACTGACAGCTTTACTGATTGTTCACATAACGAGCAGCAACTTGCAGTAGTTCCAACTCAAATTGTCCTCGCAGATGTTGGGGGAGAATTGTGCTTGTCCCCTATAAAAAGCCCGAATAGTTCAGAAGCGCCGGCTCGTTTAGAAGCCAATTCTCCCAGGATTCCTATTTCTTTTTCAAAGACCTTGTCACGGCCCCGTTTCCTTTTCTGTGAACCAGATGATGCGCTGCTGGCTGGTGATGGCGCTGACGTGGGGCTGGAGCATCCACTCCCATCTTCCTGCCCAGGGGTGGTAGGAAAGTTGCGAGCAACCAGATTGGCTTCAATGTCTATGATGCTAGTTCTTTCAGTCTGAAGATATGCGGTGCTTGTTTCGTCGAATGAGTCGATGTCTTGAATATCCACGAGGTTCCCGCCTGTCCTGCATGGATAATACACATTGCAGATTCACGCTTTATTTCAACATTTGTGTAAAGCTACCATGACTTGTGGCCTGAACATTTTGCAACTTGTCATAAGATGATTATGAATAAAATCAAACATGCAGATAAATGAACCGCAAGCTAGTCCCAACACTTCGACACTATTATAAGCAGGATTAATTTAAATGTTCACAGTAGGTGTGAAAAATATACCTTATGCACATATGACTTCGAGTAATGTGCCCAATCTGTTTATTGAAAATACCTTATAGGCACCTTGACAAGACATTGAGTAAGGGGTTAATTAATGTGCAACGTAAGTCGACGGAGTACATATACGGCTCAAATTTGCAATTTAGCTCAAATAAATGGATGAATTGATAATAAAGTGGTATGACGGCAATATAAGGTTCGGCAGGAAAGAGGACAACACGAAAAAAATATATTGGCTGGCATGATACTTATGGCAAAACTGCAAACAATAACTATAGAGTGTACCAATCACAGTGATGACAGTAAGAAGAAAAACTACAACCAAAGATTGCCTGAAAAGGCGGTATAAAATGTTAGCAGGAACGGAGATAGTGTTTTTAAGAATTTTAGAGTTCATATTGTCAATGCCGGCTGAAGTGGATAATTTAAGGTTATTAATTAGAAGTATTATGCCCTCGGCAGGTATTTCGATCGGTTCCATATATGGGCAGTCAAGATCGGGTACAAATGGAACGTCAAAGTGGTCTTCCCGGGTGAAAACAGATGAAAAGAATGTGTTAAATGCTGAAGTTGAAGGGAAGGTAAATCTCTAGAAAATTATTTTTGTTTATCAGATCCTACTGTAGAACAATAAGTTATCATAAAATAGATGCCCTAGAAATTCGAAAGAAATACTCAGTCAGGATATTCCATTGTGTCAAGGAGAAACAGTAGTTGGTTGTAATGGGGCCACCGCACACTGAAAACACTGTCCGCGCCGGCGCCACTTTTCGTTGTCACTTCTTTGCGTTTTTTCATAAAAGTGTCGCGTAGGGATTTCCACCGCTTCATTACTTGCGTCACTGTAAAGCAGTAACAAAGTGTTAGCGTGAGGAACATTTATGCGCTCGCAGGAAGGTGATGCAACTAATGAAACGTGCTGAATAAATTTATTTTCTGCAGGAAAGAAATAACAAAATCGAGAAGCCTGCATCAGTCCACGCTAGCTTCCTTCTGCTAGTATTTTCTTACAGGCATATTCATGCCAATCAGATGTCAAGAAACAACACAGCTTGTGATCAAAGTTTTTCTCTCACAAATAAACAAAGAAAGCGCGGCGGCACGCTCTGTGCCTGCGAGATAAGTACGCAAACGGCGGGTAAACATGCCAAGTTCACACGCTTGTCGAGGCGAATGTACATAGAACAAGCAGGGCACCCACACCACGTGTGCACAGATTTGGTACATACGGTCTACGCTGAGGGCATCTGCTATTGCTCGCCAAGCCTGGTCCCGTTTCATATTATTCTTGTAGTTCCTGTCGCGCACGTCCCACAGGACGCGACGCTTCTCAACTTTGGTTATGAGAGCCCCATTGAAGGTTGCCTTGTCCATGTCCAGATGCGCGAACGAAATCACGAAAGCACGTGTTTTTGTTTGACGCACGTGCCAGTTCTGCGGAGAAAAAAAAAATGCTCCAAGGAGGTTCCGTTGAGATGCGCAGAGACCAGGGCCATCTGGTGGCAAAAAAAATGCCATGTGACCAAATGCCACGTGACTTACCTGAACTCTGATTGGTGGACGCGCCCGCGCGACGCGTTTTTTTCTACTCCGAGCAGCGGCACGCGGTGGCGCGATTTCGTGATGGATCATGCTGGGCACGCGTCAAAATGACGCGCGCGTCCCACCATCCGCGCGTCAACCGCGCCTGAAATCGCGCCATGCGGTTCCGCCTTTACCATGTTGCACGCCTCCAAAGGCAGCCACTACCTATTATAGTACTTTAAAATGTTGTCAAGCAGACACCCAAGGCGGTAGTTACTTCGCATTCCTGTGAACTAATTTGCTTGTTTGTCTTTTGGGCAAAACTGTGACTTATATTTGACCATAGCATATAAAAAAAATGGGGAAGAGTACGATGACGCCGAGTAGGTCGGACGCGCTCCGATCGGCTCCTGCTTTTTCTCGATCTCTTGGAGGTTTATGAAGAGGTGGCCCGTGAACTTTGCGTGCATTATTTGAGTGAAGCTCTACCGAACACGTGGATACCAGTTTTTTGGAGGTGGGTGGAGTTTCTGAACATTTATCGCTGATCTTGTGCCGACCACGCCGGACTGAGTGCTAGCCCTAACGCTAAACGCCACGGCGCCGGTCTCGACGAGACGCTGGGCTGCTGCCGCTGGCCTGTGTTAGCCTGTAGGCGCTAGTTCACCGCTTTTTCTGCGACGGAGAGTGAAGACGATGGGGACGATTTAGCCCCCGAAGGTTTGGGGAAAGATTCTGGCTGGATAACGGTCGCCAAACGGCGCGTTTTCAAGAACGCTTCCGGGCGTCTTGGTGCAAACTCGTCCGCGGCCCACCCTTACGGCCAAGTTACGCTGCCGGACCGAAATAGATATAAAGAAGCTAAAAGCAAGATTAATCGGGGCCGCAAGATGCCACCACTACCAAAGGACGAAATGAAGATTGTGGTCAGACCCAGAGGCGGACTGAGTATTACCAAGGCAGGCCCAACAGTGGTCGCAGAAGCCATATGGGCTGCAACGGGTAGCAGTACGACGGAAAGAGAATGGGACACTATGTGCCCCAATCCGATGCAAAATGTGATGGTGCTTTACCACAAACAGATGGATTTTTGTTACACCTGCGGACGCCTTGGATACCGCTCCGATGTCTGCCCGTCACCAGAGGAAGTGGTATGCAGGGGTTGTGGAGCAACCAATCCCGATGAACAACACAGCTGCGATCCAAAATGCAAGTTATGCGGCGAGGCCCACCTGACCGCAGCTAAGGAATGCAAGAAACGCTTCCAGACGCCGTACGTAGTTCGACGCAGAAGAGGAGAACGCGCTCGCAACGCTGAGTGGGAGGAAAGAAGCAAGCCATCACCACCCTTCAAGGATGAGCAAAACTTTCCAGCTATCTCCGGTGAAAGGCACCCACGCTCTCAAGAATCGGACTCATCGGCTCCATGCGGCACCCGAGGCCTTTCCCAATCCAGAGGGCGATCCAGATCCCGGGGGCGCTCCATATCCCGGGGGCGCTCCAGATCCAGAGGACGGACAGCGTCTAGAGGGATGAGAATACGCATCAATTCCGGAAGCCGCATTAGGCCCGACAGCCGCCCCAGGTCCAGTTCCAGACCCAGAGGGCACGAGACAGGACCGGTTCCTGGATCGTCGAGACCAACCACCTAGGCTGGCATTATCCGTGGAGGACAGGCAGAGGTGAGGTCGGGGGCATCCTCAGAGCATGCGACATGAAGCGCGCATAAAATAGCACAGCTTGAACGCGAGAATGCGAATATGAGGGAGGTTATTAAAAAGCTTACGTCCGAAATCGCGGCGATCAAACACGCGGGAGAAACGCGTCCTCCGCCTGCGTCCACTCCGTTGGAAACACCCCAACCTATGGAGGTTCCTATAGCGGAGGGCGAACAAGATGAGGCGAGACCCTCTAAAAAACGAGCAGTGGCTTGTGAGCAGGATAGTCTTCCGGGACGCGCAAGGTCAGAAATTCGAGAAATGTTTTCAGCGCTAAGCGACAGCGTAAGGCAACTGGCGGAGAAGGTCTCCCAGATACAAAGCGAGATGGCCTTTCAAGCTGAAAGTATGCACAAACGTGTGTCCAAAATAGAATCGTTCCTAGAGAACGTAATGTTGCCAATCCCTAGTCCTAGCGTCAATGGCGTGCCACATACTACCCTTAGGCCCCCTATAACTGGGGACAATTCATCAGCAGAATATGGGGACAAAAGTAGACAGCAACAAGATGGCTGGCTCAAATGAATCTTTTCGCATTTGGCAATGGAACTGCAGGGGCTTTCTTAAGACGAAAGCGCCTCTGCAGCAGTACATTCGCAGCAATTTCGAAAAACCACATGCAATCCTTATTCAAGAACCCTATCAGCTGAAGTCAATTTGTCGGGATATCAATTGATTCTTGGTCAAACTGGGAGGCGAGGTGTGTGCACCCTTGTAAGTCGTAAGCTCACATATATCACTCACAACCTGGGGATGGCCACCTGTAGGGCAGAGCATGTGATGATAGAAATCATACCAGGCCGATTGAGACGCCAGAGCGTTTTCATTCTTAACGTGTATAGTAGCCCCAATGACCTTCGCCAGCGTTTCAAAGCGCTTCTAAGGAAGGCAATCAACCTCGCCGGGACCAATCCTTTGGTGATAAGCGGGGACTTCAATGCCCCTCACTACGCGTGGGGCTACATGTACAACACGGTCAAGGGAAAGGAGTTATGGCAGAATGCTACAGACTTGGACCTTACGCTCGTCACTGATAAGTCTTTTCCGATCAGAATGGGAAAATCTTCGTGCAGGGACTCGACTCCAGATTTAACGTTCGTCAAGAATTTGTCAAAGCCGCAATGGACGAACACTGCTGTTGATCTCGGCAGCGATCATTATATCCTCGCTACACACTTTCCAACAACACCTAAGAGGCCGAAGGAGTTCTTCTTCACGGATTGGGACAAGTTCCGCAAGATAAGGAATGAGCGCCAACCTCCAAACACCAGACTGAGCCTTGAACAGTGGATGGACCAGATCAGGGAAGATATCAAGAGTAACACTCGCAAAATATGCACGGACCTTCCCGTGGAAAAGATGGATAGTCGCCTAGCCCATCTACTAGAGTCTAAGCAGTCACTCCTCAATCGATGGAAGGGCCAACGGCTAAATCGCAGACTACGCAAAAAGATTGCTGAAATCAATAGAACCACAGAGGAGTACTGCCACACCCTCTCAAAGCAACAATGGGACGAGGTGTGCAACTCAGTTGATGGTCAAATGCGGAATGGTCGAAACTGGAATCTTTTAAAGCATCTTCTGGAGGACACCAACACACGGTCCAACCAGCAGCATGTGATGGCAAAGCTTCTGCATACAGCCACACGAACCAAGACCACGGAAGAAGTCCTGCAGAGCCTGGTGGAGAAGTACCTCCCTGTTGGTCCCCCGCAAGGGACATCGGTCGCCTACGCAGACTACCTTGGGCCACCCAACTCCGAGCTGGATGCAGACATCAGCACGGAAGAGGTTAGGAGGGCGCTGCATGAGCTTAATAGCAAGTCTGCTCCTGGTCCCGACGGCATCACAAATAGGACCCTCCGTAACCTGGACGATCACTCGATAGAATACCTCACAGAAGTCATCAACGAGACATGGAAGGAAGGCAAGGTCCCGGAAGCATGGAAGCGGGCACTTACTGTACTGATCCCCAAACCTGGCAAATCATCAAGCCTGGACAACTTACGACCAATATCGCTCACATCCTGCGTAGGCAAGGTCGCCGAACATGTCATACTCAACAGGCTCACGAGGTTCATTGAACACAAGGAACTCTACCCCCACACGGAGATTGGCTTCAGGGCAGGTCTGTCCACACAGGACGCCATGAAGCTCATCAAGAGTCAGATAATCGACAATGACACGCGGGACACTCGGGCCATCCTCAGATTAGATTTGGAGAACGCTTTCGATAAGATAGCCCATCCATTTATACTGCAATCTATATCCGAGCTTGGTCTGGGCGTAAGATTCCATGATTACGTCAGGTCATTTTTGCACCGAAGAAGACCGACTCTCCGCGCAGGAGACATGATCGCGGAAGAGGTACAGCTTGGCACAAGGGGCACTCCACAGGGCTCGGTGATCTCGCCCACTTTGTTTAACCTGACCATGATCGGCCTTTGCAGAACACTCTCACGAGTCGAGGGCATCAGGCATACCATCTATGCGGATGACATTACCATTTGGTGTGTTGAAGGAAGTGGCGGACAGGTTGAGAGTGCGTTACAGGAGGCCATCGAGGTCACGGAGGGATATCTTCGACCCACGGGATTAAACTGTTCGGCTAAGAAGTCAGAGCTTTTACTCTACCGCCCCTTAAGAAGAGGTCGTATGCCCATGGGCTGGAGACCACTGTCTGACAGCACCATTTGTCTTCGCACGGGCAAGGGAGACAAGATTCCTAGGGTCGACGCAATAAGAATACTCGGCATGGTAGTTGAATCTACTGGCTCTAACGCGCAAACGATAATCAAGCTCACGACCAAGACGGACAACGCAGTACGTCTCATCCGAAGGGTGGCTAACCGCCATCATGGCCTTAAAGAAGATAATCTGTTACGGTTGATTAACGCCTTTGTGCTTTGCCACTTTGCCTGCGTGGCGGCTATGCACAGATGGCAAAGAGCAGAGAGGAACAAACTCAACACGTTGCTCAGGAAAATAACTAAGCGAGCCCTGGGTATACCGATCTCCACCAACACCAATCGCCTCCTCCAGCTGGGTGTGCATAACACTCTGGAGGATATTGCAGAGGCTCAGGAAAGAGCGCAACTTGCCAGACTCTCCACGACCGCCGCCGGTAGGAGGTTATTACAGTTGCTCGGCTACGCACCATCTGCAGAAGCACCAAGAAAATGCCAGTTACCACGGGACATACGAGATTTGATCTCCGTATCGCCGATACCAAGAAATGTACACCCTGAATATAACAAGGGTAGAAGGAAAGCAAGAGCTTCAACCATACTCAAACAGATCCAGACAGAGGGGCGTAGAGCCTGCTTTGTCGACGCGGCCGCATATCGAAAGGGGTGCTCCTTTTCTGCAGTAGTGGTGGACTCCAAACAGCGACTCATCAACTGTGCATCTGTACGAACCGGAGATCCGGCGATAGCCGAGCAGGTGGCCATTGCCTTGGCGATGCTTGATGACAGCAGCGACGTCATCTACAGTGACTCACGGTTGGCCATTAGGGCATTTCAGTGTGGAGTGATCTCAGAACAGGCTTTTGGGCTGCTTCGTAAGGCAGGTCTGGATAGAATCAAGTATCACTTGCTTACTTGGTTCCCAGCCCACGTTGGGCACATGGCGGGTGTCCCCGAGAACCTCAATGAGACGGCCCACGGTGCCGCGCGCGCACTGACTGACCGCGCTGGCGTTGTAACGGCCGAAGAGAGAGTTACGCATGGTAGGGACGCGCCTGCCACTTATAATGAACTTCTTAAACACTTCTATCTCTCGCGGCGACAATACCCTCCTCCTCACCGCAAGCTCACTAGGCCTCAGGCACTGACATTCAGACTGTTGCAGACAGAAACCTATCCCAACCTGTTCACGTTACATGCGAATATCCGGAGAATTACACTGATGACGCGTGCCCTGCTTGCGGGGATAGATCAACACTTTCGCACATGCTCTGGGGATGTATCTCTATAGCAAGCCCTCACCTCAGCTCAGCTAGGTGGGAGGCGGCCCTCCGCACCCCACTCCAGGCTGAGCAACGTTGGGCTGTCCAGCAGGCCCACGATGGGGCTCGCAGGCTAGGCCTGTCGGTCCCGACGTGGGAGCGGCCCGCGACGTGCTAATACGCGTTCTGCAGGACTGTAAAATAAAAGTTAATCAATCAATCAATCAATATTAAAAAAATAAGACAGCGCATTCCCATGAAGCCTTGCTTCTTACATATGAAGCAGTCTTTCTTACTTTCTAACGTGAGGCGGAGGCGTGACAATTACGGTACAGAAATAAATCTCGTTTTTTGTGTTACCCGATGTTGCGGACGTTGAGACTATCTTCTGTAAGCTGTGTTTCGCATCCCGCACTGTAGCCGTAAGCTGCGTTTATTATAGTCCTTCTTCAGGCTGCAACAGTATTGGCAAGTGTGCTTGATTATCTTTATTAGGTGGCCCCATTTTACCGTCTAAGAAATGTTATCGATCAGCGCAAGACGCGCCTGCAAGGATTGGAAGTTTCTCGAATATATTCGAGAATTCTATCCACTGTCTGTTGTCACCTAAAAAGGAAAAGAACTGCGACTTCAGAGAGGACGTGACGAAGGAGTGAACAGGACGTGCCGTTGAAGTCGCGGTTCTTTTCCTCTTTAATCATGACGGACCAACTGGCCCAAATTTCCCCCTCTTTAATCTGTTGTCACTCAACCTTGTGTAATCTTATTGCGTGTATTCGAAGGCCAATTCTGTAGAACTTTCAGGAAGACACGCGGGCACCACCAATTATTCTGGAACCTTCAATGAATCATGTATAAAATTCGATTCCCTTACACCATGTTACACCATGTTCCCTTACACCATTCCTTACCCTGTTCGCCAACCTAGCTGTGCTTTGAGTGTAACTTGCTTTTGTGGGCACAAATTCGCCCAATAAAAGTTAGTTTCGTTATTCACAGATGTACCTGTGTAGTAGTCACCGTCAATACCACCTGACATCTGGTGGAGGTGCTAGTGCGTTCATGTACCGAACGCCCCCGCGAAGCCGGGATCCTAGACAACACCAACGTCGCCAAGGATGAGCGAGATAGCCGCAGGCTGCAAGGATTACCCCCGGAGCACGGACTTTTGCCTGAGAAGACCAGAAAATGCATGGCCATGACAGCAGCAATAATGAAAGTCCTAGTAACGGCAACAACGAGCGAGCTGCAGTAATCCAGAGAGCCACCGATGTTCCTCGGTTCAACATCTGGCGACCCGGAAAGCTTGCTGCAGACGTATGAGAGGGTCGCTACATTTAACAGCTGGAACAACGACGACAAGCTGCGCCATGTCTTTTTCGCACTTAAAGACGTCGCCAGGACGTGATTCGAGAATCGAAAAGCCACCTTAACGACGTGGGACCTCTTCCGAAGCGGCTTTCTGCAGACATTCACTAGCGTCGTGCGCAAAGATCCAGCCCAAGCTTTACTAGAAACCCGAGCACAGCTCTCCAATGATAAAATCGCGATCTTCACGGAGGAGATGGCCCGCTTTTTCCGGCAGGCCGACCCGAAAATGTCGGAGAAAAAAACTACACTTCCTGATGCGGGGCGTCAAGCAAGAACTTTTCGCCGGACTGATCCGCAACCCACCGAAGACCCTAACTGAGTTTTCGACAGAGGCATTGACGATTCAGAAAACTCGGAAAATGCATACCAGGCAATATAACTGCCAAGTGCTCACGCCGCAGTGTGTCATCCAAGCAGAGGGTTCCGCCGACCTCCAAGAGAGCATCAGAGCCATTTTCCTCGAAGAACTACGCAAGATCTGGGCTTCGTCGTAACCCCAGGTGGCCTCAGTCTCTTACATGGTCAAGGAGGAACTATAGCGATGATTTAGCCTTCCTCAGGCGCAGCCCCAATCGCTGCAACCCCAGCCAGAAGCAATGACATACGCCACCGTCACCCGCCACCATGGTCCACCTCCGCGCCAGCGCCCCGCCGCGGCGCAATTCCGTCGTCCAGCACCGCCGCTGCCTGAACGCCCGATCGTCACCCAGAGCAGCGTTCCAAGGAAGACCAACATTTGGCGCCTCCCACTCAGCGGAAAAGCGGGCCACCGCGGAGAACGGAGCCACGTCTACCACCTGTGTCTATATCGCGAAATGGGACTTCAAGGGTTCGCCGTCAACGCTCCACGCCTGCAGCAATGTGAACGCTCCCGCGATATCGCCGTCACCAGGCCGCTACCTGTGGCCGCAGCGCCGACCAGCAGACTGGCCTAGCCCGGGGCCGGTCTCTCAGCCCATGTCTGGAATACTAAAGCAATTACCGATGGAGGTGCGGTGGTTGTTCGTCGAACTGGCGAAGATCCTCCGCCGCTGACGAAGACGCCGAAGACATTATCTCGGCGACATAACAACGACACGCCGCCATTCTGACAAAGCCTGCAACCAGAGAATGCACCGACCAAAGACCTGCGACGCGATGTACCCGCCACACGTCGACGCGATGCAGCCGTAATCTGACGCCAAGACCTAACTGCAACGCAAGACAAGAGACCACCGATCTCGACGTGCTTCTCCACGGCCACGCTGTCATCGCCTTAGTGGACACAGAAGCCGACTATTTTGTGAGGAGTGGAACCGTTGCCGCCCAGTTGAAAAAAGGTAAAACTGCATTGGAAGTCCCTTAAATTGGGACAGCTGGAAGACACCTAATAAAGGCGACTGGAATCTGCGCGGCAAGAATCACCGTTCATGAGCGGACCTACCCTGCCACCTTCGTTATCCTCCAGCAGTGTTCACAAGACGTCATTCTCAGCATGGACTTCCCGAACCAACATGGTGCAATCATCGACCTCAATGAAGTCAAAGTCGATAACGCTATCCGAAGATCAAGAGATACCGCCGGAGAGCACTCGTAGTCACGATGCGTTGAGTGTACTTGAAGACCAAGTCAGCATTCCGCCTCACGTCAGCATTGTCATTTCCGTCGGTAGCGAAACACCCGCAGACGTAGAAGGCGCCATCGAGGGCGACCAACGTCTACTGCTCGACCGCGAAACTTGCGTTGCAAGATGGATCGATCGATTACACGGAGTAAAATCCGAAGCCATGGGGACAAACTTTAGCCAGGAGGTAAAGCACGTCAACAGGGGCACGACGATCGTATTTAACAAGAAAATTGTGTAAACAAGCAGCGCGTTTCTCCTCTCGGGTTCTGTCACATCTGCCTCGGCGGTCGTAGTTTCCGAACCAGACTTCAACTTAAATCCAAGACTCCCCATCAGTAAGCAGCAACATCTCAGAAGTCTTATCCGACGATGCAAACACTGCCGATCCCAGAAACACCAGCTGGAAACCATCGCATAATAACGGAATTGTGCGCTCCACCAGAGCCCCTACCGAGTTTTGACGCGAGAACGTGAAGCTATAAGGCAACAAGTCGACGAAACGCGGCGCGACATCATCCAGCCAGCGAAAAGCCCGTGGGCATCTCCTGTAGTCTTGTTTAAGAAAGAAGGCGGAACCCTACGTTTCCGCGTCGATTATCTTCGTCTGAACAAGATCACGAAGAAGAACGGCATTATTGGAGTACGCCCTAACCCACGGAGGACAGCTGCCATCGCAATGTTCGAGCAGCCCATCGACAACAAGGCAGCGTGTAGATTTCTTGGCATGTGTACCTACTACAGGTGCTTTGTCCAGGACTTTTCACGCAGCGCTGACACAGCTAATCAAATGTGATGTCGAGTTGAAGGGGGAAACGCCCTAGGCCGACGCATTTCAAGAGCTCAAACGACGGATGCAGTCGACACCAGTACTTGCGTACTTCGATGAACACGCCGATGAAGAAATACACTCTGAGGCCAGCAGCCTAGGCCTCAGTACCGCCCTAACCCAAAGGAAAGACGGACTTCAACGGGTTGATTATAGCTTACGCTAGCCGGTCGCTGTCTGAAGGGAAGGCAATTATTCTACGACTGAAAAGGAATTCTTCGCCATCATTTGGGCTACAGCGAAATTCCGCCTTTACCTACATGGCAGGCCACTGAAAGTCGTCAGCGATCATCACGCGTTGTGTTGGCTAGCGAATTTAGAGGACCCTTCAGGATATCTGGCGCGGTGAAGTCTGAGACTGCAGGAATATTATATCACTGTAATCTACAAGTCCGGACGAAAACACTCTGATGCCGACTACCTGTCTCGCGCTCCCATGTACCTGCCGGCCCAAAATGACCAAAAGGAGGGCTCCTCTTTAGGTACACTAAATGCAGACGACTTTAGCGAGCAGCAGCGATCCGACCCGGAGCTCAGACGCCTCGCTGAGTACGTGCAAGTCATTACTGACTTTGTCCGAAGGATATTTAGGCGCGGATTCTCTGAGCGTTTTTTACGAAACGACATCCTGGGCAAGAAGCGCTTGTCGTCAGCCCTCGCAAACTACCTTGTCGTGGTGCCCGCCGCACATCGGTCAGAAGTCCTGCTGGCCCTACACGATGATAAGACAGCCGGGCACCTCGGGTTTTCCCGTACGGTCGCAAGAATACAGGAGAAGTACTATTGGCCGCACCTGACCACCGACGTCGCCCGCTAGGTCAAGACATGCGGTCAAGACTACCTTACCCTCTACATCGAAATGAAAGCCTTGCGCGAAGGTATAGTGCAGCGTTATACTAGAAAATTTTTTGTTGAGAACATCCTGCTGCGACATGGTGCGCCAGCATACTCTTGTCATATTATGCCAATTTGGGTACATACTAAGTTAACGAAACAACCATGACAACACTAAGACGTATGCGGAAGTTTCATGACGCGCATGTCATAACCTATAATTTACACTGTAAGAAATATTTATTGAAAAAAACAAATTTTCTGGCAGCTGGCCTGCCAGAAAATTTCTGTTATGCTATGTTTTCTGTTGTTCCTTCTTTCTGTCAATTCACAGATTTTTTCTGTTTGCCGGTAACAGAGAATTTCTGTGAAATTGACAGAAAGTTTCTGTTACGCTATGTTTTCTGTTTAACATTTTTCGGTCATTTCACAGGTTTTCGGTTCGCAGCTAACAGAATTTCTATGAAATTGACAGAAAGTTTCTGTCATGCTATGTTTTCTGTTTTAACATTTTTTGGTCATTTCACAAGTTTTTCTGTTTGCGACTAACAGAAAATGTCTGTGAAGTTGAGTTTTCTATATCCTTGCTTTTCTGTTATTTCACAAGTTTTTTGTCGGCAAATAGAAAAATTCTGTAAAGCTCCATTTTTTGTCATTTCACACCACCTTTTAATATACATAATACATAATATGTATACATACATAACAGAACATTACAACTCCTGCCATGTTTCAATGCAATGAGATATTTCACTGCTTCTATGGGACTGCTAGAAATGGCACGTTTAAGTATTGAACAATAGTGATAAATGCAGGTGCAATATTAAACAATGTCATCATGACTAGTAATTTACTACGTCTTACAGCATCACGTAATTAAGGTAAATGGTAGATAGGTGACCAAAGAAAAAAGGCAATAAAATTGCCCTTCCTGCACTCCCTATATGGCACAGCTGGTAATAAGGTATGCAGTAACGGTAAGTATACAGGAGCACATATGATTCACTCTAAAATGGCAATACAATACAATGAATGCAACACAGAAAGTAATACCTGTACAATGAAGACAACCAATCACTAAAGTGTGATGGCAAGTATATGCGCATAAGGAGTGTCTAGGGCAAATGTGCCTTGCTTGACACTAGTACAGAATGAAGCAGCTAGTGAGATACAAGCAATAGAACATAACGCATCCACAGGATTTTTGCATTATTGCAGTATAACCAAAACATTGGACATACTAA
Organism: Dermacentor albipictus; assembly: GCF_038994185.2. Classification (NCBI taxonomy): domain Eukaryota; kingdom Metazoa; phylum Arthropoda; class Arachnida; order Ixodida; family Ixodidae; genus Dermacentor; species Dermacentor albipictus. The sequence continues at coordinate 2,652,691 of NW_027225576.1, read as the reverse complement.
GTAGGGTGAATCACTCTTGTCAAATAAAATAATTATACAAATGAAAATAGTAGTACAATACAATGAATATACAACTGGTCACTAAATTGTAATGGCAAGTATATGCATTAGAAGAATTGTGCAAATTCGCAAATGATGCCTTCCTTGACACTAGTACTGCATGAAGCAGTCAGATACGAGCAACAAGTCATAAGGCATGAAACAGGCTGTTTGCATTATCACAGTGTAACCAAAAGCAACCAACTGGGTCCTAACTGGTACGTCCAATCTTGAGACGACAGGAGTGCCAACTTTCAACTGTTTATTCCTTGATGTTGCCACGTTTAAATACACACATGAAACGCCAGCATGAAACTGAAAGCAAGAATTAAGGTGACTGACCCCAACGCCGCTACAACTCGGATCTTTTCTCGATAGTGCCACCGATGGAACGATCACACACCTGCTAGCTGCACGTGCAATATTCATTGCCTCAATAGTGTCGCTAACCCACTACTTTTTGTGGCTTGGAACGGCTCCGTCACCTAGATTGCGTCCCGCATTGAGGGCAGTGCAGGCTTAGGTGGCCCTGGTTCCTCTCATTAATATTGTAACCAATGTAGCTTGCACTGCCGTCAATGCAGGACGCAGTCTAGGCGATGGGGCTGTTCTAGGCCATGCGTACCTTTGTTTGAACAGTCGGATTAGCAACCGTCACAAATCCAAAATCAAGAAAGGGGCTGACAGATGGAATAGCACACTGTGGTATAAAGGTCATAAACAGGGATAAGGCCAGCCTCTCTGAGGCACCTTATCCCTGTTTATAACATTTATACAACCGTTACAAAGACAAGCGAGTTAGGGAGCTTATCGAGGCACTGAATACTGCATGTGCAAGTAACATGCGTGAATATGGCATCACTGGAACTATGATAAATGAGGTCGTTTCGGATCGTTGGCAATCAGCAAAGGGTGGAGTTGCATCGATTGTGCTTTTCAGTTTCGTGCTGATAGTTCATGCATATATCTATAGATGAAAACAGCAAGATACAAACAGGTGAAAGCGAGTGCTCTTTCTTGTCCCATCTTGTTGCACTCTGTTTTAGCACTTACAAAGCACCAACTCTCCCAACAAGCATCAATTCTGGCTGCCACTAGTATTGCATTAAGCAGTGAGATACAAACAAGGCATAAGGCATGCCACAAGTTGTTACATTATAACAGTGCAACCAAAAACATTGTGTCACCCCACTTAGTATGTCCAACCTTGCAACTACAATATAAAAATTAAAATATTACTAGAATAGAGACAAGAGTACTACAATGTATACAACCACTCACTAAACTGTAATGCCAAGTATATGTATAAGGAAAGTGACTTGGGCAAAGTGTGCCTTGCTTGAGACTAATACTGCATTAAGCAGTGAGATACAAACAAGGCATAAGGCATGCCACAAGTTGTTACATTATCACAGTGCAGCCAAGAACAGAGTCACCCCACTTACTATGTCCAGCCTTGCAAGTACAATATAAAAATTAAAATATTAGAATAGAGACAGCAGTACTACAATGTATACAACCAGTCACTAAACTGCAACGCCAAGTATATGTATAAGGAAAGTGACTTGGGCAAACTGCGCCTTGCTTGAGACTAGTGCTGCATAAGCAGTGAGATACGAACAACAAGGCATAAGGCATGCCACAAATTGTTACATTATCACAGTGCAACCAAAAACAGAGTCACCCCACTTAGTATGTTCAACCTTGCAACTACAATATAAAAATTAAAATATTATTAGAATAGAGACAGCAGTACTACAGTGTATACAAGCAGTCACTAAACTGCAGCGCCAAGTATATGTATAAGGAAAGTGACTTGGGCAAACTGCGCCTTGCTTGAGACTAGTGCTGCATTAAGCAGTGAGATACAAACAACAAGGCAGAAGGCATGCCACAAGTTGTTACATTATCACAGTGCAACCAAAAACAGTCACCCCACTTAGTATGTGCAGCCTTGCAACTGCAATATAAAAATGTAAATATTATTAGACTAGAGACAGCAGTACTACAATGTATACAAGCAGCATATGGAAAGTATATGGAAAAGGAAAGTGACTAGGGCAAACTGTGCCTTGCTTGAGACTAGTACTGCATTAAGCAGTGAGGTAGAAACAAGGCATGAGGCATGCCACGAGTTACATTATCACAGTGCATTGATATAGAACGTTTTTAAGTTACAGAACAGTTAAAAGTCATAGTCTTTCAACGATGTGACGGGGGATGCCACTTTTGGGGAGAGGCAATGCTGCTTTTTCTTGGTCCGCTCCACCTTGGTTCCCCTGCCAGGGTTCACACCTGCAATGTTTCTAAAGTAAGGATAGAATGCTGTTACACTTGGTACAGTGAAAATATCTGTATTTTCTTCAAAGAAATAAGAAGATTGCCGCCTGCCAACGACCCCAAAATTTGATTCCTTTAAAGCCCACATTTCAGTGGTCTCCAGTGCATGTTCAGTGCAAAACAAGCAACTTCCAAGTCAAAATTATCCTTTCCTAAATTATCACATGTATCAGGTTTTAACAAGCCTAGTGTTTTGTTACTTGGATTAAAACTTCACTGAACACCATCACTGGGTGTTAAAGGCATACTGAAAACAACTTCACCCACATTGTTGCTCTTAGGAGAAATCCATTTTGTGGCACATTCCCAATTCGTTGACGTTTGTGTGGCAGCAAAAGATACATTAATTGCTGAGAAAATTAAATTTAAAAATTTGTCTGCCCCTTAATTCAAACTTGTGACACGTACACTATAAAGGACTTCATGAGAAGCATTTTGAAGTGACTTGAGGGACAGCTTAAGGCCTCTGTGTACCGCACCCACAAAGCTGACAGGAAAATGCACTGCAGTGCACTTTGGTGAAATGTTAGTTGAAACTGTTCTCAGACCTCTCATCATGCAAACCAAATACCTTTGCTATGGCACTCATTAGCAAGATCCCGTTATGGCATTAACGAAATAGTTACTGTCGTTAACATTCAGGCAAGCAATTTTTTTTTCAAGGCTCAAAATCAGGAGTTCCATAGAAACCAGTCTTGTCAAGAAGGTACATGGTGGCAAACGAAACAGCTCCTACTAAAGAAACAACTGAAATGACGTTTCAGCTCTCAGAAAGCAGCCCACAATAGGGAAAAACAGTGCTATTGCTTTAAGAACAATTCACATAGAACCCAGACATCTTGCATAGACTGGTGGCAGATTTCAACCTGTGATTCAGCATATGCACTGTTTACATACTCAATGACTCGACATGTAGTGATGCTGGTTTTTTCTGTTTTTTTCTTGTCTTTTTTTGTGCGTATGTAAGTGCCCGTGTCTGTGGCCAGCTAGGACTATGACCTGCAGAAACAAAAAGTTGCACAGACGATCTAACCATATGACAAAAGCAACATGTGTAAGCCGTGGTGATCTTGCCCAAATGGTTTTATGATGAAAGCTTTTCCAACTGACCTTGCTTTTCTAACTTTGCCGCATCAAAATATATAAACTTGCGTTGGAACATCCCATATTTCCTTTCGCTGCAATTTACCTGAACTGGCCGCAATAATGAATTTGGCTGGGATTGACAAGCTCCCCTGGGCTTGCTGCAATGCTCTTTGCGATGAATGGCTGACCATAATGCTTGCCACTGTAGTTTCTGCGAGATCATGATGGCACGCCTACACCCATGTAACATGATGTAATTACACCCATCAATCACGCAATGAATGCCTTTGCATGGCGGTATGCTTCACCCTTTCGCTGGTGTATCTTTGCTGCAGCATCCGCTTCTTACTTGCGTTGCCTTTGTTCTTCACTGGGCATCTGACACTGAATCCTTTGTGCTTCTAGTGTGCAATGGTAAGCTCTTGCATCTACTACTCATTGGGGCTGGTGACAAACATGTTCCTCTAGGCAAGCTCGCTCTGCTGCATCACCTGGTGTTGGTCCTTCGATCTGTCTAGCCTCATGCTGTCGTTTCCTGCATTGTCTTTGCTGTCAACACACCGAACACACTTCTTGGTTCTTGCTGGTGTTTAACGTCCTTCCTTGCTACAATCCTGTAGCTCGGCCGGTGAAGCGGGAGCTAACAGCCGCGAGCGTGCTAAACAGGGACTGAAAGTACGCAGTTCTCGGGAATGGAGACAATTTCCCAAACAAACAAGGTAGAGCACATGCGGTAGTGAGACCTTGGCCTGGCCGCACCTCTCAATTGACGTTATCACTGACACAAGCACCGCCAAACATCAATTGCTGACGGACGCAGCGCAGCGTTCCCCGTTTTGCCCTCGTGGAGCACGAGGCTGCACCCTATTGCCACATTCCCGTGGGTAGTACTGAAGCAGTGCCTTCACAATAAAATGTCTGCTAAGAACATTCAAAGCCACATGCTCATTCCTGCCGTCATTCCTTCTATCTTTTTTCAACGTTCCCCGACTCATCAGTATGCAGTGAGGACACAAGATTTTGCATCGTAATGCCTTGGCAATGTTTTGATTAACACGCCTTTCACCTACACTAATTCACTTACAAGCTTGCACACTTACACAGTGTATCACTGATGCCCAGAATGTATAGGATTGTAGCCTACTTCTGCGTGATCATCGTGATCATCAGCTTGACTATGTCCTCTCGCATAATTATCTAATTAACTCGGTCCTATGCTAGCTGTGGTCACGTTATCCCGTAAACTTCTAATCACATCTGCCCATCTAACTTTCTGCTGTTCCCTGCTATCCTTGCATTCTCTTGAAATCAAGTGTTACCCTTAATGACCATCGGTTCAGCAGCATAGCTTTTTGGGCTTGTTGGTGGATCAACCGGCTGTACGCGGACGATTGCATCTTTTACAGAGAAATCAATAATGATTCCAACCGAGCAGTATTACAGACAGACCTAAATAAAATTTCTTCATGGTGTGACAGGTGGCTTATGACCCTCAACATCTCAAAATGTAAGCATATTTGTTTCACCCGCAAGCGGCAACCAATCCGCACACAGTATTACTTGAACGGCTCCCTTTTACAGAAACAAGTGAAGCTAAATACTTAGGTGCCACATTTTCCACTGATCTGACATGGAATTGCCACATTCAAAGCATCACCTGAAAAGCTGGGCGAGTACTTGATTTTATGAAACGGAACTTTAGGCACACGCCACTAGATGTCAAGAGAACACTTTACCTAAGCAACGTTCGCCCAATTCTCGTATATGTGTCTGTTGTGTGGGACCCACATACACAAATTTTTGTCAATAGCTTAGAAGCGATACAGAAACGTGAGGCCTCTTTCCTAACTGGCATTTACTAATTTCCAAGCAGCATCACAGAAATAAAACACCACATATGTTTGGAAGATCTTTCACTACGCCGTGTTGTTTCCCGCCTCTTTTTCCTTCGAGATACCGTCTGCAATCGCACACCACTAAACAAAGAGACTTATCTACAACCACCAACATACATATCCGGGCGCTGCGTCCACTTACTTAAAAGAAATATGCGCGCACACAAGAACATAACAAAACTCCTTTTTTACCCGTACAATACACGAGTGGAACCTGTTGCCTCCTGAACTAATTGAAGTTCCTTCTGATGTCACATCCCCCACTGCTCTCCAAGCATATTTTCATAGATAAAAATGCACTCACTATTTGAAACTTTCTTTGATGTTTATGTTTTGCAATGTTAGCCAGCAAGCTGTGTTAACGAGTATCTTGTTACCTGGGCGAAACTTGTTCTTAGTGCTATTTCATGCGCTCCCTCAGGATGTAACACATATATGATGAGTATTGTACCCATGGTCTGAAGTGTTTAACCTATTTAAGAGTGTGCAATCTTGTATTATGTTGATTATCTGTCCTCCCTACTGTAATGCCCAATGGGCAAAGTAGGCATGTAAACAAATAAAATTTGAATAGCAATAAATAGCCTGCAGAGGACAGGACAGTAATATTCAGACACACACAAACAGTATGAGTGCAATTTTCTTTCTAACAAATTTTATTTTAAAAATACCTCACTTTTATATGCCTGAAGAAAGACCTATCGCTTATACGATTATACAACCGGTATCAGCATTTCAGAAACACTAGCTCTTTATCGCAGAAGAAAATAGAAGGTGTGCTCACACATGTGCATCCTGCTCTCTATCTTTTCGGCTTCAATGATCTCCCGTGTTACCCTATCTTTGCTCCTTCTTAATGACAACACGTTTATCAAGGAACGGCTTGCACGTTTTTGACTTGCAGGAGAGGATGTAATCAGCAAGTGTTCCCCCTCACCCATACTTGATATTGCGAGCACCTTCCACAAGCCGCTCTTTCAAGTACCTACCGGTTTGTCCAATATGGTGCTTCCCGCATGACAAGAGAACTCGGTACACACCTTCATCACAAGTGACGTAAGCTTTCTGATGCCTGACCATGCATCCTCGCACTTTGTTGTGGTCAGCCTTTCCTATCTTGCACACTAGGGCAAGTTTCTTCGGCGCTGAGAACACGACAGTTTCATTCAGCAGTTGTCCAATTCTTTTTAGATTCTGGGAAATCTTATGCATGTAAGGCAATACAACCAAATGCTTCCATTCACCAAGCACCGGGTTCAGATCACATTGTATTTATGATTTTAGTTTCCAGAGAAGCTTCTTGGCAACAGACACTTGAACGTGCGTGGGGTAACCAGCATTAGTGGGCCTCTTAGACTGCTGTTTAAAACTCACTCATCATGTGTGTTCACAATTTTTGGAGACAGTTTTGGAAACACGTGCTGACAATAGCTGTTTTTAAAGTTTTGAGTGCGCAGAATGATATGGCAGCACAGGTTTGTTACTTTGTGGCTGGTAGGCCCACCAAATGCAATTCGTGTGAAAGGAAGTTCAGGTCTAAAAATCTGATACAATCATTAATGGGCAATTCACTTGTTAGAACAAGCGAATTAAAACACTCTTTCATGATGGGTAAAATGCTTACAGCCTTTGAATCAAGTGAGCCGGAGTCACTGTTAAGGAATAAAAAAACGCTTGTACGGTTCATGTGTCTGAATTTTACTGTCCCGTCCTCTGCACGTTATTCATTGCTATTCAGACCATCGGTTAGCTTGCCTTCTCATTGCATGGCTTGCCCATGTCCATTCTTGATTTTGAATAAGATGTCCTTAATCCGCATTTGTTTCCAGACTCATTCTGCTTTCTTCTCGTCCCTCAACATTACACCTATCATTTTCCTTTCCATTAGTTCGCTGTGACATCCTCAATTTCAGTTGAACCCTTTTCGCAAGCCTCCACTTTCCCACCCCATAAGTACCAGTAAGATGCAGCTGTTGTATACTTTTCTCTTGCGGGTACACTTCTGGGTACCGGGTGTTGAATGCAGTGCTCAGCATGCGAACTGTTGTTCCACTGAATCAGCGAGTGTCCACGATACCAGCATGCATACAAAAAAGGGGGCAGCCTCACAATACATCAATACATTTGTCAAAGAACAATAATAAATCAAAGAAGCTTTACTTTCCCACAAAAAAATCAGTAAGAATCGGGCAGAACACATTTGGCAGGCACTCTCAGATTATGAACCGCAGCTTGCCAGTATCTCTTAAAGGGGCCCTCATCAAGCCTGGCAAGCGCAGAGCATACAATGCGCACTAATGATCGTGTTTGCAAAGAATTGCATCGCTACGGACCGCGGAAAGGTCTGAAATTTTAATCCCAACGCCATTTCTCCTTTCCCTCATGGCGACCACATTCTAAGCTCGATAAGGATGTACTAGTAACCCTGCGTCTACGTACTCATGTCCGCAATGTGACGTCGCTCGTGGCAACACGAGACTTCGAGAAATATTCAAGGTAACATCTGTTATTTGTGTGATCTGTTGCTTGAATTGACGAATTGAAGTTCTGAGAAATAATAAAATACACAAGCTGAATGCCTGTAAGCTTTTTGTTTTACTTTGCACCAAAGCAAAAAAGAGATGCACTTCTGCTTCGTCTGCTTGTTCCCACAGTCGTGCAGTTACATGCGCAGGTACCAAAGCTATGCCAGTTTCCATGTGTTCCAGTGCGCGATTGCACTCTGCAATCCTTGTTCTGCCTCAGTATTCATGGAGCACTGAATTATGCTGCTAGCCATCTGTCCTGGTGCACAGCGCGTAAAATCGTGTGCTGTGTGAAACCAGACAATCACCACAGCTAGTGCACAACGCCATCGGCGGAAGTGCACAGCAATTGAAAAAAAATGTGAAGAAAAAAAAATCAAGGTGGGGCCTGTGATGCATGCGTCACACGATCCTCGAGGTCCAGTATGGGAGAACGCAGGGAAAGAATTTCGCTTGCGGAGGCTAAACAGGGCAAGTGGAGAGAGTGTCTTGCTGGGCAGTGGAGCACACCTTCTGAAATCATGGGTTCGTGGCACTGAAATATTTCTATTTCTGCTATTAATGAGCTGATTAAAAAATTTTTTTATGGCAGAGCACTTTCTTGAGGACACGTAACTTCCAGCTAATAACTAAAATTTGCTATGGGGCCTGGTGACGGGCCCTTTAAGAGGAAAGTATATAACAGCTGTATCTTGTCTAGTAATCTCTGGTGCAGAAACTGAACGAAAAGGATTCAAATAATACTGAGGACAGCATGGCGGACAAATAAACGAAAATTATTGGTGTAACGTTAGGAGACTAGAAGAGAGCTACCGGGTCAGGGAACAAATAAGCCAATGATATCCCAACTGAAACTGAGGAGAAATGAGCATGAGTAGGGCATATGATTCGAAGCAAGATCACCAATGGTCTGTTAGGACAATGGAATGGATTCCAAGAGAAAGGAGAAGTAACAGGGAGTGCCAGAGAACTAGGTGGGCAGATGCGATTAGGAAGTTTGCAGAGATGAGCTGGGCGCAGCTGGCACAGGACAGAAATAATTGGAGAAATATTGGATAGGTCTTTGTCCTGCAGTGGACATACCGTATTTACACGATTGTAAGTCGACCACTTTTTTAAATTTGAAAATCTGAAGTGAGGGGTCGACTTAAATCAAAAACGAAACATGGCACCGCCAAAAAAGCGAGACCAACGGAAGCTACAACGTAGTTACAATTTTATGTTTGCTCTATGGCCCCACCCGTAGCTTTTTGCTATCCCGCATGTTTGTTCGCTTCTCGGAAGAGTTTTTCAACATTTTTTGAGAGTTTTACAGTGCACACAACACTCATGAGAGGGTGTCAATAGGTGACGAAACGCCGCTGCTCCATTCCCGGCTTCACCCTCAGAACGACGGTGCTTGCGGGGAGCATCAGTAGGTCATGGAAGAGCAGGCACCGCTCGCTGGGTTCTCTTTGCCTGTTGCGCTTAGCTTTCTTGACGAAAGGCATTGGTTTGACGCGTTCCACTTGACTGCCGCCTGCATGCTACTTCTATGCTTCCTCAGTCGTCATGAGTGCTCCAGGCCCACTAATCATTCGGCACTATTCACAGCAGCGTTCAAGAGGGCTGCCATCCTTTACGCCGAAGAAACAAATTGCTGCGCAGCGGGCTGCAAGTTCTATGTTTCTGAATGGGTGGTGCGAGAGTGGCGACTGCAGCGAAGCGAAATTTTCACCTGTGACGGCAAGTGAGGAATTTCCAACGTGCCGAAGTCTGGAGGCTTTCCGGAGCTGTAGGCTAAGCTTGCGGCGTACCTCGCTGAAATGCGCGATCGGTCCCTGCCAGTAAAGTGCGATATGGTCATGAAACAAGCCCGGATCTTCGCCTTTTAAGGACCTGCTCCGCCGTGAGTACGAGTGGCTGGCGGCAGAACACCGCGAAATTATGCCAACCGGACCTGTCAAAAGTGGCTCCCCGGCCGATGCGTGCGGTTGGGTGCATTCGGCGTGGACTGCTGTTCCACAACATGTCATGGTGTGGTCGTTTACCAAATGTGAAATTTCGCGGGACAACGATGCACTGTGGGACTGTAGCAACGATGACGATGGCAGCACTAGTGAAGATGAGTAGTTCAGTGACCATGTCAGCTATTAATAAATTTTCGTTATCAAATGCTCCCTCGGGTATGCTCTTTTATTTCCTGTCACACGATATGGGGGGGTCGACTTGCATTCGAGTCGACTTACAATCGTGTAAATACGGTAGTTGCGCTGATGATGAGGAGGAGGTGTTGAAAGGAATCCATTGTTTAAGATAGAAAAGCCATCATTCAAGTATGTCCATGTACCATGCAGTATGAGGTACATGAACAGCTGCTTCTGTATCGTGAATAAAGCCCCATTGGATCCTTTGCTAAATATCTGAACAACCCCGAACTAGTAATCCAGCTTACTTTTTAAAGCGATGATAGCAGCCTCGCCTTTTCTTGGTGTGCTTGTTTTACAAGAATCTTCCCAAATAAACATCTTCAGAAAACCTGCAACAGGTTTTGAGCCCCCCACTGTATGATCAGTTTCCCAAGCATTCAATAGCTGCCTAACTCTTCCACTGTATGTGAGGAATCTGTAGTAAACAAGAATACTAGGCTGATGACTTGGAACATGCCATGTATTCTTGTGTAATGGCCTCAGCCAGGTAAAAGCCGCACCCAGCACTTTATAAAAATAATGCTCCAAAAATATATTTAAGAATTGCCCGCGTATAAGCCACACTGTTGATTTTTGAGAAGGTTGGCAGTGTTAGCTGTAGTGTAGTGTGAGAATTCCTAAGTTTTCTTTTTTCTTTTTAATTGGTGAGAAAACAAGGCAGCTGTGCCGACTTCTTGGTGCTGGCAGTAGCAAAAGTACAGCCTGTGAGATGCTGCCATCCCTGATCTGTGGGGCATCACCATTTATTCCAGCTGGCATGCGACGCGCTATGGGAACGTCCAAGAATAGCCAGAGCCAGTAGGAGCGAGTACTGTAGTTCAATAAAGGCAAGTACCCCAGAAAATATTTACGGAAAAAAAAAAGATTTGTTTCGCAGTGTAATGGCAGCACGCCCGACTTTCACCCCAAGTTTCGGAAAAAAAAACCTGTAGCTATTGCACAAGTATATACAGTATTTTAGGGAATTTTTTTGGGTGTGGCTATCCTGGACAGTTTACTGGTTCAGTGGAATGCCGACTCGTCCACCCAGTACTATGTCTGACTCCAAGTGACTGACTGTGGGCTGCTATCTCGTATGCTCCAGGCATCACCTAAATGTCAGTGTGTATATTATGCTAATATGATACACCTACTGTGCGTGTGCCAACCCTCAAGCTACAGTGCAGATGAAAGGCAAAGGTAGCTAAAAAGGGAGGCAAATTCTCATATGCTGCATGCGAAAGCCCATGTGCTGAATGCACATTTATGAATATCAGTGAGTCAGAGAACAAAATATTGCAGAAACAACAAGAATAATATGAACAATCAGCATGTGGCTTTGAATGCACTTGCAAAAATTCCATATGTTCAGCCCATAATATCAGCTTAATATTGACACTTGTGCTTGCAAAGGAAAAGAACGCAATATCATGGCTTTATCTTTTATTGATAATACTTATGACTCCACACATGCCGAGCTGCAACAATGGAAATTTGTCACCAGTCAATGCAAGGTGCATGGGCTCCATCACGCACTGTACATAAAGTGCTGCCACTACAGTTTACCTTTTCTTTTTGCTCATGCCATTTTGTTTTCCCAATTTTTCAAGGTCCCTCAGTGATGTTCACTAAAGTAAGCAAACTGACGAGGAAGTAATGAAACTGACATGAAGACATGCATAAGCATCACAAAAGAGCGTCATGTTCTGCCTGACACAATGTTTCAGTGGAAGTTCTACCACTCCAGTCAATATGCAGACATGATAACCCTCTCCTTTTTTTCAACCCAAGGATAATGAGACAAAGCGATTTTCAGTTTGCAGCCGCCGACTGATTTTCCGGACTCCAAAAATTCAGACATGCTCCATTCGGTCTGCTTCGCGGCACCGCCATTCTCCTCATAGACCATGACGTATAACAACTTCCGAAAGTTCGGACACCTTACAACCTCTCGTCTGAATATTCGGACACTCCTTGAGCCAACTTGATCGAGAGCACCATGCACCGACTCTGACCGGTGCATGGTTTGACTTGCTGAACGCCATTTTTGTTTTGAGCGGAGCCTCCTTGCTGCCCCACGAAGTAGTGCTACTGCAAATCACCTGCTCATCATCATCGTTTCTGCCTGGTTCAATAAAGCGTCTGTACAGCAGTTCCGGTTTCAGCTTAGTAATCCATGTCAAGACAATCCAGCAGCTAATTTGTTTCTTCGCTCACAACGCTGCGAGTAGGCCACATTTTTCGTTTGTGCGACTGGTGTCGGCATGGTGGTGTTTGCTTTGTGTGGTGTGTCGAGGTTCCGGTGATCCAACGCGGCACACGGAAACATCACGTAAAGTGTCTAATGGCGCCGTCAGTGCCCGCGCAGACTGCGCTGGGGAATGCCGACAAGCGGGTGCCGGGCAGCCTAAGATTTGTCGCCTTCCGATGTGCTCCCTACTGACGTGGAAAATGTTCTGCCGAGACCTGCGCAGTGGTTGCATTGCGACTCTGGAAACCATCTCATTTGACAGTTTCACAGGTACTGACACTGCTGTATTGACATATGCAAAACTCGACAATGGCGAGATTATTCGTCAGGTTCCTGCTGCACCGCCGGATGATGACTGAGTCGGAAGATGATGCACCATGTGCTACGCTGCCGTCGCATGCGGAGTATGTACAAGCAGTGACTGCTTTCAGCCGCCTATAGTGACCGTACGACCCTCTCCGAGATTAAGCCTTATCCGATTGCGCGTAACCGGAACAGCGTGCAACAGTGCATTCATGATTTCTTCAAGCCTACTGCCAAGCCTGAATAAGTGCGTGGAAATAAAGGATTTCATTTTTTTTATAATCTGCTTTTTCGGACACCTGTTTATTGGGAGATTTCCACAGTCCCCGTGAGGTCCGAATAAACGGTCAGCGACTGTACTTGCATTTTTTGTGGTGGTTATAGCCCTACGTGCATTTATTATTTCTAAATTGACTGATTGTACTAAAAAGGTCAAGACATACACTGACTTTTTACAGCAGAAACATTGCACGTAATTTCACTGAAAAAGCCAGTGAGATGTTAATATGAAGTAAGGTTTACCAAAAAGAAAAATGCCTTCTGAAAGAAACACCAAAGGTAGTCCATTGAATTTACAGAAAGTAAAAGCTGAAAAGTTCAAACCTCAGATACAGCATACACGCCAGATAATGCCAGAACCACATCAGCTGCCAGACTTCAAGTACAAACAAAGCACTACTCCAATACACCCTCAGTAACTGTAGTGGAAATGCAATCAAACAAAGATTTCATGCGCACAAGGCCTCATACTTACCAATAGCAAAATAATGCTGGCAATTTCTGCAAAAGCACCATCCATGACACATCAAATCCACAAGAAAACACATTACAATTTACCCATAAAAAATGGATGGTTACCTGATGAATGCGCGCGCGCACACACACGCACGCACACACACACACACACACACTCTCTCTCTCTCTCCAGCAAACTTACTCCTCTAGGTTTTGTGCTGCCCTGGCCAAATATCTATGACCTCTGCAAGCAGTGTCCACAATCTCAGAAGCAACAGTACCAAGCTCTCCAAACCGTCAATATGTTAGTAACTGGGCACCATGCAATGCGGCTAGTGCAGATTAGATGAATTAAGTGGTTGAACACAATGGCACAGATAGGGGGGGGGGTAGGTTGGGTAGACGACCCCCCCCTTTATAACGGAACAGAAAGCTTCAGGAAGTGGGCTCCAAAAGAGCAACATGGATGGAAGAGAAAGTTTGAATGTGAAAGCAAGGCAAGGGCTAGTGGCAGTTCAAACAGGGAGAGGGGTTGCCATGGGAGCGATCCCCTCTCTCCTGCACAGAACATTGCAGACGCACTGATGGCATACCTCTACCTCATTTCGGATGTTAACCGTAACTGCTGAGGGGGGATCAGTGCTAAAAATTCCACGCACAGATAATGATGGGACGAGCGCGTGCATAAAACTTGAGGGCTCTGTTGCTCCCAACCGGACCTGTGTGTCATTGAAGAGCTTCTCATTTATGGTACCTGACTGAATTGTCGCCTCCACAGCGTGGAAGAAAAGCATTCCGAAAATAGTGCGACTTCCTTATATCTAGGATACGCATAATAAGCATACCCCTTTTTTTTCTTTTTCCCCCTCTTGTCTTGGACTTTTGTTATAGGGCAAAAAGTAGGACAAGAAAGAAAGACCCACAAAAAGCTGATTTGTGTACACCAAAGTATATCAAGGACGGAGGTGCTTGGCCAGGGAAGGGAAGCTATGAAAACCACAACAGGTGGGAGGGCAGGTTGGTGAATGGCATCGAAGTCCACGCAAAAACATAAATATAGGAATGTTAGCAACCACCATGCCGTTCAACCCAGTGAATGTTGAGTGACAGTGACCCATTTTCAACACTGTTCGTTTTTTAAGATATGTACCAGCTAGATCATCGATATACTTTATATAAATGCATAAATTCGTAAACCAACTTTTATTTTTTTAGAAGAATATCCTCCTTTTTTAAAAATAGAATAAGGATGATAGCATAATTAGATGCAAAGTGGCGTCACGCAGTAGCAGTTAAAAACTTTTGTCAGAAGTGTTATATTAGCAAAACAAAAATGTGCACCTTTGTCAAAGCATTCTTGTGTGGGAGTGCTAGACAGAAGTGTCTTTGCGTGGTGCACAACCATACACACACGCGCGTGCGCACACAGAAAGATGAGAAGCACAACTTCGTCGTTATATTTGGTTTATTTGCCCAACAGTTTCAGTCGGTCGACCGACCTTTTTCAAGCGTATCCCTTGAGAAAGGTCGGTCCACTGACCGAAACTGTTGGGTAAATATATCAAAGATAACTGCAAAGTTGTGCTTCTCATCTTTCTAAATATGCTTGGCCCAATGAAAAATCCAGTTACACACACACACACGCACACACACACACACATTCCCAGCTAACTTGGACCAAGATTTTGAGAAAGCTTATGCGTTCTTCAGAACAGAAATCGGGTGGATGTTGTTAGCGTTTATTTAAACTTACAGCACCATTTTTGCTCGGCTATATTTGAGTAATTAGCCGAGATAAATTAATTCACTTTTTAAATATAGCTTGAAATGTTCAGGCGTCAATAGGAAAGTTGTGGAGCTCCACAAATACTGCCCTACCCAGGCAGTTCCAACGACATAGACTTAGCGTGGCCGTTTTTATTCGGAAAAAACAAAAGCCCGCGGAGTTTAAAAAATACCACGTGACAGCGCACTCTGTGTGCTCGAATGCGCCACAATTACAGTGCTCTCATTGGTGCTTTGTAAAAACATCGCTCGCTTCACACCTTTCATGCTGCCCACGACAGAGCTTCGCAATGTGCTTCGTTCTGAGATAAACGCCAGTGGCTTCAGGCGGCAGTTGAAATACAGCGCGGCTCCCATTTCTGCGGCAATAATTGCACTCTCACGCTAGCAGAATAAATGCTCATGAGTTCGAATCTGGGAGCAAGGCCCCAACAAGCAAACATGCATTATAACAAGCTTGATAACGCTGTGTGAATTACGCTGGTTGGCACAAAAGGAAGAATTGTTAACTGACATGGAAGGTTCCTTTTTAGCTTCCTGTCCATTCCTTGTCGGCAGAGAATTTGTAATTTCATATCACGTGCCTTTTACATGTCATACAAAAGTTTTAAACAGATGGCTCTTTTCATGGATAACGGTTGTAGATTTATTCGCTATGATGTCTGTCTAAAGAATGTGTTCAAACAAGTCGCCCTCTGCCCTAATGCAGTATTGGCACCTTTTCAGCACGTCCGAGGTAGCTTTTTTGATGACGCAATACGGTATCTCGCTGCAGACCTCAGCAATCTCTGCGTTTAGTGCTTGTGGTGTAGTTGTAGGTTTGCAGTACACTCAGTCTTTCACGTGTTCCCACAAGAAGTCAAGAGTTGTCAAGTCCGGTGACCTTGAAGGCCATGACACTGGTCCATGCCGCTCGACCCACTGGCGTTTAAAGGCTTTGTCAAGCCAGGCTCGAGCAAGGCTGCTGCTGTGAGCTGGTGCATCGTCGTGCTGATATGCTGCTTTAAAAATGCAAGAGGAAGATCACAGCGAAAATCTTCGACTGGGCCTTCCAAGGTGCAATTCACATACCACTGAGCAGGGAGCATGCGGTGAAAACATATGGGGCCAATTATCCTTCCGTCAAAGATACCGCACCACATACTGAATGGCCATTGGTACTGGTGTCTGGTTTGCGCCACCCAATACGGGTTCGTATCGCTCCAGTAATGCGCATTATGGATGTTGACTTGCGAATTTCCGGAGAAGGTTGCCTCATCTGTCCAGTGCACTTTGTCAACAAAATCCGGCATTTCGACACTGTTCATACGGATCAAATTTGAGAAATCAAGCTGCCATTGCAAGTCTCTTTCTTGCAGCTTTTGAAGCAGTTGGAGGTGATATGGATACATTTCAGCCTTCCTAAGAACTCTTGGCATTGAAGACTGAAATGCCAACCTCACTACTCACATCACGCACGCTGGAATGAGGGTTTGCAGTCATGAAAGCCAAAATGTCTCCTTCAGCTCTTCACTGATGGTCCCCTTTCTGTGCTGCAACTTCTTGAAGCTACCCGTTTCTTTCAGCGTCAAGTAACTCCTCATAACTGTGTTCGCGCTAGGTCTTCCCCCACATTGCCTATTTCGGTATACCTTGGCAGCTTTCCTCTTGTCGCCCCATGCCGCTCCCAAGGCTAAGACCATGTTCGCCTTCTGCTCGCTTGAGTACGGCATGCTCTAGGCACTGCAAACAAATTCTTCGAAATGGGTGCGCGGCACGACAGTAATAGACAGCCAAGCTCACATGCATCTAACCGCTGGCACAGCTTGGAAGAAAAGCGGCGTTGTAACAAACGATGCTCTCTCACACAGGTTCCAGATGTATGATGCATGTTTTGTGTGTATTTTTTCTATTCTGCTCCAACTTGAACGCTCAAAAAAATTGCTCTTCTCGTCATATCGGAATAAACAGCTGATGACGGCACATTCTCCAGCAGCAGGCGCGAGTGGCTGCTGACGCAACACTTTTTTGGAGCGCCGTGGCCAGCTGCTGCCCGTAATGTTAGAGCCGAGCAAAGGTTGAAGCCCTTTCTCGTAAGTGAAGGGAAGGCGAGGCACTGGTGATGTTCTTACAAATCACTCATTAGATCGCTGTAATCGCGGCGCATTCGGGCACACTGTCATGTGGTATTTTTTCAACTCCGTGGGCTTTCGTTTTTCCCGAATAAAAACGACCATGTTAAGTCTGTCTCGTTGGAAGTACCTGGGTTGGGCAATATCTGTGAAGCTCCACAGCTTTCCTATGATAGCTGAATGTTTCAAGCTATATTTAATATGTTAATGAATTTATATCGGCTAATTTCTAAAAAAAAGATGAGCAATGAAATGGTACTGTAAGTTTAGATAAACGCTAACATCCACGCAATTTCTGTTCTGAAGAACGCATAGGCTATTTCAAAATCTTGGCCGAAGTTAGCTGGGACACCGTGTGTGTGTTTGTATATATATATATATATATATATATATATATATATATATATATATATATATATATATATATATATATAGAGAGAGAGAGAGAGAGAGAGAGAGAGAGAGATGAAGCATGAGGAGAAGTGGTACTTGCGGTGATCCTCACCCCAAAGTAAATTTCTGGCTAAACCACTGGTTGAACGCTTACTCCAGAAAAAACTTTTTTCTGGCTTTTCTTTTGCATGTGTACATGAAGTTCCTTAGGGCACTATTTTACTATGCAGTAACGAAACAATAGTAGCATCAAAATTTCATTCCCTAGCTGATTAGTTGTTTGGGTTCAGCAAACACCTTCCCTTTTCAAGATTGCTTTTTGTATTTATAAGCAGTATCATAAAAGGTTCCTATAAAAAATGAATATGCCTACAACTTCGATCATCACTCCACATGTGAGAAGTGCAAAAACCAAAAGAAGATTATGACAGCTTAGTTAACAAGAAAACTCAATACTTACCGCTGTGTGAACTCCAGGCAGAGGCTTGTGTCTTTGGGGTATGCAACGTTGAACGCGAAGTGAACAAAAAACATCAGCTTGAACGCCTGGCAGGGGTTCGTTGCATGCATCGCTGGCAGGCTGTCGACACATACGACGAAGCTCTTAGCAGTAAGAAAACTGCCTCCTGCACAAAACAAGTTTTAAATCAGGAATGCTTGCCCAAATGTGGTACCACAGAAAATTATACCTTTTGCAATGATGAAAGGAGAACATGGCATGTCCCCAAGGTCGTCATCACTAGCAGATTCCTGGTGTAAGAGAAATTTATAAAGGCATATAAGAATTAATGTCTGCCAAGGTAGCACAATGTGAAAGCTGAAACCTTACACTGGTTACAAATAAGCATGTGGCAAAGTATAAGTTTGAATAAGGCGTTTCAGTGCTTGCTCAGGCTCATGATAATGTTCTTCCCCCACACTCTGTAGTGAATTAAATGCTTCGGCTTATATGTAAATAGATGTTGGCCACATGTTAAGGCCCTAAAAAGCAGCACAGACATTTAAACATGTTGGCTTAATTATTTACAATACTGGGACTAATATATAGCTATATATAGAGCATTGCATGCATAATGCGAAGACGTGGGTTCGTATCCCACCTGTGGTCAGCTGTTTTTTCATCCACTTTCATTTACATTAATTTATCATTTCTTCAACTCAATTAGCAAGTACAAGTAATTTCCTCTATGATGTCCTTAGTGTCTTTGTTGGCTTCTTATTATACGATATATATGTCATATATATAGATAATCAGCAAAGGTTGCTACCGGCCAGTTTACTAAAGGAATTATAATGTTACGACAAACATGACTATTGTACGTTTTTAAGCTTTATTTTGCCAACAATTTTGGGAATGGTATTCCTTTCGTCAGGGCTGGTTTAGAACTATTCTGTTAGACCAATGTAAGGACACAGAACAAGTGAGGAAGTGTGATTTCCACCTTCGCACACTTGAGAGTGAAGGCAAGGGACAGTATGCAATATTGGACGACTCACAAAGCAGTCATGGCAGCATAAGATTGCGACAAACACAGAAACAGGGGATGTGGGAACAGCGGAAGTACAGTGCTCACGGAATGAAACGCGACACGAAGCATTTAGTAGAACCCTGCATATGTGCAAAGTACGCGAGAGGCACCATGTCATGTCGCAACGAATTTGATCACTGAAGGTGTCGAGGACTCCGACGTAGATGTATGTACCAGAATTACGTTGTCGCGTCACGAACTTCAGCCAGTGGACATGAAAGTATGCGCATTACTTAGCCCTAAAAAGATGCATTTCATTCCTTGAGCACTCTACAGAAAATGAGAACAGAGCGAATGTGAAGAGCAATATAAGGGAAAGAGGTATTAAGCGCAGCTCTTGGCTCAACCAACTGCTGTCTCCCCAGTAAAATGCCACCAGTTATGAGTGGGCTGCCCACATCAGGAACCATGTTACGTTATTATAGTCAAATACAACTCAATCGCAGAAGAGGCCTTCTGTCCATTGATGTCAAGAGACTGTCGTGGCATTGCAGTTAATCTGGTTAACCAGCAGATGACTTTTCACTTGCCAGCCCCTTGGAATGTCATGCTAACAGGTGAAAGGGGATTAACCGTGTCATGACAATCTCATTATTGACTGGCTTCTTTGAGAGGCATTTACTACATTTTTACATTGCACCCAGCTTTACACAATGTTGCATTATCTAATTGTATTTGACAATGTTAGCTTCATATTGTTACGTAGGAAGATGCAGAAGAAAAGCTATATACAAGCATATTTACAAGGAAACACGCCGCACTTGGCCAAGAGGCAACAGCCCGCGCTAGCCTCTAATCGTCGTCGTCACACTGCTCGCCTCTTCGTCATTGCAAATACTGTTCTGTAGCACTATAATAACAGTAATGTAGACAAGAAATAATACAATATGGTATGATATGTGGGGTTATATGTACAAAACTGACACATGAGCTATGAGAGATGTCATAGCGGACAGGTACGGATTTGATATATTTCTAAGATTGAGGTAATAGTTCTGCGGAAATCCGCAAGGTAGAGAGAAGTAATTAATAAAGGGAAAATCAGACATCCACCCATTCGAAGTAATTGCTACAAAGGAAACCCATACGGGTTCCTCGAAAGATAAGCCTCACATTTGAAGAAAAATTTGTCCTGGTCCGGGACTCGAACCCGGGACCACCGCCTTTCCGGGCCAGCTGTTCTGCCAATTGAGCTAACCAGGCGGCAAGCAGATGGCAGGGCGAAGTCGAATTTGTCAACAACTCGAAGCAAAGGCAAGAGTTTGAGGTAATAGTTCTGCGGAAACCCACAACTGTGATTTCCCTTTATTAATTACTTCTCTCCACCTTGCGGGTTTCCGCAGAACTATTACCTCAAACTCTTGCCTTTGCTCAGAGTTGTTGACAAATTTGACTTCAGCCTGCCATCTGCTAGCTGCCTGGTTAGCTCAGTTGGTAGAGCGGCTGCCCCGGAAAGGCGGTAGTCCCGGGTTCAAGTCCCGGACCAGGACGAATTTTTCTTCAACTGCGAGGCTTTTCTTTCGAGTAACCCGTATGGGTTTCCTTTGTAGCAATTGCTACGAATGGGTGGATGTCTGATTTTCTCTTAATTCTTTCTAAGATTGCAATGCTTACCTCGACTACCTTGCAGAATAGCTCCCGGTCTTCATCGAAGATGGCAAGTAGGAGGAGGGGAGTGGCTTCATACTCTGCAGCCATTGATTTCGTTTCAATTCTGGCCTTTTCAATTTCCTCTAGGTATGTCCTCACGTTCGGCTTCTTTATTAAGCTGTGAGCATACCTCAAAACCTGTCGCCCAACAGTCTTAACTTTATCGTCAAATGTTTGCGAGGCACTGAACCCCAGCAGTGTATTGACATGTGAACACATGTGTGCTTCTTCAAAGAGGAAAGGTCAGTTCTCCTTCACGTTCACCACGCTCCTGCTGGCATTAATCACCTGCCTCTGTGACGAATATGTTTCGCCCATTAGCTGTGTGACTCGAGAACTGTTTGGGGAAGCTAGCCTGAATTGGGCTTGCAACTCTTTTCTTTTGTTCTCTTGAGTTCCAGCTGTTTCCGTAGACGGAAGGTCAGGCTGCCAGGCTACATAGCCATAAGGATCTTTTTGGAGTTGTGGTTTCTTTGTGGTCAACTCTTCATCTTCTGAAAAACACCGCTTCGAACACTCAGAACTGTGCCTTCTTTTGTTGTTAACACAATTCTCCAGCTTCCATAGAAGCGTTTCTAGTACTGTAGCAATGATGGTGCCATTGAGGGTGTCCTAAAAAGTTCTTGGATATTTGCTGACAATTTCACTCGCAATGACTCGCAGCACTTTGCGCCCAGGCTTCTGGTAGCAGGCAAGCACCCTGTCACTTAGTGTCCTAATCATTTCATTCAGATCACTTTTCAGTGGGCGCCTGCCATCTTGACATGCTTTCATGAGTTCGGGTGGAAATGCGTGCCATGGAATATCAAAATCCTGGCCCAACAAGCTCACAGAAGCTTCGCTTCCTTGGGGAATGGACACTTGCACGGCTGGTGAAGCAGCTGTCTGGAACTTTTCGAACAGGATGCGTCTGCTGACAACACTCAGGAACATTAGGTCACCCTCCACTACATACTTGAGGTGCTCAAATGACTGAACACCACAGTCCAGCAGTTTCTGTACAATCTGTTCGACCACTTCATTGTCCAAGTGCGGCAGCCAACTGGAAATATGCCGTCGCGAGTCCATTTTGCCTGTCAAAAGCATGAAATCAAACAAAATCTAATATAGCATGCTTCAACACAACAACAGGGTACTTGTTGCGGGCAAGTTTATACTGCACCAATGGAGTCCAATCAAGGAGGCTTTCAAGCTTCATGCATTTGAAAGGACCATCACTACTGATAATGCTGTAGAAAAGCATAGCAGGCTCATATCTTGTGTGGACAGTTCTTAATAAGAAAAAGTGATCGCCATTACTGGCAAGAATAAGCCTAATCTCACCAAAAACTGGAGCGCCATCCGTCCGCCTCATAACAACAAGCATGTCCTGTTTGTAAAGCATGCCACGGATAGTAGCTTGACTGGCCGAGAATATGTTACCTTCAATGATCACATCGCGTACTTCCTTTTGTATTTCTGGTGTGCAAAGCTCACTAGAGAATGAGGAACTATTGACTAAACCATGAATACCTGCTCCTGTGTTCTTATATGCCTGATAAAGCTGATGGCGCTCAGAAAGTGTGTGCGTCAAGTTCCCGAAATTCTGGCAATTTCTTGCACACTTACGGAAATAGCTGTGCTTACTTTCACACCTCATTGTCCACATCTTTATCAGTGGGCCAAACTGTGTAATCAGAAACGGGTAATGAATCAGGTAATGATACTTAGGCTTCATGGCAACATAAGGGAAGAGGTGTGCTCTGCCAGTCATGTAGTCCTCTATAAGGTCTTGCAGCCTCATAACCATGGGGAGTGTGATACTATGTGCAGTAACAAGCTGGACAATTTCAGAAAGCAAAAGAACTTGTTGCCAGATATCATTTTCCGTAGATATTGAACCAAGTAGAAACAATGGAAGAAAGCGCAACATGTTCCAGTTTTGAACCGCATGGCCTCCTAGTGCTTTCTTGAAGTGAACTTCACACGGCCGGTCTGCCAAATCATCATGTTTAAAATGAAAACAAGTTATGCGCTGATTAAGGTCTTCAAGCGAAATCCACTTGAGAACCGTTACAATATGCTTAATATACAAAGAAAGGTCAAATGAAACAACACCCTCAAATAAATCATGTGCCAAACAAGGAGGGAGACCTGGAGCACACACATGGAAGTACTTCAATTGATTGAATAAGGAATTGAACTTCACTCCTTTTTCTATACTCGAACCATTGGCTTGCAGGGCTAATAAAGCACTATTGTAATTGGCCGGTGTTCTGATTTCTGAAATACCTGACAGTGCATTTGGAGGAAAAAGGTCAGCTCTTTCAGCCATGCAAAACCTACAGATGTGACTTGCAGAGCTAAAATTTTCCACAAAGCCTCCAATTCCGTGGCTTCCAAGGTTTTCTCCAAGGATGGCAGTCACAGTGCCAAACAAACGCATTCCTCTTGAAGTTACGAAATGGCCAGCTTCCAACTTCTTCAGATCATCGAGCAAAGGCATAAACACTTTGGCCTGCCCAAAATATGCAAAATCATTTTCGTTGCAGAGCAAGCACAACTTAAGAGAATGAGCTGCGTATCTTTCCCATGGATAGAGATTACCAAGAATTAAATAAACAGCAAAAAGTTTGTGTTTCTTCTTTGCAGAACCAATTGGATTCACGACCTGAAATGCATCTTGAAAGAGTATAAGCTTCAGTGCTTCAGGATGCTCCTTGTAAAGTGGAATAGACTGGAACATGTTTCCATCAGTGAAATCTTTCAGGACACCAGGGGTCTCGGGCAGTATCCTATCGCACTGTGATATCACATCTTCATTTTCAAGCATGGCTTCAAGTGTACTTAGAATTGGCACGTAATGAAAGGTAGCATTATTGATCTTTTTGTTTTTCCCCAACAATATTTCTACAGGTGATACATACAGAAACTCTTTCTTGAAGAATGAAGAACGGCTATGTTCTGTCCTGAACACACCATCTGGTGCTAGATGCAGTGCCAAAACATAATCACTTTCAAATGTTTCATCTATCAGCTTATCTATGTCATCACTGTTAACAGCTTTTTCCTTGAGCTTTTCTTTGAGACAAGAAGCCATTGCTGAAGCACTTGCATTCTGTATGTCATATATAGCCTCAGAAATAACTTGAACTGTAGATGATGGCACATGGCGCTCAGATAAGAGTCGCAGGTACAGATGGGCAAAAGCAGTGCTAACGTCGTTCTTACAGCTTTCTTGCATGCTGCCTTGATGCAGTGCCAGAGTACTAGGTAGCTCTTCCTCCTCAGATGAATTGCTTCCAGTTTGTTCAGCATCATGTGGAGGGGTCGTAACAGTTGCTGAAACAGGCCTAGGCTCTTGAACGTCCACATCTGATACTGAGCAAAGGTACTTCCCGTGGTAACGTGAAAGATGGGAAGAAAAAGATGCCTTCTTATTGTATGCTTTCTTACATAACGGGCATGTCACCTTTGCACCTTGAACAATGTGAAGTTTGAGGTAGGCAATTAGAGCTTTATAATCTTTACAAACTTGTATGCAGCTGTCCACAGTGCAGACTAAGTCACAACGCTGCGCACTGATGGAAACACAGCTTTCTTGTTCAGCACGTCTAACCCGTCTGTGCTCACGACAGAAATGACTGTAGAGCGAGCCAACTTTGCAAAATTCCTTGTAGCAGTCTTGAAAGGGGCATTTCACATAAAAATTGTTGACATTTTTGTGCAAAGCCACATGCCTGAGAAATGCGGGAAGTGTAGAGCTAACACAGCCACATATACTGCAGGGGTACATCTGAAAAGACCACAACAGCAACAAACAGTATTACTCAAACGAAACATTACTGGGGAATGACCACACTGTACGATGTGCAATTTAAGAGTAATCATCCAAACTGTGCACCCTGCATTTGATCCGGCATTCCTTTAACATTTTGGTACATGTTTTTAAATACTGCGTAGCAAAAATGCTAAAACAGCAGTATCATACAAGTAGGTTTAACACAGGTAGCTCTTAAAATCCAGCATTGTAGTGATACAACCGTATCAAATTCCAGTGAGTAATGACCAGCTAGAATTTCCAAGACAAGTGAAGCAGATTTTTGATAGCCTTTGTATTTTTAGAAGTTTTGATCGGCGTTTTTAGACTTAATTTACATTTATTTAGATGTGGCTCCCAAATTACATCCTCTGAATTGCCACCTTTTTACTTAGTAGAAAAGCTTTCCTCATAAACTCTAAGCACTGGATCCAAAGCATGTGTGGTCGAAATTCATCAGTATGGCTACAGTGTATTTCTCAGCACACGGAGGCCACAGCGCATCCTACTGAGTGCTCTGTTTAAAGGGTGCCCAAGAATGCTTTTCCAAGCTAAACTGCTGTCTTGTACGTTTAAGTTATAAATAATTTTGCACTGACATTTTTGACGGCAAGATGTTCTTTTAATATATTAGCGACATTTCAGACTAATTTACCATTAACTAGTTGGGAAGTTCACGTCACCTATGCTGATGCTGAATGAACTGAGGCAAATTTTGAAGGAGATAGTGCTGCTGATGGAACTTGCCAAAACTTCATTACCATATGCCCTTCCCAACTCCCTATATATTCGCAGTAAATGGGAATATGACACAGTTTTATACCCATGCTACAGGGATATGTTCCATGGCATACGAATTGAATGGCATTCGGCCTCGACAGACTCCCGCAATGCTCCATGAGAACTTCAAAACAAATTCCTGAAGCTTCAGCATTCACTTATTGTACTGCAATGGTGCTGCTGCTGCCATCAAATTTCACTTTTGTTTGTTTGCTCATCTTCAGAGTGTACAAATGCAGATGTTGGCGGTCAGTACGTTGTCAGCAGCCGTCACTGGCATATCAATCAGTACTAGCTAGACCAACGACGACACCATATAACCAAAGATTCATGTTATCCTAGTCTGACAGGTTTGTCAGGACAACGAAGCGACAAATCCAGTCACAGGATGATTGCCTGACCTATCCTGAGCAGATCGGTAGTTCAGTAAAACATATGCCAACGAGGCAATGGCTCGAATAGCTCAGCTTGTCTGACACCTTGTCAGTGTTAGAAGTCAACGGACCAAGCGGCTACATTTCATATGTGCACACTTCAAAAGTCATCAGCGATAAGCATTTGCTAAATTTTTTCATATTAATGGACGACGGTCCCCTTTCGCGAGTTCCGAGTCTGAAGTGCTCGCGACTCCTACACAATGTCAGCGACTTGGTTATCAAGTGTTTCTCAGGCGGGCGATCGCATAGGCGCTTCCTAAAGAGTTATCGCACTGCGTAAACAAAGAAAGGTACGACCAGTGCAAAAGATAAGAGATCGTTTAATGTAAGTAGAGTGCAGCTGGCGTTTTTGTTATGCCAATAAGCAGTGGCTGTCTGCACAAGGCTATGTAAACAACATCGCACTAGAGTGCTGTCATCAGCACATTTTTGCGGAAAGTCCCTGCTCATGCAGTAAATGCAGTATAGTTTACTGTTATCTTGAAGGTAACCATTTAGCGAGTGCACGAGCTTTTTGCTAAAGAAGCAGCAGAAAAACGCAAGCAGTACATATGAAAATTACCATCCACAGAGCCAAAGCAAACATCTGGCGCGGCTGAGTGGGCCGGGGTGAAATAATTGCTAAAGCAGCTTCAAACCCAAATGTTGACTTAATGTTATTAAAAAATGTCCTGTGGCAGTGCAAATTGGCAGTCGAGTTGAATGGCATTCAGTTAGACGGGAACGACCGCGTAGCAAGGGCATGATTAGTTCCTTTTCTCATGCGAATGCAATAAACGGGCAATGCCTTCAACTCTCCGGAGTGTGTTGACCCATGCACCGTAAGCATTCTTTGGCGAGTACTCCAGCGCCATTACGCGAAAAGGGCAATACCTTGTATTTGCAGAAAAATGTGTAATTTGCAAAGACATTTAATCCTTATAATAATGTAAATGTAGGTGATAGGTAGCTTTATAAGAGACAAGAAACAATTTAAATAAAAAGGAAATATAAAGAGAACACCCATATAGATACATAAGGCTCCTAAAAATGCATGGGAAAGCTTATAGTAGGCGTGGGCCAACTCGAAGTTTGGACGTGAGCCTACTAAAAATCGGGCGGGGGGGGGGGGGGCAGTTTGGGGTGGGCCAACTAGAAATATAGGGCTGGGCCGAGGCAAATTTGGGGGTGGGCCAACTAAATTTGTAGGCATGCCTACCTTATACTTAGGCAACTCTAGTACCTGCATTCTTTTCGACCGAAAATTAAAACGTGCGATGTTAAATCTCGCGAAATCATCTATGTACGATATTACTTGTGCCTGCATAAATAAAAACAAAACAGTAACAAAAATAACATACTCTTGCGAGCTCTACTTGGACGAGAAACGAGTATGAAAACTCCGCGCTTTCCGAGTCACTGCACAGCCAGCCAATCGCGTACTTCTTAAGCCTAAAAACTTCCCGCGCTTTATTTACTCTGATTTTGTGGTGCGGAAACCTGCTAACAAATTTCTACACCTTTCATTTTCCTGCAGATTATAGTGCTCATCCACGTTCCTCACTCACATGCGCTCTTTTCTGCGCGTTGTGTATTCTTTATCAGACACAGTGAAGCAGACGTGGCGAATCGGTGGTGAAGCGACTCTCGAGCACAAGCCATTTCGAATGACTAGCATTCGCTCTTAACGCAAGCGCAGGTGTGCCTTTGATTCTTTGCAAGCGCATAACGACGCTCCAAACTAGTTTTGGAGAATCCTAGTCTTAAGTTCTATATAGTGGAAGAGATCTGTCCACTCAAGATTTTGCAAGGTCCCTCAGCGATTCATTTTCGATGCCCTTTCGATAGCAGTACAGGCCCGCAACAAGAATTCCAAAAGACAACATAAAGTGTACCATTCATGCGGGTAAGAAAGTGCACCACTCACCTTCAGTGTGAATAGCCTGTACCTTGAAGATCACAGACGCAGCTCGCCGATACTGCCGCCGGTCACGTCCACCATAAATTCATCCCGCCAATACATGAATGCAGGACCGCAGGAAAAGTAAGGACTGCGGAATGTATACTGTTTCTCATTTTGCGAGTTAATATTATGGACTATAACTTTTTGGCGCTTAATATTGCGAAGTGACTGATAAAAAGTTGCAAGTGTTTTTCAAATCACATTATTTTTGTAACAAATATGCCCACGTGACCAACCGTTCGGTGATTTGTGGGAGCGGCTCCAGGAACAGAAAATTTCTGTTCTTTTCGGGAACGTGTTTCTGTTAAGGGCGTAACATAGGTATTTTCTGTATGAGAACAGAAAATTTCTGTAAATATACCTGTTATTTTACACACATTTCTTACAGTGTACGCTCGTCATACATTGCTGTCATCTGCCTCATACCAACTTAACAAACGACTATGAGAGCACCAAAACGTAGGCGGATAGATAGATAGATAGATAGATAGATAGATAGATAGATAGATAGATAGATAGATAGATAGATAGATAGATAGATAGATAGATAGATAGATAGATAGATAGATAGATAGATAGATAGATAGATAGATAGATAATGGTAAAGTGGCAAATGTTCGCCAACAAATGCTTCGCTATTAAAAGAAACAGTATATGATGTCATATCACTATGTTACATGCCCGTTCGACAGGCGGAATAATACGTGACGGCTTGTGGGTGGCTTCGCTACCGGGCTGAGGTAAAGCTGAGCTAGGGTGGTTGCTTGAGCTAGTTGGTAATTCATGATCAAAAATAACGTACAGCACGAAAGACAAGGACTGCGAAGACGACATACACAGCGCTGTGTATGTCGTCTTCGCAGTCCTTGTCTTTCGCGCTCTACGTTATTTTTGATCGTAAAGCTGAGGCAGGGACCGTTCATGCAAGTCTCAGGGCTTCATAGGCTGAAAGCAATGGCAGCAATAGCATCGCCGAATGATAAGGGTCTTGAAAAGGATCCGCATTTTCATGAGCGTCTCAGAAGTACCTAACAAACTGAAAGTAACCTCCTATATAACGCTGCTGTATGTGGTGTGTAATTGTATGTTTCCTTTGATCCGCGATTCTATGCTTTGCTGGGTAATACGAAACGCACGACGTGGTAATGCACGCACGCGTCTTGACAGAAGCGGTGCCAAATGAGATTTGGGGTTTCGTTCTGGACATTGCGCAGTTTTCTTCTACCCGTGACATAGGCGCTGATGTCCGCGTTTTGCTGTCGCAACGTGATAGGATCTTGAAGTGTTGCCAAAGAAACTGACGTGGAGGTACTGAAACTATTTTTCGCGATAAAATAAAACAGTGATCCTCCTCAGTAAAAAAAAAGATCGCCGATGATTACTATACACCCTAATGCAAAATTTAGGCACAGCTCTACAAGTGATTTTCATATTACAATATATTGGCTGGCGTGGGCAATCTGTCTCTTGCGGCGCGCTGCAAATGGAGTGAAGTGCGGCGCGACTGCCTCGGTGATCTGGAGATCGCCAGAGCCAGCGCGTGGGTGATGCGTGGGTGCGATTCACAGCAGCCGCCGCCGAGAGACCTCCCAGACGACGCGCTCTACTCTGGCACCATCTCGTAGCTATCGTCACCGCACTAAGCTTCTCACGTACCCGCCGTGGTTGCTTAGTGGCTATGCTGTTGGGCTGCTAAGCGAGGTCGCGAAATCGAACCCCAGCCACGGCGGCCGTATTTTGATGGGCGCGAAATGCGAAAGCGCCTGTGTACCTAGATTCAGGTGCACATTAAAGAACCCCAGTTAGTCCAAATTATTCAGGAGCAGCCCACCACAGCGTGCCTCATGATGAGATCGCGACTTTGACACGCAAAACCCCATAATTGTTTTCTTACCCTCCTCCTCCGTATTCCGGCTAATTTGTCTGCTGCACTCACCTCCTCGGCTTCCCTCATCGCGTCTTTCCTCCCCCGTGGCGTTCCGCGTTCGCTCTTTCAGCCTTCACTGTGCTCTTTCGCTCGGTTACACTCACGCTTCCCGCAAGAACGGGCGCCTAGAGCCCTATAACGTAAAGCTATTCTGATTCTGCAATCAGCCCTGCGCGATTGGTGAAAAACTTTGTTCGACCAACTCCACTTCCCCTGCCTGTCACGCGACGTCACGAAAACCGCGATAGCTCCCAACCTGATATGACGTGTACACACTGATTATGTACAATTCCACCGAACAAAGCAAGAATAATCATTTCTGATTCGACGCCTTTACGCCATTAGCCCTCTGCTATTGCACAA
This sequence comes from Dermacentor albipictus, assembly GCF_038994185.2. Lineage (NCBI taxonomy): Eukaryota > Metazoa > Arthropoda > Arachnida > Ixodida > Ixodidae > Dermacentor > Dermacentor albipictus. The sequence continues at coordinate 2,622,633 of NW_027225576.1, read as the reverse complement.
TAGGTTTCAGGCTTCACTCACTTCACCCTCCTGTCACTCGACGCTACAAAACCGCGAAAACTCACCGCGTCAAGGTGATGTGTACGCGTTAAAGGTGTATGATTATGCCGAACAAAACTGGATTTCCTTTGTGAATAGCCGGAGACTGCCCCGTTCCAAAAGCAATAGAAGATGGCTGCCGCGGATCGCTCAGGCACTGGCTACTCGCACCTGCCGGAAAGCATGGGTTGATTTGTGTATAACAAAACCTTTTGCGTGGCAGTATAGGGCTATATTGGCCTTTAGGATCATTTACGACCTCGCTCTGACAACTCTTTGCTGAGGTTCTGTTTTAGCGACATTCTTATGCCATCTTCGGCAGGTCGTTTCTGAGCGCTCTGGAGCGCTCTCGCGAGCGGCGTTGTCTTCGACTGGTTGAAAGAGGCTGCCCGCCCTGCGTTCGGCTGGTTCTTCTCGATTGCTCTCCTCCATCTTCGAACGCTCTGAGGCGCTCCGAGCCCGTCGTCGGAGCAGTCGTCGAAATTGAAACGTCATTGCAGCGCCGTGTCGCTGCTGTTGGCAACAGCCCAACGTAACCTAGGCAACGTAGGCCACTGCATGCTGACGCCTCGACAAACACCCGCCGGAGCTTTGGATAAACGAAACATCGGACTTTGGCAGTAGTCACGTGGTTTCGCATCTGCGATTAGCCCCTCCGAGAGTAAGTCGCACATTTGGCTTGCGCGCTTGTGATCTCCCTCTGAGGTCGGGCAACGCCACATCTCCCCGACTCTGCCTCGGGGGATGGGGGCGACCAGTCGAAGATACCATTAACCTTCCGCTTCACGCTGCCGCGATTTTCGATCAGCCACAGCAAGCTAAGTCGCAAAAGCCGGCACCCCCATCTTCATCCGGTTAACTATTTTCAGTGCACTGGCTCACCTCCATCGAAACCCTTTCCACTTGGGCGTGCTCCTCGGCTCTTGCCAGCCAATTAGATAAGAAAAACTGCTCAAGGCAGGCAATGTTTTTGTTTTGAAAGCAAACAAAAATTATCTCCGATAAACGAGCAGTGTTCAGGCAATGCTGCGGGTCACCGCCCTACGCTTGCGTCGGCGGTTACGTGAATTTGACGTCAGGAGATTGGAATAAAAACCGATTGGAATAGTTTTACCTTACAGGGCCCCTACACTCCTAACCATTTACTGCAAAATTTTTTGTTTCCTCAAAATATTTTTTGTGGAGTTGTACAGCGGGATAACAGTAGCTGTACTGCCATGGAAACTAACTTTAGCGAATTCTTGTGGTTTTTATTTGCAGAAAAAGGGTATGTTGCGTATTTGCAACAACATGCAAATAAAGAAGAAGTTGAAGGTGAAAGATAGAATTAGTGCGATTCATACTCGGACGTTTATTTGCACGTGACAATCATTGGTGCACCTATAATTTAGTGTGGAACAAAAAGAAGCAATTGTACTTTTTTGTGCACCACAGGTGGTTCCCACACTTCGTGCAGTACGTGGTGCAGATTCCCGTGCAGCCAGGAAGCAATGCAGAGTTTTCGCGTAATTGTCAAAATTTAGAACATAGAAGCACAGACGTAAGGCTGTGCCCGTGACGACGCGACACGGCAGCGTGCGGATGCACCGCATCCTTTTGGAAGAAAATCGACCAGAAAACATTTTGCACACATATTGAATCGAAACGGATTTAGACTCGTGGTTATCATCACTCCTGGAAAGGTCGCTGCGTTCACTATCAGGAGGCATTGCTCGGCCATAAAAGCATTTGGGAGCCATTTCACTTTTCCGAAGAAAATGAACCATGTACACATTGTTGCATTTGCGCAACATAGGAACGTTGCGTCGCCAGGAACAAAATGTTCCGAGATAACATTGTTTTTTTTTAATCTACAAAGTCAGGAGGATGTGGAACTTTTGGTGGGTTTTGTCTTATGGAGAAATACATTTACAAGTGGCAAAACTTATCCGTATCACTGCTCGCGGGCACGCGCAGCATCCGCCACGTTTGTTTTGGTAGAAGATGCGAAGGATGAGCACAGATGGCAGCACAAAGGGGCGCGTTTTTTAGACGAATGTTGCGGAAATGCAAAAACTTGTTCTGGCACCTTTAAACGGACTTTGGTTCTGTGTTTAACGCCATTCATCGGAACGTTGCGCAAATGCAAGAAGGTGCAGTAAACGGTTAAAGCAGTTCACCCTCTGCGGCGTATATTTACACACAACAATAATCTTCATCTGTCTTGCTTTGTGTTTTCTTTCTTGAAAACGCTGCCCTCGCTACTTTCCTGTCGAGAATGCTATGGCATGGTGATAACACGCAAGCCATTCGTGACTTTAAAGTACCGGGCTTGCAGCGGTAAAGGAAGAAAATTCGGGCAAGAGAAATGACGATTATCGTTGTCGGACAATGTACGCCCCAAGGGGTACTAATTTTTTAAAGAGTGTAAGAGCTGCGCTATAAAATAAAGCAGCTAGCTTAACAGGAAGCTATAGCTCGGGTGCTCCTATCTCAATACATTTAACAGCAGAATTCGTTTTTCTCGGCAACGACTGCACCCAATTTGACCAGGTTTTGTTGCATTTAAAAGAAAAACATAAAATCTAGTGACTGTTTGTTTCGAGTTTTTTATTTAGGTTACCAATCTTTTATTAAAACTTAGGAAAATCGGAACCTTTCAGAATATGAAACTATCAAGTTTACAACTCTGGGTAACTCAGAAATGAAAATGATATCACAATTAATTCAATTGCATCTAATAGCAGATCTAAAGCGGAAAAATAGATATGCTACACATTAATCTCAAATTTTGTAATATGGAAATACAGCTTTTGCAGAACCCTTGTATACAACGTAAGGAATTCACGTAAGAACAAATTGACACATTGAATTTATCCGCTTGAATGATCCAGCTTGTGCCCTTTACAGAAGCGCGATATCTGTTCTTGATACACAGCTATTACTTTTATAAACTTCGTGCTTGTATTTTTTAGAACTTGTGAATTTTTGAAACTTTTTAAACAAAATTCAGGCCATAAATAGAAATGCCGCTTCCAGCTGTCACTATAACTTACCTTTCTCTCTCAAATGCAACAAACATCATTAAAATCATTCCAGGATTTATCTCAGAAAAGTGTTTCTGCGTTTTACGTGTATTTGTATAGGCCGCGTCGGAGTGGGGCCCGAGCGAAAGCTTTGTGTTAAAGCGTACGATTATTCCATCGAAAACGCCTCTTGCTTACGTCGTTTGCTGCGAAGAAGCCATCGTCTGCTTCATTACAGAGAATGCGTGCTCCAGAGAAACGGAATGAGTCATTGTGTATTGGTGCTGGCGAGCTTATCTTCTACCTGGAGACAGCATACGCGACCGACCAGTGGTTATGAGCGCACGTTCTAGACCGGTTTATTGCTATCTCGTGAAACGTATTCGTAATTCAGCCCGACTCGCCTGGCTGAGACGCGGACAAATATCACCGATGGCGTAGCGCGTGCCACAGGCATCCGCATGCGCGACGCAAGCTCTGGAGTTGCCATCTCTTGCTCGCTTCTCTGTTTACTCGCACCATTCTAAGAAATTTGAGTACATTTTTTTTATAAACGGAAAGGGCGCCATTGTTATACCGTCTGAGGATGTGAAAAATCCACCTTATGTACAACAGAAAAGCAGCCATGAAAAAGTAAAAAAGAAAACATCGCAGAAAGTTTGTAATGTTCAACCAGTATTATTTTCAACTAAGCACGTTTTTAAAAAATTGATACCCCAAAACACAAATTCCAACACCACCCGAGAGCGATGGAAACGTTATGAGCACGCGGTATGCGCAGATGATTTGCATGGTCCGGAATGACGGGGGAAATGCGGCGATACGCATGTGTCTCGGCCGCCATTGCACATAGCCGCTGATTAGCATATTTCGCGTCGCTCGTCACCCCACAAATTATGGCGCAAAACCTCTGCAATGGCGGCCGAGCGTAACGTCAAGCAGCGCCAAATAGACGTTTACGAAACAGTCCTTCCTGTGACGCTCCTCAGGGGATATTCCTTCAACCAATATGTATGCAGACATGGCGACTATCTTGGACCACCAACGCATATTCGCGAAATTGCAGATGCATTGCGCGGGCTTCTGTACGCTACCGCTACCTTTCTTTTTTGAAGCGCTAACGTCGAAATATAGCTTCCAAGGACCAGAAGAAAGTGTTAGGCGATAAGATTTGCAGCTCCACGTGACGTTTCGTCATCTTGATGAAAAACGCGGAATTGCATTTTGCAATACTTCCGCTTCCCGGCACAAATGTCAGAGCGCGTGACATCTCGACAGCCAATCAGACAGTCAACATAGCGCACAATTGTGCCGTGCCATCGTCATAGTGTCGAGAATGGAGCCTTTGGAGTAAGTGAGTGTGCTCAGCACCAGCAGCTGGACAATCTTCGGTATAGCAGGAGTAAGCCGTCAGTTAGCGCTGGCTTCAGCCAATCTGGACCTATAGATGTTCTGCGTTCCACACAGATGCATGACGCTCGCGGTTGATGTGACCTGCAACGACATGGGATGGCAATAAGTTTGAGACCGCAGAAATGAAAATGACGTTTTGTGTGTGTGTGTGGTGGCGAAACCGCTAATGCTCCGATGAGGAGAGAATCCTTTTTTTTTTCTTTATCGGCGAATGACCATGTATTGTTCTTCAGGATTAGAGCAATTTATGGGTGATGAACAGTCTTCACAGGGCGCGGACTTCGGCGAGTTGGTAATAAATGGTACACTTGCTAAACCGCGCTAGGCACAGGACGCGAGTAAACGGGACTCAAAGATCGTTTCGAGGATTCGGGCCCATGGCCCCCATTCGCTAAATACTCTCACAGGTATTGCAAGGATACTTCAAATTTCCTTGCAATAAACGGAAACTGGTAGTTGTGCCGTGTTTGTTTTACTTCTTTCTTTATACCCGTCGTGTTTGTAGCGTGAAAAAAGAAAACTACGCTCGCCCATCACATAGTTAATGTTGATTTAGGCGTTCAAACCACGAACAGATGATGTTTTAAATGTTGTAACGCAATAATTCGACCGCGGAAATGTGGAGCGACTTTATTTTTTATTTCAGAGTAAGACGGTGCCCTGCAAGATTTCTTTTTCACGGAAAGTGTTCCCGCGCCACGCAGTAGTGTCGCTGTTCAGGAAGAGAAATCCGTGCACGCGTGAGTGCTTTCGAAGCATCTGCAACCACGTAATGAGTAAGCGTACAAACGCTGCGCAAGAAATGTGCGTGGCACGCGCAAAGCTGCTCGACAGGGGAGCGGGCGGCGACAGCATTATCTCTCCTATGCATGGCGTGTCCTTCAGCGAGAACAGCGAGCGGATCGTCGAAAGCCGTTCTGCGGGGTCGGTACGGCTGGACGCTGTTTAAGGACAGCGATTTCTGGTTCTGGCGCGGTGACAGACATCGGCTGGTAAGTGAAGGCACTAAATGCAGAAGCATTTACTTCTACTTACATCCTTGGGCTCCCCTCGCAAGCTATCCATATGGTGTTGCGGTGCTCTACTGGAGCAAGGCGAACTTGTGCGAGCGCATGTGTGTACGTACACTCTCGCAATCCTTAAATAATGTTCCTCGAGCGTCGACCGCACTGTCCGTGTACCATACATTAGGTGAACGATAAAGAAGCCCAGGGGGTCAAAGCTAATTATTGGTACACTTGCTAAACTGCGCTAGGCACAGGACACACGTAAACGCGATTCAAAGAGCGTTTCGCGAATTCCGGCCCAGGACCCCTATTCGCAAAATACTCTCATAATCAGATGATGGTTTTCGCACGTAAAGCCCAAGAATCTTTTATTTTTCGACCGCACTGCGTTTTGGCAGCCTTGCGGCGGCGAGGGGCGGTGGGAACGGCGACTGTGCGAGGGCGCGTGGCGATTTCCGGTTCCGTGGTTGCTCAGTGGCTATGGTGTTGGACTGCTGAGCACGAGGTCGCGGGATCGAATCCCGGCCATGGCGGAAGCATTTCGATGGGGGCGAAACGCGAAAACACCCGTGTACTTAGATTTAGGTGCACGTTAAAGAACCCCAGGTGGTCGAAATTTCCGGAGTCCTCCACTACGTCGTGCCTCATGATCAGAAAGTGGTTTTGGCACGTAAAACCCCATTATTCTTAACCCAGGCGCCCACTATCAGCTGGTGGCTTAGGACCACCAGTGAATTGTGAACTACTACGTTTAGCGCCGTTCTCTAGGGAATGTACAATGCAGGAAACAACCGACATAACCCTATTCGTCGTAAGTATAGTACAGTTCAACTATTCGTGCGCAAATGCTAGCTGTATTTCTGTTTCTGTGAAGCACACAAGCTTTCTGTAACTGCATAAGTCATGTAAACCCGCTAAAAAGTCGCACAAACAATTTTGACGCTCTCACTTACTTGTCATGCGACAAAATCACCAGTCACCAATTATTCCCTCAGGACATGCATTCCACCTTCCAGTTATGATCAGTATTGGCGGACTCTTCCTTACCGATAACGACGATCAGCATCTTGCGTGGCAGCGGCATGCAAGGACAGCGATAAGTTTAGGCTTTGGCTTCTACCACTAACATGATCACCAAGCACCTGCTAATGTCGCCTTTGACTGCTCGCGAAGATTTGTCTGCTTTAGGAATAACTCTGCGCAGCCCTGAAATTGCCCACCCCTCCACACCTCTCCCATATCCCGATTTAGGTCGCAGAACTATTGCAACTTATGTGCCATGAATCTGCATAAAAAATCTTGGCGGACGCAAGTGTAATTGACATCTACGTATTCAGAAGCACTTACTATTTGTACGTAGCGGTCAAGTGAGTATTGTAAATGTTGTGTAAGGAACGGTTATTGTAGATATATGCTGTAGTGTTCATACTTATACGACAGAATATATGTAATGGCAAAATATAGGATGGAAAGCAGCCTAAAACGCACGGGCGCATTCCCATTGCCCCAGTGGCACACCAAGTGGCACATACGCAGTCACCCCAGTGGTACATATATTCGACATTTCATTCTAAACAAACCGTGAGATAGGCTCACAGTAACGTGATTGAGTCACTTAAAAAGCGAAATACACCAGCCGCCCACCTGTCCACGTAGTGCAACAAAGCAGCAAAGGTTTGGACAAGTGGACTTGTCTTCAAGGCGACATATGCTTTCCTCGCCACAGTATATATAGGTAAGGTTCTTCTAAAGGAGAGAAAATGTTAGGCGGGTGGGTGCTGCAACGAGCGAAGGGTGTTAGCGACGAGGGTGTCGAATTGAGAATGAAGGAGTGCTGGTGCACAAGGCCAGTGACACGGCCGTCTGTCAATCACGCGTCAACGGCCGTGTGTCAGCCGGCGTGTCACGGCGTGCACAGCAGCCCTCTATTACTTGTTTCGCTGATGGGGGTTGACTATCGTGTCTCTAAAAGAGATAATAGAAGAAGCAGCAGAAACCGGTGCCCGTGAAAAAAAAAATTAAAAGGAAATACTCCAATGGAATAAATAAATTAAAGGGGAAAAAGCACTAAGCAACCAAACTAAGTGTAATTAGAGACAGTCACTACAAGTACATTCACGAACACTTCCCACCAGGCCAACACTCAACACACATTAGCTTTAAGAGTGGCGCCACAACACATTCTCACGGCACTGAGTTTCGCGATTCCGACAAACCGCAATATGACATGTATACAAATAAAGCACACGAGTTGTTGGGCCAGTTCGTTCGACATACCAAAAGAAAATGAGTAAACAGAGATGCCGCCGACGGCACCGGCAGGTACTGTTCTCGTCTCTATATGGCGCGAGCGCCTACAGATAATGCAGATCAACGTGCCTAAAATGGGTCAGTCACGCCACGTAGTTCCCGCTTCATGGAGAATTACTTTGGAAAGCATGTCGTCCGGCCGAATCAGAGTATTTGCCCCTATTTTGCATTAGCTAAAGTAAGGTAGCTACACCGCCACCTCACACTTCTTCAAGCGAGACACCTTTCTCCATACGTGGGCTGCATTTCCCTGTGGATTTCGATGAGCGTTCATTCCTTGATCCATAGAAAACGAATCACGCTTCATTGCTCGTAGGCCGTAGAGATGTGAAGCACAACCGCCATCTTCGACAACTAGCTGACAGCAGCGCCGTACCGTGGAGCTACCGGCAGATAAAGCCATGCCGGTCCAAGAAAAACCCACGGCTTGGCATGGATGTGTTTACTTCGCATTTACTGCCGTAATTTGGCTACAACACATAGGGGCAAAGACTTTCTGATGCGCCCTCGTGTAAAATTGAATCCATACTGCCATAGGCACAGCGCTGTCTTTGAAAACGTTTACGACCAACTTGAGAGCAAGCTTCCTAAATGCGGTACCATGCCCTCTCCCCCAAATGCCGAGGCGCGTTTTTCCAGTATGCTTATCCAGTCTCCGTATGGCCCAATTTATTCAGTTACGTGTAATTTCGGGTAGTAATATCAGTTCTTTTTCTTGCAACCAGTGGCAGACTAACCGATGCTCAGACATGCCGACACTACTTCGTGACTGAGAAAATGTTTGTAGCCTAATGTGAACCGGTACTCTCATCAAACGGCCAGGAGCCCTCAAAGGATTTAATTTTGTCGGTGTCAGGTTTGTTATACGGTTCTGGGCTAGCTTATTTGGCTAAATACTGCTTTAGGAGGCCATTCTCTACATCACGTGTGACAGAAATAATGACCGAACACAATTACATTAACGACCGTTTTCACCCATAGAAATACAATTAAAAAAGCTAAATAGGCCACCACATCGCACATTGTTACTGTCTCCGAATAAACCTCATTACGCCCTTCTTTCCTTTTTCTTATGCAGCTGCAATCTGGTTGATTCTACGGACTCGCTCGTTCTCTGGCTCGCTGCTTTACGTCGCCATGGACCTAGCCGAAAGCCTCACTCCGTGCACTTACAGCCAAGGTGGCACGTGCTCCATATTTCCTCAACTAAACGAGATCAACGGCCTCCTGCGACAAATCAAGCTCGAGCTTCGGGAGACATCCCCAGGAACGCTGTCGCTGACGCAGGCGCCCTACCTGCGCCTGCGTCAAGACATCGTGCACGATCAGCAACCCTGGGCATGGCACCTGCTCGATGCCGTCCTTCAGAAGCATCTCTGTGTCATCTCTCTCTACGTCGACGAGCACAAGGACCCCACAGGTATCCCGTTCGACATATTGATCCGGAAGGTGCCCTCCCTCGTCATGCTGCGGCTACGAGCCGTGGTTGAGAGGAACGAAGGGCTCTCTGGTCTCGCAGGAGCTTTGATGTCAGCCCACTGCCTTCAGAATTTGCGCTTGGAAGCCATTTTTCTGAACGCCGACTGCGTTCGGCTTCTAAGCAACTATTTCTCCACAACAGCGAGTTTAGGAACTCTCTCACTGGCTCATACGCACGTAGATCCCAGTGTCGCAGAGCAGCTGCTCATGGCACTGGAGCAAAACTGCACAATCCGCACACTGCTGCTGAGCGCATGCCTCTGCTTTCGGGGTGTTTTCTTGGGTCACGGCAGCCAGTTAGCTAACTGCCTAAGCGCTAATGCCACCTTGCAGTCGCTGATCCTAGACCGCTGCTGCTTCGACTGCACGCCAGGTTTGCGGGTCATTATGGACGCGCTCCGGACCACCCGGCGGCTTTCGACACTTTATCTAATTGGATTCACCAATACCAAGGCTTTCGCGGAGCTTATGCCGCTAATTATTTCTGAAAACGATGCCCTGCGTAGTTTGAAGGTCGTGCCATCGGAAGTAGGAGGCGACTTGTGCGAATGCTATTTAAACTACAAGTGTGCATCCTGTGAGGTGGACTACACGAACAGCGAGGTGGGAAACATCAGTTCGATTACAAATGCAATCGCGCACAACAGGTGGCTGCAACATCTAACTGTAGACCTGTCTAAATCATTCCTTGAAGAATGCTGGAACTTCTTCCAGGCGCTTCGTCAAAATACCACCCTGAGCAAGGTCAGTGTCGTTGGCATCCGTAATGAACACGCACACAGCATATGCCAAATGATACGAGAAGGTGGTCTGGAGAGTCGAATCTCCCTGCAGTGTGCGCTCAACGTCCAAGAGCCAGTCGAGGCGCTGATCCCATGTCGGAAAATGACATCCATCTGCATAAACGCCATGCAGCCAGAATGCAGTCAACTCCTGAGCAGGGCACTCATGCTGTTGCCGTTTTGGGGCCACGTGATAGAGCTGACCCTTAGGCTCGGTGCAGATGGTTTGGTGAAGGGACACGGGCACTTGGTGCCTTATTTGGAGCAAACGACCAAGCTGAGGGATTTCAAACTGAAGGTCGATGGACCCGTCACACTGGTGCATATTCGACGACGCCTCCTAACTGCAATTTTCCGCAACGTCAGTATTCGAAAACTGCATATAGACAGGGGACTGATCACTAACCTGGAAGAGGCACAAGCATTGGCTAGCGCACTGTGTGGCAATAATACACTGTGCGAGTTTTCACTTTTTTGCGACAGCGACTTGTCGCTCATCGATGAACTGTTGCGCAGCTTGGCTTTGGGTCTGCAAGCAAACCGCACGCTATGTTGGCTACACCACACGCAAGTATACTACACGCCACACTACAACGCTGTGCAGGACGTGCTCCGCCGCAACCGCGCCATGGCAACGTGCGCAGCGCACTTCGTAGTGGGGACCAAACGAACCCAGCGCTGCGCCGAAGCCTTCCACTACGTCTCGGACACCCCGGGCCTTATTGATTACGTCATGCAAACGGCGTCCATAGACGAAATGCGGGCAGCCTACGCCATACGGAAAGCGCTGTCCAGCAATATCCAAGATGGACGCATTTCACAGTACTGGTCTGCGAACTAAGGCTAGCTGTGATTGTTGTCCCATGTATTACCAAACAGCATCTCGTTATTCTTCATAAAGTCACACAAATTGCAAGTGCAAGAAAGCTTACTGCAGACGCCAGGTTTGAAGCTGGATATTTTGGCGCACAGTTGTTGCTACACTGCGTAAAGGTTCAGCACCGTGCGGGCAGAAAATCAATTTAAACCTCGGAAAGTGATTGTTCTAGAATTACGATCTATTTTAATCATTGTATTAGCTTTTTAAAAACTGCATTTCTTGCAAGCCTTGTGGAAGTCACGGCCAGGGAAATAAAATAAATTCTAAGCTTTCTTTTAGGTTTTTTAAGGCTCTGTACGTGGAGGTAAAGGTTAGTGTACATTCTGTTTTTTAGAAACCTTGTGAAAGTCAAGGGCTGTGAAATAAAGTTTATTTTAGCCATTATAGTCATTGTTTTACGTTTTTACAGACGTTGTATACTATATACGATGCGTCAGGAATTTATGTGCTCTGTTCTTGCTTCAAGCTTTTTGAAAGTCAAGGCCCGTGAAATAAAATTCATCTTATACATTCTTTAAGGACTTAAACTATATGCTGCGACAAGGATCTGCCCAATCAAACTGCCTGGGTATAAATTGGCAATGCATTCACGCCTCCATTTAGCGCAAGAAACTTGCATACCTCCGGGAGACGTGCCCGGCTGCGCGTTTTTTTATATTAAAGCTAAACTCACTTCGCACACATTTGCCTCCGGCAGTTTTTTTTATCGCGTGTTTGTCGACAAAGTACAGCTAGAGTACAAATCCTGTAACCTTAGTGTGCGAGAGACATGTACAGCTTCGTTTGAATAGTGTGTCTAAAGTGCCTTATTTTCTAAGCCCACCACGCAAGTAATTAAAATTTTAATAGACATCTATTTTACAAGCTTCACAGTGAATACATGTGGGCCGCTGATGGCTATGGTGTTGGGCTGCTGAGCACGAGGTCGCGAGATCGTATCCTAGCCACGGCAGCCGCATTTGGATGGGCACAAAATGCGAAAACACCCATGTAGGTTGATTTAGGTGCACGTTAAAGAACTCCAGGTGGTCTAAATTTTCGGAGTCCTGCACTACGGCATGTCTCATAATCAGAAAGTGGTTTTGGCACGTAAAACAGCATAATTTAATTAATGTGGGCCGCTATACAGCTATATCATAACGAGCATTAGCAATTAATTTTGCCATTCGCAACTCATGACGACTTTCTTGGCGCACTTTGGCCCTTGCGCCACTAAGCCTCCCTACAGATCTTCATCAATCACTCTTCAGCCTTGGCTTCCTGCATCGCGTCGGTATCTCTGAGATGTTTGCTTATATTTTGCTATCTATTATTTCCTTTTCAGTCACTATTAGAAAATTTTATGCTACTGGTTCGCATTTTGCGTTAGTATCTCTCCCAAATTTCAAGGTTAAACTTTTATGAGCGCCACCAAAGCTGTCTGTTGCTTGCTTGTCTACCGTCATTTGTTTAGTTATTCGTAAACCGTTTCTAAGACTCAAGCCTGTTTCACATACATGCGACGGAGCGGCTGTAGTCGCAGCGGCTGAGCGGCAGCGCGGCGAGCAGACGCAGCTTCGTTTCATATGCTTCGTTATGGCGCGACGCGTTCCAGTGTGATACACGGTGTAGCTTGCGGGAAGCGCCTGTGAGCCGCGGGTTTCGTCAGTTTTCAAGAGCTGCGCCTTGCTTCACATTTCCAAGTTTTGGCGCGCTTGAGCTGCGGGTTTGATCGGTGCATTAAGTTGGTGCTCCACTATCGTGCTTATAAACCTTGCAATGAATAAAAACACTGTGTATGGAACGGTGAATACAACTTTTTCATTCACATTTATGCCTCTTTTAGCCCTTTGTTTGCGACAGCTTAAAGTGTTGCTTAGTACACGCACACAGAATTAGCCACATGGAAGCAAATGAATGGGTTGGTTCGTATTTAAGCGACGTGGGTTTGAAGCACGTGCACGTCTGCCAATGGCTGTTCTTTTCGAGTACTTGAAGGCGTTCTCGGGCCATGTCGGCCACCCGGATGCGAGAGGCACATGGACCGCTTTCAAAGAAGCTTGCGCCCCCTTTCGCCTCTAGGCATTCGAGTAGAAAGACGGCGGCCCTTGTAGAGCTCGAGGTACTTAGCCTTTTAACTGCAGAAGCATGACCAAACAAAACTGCGAACACGCTGGCTCGGAGTTGTGAAGAAATGAAAAAAAAAAACACCTACATGCGCTGCGAACAAAACGTATGGACTGCCGTTTCATCGATTCTGTCCGGACCCATATGTAGTCACCATCGGGGGTGGGGGGGGGGGGAAGAGACAAGAAGAAAACAGCACGTGAGGACAATTTGGCTCCATGGAATTGAACTCGAAAACGACAGATGGAAACAAGCGGCAATTCTGAGGCACCAACGGACATGGCCGATTCGAACGACACCAACATTTACTTTATGATGAAGTACGCGTCACTTGCGACTGCGAGTACCTTAGGCTTCAGTCCATAGTTTCTTTTCCAAAGAACCCTCCTCTCTGTTGCCAAAATGCTTCATTTTACCTTCCCAAACAAGGGTGCACTGCACAACTTGAGTGATGAACAATTCGTTCAGAACCGCGCGAGACATTGCTAACTGACAGCGGACGTAGTAGACTGAGCGAAGCACGCACGGAATTCGTTCAAGAGTTCCTGCAGTGCGCTCTTTTGGTCGTCCGTAAGGTCGGAGTCTACATCGATGTCTGTGAGCGAACCGTCGTATGTGTCCACTTCAGAAGCAAGGCACTCGACGATGTCCGTCGATGGTTCGGCGTAGGTGATGGCAGTGCCACGAAAAATGTGCCGATGCTCAAAGGTAAAGTTGGTAACGAGCACCGCTGTCTGTCTATCACGAAGTTCCACAAGGCTTCGCGCTACACAAATACCTTGGGCCAGCAACATAGAAATGTTGCCTTCTACAACAGCTTCACCGTCTCGTAGTTCGTCGGACTTGACCGGGACCATAACACTCGCACGCGGCGGTATCGTGATGCTGTCGTCCGAAACGCGAAGTGCGGATCTGTGTCCCACGGCGTCGGTCTGTGTTGTTGCCCTTTGTGTCGAGAAAGTGATGCAGCGCTCGCGGAGGTCAATAATGGCGCCATAATCCCGGAGAAAGTCCATCCCAAGAATTAAATCGCGGGATTACTCGCGTAGAACCAGACAAGTGTCGAGAAAAGCAGCACCGCGAATTTCTACTCTCGCCGTGCATAAGCCAAGCGGTGTGACGACGTGGCCACCTGCCGTACGAACTGGTGCCCCATTCCAGGTGCCCCATTCCCAGTGGGGTCTCCTGCATAAGTTGGGTGTACCCAGCAAGCTCCACCAAATTGTCGCGTATACTCTGCTGAAGTATACACGCTGAATGGGGATCCGGGCATTTGTCCTTCACGAAACCTAACCGTTGACGCGCGATGCCGAGACGAACCTCGTTCTCTTCTTCTTTAGTCCCCTTGCTGTGCCACTGCATGTGGCAATATCACAAAATAACTCCTAAGTGCAATGTTGTGAACACACTTCTTGAGACGATGTGCACTACTCTTTTTCTGTGCGAATTCAAGAATTTAACATGTGCACTATTAAAATGTTAACTTTTCTCATATCATAACTTCTCCGTGGTCGTCAGGTTGATAATCTTTGGAGAGGTGTAGGCATTGTGCACAACCATACCATTATGCTCAAACTCTGTTCTGTCTTTACTAAACAGAAATCTGACACAGATAGCTAGCTTCTTTTTACGTTTGTCTGGTCTGCGTCCAACAACTGGCAATTTATAGAAATGTCTCTGGAAGTTATCCTAGAAGGTTAGTTTTTAACTGCTTTGAGAGCTCATTTCTTCAAACTATGAATGCGCGAGCGGTTAGTTGTATATGTGGTTCCCCAAACTAGTAGTCCGAACAGTATGTGAAAGTAAGCGAGGGAGTCATATAGCTGCGTTTGCACTGAAGAGGACGTGAAAGTTCTGAATTTTTCCCTCACAGCTACCGAGTGTGCTAATTTAGTACTTAAATAGTGAATGTGTTATGACCAAAGTAAATAATAATCAAACACACCTCGTAGGAATGTCATTCGACGTTCTCGAACCAGAAGTGTGTGTATGAATGAAAGACTGATACTAGCACCAACAAACTTGTTTTTAGCTCTATATGTTACACATTGTGTTTTCGCAGCGTTCAATCGACATTGCTTTGAGCTCAGCCATAGTACAAAACCATTTGATGAAGCGGTTAAACGCAAATCAACGCTACTGAAAGTGAGAATGACCTCGACTTCACCACGTTCTTGTTCTTTCGCCACATTTCACATCATTTCATGTGTAGCGAGCATACGAAAGATTTGGTTTTCCAAATCATCGGCCGTGGGCAGTACGTTCTAGCTAACGTGAAATTTCCTTTTGTCCACGAAGCTACCCGTCTGGCATTTTGCATAAGCGCGGCAGTTACGAAATTGATCATCTGTGTCGAAATGTACGAATACTCGGCTCATCGGTTAACACTTTAGCCTTCAATGCTTGAAAACAGGTGTGATTGTGTAGCTGCTCCGCGATTGAAACGCAATATTTCAAGCGCATAGCTGCCGGCGCCTCACTGGTGAGCGGTGGGGACACCGAGCTGATGCATTGTGGTATACGGTGGGAAGCGACCGCCTTTGTGACGCATTGTGACAGCAGTAGGTTCCCCGGCGATCACCGAGCGTCCGCAGGTGGCAGAAATGTGCCGGCAGCCGCGCGCTCCGATTCCTCTTCGCGAACGACGAAGCGTGCCCGATCATGGCGCGCTGCTCTGCACTGCACTTGAAGAGCTCGGCGGTAGCGAGTCCAGTGTTACAGTTTCTCCCACTGATGAACGCCGCCTTTAGGCACTTGTGCGGGTCATCTTGTACTTTACGCTGTCATAAACTGACAGATTACTAATGCAGTTATCAAAGTACATTGCTTAACGCTCTATATGTGCTCATGTCCTACACGTGTCTCACGAGCGCAAGGAATAAACCGTGGTATTAATATATCTTGTTTGAATTAGCATTAGGTGGAAGAAGAAATGATAAAGCAAATGTTTTTTTATTATCATTAAGCGAAAGAGAGTAATTTGGGAAATTTCACGCACTTTTCCAAGAACTGAGAACACATGACTTGAAGGTTCAAGCATGCGTAGCCTGTTGCGTTGATTCCTGCTTTGACTCGGGGCACGTTTCGCTCGTTGATTCATACATGGGAAATGAGAGCGGGGTGGATGGTTTCGACGTTCACTCGTGATTTCGGTTCCCAGCGAGGGAATCGAATATGAGCGCACACGGTCGAGGAGTAGAGTTTCCAGCGTTGTATGTTTCCGGCGCGCCGCACTGTCCGTGCCGAATCACGTTCGTTTGACCAAAAAAAAAAAAGAGAAAAACCTGCCTTTTGTCACGACAAATAGGAAGGCGAGAGCAGCGCCAATAGAGAGGCGCGGCTAACACGATGAAAGCGATCGCAAGGCGTCAACAGCCGAGTGGCGCCGCCGCGAAGGCGCGAGAACGCGACTGTGGAGTTTTAAGGGTTGTTGCCGTATACAGTTTAAGCTGAGGGCGCAGCTCAGGCAGGGGTGTACGAGTATGCGAAGGTTTCGAATAATGAACGGAATATCTTCCTATTCGAGTCAGCCCTCGAATATCCTTCGAGTAGTTTTTGAATACTGCACATTGTCAGCTGTTCACGACCCGACATGAATCTGTAGTAAAAAATTACGGTGAATTCACCCCTCTCCTCTACCTTTCCACCAGGGATATAAGAAGCAGGAGATTAAGTACAGGGAGCTCCGTCGATAAACGGAGCCAGACGCCTCGAGCCAAGCCGCAATCATTCGCGCTCAAATTTACCTCAGACGTGACAATCGGCATTGTTGTTCGGTACAGTTTACCGATGCTGCAACTGAATAAATCTGAATGCGTTCGATATTTGATTCTATAGTGGCGCCACCCGCAGCGACCACTCCAAGTAGTGGAAAAGTGCTTTCATTATTGAGACTCGACTCTAGCGCGAAAACGACCGAACACGGAGACACAAGCAAACGCGAACACGCAGAACGATACGCTATTGCACCAACTAGAAATTAGTGCTTGCAAATATCCGTCAAACCGGCCATCCGGTTTAACCGGATGGAAGGGAATCCGGTCTCGAAAACCGGTTATCCTGTTCTCGAGATTAAAAAGAAGCGGATATTCAGGATATGTGGTTTAATGACCGGTTAGCCGGATATTCCAATATTCTAATCTACTAAATTTTCCTGCTCAAATTAATCAAAGCGCCAACCATTTTAAAAGTCCAAGTGTTTGTTCATTTAATTCAACTGCCACACATTTATTCTCAGCGCCAAATAATTTATCTACGCACCACATATCTTAATGCTAACGCCAGTGAATGTAATCAAAAGTAAAGATGCATTTGCAGAGGTGTTATAGGAAGTTCAAAACAATGACGAAATGTTATAATTTTGTGCCGCTCAATCATAACTGAAGAGCTTTTTTGGAGAGCATTGTCATATATCACTACAAAAAATGCCGTTCCCGCATGATGAATTATCGAAATGGTGCACTGCTATGGACATATATATCTGCCATGAACCGGTCTTGCAAAACGTAGCTATTTCATGACCTTGCTAACATGCATTGAAACAAAGGGGCATCCAGCAACAAACAGTTGATTTCTAAAGCTGATAAAACAGGCTGAAAAGAGCGTCACGTGACCTTTCATCATTTTGTTTTCATCAAGCCCCGTTGACATGCATATCAAATGAACGAGCTTCGAACAAGCTCTGCGATTATAACCACGTAACGCATCTGAGATCACGTGAAAGAGGGTGTCACGGGAACTCACGAATCTCACATAGCATTAATTTGCGAGCATATTCCTGATTCCCAACCATACTGACATGAATATCAAACGATGGGGCTTCGAGGGAGCTCTGCCCGCCATGGTTGCTCAGTGGCTATGGTGTTGGGCTGCTGAGCACGAGGTCGCGGTCCCGGCGGAACTTCGATGGGGGCGAAATGCGAAAACACCCGTGTCCTTATATTTAGGTGCACGTTAACGAACGCCAGGTGGTCCACATTTCCTAAGTCCTCCAATATGGCGTGTCTCGTAATCAGAAAGTGGTTTTGGCACATAAATTCCCGTAATTTAATTTTAATTTTCGAAAAAGCTCTGTGATAGTTTGAATCACAGCTCTGTGATATTTGGACTGGCGCTAGACCACGTGGTAAATGATGGCACGTGACCTTGCGTAACTTTCGGAAGCCCACATGTGATTCACAAACACAACGGGATGGGTGTCAAACAAACGGGAATCGCAGGAACAATGCGATGGTACACACGTAGCGAACGTCATATGACGTGGGAGACGTTGTCCCGAGACCTCCCCTGTCTTTCCCTAGCCCATGCGTGATTCCCAATCATACTGACGTGGATATCAAACGATCGGGCTTCGAACAACGCCTGCGATGCCACGCACTTCGCGTACTTCAGACCACGTTAAAAAGTTACGTGACATCACGCAACTTTACCCAACCCATAGGTAATTAGCACCCGCCGTTGTTGCTCAGTGGCTATGCTGTTGGGCTGCTGAGCACGAAGTTGCGGGATCGAATCCCGGCCACGGCGGCCCCGCATATCGATGGGGGGCTACATGCGAAAACACCCGTGTACTTAGATTTAGGTGCACGTTAAAGAGCCCCAGGTGGTCGAAATTTCCGGAGTCCTCGACTACGGCGTGCCTCATAATCAGAAAGTGGTTTTGGCACGTAAAACCCCATAATTCTATGGGTAATTAGCAACCATGCCCGAGTAGATATCAAACGAACGGGAAGCGCAAATCCTATGCGGTGGCGCAGACGCAGTGAACGTCAAACCACGTGTGAAACGCTGTCACGTGACCCCACCTATCTTTCGCCAGCCCATGCTTGATTCTCAACTATACTGACATACATATCAAACTATCGCGCTTCGAACAAGGTCTGCGATGGTATCCACGTTGTGCACGTCAGAAAACGGCGAAAACGGTGTCACATGACCTCGCGTAACTTTCACCAGGCAAATGGGTTATTTGCAATCATGCTGACATGGATATCAAACGAATGGGAATCGCAAAAGTTATGTGATGATACCGACGTAGCAAACGTCAAATCACGCGGTAAAGGCACCGCGTGACCTCACCTATCTTTCGCAAGCTCATGCGGATTTACCAGCCATACTTAAATGGATATCAAACCAACGGACTTCGAGAAGTTCTCTGATGTTACGTAGGTCCGGCCCGTCACAATACCTGGTAAAGGTTGTTACGGGACATTATGTAACTTTTGCCAGGCTCATGGGTTATTTCCAACCCTACTGACATGAATATCAAACGAACGGTTTACGAAGACGCTCTGTGACTGGAACCACGCAAGACACGTCAGATGAGGAGGTAAAGAGTGTCATGTGACTTTACGTGTCTTTCTCCACGTCATTGGTCATCTACGTCAAGCGGTTCAACAGTCAGTCACGTTCAATGTAGAGTTACCTGAAGTCACATGACGCGCTTTTCACTTCTGTTTCCGTGGTGTTGTGTGAGAAAAGCCGGACTGGCTGTTTGATTTCCATGCGTTTAGTATGCATGTTGTTACGGCTTACTATGAGTGGCGATGAATGGAACGGATGTGAAGCGCCTGAGTCGACGTGTCTAATCGTCACGCTCCTGAACATGAAAACACTTGTCCGTCAGGTGTGTGTGACGGGATTATGTACCAGTGCAAATCCCACTCTCCTTTCTCCTATGTTCTCCCCTTCTACGCCAGGGAGTGGTTTCGCACCGAATTCCCCTGTGTGGGTTGGCCAGAAGGTTGACCACTGTGTTGACGCGACGTGACCTACGCCCCTCCCCTCACCCCCCCCCCCCCCCCCCTCTGCATCAGTGAATGACTTTTTTCCGTGTTCGTCTGCGCGGCCTGACCAGTGTGCTGAGCAGGCCCTCTACCAGGGAGCAAGAGAGAATCAGGTTGCCCGGATGGTGCAGCGCACAAGAAGGTAAGCGAGACGCCACGAACACATATTCTCTGCCCTTGCGTGCAGGAGTACGCACGCTGAACGTTCGCTCACCCATAATGATGCACTAAACTTCTGTTATTTACTTTTACATCATATCGTCCTTCCTGCCGGACCCTCTTCGATGCTCAATCTGGTTCGAACTACAAGCAGACGCTGAAGGTTGCCGAAACCCTGCGCCCGTGACGTCTTTATGTTTGTGGATCACCGAAGGACTGGAGAAAGTCCCGTGAGGGCACGTGACAGTCTTTCAAAGAGTTACGTTTTCCATGAGCGGTTCACGGCAGTAATATAATGTCCATTCCAGTGCATTGTTTCGTTGATGTATCGCACGGGAAAAGCGTCTTGGTAGTCACATCACAATGCTTTTCAAGAAAGCTCTACAGTTAAGTGTGGTCGGCACAAAATTATAACATTTCGTCATTGTTTTCAACTTCTTATAACACCTCCGCAAATGCATCTTTACTTGGAATTGAGTTCAATCGCGCTAGGATTAAAATAAATGGCGCGTAGAATAAATGATTTGGCGCTGGGATTAAATTAACTGGCGCTTTGACTAAAAAGCTGGCGCTTGGAATAATTTCAGGAAAAAACCTGTAGTACTATTTTAGAGAACACAGCGCTTCGGAAAGATAAATAAAAAACGAAATTAAGGAGGTTAACCAGACAGGATATCGGGTTTGCATGTCCGCTTGCAAAAATGACTACATATCTAATAGAAGAGAGAAAGAGAGGTAAGTAGAGATGAACAAATAGATACCAGAGTATCCGAGCATCCGGTTATCCGAATATCCGGATACTAATAACCGAATAATCAACCGAATAACCGATCAATCTGGTTATCCGGATTTAAAATCGAATAACAGGCGAATCGAATAACCAGATAACCGGTTTTCCCTCAAACCGGTTTGACACTTCTGCACCTACTAACAAACAGCGACCGACAAGCAGCATCGCTGCGCGTCATCGCGCATTTACGTTTCACAGCGAACCCTTCCAGACTGTCTTCACTATTGCTGCTTGCCCAATATGTATGTGGATTTATTTACGAATGTTATGTGAAGGTAACCATAAAGTGGCTTTTATAAACCTTGTATGATGGTCACGTATTAGCAGCTCTGTTATGCGTTGCAAAAAATTAACTGAGGGAAGCCTAATTATTTATTTTCGGCCCACAGTAATCTCTTAAGCGCATCGATCTTTCAATGGAAATGATCATATCCAGCTTTAATGGACTAGTACCAAGTAGCGCCCCAAGCGGCCCCGGCACGAAGCTAGCGCGTTTTCAACGGAACTAGTGGTTTTTCGTGAATAACAAAAGCTGCAGGTCGATTATCGTAAAAGGCAGGTGACAGACGTGTTCTCGAAAATAATCCGCACGTGCCAAATACATTGATCACGCTACGGCACGTAAGAATTTTGTTCCCACAGCGGTTAAAGATTTAGCAATCGAAGCCTATGGAAACGACGAAACTTTGTGCTCGATTTTCGAGGCAAAAACGGTGCCTGTGATTAAGCTACTGCGTCTATCGTAATACCCAGTGCAGCGTATGTAGTCCGGAGACGCAGCTTTCGATTGATGCCTATCTCGACTCTCCACACATGGTGTAACACTGTTCCCAAAAGCGTTTTTTGTAATACTGTCGTGAAAATTCACGTCGTGTCTATAAAAAAACATGAGCGTACCAATGGGCGAAGCCTCGGAAGCCGTGGCCGAGTGGTAGAATCACGCGCACCTTTAGTCCCGCGTCGCGGTGGCCGCGGTTCGCTTCGCGCTTCTTTTTTTAAGGCCGCATAAGACCTAGTTTTTTAGTCTCCCACCAGATGGCAGAAACACAAAACTCCTGATTTGCTTTCGGTTCTAGTTTTCCAGTTGTTCTCTTGAAATATTATGTTTTCTACTTTTCCTTCCTAAAACATAGCAGTGTCGTGTTCATTTGTTAAGTCATCGCATTTATGAAGATTTTATTCATTGGAAATCATAACTAGAAGTTTGCGCATAGCTTTGTGTTATGCAAAAAAAAAAACTTTCCTGCTTTGTAGCGTGCGACCTGGGAGAACAAGATGGCTATTCTCGTTGCGTTCATCTGGAAGGTCCGTTTTCTTCGACTTTCGCCTGTCCTGCACATACTCCGAACGAATCAGGTCCACCTGGGGCACAATGCCACCCGGTGGCCAGTGCCATTCCTATGCAACATTTGTGCGGAACAAAGGGTCTGCTATGCTGAGTCGGTGCCCGAACGTTAATTATTTCTAAAGATTCATCCAAATAAGAAATGTACCAACTAGGAGACGTGCAGCATGTGGATTAATAGCTAGTGTTAATGTGTTCCCTACAGCCAAGTGGTACGAATCCGTAGGTGTGGCCGTAAGAAAACCATTTGAATAAATGTCCCGTGCTGTGTCTGCCCCGGTCGCTCTACAGAGAAGCTAGCTTGGCTAGCCGTCAGTATTTAGGATCAACATATACCGTCGCTCGTTCGGTGCAGTTGCTTTTAATGCGCAGCATTCTTTGGCGAGTACCCCAGCAATTCGGTAGCAAAATCGTGCAAAATCGTGTCTGCAACGCCAAAAAACTTGACGCATTTCCCATAAGAATACATATGTCTTTATACAAAGGGTTGGGTTGGCCAACTTGAGATTGGAAGTGGCATCAGCATAAATTTGGGCGTGATACAGGGATGGTCCAAGTTGAACTTGGTAGCGATATGGGAGTGGCCCGACCTAAATTTGGGGTGAAATGGTAATGAGCCAAGCTGACTTTGAGGCTGGTATAGGGGTAGCCCAACCTAAATTTGAGGTGATATAGGGGTGGGTAACTCTAAATGTGGGGGAATATGGGGGGTGGGCCAGCCTGGATTTGGGGATGATACGGGGGTGGAAGAATCTAAATGTGGGGGGGGGATATGGGGGGGTGGGCCACCCTAAGCATGGGGGTGATATGGGGCTGGGCGAAGGAGAAGGCCAACCCGTAAAATAAAAATAATTGCTGGTTTCACATCTTCCAATGTACTTTGCGCTTAGCTACTATCTGTAATGTTTTGTTTCTTTTTGTGCTCTTATGAAGACGAAAACTCCACATTACTACAATATCAACAACAGTACGCAACACACACTGGCTTTGAAGCTGTGACCACGCGCCGCACTGTTGAACATTAAGCACAAGTAGTATTGGGGTAACACATTTGTGCAAAATGAATAGGTTTTCGGTGAAAGCACTGTGACAGGCGGCAAGGAATCGTTGCCATGCCCAGTCGAAACAGTGACATAGGGACGGGCTAACCTAACCATGGTGGGACGATGTGCGGCAGGGCCAAGCTGAATTGCGGGGTGATATATGGGTGGACTAACCTTAATTGGTGGGTCATTTGCGGTGGGCCATCCTACATTTGAGGGGATCGAGGGGTTGGCCAGCGTTAGTTTGGGGCGGATGTGGGGGTGGGCCAACCTCGATTTGCAGGTGGTATTAGAGTGGGCCAACCTAAATTTGGTGGTGTTGTGGAGGCGGGCCAATGTGTATTTGTGGGTGATATGGGGTTGGTCCTACCTAAATGTGGGGGCAATCTCGGGGTCGGCCAATCTGAATTTGGGGGCAAAACCGGGGTAGGCCAACCTAATTTTTGGGGTGCGTCGACTGGAAATTTGGAGGACGATTTATGGAAATTCGTACGTGGACCAACATGAAAATTAGGGGTGGCCCAATTGAAATTTGGGATTGGGCCACCTTGAAGTTTATGGCTGGGCGAAAAGAAAATCGGGCGTGGCCGACTTTAAATTTGGGAGTGGGCCAATTTAAATTTGAGGGTGAGCCAATTGAAATTTGGGGCCCGTTTACGAATAGTTAGACAACACCAGTGGTGTTTCTGCATCTTTTTCATCATGGCAAAGTACGTATATTAAATTGCTGCCCAATACCCCTCAAGGTGAGCTATCACTCGAGCCTTCCCAGCCCACTGAGCTAATAATGTCACAGGAGTGCTTTCATCGTGACGACTGCGATGTTCAATGTGGAGATCCACAAGAACAAATCGCAGACCGAGCTGACCATTTTCACACCAATGTCATCGCTAACACTACTTGCTCGTGCCAGACGCAACACAATCTTACAACGATCATAATTCAACTTTCAATCGTACGCTAGTCGACACGTTCTCAGTGCACAATTTCGTCAATCATCTGGATAGGAACCTTGCTGGATATTTTACTGTTATGCTGCGTCATTTTTCACGAAAGCCTTCTCCCGCAAAGAGAATACATTTTTGAGATTGACGAGGCAAGCTAGTACATAAGTCATACGAAGCAAATGTATAAAGGGTTATGGTGGTTTTTCAAAAAATATGTATGGGTAAATAAGATTTCAGATGGTATTGTTTCGACCGGGCATGACAACGATTTCTTGCCGCCTGTCACAGTGCTTTCACTGAAAACCTATCCATTTTGCACAAATGTGTTACCCCAATACTACATCTGCTGAATGTGCAAAAGTGCGGCGCGTGGTCACAGCTTCAAAGCCAGTGTATGTTGTGTACTGTTGTTGATATTGTAGTAATGTGGAGTTTTCGTCTTCATAAGAGCACAAAAAGAAACAAAACATTACAGATAGTAGCTAAGTGCAAACTAGATTGGAAGATGTGAAGCCAGCAATTATTTTTAATTTACGGGTTGGTCTTCTCCGCTGATAGATCGCTGTCCAATTACTTCGAGGAATTTTTTTTGTGTGTGAGTGCAACTGCAGCAAAAACAAAGATACTACCATTTCATTGCCAGGACCCTAGTGCGCTCCACACACACACAAGAAAGACACCAGGTAATTTACGCTATCAGTTTATAAACTGATATTGTTTTGCTAATTTCAGTTTAGCGTGGTGCCAGCGAACAGAGTATTTACTTAGTATCAGTCCAGTGTTAGCAGTGAGAAGCAGTTCGGTCTACCATCCCCATGAGGGCATAGTAGTCATGGTAGCGCATTACTCTAGGACATGTGCTAAAAACTTGGTGTGCTTTGTCCTTTCCGCAGGTCGTCCATCCATTCTGTTATGGTGACCATCAACGTTGTGTCCATCAGGCCTCCTCCTCATTTTACCTTCACCATCGCGAGAGTGGACAGAGAAAGCAAGCTTTCTTCACAATCAGCCCCAACGGGACTCCACCACTCGTAACTGCTGCAATTTCCATTCAATGGCTGGGCATGCTAACTACATCCTTAGTTTCACAATGGCTAGAGCACGCAGAAAAAGTAGAGCTTTGGTCGCTATCACTACAACGAACCCATGTCAATGCAGATATAAGTCCGTGCAGGGGCCGGGCATGCTAGCTTCTACGCTACCACCTGCCGCCGCCACTTCAGATTTTATATGCATACCTGCTTCTTGTTTTCATCGCAGACGCACGCAGGACAAACGCGGATAAGTAATTGGAATGGATAGGGAAAACGTTTATTGTCATCATCATCATCATCAGCCTGGTTACGCCCGCTGCAGGGCAAAGGCCTCTCCCATACTTCTCCACCAACCCCGGTCATGTACGAATTGTGGCCATGTCATCCCTGCAAACTTCTTAATGTCATCCGCCCACCTAACTTTCTGCCACCCCCTGCTATGCTTCCCTTCCCTTGGAATCCAGTCCGTAACCCTTAATGACCATCGGTTATCTTCCCTCCTCATTACATGTCCTGCCGATGCCCATTTCTTTTTCTTGATTTCAACTAAGATGTCATCAACTCGCGTTTGTTCCCTTACCCAATCTGCTGTTTTCTTATCCCTTAACGTTGCACTTATCATTCTTCTTTTCATAGCTCGTTGCGTCGTCCTCAATTTGAGTAGAACCCTCTTCGTAAGCCTCCAGGTTTCTGCCCCGTAGGTGAGTACTGGTAAGACACAGCTATTATACACTTTTCTCTTGAGGGGTAATGGCAACCTGCTGTTCATGATCTGAGAATGCCTGCCAAACGCACCCCAGCCCATTCTTATTCTTCTGCTTATTTCCGTCTCATGATACGGATCCGCCGTCACTACCTGCTCTAAGCAGATGTATTCCCTTACCACTTCCAGTGCCTCGCTACCTATTGTAAATTGCTGTTCTCTTCCGAGACTGTTAAACATTACTTTAGTTTTCTGCAGATTAATTTTTAGACCCACTCTTCTGCTTTGCCTCTCCAGGTCAGTGAGCATGCATTGCAATTGCTCCCCTGAGTTACTAAGCAAGGCAATATCATGAGCGAATCGCAAGTTACTAAGGTATTCTCCATTAACTCTTACCCCAAATTCTTCCCAATCCAGGTATGTGAATACCTCCTGTAAGCACGCTGTGAATAGCATTGGAGAGATCGTATCTCCCTGCCTGACGCCTTTCTTTCTTGGGATTTTGTTGCTTTCTTTATGGAGGACTATGGTAGCTGTGGAGCCGCTATAGATATCTTTCAGTATTTTTACATACGGCTCGTCTACACCCTGGTTCCGTAATGCCTCCATGACTGCTGAGGTTTCGACAGAATCAAACGCTTTCTCGTAATCAATGAAATGTATGTATAAGGGTTGGTTATATTCCGCACATTTCTCCCCTGATTGATAGTATGAATATGGTCTATTGTTGAGTAGCCTGTACGGAATCCTGCCTGGTCCTTTGCTTGACAGAAGGCTAAGGTGTTCCTGATTCTATTTGTGATTACCTTAGTAAATAGTTTGTAGGCAACTGACAGTAAGCTGATCGGTCTATAATTTTTCAAGTCTTTGGCGTCCCCTTTCTTATGGATTAGGATTATGTTAGCGTTCTTCCAAGATTCCGGTACGCTCGAGGTCATGAGGCATTGCGTATACAGGGTGGCCAGTTTCTCTAGAACAATCTGTCCACCATCCTTCAGCAAATCTGCTCTTACCTGATCGTCCCCAGCTGCTTTGCCCCTTCGCATAGCTCCCAAGGCTTTCTTTTACTTCTTCCGGCGTTACTTGTGGGATTTCAAATTCCTCTAGGCTATTGTCTCTTCCATTATCGTCGTGGGTGCCACTGGTACTGTACAAATCTCTATAGAACTCCTCAGCCACTTGAACTATCTCATCCATATTAGTAATGATATTGCCGGCTTTGTCTCTTAACGCATACATCTGATTCTTGCCAATTCCTAGTTTCTTCTTCACTGCTTTTGGGCTTCCTCCGTTCCTGAGAGCATGTTCAATTCTATCCATATTATACTGCCTTATGTCAGCTGTCTTACGCTTGTTGATTAACTTGAAAGTTCTGCCAGTTCTATTCTAGCTGTAGGGTTAGAGGCTTTCATACATTGGCGTTTCTTGATCAGATCTTTCGTCTCCTGCGGTACTTTAGTGGTATCCTGCCTAACGATGTTACCACCGACTTCCATTGCGCACTCCTTAATGATGCTCAAAAGGTTGTCGTTCATTGCTTCAACACTAAGGTCCTCTTCCTGAGTTAAAGCCGAATACCTGTTCTGTAGCTTGATCTGGAATTCCTCTATTTTCCCTCTTACTGCTAACTCATTGATCGGCTTCTTATGTACCAGTTTTTTCGGTTCCCTCCTCAGGTCTACGCTAATTCGAGTTCTCACCATCCTGTGGTCACTGCAGCGCACCTTGCCGAGCAGGTCCACATATTGTATGATGCCAGGGTTAGCGCAGAGTATGAAGTCTGTATCATTTCTAGTCTCGCCGCTCGGGCTCCTCCACGTCCACTTTCGGATATCCCGCTTGCGGAAGAAGGTATTCATTATGCGCATATTATTCTGTTCCGCAAACTCTACTAATAACTCTCCACTGCTATTCCTAGTGCCTATGCCATATTCCCTCACTGCCTTCTCTCCAGCCTGCTTCTTGCCTACCTTGGCATTAAAGTCGCCCATTAGTATGGTGTATTTTGTTTTTACTCTACCCATCGCCGATTCCACGTCTATTTGAGCGTTTATTGAGCCTGCAGTAAAGCGCGAAGGCGCGCTTCGGACGTGGCCTACGTCGTCATCGTGGTGGGCGTGCTCTGCGAGGATCCCCGCTCGCCGTTGCCGGCTCGCCAGGCTCCTGCCTAGTCAGCGCCTTGATGACCTGCTGGACGGCCTGGAGTTGTTTTTCATGGTCGTCGCTCCGCGTTGCTTCCTCAAGCTGCGGCGGTATACGTACTGAGTTAGCTTCGCTTGGTTGTTTGGAGCAGTCTCATAACATGTGCTCGAATGTGGCCGTCTCCCTGCAGCACGCTCTGCACTTGTCATGGGGGTGCTATTCTGGGTACATCCTATGCAGTAAGGCCGGGCTTGGAAGCGTGCTCGTTTGTAGTTGCCTGAACAGCACGGCCTGCGACCTGCTGAGCCGTTTGCAGGGCGGCGGGAGAAGTCTGCGGGCCAGCCGAAAGCCTTGGTCAGTTCGTTATAGCTGGTCATCCGGTCTTTGGCGCTGAACCACAGCGGGCAGCCGTTGCCTTGGGCGCGGTCGGTTAGTCCTCGCGCTCGGGCGTGTGCCGTTTCGTTGCGATTGGCTTGCTTCTCCGACGGTTGTCCTGGGTGCGCCTGGACCCACTTGATTCGAGTCCTCTTGTCGCGGTCTGCCTGTCGGCGCAGGACGCGTGCCGCCGTTGGGGCAATTATTCCTTTGGAGCTGTTCCTCACCGCCTGTCTGGAGTCGCTGAGGATCGTGTGGTATTGTCGGACTACGATGGCCAGGCTGATGGCTATTTCTTCTGCTTCCTCCACTTGCTTGCTCGATGGGCTGGCGGTCGCCCGCACGTTGCCTCCGGAGTCGACCACCGCGATTGCGAAGCCGTTGTGGCCGGCATATTCGGCTGCATCCACGTATGTGGCCCCGGTGTCTTCCGCGTGGAGGTCCGTCAGTGCCTTGACTCTAGCGCGTATTCTGCCTTCGTTGAATTCAGGGTGCATGTTCCTCGGCAAGGGGTCAACCCGCACGTTCCGTCGTACGTGGTCGGGGATGGGGCATTTTGGTCCCTGTTGTTCGTGATAAATGATGCCTAGACTGCACAGGATCTTTCTGCCGGCCTTTGTTGATGACAGTCTTTCCAACTGAGCGGCTCTTTGCGCTTCGGCGATCTCGTCGAGGGCGTTGTGTATGCCCAGCTGGAGGAGACGTATCGTGTTGGTAGCTTGGGGTAGACCGAGGGGTGTCTTGTAAGCCCTCAGGATTAGGATGTATAGCTTGTTCTTTTCGTTTTTCATCCACTTGTGGAACGCTGCCACGTACACTATGTGGCAGAGTACGAAGGAGTTCATAAGTCTGATGACATTTTCCTCCTTCATGACTCCCTTCTTGGTGGTAACGCGCTTGAGCAGTCTGGTGGCGTTGGCCGCCTAAGCCATGATGCGGGTGACGGTGTCTCCGTTCCTGCCGAGCGCTTCGATCGTCATGCCCAGGACTCGGATCTTGCTGACCGTCGGTATTGTGTTACAATCCCTGGTGCAAATCTTGATCTTTTCGTGTTTCCTTTGCTCCTTGATTCTGTGCGTTTTGATCGGTTGGTAAAGCATGACCTCCGACCTACTTGGGGAGGAACGCAGTCCCGTACATTCCAGGCTTTCTTCGATCGTGTCGACGGCCGTCTGTAGTTTGGATTTTATGCGGGCTTCACTGCCGCCGTCCACCCACAGCGTAACGTCGTCCGCGTATATCGTGTGCTTCAGTCCTTCAAGCTGGCATCGCCTTTTGACAACTTGAATCATAACAAGGTTATTTTAAATAACATGGGTGAGATAACGGAGCTTTCGAGTGTGTACTGGCTCCCTAATGT
Source organism: Dermacentor albipictus (assembly GCF_038994185.2). Lineage (NCBI taxonomy): Eukaryota > Metazoa > Arthropoda > Arachnida > Ixodida > Ixodidae > Dermacentor > Dermacentor albipictus. The sequence continues at coordinate 2,592,929 of NW_027225576.1, read as the reverse complement.
CTTCTCGTCCGTTTTCAGGTCGCCGGCTCTGAGCTCCGCCGTTCTGCCGGTAAGGAAGTCTTTGAAATATTCGTACGACCTCTCGCCTAGGTTTAGATGGTATTAGCCCCGAGAACGAACACGAGCGGCGCTGCGAGCGCCGCTCGCGTGACGTCAGGGCACGGACTCGCGCCTGTCGTCTGCTACAGTTCGGGCGTTGTCCGGGCGCTTTCTGCAGTGTTTTCGTTTGTTCGACCTCGTTCTCTCTGCTTGTATACTTATGATGGTCGTCTCAAATATATTTTTACGACGTCTTCCTTTGCGAACATTTATTCAAAGAGCTAATTTCTGAGACAACAATGCAGCTTTCGAAGGCAACGCTACAGTGCCAGCCGAAGCGACGCAGACCAGCCCATTGCGGGTTTTTCATGCGCGGATAGACAATCGCAAAAGCATAGCCTATAGGAATCCAGTTATGATACCATACCTGCCACGGTGCAACAAGTATGTCACAAAGCTGGCTATATATGACTTCTACAACAGTTACGTTGATGTTATTCCGCTAAAATAGGTTTGCTCACGACGAGTAGTTCATGGTATAATATCGAATTTTTGCATTTCCTCACAGAAACGCTCGGCAGTAGCACGGGGACTTAACTAATACTGGAGCTTAGATTCTACACGCCTCACTTGCTTCTTTAACTGCCTGTCAACATTAGGCGGTTCTTCACGTGTTTATTTTTTTTTTTGCGCGGCGGAAATTTGAAGTAAAGTTAATGAAGGCTTACAGCTATTTACAGAGTACAAATAGGAATGTACCAATATATATTTCCTTTTCCGTGTTACACGTTCAACTCACCTCTTTAGGGCGCGTTTGTTAATGATTAATAATGTAAGTTATGTTCCTCTTTTTTGTCTATATTACCAAGTCTATATTATTTATTTATTTCAATGCCGCAGCGTGTTTTGCATTGTTATTGTGGAAATATTTCACTGTTCTTTCATATATTGTATAACTGCAATGTTTTATGGCCACTATATAAATGTAATTTATATGGCGCTTGATGTGTTACCCCATGCAGCCATATTGTACTTAAGGGGGTCAGGTTACCTCAAGCCGCGTCTGTGCGACTTTTTTCCCTCATCCACATCCACTTACCACTCCTCTGTACATGTGTGTGTGTAAATGGAAATTAATAAATCAAATCAAACTCACTTGAGAAATTTACTGGTGCTTGCTGCTTGAGGAATATACATGACGAATCTGTTTGGCGAACTGACACAGGCTGCTCGGCCCAATTGTTTTAGTGAAGTATGCCTGCTGGACCGCATAGCTGCAGCCATAAAGAAGTCGAAGCGTCAATGATTAGTAGTATGGGACATATTGAAGATATCGAAATTCCCCCGGTGGAGGGTCAGAAATCAAGTGAAAGTATATGCAAGGCTTGTGGTGCTTTCTTTATGAATGTTTGCGATTGGATTGGAGCAAACTTAATTTGCCTGCAAGGTTCTCTTTTATGTACCGACGAAGCGAATAGTTATCCGTTTGTATAATTGAATAACGCTGGATCGAGACATGGTGAGACAGAAGGTGCTTGAATTTTCCTTTTGTATACAGGAAATCTAAGCTGCGGTGTAGTAGCTCGAGAATACTTTAGCCATTCCAGTTGGCGCTGTAAAAAACATGCTTTATGGTTTTAATTCGAAGTTGCAGTGAACTGATGGGTTTCGCGAACATAGCGTGCCTCGCCATACGGACAGTCGATTGCTACCGTTACGCGATCAGGGGTGTGCCATATTGTCGATAAAGGCTACTGATCGAGGGCCACTATGAAACATTTCATCACTTTCAATTGAGTGGCTCTCGATCTTAACAGCGAAACTTTTCTCTCAGGTGATTGCTACTATGGTGTTTGTGAATTAACTATGTAAATACTCTACATGACGCGCCGTCGTGATAGCAGCCATGAGCAATTCGTTTTTTGGAGGCCTGTTTCAGAGGGGGATGAAAGTAGCAGCAAACTTTTTCATAAAAAATGCGCGCCTAACTATGTTTTTACGCATTAATGAATGGCCATATTTGAATAGAACAACACACCAGAGTAATAGGAATCATGATGAGAGCTTCGCTGGGCAGTGTCTTTCTAAAATTAGATAACATGTTGACGCCAATTACCAAATTTTTCTTCCACGTAAAATGCAATGCCTCTCATAGCTAAATACTAAAGGAATGCTAAATGTTTAGCGAAGCATCATACACAACCTCGCGCGTTGAATTTGCAGATATTCTTTTTTTAGTCAAAATTTATCGATAGACACGGCGCATATATGCATTGCAAAACCTAGTAGACCCCTTTAACGCTACTTAGCTTGCGATATCCAAGCCGCAAACTTTCTGGACTCACACGCTTTTGAAGAAGAAACTGTGGTTAATGTATGGCAGCTGAAAGAAGCCGACGTATTCTTCAATACGTTAGGCTCGAGCCACCCATACCCCAAGCATACACGAAGGGAACGAGCGCGCGCGGCAGCCGAGCGAGCCGGAGCGAGCGGCGTCCTGGCCGTGACGTCACTCGCGAGAGGGCGCCACTCCTAATTCTCGGGGCTAATACCTGCGCGAGGATAGCAGAGTGCGTCACTTTGTCGAAGGCGCTTTCTAGGTCGAGCCCGAGGATGGCTTTGTTGTCTCTGGTTTCGCCGTCGATGATCTGATGTTTGATAAGTAAAAAATCTCAGTGCCCTCCCACTCTGTGAAGAAAGATGCCTAGGATATCTCTGTATGTGGGCCCATTAATGGCGAACTGCACCTCTGCCGTATGTCGGCCTCGCATTGCACTGTCTTCGGGATTGGCCTACGTATGGGGAGTACCTAAATGCCTGCTTCACCTCCGCCGCAGATCGGCCTGGCATGGCGTTACATTCCAGCTCAGCCCACGTATGGGGAGAGCTGAACGCTTGCTTCACCTCCGCTGCGGGTCAGGCTGGTATTACGCTATCTTCGGGATTTCGCTCTACACGCGGACGCGATAGTGGGGAAAGTAGCCCTTAAAAGAAACCTCTAGCTCTGGTGGTCCTATCTAAATAGATGTAAAAGGAGAATTCGTTCTTCTCCTCAACCACTGCATCAAATTTTACAAGGTTTGTTGCACTTAAAACAAAAACTTAAAGTCTAGTGACTGTTGGTTTAGAGTTTTTGATTTAGGTCATCGTTTCTTTATTCAAAATTGGCAGAATCGAAAATTTTCAGAAGGTGAAACCATCAAGTTTACAACTCTCTTTCGGCAATGAAAACTGATATCACAATTCTGTACATTCCATCTAACAGCACATCTAAAGCGGACAAAATTAATGTATTACGCATGAATCTAAAAAAAAATTAGTAATGTAGACATACAGCTTTTACACAACCCTTGTTCACAACGTAACGACTTCACGTAAGATATAAATCGGCATTATGGATTTGTCCGCTTTGAATTTTCTAAAGGGTGCTGCCTACAGAACCGCGATATCAGTTCTTGATACGGAGTTATTAATTTGTAAACTTTGTGCTTCTGTATTTTTCGGACTATCGAATTTTAGAAAATTTTTTATCAGAATTCAAGCCCTAAATAGAAATTCCGCTTGCAATATTCACTAGAATTTACCTTTCTCTCCCGAACCCAGCAAATTTCATTAAAATCGGCCCAGGGGTTATCTCAGAAAAGCGTTTCGGCGTTTTACATCTATTTGAATAGGCCGCGTCGGAGTTGGGCCAGAGTTAAAGCTTACTATTAACGACTTCGTTGTACAAAAAAATGAATAAAAGAAAAAAAAAAGACTCCTCAGCCGTCAGTATCGCTGCCTGAGATTTCGTCATGATGGCACCGCCACCATCGGCACGGCTCCGTGAGCAGCTGCCAAGCTGTTCACTTTCGTTATCTTCCTTCCCTCGGCGGCAGTGCATTGTGTTGATGCTAGCGACGCGCTAAATCTGCACTATCATTCCGTCATGCATCGCTTCTGCGACCAAGCAAACTTTCGGCGGCACACGTTCACTGCTATATTGACACTAATGGTATCTTCGACTGGTCGCCTGTATGCCCCGAAGCAGAGTCGGGTAGATCGGTCGTTTCCCGAGCTTAAAGGTAGGGGACAAGCGCGCAAGCCGAACGTGAGACTCGCTCTCGGAGGAGGAAATTGCTGATGCGAAACCACGTGACTACTGCCAACATCCGATGATTCGCCTATCGAAAGCTCTCGGCGCTGCCGGAAAAACCGGCAGACGTGCCGGCGGGACGAACGTTCGTAGACACGCCAGCATGCAGTAGCCTAGGTGGCAAGGTTACGGTGGGCCGTCGCCAACAGCAGCGACGCGGCACTGCGATGACGTTTCAATCTCGATGACTGCTCCGACGGCAGGGCTCGGAACGCCTCAGAGCGCTCCAAGATAGAGGAGAGCAAACGACCAGCAGAAGATGGCATAAAACTTTAAAATGCTTGCCTTCGAGAAAGCAGCATGAATAAAAATGGAACGCGACTATATGGCCATGGGGAACACGTTCACAGGGCCATACTATTGATGACAGCTTCAGAAAAGGCTAGATGTGGTCAGGTTGACTTTACAGGGTTGGGAGGAATGACTGACAGGCTTGTTGTTTCATTATCACATAAAGAACAGCGCTTAATGTTAGCGCAGTTTGTGTGTGGCTCCTCCTTTCTGTCCCTTCATGAAGTGCTGTTATTTCTGTGACTCTTCAGATGTTCTCTTTCTGCGTCAGTTACGTCTTCCAAGAGTGTTTACTTGAAAAATATTTTGTTTGCATGGCTCTTAAAGAACCATGTTTAGTCGAAATTTTTCCCTTGGCTGCATAATCTGGGGAGGGGCTCCAAACTGCTCATTTTCTTTAGCCACGTAACAACCATTACTGAAAATTTATTTAACGTAGCTTTGCTAATTACGCGAATAACCTCTCGACTTACTCCGCATCCAGAGGTTACCTATCTGAACACTCGAATGATAAAATGATGTTAACATTGTTTGTATCGTTTCAACAGTTTTGTTTCGTGCCGTAAAAAGCAGCCGGCATATTGATGGTACTGTAGACTTCCTGTAAAGTAAGTGTGAAAGATTGGACAGGTTATCTTGGCACAAATCAACTTCGTGAGCTTAAGCACATGGCCCAACCTTGCACGTCTGTCTTTACAACCGATTCTCATACATTATACAAGAAGCACCTCAGCGCTGCGGTACATCCCACAAGGTGTGCGAGAACACTGTGCGCGCTCCCGATTAGGTTTCTGAGCGTTGGTGGCATCAGGCTCGGTTTCCTGGCATCATAACGAATAAAAACAGCTCCCTGGAGGAAAGCATTGGGTACATTTTCAGTACTTTGTATCATCACGGATATGTACGTTAGAACGAAAAGTATTGAAATATTAAGGTGAGGGTTTCGCTGGATGTATTTTAGCTGTCTAATGATAAGATCTAAAGAAAAAAATACTCTGATTTTGCGACAAATAATGCTGACATGAAATATGAGCTCCGACACAGTACCCCTGGTGGAACTGCCCCTGGACTACAGGGCTACATTGAACCACGATATGCTGGTTTGATAAATACCAGTAATTGGAAAGTGGTTCGCTCTTGAATTTTCTGCATGTCGGCGCCGCTGTGCAGTGTTGGGGGCCGTTTTTAAACCAAAAGCACTTTGTTTCAGCTAATATTGAAAGCAGCTATATTCTTTTTTAGGGGGGCGGGGGGCTTTCTTTAGCGTCTTACCACAGTTCCGAAGTTATCAGTTAGCTCAAGATACGCCTGCATGTGTTTCTAATACCCAGTATGTTGCAACGGATTCAATAGCGAAAGAGCGTTATCTTATCAGATTGCGTGCGTGAAGCGAATACTGGGGCCGTATTCTGTAGCGGTTCGCTTTGGAACCGGTTCGGTCTGGCTCTTACGTCTGGATTACGTCACTCGGAGAAAGAGTGGAACGGGGTGGCGTGAGGGAAACCAATGAACGAGCGGCGGTCTGCCGGAAGATCACGTCATCATATTTGTTTGTACTTGGGGGACGGTATAGCAATGGAAAGATGTTGCTAGCTTGATAAAAAAAAACATTGGTTTGTATAGAACACTTGCAAACATAATTTCCAGTAATAAATGTGAACTTCTACTGGAACGGAACGGCTACTGGGAGTTGTAATTTTATTGGTGTTGTTTTCTTAATTAGTCGCTAGGTATAGTGTGCCATACGGTATACAAACAACTTGCTTCGATTTTTTTACGTTTTGGACTTATTCGCGCGCCGAAACCGAAACGATGTCGTCGCACAAGGACAGGCGGCTGGGTCCTTATGTTTCAACGAGGCAGCGCGAAATACTCGTTTCAATTCTCGAGGAGCACCCCTACCTAGCAAATGCGTCGTGTGTGTTGGGCCAGCAGCTGACGGCGGCTTTCTGTTGCGCCGTGGATGGGAATCTAACCCATTCTTTTTCTTTGCCCACAACCGTAATGGCCTTGGCGACGGCTGTAATGATCCGGCTGACCCACAAGGCTGCGACAGTGCAATCGCTTCTTTATTGCCGACGCACTGTTGAAAGCTCCCGGTGGCAAAAAACCGCAGCACGCATAGCACTTTCATCGTAGTGTAGACACCACGAAATCTTTGAGGTCCGAGATGTTCTTCTTGCTCATCGCAAAGACGTCGCACTGTGTCTTTGGAGAGCCTAAGATGCCTTCGAAACTCTTCTTCGGCCATGCCGAACGCGTCGCATCGTTGCCTCTCGTCGCGTCGTTGTCTTTCGGCGCTCGCCAGCAACACAACCAAAGGAGCCGCCATTGCCGTCTCTGTCTCGTCTCATCTAGGTGCCGGCTCGTCAGCTGGCGCGAGACTAGCCGGCAGCCACGGTTGCCCCAGCAACCCTCGACATCATCTCGCCACCGCGCGCGACCCTCGAGCGAACCACTTCTCCGCGGTTCCTCTCGTAGCAGGGAACCGGTTCCTTTCCAGATGATTGGCAACCTGTGTGACGTCAACAAAATTTGTCGTGCCGCCCACCAGGGATGACGACAACGAAGCGCCGACCAATGGCAACAGCCAGACCGAACCGGTTCCAAAGCGAACCGCTACAGAATACAGCCCCTGGCGTACATTCTCCATCACATTTAACATCCTTATGGTACGCCCACACTAGCGACAAAAACGCGCGCGACATGCCGCACGCGGCAAGCGCCCGCGCGGCCGACGCGCGCGGGCAAGTCCATAGTCGCGTTTTGCGGCACGCGGCAACGGCGCGTGGAGTCACGCGCTGTCTCGTTCCATTCGATACTTCTCGTGACAACGCGCTCTCCGTTCTGCCGATTTCGTGTTCCATCGGAAGTGTCTGTTTTCTTGTGCCACTGCCGACCACGCTCAGGCATGTCGGATACGGACGAGGAGCTAGTCGTAACTGTGAACACTGTAATACTTATTTGTGCTTTACCTGTGCGACGTCAACGTGCCAGAATGCGGACCAGAAGGTTTTGGGTGCGCCCTATATGGCGGTACAGGGACACCGTCGTCGTGTCATCTTTTCTTCATGTGTCCGTTCCTTTTTAGCGCTACCATCAGTTTTAAAGGGACACCGAGGGCCAGGCGTGTACTCTGCTTCCCCGCCTGCGCGCGAGAGACGAAGGATACTTCAGAGAGTAAGTGGGATCGATAACTAATTCTTCTATTAGGTGCATGCCACCTGCAGATCGTAGAGTCTCACAAATGATTGTGCCGTTTCTTGTAGCTACCTGCGAATGCCGCCGAGTGTGTTCGACACTTTGCTCGGTCTCGTGCGGCCCCTGATTGAGCGGCAGGCGACACCGTTCCGGGATCCCATTTCTGCTCATGATCGACTAGCAATGACGATACGGTAAGATTTATTTCAATCCTATTTCTTTCTGTAATGCAGGAATACCGAATGTCTATGCTACACTTGTACCGACACCTAAATGGAATCCTATTCACGCACGGAAAGCTTAGCGCACAGCCCGTGGTTTCAGTGCGAGATCAACGCACCGAAATGCCTCTGTCCCGTGCATTGGTGCACGCTCAAAAACCGTAGGCGACCAAAAATCCCCTCCCCCTCCCCCCCCCCCGCTTCTGCACGCACGCACACGCTTACTTATGGCGTGCCACATTATCAGTTCGTTGTTCTCGCACGTCAAGCCCGAGTTTATCATCATTCAGTATTTTCGGTTGTGCAAAAATGAACAGGCTAGTCAACAATTATTTGCCCAACTGTTTATGTTGTTATTGAAATTATATTTGCATTGTTAGTGTGGAATACCCAGATAATATATTGTAGAGCACAGTGTTGAGTGTTAATTTCAAAATAAAGGTTTATATGAATTTTTTACAGGTTCCTTGCGAACGAAGACACCTTCAGGAGCTTAGTTAGTCAGTCAAGAACTTTATTGAGGTCCTGAGGGGTCTAAGCCGTTGGAGATCGCACGCGGGAAGCTCCTTGGGCCGAAACCGTAGGCGACGCCCAAGTCGGGACGGGAACGTGGTGCCGCTCCGCCAGTTCTTGGGCCCTCTGGACGGCCTTGAGTTGCAGTTTGAGGTCCGGGCTCTTGAGGGCCTCTTCCCATTCGGGCTCACTGGAGAGAGGGCCCTCTGGTAACGCGGTACATTGCCAAAGCATGTGCGAGAGTGAGCAGTAGGGTTCTGGGCAGTCTGGGCAATTTGCCGCGATTTCTGAATGGTAGTGGCTTAATAGGCCTCGTGACGGATACGAGTCCGTTTGCAGCATTCGAAACGCGGCCGCCTGCGCGCGCTCGAGTTTGGCGTGCGGGAGCGGGTATTTCATTCTGCCTTTTCGATAGTGTGAGGTGATTTCTTGGTATGTGAGTAGCGGGTCATTAAACTGAATGTCCAGCCCCTCGGAGGCCGTGGGACCGTCGCGGCGGGCAAGTTCTCGCGCACGGTCATGGGCCGTTTCAGTGAGGTTGGGTTTTTGCGGGTGGATGTCTTTCCCCATGTGAGCGGGGAACCAGGAGAGGCACCGTTTGCACTCGTTTGAGCTTGCTCGTAATATATGCGCTACCTCTTTCGGTACGTTGTCGCTTTAGTAAGCCCGAATTGCAGCACGCGAATCCGTGAGGACATGGGTAAATGTGGGGTCTGCCATGGCGATGGCTACGGCTGTCTGTTCGGCTTTAGCGCTGGTGGTCGATTTAACCGATGCCGATGACCGTAACGTTCCGTTGCCGTCCACAACTGCTATCGCGAAAGTTGATGTATTGCCGTACTGGGCCGCGTCCACAAATGCGGTGGCTTCACGATCCGCGTCTGTGCGGTCGAGAATCGCGCGGGCGCGGGCCCGACGCCTACCCACGTTGTATAGTGGGTGGACGTTTCTGGGAAACGGTGAGACTCTGTAGTTGTCTCTAATTGCACTCGGTAGGGTAACAGCGTGCTCGAGATAGGGAGATGGGGAGACATTAGCTTCGCTTAGAATTAGTCTACCGGCTTTGGACGAGGATAGGCGGAGTATTTGCGCCATAGTCTGAGCCTCGATCACTTCGTCGATGTTGTTGTGCATGCCTAGCTGATCAACCTTTGCTGTACTTGCTCTTTCTGGAATGCCCAAGACCTGTTTGATGCTCTTGCGCATGAGTGTGTTCAGTTTCGTCTTTTCTGTTTTCGTCCAGTTGTGGGCAGAGGCGACGTAATTAATATGGCTCATAAGGAACGCGTGGTATACGCGCAGAAGGTTATCTTCGCAGAGACCCTTCCTGCGCCCTGAGACTCTGTGGATGAGTCTGATCATATTTTCGGTTTTGGCGGTTAAGTGTTTGATCGTGTGTGCGTGGCATCCGGTGGCTTCGATTAGGAGCCCAAGAATGCGTATGTGGTCGACTCGCGGAATCTGTTGTACGTCTCTTGTGTGTAGCGCGATCGGAAGTTCGTCTAGAGGAGTTAGGTATCGGACTCCTTGGCAAGACTTGCGATATAGTAAGAGTTCCGATTTCTTGGAAGATAGTTTCATTCCTGTATCTAGTAGGTACTCATCCGTGGCATCTAGGGCAGACTGTAATGCCTGCTCCATGTCTCCCAGGGAGCCTCCCGGGCTCCAGATGGTGATGTCATCTGCATATAGAGCGCAATTTACGTTCAGGATGTCTCGTAGTTTGTCTCCGAGTCCCTTCATCACTATGTTAAATAGTAATGGAGAGATGACTGAGCCTTGCGGTGTTCCGACGGAACCCAGCGTGTAGCAGTCCGACTTAAGTTGTGAGACTCGCAGTCGGGCTTCTCTGTCTTTTAGGAAGGAGCGCACGTACTCCTGAAATCTCTGGCCCAGGCCGAGGCCTGCCACAGACTCCAATATGAAGAGGTGCGAGACGGTGTCGAATGCTCTCGTGAGATCGAGGGCGAGGATGCCTCGAACGTCTCTTGTTTTAACGTCAAAGACCTGTCTTTTTAGGAGCAACATGACATCTTGCGTGGAAAGGTGGCGTCGAAACCCTACCATGTTGTGTGGGAGGAGTTCGTGTTCCTCAATGTAGCGTGACACTCGGTTTTGAATGACGTGCTCGGCTACTTTACCCACGCATGAAGTAAGAGAGATATGGCGCAAATTGTCGAGGTTAAGTGGTTTGCCGGGTTTTGGGATAAGGACCACCGTGGCCGTGCGCCATTGCGTTGGTACCTCTCCTGTTTCCCACACGTGGTTGATGTCTTTAATGAGTAGTGTAATGGCCTGGTCGTCTAAGTTACGTAACATTCGGTTAGTTACCCAGTCGGGTCCTGAGGCCGACCTGCTGTTTAGGTTGTGTAGCGCCTCTCGGACTTCTGCTTCCGTGAAGGCAGCGTCTAGTTCGGGAGTGGTTTCGCACTTTATGCTCGGGTAATCGTTGGGGTGAGCGTCGCCTAAGGGAAGGTAACGTTTGGCGATTTCTGCCAGGAAGGACTCTTCTGTTCCCCCTTTCGCTTTATGTAAGTGTAAAAGTCGGTCTAGCGCGTGGCTTTGATTATCCTTTGTTTGGCTGTCCCCTTACAAAAATTTTTATAGTAAGTCCATAGACCTTTGTCTATGAAGTCTATAGACTGTCTATAGACATTTCTTTAGACTGGTCTATAGACAGTCTATAGATTTATGGCCATACACTGTTTATAGACTGGTCTATAAGAAGTCTGAGTTTTTAGACTGTCTATAGACATTTCTTTAGACTAGTCTATAGACAGTCTATAGACTTATGGCCGCACACTTTTTATAGACTAGTCTATAAAAAGTCTGAGTCTATAGACTGTCTATACACTGTCTATAGACTGTCTGTAGACTTATGGCCATACACTTTTTATAGACTAGTCTATAAGAAGTCTGAGTCTATAGATTGTCTATAGACTTTCGATAGACTTATGGCCATACACTTTTTATGGACTAGTCTATAAGAAGTCTGAGTCTATAGACTGTCTACAGACCGTCTATAGACTTATGGCCATACACTTTTTATGGACTAGTCTATAAAAAGTCTGAGTCTAGAGTGTCTATGGATTAATTAAAATTCATGTTTGTAGACAGTTGTCTGCATAATGTCTATGGGCAAGTGCATAGGCTTACAGTTCTACTTTTGTAGACTGAAGTCTATGGAATGTCTACAGACAAATGTATATATACTATAGACATTCTATAGACTTCAGTCTACAAAAACAGAACTTTATAATCCAATACACTTTTTTCTATGACATTCTGCATACACTTGCCAACAAACATGCATTTTCATTAATTTATAGACACGCTATAGACAGACATTTTATAGACAAGTCTACAAAGAGTGTATAAGGCCATAACTCCATAGCGGCTATCTACAAGTTAGTTTTCATTTTTCATTACATGCGGTAGCAAAACGTTTTGAATGTATTTCATTTCATTTTATAGATATGAAACGCATGGAAATGCATGGAATGTAGATATTATGCATGTGCACCTGTTCCTTTTCATCTGCACTTATGCATTACCGTTAGTAGATTAATAAAGCTCCTGAACCAGCTGTACTTTCATATATGTTGCATAAACAGAAAGAATTTATATAGTGCTGAATCATGCAGTGCAAAAAATAAAACAAATGCACCGGCAATGCATTAACCGTTTTTATTGCTCGATATAATACATGAATTCCTTAAATTCTTGTCTTATGCTATTATGGAAACAGATTAAATATTTACACTACTCCTTGGCAAGCATGGTCGCCAGGCTGGCCTTGACCTTTGTGTCATTAGTCCCAAAGGTGCTGCAGGTGTATGCTGCAAATAAGTACATGCAGCAATATGAGGCAAAAATAACAGATGTGTATTCTTTGTATGTTCATTAAGCAGCTGAATATATTTACTCAAACCATCTAAGTCAATACTTAATGCGGTTTAACTATGACTAATGGCTGCTTGTCAATACAAATCAGTACCTTTATGCAATGTTCTATTGCATGGTATGGTGAACAATTAAACAGTCACAACTGCTGCTCGTGTCAGCAACAGTATGTTCCCTTTTATGACAAGTTCATATATGATGCATTAATGTACTTATCCCAAATGGTCCCTATATTTATTGCGGAAACGTTACCCAGTTGGGCTGTCTGTACAGTTTTTTTGGCTGGTAGTTAAGTATGCCCGTGCAGAGGGATGTTTTCAGAAGACGTGACTGGAATATTCCCAGTATCATGCCTAAGATTGTAATTAATTTTGCTTAGTACACATTGAAACGTATTTCTCATACTTTTAAATGAATGGGTCATTGGCCATAACTTCAAGAGATGGCAGATGGGTTGATTGTATTGATATGGTACCTTAATTTCTTGCAGGTAATGAGGCCTCTTGGGCATGCTAACAGGTTTCCAAGTTAGGTATACCACATGAGCACCCGAAATACCACACGAGCACTTTGTGTCATGGCACGACAGATATGCACCTCCTAGGAAACAGAACTGATAGTATAGTTCGAATGAATTCTATCACAGTAAATTATTTAAGGTGCTTTGAAAGATGAAAATTTTTTCTAGGCTATCGAGGTTCAGGACGTTTAGTTAACGCAAAAAAAAAACATATTGAGTAAGAAATGCCTTGTCAGTCTGCTTGACTTTCTTTTTTTTCAATAAATAGAACCAATTTCCCACAATTTTTATGAAGTGAAACGTTTTAAAAATATATTTAACACAGAGACTCTCTGGAAACTTTGACATGTAACAAGACAGCATACCTATGTGGCCAATTTAAAGTTTCCCGATCTTTTTCCAAGCCTTTCCTGGCTGTTTTCATGAAAATTTTCTGGCAATCTATGACGCCTGCAGCTTAAGTGCAATAAAAAATACTATGGTTTAATGCTTGCCAAGTAGTGCCAGTCCATAATATTTAGATAAAACGAATAACACGTCAGTCACTTAACATGTAGTATTAGATGCAACTGACTTGAATCCCTTGTTTAATAAAGCTGACAAGGGCTTCGGCAAGTTCGTAATTGATGGCCACACGAGTACAGCACGGAAGACACAGAGACACGCGTAAAACAAATGCAACAATGTGAGGGAAAACTATACAATTACAATGAAAACAGAGGGAGCAACAATAATAATCATAATACTGTAGCGAGCATGCAGCCCTCAACCGACAGAGAAGACACAAGCAGGAAAAACTATGGAAGACACCGCTCCGGTTCCTTCCCGAGACTGCCAGGGGAAGCCGGTCGCCAACGCTCCAGGTCCAGGTCCAGGACCAGATCGTGGACGAGATCAAGGTCGAGGTCCGGTTCGAGAACTAATCGAGGGGGAGACGGGAGCAAAGCACAGGTGAGCTGGGCAAGCGCGGTCTCCGGCACTGCTACTCAATCGCCTAAAGTTAAAGGGTCCGCCCTAGAACAGGAAATGACACAGATTAGAAACTTGTTAGAACAGATTACCCGAGAGAATGCAATGCTTAAAGATGAGATCAAGCAGCTTAGGGCAGAAAACGCGAAGCTTCAGCAAGAAAAGAATGGCAACGCACCCTCCGCCAGTACGACGTCGACGCGGAGTCGGGCTCCAACGCCCGTTCCCACGCAAGCGAACGGAGAAGCACCACCACACAAAAGGAGGGCGCAAGAAACGGCTGAAGAAAAGAGCGTCTTTGCAATCAGCGAGGTTATGGGAACGTTTAAAGGAATGTTCGATGGGTTACAGCAACAAATCACAAACATGTATGTAGATATTAAACAACGATTCGATGGATTAGAGAATAGAGTAGCGGCACTAGAAAGCACACCAAAGGATATTAGGCCAGCAGGCGCAGGACCGGTTAAAAGCAAGCCGTATAGCAGGCCGAATGCGCTAGAAAATAGCAAGGCCACCGGGGAAGAACAGATAAATCAACATGGCGCCGCGTAACCAATACGCGATTTGGCAATGGAACTGCCGCGGGTATCGTCGCAAGCGAGGAAACCTGCAGCAGTTCATAACAAGTAAGGAGGCGCCAGATGTCATCGCCCTGCAGGAAACCGGGGGGATCGCAAAATTGTCGGGGTATAAATCGTATAGTGCTTCCGGCGAGAAGGCAACCGTCACGACGCTCATACACAGAAACCTCTCGGCTGTCGAGCACGATACCGGTGTGCGTGGCATAGACCACGTCCTGATTGAAATAATCCCCTCCCGTAAAGAAGAGGGAAGTCTATTTATTCTGAACATATATAGTCCACCCCGGCACAAGCCCAAATTCGGCCCACTCTTCCGCAAAGTGTTGAGCGTAGCGCACAAGCAGGCACTAGTCGTGGTCGGCGATTTTGACGCGCCACGCGCGGCTTGGGGATGCAGCATAGAGAACATTAAGGGCCGAAGCCTGTGGGCAGACGCTCAGCACGAAGGCCTAACGCTCATAACTGACCCTCAGGCACCAACCAGAATAGGAAACAGCGTAACCAACGACACGACACCAGATCTCACATTTACGAAGAATGTAGCAATTTCTCAATGGACAAACATGCAGGAAAGCTTAGGTAGTGACCACTACATCGTCGTCACAACGGTACAAGCAGGCCCAAGGAAAAAGAGGGGGAGAGAACTGAAGCTAGTAGAATGGGACTCTTTCCGCAAAATCCGACAAGATGATGCCGAAGACACTATAACGGACATAGATAAATGGGCAGAGAAACTGCAAGAAAACATTAAACGAGCTACCAAAACTGTTCCAGAGGAGGCAGGTATAGAGGAGATGGATAGCAGATTATTGCACATGTGGGAAGCGAAAGGTAGCATGCTGAAAAGATGGAAAAAGCAAAAACATAATCGAAAATTAAGGAAGAGAATTGTGGAATTAAACACGGAAATCGAGATATATGCACATAGGTTAACCCAACAGAAGTGGGAAGCCACGTGCGACTTGATGGAAAGGCAGATAGGAATGTCCAAGACCTGGAACATTCTCCGATGCCTCTTGGACCCCGGAAGTACAAAAACCATACAAAGACACAATCTACAGAAGGTTATACACAGCTACAACGGCACAGAAGAAGAGCTCTTCCGAGAGCTCCAAAAGATGTACGTTGGAGATGCGGATAGAGAAGTACTTCCGGATTACCTAGGTAACGAGAATCGAGATCTTGATACCGCTATTACGGAGGCAGAAGTCAGATATGAACTGACCAGGCTCAACTCGAAATCTGCACCAGGACCTGATGGGATAAGTAACAAAACACTTAGAAACCTCGACGATGTATCCATCCGAGCTCTCACGGAGTACATGAATAACTGCTGGGAGCAAGGCAGCATTCCAAGTCAATGGAAATCAGCCCAAATTATTTTTATACCAAAGACTGGAAAGAAACCACAACTGACGAACTTAAGGCCCATATCCCTGACATCCTGCGTCGGTAAACTCATGGAACATGTGGTTCTCACACGTCTCACGAGATACATGGATGATGGAGGACTTTACCCACATACCATGGTTGGATTTCGACCAAAGTTATCGACGCAGGATATTATGCTCAAACTAAAACATCAGATCATAGATGCGGGTGAGAAAAGTCTAGACACTAAGGCCATACTAGGTCTCGATCTAACTAAGGCCTTTGACACCGTCACGCACAAGGCCATACTACAAAATCTCCAAAAACTGGATGTAGGACGTAAAACATACGTGTACATCAAAGACTTCTTGACAGATCGTACCGCAAAGATTTCAATTGGAGAATCCAAATCGGACGCACTCAAGCTCGGTAATAGGGGTACCCCGCAGGGTTCAGTCCTATCTCCCTTTCTATTCAACGTGGCAATGATTGGTCTTCCTGCGAGACTCGAAAAGATAGAAGGACTCAGACACAGCCTCTACGCGGACGACATCACCCTTTGGGTGGCGGGTGGAAGCGATGGGCATGTGGAAGAGATCCTTCAAACCGCAGTAAACACGGTAGAAGACTACATCAAAGACAAGGGACTGAGATGCTCCTCGCAAAAATCAGAACTTCTGCTCTATAGGCCCACATGCCGGGGTCGAAAAAGCATTAAGGAAAGGCCGGGCATTGTGGTCACAGTAGAAGGCACCACAATACCGATAGTGGAGAGCCTGAGAATACTGGGACTCCGCATATCCGAAAACGGCCATAACGGAGAAACCATTAGACTACTTGACAATAGTGTTCAACAGACAATCAGACTAATAAAGCGGATATCCAACAGGCACTATGGCATGAGAGAGCACAATCTCATCCGATTAATAGAAACTTTCGTAATCAGTCGTATTGTATATGTGGTTCCTTACCTCAAGCTCTACGCTGCGGAGAAAGCCAAGATAAACTGCATTATTAGAAGGGCCTATAAGCAAGCCTTGGGACTTCCGGCAAATACGTCAAACGAGAAATTCTTGGCGCTCGGCGTGCACAATACATTAGACGAACTTATTGAGGCACAGAGAGTAGCGCAGTATGAAAGGCTTACGCAGAGTTTGACGGGGAGACACATCTTAGATGACATCGGAATAACCTACGAAGCACAGCACGGAGTGCGGAGAGACATCCCAAGGAAAATAAGGGAACATCTATCAATACCCCCACTCCCGAGAAACATGCACCCGGAGTTTCACCAAGATCGAAGAAACGCACGAGCGAGAGCTCTCCACAAAAGATTCCGTGATGCCAGGGACGTGGTCTATGTGGACGCGGCGGAGTACGCAAATGGACAGAGTATGTCGATAGCTGCTACGAGTCTAGAGGGTGACTGCAGAGTTAGTGGGACGGTGAAAACATGGAATGCAGAGGTGGCGGAGGAAGCTGCCTTAGCGCTGGCAATAGCCTCCACGGAAGCCAACATCGTAGTAAGCGACTGCAAGACAGCAGTCAAGAACTATGCAAAAAGAAGAATCTCGCCGGAAGCACTCAAAATTTTAAACAACTTTCGTGAAGATCGCGACATTCACATTATATGGGCACCCGCACACTCCTCCCTTCCCGGGAACTAAATAGCGCACAACCTGGCTCGAGAACTGACAGGCCGAGCAGGTGACACGCAACAAATACTGGGAACGGAGAGAGACCGGATGACCAGCTTTAACGATATCACCAAACACTATAAATTGGGAAGGGCCCATTTCCCCCCGGCACACACGTTAAATAGACGGCAAGCGACGGCATGGCGCATCTTACAAACAGATACATATCCGAACCCGGTGGCCTACCACCGCTACTACCCGGACCTTTACACGGATAGATGTAGATTCTGTGAAGAAAGGGCGGACCTACAACACATGGTTTGGGCTTGTCCTCGTACACCCATACAGAATAAAATAATTAAAACCGGAGAGCAGTGGGAGACCGCGTTGCTCAGCTGTGCACCGGAAGACCAACGCAAGGCAATCCAGCAGGCCGAAGATGCCGCCAGGGCCCAAGGGCTCGAGGCCGTCATTTAGGTAGAGGCCTAGGTCTCACATCTGCTGTGCACAAATAAAGTTTATTCCTCCTCCTCCTCCTATGACTAAAGACTACATGGCAATATTAATCAGTACCATTATGATGTTTCATTATATTACAGTATGATAAGCAGTTAGACAACCATAATGGTCGCCGGTGTTAGCAACGGTACCTTTCGTTTCAAGACAGGTTCATGTGACACACAGTGTACTCATAAAAATAAAAGAAATGTGAGAATCCCAAACGATTCCTATAATAATAATTGTTGAAACAAAGATACCCTGCTGGACTGTGCACATTTTTCAGGTGTTAATGCAATGTGCCCGTGCCGATCGAACATGCTCAGCATACTGACTGCAGTTTTGAACAATCACGTTAACATCTGCAAT
Source organism: Dermacentor albipictus (assembly GCF_038994185.2). Lineage (NCBI taxonomy): Eukaryota > Metazoa > Arthropoda > Arachnida > Ixodida > Ixodidae > Dermacentor > Dermacentor albipictus. The sequence goes on along the minus strand of NW_027225576.1, from coordinate 2,574,678 downwards.
TTATTTCCGCTTAGAACAGTCTGCATTGTCTCTTTTCTCATACTTCGAGATGAATACATTTGCCACACTTTCAGTAGAATGCACATGAATGGGGGCGTACTGATCAGGTTACTTATCAACTAAAACAAGTTACGATCTCTTAGGTGTGTTAATAAGGGTAGAACAAATGCAATGTCCACTGAATTATTTGAATAATCTGTGCGTTATCTACTAAGAAAAGACCACCAAATTGATAATCTGGCTCTTTTTCATTTGTACAGCGCATATAGTATGCAGTCTGTCCAAGACGACGGCACTACATGCAACAGTAATGAAAACCGGAACACTTATTGCGCACGACAAGGGCTTCATACCGTGCACGACTGGCACAATGCGAATCTGCGCCAGCAGCTGCCTAGAGATTAAGAGCACGTAAACTGCATAACCCCGAAGCATCGAAAGGCGCTTAACGCTTTTCATATAGCTCGAAAGATAACTTCTGCTGCTAAACTGTTTAAAAAAGAGACAAAAAACGAATCTTCCAACTACCGTCAAACGCAATGCCTTCAGTCTGAACGGTGTAAAGGTGCTTCGCGGAGCGACTAATTTATTGTGCTCCAATTTTTTCGGCTAAGTTGCGAAGCTGTGAGTGAATGAGCTTATCGCAGGTTTCATGCTCCAAAAGCGTTTGTGGTTGCATATAAATAGATTGGGTGAATCTAGAGATTTTCGCTTGACATTTCTTCAAGTCTCGTGTTTTGCTTGCGGTAACTTCCCAAAATTATTTAGATTGGTTGCCAGAAACCTTAAAAATACTGCTACTTTTAAACAATGCGAAAACGGCAGTGCCCACACTGCTGATGCATGCCCCGCAAACACGGCCTTTCATCCGAGTACGTTAGCAGTTATTCAACTATACGTGTCTGCCAGAACATTCTTGATGCTAACACAATTTCGAGATATATACGTAAAGCGTGTCACGAGAATTTCACTACACATGCGGCGCAGCATTCATCGCGGCCGGATCAAGCGCCACGAAATGAGATCTACCACACTGGCTGCCCAACATACACAATCCGCTTAGTGGTAGCTCAATATCAAGTTAAAACATGGTGTAGCTTCCTTCTTTACGCACCTAAACTATTATACTAAAATCAACAAGCCCGAGCGATCGCTCGCCGTAAAACATTCCGTATAGTAGAAGCGAGAACAAGAGCGCGTTATGAAACCATGTCAACGACAAACCGACACTATACCCGAGTCGCCTGCGCTACATGGAGCCGCTTCGCGCTACGAAATGCGCTCACATAATCATGAGCTATTGACGCAAAACATCTTTGCTAAAGCTTACCGTTCAGTGTAGTTGACGTGTGATGCCACAAAGATGACACGCATACACAGACACCAACGTTCAGGCGGACACCACACACCGGTACAACCGTTTACGTGCCCGGCGCACTCGTTGAGATGGCGCACCGCCGCGCATGCGCAAGATCTCCAAGCATGCGCAGGAGCTCCGCGCGCGAGGGCGCGCGCACTCGGAGGAGTGTGAGCGCCTTTTCCTCCTTCATTTTAACGTGACAGCGTTAAGGAGCTCGTGTCGCAGAAAAGCCGGTGTCGTCGGCGTCGGCGTCCGCGGCGTTGACCGTGAGCGATAAATCACGGCAGGCACTTCATAAATAAAAAGCAACTTCCAAGATGTGCTGGGTGGGAATTGAACCAGGGTCTCCGGAGTGTGAGACGGAGTCGCTACCACTCAGCCACGAGTTCGATGCTTCCAAGCGGTACAAACGCGCCTCTAGTGAATGCGGTGTTGCCTTCGGAACTAGCCGTGGAAAGTTATACTGCGGTGTATATCGGTAATTATGAACATGTAACTTACAGAAGTCGCAATTACACGAGTAGCGAAGTGCGTTTCCGCTGCATTTCTTCTGCGCTTTCCGCATGCGCAGAGCCATCTTGCGGCAAACACAGAAGACCCCCTCCTCTCCATGTACGGCGCTGCCCGGACAGATGGCGCGCCACGCGCGCATTGGAGCTGCGAGGACCGGTGCGAGGCGGTTCGCAGCCCGGACTCTCTCTCCCCTGACAACGCTTCGCCTTGCTCCCTCTGGAGAATCAAGCGTCCTTCCTTTCTTTAGATCGCTATCTGTCTATCTCTCTGCCCGTGCCGATCACGACGTTTGGCTGGCGTGCATCATTTCCCCCTCCGAGATACCGAGTTCTTCGGTTCGTTCCGCTTGCTGAGGCGCACGTTTCGTTGCTGCGCCGAACGCCGCGTTGCTCGACCATATGGCTCGACGCTCACCGCGTCCGATGCGGGGCACCTCGTAAGTGATGGCTGCCCTGTAGCCCATTGTCTTACACCCTTGGCGGGTCGACGGGAACGCTGTTGCGTTCCACTCTTGAAGGCGAAGCTTAAGCGTCCTCCAATTTTTTTTTCGCTCTCTCTCTGCGCTCGATGCGCTCCGGAACGGGTGGCTTATTCATCTTTATCACCATTATTCATCTTTTTTCGTGGACGAAGGAAATGCGCTGGCAGGTTGTATGACAAACGCTGTGGGCTATCGTATGAGACTGGAACGCTAACTTGAATGCGCTGTTTGTAAAAGTCATTACAGGGCCCTTCACACGTTTCAGACGCATTATTGCCAGCGTCGATTAGTAATACAGCGTACTTGTAGCATATCTTCCAGCGTACCACCAAATGTGATGCCCGCACGTATGTTAGTGCTAATTTTCTGTTCCGGTGATAGGTCAAAGCAATCACTACAGCATTGAGGTACTCATATGCGTGGCTGCCCAGGCATACCGCCGGCGAAATACTGGGTGGGCTCTGATGATTTGGCACCTATTATAAGTGAATGAGAAACTTTGATGGGTTTATAGTGCAGGATATCAGTCAACAAAAAACCGCCCTATGTTAGTGACGCAGCCGAGGTATGAAGAAAATGTGAAAAGTATCCGAGAATCGGACGACACACAACGCGAACACCACATGCGCGACATCGGTTCATCGCACATTCACAAAGTCCGCGTTGTCAGCTACAAACATTACGAGTGTCCTTGCTGTTAGCTCGATGCCTGTTTGGAATCCACTTGTAGCTGAAGCTGGCGTTCATAACAACTATTATAACAATTGGATCGGCGTTTTGCTTTCTTCATTCTATTGCCGCAAAAGTGATGCGACAACTGTGAAGACTGTCTTGGGATTGCCGAGAGCGACTACGTTGATCATATCATGTGGTCAACAAATGCGGAGGTATACACTATGTGTATACTAATGTCTACAAATAGGCTCTACAGCAATCTCAGCAGTATACAACTTCAGTGGCTTACATCAAACGCAGCTACGTATTATCCACCGGTACCTGCGCTTGGTTACAGCGTACACGGGTTGGGCCCAGATTAACGATGTTTGTCTATTGTTAATCTATAGACATGCAATACCACGACAACTCAGAGGCTGACCAGGTGGTGAATTCACCACCTGGTCTGCCGGCTTTCGCGACTTATTCACCACCTTTGCCACATCATCACCATCTGACCACCATCATCACCATCTTCACCAGCTGGTCTCGCGAAGTGTACGTCCGAGAAGCAGCCAGGTTTAGGGCCTTCGGGTGCCTGGAAGACCTTTGTGACTCGGACGTTGCCTGTTCCGCCGCGATCCTCGTTCGGTGCAGCTGCACCGAATGACGACTAGCAGTCTGCACGGTTTGCCCGCCGCGCCGGGGTTGCACGCGGTGCCGGTCGCGCATGAACCAGTGTCATATCATCGCCTTCGCAGAGGGCGGGGAGTATGGGAACTCGGCATTACATATTATCGACTTTCTTATATAGACATTCAATACACCAGGAGAGAAAAAGAAATAGAAACCTTAGCCGACTATTATTATTAACTGTCTAATATAGAGAGTCTATAGACAGAGTATGGACAAAAATAAATAGAGACTGTATCGGCTTTCGTCTATAGGTAGTCCATATAGAGGGGAAGCAGACAAAAAAGAAACAAACACTTTACGGAATTTTTTCTATAGACCGTCTATAGACTGCGCGCAGACAAAAAGAAATAAAAACCTTATTGACTTTCGTCTATAGAAAGTCTATAGACAGAGTATATGGACAAAAATAGACAGAGACATGTACCCACTTTCGTCTATATGTAGTCCATAGAGGGGAAGTAGACAGAAAAGAAACAAACACCTTATCGACTTTTTTCTATAGACCGTCCATAATCGACGAGTAGACGAAAACAAATAGAAACCTTATCGACTTTCGTCTTTAGAAAGTCTGTAGACAAAGTATGGACAAAAATAGATAGAGACCGTACCCACTTTCGTCTATAGGTAGTCCATAGAGGGGAAGGATACAAAAAAAAACACCTTATCGACTTTTTTCTATAGACTGTCTATAGACTGCGAGTAGACAAAAATAAATAGAAACCTTATCGACTTTCGTCTATAGAAAGTCTATAGACAAAGTATACCCGCCGTGGTTGTTCAGTGGCTATGGTGTTAGGCTGCTGAGCACGAGGTCGCGGGATCGAATCCCGGCCACGGCGGCCGCATGTCGATGGGGGCGAAATGCGAAAACACCGGTGTACTTAGATTTAGGTGCACGTTAAAGAACCCCAGGTGGTCGAAATTTCCGGAATCCTCCACTACGGCGTGCCTCATAATCAGAAAGTGGTTTTGGCACGTAAAACCCCATAATTTAATTTAATTTTATAGACAAAGTATGGACAAAAAGAGATAGAGACTGTAATCCACTTTCGTCTATAGGTAGTCCATAGAGGGGAAGGATACAATAAAGAAACAAACTCCTTATCGACTTTTTTCTATAAACTGTCTATAGACTGCGAGTAGACAAAAGAAATAGAAACCTTATCGACTTTCGTCTATAGAAAGTATATAGACAAAGTATGGACAAAAATAGATAGAAGCTGTATCGACTTTCGTCTATAGGTAGTCCATAGAGGGGAAGTAGGCAAAAAAGAGAAAACACCTTATCGACTTTTTTCTATAGACCGTCTATAGACTGCGTATAGACAAAAAGAAATAGAAACTTTATCGACTTTCGTCTATAGACAGTCTACAGACTTTGTATCAACAAAAGTCCAAATCGATAGAATGGAAAGGTCGTCTATAAAAAGTCTATAGACCTTCTATAAACAGTCTAAAGTCATTCTTGTAAGGGTCGTCTAACATGCGTTTCAGGAGGTTCCACTTACCTCCGGTCCGCATGCGGCCGTCGACCGCCGAACATAGTTCCTGCCGTTGGAGTCTTGTGAGCTCCGTACAGTATTGTTCGCTATCTCGGTTGAGTATCGCGATGCCTTTGCGCAGACGTCTGTTCAGACGTTGCTTTCTCCATCGCGCAAGTATTGAGGCCTTGGCCTCGAGTAAGTGTGCGAGGTGAGGGTCAACCCTTGGGACCTCCAATTCCGTTTGTATGGTTTTCGTGGCTCTAGCTACGTCGTCCTTTATCGCAGAGAGGAGCTCTGCGAAGGAATAGTACGTGTTCGTGTCTTCCTTCCGTAACTGGCGGAAGCTATCCCAGTCTGTAAGGGTGAAAGACCGGGGTGGGGCCGCCGTGTTTGGTATTTCTGTGCGTATGACGAAGTGATCGCTGCCCAGGTTCTCTTGCGTATTCGTCCATGTGTAGCTTGCTACATTTCGGAGTAACGTGAGGTCCGGCGTAGTATCGCGTTGTGTCGACGTACCCAATCTGGTGGGGAACCGGTGGTCCGTCACCAGGGTGAGGGACAGGTCGTCGATCGCGCGCGAGAGGTTGTTGCCGCTAGGCTTGATTTTGGGGTAACCCCACGACGGGTGGGGGGCGTTGAAGTCCCCTGCGATAACGAGTGGTGAGTTTCGTGCCAATGATGTGGCTTTAGTAAGGATCGCGTGGAAAGATTGTTTGTAGTGCGCGGGGGAGCTGTAGACGTTTAGTACAAAAATGCTTTGTTTTAAGAGTCGGTTAGGTACGAGCTCGATTAGGATCGCCTCGATGCGACTGGTTTTCGGAAGGACGTTATGAACGATATGCGCGAATTTTCTATTAACGAGCGTGCCGATGCCTCTCCTGGCGTCCCCTCCTTTTTGGGAGACGGGGCTGTACCCTGAGAGCGTGAGGGTTTCGCATAGGGTTTCTTGTAATAGTATTACGTGCGGCTTTTTGGGTTGAATTTTGAGGTACTGCTGCAGCGAGGATTTGCGTTTCGCGTAGCTAGCGCAATTCCACTGCCAAATTTCTAAGGTGTCCCGTGTCGGGTTAGCCATGATGGTTTTGCGGGGGATTTATTGGTGACGAGGGGTGCGTCGTCGTGTCCATCTGTTGTGGCTGACTAGCTTTGTTTTTAATTTTTCTGGCGACTTTATTTTCGACCACCTCTACACGATTCGTTAGGATACGAATACTTTCTAGGTTCTCTCGCGTGAGGCGCAGAATTTCGCCTAGGGTGTCTTGCGGTGCATTACTCTCTTCTTCCGTCTCTGGGAGCGGAGGCGGCTTGCGTTTGGCTGTGCTAACTTTTACGTTTGTCTCCTGGGGTGGTGCTTGTTTGGGAGCTTTAAGGTTTTGAATCTGCTGTTTTGCGTCATTAAGATGCGCTGTAAGCACTTGTATGGTGGCCCGGAGACCCGCTAGTTCCTGTCGTAGGGCTGTGACTATCTCGCTCTCATGCTCGGGCAATGAAGACCGCGTTACCTGTCTGGTAGATGAAGCGTCCCGTTGCTGCTGCTGGTGATGTCTCCCTCGTACTCGGTCGGCCCACGCCAGTTCGGTGTGGCCGGATGTAGGGCGCCCCCTGGAGCAGGACCGGCTGTTGCGTCGTCCCCTGGAGCGGGAGCGGCTGCTGCGTAGGGCGCTGCGGCGCTCGGGTGTCGGCGTGACCGAGCGACTCCTTGTGGTCGCTACGGGAATGCCCGAGGCGGCACTCGAGTCACTGTGACTGGCGCCGCTTGGTCCTTGAGAGCGGCTACGGCCGCGTCGGTTGCGTCTGCGGCGGCGTCTCTGTCGCACGATGTAAGGGACCTGAAACTTGCGCTTGCAGTCCTTGTCGGCGGTGGGGTGCGGTCCGCCGCACAGGCTGCAGTGAGGGGAACACTGGTGATCTTCCGCTGGAGTTTTGATGCCACACTTCCGGCACCACGTCGTACTGGGGTTAGGGCAGACATCCGCGCGGTGACCGATGTTGCCACAGTTGTACCAAACTTCTGTGTGTCTGCGAAAGAGTGTGCATCGAACAATGCCTGCTCCGCAGTAGATGTAATTTGGTACTTGCATTCCTTCGAAAAGGATTGTCACAGCTGTGGTGTTCTTGATTCTCTTCACCTCCAAGGCGTGGGGGTTGCGTTTCGTGACGATCAGTTCTCGGAGTTGGGAGTCGTTGAGCTCGAGCTCAATGCCTCGGACTACGCCTTTGCAGGTATCATCGGGTGGCGCCGGGTATACTGCGACCCGATACGTAGTATCTTTCATGCGAATTTGTTGCACCGTGGCGTAAGCTCTTGCATTACGTTCGCTGGGGGTGCAGATGATGAAGATATTCTGAGATACGTTGGGGCAGATGGAGTCTTCCGTGAGGTCTTGAGGAGCCAGGGCTGCCGCCATTGCCAGGGCTTGCTCAACCTGCACTGGTGTAGATTTGGCCACGTTAAGACCGTCTCGGGGTCTCACGATTATACGGAACGTGTATACGGAACGTGTCCCTCGGTAGCTGATCATCATCATCGGCTCCAGCACCTCCGGCCACTGGTTCGCTCGGGAGCGGGTTTTTTCTACCTCACAGCAAACAATGAGTGAGTACAGCTTCTAATTTTTGTACTCCTCTACTGTGAAGTGTTCGCGCACATCCTGGTAGTGAAAACCGCTCGGAAATCGGCCGAGAAATAGCTGAAAACCTCGCTTTGAGATGTAAACAAGCAGTGGCGGCGGCCATTACCCACTCAAGAAGCAGTTTTGCTCATAACTTCTTCAAAAGAAGGTAAAACCTCTAACCGAAGATTCCCTGAGAGTCCCTGGCCATCCTACTAACCGAATCTAACCTTTAAACCGCTGGAGAAACCTGAAAAAACGAGAAAAGAGTGCCGGAAAACCATCGTCTTCCCGCCAACACAGGGCGCCGCCATCTTGGATTTTGCTCTGTTTCAGACAAAAACAGCTGAAACTCGGCCAATTTTTGTCGTAGAGCAATAATTCGGCTGTCTTTGGATTCAGAAAAAAGAGAAGATAGTCGTAGGAAAACGCTCCGGTCTCTCGGAGTTGTGCATCATTTAAAACGGAAGCCTTGTACCCCAGGGTTGAAAAGCTGCACCACATTGTTGCCATCTTACTTCCCCGAATTCCGCTAAAATTGGTGGAAGTGTTTCTTTTTTGGCGAAAACGCTGCTAGCGCTTTTCTGAGCCCACTGGAACCCTCAGACGCCCCATCGAGACATCTGGCTTCCACAACTCGCCCCAGGAGTGCAAGTTAGACTGACGTCCTTCATAAAGATGGCGGAAGTGCTCCTTTTTGACGGAAATGCTACTAGATATTTTCTGAGGTCACTGTACCCTCAAACACCCCAGTGTGACAATTGCTGGCGCATTTCGGCAACGGTGCGTAACGCAGCCGACTGTGTCAAGAAAACCTTGGAGACGACACTAAGAAGGAAAAAAAAGAAACAGCGAAAGAACTGAAAAGCAGCAAGAATGAACAGAGGCAAAGAAGAAAAAAAGAACGAAACTGGCCTCTACAAAGGAGACCAGCAAAGGCCAGGTTATCCGGGTAAGATGACAGTGCTCGGACCCCTGCCCAAGAGTCAACGGTCCCCGACCTTGAGTGGTAACACTCAAACGCAGAAAAGCCAGAACGAACCTTCAAAGAAAACCAAGGCTAACAAAAAGAAAAAGGAAAAGGACCCATCAAGACAAGAAACGGATCTAAAGGTGACAAGACAGGAGGAATCAAGCCAACCCGACATAGGGTTAACCTCCACAGTTTTTGATGAATACCAAGAAAATGAAACTGGAGGGTGTGAAGCAACTGAGGAGAAGGGAACAAACGCAGAAGCATCAACAGGAAAGGAATTCTCCGACAATGAGGAATCCCAAAGGCCATCACATGGGAAAAAGGGTACCACCCAAGAAGATAAAGTGGATCACACAGAGGAAGACGTAGCTTCGGTAAACTCGGAAGCTACAAACAAAAAGGCCTCAGTTCTTGCAAGGCTAACAAAAGCCGACAAGGCCACCATGAAAGCATTGATTAAAATCTCCAACCTTACAGGTGGAAATCAGGAGGTCGCTTACCAAATCGAGGCAATCCTGACCGAGCAATCAAGACTGAAAACCCTCGTTATGGAACAAGCGCAGGAACTCGCATTCCAAAAAGGAAGAATTGAACAACTTCAAAAGAGGAACACCGAACTAGAACAAAGAGCAACAGGGAAAGAACACTCCCCAACTCCGGGTCAGAGTGAACCAACACCAACTCAACGAACTCGGAAGCCAACATATGCAGTCATAGTTAGCTCCAACTCTTTACAGAAGAAAGAAATGACGGAGCTAATCAAGAAAAAAGTTGACCCCCTTCACACAGGCTTAGAGGAAGCTACAATGCGGCCAGGAAGAGAGGGAATCATCATGACAACATCATCCAAAGAAGCATCAGACAAATTGATGCGGATCTTCGAAAAAGATAAAGACTTGAGGCCATTGACAGTCAAGCTGCCAAAAGAGAACAGACTACACGTCAAGGTGGTTGGAGTTGATGAGGAAATCGAAACAGAAACCCTCCCTGAGAGGATCATCTCCCAGAACCGCCGGAATTGTTGTCCAGAGGACATGACTGTAAAGAAGACCTGGAAAGGAAAGAACGGCAAGACAGTCATCCTTGGTCTAAATTGTAAAGGGGTAGAGGCAATGGGCTCAAGAAAAGTCCTGAACGTGGGCTGGACAAGATGTGCTGTGTTCGACCACATCTTCCTTCCACGTTGCACTAAATGCGCCTCATATGGACACACTGCATTTGACTGTGATGGAACACTTCGCTGTGCAAACTGTGGAAGGAGCGGTCATCATCAACAAGACTGCGAAGCAGACTCGCACTGTAGGATATGCTCGTTGGAAGGCCTGGAGGACACAGACCATTCCATGATGGCATGGGAGTGTCCCACGTACATGGACAAATTACAATCTGAAAAAAGAAGAATCCTGTCGCGCTTGAGCTAAAGCGCAGTTAAGTAACCATGGCTATCATACTAAACACGTCAACACAAAACACCCAGAATCGCGGAACATGATGATGGATATTGTTTCTTGGCGCAAGGGCCAGAAATGGCCAAAGAGCGCCATGACATTTGATTATGAATGGCAATGAGTATCGTTGAATATGGCGTGAAACGACTGGCTGTATATTGGCCTAAAATATCCGCTATAAATAGTGTAAAATCTGTATCTATTAAAATAATGCCAATGAAAAGTGAGTTCTATGGTTGTAAAAGTACGTTGTGAATGAGTAGATACTAAAACGTGTTAATTTATAGCAGCACCAGTGCCTCTGCGAAGCCCTTCAGCGCAAGGGCTGCGAGGCATGTGCTTTGTGAGTGATTCCATTGCAGCTACAGCCTCTAGGCAGAGGCTGTGCTACAAGTAGCCTGGCCAAATAATGTCTATTGTATTAGTTTCTTCTAAGAAGTTCAGTACTAATTTAAAATTAAATAGAGGGTCATTGCCTAAAAAGAAGACTGGGTGTAAAGGCACATTATGACGGTATAAAAATGGGAAGAACTTTTTTCTCTCCCTTTCTAATAATGGGCACTGAACGAGAACATGAAGGACTGTAAGTCTACTGCCACACCTAGTGCATGTTGGAGGGTTAGTTCCAGTTAGAATGTACGAGTGAGTGCTATAGGTATGCCCAATTCTTAATCTACAGAGCAGTACTTCCTGATGTCTTGTTGTTTTCTCAGAAATCCAGTTCCCTATCTTTGGTTTGATTAAAGTTTGTTGGATACCTGAGTGTCCCATTGCCTTTGCCAATATTTCCGTAGTTTATATTGTAAAATAGGCTTAAGGTCTATGTAGGGTACAGGTATATTGAAGTTTGCGTCACAAAAAGCTACAGATGTAGCCCTCTCGTCAGCAGCTACGTTGCCCTCTATGCCTCTATGGCCAGGCACCCAACAAAGAACAATTATTTGGTTCGACATGTATGCTGAGCATAGAAGGTTGTAGACTTCATTAAGGATAGGGTTTTTGTGTTTTCGTAGACTTGATATGCCATTAACAACGCTTAATGAATCTGAATATGACAGCCTTTATTATACCTGTTTGTTTTATATGTTTCCCAGCAGAGAGGATCGCGTATGCTTCCGCTGTGAAAATGCTGGTGTTTGGATTTAATGCACCGGACGTTGAGAACGACGGTCCGAGAGCTGCATAAGCTACACCATAAGTTGACTTTGAAGCGTCTGTATAAAACTCCGCGCAGGAATACTTAGCCTGGAGTTCGAGCAAGTGTGAATGTATGTGTACCTCAGGCGCATGTTTTGTTCATGCGACGAAAGACATATCACACTGGATATTCTGCCATTCCCAAGGTGGTGCAATGTTAGTGGGAGTCATTAGGACTGTTTCTCGATGTTGAATACCAGTTTCATGAGCTAGTTGTTCTAAGCGCACAGAGAGAGGAGCTCGAACAGATGGGCGGTTATGGTGAAGTCTTGCAGAAGATAAGTCAAGGACTGTTGAGTGACACGGATGTTCGTTATTCGATTTACATTTTAAAAAGTAGGAGAAGCTCAGATACGTTCTGCGCAGATGTAACGAGCATTCGTTCGCCTCCACATACAGACTTTCCACAGGGCTTGTCCTAAATGCGCCTGTTGCCAGCCGTATGCCTAGATTGTGGACTGGGTCGAGGATTCTGAGAGCACTATCCGATGCGGATTGGTAAACCATGGCTCCATAGTCGAGGCGTGATCGTACAAGGCTCCTATATAGGCTAAGCAAACACCTCCTGTCACTGCCCCAGTTTGTTCGAGAAAGTAGCTTCAGCAGGTTCATTGTCTTCAGGCACTTCGCTTTGAGATATTTCAAGTGTGGAATAAAATTAAGTTTTGAGTCCAAGATAATACCTAAAAATTTGTGTTCAAGGCTGACCGACAGTCGTTGTCCATTAAGGTGAATAGTGGGTCCTGGTGATATGCCTCTCTTGTTTGAGAAGAGAACACATGTGCTTTTTTGAGGGTTAAATTTAAAACCATTTTCTTCTGACCACTTTGAGAGTTTGTTTAGGCCGAGCTGTAGCTGCCTCTCGCAGATGCTAAGATTGCACGATCTAAAAGCTATCTGTACATCGTCTACATAGACCGAGTAAAAGAGTGTGCGAGGTATGACGGTGTGTAAGGAGTTCATTTTCACAATAAAGAGAGTACAGCTCAGCACTCCACCCTGCGGTACACCTGTCTCCTGTACGAATGATCGTGACTCCACATTGCCAACTCTAACACGAAACGTTCTGTCAGACAGGTAGCTTTCAATAATGGTCAGCAGGTTGCCACGTATACCCATTCCAGAAAGATCCCGAAGGATCCCAAAGCGCCACGTGGTGTCATACGCCTTTTCCATATCAAGGAACACAGAAACGGCAAGCTGTTTGTGGATAAAGGCTTCACGGATGTACATTTCCATGCGGACAAGCTGGTCTGTCGTCGACCTGCCTTCCCTGAAACCGCATTGGTATGGGTCTAATATTTTGTTGGTTTCAAGATAGTGGAGCAAGCGTTTATTCACCATCTTTTCAAAGAGTTTGCATAGGCAGCTTGTCAACGCTATCGGTCTATAACTGTTTGCCAAGGAAGGGTCCTTACCCTGTTTCAAAATGGGAATTACAATGGCCTCTTTCAAGACAGAGGGAATCTGGCCAGAAGGCCATATACCATTGTAAAGAAAAAGAAGAGTTTTTAGTGTTTCAGATGGCAAGTGTTTTAACATTTCATATATTATGCGGTCAGAGCCTGGGGCAGATTTGTTGCAGCCGTTTAGTGCTGCTTGAAGTTCTGCTATGCCAAATGGTCTATTATATACCTCACATTTTGAAGTTTTTCGTACTAATGGCTGCCGTTCTATTCGTGTTTTATGTCTTTGAAATGCGTCAGAATAGTGTGACGAACTGGATATGCGTTCAAAATGTGCGCCTAGATAGTTCGCCTGGTCTTCCATACTATCTCCCTGTGTATTTACTAAGGGTAGCGAGTAAGGTTGTCGGCCTTTCAACCTGTGCACTCTATTCCAGACTTTTGTCTCATCCGTGTAAGAGTTAATTCCTGATATATATTTTTGCCAACTCTCTCTTCTAGCTTGTCGGCGTGTTCTCCTTCCCTGAGATTTGACATGCTTGAAATTAACAAGGTTTTCTGCAGTTGGAGAATCGCGGAGCAACCCCCATGCTTTGTTCTGCTTTTTACGCGCGTTACGACACTCCTCGTTCCACCACGGAACACGGCGCTTGTTAGATGATCCCTTTGTTTCTGGGATACATTTTGTTGCGGCATCAATCAGAAAAAAGGTGAAGTATCCAACTGTACCTTCTAGGCTTAGAGCACAGATGTCAGTCCACGATATGAGAGTAATTTTTGAGAACTGTTCCCAGTCGGCTGAATCAGTTTTCCACCGAGGAAACTGTGGGGGACATTCATTCATCTTCGGTGTAGACAGAATTATCGGGAAATTGTCGCTACCGTATGAATTTATAATAACATTCCATTTAAGATCAGGTAAAAGGGTGGGAGATGCAATACTGAGGTCTATAGAGGAATAGGTTTTATGTGCAGTATTATAATATGTGGGTGCCTTACTATTCAAAAGGCATGCACCAGATGAAAAGAGAAACTGTTCAATCAGTCGACCTCGCACATCGCAATGAGAGTCGCCCCAGAGGTTGCTGTGTGCATTTAAATCTCCTAGAACCAAATAGGGTTGGGGTAATTGATCTATTAATTTATGGAATTCATGTTTATGGAGCTGATAATGCGGAGGTATATACAGAGAGCAGACGGTAATAAGTTTGTTTAGAAGTATGGCTCGAACGGCCACTGCCTCTAGGGGCGTTTGTAGTTGTAGATGTTGGCACGCTATACCTTTGTCGATTATAATGGCTACACCGCCAGATGATGCGATGGCATCATCACGATCTTTACGAAAAATAACATAATGACGAAGAAAGCTAGTGTGTTTAGATTTAAGATGGGTTTCCTGTACACACAGCACTTTTGGAGTGAGTTCGTAGAGAAGTTCTTGAACATCATCAAGGTTTCTGAGGAGACCTCTGACGTTCCACTGCATAATTAGCGTGTCCATAATGAAGTTAATTTGGTGCTGTGTGTACGGAAATAGAAGTTATGCCTTAGATTACAGAGCTCTTTGGAGGCCCTGTAACCGGGGTTTTGCTTTTTCTGAAGCGCTCGAGGGAGCCTCGCCGCCACTTAGGCGCTTGTTGCGCCTTGGGGGTAGGTGTAGTGTCCATTGCCTCTAGTGAGGCGCCGGACACGTGCTCTTGCGAGCGAGAAGTTACCAGCGAGGGTCCCACCTTGGAGGGCAAGACCACTGCGCCCACCGGCCCGGAGGTCGATGGGGCTCCCTGAGGGATTTGGCTGCGCCGGCTGTTGCCAGCGCTGGAAGGGGCCGGGGAGGTTGGGGCAGCCTCGGCTGCGCCCACCTTCGAGGTCGTTGGCCCCGACTGCTGTGTTGGCGTAGCAGCGTCAGCTGCAGCCGCCGGGGGGGCGGATGGCGTCACTGCCGCCTCACTGGGTGTGGGTCCGACAGCCGCCGGAGACCGTTGTGGCGCTGCCCCCTGACGCGCCACTTCGGCAAAACTAGCCTTAGGAAGGTATGCAACCCGCCTGCGTGCCTCCTTGAATGATATGTTTTCTTTTACTTTGATAGTGACTATTTCTTTTTCTTTTTTCCAAGACGGGCATGACCGCGAGTATGCGGCATGCTCGCCATCACAGTTCACGCAGTGTGGAGCGTTTTCGCACGTTTCAGAGGCATGGTCACGGGAACTACATTTTGCACATGTCTGGCGGCCTCGGCAGTTCTGTGAGCTGTGGCCGAATCGCTGGCACTTAAAGCATCGTAGGGGATTTGGAATGTACGGTCTCACTCGGATTTTCACATACCCTGTCTCAATAGCGTCGGGTAGGTTGCTTGAGCCAAATGTAAGTATTAGGTGCATGGTATTGATTTCTTTTCCGTCACATCTTATTTTGATTCTCTTAACATTGATCACGTTCTGATCGTTCCAACCCTCTAGTAGTTCAGCTTCAGACAATTCTAGCAGATCAGCATCCGATACAACGCCACGGGTAGTATTCATGGTACGGTGTGGGGTCACTGTGAGTGGAACACCCCCAAAAGATACAAGTTTGGACAGTTTTTCATATTGTTTCTGATCGCGGAGCTCTAGGAGAAGATCACCGCTAGCCATTTTCGATGCTTTGTATCCGGGACCGAATACTTCCGTCAGAATTTTCGAGACAACGAAAGGCGAGATCATTCTTACTGTCTTCTCAGGCTTATCAGAGTGGATGACATGAAAGCGGGGAAAGTTCTGTGTACGATTGCCAGAAAACTTAAAGACATCTTCGGTGCGCCCTCGTTTCTGAGGGCGATCAGGAAGTTTGGGGAAAGAAGTTTCCATGAAAATGTATAAAATTCGGCAACAGCGCCGACCGCCCACCACGGAGCCCAACGAGGGGACGCTGCAGAGCTTGCATGCAAGTCTGCACGACGCCAGCCGTACGCCGCCACTATAACCAAATATGGTGTACCCAAGATTGGATAGCCACACAGGGTTAACCCTTGCCGCCAAGAAGAAGGAAGTAAATAGAAGAGAGAAGAAGAAAGGAAAGATGTAAAGTGAGAGATAAAGACGAAGGTTTGAGAAGAGAGAGACAGGAAAAGGCGACTGCCGATTTCCCCCGGGTGGGTCAGTCCGGGGGTGCCGTCTGCGTGAAGCAGAGGCCAAAGAGGCGTGTTGCCTCCGCCGGGGGGCCTTAAAGGTCCGAGCACCCGGCATTGGCTCAACCCTCAGGATCCCCCTTTCCCCGGACACGGCTAAGCCGCGCACGGCTACACGCGGGAGGGTCCAACCCTCGTGTGCTCGGGTCCGTGGTGTCGCAACACACCAAACGCCTGCTTGCGCAGACGCCCCTGCGGGGAGAATCGCGGAACAATTGACATCATACAAATCAACCTTGCACGAGCATATAAAGCAACCGAATCGTTAAAGCACTATCAAGAAAAAAATAAACACGACATTTCGATCATTCAGGAACCTTACACGTTGAAACATAAAATTATTGGGTTTCCAATCAAGCACCGGGTCATTGCACATGTAAATAATCCTAAAGTTCCAACCATTATCCACAATGAAAAAATTTCAAGCTTCCCAATAATAGTAGAAGATACGATACTAGTGATAAGAATACAGATAGATACGGAAGAATTTGTATTAGTTAATTGTTATTGGCCACCACATGACAGTATGCTTAGACATCTTAATAGGCTAGAGAGCATACTGCAAACGGTCAAATTTAATAAAATAATTATATCGGGCGACTTTAACGCCAAAACAAAATTTGGGGAAGCAAAACAAATGACGAAAGAGGAGAAAATATATTAGATTTAGTCATAAGGTATAACCTAGCTATACTAAACGATAAAAATTCCCCCCTACATTTAAAACAACTAGAGCCAAAGGCTGGATAGATTTAACAATAATCAACTCAGCATTTGCCTCAGGTACTATAACATGGGAAGTCCTTAAGGACTTTAATAACAGTGATCATAGGTACATAAAAATACAAATGGGACACATAAAAGCGCCAGACAAATATGGCATAACGCTTAAAGGTAGGCAAAAGATATACGATGCACTGTTGGAAGATCCTTGGTTTGCAGAAAATAGTGACGGGTTCAACAGTATACAAGACATAGAACATAACTTGGCAATTTTCTACAAGAAACTAGAGAACCTGGAGAAAAAGTACACGAAGAAGTTAAAACAACCATCAAATAAAAGAAATTCTTGGTGGACAGTAGACCTAGAAATAGAAAGGAAACGAGTTCGAGCATTGAGGAGGCGATATCAAAAGGCAAAAGGAGACATTCGAGAAATTTACAAAAAGGAATACTACAAAGAACATGATACTTGCAATCATATGCTTAACAACGCAAAAGACAAGAGTTGGAACGAATTCATTGCTACCACATCCAAAAACCCATTCAATCTGTTCTATAAGTTGGCAAATGACAAAATCAAAAGAAAGGTAGTTTTAACTACTATAGAAAAAGAAAACGGCGAAAACACACAAACATTACAAGAAACGATAGAATATATTCTGGAAAAACTATACCCAGTGAGAAGGGAAGAGATAAACTCAGAATACGAGGATATGGAAAATGTACAAAACAAAGACATTGGCATTGAAGATGAGGACGAAAATGACAAAACAGAAAATGCCCAAACAAACGAAATAGGCAACCATCCAGGGCAGGCACCAATAATTGACCCACCATTTACGCTATCCGAAGTTGACTCAGTCATAAATAACCTCCGTAGGGACGTAACCCCAGGTCCCGATAATCTTCAAACCCACTTCATACAGGCACTATATAAGAAACACAAGATATTTTTCATCAATCTTTTTAATGCGTGTTTAAAATTCGTACACTTCTCACAGATTTGGAAAAGGTCAAAGGTCATTCTAATAAATAAAGCTAATTCAGAAGAAAAAGTTGGGGCATCAAAGTACAGACCAATAGCCATAAATTCAATTTTAGGGAAAGTTTTAGAAAAATTGACGAAGGACAGACTGTACTTTTTTACCTTCAAGAACAATCTCTTGCATCAAAGACAGTTTGGGTTCAAACATAACACCTCCACAACCACCGCTCTTCTGTAAATTAAAAAAAGAATAATTCAAAGTAAAATAGACAAGAATAATTGCATTGTGATATCACTCGATATCAAGAATGCGTTTAACGCAATTCGGGCAGATATTATTTGAAATCTATTGGAGGAATTGAAATGTCCACCGAACTTAGTCTCAATAATAACAAAAGCACTAATAAACCGAGAAATCATATACGAACAAGATAATATTAAAATACACAGAACACTTGCAATGGGATCACCACAAGGTTCGCCTTTGAGCCCTTTGCTCTGGAACTTGATGACGGCAAAATTACTAAATATTAAATTCCCAGAGGGCACATACGCTTTAGCATTTGCCGATGACATTTCAATCGTGGTCAAAGGCAAATCGAGGAATGAAATAGAGCAGAAGGCAAATAAAATAACCAATAGTATAGACAAATGGGCAACTCAAATGAGAGTGGAATTCAATGCTGAAAAATCATACTTCATTACAATAGGCAAACAATACAATAGTCATCCCCCACAGATAAAAATAGGAGGAAAAAGAGCCAAAAATGTAAAGGAAATTAAAATACTAGGCGTAATATTTGACGCAAAACTTTCTTTCCTTCCTCATTTAGAATATATCAAAAACAAAGTGACATATCTAACACACCAGCTAAGTAAATTCACAAGGAAGAGAAAAATTATTCAACAATCACAACTAAAGAAAATATACACTAGAGGCATAGAAAGAATGATAGTATATGCCAGTCCAGTTTGGTATAGTCAAAAGACAATAATAAATAAAAAACTGAAATCAATCCAGCGAATTCCCCTCATTCTAATCACAAAAGCCTTCAGAACCGCATCCAATATTTCATTAAATATACTAGCAAACATTCCGCCAATCTCTTTAACAATAGAAAAAGAAATAGAGGTTTACGAAATACTTAAACAGGGAAAAAACTTCACTTGGAAAGACAGAATATTCACACACACAGACATAACAGACAAATATGATCTGTGGGACTTCCACCCAGCAGAAAATCTTTCCTTTCCATCAGTAAGCGAGGAAGATAAAGTAGATCTTAAGATTTTTACAGACGGCTCAAAAAAGGAAGAAAAAGTAGGGGCAGCATTTATTGTGTATAATTCGACAGGACAAACAATAACAACAAAACAATTTAGACTGCCGTCATATTCGTCTAATTTTGAAGGAGAGGCAATGGCAATTCTTAAGGCTGTTGAACACATCCAAACAAATTACACAGCGTTGACATGTCAAATTCTCACAGACAGTCTTTCTTCCTTACAGGCATTGAGCAACCCTAAAAATAACAACCCATTCATAGTAATGATTAAGAAAAGATTGAAAGAAAATTCAGAAAACAGTATAGCATTTGCATATGTAAAAGGACACAGTAAGAATAAAGGAAACGAGGCGGCTGATTTACTTGCAAAAGAGGGAAGTGAGCACGGAGATCCAATACACTTACCAGTGACGAAAACATTCATAAAGAAACAACTAAAGAGTTCACTAAAAGAAAAATGGAATAAACTTTGGCAAGAAGAGGGGAAAAATAGTTATGCTTTCCAATGGATAAAGAATTGTAAACTTATTCCTGAAGACTTTATACCTACTTATTATACTTCCCAAGCGATTACGGGACATGGGGAATTCCCTTTCTATTTCGAACGATTTAATATTAGAGCAACATTAAATTGTGGGTGCCAAAAACCTTGTTGTAGTTTTGACCATTATCTTGAAGATTGCGAACTAGTAAGAAATGAAATAGGTAAATTAGAACACCATTTAGGGAAATCACTAGTAAAAAGAAAACCGGAAATAATCAAGAACGAGAAAACAAGGGAACTTTTAGACCAAATAGTCAGGAAAGTTAACGATAATATTTTGCAAGTATAACAACATTGAAAATAGAAAGTCACAACATATATTTTGTACACAGCATTAACCAATCATATTCAGTTTGCACAGGCCGAGGGCAGAACGTCCAAGGTGGAGGGAGTATCCCCTGCCGCTCGGCCGTGCAAAGAGTTACACTTACACCAATAGAAATTTTATCTACACACACTCTGCCCCTCTTCCCCCCCCCCCAAGAAAAAGAAAATGAAAAGAAAAAAGAACTAAGAAAGAAAAGAAAGAAGAAAATGAAAACAAAAAGCATACATATATTTCATTTTATTTTATTTTTATTTATGTTTATGATCTATCACAGCTCAAGCTTCAGCTACATACTAAAGGCTAAATCCTATATTCTACAAACATAAACCATAATAAAATAACAAATGTTTACTACATTAAATAATAAATCTATTCTTAAGTTTTACCAGGCACAGGAAAAGAATGAAACCAACCACGGAAGACCCGGCCAAGTATCCAGAGGAAGACCCTCGCCAAATCAAGTCAAGCAAGTAAAGAAGACAAACTTGTCAGTCAAGAGGAGTTCAACTTACATTTTGTATTTAGTTAATAAGTACTGTTTACTCAATAAGGCCCGCACCCCGCCCGTTCCCTTGGCCGTGGACGCTGGTGGTGATACGCTCTACCTCCCTTTTCCTTTTCTCTTTACCTATACCCCTAATAAATCATTTCTCAATCTCATACCTACCTTATCTCGCTTTCTCTTCTCTTCTACCTTCTTTCACAGCTAAATATTTATTCCTTTATTTTTTAACCAAATTATATTTTTGGCCCTATGCCATTTTATTTTATTTTTTTATTTGGCTTTCCTTTTCCACCTGCGATACACTAGTGGTGCAGGTTGAGGCATTTCTTCACTTTGCCTCTCTCACTTCCTCCTCCTCCTCCCTCGGTAGCTGAGGGAGTCTCGAGGTAGCGACGAGGCGCTGGTATGCGCTGTTCGGTCCGGCGGTGCGATCGCCGTCCCTTCGTCTGCCACGAGTACTTGAACTTGCTCCTTGTGGTTGACTGGCCTTTCCCTTGCGCGATTTGCGGTTATATGCCGCAATCCAGCCCGGGTCATTCGCATCTTCCGGCGATATCGTCTCACCGGTGACGATTTCCATGGCGGCAATGGCTGACTTGCGGTGTTAGGCCTAGGCCTACTCGCCTTTGAACGACGAGGTTGAGAATTCGAATGTAGAAAATGTTGAGAAAGAATCCACCCACCGAAATAAATCCGGTATCCACGGAATCCGTGTAACTTCCTGCTTTCGTTGGTACACAATTCACTTCGATTTAGCGTGAATAACCTCGTGACATCATTGATGATATCGGGAGCCGATGTTTGCACGTCCGCACCAGTCGGCGCCCCACTACCCATTCCTCAGGAGCTTATCGTACAATTTTCTAACAGGGAGGTCAACGCCATGTGAAATTGTCCGACAAACAACTTCCGCCCTTTGGGACGTTCTCCAGTCAACATATTTAAGGTTTCTGGCAACTTCCCAGGAGTGGCTAAAGGTAAGCAGAGAAGCTGTGTAATTTATGTTGTCTGAAATCTGAGTAAACAAGGTATAGCAGTGGTTTCTAAGGATACCGTGCAATAGTTCAATATGACATCGTTCTGTATCGCGAGTTTGTAATGGTCGAGTACGTAATATGGGAGATAGGTTTGCCTTTGCTATTTTCAGATCGCTGCAGACATGGAAGAATTTTGGCACTTTCCCAATTGCATAGGGAGCATCGACGGTAAACATGTGCACATCCAATGCCCAGACAACTCAGGATCGATGAATTTAAAGTATAATAAAACATTCAGTGTGGTCCTCCTAGCTGTGTGTGATGCACTATACAAGTAAGTCAATTCTTTCAATGCTTGGAACTTTACTATGTGGCTTTCGTCAGCTTGCACTCAAGAGGTCTCATGTCACCACAGCAAGCTCAACTGTCAGTGTGCTCCAATTTGCAACAGAAGTCTTTGCAAACTTTGTGGTTATTATAAACTTAGAATACCAAATTCAGTACCCAATTCCGTAGGCAACTGTAATATAAATAGAGAATGTACAGGGGTGTATTCTTTATTGTACTAATGTGTGTCTTCTTCTAGGTTCACCTATGTAGACATTGGCCATTACGGCGGTGAAGGTGACAGCGGGATCTTTTAGCGATCACCTCTGCTGGAAGTGCTGGAAAAGGGTTTGCTGGGCATTCCTCAGCCTAGGAGCATTGGCTCTATAGGTCCCATTCCATACCACATGGTTGGCGATGAAGCTTTTCCGCTGAAGCCATTCATGATGAGGCCCTATCCAAGACGAGGTCAGTTGGAAGTTATTTCCACTTGATATCTCTGCCTTTAACACACTCATTATGCTGCTTTTCTAGTAAAGTACGGTGTTCTGATCCTTCTATAATGTTCATTAAAGCTACATTGAACTCTGCATGTAAATTGCAAACCTTTCAGTTGACATAAATCAGTGAGATATAAGTTTGCACGATAGATAACACTGGTTTAGCCACTTCGCACATATAGTAAAATGAAGAATTGCTTGAGGTGTACTGTTTTCCTTTTTCTCAGAGCTGCAGAAGTTTAGGAATGACCCAGCTCAGCGGCAAGAGTACCTGAAAAGGGCAACATTCAGCTATCGCTTGAGCCGAGCAAGACGGTTGATTGAAAACGCCTTTGGAATCATGTCAAGCAGATGGAGAATTTCGCGACGACCATTTCGGGCATCGGAGGAAACGACACAAAATATTGCGAAGTCATGTGTTGTATTGCACAACTTCCTCCTAAGTTCGCCGCAATCGCGATCTGCATACAGCCCACCGGGTTTCGCTGATCATGAGGACTGGGAAGGCAACATTGTAGAAGGATCCTGGAGACCTGGCAGTGACACTCTGCCGGGCATAGGGGACCTCATCACTATGTCTGGTTATCATTCAGCAAGGTAAACTATCTCGCAAGTGAAAGCATGCACAATCAGGATTCCCTTGTTTGGCCACTGATGGTGCTGCATTTTGTTGCTTTTGCAGGACAGCTATGGATTTGCGCAACCACTTGGCAACATACTTTATGAAT
This sequence comes from Dermacentor albipictus, assembly GCF_038994185.2. NCBI lineage: Eukaryota > Metazoa > Arthropoda > Arachnida > Ixodida > Ixodidae > Dermacentor > Dermacentor albipictus. Next base: position 2,551,785 of record NW_027225576.1, on the reverse strand, counting down.
GAAGGACGGGTGCCATGGCAGGAGAGGATAGTGACCCGCGCGGGAATACAGGTAATGATGCAGATTTTAATCATTTGCTCAAAACATATTTTGCAGGCGAAAAATTCACAATGCTGCACAAATTGGAGAGCATTCTTTATTGACGGAATGTAGCACGGTATTCATTCGGGCAGCTCCATTTCGGCCTCAAAAATAAGTGAATGGATCTTAAATAGTATCTCTGAGCGTTTCCTTGCCGGAAACTTTCGCAGCTTTGTGGCCATCCAGTTGGCCGCCTCCTGGCATTCGTCTGGTGGGCTTTCGGTCCTGGGTACTCCAAGCTTCCTAGTTCTCTAAATTCTGCTCAGTGTGCTGCTGCAGCTACCCAGTGCTTCCTGTACAGCTTCTTCAAATGAGTCATTCTTTCTTCTTTTACTGTAATGACAATGCCGCAGTTTTCATGGGGAGTTACACACACATAAAATGTTTTGCAGGAAAAATGAACAGCAGAGCTACCGAGACTGTGCTGTCGAGGACAGTCGCACTTGGGAAGGCTGCGCTGGCGGCTGGGCTCTGTGGCACTGTTGGACCTGGGTGACGCATGAAAAGAAAAATATCATCTGTTAAGAGAGATACAATGTAACATGCCTTGAGACAAGCTCACCCGGAAGATGCTGCAGCCTCAGTCGGGGTTGGACTGAGCAAGCTGAAATACATAGAGAATGTGTTTCGATGAGACAACAGGATATGAAACGTCCAGTATGTGGTGCACAGCATTTTACTACCAGCAAGACAATTTATGCAATACATTATCCGTCTTTGTAAGTAATAAACTATTTCATTTAGCAAGTGTGTTTCATGCATGTGTGTTCTATGATTGATCATTCACAATAAGTTCACAAGTACCCACCCACAGCTCTCTTCATCCTCTGAATTGAACACAGGTGTTCTCCCAGAGCATCTGCATTGACATCAACAAATAATAAACAGAAGTACGCAGACGTGATACATAGTAGTGCTAAGAAAATGTGACAAAGCATACCTTACATCCAGCACTTCTTCAGCAGGCGACGGGCTAGGCCAACTGCATATAAGATTTATCTATGTTGAAGGAATATTTGTCAGAGTACCACATGCAGGTCCCAGTAGGTAAACAGAAAGAAACAAAATACCAGTCGCCTGCAGCACTGGTGGTTGGCAGTGCCTCTTCTGCCTGCTGCAGGTGTCTGTGAGGGCAGGAATAATTATGTAAACACCTAAATTAAGCATTCAAGAACATAGTTAAATATAGGATCAGCACCTACCCATCTTGTGGCAGTGGGATATTCGTGGTTAATCTGGAAAGCAACCACACAGCGAGTATTGTATTCCACGATACACACACATAGGTTAACATTTCTCAATTATGCGCCTATATGCAGTAATAAACGCTGTCCTGCATCGTACCGTAAAACCCCCGAGGAACAAAATAATGAAACGTAAAAGTGAGAGTAATTTAATAGTTTTATAATAACTGCTTCGATAATGTCGCCTATACGAGAGCAGTGAAATATGAGTTTGCAAGCACGGGATATCGCAGCCATCAGACGGGGGCAGGAAAATGTTGAAAATTGCAGTGGTAGGTATGTGGCAACAAATGCAGTCTCTTTTTACATGGAGAAAGGGCGAGCGCCCGCCCGGCAGAAAACAAAACCGCGAGCAACCGAGTTTATTATTTCTACGTAAAAATGACATGCATGAATGTGTTCTAGGATGAAAACTCCTTATTTAACGAAGAAATACAGAAATACGTCCGGCCGTGCGCCGCACGAATGCGCCCCGGGCACGGCGCGTAGGCACATGCCTCTTCAATGTATCGAACAATACAGCGCCATTCTTGAACATGATAAGAGAGCGGCCGTATTAAGAAATAAATGTCGCGGCTGGACTTGGTCAACATAAGATTAAAGAATCGTCTGTAATGAACATGCCCGAGAGGGTCATTTCGTTTCCTTCGGCGCATCAGCCGTTCACGTGAGCCACGGCAAAGCTAAGTCGCATTTCTGAATACGGTAGTAAATGCACCCATGCACTAGCGAGCATACATTTACCCAGGGAGCAAATATTTCAATATATGCACCAGATCAAGTCCCTGTGCGAGCGGAAACAGAGGTGAAACAGTCTTCACAAGTGCATCTTACTTTTCCTCGTAGTATGGCGTCTTCCGCAGAAAACTGTCAAGAATGTAATAGTACGTCCACTCCGTTTCGGCTTTCCCTTCCTTGCCGGGAGCACCACTCTTGTACGCCTTGTTTTTCTCCACCGCAACCTTGAGTCAGCGGTCGCGGAAGTTCTTAAAGGGACACTAAAGGTTACTATTAAGTCAACGTGGACTGTTGAAATACCATCACAGAAACCTCGAAACGCTTGTTTCGTGCCAAGGAGAGACTTATTTTAAGAGAAAATGCGTTCTGAAGCGTCCGCGTACCTCTAGCGCAGTTCAAATCGCCCGCCCTCCGATCGAGGAGAACTGACATCATGGTCTCATAATGACGTTGCGCCATCGGTGAGTAGAACGGCGTCCGCAGACGGCGCTACGGCTTTTCTGCGCAAAACGCAAACGCGCGGCCAGAAACAGAGCCAAGACAGAGCCGACAGCAGAGCGAAAGCGGGAGTATGGTGGCTAGCGGAAGGAGAAACGAATTACGTCCCACATTACGTCCCACATTACGTTTCACGGCACACGGAGAGTCCGTTTTCGTTAAACTATAGCCTGCGGCGAGCTCGCAGCGTGGTAGGCTTGGTCTGTGAGAAGTGACGAGCCTTTTCGCACTCGCAACAGGGCATAAAAAAGTGCGAATCGACGCAAAACTCGGCCTAGAAACGTGCTTCGCCACAGCCGACCCAGAAGTCGTTTCCCGCACCGCCACCAGGCGCCGCTACTATACCTCAAGCTCCAGCGCAAGACGCCCATAAGCTGGTACTTCATTCTATGACGCAAACTTCGACGCTCGTCGCAATGGACCCTGACACCGACAGATTGGCTCGCGATGGTGGGCTCAACTTCAGCGATTTGAGCACCGACGAGCGCGACCTGCTGCTGAGGGCTCGCACTGCCGGCGTCGTTGCGTACTACGACGGCGGCCTCGACACCGGCTCTCCGGAGCGGGAAAGCAACGAGGGCTTCCCACGACATCACATGGACGTGGCATTCTCGCTGCTTGTTCCAAATGAAAGTATAGCGAGCCAGCAGAACCCTCACAGCACGACGCGATAACGAAAGTACTGAAACTCCAAAGCGTGCGCAGCGCAGAGTCGAGCGCGCAGAGTCGAGCGCGCAGAGTCGAGCGAAAACGAAACCTTTCGAACACCCATATTACTGAAGGGTAACGTCAAAATGTTATTTTTTCTTAGAATCGAATAGACGTAGACAAGCAGCATTTTTCCCGTCTTATAATCGAATGAAAAGATATTTTTAATACGAGTAGTTGAGTATTAGCAACACAAATTATGAGGAGTCCTTTCGTCATCGGGCTAGTACCGGAATGTCGCTGGGGGGTCTCAAATCGTGTCATGCATTTACCTCAATTTCTCGGTTACTAAAGCTCTGTTCGCGATTAAATTGACGCCTTAGACGTTCTAGAACATTGCTCTACCACTTTAACTTGAGTTTCTTGTAACCTTTAGTGTCCCTTTAAACTTCCCCGCTGCCTGCTCGCCTGCATGGTACGTACAAACACAATGACATGCTCACACATGTTCCCGAAACATTAAGAAAATTTCACCGATTACTCACCTGTCATCCCAAACTGTTGTCCGATAATGTGCCAGCGGTTGGCGCGCAGGTCCTTATCTTTGAAGTCGGCGTTCGATTTATCATACAGGCATGGATAGTCGCGCACAGTTTCCAAAAACTCTTCCATTGCGACTTCTTCGACGATGTCTCGGTGGCAGTGTGGGAAGGCCTAACAAAAACAGCCCCTTTGACTGGAAATGGCCTCTGAGATTTTACGGCATGCGTGTCCGAGATTTACGGCGTGCGTGTCACGGAGCACATAGGTTATGATTCTTTGCTTATGCGACAGGTGGCGCCACAACAGCGCGGCTCGTAAAGCGGCTCGCTTCTGATTGGTGGTCGTTTTGCGTCTGCCACGAAAAATGGGTCTCGCACCCATTCGCGCGTTTGCCGCGCGTTGCTGCCGCTTTTCGTGAATCTTGCCGCGCGCGACAGCACCGCTCGCCGCGCGCGTTTTTGTCGCTAGTGTGGACGTACCATTAGATTGCGCTCCAATGTACGAGCATTCCAACCTGATGAACTGACGCCTTGATCGGTAGATCGGAATCAGAGGAAGCACTTCGCGCGCAGCCATCGTTAAGTTTGAGTGTTATTTTCTTTTCCAGCGCAAGCTCATCTTATAATGCGTAACATTCGTGACTGACTCTTTTGGAAGTGTTTCGTTCTTGACATTACTACAACGTGAGAGTATAGAGGTGCTCCATCTTCATTGAGTGAATACTGAGAAACGGACTAGGCCTTTTCTTGGACCTGCGTTTACACATTTACCGCACCAATTTATTTTTTATAACTTACTTTTTAATTTAGGGGGCTGTAAAGCACAGAAACGTTTTGTTAACAGGATGTTTTAATAACACAGAAAATTTAAATGCTTATTAGTAGGCTTTCACCTCATGGTAAGGAATTTCAAAAAAGATGTGCTTATGACAATTAAAAGCCTATCCGTTTGACAACGTTTCATCTGAGTTCCCCTTTGCAAGGTGATGCAGACTTGCAAGTGGTTCGTATCGGGGACTCTCGACATATGTCCAACCGCCAAACAAAGGGTTACTGTAGCATTGCAGCAACTTTTTCCTAATGCCTAGTCATTTTGTACCACTTGGTTTTATGAATAAAGGTATATTATTATTATTATTATTATTATTATTATTATTATTATTATTACTATTATTATTCCGAATGTTTCACTTCAGGAAGGCGTGTTACCCTCCTATCTTTCATTCCCGTTCGCAAGCACGCATAAGACCAAAGTCCTGCGTGAAGACCGTCGTTAGTCCTAACCAACGAGCTACCGCAACTCACCTCGCCTATATCGGTGTCATTTAGGCTTAGATAAGAAATATATATATTTTAAATCGACGCATCACGAATCCAAAAAGAGCTGCCCGCGACCAGCCCAGCTAGGTTTCTTTCATTTCGTACTTCGTCGTAGCGGCTAATAGTAGCTCACGAAGCACAGCACTGAGTGTGGATATGTCAGAGAAGGTGTTCTATATACTGTCTCGTCACCCACCGAAAATTGCCAGCCTTGCTACTGGCCATCCCTAGAAAATTGTATATGTGACGCCCAGCCATTTGCAACACAGCAACTTTGTTTTGCGTTGGGAGGGTCCAAGTGAGAGACAGGGTGGTTATGGGGATGAAGACACGCTATTTTCTGCAGTAACTTAGGAATGAATAATTGAATGCCTTCATTTATTGAGAAAAAGGAGCAGCAAGCATCACTGAAAGCACGTTTTGGCACATTGGGAAAGAAGCGAGGCACAAAGAGAAGAAAAACTGGAGCCCGAGTGGCAGGCGAAGTCGCAGCTTAGGGGCGAGAGAATATAAGCAAGAGTTGGCGAAACCAGTTGAATTCCAGTGTAGATGTGTGATGTGCCGAGTAAATGATTGGAGTCACCGCCCAGCATCCGTCTTTTGCGGCAGTATAAGCTCCCGACGTTCTTGGTAACAAACCTTTACTGAAAACCAATCTTCGCAATTACTTATTCATCAGCCTAGCCTAGCCACGTATTCCTTTGTGGCAGGGTCTGTTGATTACAACTACGCTGTCACGACATGTTACGACCATAACGTGACGCTTGCTGTTACGGATAGCATACTCATGACTCTTACTGTACTACTACTATACTGCGCGAATACTATAAGACATAGGTTTACTGCACAAGTTAGTGAAGGCATTTTAGAACCGAGTTTTTCGCCTTACATATGCTCAACGCAAGCACCATTGCAGCATGTTACGGTGCGCGTCCCTTCAAGACAGAGACGCGAACGCAAGCGTATGAACGAGTTAGAAGACAGGGTCCAAGCCAACATATCCAAGCCATCAATATGTTAACAATCATGCCGTCGTTTCTATGCAAAGAGGTTATGTATTTAAACTTCTGGAGTGACAGTCCAATCCGCCACCTACGGGAGCGCGTGAAGCCGCCAGGGGCCACATTCTTAGAAGAAATGGAGCGCGGCCACAGTACGTGGCTGCGGTATGGGGAACCTGCGCTGGAGTTTTCACGGCGCCTGCAGCGCCGCCTTGGCGGTCAGAACGTGCACAATGCAGCCTCCCCCGCGGACGAAAATTGCGTTGCGTGCCCTTAAAGTCGAAGGAAAACAAAAGGGCGCCGACGATACTGTTGCGTATACAAGTGCCACAACTAAATCGGGATGAGGGAGGATGTATCCTTCTGCGTCTTTCCATCTAAACCCTACGAACAAGAACGGAGGCGGCGTTGGATCCAAGCAGTCAGGCGAGCGGAGTAAGCTCCCGTCTTGTCGCCCTGTCAAGCGGTGTCGGGCTGGTTTCTAAATCAAATTTCGCGTGTATCCCTGGTTTATGCGATAGTGAAGATGGTCAGCCATGGCAGACAGTACCAAACAGCGGAATCTGCAGTCGGTATTTCGTCGGAAACAAAATGAGCAATAGCATGCACCATCCGGCATATGTAGCATTTTTCCTTCGCAATGCCACCGCCAAGCCCCTTCCAACGCCACCGCACCAAGTGAACGATACGAAAGGTAAAAATTATCCATTCATTGCCAAGAATTATGTGGGAGGGAAGCTGCCTTGTAATACGAGTTGTATGCGCATAGTGCCGGCGCACGCGCGACTAAGCCACCTATGTGTTTATAGAAATGCGCATGCGGATGAGGACTCGGCGCCGAGATGCATCCGGCAAATTTATGTAATTAGTGCTAAATGTAGCCAGGATTGTTAGGATTAAGCAGCGGAGCACTCAAACCTTTGCTTGCGCGAGTCAGCTGATGCGATAAAGCTTTCTTCTCCATTGACTGCTGTGGCGAAGTAACATCAGAATTTTTTATGTCTAGCCAGAGAAATATGGAATATCTTCAGGCCAACTAATACTTACGAAACCATAGCGCAGCACGACCGGAGCCATAACTGCTAGATTTGCGAGGCAGGCAGCCACGCAAGCATGGCATCCATACACGACGCAACCGTTAAAGAAACACACGTGCTCGCCGCGACGCACTGTGAAAAATATTTAAAGCTTACAAAGCTTCTTTCGTCATTTCTTCACTTGATGGCGCTCGCGGCGCGAAAACGGAAACATACGAACTATAATACGGCTGCGTATGTGTGTGTCGTCTGGTTGTGTGGCTGAAATATGCCGCGTTTCGTCGCCAGGGCGGCGTGCAACGCACTCTTTTCGACGCGCCGCCTATCCAGCGCTGGTTCCCCATACGCGCGACGCAACCTGTGCTTGCGGTTCAGCGATGAAAAAATAAAATGAAACCCCTCTAGGAAGTATCCCTTCGCCATTGTGTGTCGCTGTTGTCAAAAATAAAATGTCATGGTGGTGGGTGCCTTGTGTTCTATGTACAATATGTTGCGAGAACTGAAAAACAGTCGTTTCCTGTTTTCTTCATTCAGTAACCTGCCGCGTAGATCGGCACTGTGATGCCCTTTCGTCGTTACGTGGTGCCGGGCCGTATTGACAAAACATGACCTTGAAATATGGTATCCTTATGCCATTTCTTAAAAAAAACACTATTTGTGTTAATGAGCGTTTTCGCTTTAAACCTATAAAACAAGAAAAATATTCAACGGTAGGTCTCATTTTTGTCCGGCGTTTCAGTTCTAGCTGAAAAGAGTTGGTGAAAACAAATTTACAATGAAGCTAAGGCGACCCACCATCTGCACGATGCCGCAAGCCTTCATGCGCTCCAATGAGGGTAACCTGCCAAAGTTAAAGTCATGCGTCACTGGCGGCTCAAGCAATCTTTACTTTGTTTTTGTTTCTGCATCCGTTCTTCCTGCGTCTGCGGCAAAAACGAGAAGTGGGAAGGCAGATAAACGGAAATTGGTGGAGGCAGGTGGCAGCGTAATGGTTAGAGTGCCCATCTCCCAAATTCAAGATGGTGCATTTGGGAGATGGGCCCGAATCCCGGTGGTTTGATGGTGAAGACAGCTTTCTATGCTCTCTGGTGACTGCGAAGCTCAGAATGAGACGTCAGCCTGACGACAATGGTCGCCGGCAACGTAACAGAATAAGCGGGCGTGCAAGATCACCCCTAAAGCCGAAACCCCATTCAGAGGAAATACACTACGCTCTTGTCGACAAAAAAAAAAAAACGTTATGAGTAACGAGTGGTGTTGTTGAGCGAGGCTGTAGACGGATAATGTCACCATAGACAGGACCACGCTCCAATCCCGGTGCTCAGCGGAAATATAAGTCGACATCATTTCAACTAGCGTGTTATTGATACTTCATTAAGGTCGTTGCGTGTTTGTGTTGTGTCCAGCAGGAGCGAGTAGTGTAAGAGATGACACTGGGAGAGAAGGCGGTGAGCAAATTCTGCGAACAGTAATTGAGGACAGCCATATTGAACATCGACGCCATGTTGAATAAAGCCTGTTACTTAAGTTGCTCAGCCACCAGAAAGGCTTGAGTGGTAGCATACCGGTGAGCGTATTTGGTAACCACAGCGATAAACACACACTTTGCGGAAGTAAACAGAGGAAAGGGACGTAGTTAGTTGGCCGCCCTTTTCGAGCTCTGGCATAGTTTGAAAAATGAATGTGGCGAAGTATGACGCACAAAATAGTATATGTCAACCCAAATGAATCAGCGTGGTCGTACTTGCGCGACACGCCATGGTGGCCTTCCACCAGGACATCATGAAGTTGCAGCGATGAGAGTGTTCATTGGGTACTTGAGAATAAAAACTAGCACATCAGAGACGTCCGAGGGACATTTCTAGGGTACAAGAGCACACCCCCCCCCCCAAAAACAAATCATGAATATAAGCTTACGAATAGGGACATCATAAGATCGAGCACTACGGCGCTTGTTGATCTTGTTAAGGATGACGTCAGCATTTCATTCAGCGTTTATTTCTGAGAAAATGAGATGAAGTTCCGCTTATTCGTATCACAATGGCAGGCGTAATCAGGCAAACATTGACAGCATTTCATTAGAGAGTGCCTGTCTACTCTGTGGAGATTACGTATGACAATGACAACGAACACAGAAAGCTTTGCTTACATCGATTCGCACATACATGGGATACGCATAATGTTTTGACTGTCAATTCAAATGCTTAAGAATGGCGCTCTTTAACGCAATATTTCCATTCACAGAGGGCAAATGCGGCTGTCGTATCCACAGTAGAATTGATTTAAATGGCTTTAATCCCATGGACATTATATCGTTGCCAACTTCCGTGGGATTGGAGTCGTCAAAATGCGATACAGTTGACAGCGATATCAGGAGGTTGATGAACGGCAAGAAGGCAGAAGCTTGTACAAGACCTCAGGGATATCAAGTGACTTTTTGAGCTGCTTGGTCAGGGGGCCACAGAATGGTTTCCATGTCTATTGAACATCCTCCAAAATGTGAAGAGAAGCCGACAAAAATGCGGGCATTTTGGGAAAGGTGAAACCGCTGGAAATTTTAGGACAGCATTAGCCTAAATATAAAAGATGGCTTAAAAATAAGAACCCATAACGTTGACAGGGTAGCCAAATTTTGGCACAACGAAATTGGCTGTTGAAGCAGTTAAGCTAAAACGCAATGGTGGGAAATAAACCTCGTCATGATCGTGGTAGCGAGGGCAGTAGCCGGGACCGGCTTCCGGAACACGATCTATGCCGACGACATTACCCTATGGGCGGCCGGCGACACCGACGCTAGCATCGAGCAACAGCTGCAAGCGGCGGTTACCACCATCGAGCAGCACCTTGACGGCACAGGCCTAATGTACTCGCCCACCAAATCCGAGCTGTTCGTCCTGACACCGCTTCGACCGGGACGGAAGCGCGCTCGCCTTCGGGAGTGTGACCACATCAATATTGTGACTGCATCGGGGCAACGCATGCCCGAAGTTCCCAAGATCAGGGTCTTGGGCCTGCTGCTCAACAAGAGTGGCCGCAACGACGAGTCCATCAACAAGTTTACCACCAAGGCAATGGACGCCATCCGGCTCATGCACCGAGTCTCTACACCACGGGCGGGCATGCGTGAAGACAGTCTCGTGCGCCTTGTCCAGTCGTTCGTGATCAGTCACATCGCCTACGTTGCGGCCTACCTCGTGCGCCTTGTCCAGTCGTTCGTGATCAGTCACATCGCCTACGTTGCGGCCTACCTCAACTGGCACGTCACTGACAGGACCAAGATCAACACGCTGATCAGACGGGCTTACAAGACGGCACTGGGTTTAATGGATACCACGAGTACGGCTCGGATCCTGCAGCTCGGCGTCCATAACACGCTAGAAGAAATAGCCGAGGCGCAGCTCACCGTGCAATTCGAGTGCCTCTCTTCCACCAAGACGGGCCGTAGTATACTAACGTCCCTGGGTTACAACCCCCAAGCTCCCAGCCGGCAACCGTGCGAGATCACAGATGACGCGCGGGCCCACATTTGCGTGGACCCCATCCAGAAGAACATGCACCCAGAGTACAACCAAGGACAGCGGCAGGCGCGGGCCAAGGCTCTCACCAAACAACACGCCCAAGACCCGCACGTCCGGTACGTGGACGCAGCGGAATACAAGCGGGAAGGCTTCGTGGCACTGGTCGTTGCGGCAACTACCGGCACCAAGGCAACGGCAGCGAGCGTGCGCTGCACGAACGCCACAGACGCTTAGGGGGTTGCCATCGCACTGGCGATCACCGAGGCCGAGTGTCGCACAATGCTCAGCGACTCGAGGAATGCCGTGCGCAACTTTGCCAAGGGGCGAATATGCGCGCCGGCGGCCGCCATCATCGGCAAGCTCCAACTTCAAGACCGCGGCAGCACCGTCCGTATCAAGTGGTTCCCGGCGCACGCCAGCCAGTGTGCATCCTCACCGAACCACAACGAGACGGCCCATTCGGTGGCGCGAGCGCTTACCTTCCGCGCCCCCGAGAGTCACCGTTCCGTGTGGTGGTTCGAAACCGAAGGACAGATTGACGAGTTATGCCGAAGTAACTAAGTGTTACCGCCGGACAATGCCGGCGGTAATGTCGACGGACAATGCCGCCTCCCCACCCGGCACTCAGTCGGGACGAGGCCGCATTCCTAAGGCAAATACAGACCGTGTCCCTCAACCCCGCAATGCTGCACGTGCTTCACCCAGAGCTCTATCCGAGTGGGCTGTGCGGTGTTTGTGCAGCGGATCCGGCGGACCAATGGCACATCATGTGGGACTGTGCCAGGTTCCCGACGGCAGCTACCTCCAAGACTTACCCGCCCGAACTTCAAGGTGCACTGCAGTCTGCAGACAAGAACTCACAACTATGGGCCGTCCAGCAGGCCCGGAGTGCGCTCGAAAAGCACAAGCCTTATGACCCGCTACAAACGGGCTCAACTGGGGTAGTGCAGAGTAGGGTATAACCCCGGGTCGGACGCTTGGCCAGCGTCACGACGCGTTAAACCATCGTTTGCCGGCACTTTAATAAAGTTATCCCTATCCTATCCTAAGGTGAGAATGTCAGCAAGTGTTGAACAAAGGTCAAGTAGGTTCTGTGGCCGACGCCAGCGCTTGGCAGCTGTCAAGCGAATGCACGTATTAGCCAGATGCCTGGTCGTCAGTAGTTACAGTATGATTTGGGTCTGAAATATTGGATGCGGACTCCATCACATTGAGTACAGTGCATTCTACGGTGTCATTCTTCGACGGATGGTACCGATTTTCGCGCAATGAGGATTGGAACAAATTGTCTCACGTGCCGGCTGTCACCTTCCTCCTACTGCCAGCATTCATTTCCCTCCGTAGTTGCTTATCTTTTATTGGGTTCGGCTGCTAATCACGAGGTCTCGGGATCCAATCCCAACCACGGCAGCCGCATTTCAATGGGTGTGAAATGTGAAAACCCGCGTACTTAGGGTTTGGCGCACGTTAAAAAATCCCAAGTGGTCTAAGTTATTCCCGAAACCTCCACTACGGCGTGCCTGATAATGAAATTGTGGTTTTGGCAACTAAAACCTCATAATGTGTTATGTAACATTCGTTAAGGATGTCCTGGGCAGTCGCACAGCTCTTGAATACAATTAAGTGTCAGGAGTTGTGCGCGAGGTCTTTGGGTATGTGGATAGTGTCAGGATTGGGGGCTCAATCCCATCACCCGTGGTCATTTGCCAAGATTGGAGTACGGCATGAATTCGAAGGTAGCTGGCCCATGCCGTCGTCCAAATTATTTACGCTGAGGACGTTGATGAAGTGAAGACCTGCTTCTCATCGAGAACGAGGAATATGGGTTTATTTACAGAAATTAAATCAGTCTAACATGACTGCTTGAGAAAAAGAGTATCAGTCCAACATGACTGCACGAGAGAAGTGAATCAGTCTAACATGACTGCTCAAGAGAAGTGTGTCCAGCATTCGCACAACAACAGTTTTTATACACTCGGTCCGCCGGCCATACGAGGCGGCGACTGTTCGTTTACTCATCGCCAACTTGCCGCCGCTCCGCAGAACAGTTTACGTACACAAAGGCACACACATTCCGATGCCCGACGCCGGCGTTGGAGGGGTGCCGTTCCGGGAAGTATCGGCGCCAATCGTGGGTAGCTCGTTGTCTTGCGTCTGGACGAGGCCTGGGAAGCAACATAAAACGGCTTTCCCGCGGCAGCTTGTTCATCCGTAGCAGATCAGGTCCGCGCTGGAGAACTCCGGCACCATTGTTCGTCCACTGAACTCGTTCTGTCACAATGGCGATGGGGCTGGTGGAGAGAGGCGGTTTTCAGCCCAAAGCCCGCAGAAGCGGGCTTTGTGCTGAAAGCTGCGGCGACGGAGAGTGGGGGATGCGCGTCTTGTCCCCTAGTCGTAATTGGGTGGCAATTTTGCCTTTCAGCTCGCCATTCTTAACAGCGCCTCCATGGCCCGAAAGATCTCGACCGTCTAGCGCTGACAACCGCTAGGCAGGAAGAGAACGGCTGGTGGTCAGGGGAGGGATTGATGTCTTGGCTCGCAGCGACCACTTGTATATTGATGTCACCGCCCCAAAACATCCAACAAGGACAGGCAACTGCAAAATGAACCCCACAACACGGCTCTGCGCCGAGATGACGCGCATTGGCTCTCACTTTAGACTCGCTAGGCTTCAAAAAAAAAAAACAACAACAACATAAGTGCAGAAGCAAAAAAAAAATGCTGCATTTCGCTATGCCAATTTCTGAAGCAAATTCCTGCTGACACATTCAGCAATCATGGAGGGAATTCTGCTAAATGAGAGGGGATCTTCTTCGCTTAATAAAGTTAACACTAGTAACCCTAAAATTTAGGCGGGACACTCAAACGCAGAATTCAAATTAGCCTGCTCAAACCATCCGCATTGCTATGCAACTTTCCCTTCTTATATCTAACGGAGAAGTTGTACTCTTGGAGAGTGAGGCTCCATCGGAGCAAGCGGCCATTTTTGTGTGACATTTGATTGAGCCACGTCAGAGGACAGTGGTCGGTCTCGAAGATGAACTTCGCTCCGTACAAGTAACACGGCAACTTCTGGGCGGCCCAAACCAAACAAGCGCATTCTTTCTCTGAAGCGCTGTAGGCTTCCTCCCTTACATTTAGTTTACGGCTGGCATAGAGGATAGGATGCTCCTCGTTATCGTCGCCGACCTGACTAAGTACCACGCCCATACCTCTGTCGCTTGCGTCGCATTGAACTATGAATTCCTTTGTGTAGTCTGGCGCACGAAGCACAGGACGAGAAACCAATAGCGTTTTCAAACTTTGGAAAGCGTTCTCTTTGTCCTTATCCCAGTGTACGTTACTCGGTGCTCCCTTTCGGAGGGCGTCTGTTAATGGACTTGCCAATTACGAGTAATTCAGAATGTACCGTTGATAGTACCCCACAAGTCCCAAAAATGAACGAAGGTCCGTTTTCGTGCGCGGCTGAGAAAATTCTCCAATCGTAGCTATTTTCAGCTCAGCTGGCCGTCTCATGCCCTGACCGACAACATGGCCCAGATAAGTAACCTGCGAACAACCAAACCTACACTTTTCCGCTTTCATCGTTAAGCCGGCTTCTCTCAACCATGAGAACACCTGTTTGAGGTGCGATACGTGTTGTTCCCAGCTGTCCGAAAAAATGGCCACATCATGAAGATAAGGCAAGGCGAACTCCTGCAGGTCTTTTAGGACAATATCCATTAATTTAGAGAAGCTAAATGGCGCGTTCTTCAGCCCTAAGCTGAGTGCGAGAGGGCGAAAAGTGCCTACAGGCGAGATGAATGCGGCATAGCGGCTGGCACTTTCTGAAAGGGGAACTTGCCAGTACCCCCGCACGAGATCTATAGTTGAAATGTATTTAGCAGCGCTAACTCTTTCAATTCGTTCCTCAATGTTGGGTATCGGGTACAGCTGATCCCTAGTGATGGCATTTAACTTCCTGTAGTCAACACATGGACGAGGGTCCTTGTTAGGGGTTTCTACGAGTATTTGCGGTGACGTGTAGTCACTCTCAGCGGGCTCAATAACTCCCAACTCTAGCATGCGCTGTGTCTCTGCCTCCATAATCTCTCTCTCTCTTGGAGACACCCTGTAAGGTTTTGATCTTACTGGTTCGGTTGATGTCAGCTCAATTTCATGCGTTATCAGTTCGGTTCTATCCGGCCGATCGCTGAATCTGTCGAGATATTCCCCTAACACCCCTTTTAGCTCATCTAGCTGCTCGGGTCTTAGAGCGTGCGAGCTTACCGAGTGTTCTACTACTTCTTCTAGGCCGATTTCAGAGTTGGAGGTCGCCCTATACTCCTTAAACTTGGTACTAGTGCCATCCGGCTCTTTGACGGTATAGTTAACGACTCCGCTCCGCTCTACATACGGCTTCATCAAATTACAGTGATATATCCTCACTTCCTTCCTGCGACCGGGCATTCTCAAAGCATAGTTAGTATCTGAAAGTTTGTGCAACACTTTAACCGGCCCGTCCCAGTGAACTTCAAGCTTGTTCTTTCTTGAAGGTTTGAGGATCATTACCTGGTCTTCGGCGTACGAAGCCTCGCATTCTTGTCGTAATACAATTTGGCGTTCTTTTGAGCTACTGCCATGTTCTTTCCGACTAGTTCTTGGGTTGCGCTTAGCCGTTCCGGAAAATTTAGCACGTATTCAACCACTTTTGGACTCTTCCCTCTTTCCTCCCACATCTCTCTTAACATTCTCAGTGGAGAACGGAGTGTCCTCCCATACACTAGTTCTGCTGGTGAGAACCCTGTCGCTTCATGTGGAACCGTTCGCAAAGCAAACAAAGTTGCCGGCAGACAGTTCTCCCAGTCCTCCTTGTGCTCGTAACAGAGCGCACGCAAAACTCGCTTAACCACCGAATGCCACCTCTCTACACTGTTTGACTGAGGGTGATAGACAGAACTGTGTATTAACTTTACCCCGCACTTCTGCAAGAATGTGGAAGTCAGTGCGCTCGTGAATACTGACCCTTGATCTGCCTGAATTTCGGCTGGAAACCCAACTCGTGCAAACACTGTCAAAAGCGCGTCTACTACTTCGGTGGAGCTGAGCTCTTTCAAAGGGATTGCTTCTGGAAACTTGGTAGCCGGACACAGCATGGTAAACAAGTACCTGTAGCCCGATTTTGTTTTTGGAAGAGGCCCTACCGTGTCTATTACAAGTCATCTGAAAGGCTCTGTTATTAAGGGCACTACTTTCAGTGGAGCTTTCCATGTCTCTCCTGGTTTACCAGAATGCTGGCAGGCGTCGCATGATCTTACAAAGTTTTCTACGTCTTTGAAACAGCCACGCCAGTAGTATTCCATAAGCAATCTTTCCTTTGATTTGTTTATGCCTAGGTGGCCGGACCATCCATTCCCATGACAGAGACTCAAAAGGTCCTCCCTATACTTAGTAGGTACGACTAACTGATCTAAAATCCTACCCTTTCGATCTCTGTAGTGCCGATACAACAATCCTCCTCTCTCATGTATCGTCACGTTGCGCCTAGCAATGCCTTCTTTAGCTGTGTCATGTAATTTAGCTAAACTCTCATCATTCTTTTGCTCAGCTGCCAGTGACTCTATCCACACGTAAGAGCTGATCGAAGTTCCTTGAGGTCGGTGATAATAACGACCCTGTCTCGCTTGTGAGGGCGTCAGCTTGCTCTTCCTGCAGGCTAGAACCCTGACACTCTAGTGCTACGCTCTCATTGAGCTGGTCAGCTGGCAGGCTCTCCTCAACTGTTCTTTTGTCCCTCGGGCCTAGCTCGGATTCGGGTATTGAAGTTATCCCCTTTTCTGCTTCCGCTGGAGGAGCTTGTGCATTTTCAGTCGAAAGCGCCGCGACCTTACGAGCTTGGCCTCGGGTCAATGCCTGTACTATACCCTCTCCCAGTTTGAGCCCTCTGTCACGCAGTAACTGATTTGAACGATTAGAAAAGATGTAAGGATACTGCAGTGACAAAAATTTGGAAACTGCAGCCTCAGTCTCTAGCTCCCCGAATAGTCCACTGATTTTGACTTTGGCCATGGGCAGACACACGCTGTGTTCTTCTACAACCTGTTTTATCCATGCTACTTCTCCGGTGAAGTCATCTACCGTCACGTAAGACGGATGGACAATGTCCAGCGTGGCGGTACTGTCTCTTAGCACTCGGCATGGTTTTCCATTAACTTGCAGGTCGTGAAGATATGGACTTAACAGTTCCATATTCTCATCTTTTTCCTCCACGTAGGAAAAAAACTACGCTAGACTTCTCGCAGTTAACAGCTATATGTCCCAGTTTGTGGCATTCGTAACAGCGAATTGGTCTAAAAGATTCGAATTTTCTTTTCTGTTCTTTTTGTGCGGTCTCTTCCGCCATGTCTACAGGCTGCGATCGTCTAGTCTGCGCACCCTTTTTGAACGGAAATGGTTTCCGCGGTCCATTTCGACCGTCCCAGTTTCCCTCATCGGCGTTCAACTTTCTACGGGTTGCGTACTCTTCGGCTAATTCAGTCGCCCTTTCCACACTGTTTACATTACCTCTGTCTTGCACCCACAGTTTCACAGCTTGGGGGATGGTTTTGTAAAACTGCTCTAGACACATGCATTCAATTATCATGTCTCTGGTGTCGTAACGCTTCCGCGCTTTTAAGCCACTCGACTAGGTTGGCCTTTAAGCTATATGCAAACTCCGGATAGCCCTCGCTATCTTTCTTGCCTGTGCTCCTGAACCTTTGCCGAAAAGCTTCGGCTGAAAGGCGGTATTTCTTCAGGAGACTAGTCTTACCTTTTGCATAATCATATGCATCCTGTGCACTCAGTCTGGCGATTACTTCCGCCGCTTCACACGGCAACATAGACAGCAACCGCTGTGGCCATGTACTCGGGTCGAAGTTCATCTTTTCGCAAGTGCTTTCAAACTTGCTTAGGAACAAGCCTATGTCGGTCCCGACCTCAAATGGCTTTATTAGCCTGTCCATGCGGTACAATTCTGCCTCACTTGATCGTCCCAGAGCGCCTTCACTTCCTTGAGACAACTCCAAAAGTTTGCTTTCAAGTTCAAGTTGCATTTTTCTTAACTCGCGATCTTTATTGCGTTCCTCTCTCTCTCGTTTTTCTCTGTCCCGTTCTTCTCTTTCTCTTTCCCGTTTCTCTCTCCTTTTGAGAAGTTCCATTCCCATTTCAATATGTTCCTCACTGGCCTGATTGGAAATTAGCTCCAATAATTCCGATTTGAGCATTTCCTTGCCTACATCTAGGCCCTGTTCCTCACCAACAATCAACAACTCGTCTCTCAGCAGTGTCTTTAACTCCATGACTGCTGCTTTACTGCCTTGATTCTGCTCTCTAAATCTAGCTAGGAAAACACAACCTAGCTAACACACAACAATCTAGCTTCCCTACTGTTCTAAACAGAACAACCACAAAATGAAGCCTAGAGATTCAAAGCAAGAACCAAGCACTCACCGCAGATACAGCACCATGTCGCAAAGTCCATCTCACCGCTTTCAGCCAGTTGTCAGGATTGGGGGCTCAATCCCATCGCTCGAGACCCGTTGCCAAGATTGGAGTCCGGCATGAATTCGAAGGTAGCTGGCCCATGCCGTCGTCCAACTTATCCACGCTGAGGAAGTTGATGAAGTGAAGAACTGCTTCTCATCGAGAACGAGGAATATGGGTTTATTTACAGAAATTAAATCAGTCTAACATGACTGCTTGAGAAAAAGAGTATCAGTCCAACATGACTGCACGAGAGAAGTGAATCAGTCTAACATGACTGCTCAAGAGAAGTGTGTCCAGCATTCGCACAACAACAGTTTTTATACACTCGGTCCGCCGGCCATACGAGGCGGTGACTGTTCGTTTACTCATCGCCAACTTGCCGCCGCTCCGCAGAACAGTTTACGTACACAAAGGCACACACATTCCGATGCCCGACGCCGGCGTTGGAGGGGTGCCGTTCCGGGAAGTATCGGCGCCAATCGTGGGTAGCTCGTTGTCTTGCGTCTGGACGAGGCCTGGGAAGCAACATAAAACGGCTTTCCCGCGGCAGCTTGTTCATGCGTAGCAGATCAGGTCCGCGCTGGAGAACTCCGGCACCATTGTTCGTCCACCGAACTCGTTCTGTCACAATGGCGATGGGGCTGGTGGAGGGAGGCGGTTTTCAGCACAAAGCCCGCTTCTGCGGGCTTTATGCTGAAAGCTGCGGCGACGGAGAGTGGGGGATGCGCGTCTTGTCCCCTAGTCGTAATTGGGTGGCAATTTTGCCTTGCAGCTCGCCATTCTTAACAATAGCAGCTATTGAACGGAGGCGTTCGATAGCTGCTAGTCTAAATTGCGGCTATATAATACAGGCGGAACGGCAACATGGTAGAGAATGTGGAGAACATACAAATCCCGCACATATTACTGCACAATAATTTTAAATAGCGTTCTTGCTTCACGCACGTGGATGACCGCCATAGGAGACTACTTTGGAAGCTAACTGGAGGTACTGTATATGTCGTACCCAAGGGTGTACCTGGCCTGGTGGCCGGTAAATGTGACGCAATATTGCGAGCAGCTTCGGCCAGAGCATGCTAACGGATGACGACACAGAATGAGGTGTCCACAAGAGTGGACAGGGGACACTAAAGAGGCTACAATGACAAGCGCCCCGTTGGAAGTTTGCGCTTATCCTTGTCGCCTCTTTAGTGTCCCGTGTCCACTCTTTCGCTAGTCACTTTAGCTTGGAACACCAACTAGCCCGGTCTCACACCCTGCGACGACACAGTGACACAGCTCAACTCTTGTGTCGTGACTTTTGTGTCAAGGTGAAAAACCAACATAGCCTTGTATATGTCTTAATACTTAAGCACATCTAGATTTGCAGCTGAGGCGGTAGCCCATGAGTGCGCATTGCAATGTCGCTAGTGAAATAATTGTGTGCACCTTAACGAATTCCGATAGGGGAAAATTAAAATTAGTCCACGACGGCGTCTCCAGTAGACGCTGTGCGATGTTCGGACGTTAACAATGTGTGCCGACTGAAGAAAAGCTGCCCCGAAGTGCTTCTGACGGTTAAGCGGTTAAGCTAGCTTCCTTGCTCCGTAGAATGAAAAAGAAGGAAAACAAGAAGAAAAAAATACAACCGCATCAAAAGCCCAGAATCAACCATTGCTCGTCGCGACTAAACGCTCTTAGGATGACGAGTAATTTCCTGGCGACGAGCGAATACGCTTTATCAAGAACACCGATAACGCCGTTGGGACAAGCATTGTCGCGAAGTTCAATCATAGAGAAAGAAATTTCAACAAGAGCTGACACTCCCATAGAGCCCAGCGGCCGAATGGACTGTAGCACACCAAGCGGATGGTATTGACTCCTTCCGTTTCCGGTTTTGGGCGCGCGCGTTTTGAACAGCAGTTGTTACACGGCGCGCCGGCTCCACTGTTCGGCGCGGCATTTATTTATTTTCTTTTCTTTCGCTTCTGCTGAACCCTGTGTGGCCTTGGCGTGGATTCTTTTCATTATTTAGTAAAAATGATTGCGAACGACCTCTACATGACTCCACCGAATCCGTCAAGTGCAATTTCACAAAGAAAACGCAAGACGTCTTCTGAAATGATGAAACATGTATTTTGCTCTATATAAATACTCGTTCCGGGCTTCTACGGTCATCCAAAGTTGGGGCACCAGGTAAGCAGCAGTCATTGCCGTACGAAGCTCCACCGGATGCCATCAGCTGAAAGAAAGTAAATTACAAGCATGTATCATTTCGGTGTATTAACCTAACAGGAGTATTGCGTGTAGAGGCGAAACGTGCGTAAGTGGTGAATGAGCGGCATTACAGTTAAATTCACTTTTGCGTACATTTTGCAGCAAAGGCTCCTCCCAAACAATGCCATAAAATCTGAACATCCGATGTTCGAGCACCCGTCCCTTCCCGGACATTATTTCCTGTACTTTAAGTGCACAAATACACGGGTGACTGCGCGTTTCCAAAACAACTTCGCCTCACTCGACGCGATGGTACGCCAAGTACACAAAGGTGGCTACAACACAGGCGGGAAGCAACCTCCGGCCATTTGGAGCAGTCGCTGACTGCACCACAAGCAAGCACTTCCCGAAGCAGGGCGAGTTCGTCAGATGTGGAGAAGCGCAACCTCGCATTTCCATTTGCTTTCGATACTGCCATGCCGAGAAAGCGTCGCGCATGTGGTTTAGAATTCTGCCTGAACTGCATTGCACGCCTTCCTAGACAGTAAAGTCCCTCAATAATTTTCAAGTACACAAAGGCTTTGATCCAGTCGACGACCCCAGCGATAGGCTGATCGGTGACATGTGACCTTGCTCCGTCCCTTTGCCGCCATGAAAGTTCTTGAGCGCCGGGCGAAGTGCGCGCGTTTCGCCTGTTGTGCTATGCACATTGCTGCGATAATTTCGTTCCGGGAGGGTCGAAATGCCTTGTTGCTGTGCGGTTGGGTGCCGAAGCCGGAGGAAAGATGGCAAGAAGTTATTTTGCATCGCGCGCGGCAACCAGAACCTAACCATAAGAAAGTATGGTTGGACATAATTGGACGGAAGGACTTTGAACCATCGGTAACTGCCCGACTATGCGAGGCAAGTAACATGGAACGATACAAGGGTGCGATAGAAAGTACACAAGTGGGTGCGTCGAGCTGTGATAGTATTGCACTTGCGCGTATGAATGTTGATGGCCGAAGTTTGTGGAGATTATTTATTTTAGTTCGTTATGAGCCCGCTGAATAGCTCAGTATGACCTAGGATGCCAAGGACCGAAATGACTTGTTGCTGTGCGGGTGGGTGCCGTGATCAGATGGAGGACCGCAAAAAGTCATTTTGCATGCCGCGCGGCAAACAAAACCTAACCAGAAGATAAATGTGGTCGCAGAGAACTGGACGCAAAGAGTGAACGTCAGTACTGCAAGACTATGCGAGGAAAGACCGTAGAGCGATACTAAGGTGCGAGATAATGTATAGAGGTGTGTGAGCAGAGCTGCGATAGTATTTCATTCACGGGCATGAATGTTGACGGCCAAAATTTGTGGAGATTAATGAGTTTAGTGCATTATGAGCCCGTTGACTTAGCAAGTACAGTATGACCTAGCATGTAAGTAAATAGTGGGGCAGAAGCGCATTAATTCGCTGACAAATATCCGCATTCCGTTACGTCCGATAAAAAATCACAAATTTCAGCAGCGAATTCTTCTTTTACACTTTCCTGTGTTTGTGCGCGCGTTGTTAACTACGCTTTACAATATTTCCAAAAAGTCATTTCCAACTCTGCATATCCTAATCGTGTTTTGTGCATTGCATATGCGAATAAATATATACATAAGTGCCTGCATAACTCTGCTTTTGAAAACAAATGCTGCATAGCCACTGCTAGTAGCCATCAAATAATAAAGTATAATACAATAAAGCAAAGTACATTACATACAGCTGCGAGCTCGTTCCTTCCGAGTTTCCCTTACACTCGAAGATGTTTCAGTAATCGGCGATGCAATTTTACTGATAAAAAACACACAACTGCAAATTAACATACGAATTCTTACGAGGCTTTAGCGGTGCACAGAAGGGGAAAGGAATAAACACAACAATGCGCGTCATAATTGAAGTTTACGTGGCGACGTCGCACGGTTCACGAGAACAGTCAACCGCATTCACACATGCGCACACACTACGCTCGATGTTGGTGTGCCGCGAGATTAGATCGCGCTGGCAGCCCGAACACGATCGAAGAGACTCGCTTACACGAATTAAACACGGCTCGCCGTGGCCGCACTCCGCGGGGCGCCAGTGAGTTCGGCGCGGCGGCGCATCGAAGCGAAGCGGCGCAGGCGCACATGCACTTATGCCCTAACCACTGGCACGCGCCGGAAAGCTTCGGCGCGCTCCGAAGGGTCAAATGCGTCAAAGCGTCGGTCGGAAACGCGGCGAAGCGGAACGTCGCGCAGCGATTATGTCTACTGCCGATGCTAGAAGTTTGCCGACGCGCGGCGAAGCTGCGTCGGCGTGCACCAATGAGAGGCTGCGACCAGTCGCAGGCGTCAACCAATCGGAGGCTGCGGAGCCTCCGGCTGCTAGGCCTACGATGGCCGCCCGTACGAAGGCGCCGGCACCAACGATCGTCCGAGTTCCTTGCGTACGACGCGCGCGACAGTGTTCCTGAAAGACAGTGTTGTAATAGTATGCCGACGACGACACGACCGACGACCGTGAGTTGTGGCAGTGCGGCGTGGACCCGAAGCGACTTCGAATGACGCCGACTAATCCAACCTGCCCACTGGGTTCCGCCGAGCTCAGTGCGATCGTCTGCTAAAACAGCCAACCGAATCACGATTACCGCAACGTCTGTGCTTGTTGTGTGTGTATTTTGTTGTGCTCAAAACGAATGGAAACATGTTTACGAGTTCCGAAGTCTGGATAATCAGCACCCGCCTATCGCCGATGTTGTTTACGTTACGCGTAGGCCTAGCGGGTCCATCGAGTTCGTAACTGGCGAGTGAACGAGGCCAGCTAAGAAACTCTGTCGAAGGAAGTGAATTTTCAGGTCCGTTTGGTGCTGCAGTGATTTAAAATATGGCACTCCTGACTTCGTGTGATGTGGTGAATGAACCGTGTGGAAGTTGGGTTAATCAACCGCGGCGTATTTTGTGTGGTGTCGGTTGACTCAAGTTTCACGGGCAAGCTCTGCGCTGTTTCCAGTGGTAAAGATAACTTCCCAAAGCGAAATACACTAGTAGCCGAACTATTCGAAGTACTTACATAATCAGCCGAGCCGCCTGTTTCAGCTGACACTGCGCTCTTCTATTCGGCATGTGAATCCAGTTCAGTACAAGTTCACTGTACTCATTCACTCACTTCTTTCAAGTGTGTCCGTCATTTGGGCTAGTTGGGGATAAATCGCTCGTGTAGCAATCAAGAACACTGACGCACTTAAGCATACGTGACAACGCAGTCATGTTTCAGTCAGTGTGTCCTTATAGTTGAGCACTTCAAAAAGAAATTATCTGTTTGCAACGTGTGCCCTGTGTGCAGTGCATAGCAGGACCTGCATCATGCAAGACCTATGCATGTAGCAGCGTATACCATGATTGCTTCGATGCCCGCTTCAGAAGCAGCAAGTACTGAGTCAATGAAACTGTAATTGATTTTTCATCTAACTTTTTGTTTAAGGAAAGTAGATGGTGTGAGTGCATTGTGGGGAAGGTGAAAAGGTGTCATCAGTGTTTTGTGCAGTCGGTATGCTTAGACTGCTGGAATCCCTTCAGCTTTTACTAAAATGTTTCTTGCTGCGACACTATAAATTGTAGTTAGGACAAAGATCTACTCAAAACCAAGTTACTAATGCATCTGCGCAGAATGTGTTTGGTTAACAAGTTAACACTTCCACAACAACCATATGCCGATGCACAGCATGTATGCTTGCAATAAATACAATCCGTAAAGGTGAACGACTGGGCCTACAATGTCAAACTTTGTAGTAGCACCGTAAAAGGTGCTGCCATGCGTATCAGCCACTGCGAAACTGCTGCACGTCCAACCTTCTTGCTTAAAGGCACCTCTATAAAGACTGTACGGGCCCTTCCCATTCTGGATGTAACATTCAGCTCTTCTCTCAACTTTTCCGCATATGTCACCAGCACTGTATGTAAGCACCGGCCCATTTTTGGGTTTGTGTCCCATGTCTCCCTTCCCTGATGACCTAAGGTTTTCCGAGCACTATACACTTCTATGATTCTGTCACGACTTGAGTACTGCTCATCAGTATAGTTCCCGTACCAAACTCGCGACGCTAACAAACTTAAGCTTGTTCAGCGCCGGCCAATACGCACCCTTTACTCCCGTCTTTTCGGTTGTCACAAGCTCATGCCAGCCTTAGAGGATTGCCTCAAACCCCTCAAGTAGCACACCCTGCAATACCAGCGCAACATTGCATTAGTGTATACTGCTGGGTGCTTAACGACCCTCTGGACAGCACTAATCTTTCTTCAGATGGTCTTAACAAGTGGTCAGCACAGCCTGAGCCTTTATCGCGCTTCTATGGCCCCGACACCACAACTCCATGATTATATCTGGCATACGGAGCTTTCTCTCCACCCCACTGGCGATTTAGATTCTCCTTCCTTGGAACCAGACTGAATTGGCACACCTGTGTGTTGTGCACTTGTCGAATGTGTGAGTGTGTGCCGTGCTGTGTTATTGAGCAAGTGTGTGTGCACGTGGAGGGGAAGGAAGTGTCTTCTGCATCCTGCAAATTCCTTCTCTATATGGCTGGTTATCAGATGCTCTAACATACAGGCATCAGCCTTCTTTTTAGTCTAGTGTGCCAAGTTACCACTAAGATTATTATTATTATTACTATTATAATCATCACTTTGACCACATTGATTGTGTTGAAGCCAGCGTGACACATAATTCAAAATATTTCTGGAGTTTTGTGGGCTCTCTCTTCTAAAAAGAGTGTCAAAGATGTACGTCTTCTTCATGAAAGTAGTGGTGTTGTCTCGAACACTGCTGATGCCTTTGCAGAACATTTCTGTTTGCTATATGGTGTGAAATATGCTTCAAGTAACCTTCCTTCTCAGTCTGGCACAGTGTATGCTAACAGTCAATGAAAACCTTGTTTCCAAGTATATGAAGTGTCTTAAACTTTGCCTTAAAGATTCCGTTTCTTGTGGTATTGATGGTATTTCCTCCACATAGCTTAACCCTTTGTGACGCTGTCTACACAATTGGGCACAGTAGGAGCGTGCATCAATAGCAAAAGCACTGATGAAAGCAATGGTATTTAAAATGTGTTTCATACATGTTGAAACACTTATTATTGGAACTGTGCTGCAATTTTGAATAACGTGCAGAATGTTTTAACAAAATGAGTGGAAGGTGTTGGAAGTGGAAGTGTCTGGGTGTTGTTACTCTGTGTCAGTATTGTTGTAGCTTCGACGGGGCGGCCCGACCAAAGGTTTACGGCATGAGGCCTAAACGGCCGGGGCGCGCAGTGCCGCAAGAAAGAGCCGGACTGCTTCAGTAGGGGACCAGACAAAGAATCTGTTTTATTTCTCCGAGGGGAAGCAGGAGACAACTTGCAGCGCTTGGCGCTGAGTGGCGCCCTGACGTAAACGCCCCAAAACCGAAACCAGAAGCTAACACAGGATACCATAAGTATGTTGTATGTAGCGGGTTCACTTCTTTCATTGTTTTTTTTACAATGTCGTGCACCAGGCATAACTTTCAATTGACTGGATAAGTGCGTTTCAAGCTTTTCAAAACACGAAATAGTACATGTTCTCATATTTTGTGTTCCTGTAGTGAGTTTTCGCATGGAGTCGAAATTTCGTAAACTTGACAAAACTCGCTATACAATTGAAAATTCTTAATATTTGCTGCAGCTGTACACTTTCTACGATTCTGAGGATGCAAGAGATGTGGTGAAAGCAACTTTCAATCAACGGGATAAAGTGGTGCCTGAAAGGGTTAAGACGTATGGAAGCATACTTGTTCCTCGTTCTTGCAAACATCTTCAATAGTTCCCTAAAGTCTAGTACCTTTTCTAGCACTCGGAAGGTAGCATGAACATTGCCCATGCACAAATCAGGTGCTAGATGTGCAGTTACTAACTGCCGACCTATATCTGTCCTCTTCAGTGCGTCAGGTGTTTGAATCGATATTTGATTCCTCGCTTTCTTTCTGTTAGTGCTAAGAGCATTTTAATAAATGAACAGCATGACTTTGTGTGCCGACAACTTAAAGCTATTTCAGACTGTCAACAGTGTTCACCATTGCATCGACTTCCAAACAGACATTTTTTCACTCTCAAATTGGTGCAGAAACAACAAGTACTCTTAGAAGCTTCCAACACTATGGCATTAAGCTTTATGCACAAAACGCACGATGTGAAATTTTGATACACCCTACGTGATGCTCCACTCCTTAGGGTCGATGAAATGAAAGATCTTGGTGTGTACTTCGACAAAATGCTAAGCTTTTCTTCACATACATAATTACACAAGATGCCCTTCACGCTCTTGGAATCGCATGATTTTCACTCTCCTGTTGTGTTTCTGAAATTCTGCTGTGTGCCTTCAACTACTAGAGTATGCCTCCGTAGGAGGGGGGTGCAATGAGCAAATCTAATTCTGACCACATTGAACGCATCCAGAATAAATTGATATCTTTCTTAAAGCACCACTTCTGCCATTCTGGCAACCACAGTTGAGCCTTCTCAAATATACTTCAACTCGCACCTCTAGATTCAAGTCTTCATTAAACACGCCTTTTGTTCCAGTATAAGGTGGTCCATGACATTATACATTCCTTAAAGCTTCTTGGTCATGTGCATTTGTTTGTGCCGCAATAGTATACCAGGTAGCATTCCACATTTGTTGCCTGGGCTTGTTACAAGATTGCGCTAATAAGACTCGACTCCAAAACATACTTCAGAGTTCATTTCCTGTGTTTTGTGTATCTGTAGATAATCATATAGGATTAACTCCCTTTTACTTTTCCGCATTTCCTTTTTTTTCCTATTTGTTTCTCTATCTTCCATTTTTTTGTCTACTACATTCATGTTTTCTGTGCATTTTGTCTCACATAGTGCTCGTTAAGTGCACCTGTACAAAGGCTCTCTAGCTGTTCCTGGGCACTACAATAAAAATTTGAATGATTGATTATTATAGTAGTATAAAATTTTGCTTTTTAAGTATGTACTAGTATACTATTTCAGTGCAGTAGCTTTTGTGCAATTAAAAAAAGGCATGAACTGAGAAGAGAGAGAGAAAATGATAAATGAAAGGTAGGGCGGTTAACCAGGACTGAGCCCGGTTGGCTACCCTACACTGGGAAAAGGGAAAGGGTGACGGAAAGATTAAAAAAAGAGAAAGTCCACTGGGGATATCGGTCGGTCACTCAGTTTGGATCACAGACGCTGACTCAGTCCGATATCTTTCAAATATCGCAGCAGCGCTTTTGTGGCCTTTTGTAGCTGCGATATGCGAGGCCATGGTCCTAAGATCTTGTTGAAGGTGAACGGCTTTCCATCTAGCTGACTGAGAGCTGTGCAGAGGTCTTGCCTTTCATCTTCAAAAGATGGGCGGTAGCACAGTAGGTGTTCTATGGTTTCCTCGATACCGCAGTTATTGCACTCGGCGCTATCAGCCATTCCGATCAAAAATGCATATGCATTGGTGAATGAGACGCCCAAACGTAAGCGGCACAGCACTGTTTCCTCATTTCGCGGAAGACCTGGTAACTGCCGCAGTTGCATAGAGGGATCGAGGGAATGCAATCGATGTTGAGTGAATTCTGGTGTGTGCCACTTTTCCAATGTCAAAAGACTGCGCTAGCTTGCCTAAGTGTTGGGCTGCGTCGGTCCACGATAAAGGTATAGAAACAAGGGTTGCTCTTCGTGGGCTTTCCTAGCAGCTTCGTCAGCGAGGTCGTTGCCGGAGATACCGCAATGATCAGGCAGTCACTGAAACACGACGTCGTGTCCTTTCATGATCATGTGATGGTGCATTTCTCGTATCTTCGACACGAGTTGTTTACATGACCCGCGACGAAGAGATGACAGAAGACATTGTAAGGCCGCCTTTGAATCGCAGAATATTGCCCACCGATTAGCCGGTTGCTTATTAATATAATCAACGGCACCTCGGAGGGCAACAAGCTCCGAACCGGTCGATGTTGTCAAGTGAGAAATCTTGTATTGGATGCTTAGTGATCGTGATGGTATAACCACTGCGCTGGTGGAGCTGGTCTGAGTAGAAGAACCATTCTTATATATGTGGACTCGATCAAAGTAGAAAGTGTGCAAACAATCCAGAGCTGCTTGCTTCAAGGCCAAGGTAGGCAGGTTGGTCTTCTTTCTTATCCCTGGAACCGTAAGACCCACTTGAGGTTGTTTTAACACCACAAAGCTGAGGTTGAACATGCTGAGGGTGTGAAGCCCGATGGTAAGGAGGCACGATGGAGGCTGACCTTGTTGGAGAAGGACGCCTGTGGTCGTCGTTCTGGCATGAATTAAGAAAGTGCAATAATATGCTATGTGCCTGATCATATGCATTGTGCTATTAATTTCTTCTGAGTTTTAATAATGGCTGGCTACTGTATGCAGTGTTGTGCAATAAAATAATATGCCACAACAATTATTGCGTGCCTTGCAGAACAAATTGAATATAACTTTCTCAGTCAAAACATCATAGCAGGCGGAAAACAATAAACTGCAATTTTTCTTTTTGTGGTGACGAAGTTTGTAAATTGTGAAAATAACCTGTTTATATATTTCTTATACTATTCAAATGAGCTGCTCCCATACATTCGAATAAGTGCTTCAATAGTACGACTTAGCAAAGGGCAACGAAGGACTCCTATTAAACCCCTCTAATTCTCAAGCTTGTATTATCTGACAGTATGTCATTTCATTAATGTAAAGAAAGGCAAACTTGATATGTAGAAACCAGTTACACTAGAACATGGCCCTTACACTGTGAAAATGTTTTGTAGCAATACACTCAATGTGAAGGCCTCCGGATGCGGTGTTGCATCAAAACAACCTAGAATAATAGAGGTGCTCCATGGGCTAGATTTGGCATAATCAAGAATTGGGAGGCGACAAGATACGAATTACATACATTTTAGCTATTCTAGTTTTTTTTGTGAGTGCTACAGGTGTTTCAATTCTGTTGTGCTGATTTTCTCAGAACCCACTTTTTCACGTTTCTCTCATGCACCAACATGCATAATTATATTGACACGGATGCGTTATCTGTATCCGGTTACCGTATTTCACCGGCTAAAACATGTTAAACGTTATAGCTCGGTGCAGGATGCGCCTGAACGTATCGGGAGTTTCGCGAATGTTATCGATGGTTCTGTCCGTTGTCGACGAACCTTGCTAATCTGATTGCATACGCGACACGTGTTGGGATACGTGTTGGGATACGCGAATTGTGTTGTAGTTTCTAAAAGGCGCGTGGGCACCAGCGAATAGGCGGTAACTTTCGACGACTGCCGTATGCAAACCGACGCGCTTGAACCCCAGATGAGATTTTCTACGATTGCCGACATTGCTCGCTGCTATCGTTGCGATTGAGCCGGCACTATTTATTTACCGTCACTACTACGTGGCAATATTTCCAACACAGATTTTTTCAGTTATACATTGCACGCCTAATTCTTACATAGTTGGCTGTGCAATAAGCTACCAAAAAATGACATGGTACAACAGTTTTTGATATATGGCATCGTCGTGCAGGTGTTTGCAAAGCGATCTTGCAGACAGACGACGCGCGAGCGCTGATGTCGATATTTTGTACACTATTGTTACTTCAAAATTAAAAACAAACTGTTGCGGCAGGTGTACATTCATTATTCAAAGGTGTTTTTTATATCTAAAAGCACATACAGATCACTAACTTATTGTTTCAAGCTTAGTTTACAGCAGGCTGTTTTAGGCCGGACTTTGAAGGATGAAGACGGAATAGTCCAGCAACAGTGCGCCGAAGCCGAGGAGCGAGCTTCAGCGCGCGTCGGAGCTTGTCTCCAGTGGTTGCGCACCCTTTCCCTCCAGCCGAAGCGAAGCGACGCGTTCGCTTGCCAGCGCGTGCCGAAGTTTTTGGCGCGTGCCAGTGGTTGGGGCATTTTAGGGGAGGCGCTTCGCGTCGTCTGCTACAGCGCTGGAGCGCGCCGCTCCTGCTTTGCAGAAGCAAGAGCGACGCGCCAGCGACCGACGGCCCGAGACGCACCGCGGGAAAGCGAACTTCATTCACTGCAGCCTATTGCAGTTGGCTTTGCCTGCAGCCGAGCGAACAGCGTGTTTAATCACCGTCACAACCTGAATGAAACTCATTATCTGAAACAAGGTTCTCAGTATTAAACAACTTAGCCTTTTCTTGGGAACACATGAGGGTTAAAGAATAAAAAGTTATTTTTTGTGCTCTATGTATTAGGCTGGTACAATTTTCTTTTTTGCTGCCGCAGCTGTTGGTGCCGTATCGGGAGATCCCATCAGGCGCGCTTTGCTTGATTGCGGTGATAACGTGATGAGCGTAGCGCGCAGTTTTGTGAATGGCTTGATGCGGTATCAAATTTTATTAATGGACTTCAGAAAATGACCAGTACCACTCATAAATTTCACAGTAAATTAGGCCGCATGGGCTCTCGGTCACGCCGTAATGGACAGCTGCGGCTTAATTTGGTATTACGAGGCATTTTTTTGTTTGTAGGCGTGCGGCGGGAGGGGGGCGAGGCAAGGCTGCGCAGCCAAGGCGCGCCATAGCACATGATGGTTTGATTCTGCACAATGTGCAGTCGAAGACTCATTGTCCAAGCATTCTACCCCAGGAAAGCCAAACACAAAGTGAGCGGAGCGCCTGTACCTATTGGAGGTCGGTCGGTGCCGGATAGAGTCCTGCACCTTCGGCACAGACGGAGAATGGTCATACTTGGCTACCGCTGAATTCCCCGGTTAATTTAAACCTTCCGGGGGCTTCTTAACGTGCACTTCCATCGCAGAGCACACAGGCTCTATTGCATTTTCTCAATAATAGTAAAATGTTAGAGCACAAAATAAGCCCGAAGTCACAGATAGACAATGGACAGGACGACCACTGTCATGTGGCCCGTCAGCGCCTGGCAGTAGATGATAATGTGTGCTGTTCTGTGGCGCAAGGGCCAGGTTTGGCCAAAGAGCGCCATGACACGTGGTAATGTTGACGATGAATTATGGAAGCTGTGACCTGGCTGTAAAGTGGCCTAAAAGTAGTCGCTGTACAGTGCGTAAAATCTACGTGCTATAAAATTATGGCGATGACTAATTACGAATACTATGGACACTAAAATCCATCGTAGAAGAAGGATGTAAAATCAAGCGCATAAAAGCTATATGTAATAAAGTTATGGCAATGACTAGTGAGAACTACGAAGAACACAAAAGATACATTGTGGTAGAATGATGATATTTAAAAATACATGAACGTAAACGTTTGCAAGAAGCACTACTTCCAAAGAGAGCCCTTGGAACAGAAGGGCCTGAAGGCATGTGCTATACAAAACTATATTATCGCAGCAGCATCCTCTGGAGAGAGGATGTGCTACAAATTCGTAGCGCTAACAACATGTAAGACAACACCGTTTAAGAAATTTAGGACTGCTCTGGTGTCAAAGAACGGTTCGTTACCAAGAAACATTACAGGATGAAGCGGGATGTACTGCCGGTATGCTAGCGGAAAAGGTTTCTTTCTATCTGTTTCGGCTTCCCGACACTCCAGGAGAGCGTGGAGGACGTTGAGCCTTTCACCACATCTACTGCAGGATGTTGGTTCATTTCCAGTTAGCAGAAAACTGTGTGTGGCATATGTGTGTGCTATTCTGAGACGACAGAATAGGACTTCTGTTCGTCGTGTTTTTGATGCGGGGGGCGAATAACCCAGTTTTGGCTTAATCAAGTGAAGCTTATTATTTGTTTCAGCATCCCATAAGCGCTGCCAGTGGCTTCTGAGTTTCTTTCGGATGAAAGGCTTTAGATCTAAGGCAGATAGTGCAGTGGTAGGATGGATATCTTGTGATGCAATTGATGTGGCTATTTGGTCAGCCAGCATATTACCCTCAATGCCCCTATGTCCAGGTACCCAACACATTGTGATTTGCTGCTGAGACATGTACGATGTGCAAATGATAGAATAAAGCTCGGTAAGTACAGGGTTTCGATGATTGCGGAAGAACATTAGGGCTTTTACGACGCTTAGAGAGTCCGTGTATATAATAGCTTTGTGCAACTTTGCTTTCTTGATTTGTTTAACAGCACATAAAATTGCATAAGCTTCCGCAGTGAATATGCTTGTTTCCGGATGCAGTCCGCCGGACTGGGAGAAGGATGGTCCGATTGCAGCATAAAACACGCCGGCATGCGACTTAGAAGCGTCAGTGTAAAATTCTATGCACGAGTATTTAGATTGAAGTTCCACGAAATGCATTCGAATATGTGCTTCTGGAGCGTGTTTCGTCACCTCTACGAATGATATATCGCATTCTATGGGCTTCCACTGCCATGGCGGCAATGGCTTAGCTGGGGTCATCAGGTTTTGCTGTAGAATTGGGATTTGCATACTCTCAGCAATCTTTCTAATGCGCAGAGAGAATGGTTCTGTAGCTGCAGGTCGGTTAATAAAAAGCATTGCAGATGCCACGTCGTTTATGCTTACATAAGAGGGATGGTCGCGGTTTGCGTTTACTTTTAGAAAGTACATAAAACTGGAGTATGACCTTTGAAGATGAAGCGACCACTCATTAGATTCAACATAGAGACTTTCTACAGGACTTGTCCTGAAGGCACCGGTCGCCAAGCGGATACCTAAGTGGTGAACAGGGCCAAGCATCTTCAAACAACTCGGGCTGGCAGATTGATATACTATGGCCGCATAATCTAACCGTGTGCGTATAAAGCTTTTGTACAGGTTCATCGGACACTTCCTGTCGCTGCGCCATTTTGTATGTGATAAAAGTTTAAGAAGGTTCATTGTTTTTAGACATTTCTGTTTTAGGTGCTTTAAGTGTGGAATGAAGGTCAGTTTTGAATCTAATATGATTCCTAAAAATTTGTGTTGTTTGACCACTGTATGTGCTGTCCATGCAGTTCTACACTGGGCTCTGCAAATAATCCTCTTTTTTGTGTGAAAAAAACACATGAGCTTTTAACAGGATTCAGTTTAAAGCCGTTTTCTTCTGCCCATTTACATACTTTGTTCAAGCAAAGCTGGACATGTCGCTCACAAATAGAAAGGTTGCATGACTTGAAGCCTAATTGAACGTCATCGACGTATACCGAATAAAACATACTCTGCGGTATAGATAAGCGCAAGTAATTAATTTTGATTATAAAAAGGGTACAGCTTAATACCCCTCCTTGCGGCACAGCAGTTTCTTGTGTAAAAGGCCTGGATAGAGCGTTGCCCACCCTACCGCGAAATGTATGGTTTCATAGGTAACTTTCAATTACCAAATCAAATCAAATCTTTATTTTCCATCAGGTGCTACAGATGGAGGGGCTACGGAAAAAAAGCTGCCACTTGGCGGCTTGACGAGTCCGCAGACCCATATATAAGGCAGCGTCTAGACAGCACCAGATCACAAACAAGTGATAAACAAATCAAGACACTTGATCAAAGCAAATAAATAAAATAAAAAATCCTGAGCCAGATCAATCAAACACAGTCAACACAAAAGAATGAACAAGCAATAAGCGTATCAGGACACTTCATAAATGCAGAAGAAAAGAAAAAGTCTTGAGCTAGATAAAAACAAACACCAGAATAGCTGAAATCAGGTTAGTCAATGAGCAAACAGGCCTCTAAGTGTAACAGCGGAGCAACTAAATAAATCAAAATTCAGTGACTGATAATAGTTTAAAAGAGATGGCAGAGAGAAACATAAACGTTCCATACCAGAATTCAAGCGTGGTACAGCAACCTTCCAGTTTTCTCCACGTCTAGTCTTGTAACATTTATCATTTCTTTCTAAATGTGCCAGGGCATCGAGGCTATGAATATTTTTTTTCACTTCATATTTAAACCGAGCACTCAAACGGTAGCGGTATAGCTTGTGAGCTGTAATAACATGTGCCCTGTGAAAGAATTCTGCAGTGGTCGCAGTATGACGAGCATTGTATACGTGGCGTAGATACCGTTTTTGCATATGGAATATTTTTTGTGTGTTAGAGAACGTAGTTGTGCCCCAGACAAGGTGGCAATAGTTGACGTGTGGATAGAAAAGAGAATTATAGACCAATATTTTTGTTTTAGTAGAAAGCACGTACCGGAGACGACCAACTACACCGGTTATTCGAGCAAGTTTGGCTAATACAAAATTCACATGCGGTTCCCAGGACAGATTGGCAGTGAATATCACACCTAGACATTTAAACTGGTCAACAATGTCAACTGGGTGAGAGTTTAAAACAATATCGGCATGAGGAGGAACAGGTTTATTTTTCGGCCGGAAGACAACTGCTTTTGTTTTATTTTCGTTAATCTTCATGTAATTGGATAAGGACCATTGCTGCAGTTTGACTATGGTATCATTGCAATCAGAGATAAGTTTATCGATGTTATTACCAGAAAAAAGTATGCTGGTATCATCTGCATATATAATAAATTTGGCGTTCTGATTAATGTTAACAATGTCATTTATATACAGGTTAAATAGCAAGGGGCCCAATATGCTTCCTTGTGGAACACCACAAGGCAGTGGCAGCACTCGTGATCGTGTGTTGTTTATTTGGACTACTTGACATCGATGAGATAAATATGATTGCAATAACTGTAATCCACACCCTCGTATGCCGTAAAAGTCCAGCTTCTGCAGCAGAACATCATGATTCACCAGGTCGAATGCCTTGGAAAAATCGACAAATAGGCTGAGTACTATTGCCTTGCGTTCAAACTGAGTTAAAATATATTCTTTCTGGTGAAGCAGAGCTAATTCTGTAGACATATTCTTCCTAAACCCAAACTGGTGTTTCGTTATTATTTCGCAGTGATGAACAAAGTTTGCAAGCCTACAGTGTATTATTTTTTCAAGGGGCTTAGAAAATATAGGTAAGATAGACACCGGACGGTAATTGCCCAATTCATTTCGGCTTCCCTTTTTAAAAAGCACTACTACTTTTGCGGTTTGCATTTGCACTGGGAATGTCGATGTCGTCAAACATTTGTTAAAAATATGCGTTAGAACTGGTGCAATGACATCTGCGACATACTTTACTGGTTTGACTTGAATTTCGTCGATATCTCTACTGCTGCTGTTCTTTAAATTTTTTATTGTTGAAATTACTTCCTGTACATTCACTGGCTGTAGAAATATTGATTTTTCATTCCGCGTGCTGATATACTGACATGCATTTGAAGAGCTTCCTGGCGTACTAATATTTGTAAAAAAAATATTGAAAGCATCAGCCAGTTCCGCGTCGTGCAAAACTTGGCCATCAATTGTTAGTTTAGAAATGCAGGTACGTTGGTTATCGCGACGCAAGAGCGTGTTTAATTTGTCCCATAGCAACTCACTCGGCACATTTTTGTCGTCCAAAAAACGTGAGAAGTACTCTTTACGTGCA
This sequence comes from Dermacentor albipictus, assembly GCF_038994185.2. Lineage (NCBI taxonomy): Eukaryota > Metazoa > Arthropoda > Arachnida > Ixodida > Ixodidae > Dermacentor > Dermacentor albipictus. The sequence goes on along the minus strand of NW_027225576.1, from coordinate 2,516,041 downwards.
GTACGCAGTTGTTTCGTTAGTTGGTTCCGATACCGTTTAAAGACGGCCAAATCATCAGGATTACGGTTGTTTAAGAACTGTCTGTAGAGCTTATCTTTTTCTCTCATTTGTTGATACAATTCATGTGTGACCCATGGCTTTCGAATTTTTCTGCTCTTTTTACGTTTTTTAACAGGAAAATGCGCATTGTACAATCTTTTGAAGGTATCTAAAAAAAAACATTGTAGGCATTGTTAGCATCATGACTATTCAGTACTTCACGCCAGTCTGTTTGAAGCAGCTCGTTCCTAAACGCGTCAAGAGCCGTATCGGTTACTGGCTGGTAAAAACTGTCAGCAGAAGAACAGTTTACAGTGCGGGCAACTTGTAAACAAAGGAACACGGGAAGATGATCACTAATAGAACATGATAGGACACCAGCTATTATATCTTGCGATGAAATATCTTGCGATAATTGAACGTCATCGACGTATACCGAATAAAACATACTCTGCGGTATAGATAAGCGCAAGGAATTAATTTTGATTATAAAAAGGGTACAGCTTAATACCCCTCCTTGCGGCACAGCAGTTTCTTGTGTAAAAGGCCTGGATAGAGCGTTGCCCACCCTACCGCGAAATGTATGGTTTCATAGGTAACTTTCAATTACATTAAGCATATTCCCTCGAATACCCATTTCTGAGAGGACTTGCAAAATCCCATATCTCCAAGTCGTGTCATATGCCTTTTCCATGTCTAAGAAAACAGAAAGAAAAAACTGCTTATGGATAAAGGCGTCGCGAATGCCTGCCTCAATGCGCACGAGCTGGTCAGTAGTCGACCTACCCTCTCTGAAGCCGCATTGATAAGGGTCGAGCATTTTATTGGATTCAAGGAAATGTAAAAGACGACGATTTATCATTTTCTCGAACAGTTTGCATAAGCAACTTGTCAGTGCTATTGGACGGTAACTTGAAACGTCGGATGGGTCCTTGCCTTGTTTCAGGACCGGTACTACGATAGCTTCTTTCCAGGAGGATGGGAGGTACCCAGCAGCCCCAATAGAGTTAAAGAGTGCCAGTAGTGTCACCTCTGTATCAGTGTGTAGGTTTTTAATCATGTCATACATGATTCTGTCAACTCCAGGTGCGGAGTTCATACACGAGCTCAACGCAGCTCTAAGCTCGGCAATATTGAAAGGGCAGTTGTACGGTAGATTAGGTCTGCATTTGCGGTTTATTGACCTAAGTTCTGCTATTTGCTTATATTTAAGGAATGTTTGTGAATAGTTTATAGAACTTGATATACGCGCAAAGTGTAATCCAAGCGCATCGGCCTGGTTTTCCAAGGTATTTCCTCGCTCATCAAACAAAGGTAATGGGGTGATCTGCTGCCCTTTTAGCCTTCTCAGACCATCCCATACTTTAGCCTCCTGGGTATAGGAATTGATGCCTGCGAGAAACCTCTCCCAGCTTGCTATTCTAGCCTGCCGTCTCGTGCGCCATCCTTGCGACTTGATATGTTTAAATGCAATGTAATTTTCCGCCGTAGGGTATTGGCGCAATCTGCCCCATGCCTTATTTTGTCTTTTTCGTGCATCTCTGCAGTCTTCATTCCACCAAGGAACACGTTTCTTAGATGAGTGACCATTTGTTTGTGGAATGAACGTTTCAGCTGCATCAATAATAAAAGCGGTAAAATATGCTACAGCGTTATCCATGCTAAAATCGCGTATAAAATCTTGTGATAAGTAAGTAGATTCCTTAAAACCTTTCCAATCAGCGGAGTCAAGTTTCCAGCGACGTACCTGTGGGCGAGTGTCGGGTCGTGTTAGTAAGTTTAAAGTTATAGGAAAGTGATCACTCCCAAACGGATTTTCTATGACATTCCATTCTAAGTAGGAAAAAAGTATGGAAGATCCAAGTGCTAAATCTATCGAGGAGTATGAATTATGCGCAATATTATAGTAGGTGAGTTTTTTCCTATTAAATAGGCATACACCGGACGTAACAAGAAAGGATTCAATCAGTCGTCCCCTCAAGTCAGTCCTGGAATCTCCCCAGAGGCTGTTATGAGCGTTGAAGTCCCCAACAATAAGAAATGGCTCAGGAAATTGAATTCCATTTTGCTCAAATGATAGTTTGGAGGTATGTAGATGGAGCAGATGGCTAGTAACTTATTAAAAAGCATTGCGCGAACCGCAACTGCCTCAAGGGACGTCCAAAGCGGCAAGTGTCGGCAAGCAACAGTCTTATGGACAACTATGGCCACACCGCCGGATGAGGTGTTGACCTCGTCACGATTCTTACGAAAAATATTATGTGACCGGAGAAAATTCGTCTGTGTCGCTTTTAAGTGCGTTTCCTGTACACACAGTACTTTCGGATTAAGTTTGTGTAGAAGTTTCGTTACGTCGTCAAGATTATGGATGAGACATCTCACATGCCACTGTATAATTTGTGTATCCATTTTGGAAGTAAATATATGCTGTGTGTACGGAAACGGATGTTATGCCTTAGATTACAGAGCTCTTTCGAGGCCCTGTAATCGGGGTTTTGCCCTTTCTGGAGCGTTCGAGGGAGCCTCGCCGCTCCTTAGGCGCTTGGCGCGCCGTGGGAATAGGTGTAGTGTCCATTGCCTCGTGTGAGGCGCCGGACACGTGCTCTTGCGAGCGAGAAGTTACCAGCGGGGGTCCCGCCTTGGAGGGCAAGACCCCTGCGCCCACCAGCCCGGAGGACGATGGGGTTCCCTGGGGGATTTCGCTGCGCCGGCTGTTGCCAGCGCTGGAAGGGGCCGGGGAGGTTGGGGCAGCCTCGGCTGCGCCCACCTTCTGGGCCGATGGCCCCGTTTGCTGAGTAGGCAGAGCAGCGCTAGCTGCAACCACCGTGGGGGCAGATGGCGTAACTGCCGACTCACCGCCTGTGGGTCGGACAGCTGCCGGAGGCCGTTGTGACGCTGCCCCCTGACGCGCCACTTCGCCAAAGCTTTTCTTTGGCAGCAGGGGCGTAGCCGGGGGGGGGGGGGCTTATGGGGCTTCAGCCCCCCCCCGAAATTTTTTCGTGCTGTCCATGCACCGCTGACCAAAGCGACCCCCGGCGCCGGAAATCACTCTGGATTTTGTCTTGAATGTCTTTTTGACGCTCGAAAACACATTTAACCGCAAAGATTGCGAACTCGGGCTGGATTTCGTGGCAACCCCCATACACCGGCAGTCACATAACGCCAAGCAGTCCCATCCGAGCACAAAGTTTCAAGGGCGCTTTGATTGTGAGCGGGCTCGCCGCGGCATCTCACTGAGGCCACGGAATCTATGGAGCGCATGGATATCAATTGCGAAACTTTATCGGTATAAATCTAATAAGCTCTTGATGTGAAACGTGCATTGACATTTCCAAAGTTGTGCTTTAAATTTTCAATTGCGGAACTTTGTGGGTTTAATGTTGTTTTAAACATTTGACGCCAAAAGTCCATTGACTTTTCTAAAGTCTTACATCGGAACATACAACGAGACAAGCCAAATCAACACACTAGCAGACGAGTTGACAAAGCACGCAGCGAGGTCCAATGAGACGAGCCGTTGGGGTGGTTCATTTGTGCCATCATGTCACATAAAAAAATATCAACATTTTTTTAACCTACGCCAGAACAACCATGTCAAGACACTAAAGCCAGCCAAAGTAACTACGTTCTTATTTATTTTTTCTACTTTGACTTTTATTCGCCGAGAACAGATTGAGCCTCTTCAATTTTTATTTGTTCTCGCTACCCTACCCGCGGGCTGCCAGAGCGAGCCAGAGCGCATATGTTTTTCTCGTATGGCCCCGACCACCGCGCGGTGCACTTCGGTGGGCGTTCGGTTTGCTCTGGCCGAGTGGATTTTCACCTGACAGAGTTTTGGAAGCTTTCTGGCTAGCAGACGAAAAAAAAAACAATGGTCGCTCGCCGCCATCACTGTGGGGACTCGAAGGATTGCACCGCGTTCCTTGAGCGGAACTTTTCCGGAAAGTCTTTGTTTCGCCGGTGTAGGATACTGAGCAGTATGCGTATGGTTCTCAGTGGGCCAATCGTCTCATGTTTTCTTCGGTATTAAATCGGTAGCCCCATTAGGTGCCCGATGTAGGCATTCGATTCTGGCCAACATACTTTCCTATGCGTTCTTTTTTTCATTTCGGTGCCTCCGCCCCACAGAAATAAAATACATTGTTGCGGCGCAGCGAATTGTCGCATAGTGAAAGTTCGATTTTGATACTTCTTTTGCGGAAAGTAATGGGCGACGGGACGCTTCAGTTTCCGGATACGTTTATTATATTATTGCGAAAGCAATTATATTGACACTCCAGGCGCATTCCTGCCGTCGCCGTCGCCCTCACGTTTCGTATAAAGTCCAAGGGTGATAACATCGTGACCACGCGCTGCATGCAGTATGTGCGAGTGAAAGCGTAGGAGGGGAGGTGGAATGGGTGAGCCGACGATGGTGGCTCAGTCTTGTGTGCGCAAAGGAGAAAAGCGGGGAGCAAGCGCGCCACCTTCCTTCGCGCGCAATACATTGGGGGGAGTGGATGGAATGGGGGCGGAATCTAGGATTCTGTGAATCTATGATTGTGCAACATGTTTATTTGCCTTGTTTGACGCATTATATACAGTTACTTTTTCTTACATACATAGACTCATTGGAGACTTATACGTATACTTAAATATCTTGTTGCGAGGTTTTGTGTATACATGCAGTGAACTATGTTTCCAGTGACACTTTTTTGTCCTTTATCAAGCAGTATTTTCGCATTTGTATATCCCATTGTATCTGCATTTCTAATGCACGAGGGCGAGTCAAATGAAAGTGCGCCTACCCTAACCGCGCAATAATGGTTCGGTTCATTATCTGCGAGGCATGCGCGTAGGAGAACGGCATGTGTCATTTACAAAAGTGACATGCAGGTGTGAAGATAACTGTTCTTTAATGCTCTCATACACTGGGTTGAATATGGTTGCGTCACATAATGGACACTTCAAAAGTTGTACAGCTCGGTGTCGCGAAGTTTTTGACAGCTAAAGGTGTTTCCAAAACAAAAATTAATCGCCGCATGGCTGCCGTTTACGTTGAACACGGCATTTCATTGACCACTGTGAAGCGTTGGAGAAAACGGTTTAAAGAACGTTGTAAAGACATTCCAAGACCGGGCCAAAACCATCGGGCAATCACCCCCCACACAATTTTAAAGGTTCATGAGCAGATGAAACAAGAACGGAGGATAAGCATCGATGAACTGGCAGACCGTCTGAACATCAGTCACGGTTCGGTTCACGCCATAATTCATGAGCTTCTCGGTTATAGGCTCTTTGGTGCGCAATGGATCCCCATGATTTTGATCCATCGCGAGAAGACGGAGAAGTTTCGCGCTGCCTTGACTCATCTGATCGGGTATCACAATGAGGATGACGACTTCTTGTTTGCATTTGTGATCGGGGACGAACCTTGGTGCCACTACTACGAGCCTGAAACACGACGGCAAAGCTTACAGTGGAAACATTTCAATTTACCACGCCCAAAGAACGCAAAGGCCATCATTTCCGCTGAAAAGGTGTTGTTGACTTTTTTTTCGGTCGTCAGGGTCCATTACTGATAGAATTTGCTAAATCTTGAGAAGCCATCAATTGTTTCCGATATTGTGACACGCCAGAACGGCAGTGTGTCGCAATCAAGAACGAACAACGTGGAAAATTGACGAATGGGGTCATCTTGTTCCATGACAATGCCTCTCCCCACGTCGCTTATGTGGTTAATACAAAACTGGCAAAGTGCAAGTGAGAAATGCTGCAGCATCCGCCATACAGCTCAGACCTGTCACCTTGCGACTTCTACATTTTGGGGCAACCGAAAAAAGAGCTCAAGAGAACCAGATACAGACTTTTTGAAGCAGCAATCCAAGGAGTTTTATAAGACGGGAATCACGCGACTCGTTAGTCAATGGGACAAAAGTCTAAATTCTCATGAAGACTACTTTTAAAAGAAGTACCTCGGTGTTGGCTCACATTCATTTGACTTGCCCTCGATATCTTGCAGAATTCCTGCTTTTTATACGTGCCCTCTGTTGCGACTATGATTTCGGTGCAATTACTCACGATGCGCGACCGGTGACAGCTGCTCCTGCGTAACACATTAAAACAAATTACAGTGTCATTTAGATTTTTCACTGGCCATTGCATATATACAAGAATGTAAGCACGGTTCTTAAATTACAAAGTTTCGTTAACATATTTGTCCTCAACTTGTTCGGTTCATTGCCTTCTAATTTTTCATATCAGTGGCATGCAATGCTTTTCTGGTTTCGAACTGATATAGTTCTAGTGAAATAGAGTTTAGTGAAATATAGCGAAAGTGAAAAAAAGTGAAAGTGAAGTGAAATATAGTGAAAATATAGTGAAATATAGTTCTAGTGAAATATAGTTTAGTGAAATAGACAAAAATATGGAAGCGTTGATATCAGTTATTTTGGGCAAAATTTTTGGCACATACGAGTATATTCTTTTATGAAAAAATAGATATTTCATTGTTTTGACTGTGCGTAGCGTTCAAGAATTCGTTTGCAGCATCTTTGGCAATGACAATGCAGTTATTATTCATGGATTTGACCCCTTGACAAATTGTTTAAGAGGAAGCTTTAGCTCGGGCCCAATCTGACGCGGCCTATTCAAATACTTGTAAAACGCAGAAACGGACGGACGGACGGACGGAAAAAACTTTAATGGAAAAAAGGACCTGCGAGGTTGCCAGCCCGGGCTCAGGCCACCCGGGCATTGTGTGCGGTGAGGCATAGCCTTTCCACCGCTGCCCGGGCCCGCTGGATAGCCCATAATTGGTCGTGTAGTTCTGAGCTAGTCAGAGCGCTTAGCCATCGCTCCTCGAGAAGGTCCGGTTCTATCTTGTCCTCTACGTATACTGAACCGATCTGTGTGCACTTCCACAAGATGTGTGCCATGTCTGCGTGTTCGTGTTTGCAGAGCTTGCAGCTTGCGTCTGGATATTGTGTTGAATTTATTCTGTTTAAGTGTACTGGGTTTCGGAACGTTCTGGTTTGCAATCTTCTCCAATCTGTTTCTTGAGACCTGTCGAGTTGTTTGTGGGGTTGTGGGTATGCTTCTCTTTGTTTCGTGTAGTGTGTCAGTATGTCGTGGTACGTGACCAGTCTGTCACTGTCGTCTTTTATCGCCTCTTCGTCGTCGGCGCCTCCTCCGTCTTCTCCATCGCCTCCGCCGCAGTCCTTCCCCTTTCCCCGGGGGTTGCGGGGTGTTGGGCCGTCACTGTCCGTGCCGCGGTGGGTTAGTGTTCGCGCGACTCGGTGGGCCTTCTCGTTGAGGTTGGGAGGGGCATTCATGGTAACTTCTCCCATATGTGCCGGGATCCATTTGAGGTATTTGGGTGTAATTGTGCCGTTCTTAAAGTCTTCTGCTCTGTGGTTCAGGATTTTGGCCGCCTCGGTGGAGACCCAGCCCTTTGTGAAATTCCTAATAGCCGTCTTCGAGTCGCTGATTATTTTTCGGTATTGTTGCCGACCGCTGATTATAGCCAATGCTATTGCCGTTTCTTCCGCTGCCTCCGACGATCTAGTCCTTACGGAGCCCGCAGTCACGTTCTTTCCTTTCGTGCATACGACCGCCATTGCGAAGAGGGAGTTACCGTTGTTAGCGCCGACACCACCATTGTCGTCCCTGTTTCGGGGGTACCGCGCGGCGTCTACGAAGAGCACCCCCTCCCGCGCGCCGTGATTTTTGAGAATCGTTTTCGTGCGGCATTTTCTTCTCTCGACATTGTGCACGGGGTGCATGTTCTTGGGGATATTTACCGTGTTAATTGCGGCTCGGACGTCTGGGTGAATCTGCATCTTGGGGCCGTTCATTCCGTGGTAGTTTATGCCGATCTTTTCCATGATTTCTCTGACCGCCTTGGTTCCGGAGAGTCTTTCGAGTTGCGCTATATTCTGTGCTTCCGTGATTTCCTCCAGCGTGTTATGTACCCCGAGTTGTAGTAACCTTTCGTTTCTTGTGTATTGGGGGAGACCCAGTGCTGTTCTGTACGCTTTTCTAATGAGCGCGTCGATCCTGTCTTTCTCGGCCTTGTTCCAGTGGACGAATGCCGCCACGTACGCGACGTGGCTGATCGCGCAGGCCTGAACGAGCCGTACGACGTTTCTTTCCTTAATGCCCCTCCTGTTGTTGGAGACTTTCTGTATGAGCCGAATGGCCGCCATGACTTTCTTTTCCATGGCGGCCATTCGGCTCATACAGAAACGCTTTTCTTAGATAATCCTGCTAATCGCTTTTGTTGAAATTCGTTGCATTTGAGAGAGAAAGTTAAATCCTAGTTCTGTTGGAAACTAAACTTCGATTTAGGGCCTGAATTTTGTTTAAAATATTTTGAAAAATTCGAAAGTTTGAAAAATAGAAGCACGACGTTTACAAACTAATAGCTATGCACGAAGAACAGACATTGCGGTTCTGTACACGGCATCTATTATAACAGTCAAAGCGGACAAGCTTGCTATGTCAATTTGTATCTTACGTGAATTGGTTACGTTGTGTACAAGGGTTCTGCACAAGCCGTATTTCCGCAATACTAAATTTTTTTTAGATTCATGTGTAACATATCCATTCTGTCCGCTGTAGATTACTATTTGATGCAATTCACAGAATTGTGATATCATTTTTCATGGTTGAGTCACGGAGTTTTAAACTTGATAGTTGCGTTTTCTGAAAACTTTCGATTTGGCCAATTTTTAATAAGTAATTGACCACCTAAATGAAAAATCCGAAACCAGTAGTCACTAGAATTAAACTTTCTCTTTTAAATGCAACAAACCTCCTCAAATTTGGTGAAGTGGTTGCAGGGAAAAACGAATTCCCCTTCTACATGTATTTAAATAGGAGCACCCGAGCTAAAGCTTCCTCGAACAAAATTTCTGGCTACGCCACTGGCCCCATATATATATATATATATATATATATATATATATATATATATATATATATATATATATATATATATATATATATATATATATATATATATGGGGCCAGTGGCATAGCCCCCCCCCCCCCCCCCCGAACAAAATTCCTGCCTACGCCACTGTTTGGCAGGTATGCCACCCGCCTGCGTGCCTCTTTAAACGATATGTTTTCCTTAACTTTGATTGTGACTATGTCTTTCTCTTTTTTCCAGGACGGGCACGACCGCGAGTATGCGGCGTGCTCGTCTTCACACTTTACACAATGGAGAGTGTTCACGCAAGCTTCAGAAGTATGTTCGTGTGCACTGCACTTCGCACTGGTTTGACGGCCTCGGCAGCTCTGCGAACTGTGGCCGAAGCGTTGGCATTTGAAACATCTAAGCGGATTTGGCACATATGGCCTAACACGGAGCTTGATGTACCCGGCCTCTACAGACTCGGGCAGAATACTTGAGCCGAAAGTCAATATGAGGTGTTTGGTCTTGATTTCTTTGCTGTCACGCCTGATCTTAATTGATTTAACATTGATAACGTTCTGGTCACTGAAGCCATCCAAGAGTTAATCCTCAGTGAGCTCCAGCAAGTCATCGTTGGAGACAACACCGCGGCTTGTGTTCATGGTACGGTGCGGGGTTAGTTACTTGGGTCTCCCCAAATGACACAAGTTTCGGCACCTTCTCATGCTGCTTCTGATCTTGGAGCTCCAAAAGGAGATCACCACTTGACATTCTCGACACCTTGGGTGCGATCTTGTACGCGTTCAAAAAATAGAACGGAGGCGGTCCGTTCCACCGAGCCGCACACGGTTTGTCAGTTTCAACGGTGAAGAATGCCATGACGTCAATTGTGAAGTGATATCTGCTGTCAATTCCGTGTTGTCTGCTATCGGACGAACGCAACGGAACGGGCCACCAATTTCGCGACGGAAAGAACGGACCGCCTCCGTTCGAGTTTGGAACGCGTACAAGATCGCACCCCTTATGTCCTGTACCGAAAACTTCGGTCAAAGACTTGGAAACAAGGAACGTTGAAATGGATCGCACTAGTTTGTCTGGCTTTTCTGAGGAAAGTTGTGGACTTGTCGTCCGAAAAATTGAAAGAGATCTTCGGTGCGCCCTCGTTTCTGAGGGCGATCAGGAAGTTTGGCCTGGCAATAGAATGTCGGCGCCTGTTAGGAGCGCCTGTCAGTACTGCGCCCTGCCTGGTTATCGTCTATGTGTTTGTTCGTGCTTATTTTGCGCTGTAACCCTTCACCTTTAACAATGGATCAAGTAGCCCAGCAACAGGTTCTATTGAATATTGGCTCTACCAAAAAACTGTCTCCGCTGCTGTAATCGAGCCCGCTTCCTTTGGATCATGAGCCAGCTCGAACTCGAAAGCCGCTGAGTTACAGCAGCTGGTCTCATTAGACAGTTTTAGATTAGGGGCCCCAAAAAGTTTGGGGCCCCTATTCCCCCAAAGAAAAAGCGTTGAAGCCAATGCGCATGCGCGATAGGCAAACTGCGTTTGGGGTTTGCGTTGGGAACGCTATTTTACCGATTTAGCGGGAGCCCAAATAGCGGCCCCAAAAGTTTTGCGTCAGCAAGCATGGCGGCACCCATCGAAGCGACGGCTCTAACCTAGCACCAAACTGTTTTCGATTCGTGGTAACGCGTGAAGTCCGCAAGCTAGGAGAAGTGACGGCGGTTATCGCTTTCTTTCAACTAGCGTGTGTTATGAAGATTGATTCATTAGACGCCACTCATTCCGAATTCGATTGTGGATTTTATGGCTCGTAGGCTTAACACGGTCAAGCTTGGCTGGTGAAGGCACGTAAAGTTGGTTTGCTCAAAACTAAGCGCAATTAATTGTTTGCTGCTTACAGAATAATCTCCAAATTGTAATCAAATGCGAATACACGCAAGTCAATATTACTATTCCTATTATAAAATGGTATATGTTATTCAATTATTTCTAATAGCTCTTCTTTGACGCCGTATAGTGGCGCTGTCAGCGCAAGACGCTATTCGCAAACGCAAAGCCGTATTCTAAAACGCTTCACTCCTGCGTGCCCCAACGCTAACACCCGCAAAGCTCTTTGGGGCCCCAAACTATTGGGGTCCCTATTCTAAAACTCTCTATTAATAACGAGCCGCATAGCAGCAGCATGAGTTTGGCCTGAATATTGTAAGAAGATATATCGGCGGGCGGTCCGTGATAGCAGAGTTTTGCTACCCTCTCTTATCAGCTTACGACGCCAGTTCGCTGCTGCCAATGACTGGTCAAATAGGTGCCTAGTCCCTCACAAGTGAAAGATTCTCGGATGGTTCGTTAAAGCGCAAAACAGATGACGTGTTTCCACTCAGCGAAATTATGTCGGCTTGCATGACCATCGCGCTGTCAGCTCATGAAAACGGCTTGCTTTTTATTCCGTTGCTGATTCTCGCGCCCCCTCGGCGATAAAGACGCTTTAACAGTGCAGAACCATTTCATTTCACGATGCACTTTCGGAAAACTAGCAATGTCGCGGGTGCCGGAAAATGAAAGACGGCACATTGTAGATCTATGCCTGAAGAAATATTCACAAAATAGTTATATCGGAGATGACTAGGTGACCACTTAAAAGTGTGAACCGCATTGTACAAGCATACAAAAAGGAAGGAAGAATTGCGGACGCACCCCGTAAAGCCCTACCTAATGTGACCACGGAAGACGAAGACATGGCCGTTGTAGCGGCGGCGGCTGACGACCCCACCTCAACTGTTCGAGAAATTAAGAACAACCTCAGGCTGGGGGGCGGCTCCAACACGACCATTAAGCGTCTCCTCTACGCCGCTGGTCTCAAGAGTAGACGGGCGGCGCAAAAGCCAATTGTGAGTGCGGCAAACAAAGAAAAGCGCATACAGTTCGCCCTGCAGCATGAACAGTGGTCTGAAGACGAATGGTGAAAAGTCGTCTTTACAGAACTGTCCACATTTACGGCAAGATGGGACCAGAGGCAGCGAGTTTGACGCCCTGACAACTGTCGGTAAGCATATTTAGCATGAAATCTAGTGTCTTAGAAAGTACGCATGAACTTAGATTCGGCACAGATATGGAAAGAAATATATTGATATCTTCTTACGATATTCGTAAAATTTGGGTAATAGGGAGGATTTGAATCATAATTGATGTTGCGTTTTTGTGGCCGTGTTTTAAAGGAAGTATTGGGCGGATAAATGGGATCTGGTGACACGTGCTGTAAGCACAGCGAATTGGGCGTTTCGTCCCGTATTAGATACGTTCTTTTAACCCGTATTTCGTTCATTTCAAATAATTTTAAAATTTTTTAAAACCAAACACAATTTGCTATGCATTGACGTTGTGCCGGGTACAAGAACGAACATCTGCCTTGAGCTGCATAGGCATACATCGTGATCTGTGTTTGTACTGGTATTTTGGAGTTGACGTCTTGATGCGACATAGGCTATGAGGGACGCCGTAGTACAGGCTTCAGGAAAAGCATAGACCATCTCCGCATCTTTAACGTGTTCTGACATCGTGAAGATGAAGGGCGTCTTTACATTTCATCTTCATTTTAACGCGGCCACCGCGGCCCTGATTCGATCCCGCGAGCTTCGGATCAGTAGTCGAGCGCCATATTGTAATTTGTGATCAAAAATGAAATGAGATGTTATGCCACGGGTGTCTTATTTTATTGCTTTCATATCTATTTCGTAATAACAAATGGGATGACAAAGGAAAGGCACCGGTGGCATTACATTTGATAAAGAGCTCAAAAGCGTTTGAGCCTGTTAGTGCCTTCGAAAAAAACCCTAGGATGCTAAATATTTTTTGTGCCTGCTCCTCATAGACTAGACTTGGCATCTGCTTGGTCAACGAAGGCAAACATTTTATTTTTTGTAGGTACACGCCGGAGTTCATCCAGTGGGTCGCAGCTAGCGGCCGCTCTGGTGTGAGCTGCTGGGGCATTGTAACAGCCGAAGGCCGCGGACCTCTTGTACGAATCCAGGGCCGCTTCAATACAGACTCGTACTGCTCCATCCTGGACGATGTGCTGCTGCCATTCCTAGTCGGTGGACCATTCCCGGTCAATGATTTTATCCTCCAGCACGACAACTCACCAATTCATAAAGCGAGAAAGGTCGGTGCCTACTTGGTTGACCGTGACGTAGCAGTTCTCGACTGGCCGCCACAATCGCCCGACATCAACGTTATAGAGAATGTTTGGGCCAGAATGAAGCTTGCCATGGCACGCCGACAGCTCCGCGCCCTATCAGCGGATGTGCTTTGGACAGCTGTGGAAGAGGAGTGGGAGCGGCTCAGGTCGCACGTTAGCTTTTGTCGTAGCTTATACACCTCGCTGCCAAACCGAATGCGAGCTATCATCGTCGCGCGTGGTGAAGCCACCCGCTACTGAAACCACTACGGATTGAAGAAAAGCTGCTCCACAAAGACGCGACAATGTCTGGAACAAAGATCTGGGCGCAGGAATAGACCTATAAAAGGAAGACACACATGTAGGCAAGAAACGCTCAGAGAATCATACCAATGACGCGCAAGAACTCCATCGCTTTTCTCCTTATTTGAACTTCGGTTTCTACATTTTTCCCACCCCCAGCACTTTTTCACGCGGCGAAGGACGCCCTCACAAGCATCCTATTCAATAAAGATGGAGACTTCAATACGTTCCTTTTCAGGCCGAAAATATTTCTCCCTTCTGCATGCAACTTCTCCACGTCTTTTCGTCAACGTATTTTTCCGTGTGACTTCGCAGAAATGTTTTTGTAAATATATGTCACTCGTTTCTTTCCTTCATCACTTGAATTCTCTTTGTGGCTTCTTTCGCAGAGAATACAACTTAATATAAGCTAGAAAGGAAAGACTTCGCCTATAGCTTCTCCACTCCAACTATCCATTCAAAACGGATACAACCATCATTCTCCTGCTGCGTGCATTGAACTCCAGGGACTCAGAAAAGAAAGCGTAGTGTCACCTGTTTTACACCGGCTTATTAATGTAATCAAAGAAATCATCATAGATTCCGCTAACTGAGAATGCGACTTTCCGCATCAACCGTGCGACAACAGACCTGCACTGCTTCGGCGATATGATATCGAGTGATGATAACGAAAATGAAGTCTATTGCTCTTGACGGATCCAAAAAGATGGATATGGGGAGTAATATTATTGCCCTCTAATCGTATAAATCTGTTCCTATGCCGGTGAGAGCAGTGTCCTACATCGCGTAATGTGATCCACGAAAATTTGCGAGCGACTATAAAATGGCATTAACAGAGCGCCGCGGAGAAGCTGAGATCACTTGTGGCAAAGTACTGTCTTTTCTTGCCCTTCCTAATGGGGACACCAATTCCAAACAAATTAAGAAAATGTATGCGCGATTGAACCATAGCTCTGTAATTTCCTGTGAAATTTATGAATGGCACTGGTAATTTTTTGAAGCCGTTTAATAAAATTTGATAAGGCATCAAGCGATTCAGGAAACTACGCACTACGCTCATCACGTTATCACCGCAATCAAGAAAAGCGCGCCTGATGGGATCTCCCGATACGGTACCAACAGCCGTGGCAGGAAAAAAGAAAATCGTACCAGCCTAATACATGCAGCGCAAAAAATGTGCCCGCGGGTATTCTGTTGTAAAGGAACTTTGCACACCGCTACCATCTGAACGCACCCTATATAGACACTTGGAAAAGAACAAATTTTCTCCAGGCACGCTTCACGACATTCTGCAGTGTCTTGCTCTTGAAGTGTGTATGACAACGTTCATGATACATAGTCATGATATTCTCTACATATCTGCTCTGCTTTTATTCTTCAGGTTAATCTTATGGATGACCACGAGCGGCACGGAGTCATAATGCTGGACGAGATTCAACTCACACCAGGTCTAGCTCTTGATCAATCGACCAACCTTATAATTGGCAGGCCTACCCTACCGTTAGCTGATGGAACACTGCCAGAGGATGTCTTGGCTACCCATGCACTAGTTTTCATGTTAGGTGGTGTGACCACACGGTGGAGGCAGACTGTGGCATACCATTTCACAGGGAATTCCTTTAGTTCTAGTGCTGTTAAGAATGTAATCTTGGAGGTAATTCAACAGTGTGAAAAAATTTCCATCTACGTGGATGCAGTGGTCAGTGATATGGGAGGTGGTAACCAAGGTGTTTAAAGGGAATTTGGAATAATTGTCGGCAAGTACTGCAAAACCTCCGTCTCATGCCCGCACCCCTATGATACAAGTCGGAGGTTGTATTTTCTTGCCGATGTAGCGCCTCTCTTAAACAATCTTCGCAATCATTTTACAAGAGGTCAGACATTTTTCTTACGAAGTGATATTGTAACTGACCATAACTTGCCGTCTAACGAGGTTAAGATTGAGCACATAAAGATGTTTGTAGAGCTTGATGCGAAGCTTGATCTGAATCTTGCACCTCACTTGAAGCCAGCTTGCTTAGATCCTGGACATTTCGAGAAAATGAAAGTAAGCCTTCCCTATTCATTTTTTAACCATGACACTGCAGCTTCAATTCGTTTCCTAGTTCAGAAAGCAGATTTACCTGTGGAAGCTCTGACAACTGCTTGGTTCTTTTAAACTGTTTTCAGGTGGTTTAAGTTGATGGCATCGAGAACAACAAAGCTTGCCATCAGCAAGCTTGATGAAGAAAAGTACGGCGAGGCAGTTTCATTCCTTAATGCTGTTATTGACCTATTTCGAAGAGTGCAAATTGGCAGTGCAAAGAAAAATACTTGGAAGCCGGTAAAGACAGGAGTAGTACTAGCGACAACAGTTGCGCTCGAACTGCAAGAACACTACTTGAACAAAAAGAACTTTTTCTGTGTACTTCTAAGCGAATTCGGACAAGACGCATTAGAAAATCTGTTTTCCACATTGCCCTCAAAAAACCCAGTGCCCAGGCCCCATGAATTTCGGTGTGCCATTCGAGCTGCAACAATGGCGCAGTTTTTAAAACCTAGCAAGGATAGCAGCTATGCCAGCGATGATGGATTTTTTTCTGGTAGGCCTAGACAAAACAGATAGAAAGGCCAGTTCAAAGACAGAAGGCGCAGAGTTTGTCGCCCTTCCTGACGACATTCTTGCACTGAGCAATGCCGAGCAAGAATCATTAGACTACCTAGCTGGGTACGTTGTGAACAATGTACTGAAAAACACAGTATGCTGTAGCGAGTGCAAGGCAGCAATGCAGTCAAAGAGTGTAGTATGCTGACACAGATGAAATCCTACACGAACGACATTAATCTGGTGATGCCTTCGCCAGCAGTTCTACATTTATGGGAAGCTGCAGAGGGTTTGTTTCGTGCAAATAGCCGAGGCCTCGTGCACAATAAAGTGCCTCTTGCACAGCTGGAAGCCTCTGCTCTGAACAATATTCAGTCGGTAAACTGTTTTCCCTCTTGTCACGATGTTGAGAGGAAGCTGTTGAACGTGTTTTTCAGGACACGGTTGCACATTATTTTGAAGAAGGAAAACGAGCGCGCAGCTTCAAAAAGTGCAACTTGAAGTGTGGCAGTCATAGTGTGGGAAAGCAAGTGGCAACAACTGGCGTTAAGTGAGAAGAGTTTAGGTAATGTCGCGTAGTTTTTTTTCATTGCTTCTTGCTCTCGGGAGCCTTTAGAGTTCACTGTACATGTTTTTCCTAGTGGTTATTCACTGTAATTTTTTTCTCTGATTATATTTACCTTGTGATTAAGTACCTGTTGTGAGTTATGTTGTAGATAGTGCCTAGTTGAACTCCCTGAAGATATCCCACTTTGAATTGATAAAACAGCACCTTACATTTTTCTGAATGCGAGCTGCCTTTCTCAAGTATGTACGTTCGCTGTAAATTCAGCTGTGTTAATTTTTTTCTTTTCTCAACAATGCTCAGTGGTTCTCTATTGTGTTCTAAATGAAAGCATTTCAGTAGTTAATGTGATTTAATAAACCTATAAAACTGTATCCTGCCCTTGTTAAACTCATGCATGCGAAGAATGCCTATATTGCTAAGTGTAATTATGCACATGGACTTGTGACTGCAAAGGCAAATCTGTAATGCATCTATGCTGAAATAAACTGTTAACTTACAACTGGAATGCCATTTCATATCATTTCGACCTATATAAAACATCATTTCACTTGCTGCAATTTCGGCCGCGTCATGGCGGGGCGATTTTTGGCGCGATCATGACTTCACTATATAAAGTCACGTCTCGCAAATGTTACTTCGGAGGAAGCACAACCGTCTTCAATACATACATCTCAGTGCAACTCGGTTCGCGAGAAGTACGTCACTTAGTGAGCGGACGAACCAATCCACGATGAAGTGCTATTCGTGAGAAGTCACTAACCTGAAAAAATTTACTCAAGCCCACTATGGTCTTGTTTGAGAGTGAGTTATGCATTGTTATCGCGCTCCCGCTTCACGCACGAATGCTAAAAACTTATTTTATTTTATTAAGCACGCAGAGTCCCGACTCAATGACGAGAAACATGATAGCACCAGCGCCCACCTCTGAGCATTTGCGCGCGCTTAGATTGGCAAGCACGCACATTGGCGGTACTGTAGCTTGTAATACACTTTCGAACCTTCAGAGCAGCGATCACCGTCAGCCTTTGTACGTTATAGCTGATACGCGCCGCGAATTCACATGGTAAGGGCGGCGCGGATTATTTAGGCCACTGAGGGCTTGCTGGAAGTCAAGATGTTGGCATTCGATCGTAAACGTGTTATTTACAACCATTCGCAACAAGATCTTGCGTCACGCGCTTCACAAATGTTGCGTACTTAATTGTAGGGCACGCGATACATTCGCAGTCGTCAACGCACAGCGTTAACACCCCTTCAGATGCTTTTTTAAGAAATAGTTAAGAAAAATAAGTAGTTAAGAAAAATAAGAAAAGTGCAGGAGATATATTTTTAAACAGCATGTGCTCTTGGATTGACGACGAGGTTTTTTTTTTGTGTCCCTCGTTGAGCAGTTCCCGGCTTTGTGGGACTCGAGCCGGAATGATTACAATGACAACGCGAAAAAGTGTTACCTGTGGAATAAGGTAGCTGGAGAGATGCACGAGAACTACCCGGAAAACGGACCGTATGAACTGGGTAAGTTCTTTCTGCGACAAGGCAGTCTTATTCATAATGTGAGTTCGCGAGAGTGTCATTTGTCATTGAAAGGCCTTGCAATGCTTCTTCCTATATGTCATAACACTACGTTGAGTGTGGCTGCACGCCGATTTTTTCGAGCCACTGACATTGCGTTCGCGCACAGACAGCAACTTATACCTGAATTGGTGGGGGCACTACCTAAAAGATTGCATACGTGCGGCGTTCGTGAATGCCTGGTGGTTTTACAGAGTTCCCTCCTCACCTTGTCTGTTTTTAATGTTATTTGCCAACGCGCAGTCCCTTTTCTACCTAATCAAATTTTATACAGGGTGTCCCAGCTAAAGGTAGCCACTATATTAAAAGCGAAGGGTGCTAAGAGGCTCAATTACCAACTCAGTGGTGTCGAGTATCGCGTGTCCTGGTCT
The DNA here is from genome assembly GCF_038994185.2 of Dermacentor albipictus. Taxonomy (NCBI): domain Eukaryota; kingdom Metazoa; phylum Arthropoda; class Arachnida; order Ixodida; family Ixodidae; genus Dermacentor; species Dermacentor albipictus. Next base: position 2,497,524 of record NW_027225576.1, on the reverse strand, counting down.
GCGGTATATTTTTTGGTTTGCAAAATAAGTTAGTATATCGTAATTGCCAAACATCTTAAATATTGCCTTTGCCATGAAAGTGTCAATACGGAAGTTGTAGTTCACATTTAAAAATGGTTGACTGAAGTGTTTGCAACTAGGTACCATTCATGGAGCTTCTTGTAATTGCCTTTAAAGAAAGCCGGCGAAATACAACCGCGTGATAGCACCACTATTTCAGCGCTCCCAGACGACTGATCAAGAAACGTAATCCGCATATCTGTACGCGGTTCCGGGACGGGCTTGGCGATTCCAGTGGCCACAAAGTACACGCCAGCAACTCTCGCTACTAAAATATATGATCGCGAACGAATAGAAGAACATGGCAACTGCATTTTTCTTCCCAATCAAACAGTTCTGAGGTGAACATTTACTCAATTCCGAGCTCCTTTCCTCTTCTTTCTTTCTTGCCTTGTGTGTTCGGGCTTCATTCCAGAAGTGGGGCGAATTATATGTTTATGCCACGTCACGTCGAAGCGCCACATACCTTCATCACCGCGCGTGCTCTGTGCGCCCGATCGCGACAGGGCACGCGAGTGAGTCTCGAAAAAAAGGCATGCAAACAATGTCATTTACTGATCGGTGACGCATTTTTGCAGATGTGCTGAAGGGCATCTTCGCCAATAAAAGGCGAACCTACAGAAAGGAAAAAAAAAACTCCGCACGACAACGAGCGGCCTGCCTGCAAGCGAGGCAAGTGGATTTTCTTCGCCGCGATGCGGTTCCCGGATGCTATTCCGGAGCCAAACCACCGATTTTGCAGCAGGGACTATGGCAGCTCGGCAAGTTTAGCTATAGAGGTACTGTGCATTGTTGTCTCTGCGCATGTAGAAAGCGAAATTCCAGGAAAGATCAGAATGTTCCCACAGAGTCCCCCATGCCCTAAAAACATGGTTTCTGCAGGTCCTCGTGCGAGTTGCCAGCAAACCCAAGGTTGACGACTGGGAGTGTTGGTATAGCATATCAGATGTTGGATTGCGCAATATTTTGACGAGACACACAGAAGAGAAGAGAGTTTGCAGCAAACACATTTTGCTGCAAACCGTCAGGCAGATGTTCACTTGTACAAAGGAGGATTCTTCGCCTTTTTCACTGCACAAAATGTGGAGAATGCAATTGCAACTTGGAAAGAATGCCTTATTTACTGTGCGTATATTGCAGGCTCAGGCACAAACATTGCAATATGCTGCGCTGTTTAGACCATGGCTTTTGCTTCACTGAGTTGTAAATAGGGCAGCGACATTTGTCACAAGCTGGCTGTCTTGTTTTTTTTTGCATTTAGAATTACAGCAATTCTCCTAACATTTCCATAATTATGCGACTTCGGCACATAGACCTGACAAGTAAGTGCTTGCAAAATGACCTTCACCTAGTTAATCAGTGGTGCGACCGTTGGCAAATGACACTTAACACATCTGAGTGCTGCGTTCGTTCCTTCACTCGTACGAAATCATATCCTAATTTCCCTTACAAAATCTGCTCATCGGAAGTTCCCCGTGACTCTACTTACAAATATCTTGGCGTTCATTTTTCTACTAACCTAGCCTGGAGCTTTCACATCGAGAAAATATGCGCTAAAGCTAACAGAACTTTAGGGTTTTTACGTCGTCATCTGCACCTCTCGCCATCTACCATCCGTCAACAGGCCTACCAAACTTTTGTACGCCCTCAACTTGAATACGCTTCTTCGATCTGGTCTCCTCATCAACAATACCTAATAGATAAATTGGAATCCATCCAAAATCGTGCTGCCCGCTTTATGACTTCTAACTACAGTCGTAAATCTAGCATTACCCAAATTAAACGCGATGTTCTCCTGCCGGACTTGGATTCCCGCCGCTCCGTTGCTCTCCTATGCCTCTTTCATAAATACTACTATAACTCATGGTCCAGCCGCCTGTCGCTTGAAACTCCTTCTCGCACATCTACTCGACTTCATAATCATCTCAGTTTCAGGCGCATTTTTGGCCGCACGCAGTCATTCAATAACTCTGCATTACCGCGCGCCATCGCACTATCGAATAGCCTTCCAAATAATATTGTCTCAATAAAAGATCCTGCGAAATTTCGTGAACATTTGGAACTTCACATGTTCCTTTGACTTTTTTGTACGACTTTGTATTGTATTCGCCTTTGTATTGTTTGTGGACTTTGTTTTCCATTGTATTTCCTTGAATTTGTATGTATTTTTCCGATGTTTAACAGTGTTCTTTTTTTTCCAATGTACAAACGTATTTGTTTCTCTTACTATGCAGTTCCCTTCTTTGCGTTATTTGTCATTTTTTCTGTAACCCCCCCTACTCAATGCTCCTCCGAGCCTGTAGGGTAAACTGAATAAATAAATAAATAAATAAATATAGCCCAGGACGCATGCAGCAATTTTGAGTTGCTTCGACGTATCGTCTGTGAATGCCAGGATTCAAACCGAAACAAGGCAGCAACTTATTTCATGCAAACTGTGAAATTGTTCATTTCAGCCTCAACACAACCGAGATCTCCTGGCACCTGCAGAACAGAGTGGTGGGGAAGAAGGGGAGCTGTCCGTGATGCTGGAGGAAAGCTCGAGCACCAACTCCTTAACCATATCGAGAAGAGTCGAGTCGCCGCCCACACTCAGCACAAAACGGCCGAGGCAGTTACGCTCCTCGGGGCCGTCAAGCGAGGACTGGGTCAGAGGCAGGCAGTTTTGCACACTATTGCCTCAGCCATGCAGCAACCGTCCGAGCCAAACGACGCCTCTTTTTTCTTTGCCAAAACGATTGCGGCTAATATGAGGCAGCTGGACGCTGTGAAGCAGGTGCAGTGCCAGAAAGAAATTCTGGACACAGTTAAAAAATTTCTGACAATGTAAATAAATGTGTGCGCAAATGTTCATTTTATTCCTACTCATCAACATATGCAGATGCCCTCTGCCACGGCACAACACCTTGGCCGCTGAAGTAGTCCCGCATGTCCTCACGTACCCTGGCACCAAATGCGTTTACACGTCCGCGTGTTGCTCGTAGGCCAAAAAATATTTGCTCCCTACTATCTTCGGGCCCCGAGTCAGGAAATGTGCTCATGTCGTTGCCAAGATAGTTATGTAGCACACATGCTGCCTTCACCATGGGGACAACTCTTTCAGGCCCTGCATTGATTGCAGTGAAAAGAAAGCGATTAGCCAGTATACCGAACGCGTTCTCCACAACCCGTCTTGCTCTGGACAACCTGCGAAATGTATAAAAAGTAAAAAAGTACTGAATTTTCTGAGGTAAGCATATTCAAAGGCCTTATAACGCCCTCTACAATACAAAGAATCAAGCTTAAGATGCATGCCTGTAATTAAAGATCCGCTGGTCACCCGACAGGCTGCTACCTTTATACGGCTTCATCAGGTTCTTCCCGATTGGAAATGCGTCGTCGGCCACAAACACGGGGGGTAGGAATCGACCTGGTCCAAGTTCCACATGGTCTGGCAAGTTTGCTCTGTTGCCTTCCAATGCCTCCTGCAGGGGCGTGGTCTGCCATACTCCTGCATCGCCTCGAGGACCGGGCACACCAACGTCAATGTAGGTAAATTTATAATTTGCATCCACAACAGCCAGAAGAATCATGCTAAACGACTTTTCATAGTTAAAGTAAAGGGACCCAGAGTTGGCTGGTTTGGTTATGCAGACATGCTTCCCATCTATTGCCCCACACAGTTTGGAAATTGCCAATTTTCGTCAAACCCCCTAATAACGTACCGCCAATCTTCAACTTTTTTTGGTGATTTCATATAATCTTTGCTTAGCTTATGATAGATAGCCGAACATGTTTCGGGAATGAAATCGTTGGCGGTGGAGTGCCCGACTCTGAACTGGCGACTTAGGGAATGGTGGCTCTCACCTGTAAATAAAAAAAGGCGAGGTGGAAGGACCTATTTAGATTGCCGGTAGAACATACTAGCGCATGCAGCCAAACTAGACTAAATGTGGGCAGTTTATGCAGGCACGGCAGCTGGGCAATCGTTTTGCTTTTTTCTTACTGCCGATGTCAGCGAAATAGTGGCGTTTTAGCTCCTACAAACCTCACTTCACTGCATGTCGCTGAGAAGGTACAGAACGCCAAGGCTCGGCTCTCCTATAAAGAAAATAGCTAGCTGCGCGCTACACTGTGGCAACACATAGAGCATCTACATTCGGCTGCTGGTCTTGAAGCCGCATATTGCACCCGGTGCTACATTGCAGTGCAATTGGCTGTAAGAAAGTACACGAGGCGCAGCCATGGCAATGAGAAGTGATGTAAGGCTGCAACAGCCCAAACCAAAACGAAAAATGCTTACCAGATGCAAGGCAACGCAGCGTTGCTTGCAGCTTCGTCGCCGGCTGTATCGGCTGGCGCATGACAGTCGTCTTCCGTGCTATCCTAGGCCCCACGCGCGCGAGAAGTTCCGCGAACTGCTCCCGGCTGACGCGCAGGAGCCGTCTGTACTCAGAAGGGTCGGACACTACCAGCTCTTTGAAGAGTTGGTCCTGCAGGCCGAGCTCCTTTCTGCACATCCAATCCTTCACCCAACACGACCTTTTCGGGGCAGGGTAGTAATCTTCTTCGTCCACGCAAAGAGCCAACGCCATAGCGGCCAAACGACGTTTCTGCTCCGCCTCCATTTCGACGACTTATATTCGCGATACATGCGCAGCATGAGCGCGAGGGGTTGGCATGGTTTCGCGAATTTGTTGAGTCGCGAGCACTGCGGCCGAGTGTAGCTGGTTGATCTGCTCCGCCGTCTGCTATCGCGGTCCGCCGTGTGGATGTGCTCTGCGCCGGACCGGACCGCGCCGTCACGTCGCATCACGTGACCGATCGGCCCGCGGACTTCGTCCGTCGTGTGGATCGGCCTTAAGTCATCGCGGCGCCGTAGCGCATTGTCCTAGACCCCTTAGCGGGTCGACGGGAACGTTGTCGCCTTCCACTCTTGAAGGCGAAGCTTAGGCGTCCTCAATTTTTTTTTCTTTTTGAAGTATTCACCAAAGCTGCAATAAGCATAATTCGGATAGCACAGAAAGAAGGTAACAGAAAGCGTCACCATAAAAGTTTTGTTTAAGGTTGATTCAAATAGTCCGTAATATTGCACGCATGTGTCACATTATCCGCGTTTTTTCCTCTTTGCACACTCAAAAAGCGCGAAGAGAAAAGTGCAAAATTACGGGGTTTTACGTGCCAAAACCACTTTCTGATTATGAGGCACGCCGTAGTGGAGGACTCCGGAAATTTTGGCCACCTGGGGTTCTTTAACGTGCACCTAAATCTAAGCACACGGGTGTTTTCGCATTTCGCCCCCATCGAAATGCGGCCGCCGTGGCCGGGATTCGATCCCGCGACCTCGTGCTCAGCAGCCCAACACCATAGCCACTGAGCAACCACGGCGGGTAAAACATTTATTCTTTAGGGATGTCACAATTTCCTGAGACGGAGGCATCTCTGCACCACATAGGAGGCTGCGGCACTATGCAGCTTGAACAGCACGACAAAGCATCTGATCTGCTGCTTTGACAAGGTACGTACAGAACGGTCACAGCCATTTATGTGTTCTAGGTTCTGTTCCTGTATTTGGTGCCTGCCAACTTTCCTGAGTCTCTCATGCAACTTATAAATTCTTGCTATTCTACAATTCTACTAATATTCCGTAAAGTAATGAGAATAAAGTTCTATGGTTGAAAATGTTTCAAAGCTGTTGAGAAATGTGGTGGCATAGGATTGCGAAAATTCACGTAAAAAAATAGTCATGGCGCTTATGCTGCTTTCTTCATTGCTAGCAATGAAAAATCCCTAACAAAAATGTAAGCTTATTAAGACACGTTCCAGAAGCAGACTAGCTAAGTTTGCAGCAACAAAAGCACTGAGAAAAACTCACTGATCTAAATACATGTTAGTTTCTGCTTTTCCAAGTGTGCTGCTTGTGTACAGCGTGTCAAGGTAAATAATGGTTAATAATGTATGCATAGAAAAATGTGGATGTTGAGAGAAAGCTTTAGGAAAGTGCGTGCTGTCTTTCCAACACAGGATTTCTGTCTTGAATTTTTGTAATATATGAAGTGCACAGGCTGGCAAACAATGTTCAACACTTTTGCTTTAGATTTTAATGTACCAGTTCATTATGTGTCCCTAGTATAGCTTAGCGTCAAGCTTGAAGCTGATCTCTGATGTCACATCAGTTGCAGGATGTAATAACGTGGTATCACAAACTGCTTGTTACGCATGTCAGTCAATCTGGTGCAGTGGTCACAGGTGAGAGTATAACTGAAAGCTGCGCATTCTTTGGCCTTCTGCACATGATGTGGGATAGAGTTTGAACTATGCTATAGTGGCACCATCTCCCTCACCTTCTCTTCTTCATTATTCTGTCAACTTGCAATAATATGCACAACTTGTAGAGGCTTGATTATGGCGTTGTCTGCTGAACTTGGCTGATGTGAATTTCAGTGGTTTGGGGTACCCTCAAAGCTATGCTGTACTTTGCATGCATTTTAAAATGGTCAGCTTGAAATATATGATTGGCTGTGGCGTTCTGAGAGAAACAAGGCCTCTTGTGAATAATGCATATATGCATTATTCACGTTTTCTAATACTCTTTCAAGGAGTATTAGAAATTCAAGGAGCAAAGGTGGTCACTTCCCCGAAGAAGTGACCACCTTTGCTTACACTACGTCGCAGTCTGGTCCAGTTTACTTAACCTGGCTGCCATCTATGCACGAGGAAGAGGAGAGAAGCGAAAAAAGGGACCTTCGATTTATGTTTTTGCACAGATGGCTGATACATTGCACTTTTCGTATCTTGCAGGCTTTGTTAACTCAAAGCTTTCTATGGGCGAATATCACCATTTCATTCCTATTTATACCTAATAAGAATTGCTTTGTTCACAGTGTCACTTTTTATATTATACTCTTGTGAGACTAAGCTCACTTGTTTTAGTGCAGGTGTGGCTGGGCCTGCAGAATGAGTGTAAGCAGACTACTGTGTTGCTGATCAGTGCTGATCTCTACGTCTGAGTTGGCCCCACAACATCCAGGCACCACTGTGCTTTGCTTCATTGACAACGTAATATGATATAGACACCTTGCACCTCAGTATCAGTTGTGAGAAATATGCTCAGACACAAGGGTTGGCCTTGGTGATAAATACACTCGTGTTCTTTTTTTAAGCGTTCTTCTTGCAGTGTTCCTCAAGTACATGTTTTCAGAGCATGCTTAAATGCAAACTGCCATGGAACTTGTTTATGCCTTAAAGTAGCACTCTTTCACCAAAAAAAGCCTCATTTAACGCACAATTCATAAGAAAGGTGAGGACGTGAAAGGACATAACAGTCTAACAGCCATCCAATTTTACTGCTTGCACAGCAATGTAAAGTGAGAGGTGAAAGGGCAAGAACAGATAAATCGACAATGCATGTTGCTCACACAACTGCGAAAAGGACACATGGCATGGCTACTACGACACTTGTTTTACAATGATAAATAAGCAGTCTTGCTATCTGATAATCCTCTGGAGGCGGAGCCAACTCGCAGATTCTCTGTCACACATATAAGGAAAGGCTCACAAATCTTGCCAGCCCTATGCTCGTAACACAGTGCCACAGTTGCATAGTTTTCAAACAAAATAATGCAAGTGAGCTTTGCACTACCACGTGACCACCAAATGACCTGAGCATTCAGTTAACATGGTTGCAAATCCAGTCATTTATACATTGGCCTGTTTTGCTGACGTGGTGTCTACTGCACGACAGTGGTATTTAATATCCATCAACACCCCTGTGCTCTACGTACTCTTTCTTGCATGCTTTTTTTTTTCACAGGCAGTGGAAGATTGCTTGATTCCAGAACAATTTGGTTTGTTCTACACATGGTAGCGAACTTGCCAGTCTTATATTAAACATGGAATCGGGTAGGAATATGTGTTATTTGTCATAGTGCCCTGGTGCATTCAGATTGTGCAGAGGCTTCAAGCTTGTATTGACAAAAATTGAAATGAAGCCATAAGAGGAGAGTTGTAAAGGTGTAACGAAAGCCTCCTGATAGATATGCTGAGTTGTGCTGCTGTGGACACTTATTGGTTATCCCTAGTGGGTAACGCTGTTAGGGTTATGGATGCTTTGACACTGTAGGGCCTACAAGATGGCTAGCATTTCGGAACACATTAAAAGGACTGTAGGGATGCATGTCGTGCTATGGTATCATAATTGGCCCACAAAGTGCCCACCTTTGGTTGCACTATGTGGAAATCTGGTCCAGTTTACTTAACCTGACTGCCATCTATGCATGAGCAGGAGAAGGGACCAAAAAAATGAAGGGACCTTCGATTATTGTTCTTGTACAGATGGCCCATACGTTGCATTTTTCTTATCTTGCAGGCTTTGTTACTTAAAGCTTTCTACGGGCGAATATCAGCATTTCATACCTTATAAGTATGGCTTTGTTCACAGTGTCACTTTTTAAATTTACCGTATTTACTCACATAATGATCGCACTCGCGTAATGATCACAGCCCTGAATTTTGTCCTCTAAATTCATTTTTTTTATTTCCTGTGTAATGATCGCACCCCGAACTTGCCGCAGCGGTATGTCATGTGCCAAGTCTAGCTATTAATGATCGCGCTTACCATCTGTCGAATGCTACGCGAACAACTTTTCAAGATAAACCAAGCGGTCTGCACGCACCAAACATTCTTAAGCAGATGCCTGATTTCATTCCTTTCATCACTCTCCGCACTTCCATGACAAAAAAGCTGCAACCGAAATTGCCTTTATTATGTGTAGGCTTTGTAATGGTTGTGGTCAACAGCAACAAAAAAGGTGCCTTTCGGTTCTTCTCATCTGCACTCGTGGGCACGCAACAAATCACGAGCGGCAACGATAGCAGCCACGTTTACACTGATACGTTAGAAGTGTACCCTAACCATACGCCGACACTTGTAACGCAGCTAAGATATTTGCCCACCCTTAGCGGAAACGTGCTATATTAGGATAGCAGGGAAGACAAATGCCGCAGTTTCCGCAGCATGCCCGCCGTGTCCTTCTATGTCACTGGCAGCTAAGCGTGCCCCTCTGTTTCTGCCCCCTCATTGTTGACATGGCTACGTTATTGCCACAAGCTTACGGATATTAACGATATTATTCATTACTGATATGGAAGAAACTGTTTCAATGCACGTAATGTACTCGCGAGAAAAAAAAATTGCATTCGGCGCATTTGGTGTGTTCAGCTTGCTGCGCCGGCCGCCATTTTTGTTTTGGTGTCCCGCACTACACTCAGTGGCAGCCACCTATTTGTTGACCTGTTGCCATCCCGCAGCAAACGCGGGATGAAAAAATTCTTTTTGCGGGAAATTTAACCGGCATAATGATCACACACCTGAATTTGCGACCATTTTTTTTTACAAGAAAGTGCGATCATTATGCGAGTAGATACAGTACTCTTGTGAAACCAAGCTCACTTTTTTTATTGCAGGTGTAGCTGGGCCTGCAGAAAAGCTGTAAGCAGACTGCAGTGTTGCTGATCAGTGCTGATCTCCACGTCCGAGGTGGTCCCACAACATCCAGGCACCACTGTGCTTTCACAAGGTAATATGATGTGGACACATTGCACCTCAGTATCAGTCTTGAGTTTGACTTGATAAATATTTAAGAAGACACAAGGGTTGGCCTTGGTGATAAATACACTTGTGTTATTTTTTTAAAGTGCTCTTTCTGCAGTGTTCCTCATGTACATGTTTTCAGAGGATGTTTACACTCCTTAAATGCAAACTGCCATGGAGCTTGTTTACGCCTCCAACTAGAACTCTTTCACCAAGAAAAAAAGCCTCATTTAACGCACAATTCATAAGGAAGGTAAGGAGGTGACAGCCAGAGTCTAACTATCCAGGTTGGCTGCTTGCCCAGCAATATTAAGTGAGAAGCGAAAGGGCAAGAACAGATAAATCGGCAAAGCATGTTGCTCGCGCAACTGCAAATGCGACACATGGCATGGCTACTATGAATGCTGATATGACGATAAAAATATTGTAGTTTTTACATTAGCCGGTAAGCTAATTAAAATTTACGCCAGCAAACAACCAGTTTGGTAGCTGTAGTTGTTGCACTACTTCAGGCGTAAGATATTATTTTAATGAAAATTGAGTAGTGCTGCGGTTAGGAAAGCTATTTCTGCCTGTACAATAAATTAGCCATTTTTAAAGAGGTGGCATATAACAATTGTGTTGCTGTGCCACATAATTAGTCAAGTGAGGAAAGGTTTAAGTAAGAGAAATAGGAAGATTATAACCTTGTCGTACAAACAGATCCTTGTCTGAGCCGTCGTCTCTGTGATGCAACGGCTCCCAGATAAATGAGGGGGGGGGGGGGCTAAAATTAGCTTTAAAAAGCTGACGCAACAATACGAAAAGCCATTGTAGAAAGTGTGGTTGCACCTTTGTTTGACCAGTGCAGTATCGAGGGCAGGGCCAGACAGCAGCTGAAATGTTATGTAATAGAAGCTGTTCATATTCAGTGCTCTAGCATGCTAACACAAAGTATCATTTAGTTTCTGTAGTGGTATTAAAGGTACATTAATCTTTCCTATAAACAACTCTGCTCTGGCATCTATGCAGTGTTTGCCATCTGCATATTCCGCAGTGCGGTAGCAAAAAGCTGTGAAATCTGTGTATTCACTTGCATGAGCCGGTTATACTTGTTCATTTAATGTAAAATACTTGTGGAAAAGTATTAGCCTATTTCTCTGGTCTTGTATTGCGATTCTGCAGCCATTTCTATTGTTTGTGAAACACGAACATTTAACAGAGACAGGAACAAGACAATGCGAGGACGAGCACTTGCTTTCAACTGCTGTGGTTAATCTTGAAATATCAATTTACGTAGGTAGAAAACTCATAAGCCTCCGTGTTCTCTTTTTCCTGTTTCTCCGTGAGATGTTCATGCTTTAAACACAATATCATGCAAGAACCAGCCCAATCAGTTATGCAGTGGAGCTACCTATTGTGCATGTCAGTTCCAATGGCTTGTAATCTAACAGGGCCGGCTGCTTTGTTTACATTTTTGTGCAGATGCATACGAGCAGTGTTTAAAAAACGCCGAGCACTGTGGATAAAGAGGCAATGAGGCTGAAGGACCTGAACAAGCACCTGGCCACCATGCTTCGGGATGCAAAATAAAGATGGTTTGTGTTAATTGTGGGCCCTATAAAGTGTCATCTTTGTCTCTGAGCTGGCACATCGGCCGACTGACGTGATCGAAATTAATCGCTGCAATGTTGGAAAAAAATGTTACTGTGTGGAACTTCACCAAAAATATTGCATGAACAAAAGAACTCATTCAACACAAATGAGAACACTTGTAGAATGCAGCTAAACAAGAATAGTGTCATTTTGCATAGCTGAATGAGAACATTTTCATGTAGCATACACAAACGAGAACGATATCGTTGAGCATCGCCGTGCGAGAACTATCTCGTCAAGCATAGCTATGCGAGAATAATCTCGTTTAATATAGCCACACGAGAACGATCTCGTTCAGTGACGATGTCCACTCGTACACATGTGACATACGACATTGTTGAGTCTACGGAGCAATAATAGCGTACAGAAGTTCTCGGGAAATTCTCATACATATTTTTTCAATAGGATCGTCTCCGGTTTTGCCTCCAAATTAGCTTTGCTTCCGAAGCCGGAAATCTATGCAAGGCCTGAAGCGAACTAAGACAAAACCACTACAACTCTTTCAGAATATCTGGAAAGATTGGATGCGCTTTGTAGACGATCACAAGTAAGAAGACAGGACAGGCGCAAAGTAACAACTGAGGTTTATTCGAGGAAAATACGTAAATATCAGACCATGCCAGCGCAGGCGCATCAGGATATCAGCAGCAGAAAGGAAGAGAAAGAAACACAAAACCAGAAAAAACCAATGGCGTAGCACAGCTAATCATATAGCAAAAGTGCCTCCCTATTGTAAAGCATGGCCGATGTGTCACTGATGCATGCTTGTCCCTTCTTTTTTATATAATATGCCTCTAGAAGTTCCCGTGCTTTTTCGTTATTGCAGTTGCGCAGGACCTTAACCTGGTTGAGCAGAAGCCTGCATTTATGATCTAGCAATGCATGGGTAAATGACTTTGCTCCAGGTTTTTAATTGACCTTTCGTGTTTTCGGATTCGCACGTTCAAACAACGGCCCGTCTGGCCTATGTATTTTTTGCCGCATGTCAGGGGAATCTGATAAATAACGCCAACTCGGCAATCTACATGGGGGTTCTTGTGCTTCACGCCGCAGCCACCTTGCTTCTTTCTGGCGTGAAGTCTCCCAATGCGGGCGCAAAGGTGACTCAACTTGCAAGGAGCCGAGAAAGCGAGTGGGACACCGTGCTTGGTTGCTATCTTCTTCAGATTGTGTGCAGTTCTATGGACATATGGAATTACGACCGGCTTTGAAGCTTTGTTGGCAACATCAGAGTTTACTTTTTGAGGCGCTTTTAGCCTCTTTTCGAGCGTTTCAACCACTGCCAGCACAGCCACATCAGGGAATCCAGCCTCTTTCAGCCTAGAAAATTGCATGTCGAAGCTGGCCTGCATGGCATGCGTACATGACTTCTTCAGAGATTGCTCAATAATCTGTTTAGCAATGGCCCTTGTGGTGATGTTAGAGTGAGCTGAATCATAGGGTAGCAGTTCTTTTTGTGTGCGAGGGCAGAAACAGCAACAAACGTGCTCTTTTGCTCAAGTATTCTTTCAGAACACTTGAGCAATGGTCCTTAGCGCTTACATGTGCGACAAAGGTCTGGCGATGCGAAAGGCAAACGTCGGGCACTCACGCATCCAAAGTAGCTGACGCCGATGGTCCTCGTGGCAGCCGTTGAGCGGTGTAGCAGGCGTTATCTGGCTTCGAATCCCTCAGCTTGTCATCCACTGTTGTGGCTTCGGGGTGGAGGAGGAAAGACACTGTTTCCACAGACGAAGAAGAAACGAAAAAAAATATACAATATTTACAGATCGTGGATGATAGCGTATAGCTAGCAGTAAGAGCGCATCAGACCGACTGAGCGACTGGAAGTTACTTTCTCTTGTCACAATGGGCCGGTTCTCCCTTTTAGTACCTTTGGCGACCCTTGTCGGCAGGAACCAGGTGGGGCAGGGTGATGACGTCACCCGCGTCGAATTCTTGATTCGTCGCGGAGGTGGTTGGGCGCTTCTTGAAGTTGCCTCCCGTGTCGAATTCTTGATTCGTCGCGAAGTGGGAGTTCCCGTCGCCTGCTGATACGCACGCGGTGAACGTAGTATGACAGCTGCCGTCGCCTCGTGGTAGCCACGTGGTGCACGTAGTATGGCACAACAGCTAAATGTCATCTTCACGGCGAGACTAAAGGACCGCCTGTGCAGACAGTCTCAAGAAAACTTAATGTAATAAAACCAAAAGACCCCATTGAAACCACAAAGATATCTTGAGGTTGTCTTTCTAGAAGCCCACTAATCCTGCAACTGCCATTGTCCACAAAGGAATCAACATTGGCAATTCACCCAACCCTGACGAGAGTGGCCTGAACCATGGAACGTGCGAACAGTAAGCTCTTTCTGAGGCAAGACCACGAACAAGAGCTCTGTTGGCTTGACTTGGGTCAGTGACCATAAATTCATGATTATGAAGAAGGATGCGTTAACAATTGCAAACCCAGGTTAATGTCTTCATGAGCATCACTTTGTGGACAACAGATGAAAGAAGGCCCAGTGTGACTAGTGATCCTGCCCAGGGGACCGTGATGTCAAGAAGTGTGAAAATCATTTGCATAGGTTAACAATCGTAAAGCAAACTTGTGCTGTCACTTGAAACAATACCATGCGCTTTAAGGAGTGGAGCCAAATTTTTTAGGTGTAGTGAGCACCTACACTGCACATATAATTTAGTTCAAAAGAAAGCAAGGTAAGTAAGTGAAGAAGACAGATATTTGCTCAAATCATAACAATTTTTGATTTTAGAAAGTATGAAATTTCATTAAATGCAGCTGCTGTGAGATGCGTTTGCATAAGCATTTGTCTTTATGCATATACTATTTGCCCCAAGTAAAGTAAATTCTGGAGTTTTATCTGCCAAAACCACACTATTGGGGACTCCAGATTATTTTGGACACTCGGGGTACCCAGTGCACTTTTTTTTTTGCATTTTGCCATCATCGCAATGCGGGCATTGTGGCCGGGATTTTATCCTGCGCCATTTGACTTAGCAGTGCAATGTCAAAGCCACTACGCCACCATGGTTTTTACGCTGCTGGCAGAGGGCTAGTTTCATAGTAACCTAGTTTGGTGGACCTGTTTGCGCTGCTTTCTAAAATTACATTTTACGCTTGTTACTTCTGTTACTTTATTACTAGCAATTGTTGTTGATAAAACAGTTTTCCTTTTGTTACGCTGATAACTTGTTCCAGTGGCCTCCTAATGCCGCAGGTTATTCTACTACAGTAATGCATGTTCCTTTAGAAATCATAAGCGTTGCAGAAAACCACTCATTTTTACTAAACTTTGTTCAGTATCCTATATGTTTTGAACGCTGGAGCACTTACCTGTGTTGATGTAGGCAAAACTGCTTTTGCCGATGCATCATCTTATAGCATAAGTGAAAATAAATTGTTGGCTTTTCTTTACTTTTTCAGGTGCCCTGCAAGCTCTCACTCAAGGAACACATTCCAATGGTCATCTGTCAGCAGACTGAGTGTATCCAAGTACCATTGAAAAGTCCAATAAACAACACTTGTGAGATGTGTGCTTAAATTCAGAGGATATCACTGTTAATGAAAACTTATATGGCTGTGCAAAAGTATTTGTGTAAAGTATACTTCTTTAAATACAAATACAAGCGTTTACTTCATCTGACATTTCCACCCAAAATTACTCCTTACCATAGAATTAGGAACAAACCATTACAGCAAAACAACATTGCAGTAAGGTCAGCACAAGTAGTACCACTTAGAAGAATTCTATTTGAATTATTATAGTAAATATGTAAAGGAATTGTCAATATTTTTTAGCATTCATACTCTTGCAGGTCGTACAAGGTCGTTCGTCTTGTATGCACTCAGCTCGTACAAACAAACTCGTCCATGATGTATGCGAATCTTCCATTGGCAAGAACGTAATCTCATACACACGTGTAGTACGACAAATCGTTCAGACTGCGACAAATCGTTCAGTCGACGAGAAATCGTAGTCTATAGAGCAATAATAGCGTACATTATTTCTCGTAGATTATCATTCCCATTTTTTTTCAATAGGGTTGCCCTTCCAGTTTGTTTCCATCTTCGTCTAGAATATGTTGTTGTACTGTTCTTGACTTCGTGCCTAATTATTTTATGTGGATCCAAAATATTCTACGTGCGGCCTTCTTTTTCTCACGTATTTCTTACAACCAACGTTCACTTTAACCTTTTATCTTTGCTTGTACCAGTATTTGAACCATAGACTTTTTCTCCCAGCATATTTCGCATTTACTGGTTACTTCATCCTGCGGCGACTGCGCCTTCTTCGCCTGACTGTGCTCTCCCTAGGAACCATCACATCTGGAAGCTATATAAGCTGGAAACACGGTAGAATTCTTCACTTGGCAGCTCAGGTCGCGGCAACGCAACATCCTGCTGGTTGTCTCCTGTTACCTACGCAGGTTGGTTGCATTTGCGTCACTGCATAGGAATATTTTGCGCATTTTCTTGCTGCACCCACTGCTGCCAAATCATAATGCCAACTTGTGCTGAGGTATCTAGGGACATGGATTAATTGCGAAAGGAAATGGAGGAGGTATGTAACAGCGCCGCCCTATTTACCGAAATGTTTGAAACAATGAAGACTAATCCGGAAGTTCTGGTAAAAAAAGGGGAGCTCGCGAACGAACGAGCAGCTGACAGAAGAGGTTGCCGAATTGCAGCACTGCGCATTGCGCAGCGCCTATAGGGAAGTTATAGGGAAGCAGCAAGTGTCGTTTTGTGTGTCTTCTCTGTGTCCGTGTCAGTGCGCTGCTTCACCAGCAAAGCCTATACGGGCTAGTGCATAGTCCCGCAGGGAGCATTGTTGCGCGTAACTTTTTCCGGCGCCGCTCGCGCCGCTATTCGTCGACCGCTATCATGTGGTGGAAAATAACGTCAATTGTTCAACTGCGCCGCTGCGAAGCAAACTTTACGGGTGCCAGGCCGACTCGCCGTTTCCGTCAATGCCATCGACATATGGCGCATGCGATACCCATTTACTTAATCGAACGCATAAAAATGTTAACGTTTAACAGTAAAAATGTTAATCCTTATGAGCGGGCCGGCGGTCCTTTGCGGCCTTTCTCGGCCATTCTAATCCTGCGCACAAAACGTGCGAGTAGCCGCTGCTTATGCCTCCAATATTAAGGACGCATCCTGCAGCAGCCGGGGTGGACGTGAAATGCAAAAGGTGCGTGGAGAATTCCTCGTTGGTGTTCCGTAATTCTCCTCGCACGGGCGCGGTATGTTGTAGCAGTCGCGGGGCGCTTTTTTCGTTGCGGGGTGCTTTGGTAACCGCGACGATTGTTTTTTTTTTCTTTTTTTTACAACTACTGCTCCAGGAGGGCACATGTAATGGCTAACAGAGGCGTCTCAAGAGCACCTGACATTACAAGTGTTGCCGTTGCCGCTTTGGTGCCCTGGACGCGCCGTCAGTAATACGAAATAATGACACGTTGTTGCAACTAGAAAATAAAATCTCATCAAGAAATACAATCACGCCGAGGCGCCAACTTCTGGCGCAGCTAGCGCTACCGCGCCCGCGCGAGAATCACGAAACACCAACGCGGAATTTACAGGCCCACGTACAACTACGACCCAAGTGCACGTTAAACATCCCCAGGTGACCTAAATAAAGTTATACGGAGCCATCCACTACGAACTCTCATAGGTTTAGCCGCCTCGAGACGTTAAAAACGTTAATCACCACAAACCAAAGCAATACATGCGGGCGTACATTCGAAGCTAAACGACTGCATCCGTAAGTCATAGTCAGCCTTGCAAAAGCGTCGAGAATGTGGTAACTTCTGGTCGAGCTCAAAACATAGCATGAATAAAGTAGCTTTTATGTCACAGGCTAGCGACAGATGCGTACACTTTCGCCGCACTACGAAACTACATGAAACAAAGAGAGCACATTTGAAAAAAAGTCAACTTAAACGCGCTAAAGGCACGAACAGCAGGAACACACACACTTTTTAGAAGCGACAGGCGTGAACTAGGCTCCAAAGAAGGGGTTGCGAGAAACCATGGCACTTCACAATGCCGTACGGTTTGTGCAGTGGCGTAGCAACAGGGGGGGCCGGGGGGCCGTGGGCCCCTGGTGCAAGGGCCCAGTGAAAGGGGGGGGGGGGTGTCATATACGTCTGAAGACACCCCTCTTTCCGCCGGCTACACCCGGGGAGGGGGGTGACAGAAGGCCTATGGGCCCCGGGTGCCAGACGACCTAGCTACGCCACTGGGTTTGTGCCACTTCGTCGAAGTCAGCCCGCCCGCTACTACGTATCCACACTTTTCTTCTTTGTGCGTTGCACTCGCCGGAAGGTAAAGAAAGAAGCCTTTTGCCATCGCTGTGTCGGTTCACGCAACCGAAGGCGCAGCAGCATGGCATCACAATTAAGTTCTGGTCCTTAACACACTCGATTTGTTCCGCTAACGCCACTCAATCAGTCCGTTTGCATGTACCTTCGTCGCGTAGGGCCAATACTGCCGGTCGGAGCGCGCTGGAAAGAAATGATATACAAAAGCGCAGCGCCTGCTTCCGCGCTGGACAGTAAACATATATGTTGAATTCCAATGGCGAAGTCGGAGCAGTCGACCGACTCCGCGAGCGAGCACTCGACTCTGGCGCAGAGCAACGCCTCCAGATCCGCGAGTGGAACACAACCTGCGCCGCCGGAGCAAGGCGGAAGCGGAAGTTCTATCACCGAGTTACCCAGGATACCTTGCGTGTTGTCATTTTCTTCCGCTGTTTGCTCCCTGCACCACCGCACCGGTCACATGTCTCTTCAGCGCCGTCCACCTGTTGTTTTTTTTAAAGTGCGGAATGGGTATCTCGCCAAGCGTGCAGCAGCTTTTGCTTCCTCGCGAGTCGTGACCGCTGGCGCCTCTCAGCAGACAAACGTGGTAAAGGAAATACGTCACGCAGTGTTCCGGTCCACTCCGCCGATTTTGACGGAGCATCTTTTTCTGCTCCACGGAGTGACTCCCGCTCTGAATCCCCTCCGACTCTGTCATTGGAACACCTTACTCTCACCCTCACTCTGCCATTGGAACAAACTTGCTCTGAAACGAGCAGGAATACTTGCTCCGACTCCGCCATTGGAATTCAACAATAGAAAAAGAAAAGCGCCGCGCCTCCCTCCACGGGACACAGACTGGCCAATGGGGGAGCGGAGGAGGCTGGGGCGACAGGAGGCGTGGAGTAGGTAACGTCGAGAAGAGCGGAGTGGCGGATGAAGGCGCGTCCTTAAGGGCCGATTTACGCTCAAACCGCCCATGGCCACACGCCGCACCGCAAGTACAGTGGCTAGAATAGCCACTGTACCGCAAGCGAGCGGTTCGCCAGTAATGGCCGACGTGACGTCACGAGAGGCGGCCATGAACTTTCGCCTCCGTGCGGCGACCGCATAAACATGGCGCTGGTTCAAAGCGAAGCGGAGCTATGCGGAGCGTGAGCAACGGCAGTTTGTTTTCTGTGTGGTTTATTGTGATCATTGCAAGAGTTATTCAGCCCCTGCAAAGCTATTTGTCTAACACAACAAGCAGCTGTACTCTTCCTGGCCTCTCTGCAGTCCGTGCGATCGCCAAAGGAAACAGACGGATGTGTGTTGTGTTTACGCGATGGTCGGAAGGAATGAAGCCGGCGATTTCGTGTGTTTTGCCGTTTTTTGCATGTGCATTACAAACGCGAAGGCCATCGCATACACCTAAATTCTAAGCATGACACTAGTTCGTTACGCGGCAAAATGAAAAGATTGCGATCGCCATCCTCAGCATATGGTGTTCGTAGGTGTTGTGTGTGCGCTCTTCATCGATACGAAGATTGCACGTTTCTGCAGGGCGGGTTTGTGTTTCAGAAGTGATGACACGATGTGTAGCGATGAGCTTCGTTGTCGTCTCATTGCAGACATTCATAATGTGCTGTTTGTGTCTTGCTTCGTGTGAGCTGTTTTGCCGGCTGCGATGCGCATTGGTGACCGCGAACACGTACAGAATGTTCGAGCGCTAGGGTTCTTATTACTTTTTACGAAGCGTAAGTGTACTGTGATAAGTACGTGCAATGTGTCGCAGTGGTGCTAGGCGTATAAGTGTTCGTTTCATGCAATATGCATATGTTCTGAAGTGAACAGTGCATAAGCGTTGCGGGCGAGTTTTAGTTCCGGCCCTTTCTGCATCGTTCACGTATCTTGTGTGTTTTTCACAAGTGATTTCTGTGCTATGAAGGTGTTTATAATCGGTGAGGGCAATATAAGAAACAGCTTAAAAGTTACATGAGTACATGCGCGCTGTCGTGAAATGTGGACGCGCGTGTGCACTGTTATCATGAACGCAAATTTCGGGCACTCTTCATTTTTGTCATGTGGACATTGGTGTAAATAGCAGAAATCCTGAGGCATATTTCTAGATTAAGCAAAGTGTACATTCTTATACTGAGAGGTGTGAGCGCCTTGCATGTGCAAGAAATTCAGCTGCTTGTTTCTTGTTAGTGTCTGAGTACACACTGTTAGTGCCAACACCAGTGGCACAGCATGATAATCATATAATGTGTGAAAACTAGATACCTCATTTTGATTCTTGACAATTCGCATTTTTTGATAAAAAGCCATATGCATGTAACAAAGCATGAAGATGACAACACAACTGGTATGGTAAATATATGATTCGAGCATTGTAGCAGAAGAACCTAAAAGAATGCGGACACAGAAAGAACGTTTATAGTCGGATACAACTTTAGAAACAAGGGGAGGCCCCGCCCAGATGATCAAAGCACGATGTCCAATTGCCTCCGTGACTAAAATAATTCCACTAAAAAAATCGTGCTTCTGAAATGCGCAATTCTAGGTATAAATAAAGACTTTTGCATTTTGATAACTGGTTTAGTAGAGCTCTCATGTGCTACAGCACATGCCGGATCGCGACTGCAAAATAACCCCTTGCCTTCCACAATGCTGCCCGTCGTCTGCTCTTTAGCTTCATTGCAAGTGACAAAAGTAGAAAGAGCAGCTCTGACTTTTGCGCTTGTTTACATGTACACGGCACATTTACTACTCCTGTTCCGAGCTTCGAATGCTATTGAACAAGTACTCATATAAAACAATGCATTTATCGCAACCATTACAAACTCAAGATGGTCGGTGTCAGCAAAAGCACAGTGTTCAAGGTGAGAAGGGAGGTCAAAGCTTCGCATATTTCGGATGGCAAACTGTTGGCGCCCTCGCAAAAGCGCCCACGAAATGCGGAGAAAAGAAGACGCAACACGAAGTGTGACACGTTGTGCGCACCAAGGTCGTGTGCACGATTTCTTTCGCTGCAACGAGATACCGACGGTCGAGAAGATCACTAACGAGTTCTCGAAGCGTATATGGTGTTATGTTTGTTCCCTGGGATTTGTCTGGTGGAAGGCCAGTGCTATGGTGTGTCGACCGTGGAGGCAGCATTCATCCCCGCATGGTCCCTGCTTCGGGCGCACGACTACGTGCACGGCTCAGGTTTCCCCACGGCTGCACGGCGTCCACGACGGAAGCGGCCACCGGATCACGGACTGCTATTCGGCCCCTCCCCGTGCCGGCAGCAATGCAACCCCCCCTCCTTTGTCCGGCAACGCCCGCACCAAGAACGACTCCCGCTGTGTTTGGGACGGTTTCCAAAGGAGGGCTGTGTTTCGACCCTGTGCCTTAGAGTTGGTTCCCTTTGTCCTATGCGGGCCATAAAACTTCCCCGGCGCACCATTCTGATCGACCGCCAGATCGGCCCAACGCCACAGCGCGGTTTGAGGAAGTTCCGGCCACCGAGAGCGGCGTTAGGACCACGGAGGCTGCCCAGACCCTCTCTCTCTCTACCTTGTTTCGTCCTTAGGGACTGTCTGGAGAATCTGTAGACTGAGGGGTGTTATTTAAGCAGCTTGCAGCTGCTCTGTTGGTCTCTCTCTAGATAACGACGGCAACATGTAAACATTGTATAAAGAATTCTTCACCGAGAAAGCTCTCCTCGTCTCTGACTCTGCGTGAAGTGGGGTCCAGACCTCCTGCCAGCCACACATACCTCGACACACGCAACAATGGATCTCCCATCACTGAAGCGGTATACTGTGCGTCGCCTGCTTGTCGAGATCTGATTCAAGCACGAGAAGAGGAGCCGCAATTCGCTGCTGACCATGCGATGGCCCTGGAGGCAAAGTTCAGGCTTGATACGTCTGGAAGTGACCGCGTCCAACCCATCATCATCCAACTGGGTGAAGATGACAGTGAAGAAAGCGACACCGACTGCGAGCTATCCGGCATTGAGCCACTCGATGAAGCATAACAGCTTCTTATTAATGAAAAAACAGCCCTTATTAGGGCTACCAAAATGTTGCCGGTGGGTTCGCAGCAGCCAAGCATTCTGCCGTGACCTCTCAAATAAATAAGCAGTTCATTTGGTGACATATTCCTTTTAATGGAAGCCCAATTCTGAAAAAGCAACGTGCTGCACAGATCGTGCTCAATATAGGTATTGGCATGGAAACGTGCTGAAATGCTGGAAAATCTGAATGCAAATACAGTTGTTAACCCTGAATAACTATGCGGGGCCCCAAATGCTCATTCGGGCAGCCACTGTCCTGCTTCACATGAAACAGCAGTAGTCAACGTGAAAGTGACAGCCACACCAATGTGCACGCCCAAGCACATTCTGCTTTGCATGCAGTTGTGCTGCCCCTACTGTTATTTCCAGCCCATTGAGATGAATAATGCCAATGTCAGAAGGCCCAAAATACTCTATTGGGCAGCCACCTAAGCATGACGGGCCCTGTGATGAGATAACAGTAGTCGAGGGTACGCTTGAAAGGCACCACTAGCAGTCTGCACGTCAAAGCACAGTCAAGCTGTCGCCACTGTTGGTGAAACCGCAGCAATCAACGCGAAAATGACAGCCACTGTTGGCAGCTTGCATGCAAACACACATTAATGTGGTGGCATTGTTTATTTTGGTTATCTGGCCCAGGCAAGTAATGTGAATAAGAGAACAATTATCAAACATCATTAGCTTAGTTAGGCCCAAAATACTCAGTCGGGTAGGTACTAATAGCAGTAGTCGAGGGCATGCTTGAAAGGCACCATTTGCAGTCTGCAGATCAAATCACAGTCATGCCGCAGCCATTGTTGTATTTGTTTATCTGACCGGGCAAGTAACACCAATGTTAGCACGATTATTCACCCTAAATAGCTCTGCTAGCATTGTTTGTACTAAAAAATGCTGAGTGAAGTTGAATGTGTTTTATTGAGGCAATTATTTAATTCACAAGCCATCGGCATAGCGATCGACGGCCAGGTTCAGAAAATGACATTTGTGAAGTAATAAATGGTGAAAGTTGCAAAAGCTCTCAGTGCACTGCTTTGCCGGGCTCCATTCACTGAAAGATATCTTTGCAACGACGAAAGCATCAGACAGGAAATGATACCCCACTGCACAATGTTATTCGTGTTGAATATTTTTACCATCATATGTGATGGGCAGCGAAACCGTCTGTTTACTCAGACTGAATGCATCAAAAATGCAACAGCGTAGCAAGGTGTTGTTTTGCAATATGCAGCGTTTCATGTGCACTTCTGGCGAGCTGCCACATGCACGGATGCATAAACATGAACAGAGGTAAGAGGCAAAGTTACTGTGCAACCCACATGACGCTTTTAAGAAAATGTATCTCTAAAGCTTTGTGTCTTCATAGGCGATCAAAATTTGTTTTGAGCAACTTGGTTAATCACATTGCAGCAACAACACAAGAAGCAAGGACAGAAAACACAGCGAATAGGCAGATTGAGAAGTCGAGGTAGACCAGTGAGACAGGTTTTAATGAGATAGAAGAGCCCAGCCCTGCAGTGTACAGGAGTTAGTGCTATGAATGAGATTGGCTAATGAAAATGTCTAAAGACTTTGCTAAAAAAACTAGCAAAAACAAATGCTAATATAAAATAAAAGGAGAGAAATAAGAGTAAGTGCAAACACGCATGGTAGCAGGCACGTATTCACACACAAACGCAAAAGCTAAGAAAAACTCAAATATAAAGAAATGTAGGAAATAAAAAAAAATGACAAACGCAAGAAAACATGCACACATTTACGAACAGACGCAGGTAGAGGTATTATAGGAGTGAGTTCACAAGCTGCTGTGCCTACCTTCTCGTATGTTTTTCTTTTTTTACCGCTCTCTTAACACTGTCTTGGGAATTTTAATTGCAACATATCACGAGAATCGAAAAGCAGCGCGAAGCTATGTTGTGGGAAACCATATCGAGCACTGGCAACACAACTTATGCGTGACTATGCCACAGCGCGCATTCCACAGCTTGCGCGCGCGGTGAGCACTGGTGGAAAGCAATCAATCGACGGTGCTACACAATGCTCGAACACCACCGTTAGACGCTCGGCTATCTCACTGCTGACAATGATCGTTCACGCTAAGTTGATGGCGAGAAATCTTTGCGTTGGAGGCTTCTTTTGCAAATATTTTCTGTTGAGACGCTCGTAAGTTTGTTTCATGCGCGCACGCTTTATCATTGCTCCTGAGAATGGTATTGCTCCATTGCTTCACCCCGTCTGACGAGAAACAGACACTACACGAACACACACGGCGCTGACAGTAGGCACCAAACTTTGGCAAACTTTTCTCGTCATAACTAATAATTTCATGAAGTACAAGTCCTGAAAAGGAACGACGATAGGTTAACTCAGGTGATCCTTGAGGCATTCGAGATAAGTAAAACATGAGCGTAATGTGTGAGCACACCGTCAGTGGCCTTGACAAGAAAGGAAGTCACCTTTTTGAGACAGCCTCAGATGTATAAGAGAAGAGATATGGCGATGAAATCAATAATAGTGGGAATTTCAATCAAGAAATCAGTTGACAGTGCAGCTGCGTACTCGTCTAGTCATTCCTTCTGTGTCCATGTTCCTTAAGTTCTGCTGCTACAATCCTCGAAGAATAACAAAGTAGCCTATTTAAACACCCTTTTGTCAATATATAATATTCTGTTGGCTGCTGGAGCATGTAGTGTGTATGTAAGTGTTGAAACCATTATTTTAAGCTGTTGATATTGCATAAGGATGTGTGAATATTTGCAACTTTGTAATTACGCATCGAATAGTGCCCTATTCGATTCGGTGGTCACTTTTTGTAAATGTGAATATTTTTTTCATACGTTTCGGGTATTTCAAGATGCCAACTGCACCCACATAAACACTAAATTGCAGAAAAGTACGGTAAATTTTCACCATAACAGGCGTGCTATAGCCATAAAACATGAGAACTTGCGTAGAGGAGCAGGCTAGGTCACTCAGGCAGCCACATTTTACAGGCTCTACAGTGATCATTTGCATCCTCTGAAGAGCCCTGTGCATGCGAATAAAGTACTTGTTTGCTCGTACGCTCAGTTTGTGTTTTTCAAATACAATACTTAGTAAGGTACTATACTATTACAGAAACTTGCTAACTTCAAAAATACAGGGATATAAACATCAGTTTATGTAAATTTTGATAATGGCTATTCATTTTTAGAAAAGTACTCGATTCAATTTGCTTCTTGCACTATACTATTCGGTCCTGAAAATCCTTATTTGCTCGCCTCTAATATTGCATCTATTTTGTGCTGTCTTTCACATGTGCATTGCAAACAAGACTCGCATAAATGCGCACTCAGAGCTTATTACATATAATTAAAGAAAATTTCCCAGTGGGCTAGTTGGTTCGACATAACACTGTTGTGCAAAGTGACGAAGGGACAGGACTTAGGAGAGAAAAACAATGCACGACACCCGAGTGCAAACTAACAACTGCTTATTTTTCGGAAAATGAGACCTTCATATAGCCTACTCGCATGTTCAGGGATGTTCTTCACAGTCTAACCACGCCATCTATTGTCATTCATTAAGCTAATCTCTTTGCTGAGTGATATAGATGGCACATAGGGTCATCTTGATGTTGTAGGCTTCCATTACTTCTTTTTCTTTGGTTACTAAATTTCAGCAAGATCCCCATCCTGTGGAAGATACGGCATGAAGCGCAATGTATGGCAAGGTCTCTGGGTGCTTGTATCAGACTGCAGTTGTATAAATGGTTGCACAGTCAATCATTTACGCAACTGCCTATTTGGCGCATGTAAGCAGCCCCACGTGCCAAAGGTATGTTGTAGACGATGTCTATCGTGCATTTAGTCAATCCTTTAACGTGGTTTATAGTGCATGCATTCAGGGTATTCCTTTCGCTGGTCATACCATTTACTTTTGAGCACATTTCCTTTAGCTTTTGTCGTCCTGTGAGGACCACTCGTTCGCTCGGTTAAACTGAGCGAACGAGTTCAGCAAAAGATGAGAGCGAAGGCAGCATGCAGTGGGAGATTAAAAAATCGGCAAGTGAGAAGAGGCATGAGGAGGAAAGTGGATAGGAAGGTGCAGCAACCATGAGGCAGAAAGGAGAGGAGTGCATGGCAAAAGTGTGCGAATAAAAGTGAAGTGCAGTGAGAGTAGCTATGAAATGGTGCCAGAGTAGCACGCGATGTCTCGGAGGTTTGTTGGCGATGGCTTCTGTGAACCACGTCCACGCGTCACCCATGCGCTGGCTCATGCGATCTCCAGATTGGCAAGGCAGTGGCGCCACACTTCGCTCCGTTTGCAACATTCCACACGAGACCGATTGTCCTTGCCAGCGAAATGACAACACATGTAGAGCTGCACTAATATTTCGTATTAGGGAGTATCGTAATTGTCTGTAATTTTTTTCTGTCAATTGCATATGCTCTGCAGTAATAAACATTGCTGGTCGCTTATGCTCTTATGCCTCTCAATATAGGTATTGTATCAAAGCAGATTCCTTGCTTTGTACATGTTTGTTTCCAGAGCCGTCTCTGCACATTTTACACTTTATGAAGAGGGGAGGCTAGGGAACAGCTCAGAAGTTATATCACTGCTCCACGTATTGCAATTATTCATTTTGTGCTAAGTGTCCTGTGCTGTAATGTAAGCTACGCAAATGCTCCTTATGCAATTTTTTGCACATGTGGCGGCACAGCAAAACACCTTCTCTGCCACTGCCTAACTGTCGCATATCTGTACACGTGCACATGTGTGATAGCGTTTCCCGTTCTGTCATGCGGGCCATATTGTGATCACATCACCCTCGCTCACTGTGTGTATATAATCGTTGGCCGCCAAGCTGTCGTGTACTTTTTTGTCCTTATATTCCTTGGCTGTCATTCTGCCACGTTAAGTTGCTGTCATGCAATAAAACATGTTTCAAGTTCAGTCTGCCTCTTCGTTCACGGAAGCCCTGGAACACGACAACAACCTTTCACGCTAACAATTCGTGCTGTGAGCTGTACTCCATCTCAGTAGTTCCTTGCCGCACTGGGGAAGCTGCAGGGCTCCTTAGTTAATAGGAAGGCTGAATGACCCTCAAGGTGTCTTCATCGCACCGCACCGTCTGCTCGGTGTCTGCTTTCCATCCTGTCGGTACATGCTCCATTGTTGCAGGATTCATTAAAAAAATGTTTTGACGCCATAACCAGAAGCTTTGTTTACGTGCATGCGACAGCAGAGCTTCGCTTCACCTGTGCACTTTCCCTCCATTTACTTTGCAGCCACCTTAATAAACAGCAAGTATGAATGCCCTCATAAATGTTCACTTGCGGTGCAGCGTCTGCTCGGCGTCTACTTGCTGGAATGAAAGCAGTTTAGGAAATAATCTAAAGCTCTATTTTACTGACTGCAGCATTTATCATCGGTGCGAAGAGGGTGTTGCGACAGAAAGCCTGAGGTGCAAATTCAAGGAAATGTACTAGGATGCTGATCAAAAGTTTTATAGGTGTATAATGCAAAACCACATTTGCAAACAGGAATGACATGACACTGGTCATAACTTAAAGCAACAGTTCATGGGGCCCACATATATGAGCACATAAACATGATTCTCAATGCAAGTTTGCCAGTTGCAAGTTTGACTTGATATGATAGTCACTTTTCAGATAGAAGTGACATGATGACATACTGGTACTCAATACCTGTTATTTCTTTATTCCCACTATGATCAGTAGTATATTACTTGTGCTCAGATACAATAACGCAGCCCTGAATCACAGATATCACATCCCATCTGCCTTATGCAACTTTGCCTCATGAAATGGGAAACTCATTGATATAATCAGTTACGGATTATGCCGATGTGTTATGCTGTTTCTGGCAGTTTTGTCTTTCATGAGTATTTGCGTAATGTGAAAAATAGTAGCCTGATGTTCTAAATGTTATGTATACTATATGACAATACTATTTTTTTTCCGTGATCAGAGGAGGCTTTTGTGTCAATATATAAATTGGAAGTTTTTTAACAACGAATATGTGACAAGCCTCCCAAAGGCTAGCAGGCTAGCACGGTGACGAAAGTATCTTTTAGCCATATTTGCACAAAACTTTCCCATAGGCTTTTTTTTTCGTAAAAGCCAACCACACATCTCTTGATCTAGCAGATTTATCTTTTATGCGACAAGTCTGTGTTTTCCTTGCAACAAGTCCTTTTACATGTGTCCGCAAAACAGTGGTCCTTCATTAAGTTTATTTTTTCTGCAACTTTCATGTTTTTTGGTAACAATTTATTGTGCATTTTTGGAAGCTCTTCATGCAGCAGCCATTATTTCTTGGAAAGCTTCTTTTCAACGAGGCTCTAAAGTTGTTGATAGACCATTCAAGTAGTTTCTTTTAGTATAACAATTAGGAGCCTTGAATTTAAAGCTTATCCTTTGTCCCCAATAGTTGGCTCTATTTGGCACTAGTTGGTTAAGAAGTAGTACCTAAATGTACGGAAATAAATATTGGTACTACAAGTACTCACGTTGTCGTGTCACTATTCAATATTTGACACTTACTATTTTTGTTCAATTTCTGTTTGAAGAAAATTAATCTTCGCCCACCTCACAATGCACGAAGATGCGCCCAAGCCATATTTGCGATGTAAAAAAGAGGTGAGGTGTGCAGACAGGACACAAGAGTAGAGAAGTGGACTTCTCTACTCTTGTTTCCTGTCTGCACGCCTCACTTCTTTTTTGCATAATGAATCCTTACCAACTAGCTCAGTTTTCTGTCGTTCTAAGCCATATTTGTGCTTTCTGAAGTCTTTCTTTGCTGCATATAACAGCGGCAAAAAGCAGCTTTTTAGAGAGAACTTGATTTTGTTGTTCTGTGTATTCTGTTCTTCTGCCATAAGTGTAGTGAACTGATAACTATATCGCATGCACACAGCCCCTCAATGGAACAGACATTTATTTGATACACATGAATTCGCACCCTGTTCATCTAGATTTCAAAATTATGCTGATTGTGGCTAGCCTCTAGTATGTACAGAAACATGTATACGATGTGGTCTGAGGGTACATGTGCAGTGCTACTGTGAAGCTAGTTATAGTTCTCACAGCAATGCACCAAGTAAGGTTGTTGCTTCATTGTTATAAAGAAAGACAGCATCAGCTAGGCTGTAAGGGTGACAAAAATGATTTGTGCAATTCACCGAACATACAAACAGAATATAATATGACTATACTGCCATGTGCTAGTTAGTATATCAAGTGATTAAGATAATGATTTAAGGGCTGTTTGATTAATCTGGTTTATTTGTCGTGTTAAAACACAGGCTGTGAAGGTAACTTCAACATGTCGAGGTTGTCAACATGTCTAATTATTTACGAAATTAGGGAGGTGGCAGTGAGACTCCCTGGGAAAGCAATACCTCAGTTGTACTAATGGTATGGCTTGATTATATAATTTCATCATTGCTTGTTTAGAAATATGACAGTGGGCTAGAACCTATTAAATGCCACAACAGCAAGGCTGAACATCCATCCTTACTTCTCGGAGGCTTAAAGAATGATAAACAGTTATGCTTTAAAGCATATTTTGGTAACAAATATATGCCACCTTCATTTCAGTGGAATGGAAAAAGGTGATTGAACACAGCCATGCTATTGTAGCATGCATGAAGGAATACAGGAGAGCCTGGGGGCTAATATATGCTAACAGAGTTAACAGAGTTAGGTAGCTGTGACTGGCAAGATTATTTTACGCCACAGAGGATGCTGCAGTAAGGTTCGTGCAACTGTAATTTAATATATGGGGTTTTACGTGCCAAAACCACTTTCTGATTATGAGGCACGCCGTAGTGGGGGACTCCGGAAATTTTGACCACCTGGGGTTCTTTAACGTGCACCTAAATCTAAGTACACGAGTGTTTTCGCATTTCGCCCCCATCGAAATGCGGCCGCCGTGGCCGGGATAAGATCCCGCGACCTCGTGCTCAGCAGCCTAACACCATAGCCACTGAGCAACCACGGCGGGTGTTCGTGCAACTGTAAGCAATACGAGAATGAGTGAAAGATTACTTGTAATATACAGATTTGTATGGCAAATGAGAATGTGCACACAATTTTCCACTACGCATTTTTTCTATTTTATGTTCAGCACAGAGTGTGAGTCACTATGGCTTCTTAACTGGAAATTTCTGCGTTCCGTTTCACAGTGTTTATGGGGCTACCTGCATTAATTTGACTACCTATGAAGTGACTGATAATAGAACATGCCCCATTAATGATTTACACAGAACATAATATGAATTCATCATAAAGCTCCACCCAAGAAACTGTTGGTTACGAAAACAAAAAATGGCAACAAACATTCCCTTACTTTCTTGTGCTGCCCCGCACATGCTGCTAATTAACTAATGTCTACAATGCAGACATTCTGTTCTTTCATTAGAGGTAGGTGCAAGTTGCCCTGACACAATCAACATGAATTCATTGCCTACGAGCTACTGCATGTTGGAATTCGTGTTACAGCAGGCATGGCAAATGCTCTCCCCTACTTGTGTCTTGTGCACCATATGAGCCAGCATTTAATTTCATTGTCGTGTACCTGTTTAAGCTGTTACTGATTCAGAAAGGCAAATATAAAACGACTTACTACGTCAACCATTTCGCATGCAAATCACTGCACTCATTGCAAAGCTTATTAGAGAGTTTTAGATCAGGGGGATGCAATCGTTGAGGCCCCAAGTACTACGGGGCCTCAATGCTCGCGTTCCCTTAATCTAGATCTCTACAGTCGCTTGATAATCTTGGTTTGCTTTGAGACGAAGTACAGGTGCTGTGCGCCTGCCTGTTAGCCTATGCACTTCTCTTTCTTTTTGATGTAGCTGTGCATTAGCTAGGTAGGTTGTCACTACATGAATGGGACATTTGGGCCATGCCCAACACAATCAAATAACTTTACTTTGCTATGCCTCACTGAGTGTGCAAGCTTCTTTTTTATCTAGGGAAAAGAATAAAAAGAGAAGGCATGCATAAATGATGTTGACAGCAGCAAACGGTCTCAAGGAAATCATCCTTGATTGTCGCCATTGCTGAGAGAGCAAGCATGCCTGTATTCACTTTGACCACAGGCTGTACATTGTTTAAATGGTGATAGAGTTATGGATAAATAGTGAAGGGGCAGCAGATTGGCCACCCAGGCGTTTATGCATGGGCATTGCTGCCTTGTGGGCCTTGTAAACCTCTGTCGTCTCTTAAGGCATGAATGACATAACACTACTTCTGTTGGCACGGACATTTTTAGCACCAACAAGAAACGTAAACATTAGGTGAATTCACGCCTATATGGGGTGTTTTTTTAGCAATATGAATTATTATTTGTTTTCATGCAAACATTCTTTTCTCGAAAACATATCTGACAGGCATCTCTGCCTGAAGAAGTAACTGTGATATGTAAATATCACCTTTAGGTATGTCATAATTGTAATTAATTGCTCAAGACGTACTGATGGCTAGTTGTTTAGTCATGACTTAACATGGCAGTGCACTTTGAAATAATGACGTAACATAGAATGAACAAATGCTAGTTCCGGTGCGCTCTTGTACGTTCATTCGGTGTTATATCATTGTTCAGAAGTGCGATGCCATATTACATCATGTAAGCAATTGTAGGCTCACTATTAATTTGACAGCTACTAAAGATACCTCAGAAGCAAAGTGCAACTAAATCAACAAGCCACTGTTGATGATTCACATGCGTGCTCGGTGATGACGTGACTTGTCAATCATCATAGCTGTATTCCGTGATAATAGAACCATCTGTATAGGAGTATGTTAATAGATAATGCTGCAGCGCTTCAGCAGGCTAAGCTGTTGCTGTGACAGATCCCTTGCTCATTGGCTTAGGTACACCTGTGTGTTCGTGTATGCGCGTTCTTCCAAGCTGTTACGTACAGGGTCTGGCCCCATCCGTGAAAGGAATGCGCATTGCTTGGTGGCAGAAAACAGACCGAGTTTATTTTCTACAAGAGATGCAGATGAGAGCCGCATGTGTTTGAGGGGGAAAACTCTCGGTCCCTGTCTAGTGGCCGAGACGCTGGGGGTAATGGAGAATTCTTGGAACTCGACTCGTGGCGGGGTCGCTTCCTGTTTCGTCTGCACTGGAGCCTTGTCCAGCCGAGGAGTGGTGGTGCATCGCTTGTACACAACATTTTCCTCCCTTCTCAGATGGAGTCGCCGTAGTGATCCAGAGGGTGTCGTTCCCGCTGCGGGCATGACTTTGCAGTTGTGTTTGGCACGGCCTCAGGGGCAGTGCCAATCTCTGGTTTGGTCACCGATGATTGTGAAGGCTTCAGCATTCCTGAGAGAGTGGCCTCTGATGACGTGGAGGTATCTGCTTTTATCCCAAGGGAGCGGGACACTGCTCGCGGTTAGCGTACAGCCCTTATCCTGTGTCGCTGAATCTTCTGTGGGGTGTCTCAAAACACCGGGCTTGATCTGGCCGCATTGTCATCGCACTAACCTGTTGGGGCCTCTATTGAGCCACGATCTGTGGCCTAGCTTTTCCAAAACCGTTCCCTCTGTCCAGATCGGATTCCCTCCGAAGTTTCAAAAGAAAACTGCTTGTCCGACAGCGAGTACTCTCGCCTTTGTGTCCCTGTTGCACTTGGTATGGATTTTGTTCACTTTTGCTTGGGGCTGAATGCACGTGAGAGCTGTATCCAGCTCACGCCCGAACCCAAGTGCAGCTGGCATTTCACCCTTTGATGTGTAGATGGTGGTGTGTTGCTCTAGAAAAAGTGGGCCAGCCTGCACGCGAATGTTCTGTCCTTGTTTTTGGCTAATGCTCATTTTGTTTCAAAAGCCATCCTTTCTGCTTGGCCATTAGTTGTAGGATGGTACGGTGTGCTTGTTACATTGGTCACCCCATTCTTCTTTAGGAAGCTCTCAACTTCTACTGAAACGAAGGGTGGCCCGTTATCAGTCACAAGCTTTTCGGGGAGCCCAAAAGCTGCGAAAAGGTTCCGGAGTTCCTCAATCAATGTGGCAGACTGTGTATGCATGCAGCACACTTCCAACAATTTGCTGTATGTGTCCACAACAATTAGCCAGCATTCTGCCTTCTATGGGACCAACGAAGTCTGCGTGAACTGTGTCCCAAGGCATTCTGGTGCGTTCCCATTTGGGCACTGGTGCCCTGGATGGTGCCCTTTGGTGTCGACAAGTTGCACAGTTTCGAGTGAGCCGTTCGATATCTGTGTGAATGCATGCCCAACAAAAGTACCTTCGTGCACATGCCTTCATGACCACAATTATATGGTGGTTTGCGGGTGCGAGTTTAAGAAGGTAGCTTCTCGCCTTTGTTTTGGAGTTACCATCCGGGAGCTTCTAACGAGGCACCCGTCCTGCGCTGAAAGCTCAGTCTCCAGTTTCTGGCACGATGAAAACTGTTCTTTTGGCAGTTTATGAACTTCACCGTTTGAAACAGCCTCCAGCACTTGGGACAGAACTGAGTCCTCTCGAGTCATTCGTGCTAGTTGGCGCGGTGAACGCTCAAAGCTGAGCATGGTAGCCAACATGAGCACGTCTCTTGGGGGATAAGGTTCAACTTGTGCCGGTAGTGGAAGTCAGCTTAGAGTGTCCGCATTTTGGTGCAGTAGGCCAGGCCTGTACAGCAACTTGTAATCGTACGTTGCTAGTTTAAGGCACCATCGCGTAATCCCTGATGAAAAGACCCGGGGTGCTTGCTTTGTTTCACTCACGATTCCAATCAATGCCTGGCGATCTGTTATGGCACATGCCGGCCAGCTATGTACTTATGAAAATGTATGTTGCTGTAGATTACTGATGCAGTTTCTTTGTCGAGCTGAAAGTAGCTCTTTTCGGCACTTGTGTTCATGAACTGAATGCAATGGGCGCCTCTCGGCAAATAACACCTTCCCGAGCAAGGACGGCATCAACGCCGTACGGCGATGTGTTTACAGACAAAAGAAGGGGCTTCGTCCCGTCGTAGTGAGCGAGCACTGTAGATGCACGTATCATCTCCTTAAGTGCCTCGAAATTGGCTTGATGCTTGCTCTTGCACTTCCAGGGCGTGTTTTTCTCTAGGAGCCTATACAATTCCACCACGACCATTGCTCTGTTCTCCAAAATGCAGTCGTCAAATGAAATAAGGCCCAGAAAAGCCCTTAGGGATGTCTTAATTGTCAGATGGTTTGGGTGCTTGAAGTATAGCCTCAACCTTTTTCTCGGTGTTGCAAACACCACTGCTATCAATTCGATGTCCCAGAAACTATACTGACGTAATTCCGAACCTGCACTTTTCTTTCTTGAGGCGTAAGCCTTTCTCAGTCTCTACAGAACCTGATTCAGACGCTGTGCGTGCTCATTTGCACTATTCCCATTGACAGTGATGACGTCAAGGTGAACATTCACCCCTGGAATTCCAGGTATCTTGTCTCCCTCAGGCACTGGAAGATAGCTAGTGCAGCGGAAATTCAAAATGGGAGGCATTCCACCCTGAATAGTCGTTTTGTGGTGTTCACTGTGAGCAGTGCTGCTGTTTCTTCATCAACTTTCAGTTGTTGATATGCTTCATAAAGACCCAACATTGAGAAGAGGGTTCCACGATATAGGTTTGCAAACCCTTCAACTGTAGTTGGTAGCGGGTAAGATGCCTTCTTCGCTGCTGCATTAACAGTAACAGTATTAACAGTACTCCTGTAGTCACCACAGACATTGAGTGCACCGTCGGTCTTCTGAAAAAAGTAGCGATGGGGTTGCCCATTTGGTACGCTGCGTTGGTTTTAGGATGCCTTGGCGCTGTAGATGGTCAAGCTTATGTTTCATAAGCGCCTGCAGCACCACTGAAATCGGACAAGCCTTGCAAAACATTGCTGTCGCACCGTCTTCGAGTTCCAGGTGAACTAAAGGACCTGTATAGCTTCCAATGTCGTCCTTGAAGACATCTGGGTGTCATCCCACGGCCTCTGTAATTTCTAGTGCTGGCTCTCCAACGTGGTTGATCCCCTTCGCATGAATTTGAAGTGCCAAAAACCAATCTCTGCCTAGGAGGTTGCACCCGGTGCCTTTCATGACCAACAATGGCAGCAGATAGTCCTTTGATCTCAACATCACTTGAACTTGTGCGAAGCCCAGAACGTGTAATTGTTTACCTGACCATGTGCACAAATCGAGCGGCTCGCATGAAAGCCACGGAGTGTTTTTCTTCCACCTTCTGTAGTTCGTGTCCTCGCTTATCGGGGAGCATGCCGTACCTGTGTCCACCTCAAACTGCACTGGCTTTCCCTCCACTATCAAGTCCACGAGGAACTTGGGGCAGTGTGTATGTACACTATCTGTGTGCAGTTTGCAGCAGGATTTGCTGACAGGTGGTGGTTTGACACTGTGTGCCCGTAGCTGCTAGTTGTCGAAGCGTGGTTCCATGTTTTTCTTTTTCTTTGAGATGCAGGCATGCTCGACGTGACCTTCCTTGGAGCAGAAACGGCACTCGGCTGTCTTGAATTTGCATGTTTCAGAGTCGTGCAAGCCGTCGCATCGATAGCAATGTCGCGCTGACATATGCTTGCCTCGTGGCTTGATTTGCGACGTCCTGTTAATTTCCCCCGAGTTTGCCACTCCTTTGATATCTCGCTGATGCCTTGACGCACTTTCCGCTGACAAGGCTAAGTCCACAGAGCATTGAAATGTCAGGTCTTTTCTGCGAACAGTCTCTGCGAAAGATGTTCGTCCCAGACGCCGCGGACGAACCTGTCCCGCAGCATCACATCTTGGGACGGCATAGTCAGTGGCGTAGCCAGAAATTTTGTTCGGGGGGGGCTACGCCACTGGCCCCATGTGTGTGTGTGTATATATATATATATATATATATATATATATATATATATATATATATATATATATATATATACACTTGGGGCCAGTGGCGTAGCCAGAAGTTTTGTTGTTGCATTTAAAAGAAAAAGTTTAATTCTAGTGACAAATGCTTTCAATTTTTTTATTTAGGGGGTCAATTATTTATTAAAAATTGGCCAAATAGAAAATTTTCAGAAAACGAAGCTATCAAGTTTAAAAACTCCGTGACTCAACAATGAAAAATGATATCACAATTCTGTGAATTGCATCTAATAGTACATCTACAGCAGACAAAATGGATATGTTACACATGAATCTCAAAACAATTTAGTATTGTGGAAATACGGAGAACCCTTGTACACAACGTAACCAATTCACGTAAGATACAAATTGACATAGCAAACTTGCCTGCTTTGACTGTTATAATAGATGCCGTTTACAGAACCACAATGTCTGTTATTCATGCATAGCTATTAGTTTGTAAACGTCGTGCTTCTATATTTTCAAACTTTCGAATTTTTAAAAATATTTTAAACAACATTCAGGCCCTAAATCGAAGTTGTGTTTCCAACAGAACTAGGATTTAAGTTTCTCTCTCAAATGCAATGAATTTCAATAAAAGCGATTAGCAGGATTATCTAAGAAAAGGGTTTCTGCGTTTTACAAGTATTTGAATAGGCCGCGTCGGATTGGGCCCGAGCTAAAGCTTCCTCTTAAACAATTTGTCAAGGGATCAAATCCATGAATAACTGCATTGTCGTTGCCAAAGATGCTGCAAACGAATTTTTGAACGCTACGCACAGTCAAAACAACAAAATATCTATTTTTTCATAAAAAAATATACTCGTATGTGCCAAAAATATTGCCCAAAATAACTGATATCAATGCTTCCATATTTTTGTCTATTTAAGTAAAGAAAATATCACACGAACTTTAGAACTATATCAGTTCGAAACCAGGAAAGCAGTGCATGCCACTGATATAAAAAATGAAAAGGCAATGAACTGAACAAGTTGAGGACAAATATGTTAATGAAACTTTGTCATGCAAGAACCGTGCTTACATTCTTCTATATATGCAATGGCCAGTGAAAAATCTAAATGACGCTGTAATTTGTTTTAATGTATTACGCAGAAGCAGCTGTCACCGGTCGTGTATCGTGAGTAATTGCACCGAAATCAGTCGCAACAGAGGGCACGTATAAAAAGCAGGCATTCTGCAAGATATACGAGCGCAAGTCAAATAAATGTGAGCCAACAACGGGGTACTTCTTTTAAAAGTAGTCTTCATGAGAATTTAGACATTTGTCCCAATGACTAACGAGTCGCGTGATTCCCGTCTTATAAAACTCCTTGGGTTGCTGCTTCAAAAAGTCTGTATCTGGTTCCCTTGAGCTGTTTTTTTGGTTGCCCCAAAATGTAGAAGTCGCAAGGTGACAGGTCTGAGCTGTATGGCGGATGCTGCAGCGTTTCCCACTAGAACTTTGCCAGTTTTGTATTAACCACATAAGCGACGTGGGGACAGGCATTGTCGTGGAACAAGATGACCCCATTCGTCAATTTTCCACGTTGTTCGTTCTTGAGTGCGACACACTGCCGTTCTGGCGTTTCACTATATCGGAAACAATTGATAGCCTCTCAAGATTTAGCAAATTCGATCAGTAATGGACCCTGACGACCGACAGAAAAGTCAACAACACCTTTCCAGCGGAAATGATGGCCTTTGCGTTCTTTGGGCGTGGTAAATTCAAATGTTTCCACTGTAAGCTTTGCCGTCGTGTTTCAGGCTCGTAGTAGTGGCACCAAAGTTCGTCCCCGATCACAATTGCAAACATGAAGTCGTCATCCTCATTGTGTTACCCGATCAGATGAGTCAAGGCAGCGCGAAACTACTCTGTCTTCTCGCAATGGATCAAAATCTTGGGGATCCATTGCGCACCAAAGAGCCGATAACCGAGAAGCTCATGAATTAAGGCGTGAACCGAACCGTGACTGATGTTCAGATGGTCTGCCAGTTCATCGATGCTTATCCTCCGTTCTTGTTTCATCAACTCATGAACCTTTGAAATTGTGTGGGGGGTGATTGCACGATGGTTTTGGCCCGGTCTTGGAATGTCTTTACAACGTCCTTTAAACCGTTTGCTCCAACGCTTCACAGTGGTCAATGAAATGCCGTGTTCAACGTAAACGGCATCCATACGGCGATTAATTTCTGTTTCGGAAACACCTTTAGCCGTCAAAAACTTCGCGACACCGAACTGTTCAACTTTTGAAGTGTCCATTATGTGACGCAACCATATTCAACCCAGTGTATGAGAGCATTAAAGAACATTTATCTTCACACCTGCGTGTCACTTTTGTAAATGAGACATGCCGTTCTCCTACGCGCATGCCTCGCAGATAATGAACCGAACTATTATTGCGTGGTTAGGGTAGGCGCACTTTCATTTGACTCGCCCTCGTACATTAGAAATGCAAAGTTACAATGGGATATACAAATGTGAAAATACGGCTTGATAAAGGACAAAAAAGTGTCACTGGAAACATAGTTCACTGCATGTATACACAAAACATCGCAACAAGATATTTAAGTATACGTATAAGTCTCCAATGAGTCTATGTATGTAAGAAAAAGTAACTGTATGTAATGCGTCAAACAAGGCAAATAAACATGTTGCACAATCATAGATTCACAGAATCCTAGATTCCGCCCCCATTCCATCCACTCCCCCCGATGTATTGAGTGCGACGGAAGGCGGTGCGCTTGCTCCCCGCTTTTCTCCTTTGCGCACACAAGACTGAGCCACCATCGTCGGCTCACCCATTCCACCTCCCCCCCTACGCTTTCATTCGCACA
The DNA here is from genome assembly GCF_038994185.2 of Dermacentor albipictus. Taxonomy (NCBI): domain Eukaryota; kingdom Metazoa; phylum Arthropoda; class Arachnida; order Ixodida; family Ixodidae; genus Dermacentor; species Dermacentor albipictus. The sequence continues at coordinate 2,459,204 of NW_027225576.1, read as the reverse complement.
TACAGCATGCAGCGCGTGGTCACGATTTCATCACCCTTGGACTTTATACGAAACATGAGGGCGACGGCGACGGCAGGAATGCGCCTGGAGTGTCCATATAATTGCTTTCGCAATAATATAATAAACGTATCCGGCAACTAAAGCGTCCCGTCGCCCATTACTTTCCGCAATAGAAGTATCAAAATCGAACTTTCACCATGCGACAATTCGCTGCGCCGCAACAATGTATTTTTTTTCTGTGAGACGGAGGCACCGAAATGGAAAAAAAAACGCATAGGAAAGTATGTTGGCCAGAATCGAATGCCTACATCGGGCATCTAATGGGGCTGCAGAATTAATACCGAAGAAAACATGAGACGATTGGCCCACTGAGAACCATACGCATATTGCTCAGTATCCTACACCGGCGAAACAAGACTTTCCGGAAAGGTTCCGCTGAAGGAACGCGGTGCAATCCTTCGAGTCCCCACAGTGATGGCGGTGAGCGACCATTGTTTTTTTTTTCTCGTCTGCTAGCTAGAAAGCTTCCAAAACTCTGTCAGGTGAAAATCCGCTCGGCCAGAGCAAACAGAACGCCCACCGAAGTGCACCGCGCGGTGGTCGGGGCCGTACGAGAAAAACATATGCGCTCTGGCTCGCTCTGGCAGCCCGCGGGTAGGGTAGCGAAAACAAAAAAAAAAAAAATTGAAGAGGCTCAATGTGTTCTCGGCGAATAAAAGTCAAAGTAGAAAAAATAAATAAGAACGTAGTTACTTTGGCTGGCTTTAGTGTCTTGACATGGTTTTTCTGGCATCGGTTAAAAAAGTGTTGATATTTTTTTATGTGACATGACGGCACAAATGAACCACCCCATCACATCGTCTCATTGGACCTAGCTGCGTGTTTTGTCAACTCGTCTGCTAGTGTGTTGATTTGGCTTGTGCCGTTGTATGTTCCGATGTAAGACTTTAGAAAAGTCAATGGACCTTTGGCGTCAAATGTTTATAACAACATTAAACCAACAAAGTTCCGCAATTGAAAATTTAAAGCACAACTTTGGAAATGTCAATGCACGTTTGACATGCACGTTTGCAATGCACGTTTGACACGTTTGAGCTTATGAGATTTATACCCATAAAGTTCCGCAATTGATATCCATGCGCTCCATAGATTCCGTGGCCTCAGTGAGATGCCGCGGCGAGCCCGCTCACCATCAAAGCGCCCTTGAAACTTTGTGCTCGGATGGGACTGCTTGGCGTTATGTGACTGCCGGTGTATGGGCGTTGCCACGAAATCCAGCCCGAGTTCGCAATCTTCGTGGTTAAATGTCTTTTCGAGCGTCAAAAAGACATTCTAGACAAAATCCAGAGTGATTTCCGGCGCCGGGGGGTCGCTTTGGTCAGCGGTGCATGGACAGCCCGAAAAAATTTCGGGGGGGGCTGAAGCCCCATAAGCCCCCCCCCCCCCCCTGGCTACGCCCCTGGGCATAGTTGGTTTCGCCGCTGAAGCGGTCGTTTGGGTGTCAGGTGACGTCGTCGATATTGTAGCCGAAGGCAGCGCTCCGAAGTTGCAGTCGGCTGTCAAGGTTCCGAAGGCCGCAGCGTAGCTACCGATCGACTCGTCTGGCCGTTGCTCGGGTCTTTGAAACACGTACCGGCTCTAAAGCTCGGATGTCCTGGTGTCGAAGTGCCGCCTAAGAAGTGTCACTAAATCATTTAAGTTGACTTCTGCCAGGATCTTCGGCGCTATCAGCGCGCACACGATGTTAGAAAGTGTCGGCTCCACAAAGCGTGAGAAGTGCCCACTTCTTCGCTGTCGTCGCTCGCCACGAAGTAAAAGTCGCGGCGCTGGATCCACGATTCCCATGATTTGCCCGAGAAAGGCTCGACAGCGCCGTGTATTCGTCCTGTAGCCATGGCCTTAACTTCGAAAACTCGTAGATCCGCTTCGCAACTCCTGCCTCATCGCCAGTGTTACGTACGGGGTCTGGCCCCATCCGTGAAAGGAGTGCGCATCGGTTGGTGGCAGAAAACAGACTGCGTTTATTTTCTACAAAAGACGCAGGCGAGAGCTGCATGTGTTCGAGGGGGCAAATTATAGGTCCCTGTCCGGTAGTCGAGACGCTGAGGGCGACGGATGATTCTCAGAACTCGACTCGGGATGGGGTCGCTTCCCGTTTCTCCGCACTGGTGCTTCGTCCAGCCGAGGAGCGATGGTGCGTCGCTTGTCCACAACACAAGCTTTCGCTATCACAGCTACAAAAAGTGCGCCAGTGCGCCGTACACAACCGAGCACATAGTGACGTGTGTTGTCGCAACATTATGCGTTAGCAATAAACAAATAACAAAAAAAAGCGGCACAGGTAAGACGACTGCACAGTGTTCTAAAGGTAAGTCACCACGTCAATGCCACACATGCAGCACAGAATGTGACAGTGCAGGAGTCGCGTTTTCACCATGATGCGGAAGCTTCTACCTACATCGACAAAAATATGCCAGTGTCGTCTGCTGTTGGCGATAGTTGCCGACTTCGAACAGTGTTGCTCTGCGCACTGCCGAATGTTTGCCAGCTTTCAACAGACGTCGCGTCCCCAAACCGAAGTGCGGATGCAGGCGCATTCGAACCGCTCGAGCTAAATAATAAAAAAATTACTAATAATACAGCAAACGTAATAACAATATCCTGGCACGATGCGAAATATTGCTGGTCGCCAGCACTCGAGGCTGCCAACTCGCTGATGCATGTTGCCAGTTGCTGGTTACCCATTTGGACAACCAGAGAGCGCATGCGAACCGCCTCGCATCATGCGGTTTCAGCGTAAATGCAATTTTGTGACCGATCGCGACGACCGCCCGTTTTTCACGAACCGCCTGCATACGGTGCGGCGTGCGGCGATGGGCGGTTTGAGCAACACGGAGGAAATCCGCGGAAAAGTTCGTTCGAGTCCTGCGGAGCAGTTTTTTCAATCTGGATCTTGCTTTGTCAGTCGGTAACTGGCCTTAAGAATGTCGTGTCGGATTTGCGGAAGAAATAGAGAAAAGCACCATTATTCAAGGCGTATTTAAGGCGTAAAGCGCGCGCACGTTGAAAGTTCGTGTTGCTGAAACACGACACAAGCACGCGGTGTGCTCAGACACGCGAGTAATTACCAGAGTTTCAGGTTTTGACAGCGTGAAAGTATGTGCACGTGGTTTCGTAGGTTAATTTACGTGCCTGCAGAATGCTTTTGTTCGGCCGGCGCGTGAGAGATTCCGACTGTCTGCGGTCAGCAATGCCTGGCAGCAGGGCCGTTTCTGTTCCGCGTCTTTTACAGATGTACGTAGCTCATGCACAGGTTGTGGTGGCCATGAGCAGCGTTTTCACACATAGGCGGTATAGATAATTTGAACAACGTACCAGCATATGAAATCGTTATTTATTTATTACAGTGCAAATGGTTAGAATTTGATAGAAAAAAAAAGAAGGAACTTGATAGGACAACTGGAAAGAGGTTCAGAAAATAATTATCCCCCTCCCCTCATTGGCACCAGCAACACTTTTGTTGAAGTGCTAATTTTATCTTTGTATACTACGTGCGTCTGTATTCTTTTGCGTTGTAAGTTTTCACAAGGAAGCAGTGTTGCGTTAACTGGAACAGTCAAGGCACACAAGACAGAAAAAAAGTTGATTCTAGGGTTTTACATCCCAACACCACGATCTCATAAGGCACGCCATAATGGGGACTCCGGATTAATTTTTTTCCAGCTGGGGTTCTTTAACGCGCCGCCAATGCACTGGACACGAGCGTCCTTGCATGTTGCCCCCATCGAAATGCGGCCGTCGCGGTGGCTTAGTGGCCGCGGCGGGTATAGAGACAGAACAATAGGGCTGTAGGACCGAAGAGTCCTCAAATGGGTTTAATAAAGGTGCATATAAGAGTCTTGCAGACAAATATACAGCACAAATACACACAGTCCACTGAGCTGTCAGGCTTGCCCAGGCAATCGCACTCGAAGAAAAAAAAGAATTATTAGAGCAGATTGCAACAGATGCACTTATTCTTGTAGTAGTACAGGGATACAAACAAGTGCAAGAGACATTGAGAGCAATTTTTGCCGTATAATGCAGTTGGCAGTCAACAAGTTATAAATACATATGCACGAAAAATATATACAATTATAGTCCAGATAATTTTGAAGCGTAGCCCTCCCCCCCTCCCCCATTCCTTAGAAGAAAGAAATGTAGCATTTCCATGACGCCACACACCACTTTCGTGTTTACGTCACCCTTGCCGATCGAATTGAACTTCAAGATAAGTGCAGTGAATTTTGTCTTGTGGAAGTTATTACTTTACATTTGTAGTGGCTACTTGTTTACCAATGCTGCGACTACCACACTTTAGGTTTCTGGTTTGTGCCGCTCGCCCATTTTCTTATCGAAGGAGAATATGAATCCTAGTTTTGAAGAACACTCGAAGCAGCTTTCTGTCTATTCTGTGGCAGGTAGGAAAACAGTTGACTGTTGTGACACTGTTACAGAGTCCTCAAGCTGAGCCAAAAGTACTTTGTTGTGGAGCAGGTTTTCAGTGTTGGCACGAAACAAGTTCTCCGCTGTTTGCAAAAACTCAATAACAGTAGGTGAAGGCAGAGTGAGTTTAATATTATTAGTATACGATTTGAGCTTCGTCAGACTGCTGGCTTTTTTGCAAGTGATTGCCTCTACGCACTGACTACAGGCAGTCATGTTCTTTTGAACGTTGTTGACGACATAGCCTGCTAGGTAATTAAAAGGCTCTTGCTCAGATTCATTCAAATCCAAGAAGTCCTCAGGAAAAACGACAATCCCCTGTGCACGCTGCACCTGTGACCTGCCGAAACAATATCCAGGCCACTCAGAGCAAAACCAAGGTCGTTACTATAACTACCACTGTTACTTGGTTTGAAAAACTGGGCCATTGTTGCCGCGCGGAGAGCGCAACGGCATTCAAGTGGCTTTGGCACCGGGTTTCTTGAACGAAGTGTAGAAAACAAGTTTTCTAGACTATCTTGCCCAAATCGGCTTAGTAGCACAAAAGAAAAGCCTCGAACATTGAGGTAGTACTCCTGAATTTCAAGGGCTGCAGTTGTGCCAAGCACAACACCAGTCTGAATCGGCTTCCATTCAGTTTTTTCTCGCTCTCCAATCTTAAGGCTTTGAAATAGCTTGATCACATCTCGCCGAAAAATAACTGTGTCTTCGTATTTCACTTCGTCCAGCTTACTGATTGCGAGCTTATTTGTTCTGGACGTCATTATCTTAAACCACTTGTGCACTACGTTAAAGAACCAAGCTGTTGTTAAGGCTCCTTTAGGAAGCTTGCTCGTCTGGACAAGGTATTGCAAAGCTGCTCCAGTGTCGTGATTAAATAGCGAGTATGCCAGGCCCACTTTCATCTTCTCGAAGTGTCCCGGGTCCAAGCATGCCTCTTAAGTGTGGTGCAATCTTCAGCTGCTGCTGTGAGTCAATTTCCCCAAGTTTTTTCACATAAGCCAGGCTCACTTCATCTTAAGGCAAATTACGCTTCTCTACAACGTCAGGTGGAATGAAAATTGTTTGCCCACGAGTAAGATGATTCCTCAAATTCTTAAGTAAATGAGGAACATCTGCCATGAAATAGAGCTTTCTGCTTGGGTCGCAGGGGTGAGCACAAGATACAGAAGGCCTGGAATATTTTCCCACGACTACACCAAACTTCTTCCACAACGCCTGATTTCCCTCACCCATGTCACTGACCACAGCATCCACTCTGATGCCAATTTTTTCGCACTCATTGATGACTGACAAAACAAAGTTCTTTACCGCACTAGAGCTAAATGAATTTCCCGTGAAATGGTACGCAATCGTTTGCTTCCAACGTGTAGTTACTCCTCCTAACATATAAACCAGAGCCTGAGTAGCTAATGCATCTACTGGGGAGGTGCCGTCAGCCAGTGGAAGTGAAGGCCTGCCGATTACAACTTGAGTAGAAGGGTCGTACGCCAGGCCTGGTGTCAAATGGATTTCATCCAGCATCAGTACTTCATGCTTCTCATGGTCTTCCATGACACCAACCTAGCACGAAAAAAAGACCAAGGAAATGTGATGATAGTATTTCAGCAACAGGAAATAGTTGTACGGGTTACTAACTTTTATATTTGTTTTGTACACAGTGTGACCCTTGAGTATCTAGACTCACATATAGCGTGCTGTACACTGAGTGTGGCTAAACAAAGCGAAATTAAAACATGAACGATTTCTTAACATCACTTGTGTAATATGTGGGTGGAAGGAGAGAGAAAAGATCGTTTTGTTTCCCGTTATTTGCGAGCTTCGCTGGAGCTTTATCTCCTATTTATCAACTACAAATGAAATGAATAACATTCATAGCTCAGTCTTATAATCTCACACGTCGCATAATGTGACCATGCACATTCTTAGATCTTAAATTATTAGCTCAGAAACGTTCACCCCACCTTGACAGACATAGAGCGAATAATGTCGTGTAGGAGGCCTGGTGCGAATTTGTGACCCTGAAGGTGCCTTTGTAGAGTCCGTTCACCTGGCAAAGGAGCGGCTAGTTCCTTTACGAGAGCATATCCTCGAGAGCTGCATGATAGCCTGAGTTTCAGTGCCTTCTTCATTGTTGCTTGTGTCCACGGTGTCCCACGCATGCTCTTTTTCTCCATGGAGAGTAGTTGATCAGCTGCCATGAAGGAACTGAGCTGCTACTTCATGAGGGCTTTTACATTAATGGCTTTTCTCTTGTGCTTATGTGCAAGAGCAGAACTTCTCTGCAAGGCGTGTAGTTGGGCTTCAAGCTCAGCAATTTTTTTCTGAAGAGCAGCGACTGTACGATTAGGCTCCTGGCTTGCTTCAATATGGTCAGCCACTGCGTTGGGAAGTGGCACGTCTGGAACCGCTGGAACGGCAAAACAAAGTGTCCTAATAGTAGTAAATGCTGCAGTTAGAATGCAAGAAATGCGATACAAGACATGCCAAAAGTATGAAGTTTGTGCTTATATGCTTCCACCTAAGCATTGCTCAGAAAGATATATCCTGATGCATTCACTGTATCAGGTTGCCAAACACTTAAACAGCTATAGGCAATGAAACGTACTTATGTAGAAACCACTTATTCGGAAGCAATAGCATACTTACAGCCATGAAAAGCTGTCGTGTTTAGAGGCACTTCAATAGAAATGGGGCTGCAGACGGGTACTTCATCTGCACAAAACATGAGTCAAAGTTGGAGGATGCAATGCGATTATGTTTTGTACACTTCGCCACACAACGAAGCTTACTGTAAGGTTGCTCAGCCTCTTCAATTAACAGGTTTACACCAGACACTTCTATGTTGGCTTCCGTGCCTGTACAGAACAAAACGTGAGGACATATAACCAAAAGAATATAAAAAGAAACACGTATTAACTTGCCATAAAGGCAAATGCCAACCTCACCTCGCCCCCAAGAACCAGGCATGGTTCTCTCATCTGTAGCAACTGAAATAAAAGCGGATGAACAAGAGTATTTAGCAGTGGCGTAGCCAGAAATTTCGTTGGGGGGGGGGGGGGGCTTACGTTGCAGCTTGGCCTCCTCCTGAAGAGGAAGCTGTATCTCGGATGCTCCTATCTAAATACATGTAGAAGGTGAATTAGTTTTTTTCGGCAACCACTGCACAAACTTTGATCAGGTTTGTTGCATTTAAAAGAAAAACTTAAGTTCTACTGTCTTCTGGTTTCGAATTTTTTTATTTATGGTGTCAACTTTTTATTAAAAATTGGCACAAATCTCAAATTTTCAGGAAAATAAACTATCATGTTTAAAACTATGTAACTCAAAAATGAAATATAATGTCACAATTCTGTGAATCGCATCTAATAGTGCTTCTACAGCGGACAAAATTGATATGTTACAAATAAATCTCAAACAATTTAGCACTATCGAAATACGGCTTTTGCAGAACCCTTGTGCACCACGCAACTAATTCACGTAAGATACAGATGGACATACCGAATTTGTCCGCTTTGACTCTTATAATAGATGCCATTTGAAGAACCACGATATCTGTTTTTGATGAAGAGCTTTTCGTTTGTAAACGAAGTGCATCTATTTTTTCGCACTTTCAAATTTTTAAAAATATTTTAAACAAGATTCAGGCCCTAAATCAAGCTTCCGCTTCCAGCAGATACTAGAAGTTAACTCTTTCAAATTCAACAAAGTTCATCAAAAGTGATCCAGGGGTTATCTCAGAAAAGCGTTTCTGCGTTTTACATTTATTTGAATAGACCGCGTCGGAGTTGGGCCCGAGCTAAAGCTTCCTCTTAAACAATTTGTCGAGAGATCAAATACATGAATAAAGACTGCATTGCCATTGCCAAAGATGCTGCAACCGAATTCTTGAACGCTACGCACTTTCAAAACAAACAATATATGTAATTTTAAAATAAAAAGATATGCTCGTATGTGCCAGAAATTGTGCTCAAAATAACTCATATCAATGCTTCCTTGTTTTTTGTCTATTTAATAAGTAAAGAAAATATCACACGAACCTTAGAACTATATTAGTTCGAAATAAGCAAAGCACTTTATGCCACCGATATGAAAAATGTAAAGGCCATGAAATTAACAAGCTGAGGACAAACATGTTAATGAAACTTTGTCATTCAACAGCCTTGTTTACATTTTTGTACATATGCAACGGCCCGTGAAAGATCTCAATGACGCTGTCATTTATTCCAATGTATTACGCAGGAGCAGCATTCACCGGTCGTGTATCGTGAGTAATTGCACCGAAATTATTGTCCCAACAGAGAAGAGAGCACCTGTATAAAGCCGTTCTGCAAAATATACGAGGGCGAGTCAACTGAAAGTGAGCCCATGCAAATATATGACAAACGGGGCACTTAATTTAAAAGTAGTCTTCATGAGCATTTATACATTTATCCCATTGAATAACGAGTCGGGTGATTCCCATCTCATAAAACTCCTTAGGTTGCTGCTTCAACAAATCTGCAACTGAATCTTTCACATCATCGTCCGACGCGAATCTGTTTCCCTTAAGCTGTTGTTTGCATTTGCCCCAAAAGGTTGAAGTCGCAAGGCGACAGATCTTTGCTGTATGGCGCATGTTGCAGCGTTTCTCACTTGAACTTTGCCAGTTTTGTATTAACCACATCAGTGACGTGGGGACGGGCACTGTGGAAAAATTAAAAATTAAATTAGGGGGTTTTACGTGTCAAAACCACTTTCTGATTATGAGGCACGCCGTAGTGGTGCACTCCGGAAATTTCGACCACCTGGGGTTCTTTCCTAACCTAAATCCTTTCCTAACCTAAACCTAAATCTAAGTACACGGGTGTTTTCGCATTTCGCCCCCATCTAAATGCGGCCGCCGTGGCCGGGATTCGATTCCGGGACCTCGTGCTCAGCAGCCCAACACCATAGCCAGGTCGTGGAACAAGATGAGCCCATTCGTCAATTTTCCACGTCGTTTGTTCTCTATTGCCCCGCGCAGCCGATCCGGCGTTTCACAATATCGGAAACGATTGATAGTCTCTCCGGCTTTAAAAAATTCTATCAGTAATAGCCCCTGACGATCGAAAAAAAGACAGTAAACAACACCTTTCCGGCGGAAATGACGGCCTTTGATTTTTTGGGGGGCGGTGAATTCGAATGTTTCCACTGTAAGCTTTTAAGAGGCTCAATCGGTCCTCACGAATAAAAGACAAAGTAGAAAAAATAAATAAGAATGTAGTTACCCTGGCTGGCTTTAGTGTCTTGACATGGATGCTTTGGCGTACGTGAAAAAAGATGTGGGATCGAATCCCGGCCACGGCGGCCGCATTTCGATGGGGGCCAAATGCGAGAACACCGGTGTATTAATATTTAGGTGCACTTTGAAGAACCCCAGGTGGTCGAAATTTCCAGAGTCCCCCACTACGGCGAGCCTCATAATCAGAAATTAATTTTGGCACGTAAAACCACATAATTAATTTTTTTATTTTTTTATGCGACATGACGGCAAAAATGAACCACCACAATGCTTCGTCTCATCGTATCTCGCTGCGTGTTTTGTCAACTTCTCTGAAAGTGTGTTGATTTGGCTTGTCTCGTTGTATGTTCCGTTCTAAGACTTTCGAAAAGTCAATGCACCTTTGGCGTCAAATGTTTATAACAACATTAAGCCCACAATGTTCCGGAATTCAAAATCTAAAGTACGACTTTGGAAATATCAATGCACCTTTCGCATGAAACGTTTATTAGAACTATATACCCATAAAGTGTCAGAATTGAGATCCAAGCGCTCCCGATTCCGCGGCCTCAGCGAGATGCCGCGACAAGCCCGCCCGCCGCGCCTTTGGAACTTTCTGCTCGGATGGAGCTCTTTGCGTTACGATATGTGACTCCCAGTGCATGGGCGTTGCCGCGAAATGCAGCCCGATTTCTCAATGTTCGCGCTAAAATGTTTTTTTCGAGCGTCAAAAGGACATTCTAGAAAAAATCGAGCGTGATTTCCGGCGCCGTGGGTTGCTTTGGCCGGCGGCGCATGGAGAGCACGAAAAAATTTCGGGGGGGGGGGGGGCTGAAGCCCCATAAGCCCCCCCCCCCTGGCTACGCCCCTGGTATTTAGGTGTTTGCCAGGAAGTACAAAGTTTTTGTGAACCTATACCCACAGCCATCGGATGTGGAGGGGGTGCCATTTAGAGGCACATCAATGGAAATGGGGCTGCAGGCGGGGACCTCATCTGCAGAAAACATGAACCAAGGTTAAGGGCTTCTGTGCAATTTACGTATTTTACACATGGTGACATGACACTTAGTCTCCAATTGCTCAGCCGATTTGACCTGCCAATTCGTGCCTGAAACTCGTACAGGGTCGCTCAATATTAAAGGGAACAAAGTTTGCCTGTTCAGTTATTTATTTCTCCATAATTCTGTGCGTCAAGCGCATTTCTTCGTGTTTCCGAACTTTTTTTCCTCCCCTTGCAAATAATATTCAAAAGTAATTTTCAAGTTTAGTATAAGAATAAGCAAACAATTCGGCTTTTTGTGCAAATTGGTTGTTCCCTTTCATATAGAGCGACCCTGTACAACGAAATCTGACCCTGCACAGGGCACGCCGTGAGGACTAAGACCGAAAAGAATCAAAAGTGTGCATCAAATCGCCACGTAGGTACATGCCAACCTAACTTTGAATGGAGCTGTTGCGGTCGTGCGTTGCAACCATAAAATACAAGGAAATGAACAAAAAATACTGAGGGGAGCAATCGGGTGAAAGCATTACCTTTCGGTAGATTTTATAAGCTGTACTCACAGCCATTGCTGGATGTAAGACATGATGGTTCTTGACAAGGTTCGGTGCACAGGAGAGCATCAGCTGGAAAAAAGCGAGTTATTTAAGATGTGAATGAAGCATAATACTTACCACTTGCTCTATAGTATATGAGAACTTACATTTTGAACCTCCTGTACCTGGAACATACATGCCACTAAGTGCCTGCAGAGTTCTGTGAATTACTGAACCTAGTTTCACAAAAATAAAAAATAGAGTTGAACATAACGCATAAATATACTTGGCCTATAGCGCATAAGAAAAAAATTAACTAACGGCGGGCTGGTGGCTTCCTCATTTTAGGCTGCTTCTTGTGTATAAAAATGTGCGGCACTGCATCCTGCTTCAACCTTTTAATGCCGCTGTATTGAAGGATTAGCGGTTCAAACTGATCTTCAGAGAAGTGGTCCTGAGAAGAGAGACAAAAAAATTTCAATACTGAATTGAAAAAAGAAGGATTTTTATAACACGTATGCGCAGCTTCCACAGCAACCCTGTCCGCACTACATAATCAAAAACACGAAATTATTTGTCGCAAGAGATGGAAGACAACATACAGTTCATATGTCGCATGCGATACCCATTTATTCAATTGGACGCATAAAAGTGTTAACGTTAAGCAGTAAAAATGTTAGTCCTTATCAGCGGGCCTGCGGTCCTTTGCGGCCGTTCTCGGCCATTATAATCCTGCACACAAAACGTGCGAGTAGCCGCTGCTCATGCCTCCAATATCGAGCACTCGTCCAGCAGCAGCCGGGATAGAGGCGAAATGCAAGAGGCCCGTAAAGAGATTCCTCCTTGGTGTTCCGTAATTCTCCTCGCACGGGCGCAGTATGTTGCAGCAGTCGCGGGCGATTTTTTCATTGCGGGGTGCTTTGGTAATCGTGACAATAGATATTTTTTGGCAAGTACTGCTCCAGGACGGCACATTCAACGGCTAACGGAGACATCTGAAGAGCACGCGAAATTACAAGAAAGCAGGCGGCGCAGGAAGTGTGCGCATACGAATTGGCGGTCCGCGAACGCGGACAGCCGATCTTACACCCCCTTGGCATGCACAGGCTTCGGCGAGCCCCATCCAGCCCTGGTTCTAGCTTTGGTGTCAATAACACGTCAATAACACGAAATAATGACACGTTGTTCCAACTAGTAAATAAAATCTGTTGAAGAAATACAATCGCGCCGAGGCGCCAACTTCTAACGCAGCGCTACCGCGCCGACGCGAGAATTATGAAACACCAACGAGGAATTTACCGGCCCACGTACGACTCTACGATCAAAGTGCATGTTAAACATCTCTTGGCGACCTAAATAAAGTTATCCGGAGCAATCCACTACGACCTCCATCATAGCTTTAGTCGCTTCGGGACGTTAAAAACGTTAATCACCACAAACCAAATTAATGCATGCAGGTGTACATTCGAAGCTAAAAGACTGCATCCATAAGTCATAGTGAGCCCTGCAAAAGCGTCGAGAATGTGCAAACTTCTGGTGGAGCTCAAAACACACCCTAAATAATGTCGCTCTCATGTCGCAGGCCAGCTGCAGATGCGTGCACTTTCACCGCAAAACGAAACTACATGAAACGAAGAGAACACATACCAAAAAAGAAAAGTGAACTTAAACGCGCTAAAAACCACGCAGAGCATGAACACATACACTTTTTCGAAGCGGAAGGCGTGAACTAGGCTCAAAAGAAGAGGTTGGAGGAGCCGTGGCACTTACTTCACAAAGCCGCGCGTTCTTTGCCACTTGCTCAAAGTCAGCCCGCCCGATCTTGTGAATCCACACTTTTCTTCGTTTTGCGTTGCGCCCGGCGGATGGCAAAGCAAAAAGCTTTTTGCCGTCACTGGGTCTGTTGTGGCAACCGTAGGCGCAGCAGCACGGCATCGCAATTAAGCACTCGGCCCTAACACATTGTATAAAACTACCGCGCTCCTTCAAACCGCCTGCCGTACTTTCGTCGCGCAGGCCCAAGACTGGGGGTCGGAGCGCGCTGGAAAGAAAAGATATACAAAAGTGCGGCGCCTGCTCTGCGCCGGAAAGAAAAAAAATATACAAAAGCGCGGGGCCTGCTTTCACGTGACACAGATTGGCCAATGGGGGAGCGGAGGAGGCTGGGGCGACAGAAGGAGTGGAGGAGGAAGCGCCTGGGTGAGCGGGGTGGCGGAAAGATCTAAGAATGGCGCTACTTTGGAAAATTGAGGGGCTTTAGCTCCGCGCGCTGACGGCGAGAGTTGCCCGAGTGACGCTAGACTTCGCCCTCTCTCGCGCGCGGGGCCTTGTCACGCTTGATAAATTTCTAGTGCGCCGTTCGGTTGCTCTGCTGCTGACGGTCGCGACGAAGGGGACTGTGCATCGCCTGTAGTTTAGCACATGGCACTGTCGAACTGTAGTGGACAGCCGCGGGGCATCAAACCGCGCCACTGAGAAGGAACGAAGAATCGTTTTTAATGTTGTTTTGCTTATATTCACCATACCTCTCATATTAGTGCATTTCGTTGGCGTCTACCACTGCTCGATTTTAGGCAACACAAAGCAAGGAACCGCAACGGCGGCTACGGTGAAGGCCGCTCCATGCGCCCTCTTTCACGCCGGCGCGATAACTGACAGGCGCCAAGCTTTGCTGCCAGTGCGGGTTCGCTGTCGATATTACCTTTTCCGGCATTGTCTCCAGCAGTGGGTGTAATAACTATAGCAACGACGCCTCTCAGAACTGCTTTAATTCGATACTACAATACGCAGCCCGTTATGAAACTTTCTTTACAAAAATACCGTCAGAAAGAGACGATTGTATAGGCGAATCGAAAAAAAAAAAACAAGTCGCTCGTGAAAGCTTATTCACGGAAGCAGATACAAAATGGCATTCCGTGGGTTGAAGAGGTCCTCAGTGGGATGAAAAGTTGCCGTCGACCGCGATGACAGCCTACTCGCCTTGGCATCGGGTCATAGAGCGCTGCTACTAGCTCCGGTCGTCCGCGCAACGCTTCCCACCCTTCCTTCACGGTATGATGTAGCTGATCCGCGGTGCCACAGCAGAGGCGCGATAGGACACCGGCGTTCAATATTTCCTTTTTGTTCTCGGGAACGGTGTGGGCGACGCGCTTTGTAGTGCGCGCTGCTATGCAGATACGGTTGTGTCTAGCCATTGGACACTGGAAGACTAGGAAATGTTTGAAAACGATAACGGTCACATTCGTTTCGTCGCAAAAATGCCATCTCGGGTGCCGATCGAGGAAAGAAGGCGCATCGTGCGGCTTAGCATAGAAGGTGTCCCTCAGCGTGAAATCTGCCGCCGCACCAGGAGGAGCAGAACATCGGCGAACCGCATTATTCAAGCCTATAGGGATGAATACGGTAGAATTGCTGATGTTCAGCGCAGTGGGCGGCCAAGGCTTACAACGTTGGAAGAGGACCAACAGATAGTTGCTGCAGCTGTTGTTGACCCCTTTCTGAACGCCAGGGAAATTCGCGACGCACTGTACCGCAGTTGCTGCAGCGAGACTATCGGGAGCAGACTGAGAGATGCAGGTCTCATGAACTGCGTTGCCGCTCAGAAGCCGCACCTGACGACGAAGCAGAGGGAAGAGCGACTGAATTTTGCCCGAGCGTTCGAGCAATGGACTGCAGAGGAGTAGCGAGAGGTCATCTTCACGGATGAGTCAACGTTCAGCACACGCTGGGATCAACAGCAGCGTCTGTAGCGTCCGTTGGAACAGCAGGTACCACCTGTCATCCTTGCAGCTGAGAGAAGTTGCGGGTAAAGTTCGCATAGCTAGTCAGTGCTAAAAATACGGATTGTTTGCAAAGCATACTAGCCTTAAGGATGCAGTACAGCCTCATCTCTTGTCTTACTGCGTGACTAGACGTAGGTGCAGTATTGACTACGAAGTATTTCCTTTGCGTCATTGCATATCAGCGAGCTGAATGTTAGACAGGGTATGATTTAAGCCTTCATTATTTTATTTTCTACAGCAGAGTGAGGTGGCTGCGCGTTGAGTTTTGTACCCGACATATGTTAATGACTGCTCTCTCATATGCCTAGATATGACCCCGGCCACATCCACAGCGTGCTCAGCAGCGGCCGCTGCTCGGTTATTGTTTGGGGCGCCATCAGTAAGGACGGCCTTGGCCCACCCGTGAGGATTGTGGGCTCGTTCACCGGGTCGAAGTACTGCGAACTCCTCGTCAAGCCCTTGATTCCATTCGTTCTGGACGGGCCATTCCGGGACGGGTGCGACATGTTCCAGCACGACCGCAGCCCTGTGCACAAAGCACGCGCTGTGAGCGCACTTCTGGAGAGCTACGCCGTGCGTCAGCTTCCGTGGCCGCCTAACGGGGCTGACCTTAACCCCATCGAGAACATTTGGGCAATGATGAAGACTCTTACCTCACGGCGCCTTTGTGGTGGCACAGCGGATCAGCTTTGGCACGCTGTGAAGGAAGAGTGGGAAGCACTACGCGGACGTCCAGAGTTAGTGGCCGCGCTCTATGACTCGATGCCAAGGCGAGTAGGCCAAGTCATCGCGGTCGACGGCGAATTTTCATCCCATTGAGGACCTCTTCAACGCATGGAACCCCATTTTTTATCTTCCGTGAATAAACTTTCACGAGCGACTTGTTGTTCCGATTAATCTTCCCAATCATCTCTTTCTGACGGTACTTTTCTAAAGACAGTTTCATAACGGACTGTGTATTGTAGTAGCGAATTAGAGCAGTGTAGAGAGACGCGCTGCTATAGTTAATAAACCCACTGCTAGAGACAATGCCGGAAAAGTAATATCCACAGAGAAACTGCGCCGGCAGAAAAGCTTGGCACCTGCAAGCGCGCGTCACCGTAGCCGCCGTTGCGGCTGCTTGCGTTGTGTTGCCTAAAATACAGCAGCGGTGGACGCCAGCGAAATGCACTAATTTGAGAGGTATGGTGAATATAAGCAAAACAACATTAAGAACGGGTCTTCGTTCCTTCTCAGTGGCGCGGTTTGATGCCCCGCGGCCGTCCACTACTGTTCGACAGCGCCATGTGCTAAACTACCGGCGATGCACTGTCCCCTTTGTCGCGACCGTCAGCAGCAGAGCAAGCGAACGGCGCACTAGAAATTTATCAAGCGTGACAAGGCCCCGCGCGAGAGAGAGGGTGAAGTCTGGCGTCACTCGGGGCACTCTCGCCGTCAGCGCGCGGAGCTAGTGTTCCTGTATATGCTCCCGCAGGGAGCAGAGTTGCGCATAGGTGCGCCGCCGTGATCCACCTCTGCAGCAAAGCCACTCCTCGCGCGCACAGAAGCCAAATGCCGAGTGGTGTTTCGCTTTTTTCTCTAGTGGTCGCGAGCTACAAGCGCCAATTGTTCGCAGGCGCTTAGCAAAGGTCACTTCTTAATACAGGCTACGCTCGAACGAGTCATTCGTGCAGCCGGAGGGGATGGGCTTCCAACCAACCGAAACTTTGTATGTACCGATGTAAACACGCATATACAAACACGCACGAACGTACAAATAAAGGGTGGGACCACCTTCGATTCCCCAAAATAAGATACTCCTGTGGCTCGAACAATAATAATATTTGGGGTTTTACGTGCCAAAACCACTTTCTGATTATGAGGCACGCCGTAGTGGAGGACTCCGGAAATTTCGACCACCTGGGGTTCTTTAACGTGCACCTAAATCTAAGCACACGGGTGTTTTCGCATTTCGCCCCCATCGAAATGCGGCCGCCGTGGCCGGGATTCGATCCCGCGACCTCGTGCTCAGCAGCCTAACACCATAGCCACTGAGCAACCACGGCGGGTTGTGGCTCGAACAGCTCCAAAGTTCGCTCGCAAACACGCAGTACGTTGCCACAAAAAGCGGTGCAATGATTTTCAGCATGCATATGAAGTTGTCTTATCATGGTCAAAAAGCAAGAAATGTTTTAAAGAGTGTTTAAAACTTCACACACGTAAGGTGGACACTTAGCGCATTTTGGCTGCCGAAACCAGCCGGTTAATGACCGTCGCCAAGAGAGCTATCGTGCCTATAATTATATTAGTGGCCGTTAACAGAGCGCCATTTATCACTAACCATCGCTCACAACAGCTGCACGTTTTCGATACATGCGGTGCAGAAACAGATTTAAGCCCATTTCAAATGTTCACATGCGCACATTTTAAGCAAAGCTTACTTTTACGATTCATTCATACCGCAGACTAATCAGCTATATAGTAGCAGCAAATCTGCAAGTAGAAAAAAGATTCAAGATACAAGAGCTTCTAGATCAAATTTAATTCATACAAGGGAATGCATGAACGGTTGCTGGCAGCAGGCCAAAAGTGCTGGTTCTTGGAACCTTGGGGGCAGTATTCAAAGAAACTGGAACGGCAACAAGCTATTATGAGTAACAACAGGTTATTTTTATTGCACTAATCACATCAAGATGGCAAACTTGCAGAGTAATTATTCACACAGTGCAGACTGTAATATGACAACACATTTTCCTTGATCTCTTACCACTCAGAGAAAAGCCAGTAGTTGAAGACACTGTATCAAGTCAATGAAATCACTGAAGCAGGCTTTGGCCAAAAAGCCAGGTTACAAAGCTTTGTGACCTATCGCATCAGAGGCAAGGAAATTTTACGTCATTTAACAGCTGCTCCTCGATCGACGGTCCGCTGATTGCAGTGGCGATGGCACTGACGGAAACGACGAGTTCGCATGAGTCAGCGATGCGCCCGTAAAGTTGGCTTCGCAGCGACGCGGATCATTTGACGTCATTTTTCGCGCTCGGCCAATAGCGGTGCGAGCGGCGCCGGAAAAGGTATGCGCAACTCTGCTCCCTGCGGGAGCATATACAGGAACACTACGCGGAGCGAGATTGCAGCGCCCCGGTGTGGTCCCGTAGCCGATCCGGCCACCTGTGCCGTGGTCCGTTTACTTTTTTGGCCGATAGTACATTAGTTGCAGACATAAGTGCTTCGAAGTTCAGCCGTTTCCCATTACAGCCAAGTCATATTAACAGGCATTCACAACGAGGTTGAATGCCCTGTCAAGAGTCTTTAATGCTCACAGACGCGAGATCCTACAGTCCACATGAAGATAGCTGAGGTGAGCGTGCACCGAACGTTCTACGCCGCTGGCCAAATTTCAGTGCCATCATTAGGTAGAGCAACAGCCGGTTGCGTGCGACGCATGGGCGACTGCGTGACGCTTTTTTTTTAAGGCGCCGTCACCTGCTTTTTAGGACAGAGCCGTTTGTTCAAAGTGTCTAAACACCATGAGCGCTTCAGAGCTTCCACGATCACGACCAAGGACGCAAACATGACGCTTCGCAGGCTTGGCAACATGCCGCGTTTTGCGCTTGGCGTATATTCCTGCATGAACAATGTAGAAATCAAAAGTGTACCAGAAATAAAGGGCAAAAGCTGTGGAGCAATTATTAAACAGATCTTAGAAAAAATTCGTTGTCCTATGAGTCCTGCAGACATTTATGTTGTGCACAGGGGCCCTTCTATAGGTGGCCCGAACATACCTGCACGTTTTTGTTCTCGTCAAAAGAAGGCCGAATTTGCTATAAAGGCTAGGAAGGCGCTTCTGTCAACCAGATCCATTACCATAACGAATCAGGATAATCCCATATTCGTCGACGATCAGCTGACTCCGGAGAACAATCGGCTGTTTGCTCAAGGATTAACTCTTAAAAGGGAAAAGCACTGGCATTTCCTTTGGGCCTACAACTACCGTATCAAAGCAAGAAATTATACACGCAGTTGGGTGTACCGCATCTCTGGAGTCGATGATCTGGCCATTTTTACCTAAAAAGCACTATCGTTTGCCTAGATGACTGTGAATCACCATGGCGTCACACACTCTTCATGAGCTGAAGCAACTTCTCAGTTGTTCGTCCAGTTCTCACATTTCTATCAAACATTCTAATGTCCGAAGCTTACCGAAAAAAATTGATGATGTGGTGAACTTTCTTACTTTAACCAATCACCACTTTTCACTCATACCTCTACCGGTAAAATGGCTATCTGCAGTTGACATTACCCCATTTTCTAAACCATGCTATCATTCAGAATTTTTTCATCGTTTGGATGACTGCCACGTTAGATCGGCAATATTTATTTCTAACACATTATCATATAAACTGCGTGCTGATATCGCATTTCCCGTGGCTAAATGTGAAGCAGTTTAAATTCAATTTGACCATGACTTTCTGCTATCTAACAAAATAACTATCACTGGTTCAATTTACCGTTCCCCATCATCATCTTACGATGACGTTTGCGCTGAACTTGATAATATATTAAACTCGTTCATTACCAAAAATTATAATCTAATCATTGTAGGCGACATTAACATTACAAATATTAACAATAGTTACTGTGTCCAGTACTCTAAGTGCTTCATTGGGCATGGCTTGGAATTTCTACTGGATTCTTCGACACGATGTGCTCCTGCCGGTCGGAATACGCTTATTAACCATGTACTCAGCAACGTCCTGTCTAACCAAAATCTGGTGGGTTAGATTTTAATCTGAACTACATGTAAAAATAAAATGGTTATTAAGAGTTATTTCAATTCTGCAAAATTTGTGGATATGGTATCCGGCTCTGATTGGGGCCTACTATCCGAGGAATCTTGTGCTAACAAAGCATTCAACACTTTGACTAAGAAGTAGTGGGAGTAGTAGTAGTCGTCGTCGTCGTAGTGGTACAAAACTTTATTTGTTATTCGATAATGAAGTCCCAGAGGGTGGAGCCCTCAGTCCAGAGACCCACTTGCTGCTGCTAATCGGCTGGCCATTTCAATCAGGTGTCGCTGGTCGTCCAAGGCTGTGCTCGAAAGAGCGACTTCCCACTGGGATCGGGAGGCGTTGGGTATTGTAGGAAGGTCGGGTGGTTTGGAGCATAAACACTTGTGATGATAATGATTGAAGTTTATTGGCGCAAGGGCATCTAAGGCCAAGGAGCGCCAGGACATGTGTTTTCGTTCAGTAAGATTGTGGGTTTAGTGCTATGACTTAAAATAGAGGCTGCATAGAGGGCTACACGTAAGACAAGTATATAAATACTAGTGAATGAATTCTAAAATTACTATGAAGATAAATATAAAGTGTTAAATGCATTGGTTATAGGCACACATGGTCAATTATTGCGGAATGACCGAGTCCCTTGCTTTACAATTCTTGCTCACGCAAGAAGTGCAAGAGAGCTCAGACATACTTTTGTGCATTAGATTGTACCTCACCTGTGAGGCGCAATATCATGGTTAGGATGGAATGAGCTGATATCTAGAAAGTTAGCTGGAGCAAGATAATTAAGCACTCTTTTAAAGTTAAAAAGTGCATCCTCTGATAAGAACATCGAGGGATGGGGTGGTATATGGTGTGTGTAGAGTTCCTTAAAATGAGCTTTGAATGAATGAATGTGTGGTTTTTATTGGCGCAAGGGCCAGGTATGGCCAAAGAGCGCCATGCAAGTGTTAATAATTTCGCAGTGGAGTGATGGGTTCTATGGAGTTGATGTGACGTGGCTGTAAAGGGGCCTAAAATATTGACACGTGTACTTATATTTAACAGGCGACCAAGTTTCGCCGCCTAACAAATGTTATCGCACAGCGCGGGACGCGTCTGCATGTATCCGAAGTTTCTGGAAAGTTATCGCTGATTCTATCCGCTGTGTTGTCGCCGAACCTTGTGTTATCTGATTTCATCGCTTGACACGAATGATGTAGAACATTTTAGAAGGCATGCGGGTCCCAACGTTTAATCTGGAACATTCGATGATTGCTGTATAAAAGCCGACGCACTTGACCCGCTGTTCAGATTTCCGACGATCGCCGACCGTGTTCGCCGCTATCGTTGTGCTATAAGTGTAGCCTGTTTTTGTGGGCACAGGTTCGCCCAATAAAAGCTAGTTTCTTATTCCACCGTATTCTTGCTTTCTTTAACGTCAATACCACGTGACATCTGGTGGAGGTGCTTTTCGTTCAGGTACCGGACGCCCCCGACAAGCCATGATCCAAGCCCGGAGCACAAAGAGAACGCCAACGTTGTCCCGGAGCATCGAGCAAGCCGCCGTCTTCAACAGCTGCCCCTGGAGCATGGACTTCTACCTGAGAAGACCAAGAAGATTGTGGACAAGGCACCCCCAATGGCAGCCCCAGCATCCCCCATCGTGCTGCAGCAGCCCAGGGAACCTCCGACGTTCCGCGGATCAACATTCGAGGACCCGGAAACCTGGCTCGAAACGTATGAGAGGGTCGCTAAGTTTAACAGTTGGGACAGCGACGACAAGCTGCGGCATGTCTATTTCGCATTGCAAGACGCCGCCAGGACGTGGTTCGAGAATCGGGAAGCCACCTTAACGACGTGGGACCTTTTCCGAAGCGGCTTTTTGCACACGTTTGCAAGCGTCGTGCGAAAAGAGCGAGCCCAAGCTCTACTAGAAACCAGAGTGCAGCTGCCAAACGAGACGATCGCAATCTTCACGGAGGAGATGGCCCGTCTTTTCCGGCACGCCGACCCGGAAATGTCGGAGGAGAAAAAAAGTTCGCTTCCTGATGCGCGGCGTCAAGCAAGACCTTTTCGCGGGACTTATTCGTAACCCACCGAAGACTGTGGCTGAGTTTTCTGCAGAGGCATCGACGATCGAGAAAACTCTGGAGATGCGCACCCGGCAATATAACCGCCAGGCGCACACGCCGCAGTATGCCATCCAAGGACTAGGTTCGGACGACCTTCAAGAGACCATCAGGGCCATTGTGCGCGAAGAACTGCGCAAGGTCCTGCCTTCGTCGCAGCCTCAAGTAGCTTCGATCGCTGACATCGTGAAAGATGAGGTTCAGCGATCGCTTGGGGTTCCAGAGGTGCAACCTCAATTACTGCAGCCCCAGCCAGAAGCGATGACCTACGCCGCCGTCGCACGCCGTCAAGGTCCCCCTCCGCGACCACGCCAGGGCCCTGCAACGACGCAATTCCGTCGTCCGCCGCCGCCGCCGCCAGCACGCCCACCCGTCGCCCAGCGCACCTACGCGAGGAAGACGGACATTTGGCGAGCCCCCGACCACCGTCCGCTCTGCTATCACTGCGGAGAAGCCGGCCACGTGTATCGCCGATGCCCATACCGGGAGATGGGACTGCGAGGTTTCGCCGTCAATGCTCCGCGCCCGCAGCGCGGTGAACGCCCTCGCGATATCGCCGACTACCTCGCCGCTACTCAGTGAAGCTCTCGACGACCGTCGCGTTCGCCATCACCAGCCGCTACCTGTCGCCGCAGCGCCGACCATACACTGGCCCAGCCCGGGGCCGGTCAGCGAGCCCGTATCCGGAAAACTAAAGGCAGCAACCGATGGAGGTGTGGTTGCTGTTCGTCGAACTGAGGAAGATCCTCCGCCGCCGACGAAGACGACGAAGAAACCATCTCGATGACCCAATGATGACACGCCGCCGTCCCGACAAAGTCAGGAAGCCAAGACTACACCGACGAAAGACGACTTTACGACGCGACGTTTCAGCTTCAGTTCAACACGACGCAGCCGTGATCCGACGCCGAGACCTAACTGTAACGCAAGACAAAGAACCACCGACCTCGACGTGCTTCTCGACGGCCACGCAGTCACCGCCTTAGTAGACAGAGGAGCCGATTACTCCGTCATGAGTGGATCCATCGCCGCCCAGTTGAGGAAAGTTAAGACTGCATGGGAAGGCCCTCAAATACGCACCGCTGGAGGACACCTGATTACGCCGACTGGGATCTGCACGGCAAGAATTACCGTTCATGACCGCACTTACCCTGCCACCTTCGTTGTCCTCCAATAGTGTTCACGAGACGTCATTCTCGGCATGGACTTCCTGAATCAACATGACGCAGTCATCGACCTGAAGTCGAAGTCGATAACGCTGTCACAAGATCAAGCAATACCGCCGGAGAGCTGTCGTAGTCACCACGCCTTGAGTGTGCTCGAAGATCAAGTGAGCATCCCGCCGCGCGCCAGCATTATTATTTCCGTCGGCACTGAAACACCCGCTGACATAGAAGGCGTCATCGAGGGCGACCAACATCTACTGCTCGACCCTGAAATTTGCGTCGCAAGAGGGATCGCTCGACTCCACGGAGGGCAGGTGGAAGTTATGCTCACCAACTTCAGCCAAGAGTTCAAGCACATCAACAAGGGCACGACAATCGCATACATCGAGGAAATTGTGGAAACCAGCAATGCCTTTGTCCTCTCGGATTCAGCCGCATCTACCCCGATGAGCATTGTCCCCGAACCAGACTTCGACGTGAATCCAAGTCTTCCTATGTGTAAGCAGCAACAGATCAGAAGTCTTCTCCGACGATACAACGACTGCTTTTCGACGTCATCGAGGATTCGACAAACACCAGTTGCAAAGCATCGCATAATAACCGAAGAGAGCGCTCGACCACTCCGCCAGAGCCCTTACTGAGTTTCGACGCGAGAACGTGAAGCTATCAGGCAACAAGTCGACGAAATGCTGCGCGACGACATCATCCAGCCGTCGAAAAGCCCGTGGGCCTCTCCTGTAGTCCTGGTAAAGAAAAAGGAGGGAACCCTACGCTTCTGCGTCGACTATCGTCGACTGAACAAGATCATGAAGAAGGATGTGTACCCGCTTCCACGGATAGACGACGCATTGGATCGGCTCTGCAACGCTAAATACTTCTCATCGATGGCCATCAAGTCTGGCTACTGGCAAATAGAAGTCGACGAGAGAGATCGCGAAAAGACTGCCTTCATCACGCCAGACGGCCTCTACGAGTTCAAGGTCATGCCATTGGGACTGTGCTCGGCGCCTGCAACGTTTCAGCGCGTCATGGACACGGTGTTAGCCGGACTGAAGTGGCAGACGTGCCTTGTTTACCTGGATGACGTCGTTGTCTTCGCCGGAAATTTCGACGATCACTTTAGGGGCTTGCGACAGTGTTAGAAGCCATCAAGTCATCAGGGCTCACTCTGAAGCCGGAAAAGTGCCGCTTCGCTTACGATGAGCTTTTGTTCCTAGGCCACGTGATCAGCAAATCAGGAGTACGCCCCGACCCACAGAAGACAGCTGCCATCGCAAAGTTCCCGCAGCCAACCGACAAGAAGGCAGTGCGCAGATTCCTTGGCATGTGTGCTTACTATAGGCGCTTTGTCAAGGACTTCTCACGCATGGCGGAGCCGCTAACACATCTAACCAAATGTGATGTCGCGTTCAAGTGGGAAACGCCGCAGGCCAAGGCATTTCAAGAACTCAAACGACGCATGCAGTCACCGCCGGTACTTGCACACTTCGACGAGGACGCCGATACCGAAATCCACACTGACGCCAGTAGCCTAGGCCTCGGTGCCGTCCTAGTCCAGAGGAAAGAAGGACTTTAAAGGGTGATATCGTATGCTAGCCGGTCGCTGTCAAAACCGGAAAGCAACTATTCTACGACTGAAAAGGAATGCCTCGCCATCATTTGAGCTATAGCTAAATTCCGCCCTTACCTCTATGGCAGGCCATTCAAAGTCGTCAGTGACCATCATGCATTGTGTTGGCTAGCTAACTTAAAGGACCCTTCAGGACGGCTGGCGCGGTGGAGCCTCAGACTACAAGAATATGACGTCACGGTAATATACAAGTCCGGAAGAAAACACTCCGACGCCGACTGTTTATCCCGCGCCCCCATCGATCCCCCGCCGCAAGACGACGAGGACGACGACGCCTTCCTTGGGATAATAAGCGCGGAAGACTTCACTAAACAGCAACGAGCAGACCCGGAGCTAAAAGGTCTCGTCGAGTATTTGGAAGGGAACACCGACGTTGTCCCTAGGGCATTTAAGCGCGGGTTGGCGTCATTCACGCTACAAAACAACCTGCTCGTGAAGAAGAACTTCTCACCAGTCCGCGCCAGCTACCTTCTTGTTGTACCGTCAGCGCTGCGCCCAGAAATACTGCACGCCCTGCACGACGATCCAACCGCTGGGCACCTCGGATTCTCCCGGACGCTGTCGAGAATACAGGAAAGGTATCACTGGCCGCGTCTGACCGCCGACGTCGCCCGTTACGTCAAGACATGCCGAGACTGTCAACGACGCAAGACACCACCGACAAGGCCAGCAGGGTTACTACAGCCGATCGAACCTCCTCGCCGACCATTCCAGCAGATTGGGATGGATTTGTTGGGGCCGTTTCCGATATCAACATCCGGGAATAAGTGGATCGTCGTGGCGACGGACTATCTCACCCGCTTTGCTGAAACTAAAGCTCTACCAAAAGGCAGCGCAGCCGAAGTGGCGAAATTTTTCGTCGAGAACATCCTGCTGCGACATGGTGCCCCAGAAGTCCTCATCACCGACAGAGGAACGGCTTTTACAGCAGAGCTCACCCAAGCCATTCTGCAGTACAGCCAGACAAGCCACAGGAGGACAACTGCCTACCATCCGCAGACGAATGGTCTCACGGAGCGCCTGAACAAGACACTTGCTGACATGCTAGCAATGTACGTCGACGTCGAACACAAGACGTGGGACGCGGTCCTGCCGTACGTAACCTTTGCGTACAACACGGCGGTGCAAGAAACAACACAGATCACGCCGTTCAAGCTGGTCTACGGCAGGAACCCGACGACGACGCTTGACGCCATGCTGCCGCACGTAACTGACGAAGAGAATGTTGACGTCGCTAGCTGTCTCCAGCGCGCCGAAGAAGCCAGACAGCTCGCCCGCCTGCGAATCAAAAGCCAGCAGAGGACCGACAGCCGACACTACAACCTCCGACGACGCTTCGTCGAGTACCAGCCTGGCGACCGTGTTTGGGTCTGGACCCCGATACGCCGACGAGGACTCAGTGAGAAACTACTCCGACGATATTTCGGACCCTACAAGGTCATCCGACGTATTGGCGCACTGGACTATGAGGTCGTGCCAGACGGCATTTCGCATTCACAGCGGCGCCGCGCACGATCTGAAGTGGTCCACTTGGTGCGCCTTAAACCCTTTTAGGGACGCTGACGAACTTCGTTATTTTTGTTTTCTTTGCTACGAGTGCTTTTGTTTATTAACTTCGTTTGTTTGCAGCATCGGGTCGATGCTTTTTAAGAGGGGGGTATTGACACGTGTACTTATATTTAACAGGCGACCAAGTTTCGCCGCCTAACAAATGTTATCGCACAGCGCGGGACGCGTCTGCATGTATCCGAAGTTTCTGGAAAGTTATCGCTGCTTCTATCCGCTGTGTTGTCGCCGAACCTTGTGTTATCTGATTTCATCGCTTGACACGAATGATGTAGACCATTTTAGAAGGCATGCGGGTCCCAACGTTTAATCTGGAACATTCGATGATTGCTGTATAAAAGCCGACGCACTTGACCCGCTGATCAGATTTCCGACGATCGCCGACCGTGTTCACCGCTATCGTTGTGCTATAAGTGTAGCCTGTTTTTGTGGGCACAGGTTCGCCCAATAAAAGCTAGTTTTGTATTCCACCGTATTCTTGCTTTCTTTAACGTCACTACCACGTGACAATATAGTCGCCGTAAAGTGCGTAAAATGAACGTGTAATAAAATTATGGCGATGACAAATGACGTGTACTATGAGCATTGAGGTGCATTTCAAAATAATGATACGAAATTAAAAATTGCATAACTTTCTAAAATTCACTAAAGCACCATGGCCTCGTTAGGGCCCTTGCGACACAAGGGCCTGGAGGCATGTGCTATATAAAACAACTATCACAGCGGCATCCTCTGGAAAGAGGATGCGCTACGAATTTATTGGGCTCATAACATGTAGGACAACCTCATTAAAAAAAATTGAAGACTACATTGGTGTTGAAAAAAGGTTCCTTACCAAGAAACATAGCTGGGTGTAGAGGTATGCAATAACGATATGACCCGCCGTGGTTGCTCAGTGTCTATGGTGTTAGGCTGCTGAGCACGAGGTCGCGGGATCGAATCCCGGCCATGGCGGCTGCATTTCGATGGGGGTCAAATGCAAAAACACTCGTGTACTTAGATTTAGGTGCACGTTAAAGAACCCCAGGTGGTCGAAATTTCCGGAGTCCCCCACTACGGCGTGCCTCTTAATCAGAAAGTGGTGTTGGCACGTAAAACCCCATAATTCAATTTCTTTTAATAACGATATGCAAGAGGAAAATGTTTCAGATTCGGCTTTGCGACACTCCAAGAGGACGTGGAGGACGGTCAGCCTCCCACCACATCGACCACAGGTTGGCGGTTCATCTCCAGTAAGCAGAAAATTGTGAGTACCAAATGTGTGCCCTATTCTGAGGCGGCAGAAAAGGACATCTGTTCGCCGTGATTTTGCTGGGGAGGGCCAAAACCTAACTGTGGCTTTATAACTTGTAGTTTATTGTTTATTTCTGCGTTCCACATGCGTTGCCAGTGTTGTCACAGTTTCTTGCGCAAGAAAGGCTTCAGATCTGTGACAGGAACAGCAGCTGTAGGAAATGTGTTCAGTGATGTGAGTGATGTGGCCGTTTTATCAGCCAGTACATTACCCTCGATACCTCTATGGCCAGGTACCCAGCATATCACTAAATGTATATGTGATAGATAAATACTGCATAAGAAGGAGTAAAGTTCAATGAAAACAGGATTTTTAAGCTCTTGTAACGAAATTAATGCTTTTACGAGACTTAGCGAGTCTGTGTATACATTGCTCTGTCGAGTTTTAATTTCTGTATATGTGTTACAGCAGACAGTACTGCATAGGTTTCTGCAGTAAAGGTACTTGTTTGCCGGTTCAATAAGTCAGATTTAGAAAGAGAGGGACCAACAGCAGCATAAGATACACCAGCATGTGATTTTGACGCGTCTGTGTAGAATTCGGAGCAGCTGTACTTCGATTGAAGTTCACGGAAATGCATAGCGATTTCGAGGTCAGGTGCGCGCTTTGCGACCTCTACAAAGGATACGTCACAGTCTATCACCTGCCACTCCCAGGGCGGTAATAGCTTAGTTGGAGGCATTAGTCGATGTTCGAGAACAGGGACATCCATTTCCGTGCTAAGTGCTCTTGCGCGCAGTGAGAAAGGAAGTCTCATAGAGGGTTTATTATGAAAAAGTGTTTCACACGTCAAGTCCTTAACAGTTTTGAAACACGGATGTTCTTTATTGGAGCGCACATTGAGAAAATAGGTAAAGCTGCTGTACGTTCTCTGAAAATGTAGTGACCACTCGTCTGACTCTGCATATAGACTTTCCACCGGGCTTGTTCTAAATGCGCCAGTGGCCAGGCGGATACCCAGATGATGAACGGGGTCTAACATCTTTAGCGCACTCGGTGCAGCAGAGTGATATACTACGGCACCATAATCTAATCGTGATCTAACTAGGCTCCTGTAAAGATTTAAGAGGCACCTCCTGTCGCTACCTCATGTAGTGTGGGATAGAAATTTAAGTAAATCCATGGTTTTTAGACATTTTTCTTTAGGATATTTTATTGTGAAATGAAAGTGAGCCTGGAGTCGAGAATAACACCTAGAAATGTGTGCTCTTTCTTGAAGGGAATTTGTTGTCCACCCAGTTCTACACAGGGATCAGGTACCAGGCCTCTCTTTCTTGTGAAGAGAGCACAAGAGCTTTTGTGCGGGTTGATTTTAAATCCATTTTGGTTTTCCCACTTGGACAGCTTGTTTAAGCCCTGCTGTACCTGTCTTTCACACACTGTAAGGTTGCAGGATTTGAAACCTATCTGTATATCATCTACGTAGACGGAGTAAAAAAATGGCCGGTGGCAGTGAAGGACGAACTGTGTTCATTTTAACGATAAAGACAGTGCAACTGAGTACTCCTCCCTGGGGTACACCTGTTTCTTGTATAAAAGGTCGCGACAATACGTTGCTGATTTTCACGCGGAAGCTCCGATTCGACAAATAGCTTTCAATTATGTTCAGCATATTTCCACGGATGCCCATTTCCGACAGGTCTCGCAAGATCCCGTAACGCCATGCCGTGTCATACGCTTTTTCTATGTCAAGGAATATCGATAGGAAATACTGTCTATGTATAAATGCATCGCGGATATTTCCTTCAATGCGCACCAGATGATCGGTTGTCGACCGCCCTTCTCTGAAGCCACACTGATAAGGATCGAGCATATTGTTGAGCTCAAGGAAATGTATAAGTCTGCGATTTATCTTTTTTTTTCAAAAGTCTCACAAATGCAATTTGTTAGAGCTATCGGACGATAACTTGTTGCCAAGGAAGGGTCTTTACCTTGCCTTAGAATAGCAACCACAATCGCTTCTTTCCATTTGTATGGGAGGTATTCCGAAGCCCAAATAGTATTGATTAGTGGAAGAAGTGTAACTTGTGCGTCAGTATGTAGGTTTCTGATCATGTCATACATGACTCTGTCAGGTCCCGGTGCAGTGCTTTTGCATGTGTTCGAGGCAGCTCTCAACTCGGCAATACTGAAAGGCCGGTTATACGGTTCATTCTGCCTGGATTTTCGTATCATTGGCTTACGCTCTACTATTTCTTTATGTTTAAGAAAGGATTGAGAATAGTGCGTTGAGCTCGACACTCGCTCAAAGTGCTCCCCAAGTGAGTCTGCCTGGTCTTTCAGTGTATCGCCCTGTGTGTTTACCAGAGGGAGTGAATATGTTTGTCGCCCTCTTATCCTATTAACCTTGTTCCAGACTTCGGCCTCATCTGTATAGGAGTTTATACTCAATAAAAACTTCTCCCAACTTTCTCTTCTAGCCTGTCGGCGGGTTCTCCTGCCTTGGGACTTTACTTTCTTAAAGTGGATAAGATTCTCCGCAGTGGGAGAGGCGTGTAGCAACCCCCACGCTTTGTTCTGTTTTTTAGGAGCGATCCTACAATCGTATTTCCACCACGGGACACGCCGTTTGCATGCCAGGCCATTTACTTCTGATATGCATTTAGATGCAGCATCTATTATAAAGGCTGTAAAATACTCAACAGCAGCATCAATTCCTAACGAGGACATGTCATCCCATGATATACTAGTTAGGGTTCGGAATTTCTCCCAGTCAGCTGTGTCAATCTTCCACCTAGGAGCCTGTGGTGGGTATTCGTTTTCTTTAGGTGATCTTAGCAGTATGGGGGAAGTGGTAACTTCCGTAAGGATTGTTGTTAACTTCCCATTCAAGTTGAGACAGTAGTGACGGGGAAACTAGGCTAAGATAAATTGAAGAAAACTTTCTGTTTGCAAGACAGTAATATGTGGGTGCCTTCTTATTAAGCAGATACGCGCCGGAAGAAAAAAGGCACTGTTCAACGAGACGACCTCGCGCATCGATACGAGAGTCTCCCCACAGGCTGCTGTGTGCATTGAAATCACCCAGAACAGCATAAGGTTCTGGCAATTGATCTATAAAAGACTGAAATTCATGTTTGTTTGCTTTGTAATGTGGGGGTATATATAGCGAGCAAATAGTGATGTTTGTTTAGCAGAACAACTCGAACCGCCACTGCTTCAAGGACTATTCTAGCTGTTAAGGTTGACATGCTATGCTTTGCTAGCTAGCTCTAAGGGCTCGATTGAAAGTGTATTCACAAACTCTCACTGTCTTACTAAACAGGCTAAAAGAACCTACTATCAAAATAAAGTGCTCGGAAATGGGAATTACTGTAGAAAGAATTGCAACGTAGTTAAATTTTTAAACTTTAATCAACAGGACGCCCTTGTAACAGAGTTTATGGACAGCACGGCACTCTATCCAATGCCTCCTTTACTAGATGCCAGCCGCGTTGTCCGTAAACTCGGTTCCTGGCCCTCTCCCTTTTCTCTCCTCCGCGAAAAGGCAACGAGCGCCGCATGTGGTGAACATCTGCAACCTAGATCACGTGCTGCGGCCTCCGAGATTACCATGGCGTCTGTTGCCATCTCGGAGGCCCGCGATAACGCTCGCTAACAGACGCCCGCGCATATAAAGCGCCCGCGGAGCCAAGAGTTACTATACGGCGGAGCATTCAGCCACCGCTGCCACATCCGCCGGAAGTTGAAAAGGCAACGAGCGCCGCCTCACGGAATTTATGCTGAACTAACTTGAACTAAGGGAACCGCCGCCGCAATGGGAAAGCGAGCAACGCGGCTGACATCTAGTAAAGGAGGCATTGCTCTAACTAATCTTGCAGCGGTCGCCAGTCCATTTATAGACTCATTTTTCAAGAGCTCTGCAGCCGCTGTCACTAACTTCCCTAGGTTGTCTCACTTGCCTCACTCTTTTTTTCTTAAAACGCGCTTCGCCAAATGAAGTTCATGCCACTATAGTAGGTCTGAAGACCACAGGATCTGGCCTAGATTCAATTCATCCATCTGAAATCAAACTTGTTCCTTGTGAGTTATCTTTTGCTCTTCCTGATAATTTACCACTGCATTACGCACCGGCGTTTTTCCAACGAGTCACCAAGAAGGAAAAGTAACACCAGTATTTAAAAAAGGTGATCGAAATATTTTTGCTAATTATCGCCCTGTTACGATACTCCCATTTTTGCAAGGAATTGAGAAGCTCCTTGTTAATCGCCTAACGAATTACCTAACAAATATTTAAGCTTTTGACACCTAAGCAGTTTGGTTTTCGTGCCAACTTATCAACCGAATTAGCGCTGATGTAACTAACTGACAGCATAAAGTAGTTTATCGGCAATGCGTTATGGGCAGGGACTGTATTTGTTGATTTAACTAAAGCTTTTCACGCTAATAACTACCCCATTTTGTATGATAAACTTGAATCATTTGGATTTGTGGACCTGCTTTAGCGCTTTTGCAAAGCTACCTTACTAACAGAACCCAAGTTATTAGATATGGAAGTGTTTTATCTTCGCCAATAACAACCAGGCCGCTCTACAAACATCAATTTTGGGTCCTCTGTTAATCCTCATTTACATTCATGACTAATCATCACTTAATTTTTCTGACTGCATTCTCTATGCTGATGATACAACGATATTCACTAGTGATAAAGACATTAACAGTCTACGAAGAAAGTTAAACGCCGATAACTTGCGATAAAAATAACTTGCTAAGTAAACCCTGTTAAAACACACTTTATGTTGTTTCACTCGTCCCAAAAAAATGCCTACAATACACCCTGAACTACACATACATAACTACGTCTTTACCCCATCTAATTTTGTTACTTTTTTACGCGTTACATTAGGCCCTCAACTTAAGTATAACATTCACAGTAACACTGTCATTAAGACGACTGCTTTTGGCATCCGCGTACTCATTCGAACAAAACACTGTTTTCAGCAACATATTCTAAAATCACATAACTACACTTTTATTAACAATCACCTTACTTACTTCATTTCATCGTCGGACAACACATACCCCGCACACTTGACATCACTCATTCACCTTCAGAACAGGGCAGTCCGAATAATCACCCATAGTTCATACACCGCATCAACAGCACCCATTTTTCGCACTCTTGAAATTATACCCTTAACCTGCACATCTCCATTTAAACTAGGTCTTGTACAGAAGTAAAAACAGTGACATCTCAACTGAGTTACTTCCCCCAACGCAACTTGGGTGAACCGCAGCTAGGCGGCTGACCACGGTCGTCTGGACTCTGGTGTCGAGGGATCGGGCAGTGATGAGACGTTCTTCTCAATCAATCAATCCATTTTATTGTTCTTAGACATTATTACAATTACAAGGGAAATGTAGTACAGAAGGAGGTCCCAAAATAAAACTGTCAGGGGGACCTCCTGTTCTAACATGTACAAAAATGTAGAATATACGATTAGCAACGAAAGTAAAAACAGCGAAAAAATACAGATCAACATATTGGAAGTCATTGAACATCTGGTAGTTAACGTTTACACAGAATGCTGCAAGAGAGCCCATCCTAACAAAAGGTATCCGCAGTCTTCAGAAGCGTCGGGTGTCAAGAGACAGAACACTTTCATAGCTCTGGGAGCAGCTAGAGAGAGAGAGAGAGAGAACTAAACTTTTATTTTCCGAAAGGGTAAACCAAGTCCGAAACCGGTTCACTTTAGGTGGGAGGATTCCTTATTCCAAGAACCCTCTGGCTTGGGCTGCCTCCTTGGCCCGGGCGACGAGACTGCGTTGGTCGTCCAGGTCATGGGAGAAAAGCTCGGCCTCCCACGTTTCAGTTGTATGGATCTGAGGTGAGTTGGGGCGCTCTTTAATTGCTTCTATGGGGCGACTTTCTTTGGAGTAGTCTTGTGGAGCTTCTGAGGTAGGGTCTGCGGCTTTGTCATGCAGTGGGCAATCCTGGACCATATGTTGCAGTGTGTCTGGAACGTCGCAATGGGGGCATGTGTACGATTACTGCGTAGGATACAGTCTGTGCATGATTATTCCGTGCACGTAGGTGTTGGTGTGTAGGCGGCGCAGGATGACTTCTTCCTCTTTGCTCATATTCTTGTCTGGTGAAGCGTACGTTCTTCTGCTGAGTCGGTGGTGTTGCAGAGGCTCCGAGTACTTCAGGGTGATGTCATCAACGTTTGTGGCCGGCCTAGTGTGGGATGGCAGGAAAGCCCGGCTGGTATGCTCGCGGACAGCGGCGTGTGCCGCCTCATTTCCTGTCATACCCTGATGGCCTGGGACCCAGTTGATGTAGGTGTCGGGGAGCGGGGCGCGAGCGATGTGATTTCTTAGTATTTTGAGCGCAGTTTCTGATACGCGTCCTTTTTGATAGTTGCACGCTGCTGCTTGGGAGTCTGTTAGTATTACTGCTACTTCAGGGCAAGTTGTCATTGCCAGAGCGAGTGCCGATTCCTCTGCAGTCTCGGAGGCTCTTGCTCAGGTGGTGACAGCTGCAAGTTCTTTGCCTTGGTGATCCGTGACGCTTAGGGCAAAGGCGTTTCGTTTAATATAGCGGGCAGCATCGGTGTACCTTGTATCCGGGCCTCTCCCGTATTTCTTGCTGAATGCACGGATTCTGCTTTGCCGACGCTCCTTATGATAAGTTATATGCATATTGCGCGGTATACTTGCAACGCTGATACAGTCCCGGACTGCAGGTGGGATTCTTGCTTTCTGGTCTGTGTCTACAATGAAGCTTTCACTGTAGTTGAGGTAGCGCAAAACTGCACGTCCGGTGGGTGTGAGCTTGAGCCGCTCTAGTTGGCTGATCTTATGAGCTTCGACAAACTCTTCCCACGTATTGTTGACGCCGAGCTTGAGGAGTTTCTCCGTTGATGCCATGGGTGGGAGGGTCAAGGCTGCTTTGATTGCCTTTCGAATGACAACATTGAGTTTCTTGATTTCTGCCGGCTTATGCGCCAAGTAGGGAGTTCCGTAGGTGGTACGGCTAGTTAGGAGAGCTTGAATTATGCTTAGTGTGTCGTGCTCCTTGAGTCCGCTTCTTTTGTTTGTGATCCTCTTGACGAGGTGCGTAACTTGTGACAGTGTGCGCTGGAGACGCGGGAGAGTGGCCGCCCCTGATCCGTCCTTGTGGATGTGAAGTCTGAGTACGCGAAGAGAGTCTACTATAGGGATCTTGGTTCCGTTGAGCGAGACGCTAGGATCGGGTTCGATATTGTTAGGTGGTCTTCCTCGTGTCCGTGCTCTCAGGACGAGAAGCTCCGACTTTTCGGGTGCGCATTGGAGACCGCAGTGTCGGAGGTATCTTTCGATAGTATCAACGCCTTCTTGTAGATTGCGTTCTTGTTGTCCAGTAGTAGGTGCTTTGGTCCAGAGCGTGACGTCTTCGGCGTAAAGGGCATGATATAGGTTTGGGATGGCGTTCAGTTGTTTCGTTAGCTTGATCATTGCGATATTGAAAAGGAGGGGTAAAATAACTGATCCTTGTGGGGTTCCTTTGTTGGGTAGCCAAAATTTATGGCTGCGGAGGTTGCAGACGCCTACTGTTGCTGTTCGGTGTGTCAAAAAGCTGCTGATGTAGTTATAGATCCGGGCTCCGCAGCTTGTATCTTCGAGGTTGCGGAGAATGGCTTCGTGGCTCACGTTGTCGAATGCGCCCTTTACGTCGATTGCCAGGATTGATGATTTGCGTCTGTGATCGAGCTAATCAAGCAAGTCTACTTTGAGGAGTAGGAGTACGTCCTGCGTGGATAGATGCTGTCGGAATCCGAACATGGTGTGCGGCAAGTGCCCGTTGTCCTCGAGGTATGTTGTTAACCGGTCGTGCACATCTTGCAGGAGTTTGCCCACGCAAGATGTGAGGTGAATGGGACGTAGGTTTTCGATGAGAAGGGGTTTGTTGGGTTTGGGGATCATGGTGACCTCCGAATGCTTCCAAACTGCTGGTAGGTCCCCCTTTTCCCAGCAGTCGTTGTAGTACTGTAGCAGTGCTGTAGTGGCAGATTGCGGGAGGTTGCGCAGGAGCTTATTAGTTCTGTCCTTGCCGGGACTGGCGTTTCTAGTGAGTTTGGCTAATGCAGCGTGGAGCTCTGCCTGGGTGAATGTCGATCGAGATCTGGGTTTGGTGCACCGTCGTACGTCTTTCTGCTCGCTGATGAAGTGGGCTTGTCGCTGCTAAGTTTTTGCTGAAGCTCACGAAGGAGATCATGCTCCGATCCAGCATGATTGTGGATCAGTCTGCACAGATCTTGCCTCTGTTGCGTTTAGGTGCGATCGGTAGCTAAGAGAGCGCGTAGGAGATGCCAGGTTTTCTTGGTGCTGAGTGTCCCTTCTATGCTGTCACAAAAGGTGCGCCAATTTTGCCTGCTAAGTTGCTCCGTGTAATCTTGGGCCTGTATGGTGAAAAGGGCGATTCGTTGCTTAAGTTTTCTATTGAGCTTTTGTCTCTTCCACCTCTTCAGGAGGCGTCTTTTGGACTCCCAGAGATGAAAGAGATGCGTGTCGACTGCGGGGTTGTTGGTGCTTAGCTGGATGCTCTTGGTGTGGTTTTCTGCGGTGATGAGAAGGCCCTTGAGCCAATGATCAATGTCGTCGATTGTTGTGTTGCCGCTGAGGTTGTCTCTGAAGGACTTCCAGTCTGTTAGTCGAGCAACTCCAGTCTTGGTTGATTTCCGGTTATGCGCGATGTCAAGTTGGATAATGAGGTGGTCGCTTCCGAGCGTCTCCGAGAGTCGACTCCACTCGGCCGAGTGGACGTTAGCTGTGAACTTAAGGTCCGGGTTGGTGTCCCTGGAGACACTGTTCCCGACTCTCGTGGCCTGCAGTGGGTCGTTCCAGAGTGTCAGCCTGTGTTGTTGAGCAGTGTCGTGCACTCGCGCTCCCTTCTTGGTGGTGTTTGGATAAGCCCATGCTGTGGGGCATTGAAATCTCCCATTATGACAACTTGATAGCCTTTCGTGCGTTTCCTGATTTCACGGACAAAGTGGTCGAATTCCGGAAGTTGATCACGAGGAGGGCTGTATATGCTGGCGATAAAGAGGCTTGGCTGCGTTTTTCTGTCTGGTATAATCTCCACTAGGGTGTGTGCTCGATGGGGATGTCTTCTATTTCGTGTTCCTGCGTCGTGAGAGTTTTCTTGGTAAGGATGGCTGTGCGTTGAGTTTGTGCATGAGCGGTGTATACTTGAAGTCGGCCGTTGTGGGTATTGGTTTCCTGAAGGGCAATTACATCAGGGTGGTCCAGTTTGACGAGTTCTTGTAGGTTTGCATACCGGGGACGGAAGGATCGACAGTTCCATTGCCAGATGCGCAGAGTATTTTGCGGGCTCTTTGTTGTAGTCTTAGGTGTCGCCATCATGAGGCACTTCAGCTTCACAGGCAGCTTCATGGTTGGGTGAGAGCCAGCGGGAGGCATTGCGACTGTTCGTGCGAGCCTTCTTTCTACCCTGCTCGGTCGTGTTGAGAAGGCTGTCGAGGTAGGACTTGGTGACATAATTGTTCTTCGCGTGTGCTATGAAATTGTTGACCTGGGCTGTTAGGCCGGTAACCTGGCTTGTGAGATTGGCGACTTGATTGCGAGGCTGGTGACTTGGGTGTTAAGGGTCGCAATTTTCTCGACGATAGGCTTGGTGATGTTTTCAATCAGGGCAAGGATGTTCTTTGTGAAGACGTCCTCGAAAGCCTGGAGGTGCTTTTGAACTCTAGCTTCGATCGCGGAATCAACTGCCTCCGTGGTCAGCGCCGTGAATGGTTTCTTGCTCCCATGTTC
The DNA here is from genome assembly GCF_038994185.2 of Dermacentor albipictus. Classification (NCBI taxonomy): domain Eukaryota; kingdom Metazoa; phylum Arthropoda; class Arachnida; order Ixodida; family Ixodidae; genus Dermacentor; species Dermacentor albipictus. Next base: position 2,421,867 of record NW_027225576.1, on the reverse strand, counting down.
GTATTCTTTGCATCTTTGGAATAGTCTATGAGACTTTGTTGATATTGTAGCTTGCTCTCGAGGGTTGTTACGGCTACCGCTTCTGCCGATCCGACGCTGGCACTGCCTGGCCTGCCCGCCACTTCAGCGTAATTCACGCGTTTTCGGGAACGCGACCGCGATCTTGATCGTGCTCTTGACATGGGTCTGCTAGTTCTTGCGGTGCTACTGGAGGCGTCACTTGAGTTGGCGGTGCATCCATTGGCAGCGCCTAGACCGAGCAGCGAGGCCTTCTTTTTTTTTACAAGGAGAGCTTTCTTTATGAAGGAGAGCATGAGGAAGAAGTCGGATGCCGTAATTTCGATAGGCTCCTAATGCAGAAACTCTTGTCCTGCTTCGGACTATACTCCTTATCGATTCCAGAGCGTGATCAAATAACGATAAGCATCGCATGATGACGAACACAGTACCATGACCGCAAGTTCCTTCCAAACATCTCTTCGAACAAGTCGGGCAGCACGTCACTGAAAGTGATACTTTAATCGCATGCTACTATCAAAGTTCTGGCGAAAATGTTCTTTCCTGTGTTTTTATGTATAGAAAAATATAGCATGGGCGCAGGGCAGGAAGAACGATTGAGTAATAGGCGACTTGCAAAATAGTGGCCACTCTCTTACGCATGTAAGCGTGGCCGAGTCACCCACTAGAAGACCTGGTTTCAAAACAACTCTTATCTCCGCTGTTACCTGGGCTGCAACAGACTCCTCTTTGTTCTGCCTTTATTTCCAGGGCCTTTCTTTCTCCTTACTTTCTCTGCGTCAAGTTATACTTAAAGGAAACGCCAGTCTTTTTACGAACATAGACGGCGAGTTTATATAGTTTAAAATAGACGGCGAGTTTTTATATACCATTTGCAAAATCTAAGCTTGCTGTCTTGCCAGGCTGTTCAACCTTTGCCAGGCAAAAACTCTCCTCCACAAACTGTCTCGCTCTAAGTGCGGTTCCTTAAGGGAAGGTGCGCGAGCGTAAAGGCTTTCCTATAATTCCTGCGAAAACTTCTGACTACACTTAGCCGCCGAGAGAGAATGTATTGATGCCATTCAAGAGCGTTTTCTGCCACTGAAACCTATAAGAGTATAGCGGTTTGGAGTGGCAAATGCGAAGCTGTTCTAGATATTACAGTTCTAGAGTTCTCAGTTTTACAGTTACAGTTCTAGTAATTCTACAGTTTTTAGACCTAAAAGTCACGTTCTGTGATGGATAGCTTTGCTGGGGCTACTACCCCCGGTCTAAGGAGTTGCTGCCCTTTGACTCGGCACACTCCAAGATAATTAACAGAGGAATAGCGGTGTTTTGTACGGAATCGGCTCTCAAAAAATTGTATCACACATCAGATTAAGCCCAGTTTTAATAATCAGGTAGGCCGTCTTTTGGCTGCAGAGTTCCCTGTCTCGGTCTTGACTTCCGTTTCATAAATCATCCTTCAAAAATTCAAGCGTGAATTGAGAAGTACAACGGCTGAGGATCAACGGAAGACACCTAAGCCTGAAGTGGTCCTTTAGATCCATAAACTTTCCCACAATCTTAAGAAGGTGGCAAGTAGGCACGGCGTGCCAATTTGTTTCTCTGCCCGAAATAAGCTGGCAAAGTTGTGTCCACGTACATGTAATGCCAGAAAACGTGGATGCTAGATGAAGCACCAACCATCGTTTGTTAAATGTTCTACTGGAGTGGTGTATCGCATTCCCATGTCATGTGGGATGTTTTACGTCGGCGAAACTAGTCGCTGTGTCAATGACCATTTAGGGGAACACGCTCAAACAAAGAAATAACAAGACGACAAATACGCACACTTAGCTGCGCACGTTAGCAAGTGCACGGATTGTGTGGCCCGGTTGAAAGAGACGAAGATTCTAGGAAAGAGCAGTGACAAGACCGCGTTCATCAGTTTAGAGGCCTTCCACATTAGAACATTTGGTAGCAAGTGCTAGAGTACCCTTTTTTTTGCTCTCTTTGATGCTGAATTTGATCTTCTGGATGCGGCTATAGCGAGTTCAGATTTCAAAAAAAAAAAAAAGTCATGGCATTTTGTTGCGCCTGGTTGGCTGCGTTGCGCTTGCGTTGTTGGCACGCTATCACCCTTGACATGTTTTCCCCCTTCATTTTCCTTGCTTTACTCTGGCGTATATAAGCTGTGCTAACGTTCGTGGTCAATAAAATCAGTTGTTAGTCAGCGGTTGTGTTACATGCCGCCTTTCTTGTGGCCGTCTGTTTGAGTTGTTACGCATATGTTTCACGATGAACCAACTCGCCCAAAAAGAAGGATTGATGAAGCTGTTCAACGGTAAAATTTCATGGTTGTTTTACTAACCTGTGGAAGAACATATACTTATCTTGCGCATGCGCAGAATATATCTCGAAATGGTGGGCCACCATGAGTTACGTGCCTCACCATGGGTTCCTAAAGGCAGCTGACTATATACTTGGAAAACAGAGCTAAAAACAGGGACAAACAAGAAGACAGCGCTGTCTTGATTTTCTTTAGTCCCGTTTTTAGGACTGTTCGTCTTTCCAAGTCATGTACCATCTAGCTCATCAACACATGCTATATAATTGCATTATGTTCTAAACGAAACTGTTAGAATGCTTGTTTAGTTTCTTTAAATAAATTTACCCCGTCCCCTTCAAAAGCAATGTCTGGGACCGCCACTGAGTATTTCTGGGTATGTTCGATAACCATCGCCGGGAAAATCATGATAAAATGCTTGCCTTCAGTCCACCCACAATGAAGGTTTCGGTACCTCGAAAGCATCTTAATCAAATAGCCAACTGTTTCAAAAATAAAGGCACCTACTAAGGTTGGACCACGAGCTATTCGCCGAGCGCTCATATCCAAAGGGAATGCGAACGGCATTTGAACGAGAAAAAAAAAAAAGACCTAGAGAATACCAAGGAGGCTAGTATACGGTTTTTCTGGAGGGAAAGGAAAGTTGTCCCCCTTCTATGAAGCTTATTCAAAAGGCCTGTTTAGTCTAAATTGTTTTAAACTTCCGTCAGGTGCAAGGTATAGTAGTCGGACATCGCAAAGCCAAGCCATTAAAGGAGATGGAACATTTCACAGCCTGCAGCAGCCTCTCACTCGACGACACGATGCACAACTTTCACACGTGCGCCAAAAGGCCGTCGTTACGGCGAGGCATATCCGTTTACAACTTGGAATTGATACCATAATGCATTCAATTACAACGCCAGTTATAGCGCTTATGTTTTATTCTATGTATGTAGTAGAGCTGAGTTAGTGCTGTCTTGAAGAGGAACTCTAAAGTGCCTTGTGAAGCACCGTGCTTTGAAGGTTGGTTTAAGTACATACAGAATTGTTCACTTCGTTACTGCATAAATCACTCCCACAGAAAGAGGACACCAAAAGCGGCACAGAACGCGGTTTGTAAATTTCAGGGAATCGGTTGTGTACATTATTATTCCGGCAAGCTGAACGTTAGGCTCACGAGCCTATGCCCGAAAGACATATTTAAGAGAGCGATTTGCGACAACTTACCCGCCGTAATTGCTTAGTGGATGTGTTGTTGGGCTGTTAAGCACAAGGTCGGGGGATCAAACTCCTGCCACGGCGGCCGCACTTCGATCGTGGCGAAAACACTGGTGTATTTAGATTTATATGCACGTTAAAAAACCCCAGGTGGTCAAAATTTCCGGAGTCCTCCCCTATGGCGTGCCTCATAATCAGATCCTGGTTTTGACACGTAAACCTTAATTTAATTTATTTTAATTTGTGACAATTTCTAGAAAGGACGCGATGTGTGGCTGGCCTTGCGTAAAATCACGTGCGGGTGCAAACCGCTTTTTTTCTTCACGAGGCCGCGGTATTACAGACACAAAGGCACGACAACAGAAAATTATAGAGGCAGCGAAAATTGCTTCTCCGGGCGTCGAATGAGCATGCCCTCTGTCCCTATGTTTGTCACATAAAGAACTAGCATACTTAAATATGTACTATCAGCGTCAAATTAAACTTGGACGGCGGAGCGCGTGGCCCAAGCATAAGTGAAGATATAGTGCACGCCGTCCAGTCTTCACCATTTACAGGCGCGCACATCCGGTTTGGCCGCACTCCGCGATCCCCCTCTAGTGAGATAATTTCGCTTCTGTTTGGGTTCTTACGTTTGAAATGGAGAAAATAAAAAAAAATGTAGCTAAAATATTTCAGTTTACGGCGTGTCTTGTCGCACAGATCGCCGAAACCACAATTGCTGTCGGCGAGAACAGCGGTGCGCGTGGTGCAGTTTGCACCGCGATCGACCGCGCCGCACGGGAGCGCGGGCGAATCTTCCTTGCGACGACGGTGCAAACTATACAGTGCCACAATACAGTGCCATTACCAGAGCCACAGTACAGTGCCGCAATAGCGTGTAGAACCGCGCATGAAAAGTTCTCAACGTACTGAACCGATGTCCATCGTCGCGCACTGTACATGCTGCATTTGAGAAATTGATTGTTGAACCGTTTTCATATATGTTAAAAGAAATCAACCGCAAAAAAACATTCCCAAGAGCCCTAAGAAATGTACAAGAAAAACGAACTACAGGGAACAAAACGAAACACTTTGGGAGGCCCGCGTATGCCACTCGGACTCTAGCTGGCGACAGACGCGAGTACTGGCTCTGACGTCACTCAAGCGGCACGCCGCACCCCCAAAGGTCGCCCTCGGGGCTGATAGAAATATTGATGACAAAACATACGGAAGCGTAGCTAACCATACATTGAAGGTGCGCTCCTCGGAATAGTCCACCTCTGCCAGAAAACATTATTCTCAATCGCTTTTATCAAGAGCAGCCTACCGTCTTCAATTGCATGAATCACCATCAGAACATTATCAGTCTTGCTAAAGTTATCATCGAGTACGATGATTCAAAATATACGTTTCCCACCGAACTTCTCTGCGAGCCATGTGGCTCGCAGAGAAGTTGGTCCTCGCTGTATTGGAATTGTGCAGCCCTACCCTAATGGTTTCTACTCCGAATACAGTCAATAACTGTTAGAGCAAAAACTCGTGAAAAAAAAAAACGAAGTGCCCATCCATTCCGTTAAGGGTTACCAGAGAAGCTATGTGGGGCCCCTCAATGGTTAATTGCACACACGACACCGGCCGCCCCGGTATTGCACTATCTTCGGGATGCGCCAGGGTGTGCTTAACACTTGCTCCACCTACGCCGCGGGTCAACCTGGCATTCCACTACCTTCGAGATCGGTCCACGCATGAAAAATTGGTCTACGCGTAGACACGATCCACCAGATCCTACCCATAGACAGCTTCGCTGTGGAAAAGAAGAAAAGGCTACCAGACTCCTGTTATTGGGATTCCCTTTAACTGAATTACTGCGAACAGCAATTGAGCGGAGGTTTCCGCTCTCCATCCTCCGGTTCGATGAACAGCGTCTTCTAATTGTGTGGCGGTATACTGAACAAGTTCTTGGAAGTGTGCCAAGGTCACCTCGTTCAGCCGGGGATAGGCACATTCAGCCCGTTTCCTAGTTTACAACGGTTAATCAGTTATACGCGTCCATAACACAGCAGTTAGTGTGCTAGCCTTGAAGTCCGGTGGATCCTGGTTGGATTCCCCACACTATCTTTGTAGTCTAGTCGTTCGAAATTATCGAAAGCGGACGGACACGTTCCGCCCATTCCCTAGCTCATTACTGATGTTCGGAGTAAACGGAACGAAAACTCGAGCATATATGGGGATTTGCTACAATACCAATGTCACGGTGACTCATTGATGTTTCTCAGTGCATGTTCGCCAAAGAACGGCTCGTTTATTCGATAAAAGCGGTTACGTAGAACGAACGTAAGGCACAGTTTTAAATGTCACGTACGTCACTTAAACTCGACGTTCACATACAAGGTTCCGCTGCGAATGAAACCGTCCTCTTCTATCTTCTTCCAGGGCACTTTCGGGGCCGTGCGCGCTCCAACGTTTCTCGCATCAGGTGCCGGTTTCTTAATCATGTTGAAATCTGTCATTGGGACGGAAAAGCGCAAGTCTTTGTCCTCCTTGGTGGGGTGAGCCAGAACCATCGAGACTTTTTTGTTGAACGGCCACGCGACGCTGTCATTAAATACACCCTCGACCAAGTTCAGGCGAAACGTTACACCGAGCTCGCACTCCTTTTCTTTGAAGAACTCAATCGCAGCTTTGAACGTGTAACCGCCTAGAACAAATGCATCGCTCATGTGACTGTAGTACCTGAGGCTTTGGACAGCGCCGCGCGCCGCGTACACTTCGTCGAAGGCGCACGTCATGACGAACACGCCCACCTCCTGAGCAGCGCGGAACGGTCCCGGAGCGAGCGGGGAAAATGGGCACACATGTTCAGCGCTGTCGTTGCTGTTCGCCTTTACCGTGATCAACTCCAGTTCCGCTTGGAGTCGAGCGAGGTTTAGCGTCACCGAATCGGTGGAGCGAACGACTGCGTCCCCCCAGGCTCCCGCTGTCGATCGTTCTTGCAGCTCTTGCAGTTCCTGCCTGATTCCCGTCAGCCTATCGATGGCGTTCCGAAATCCCTGGACGTTGCCGATGGTTGATCTTTTCGACGCGCCGGAGCAAAGACGGCAGTGGGTGACGGCGTCGCCGCGACGGAAGCGCTGGTTGCACGCGCAGCACTCTACCTCGGCGCTGAGACACGCGAAGAAGTGCCCTTTCAGGTCGGCCAACGTGCCGACGAAATCGCAATGCCCAATGCCGTTTAGACAGTACACGCGACACCGCTCCAGCTCGCTCTGTTGCAGCTGCAACCAGACGACGCTGTTCCGAGTGAAGGTGCTGCCGTCGAGAGGACATCCGTGGGACGTGCGATATGCGGGTAACGGTGGCAGCCCCAGCGAACGGCTCGTTATCCGAGCCCTGCAGGCGTAGCACACGACGTGACGGCAGGGCAGAAGCATGGACCTGGATGGCACCACGCCGCACACGGTGCACACTCGAATGCTGGGAAATGGGTCAACGAAGGAAACGCGACGCCCCTCGAGGAACTCGTCGAATCCCGTCAACGTATACTGCGGCATCTTCAAGCTCGCTAGTAGCGCATGTAGGTGGGACCGCTGACGAGCGACACTAGCGTATATGCCGCCGAACGAGCGCCTGTCCACAGGAGAGCCCGACTTCTTACTCGCTTATATATAAGCTACGCACTGCCGCTAATCGCTGCTGGACGCCCATGCCATTAGCCCGATAGGGGGCGCTGCGAGCGCGCCGCTCGCGTGACGTCAGGGCACGAACTCGCGCCTGTTGCAAGGTAAATATACCTGGTAGCGAAGTTTCCATAGGAGCCCATACGTTCAAAACATGGCGGTCCATTGGTGGTTCATGGGACTTAGCGCCATCTTTATGTGGTGGGAACACTTTCGGCGGAAGAAAAAATAATGTGACGCCATGTCCGTTAAAAGCAGAAGTGACGTCATTTTGTTTTTTATGGCGCTAAATTTGTTTTGTTGTCCTTCCTTTGGAGCTATATATTCAAATGCCCCGCCATTCGACTTGATGGGCGTTCCAAGCTTTCAGCGTGGAAAGCGATGCAGGAAAAGGCCAGCCGTACGGTTGTCGAAATCGCAACCTTGCACACAACATACTCTCTTTGGAAGCCGACGAAAGCTTTAGGTGTAGAGCGCTGAAACTATTGTCGGATGCCAAGCCCGTCGGCCAGCTCAGTCGCACGAAAATAACTACACAATTATCTGGTGGTTGTAACTCACTACTTTTGACTGAACAGATCAAGAAGCGATGAAGCTGCCCGCATCACCCAATTCAGACAAACTTCGACAAGCAAGAAAGCACGAACTGTGAGGGGGGCGTATTCCAACAGGTGAACTTTACCAGTGCGCCTTTCTGCCCATTTCAAGACGTGCATTGCATTGCGAGTGATAGTGGCGTCAACGCCCCCTGAAGCGATGGGCGCTGAAAAGAAATGCATTTATTAATAATAATAAAATTAAACTTGTATTTTCTTAACTCGTCACGAATATATAAAATTGACTGGGAATGTTATTTTCGTTGAATGAATCTAACCGTGTCTCGTTTCAATTAAAAAACGCGTTTTCCTTTCCCAATGTTTGTTCCCTCCAAACATAGTCGCGCTTCAATCGCTTCTCCCATAACCCCCCATGCTGATGTCGGTGACAATCTGTACTGAACTGCTTTTCGCCCGAAGCTTCGCGACCTACTTGAATCGACCTTGCCTGTTGCCTGCTGCAGTTCAGACGCTGTCGGGGCGCCTGCTGCAGTGTTTTCGTTTCTTCGTTCTCTTTCCCTAGGCTTGTATACTGATGACGGTCCTATCAGTCAGCCAGTCAAGAACTTTATTGAAGTCCTGAGGAGTTTCAAGCCGTTGAAGATCCCAGGCGGGGAACTACTCCGGCCGAAACCGTAGGCGACGCCCAAGTCGGGACGGGAACGTGGTGACGCTCCGCCAGTTCTTGGGCCCTCTGGACGTCCTTGACTTGGTATTTGAGATCCGGCCTTTTGAGGGCTTCTTCCCATTCGGCCTCACTGGAGAGAGGGCCCTTTGGGAACGCGGTACATTGCCATAGCATGTGCGAGAGTGAGCAATAAAGTTCTGGGCAGTCTGGGCAATTTGTCGGCATTTCTGAGTTGTAGTGGCTTAGTAGGCCTCGTGACGGATACGAGTCCGTTTGTAGCATTCGAAACGCGGCCGCCGGCGCGCGTTCGAGTTTGGCGTGTGGGAGCGGGAATTTGGTTCTGCGTTTCCGATAGTGGGAGGTGATTTCTTGGTAAGTGAGCAGGGGGTCATTATCAAATATATTTTTAAGACGTCTTCGCTCGCAAATATTTATCCAAAGCGCTTATTTTCTAGACGAGAGTATACTCCTGAAAGGCAACGCTACAGCCGAAGGAGCTCGGACCAATCGATTGTAGATTTTTCGCGCGGATATAGACGTTGTAGCAGTAGCTCAGATGAATAAGCACAAAGGCAAAAACATAGAACGTAAGAATCAACTTAGGATACCATACCTGCCGTGGTGCAACAAGCCTGTCACAAACGCTGGCTATGTATGAGTTCTACAACATTCACATTGATTTTAAGCCTCTAAACCACGTTTGCTCCCAACGAGTAGTTAATGGTATAACATCGAATTTTTGCATTTATTCACAGAAACGCTCGGCAGTAACATGAGCACTTAACACTGTTGTTCAGATTTTGTCAGCACCACTTGCTTTTTTAACTGCTTCACAAAATTAGGTCGTTATTCACCGGTTAATTTGAAGTGACGGTAATTTGACGCCGTTTGACGGTAACGGTAAGTGACGGTAAGCTTACATCTGTTTGCAGCAGACTGAAAGGAATGCACCAATATGTATTTTCTTTACCGGGCTACACGTTGAACTCACTTTGAGCAATTTGCTCGTGCTTGTTGCTTGAGGAACAGACATGAGCAATCTGCTTGACGAACTGACACAGGCTGCTCGGCCCAAATGTTTTAGTGATATATGCCGTTTGAACGTATGGCTGCCGCCAGCAAGAAGCCGAAACCAAAGCATTATTCATTGCTAGTATGGCACATTTTGAAGAAATCATTATTCAGCGGTGGATGTCAAATATCAAGTGAGTTCGTGTGAGGTTTTTGGTGTGTTCTTTTTGAGGCGGTTATACTAAAGCCCCATAAACTTCGTAAAGTAGTGCCACGCTTTGAAGTATGCCGCCTCCTTCTAGCGCGCCTTGGCCGAGGCCGACACCGCGTCGCTTTTGGCCTAATAGCGTCGCGTGGGCCCTCGCGCTGAGCATCAGCGCCATTTTTGCTCGGGAAGCGTCTACCGAGTGGCGAGGAGCGCATGTTGGCGCCGTTGCTACACTCGAGCAGTGTAGGCGGCGCCACCGTCGAGGAGGGAGCGTGAAAGAGAGGAGAAACGAGCAGGGAAGGTGGACGAGGAGTGTCCCTACTTTACGAAGTTTAAGGGGCTTTAGGTTATACATGGTGCTCTTTTATGGACTGGCGAAATGAGTAGTTCTCAGTTTGTACAAATAAACTACGGAGGTTCGAGACATTGTGAGGCAGAAGGTACATGTATTTTCCTCTTCAAGGCAACCTAAGCTACCTTCTAGTGCCTCGAGTATACTTCAGACACTGCAGTTGGCGCTGCAAAGAACAACCTCATGGTTTCAATTGGAAGTCGTGCGAAGTTATAGGTTCCGCGAACAACGCGTGCCTCGCCATAACGACAGTCGATTGCTACCGTTGCGTGAGGGATGTGCCATATTGCCGATAAAGGCTACGGAGGGCCACCATGAAACATTCCATCGCTGGTAATGAATTGATTTCAACCACGAAATTTTTCTTTCAGGTGATTGCTGGTATTCATGAAGTATTGTCGGCCTAAAAAGTATACGGACCACGGCTTAGGTGGCCGGAGCGGCTACGGGGCCACACCGGGGCGCTGCCATCTCGCTTCGCGCGCTGACGGCGAGAGTGCCCCGAGTGACAAGGTCGATTCAAATAGGTCGCGAAGCTTCTGGCGAAAAGCGGTTCAGTACAGATTGTCACCGACATCAGCATGGGGGCTTATGGGAGAAGCGATTGAAGCGCGACTGTGTTTGGAGGGAACAAACATTGGGAAAGGAAAACGCGTTTTTTAATTCAAACGAGACACGGTTAGATTCATTCAACGAAAATAACATTCCCAGTCAATTTTATATATTCGTGACGAGTTAAGAAAATACAAGTTTAATTTTATTATTATTAATAAATGCATTTCTTTTCAGCGCCCATCGCTTCAGGGGGCGTTGACGCCACTATCACTCGCAATGCAATGCACGTCTTGAAATGGGCAGAAAGGCGCACTGGTAAAGTTCACCTGTTGGAATACGCCCCCCTCACAGTTCGTGCTTTCTTGCTTGTCGAAGTTTGCCTCAATTTGTTGACGCGGGCAGCTTCATCGCTTCTTAATCTGTTCAGTCAAAAGTAGTGAGTTACAACCACCAGATAATTGTGTAGTTGTTTTCGTGCGACTGAGCTGGCCGATGGGCTTGGCATCCGACAATAGTTTCAGCGCTCTACACCTAAAGCTTTCGTCGGCTTCCAAAGAGAGTATGTTCTGTGCAAGGTTGCGATTTCGACAACCGTACGGCTGGCCTTTTCCTGCATCGCTTTCCACGCTGAAAGCTCGGAACGCCCATCAAGTCGAATGGCGGGGCATTTGAATATATAGCTCCAAAGGAAGGACAACAAAACAAATTTAGCGCCATAGAAAACAAAATGACGTCACTTCTGCTTTTAACGGACATGGCGTCACATTATTTTTTCTTCCGCCGGAAGTGTCCCCACCACGTACAGATGGCGCTAAGCCCCATGAACCACCAATGGACCGCCATGTTTTGAACGTATGGGCTCCTATGGAAGCTTCGCTACCAGGTATATTTACCTTGCGAGTGACGTGACTTCGCCCTCACTCTCACGCGAGAACTTGGCACGCTTGATGAATTTGTAGTGCGCCGTTCGGTTGCTCTGCTGCTGACGGTCGCGACGAAGGGGCCGTTTAGCACATGGCGCTGTCGCACAGTAGCGGAAGGCCCCGGGGCATCAAACCGCGGCACCGAGAAGGAACGAAGACTCGTTCTGATTGTTCTTTTGCTTATATTCACCACACCTTTCATATTGGTGCATGTCGCCGGCGTCCACCGCTGCTCGATTTTAGGCAACATAACCCAAGTAGCCGCAACGACGGCTACGGTTACCGCGCTCCATCAGCGCTCTTTCACGCCGGTGCGATAAGTTACAGGCGCCACGCTTTACTGCCGGCGCGGGTTCTCTGTCGAGATTACTTTTCCGGCATTGTCTCCAGCAGTGGGATTTTAATAACTATAGCAGTGACGCCTCTCAAAACTGCTTTAATTCGCTACTACGATACGCAGACCGTTATGAAACTTTCTTTACAAAAGTACCGTCAGGAAGAGAGGATTGCTAAGGCGAATCGGAAGAACAAGTCGCTCGTGAAAGTTTATTTATAGAAGCACATCAAAAATGACACTCCATGGGTTGAAGAGGTGTTCAGTGGGATGAAAAGTTGCCGTCGACCGTGATGAGCTGGCCTACTCGCCTTCGCATCGAGTCATAGAGCGCGGCCACTAGCTCCGGTGGTCCGCGCAGCGCTTCCCACCCTTCCTTCAAGGAAAGAAGCCGAAACATCTCTCAGGAAGTATGGCTGGTGCGTCCACAATACCCCGAAGATGCACGAAGGGAATGAGCGCCGTCCTGGCCGTAACGTCATTCGCGAGAGGACGCCACTTCGACTTGTGGCCGCTAACAGAGTATCATAATAAACGATGAGCGACCACTCCAAGTGACCAATCTTGCGCTTATGTTCTTCAAAGAGCAACGCTACCTACTTTACTGTCAACAATGCTGTGTCCCGATGATAACACGCATGCATTTGGTGACCTGTAAGTACCAGTCCGGCAGTGTTAAAGTAACGAATTGCAGATGACGATAATCGTTGTGGGACAAGATAAGTCCCAAAGTGTGTAAACGTTTTCTAGAGTGTATGGGAGCGACAACATAAGACTACTCAAAACTCAAATTATTCCAAAGTGCAAACGTCAAGATGACGTGGCTGTTTATGCGTATGGCGGCGGAAACCCGCGACGTTTTTCAATCAGTCCAATCAGCAGCCTTCATCATTGCCGGAAGCATTTTTGCTTGTTTTTTTTTACTCCTAAAGGGGCCGCACAGCAACTTTATTTCAGATATAAACACCTAATCAAAGAACAATTGTATGTTACTGAAAGCAACATTGTTTGTAATTTTTTTACGTAAAAATAGTTGAAGCGCTCTTGAAAGTCAAAGTAAACGCAAGTATTTTCATTTTTCGAGTCAGAGCCATGCATGCGTCAATTCCGCATACAATCCAGTTCGCTGCGCACGCGTAAGACGGCGGCTACGTGAAAACACCTGATCGGTTCCGTGGGATGCAGTTCGTGTATTTTTGCCCGTAACGCTTCCCGATTAGATGAAATATTGGCGTCCGAGGTGTACTTTCGCCCGAGAAGTTAGGAAGCTGGGAACATCATGGAAACCGTGAATGCCTACTGCACAGTGAGTAAACAACATTATTCTCTCTTGTGCTTAATGCCTGAACAGTAGCATCTGAACATCTGCGGTGATCGCGTGATGTTTACTTTTGTTTTTATGCACATGGGATACGCAAAAATCGATTGAGATTAGGAGGCAGTACATCTGAACAGGCATCTGGTAAGCAAACATTTTTTTGTGAACGATCATAACTATCTCCGAACCTAGGTCAACAGCGCCATGCTAATTGCCCCCTGCGCGCTGTACAAGTATTTCTGCTAAATTTAACTTACGCGAGAAAAGGTATTGTGGCTAGTCAATTGTGCTAAACTTAAGGTAACAGTGCTCACGTCGTCAGAATATAACAGAACATTAAGTATAGCCGCTATGTTTAAACGGCACGGTTACGTGTGAAACGGTACGATTTTCTGGTATTCTTTCGCTGTGGTCCGGCGAAAACTGTGAGCAAGAAAAAAAATAGCGACCCCAGTGAAAGCACCCCGCGTGTCCGCCAAGCAGGCCACCGTGCTGATTGAGTTTATAGAGCAGCACCCGTACTTGGCGAGAGGCGCCACAAACCGCTCGAAAAGTACGAGTGCTGCTCAGAAAAAAAAGTTCTTTGGGACAAGGTAGCCGCCGCCACCAACGCTATCAAGACGACAGCCACTTTCTATTACAAACGGAACGGGGCAGTGGCCAGTTATTCTGCGATATTGCCGGGCTTGTTCGGCATAGTGAAGCACATTTAGTGCGTAAGCGTTACTTTGACGGGTCGTTTTTTGAGTACTTCCAGTGTCGCCTGACAGACACGCGAAACTGGCGCGGCGTGAAACATTTGGGCCAATCAGTGAGCAGTGCCGTATTATACCGCATAGGCCGGATTATACCGGCCTATGTCAACGGGATGTGAAATTGTGCGCAGCCCTGCTGAAGAAGGTATCTCGATTCCACGGCTTGCTCGCGGCGTGAATTCTCATCTTGCCGATAGGAGTGCAGCTCGCTGTCACGATTAAGCAAGACTAGCACGGTCACTTAAGAACCTTCAAGACATATATATATATATATATATATATATATATATATATATATATATATATATATATATATATATGTATGCACACTGGTATCGAAGCTTCCATAGAAGCAGTGGGGCAGCAAGGTCTTCTGTCACCCCCTTCCCCCCTATGGTGTAGTTAGGAAAGCGCGGATATCGAAAATTTCAGGGGTGCGTGTGTGTATGGGGGGGGGGGGGGTCATGTTTCAGCGCCATCACAGCCGCCCTAAACACTCTCCCCCCCTTCTCCCTCTCTTCGCTCTCGTTCCCAGAGATCGCTAATGTAGCAGGTATACAGGCTGTTTTATTTTCCGCACCAAATACCACCGGGTGTTGCACTGATAACTTGTGATAAGCGCATTTGCACATCTGCTGTCAGACTGTAAAGCTTGGCAGCGAATCCATATAAAGTTTTAATTAGCGATTCTAGAGGCTATAATGCATTTGAAAAACTGAAACCCGACAGTGATATGTTGGCCAACGACTTCACAAAAACCGTCGTAGGTACTACGGCGTGTAGTATTTTGGCTGTGACGAGCCCTGAACCCAAAGGAAAATTATATAGCGTGTCAGTCACGATGATCTCCCTACCCTGTGAGAAAACGCCACCTACTTCCTTGCTGCGCGGGCGCCAATGCTATGAGGATTGCGAGTTCTGTTCCTTCGGATCCATGAAGCCTCTCTTTACTTGCTGCTTTCGGCAAATGTCACCATCTGAGCTGCAGGACCGCCACAAGAAAAAAAAATGGAGCACGCTCCGCCTCGATTCCTGGCGTCACCATGCAAAAAGCGAGAAGGCCGCGACGAAGCCCGTTCCAGCGAAAGCTTGCGCCACTGTTGGTCTGCCCTCGCAATGAAGAGGTTCGAGACATCGATGTCACTAGTGCTCTATGTCATATTTTTTTCGGTACTGCTATGCTGGGCCGCCCGCAGTGCCAAAGAACTGCAGGCAGTACCCAAGATATCATATTGCATGTAGATATTTAATGCTGGTAGCTGGGGTGGTTGGTATACGGCCTGTCTCATGTAACTTGAGCCAAACATTAAAAATATGCAAATGCCACGTAGCTGAACAGAACCATGGTAATATTTGCCATTGCTTCGAGATACTAATATCTTTTTTCTGTCCGCCAAATTAAATAATTAGTGTTCGTTAAATAATCAATTCTCAAATATTATAATTAATACGTGCTACATAAAAGTGTTTTTCTGAGCATGAATGAAGCCTGCAAATACACACAAAATTGTTGCGCGACTGTCCGTTCGCAGCACTTTGCGTGTATTCGCGAGCTTCTTTATCGCTCGGAAAAAGACTTCTATGCAGCATGTCTCGGACAACAGAAAGCTTTATGGGGAGCTTTTCAAGTTGCTCTACAATTTTCTCATGGACACTTCTAATTTAATTATAATGTTTGAAAAGTTGATTAATTAACGAAGATGAAATAATAATTTTGGCGGAAGTAAAAAAAATTCTTAGTATGTCCAAGCGACGGCAAACATTACCTTCTGTCGAGCTAGGTCGTAGTTGCATATTTTTAATATTTGGCTCAAATTACGTGGGACACCCTGTATAATCAGAGCTTCGCCGGTTGATGTATGGTGATCCCTTCTGTTACCGAAGATCGAGCTTTAGCTTTTGGATGTGCAGGATTAGTAGACAGTGTAGACACGCTCTGTCCTAGACACACGTCAGGCCTTTAGTAGACGGTTTCACAAGCTTTGAGGACACCGGCATGTGCTTTGTGGGTGAGCAGTGATGTGGCACGACCGTGTTTTTGCTTATTTACGTGTGGCAATGTCGCTTAAATTTCACAGGAAGTGAATGAGCTGGCCTGAATACAGTGGTTAAGGGGCACGAAGAGCAACAGCGCGATGTAAACTGAGCTTTGTGAACATGTTTAATGTGCTCAGGCTGCGATTCCATTATGTAAACTTCATGGTTGTGTCGGCGACGTGGCCTCTGAGACTGCACCATTTTGGAGGCCACGCTACTGAATTTGCTAGGTAGGGCGCCATCTGTAAGTAGCTAAGAGCACGAGGTTGCGGGATTGAATCCCGGCCACGGCGGCCGCATTTCGATGGGGACAAAATGCGAAAACACCCACGCACTTAGATCCAGGTGCACGGTAAAGAACCCCAAGAGGTCGCAATTTGGCGAGTCCACCAATACGGCTTTCCTCATAATCAAAAGTGGATTTGGCACATAAAACCCCATAATTTACGTAGCTAAGAGCAGATAACAGCAGCTAGAAGAGCGACTTCCAATCACGGTACTTTCAAACAAAACCTCGGACAGTCCCAGACAGCTGTATCACATGACTGTGATGCGCCCTTCTATCAGTGCTAGTCAGACCGGAAGCCACAGGTGGTTTACGGACGACAGTCTGGGACTGCATAATTGAAGAGGCGCAGTGCTCTTCTCACATACATTATATCCACTGGGGGACGAAGGCCTTTCCTAGTAATCTGTATATATATCTGGCTTGCGCCAACTGACTCCATCCTATGCTTGCATATTTACAAATTTCGTCATGGTGCCTAGTTCTTTACCGTCCTCAACAGCACCTTTTCTCATTTACCATGCATATCATTTTTTGTCGTTCCGTTGCTTGTTGAGCAAGCCTTCATTCTCAAGCTTCCTTTTCATCATGCCAGATTTCAGTCTGTTGGGTTAGTTTTAGCCCAATGCAATGATGGTACTTTTAAGACGAATGGTAAGCTATAGATGGTGACTCAGTAATGTGCGACATAAGTCTTCCAAACAATTTGTAGCCTTTAAATTTTCTTCTACTGATCCAGGACTCCTGTGACTAATTGCCTTAAGTAACATATTTCATTGCATTCTTGCCCTAGAAAATATAACTGGTGCCTTCTTGCAGGCCTTTAAAGTAGCAACATGTGCACTGCAGACAGTAGGGCATGTTCAGATAAATTCAACTCGTCATGCCTGGCGATCACTTTTAATTTCGATTTAAAAATTTATTTTGCTGCCTGAACCTGGCGACAATGAAATCAAGCTTAGTTTTGCGAGAAAAAAAAAGGTGTCTCTCCAAAAAACAATATAGAATGACCTGTTTAGTTAATCATTTTCCCTGAACTTTACTGAATCTGCATTTTGGATAGATCCCGAAGAAGTGTTGTCGCTGCCGTTTTAAAAATATTTTCTCCCAGACTATAGGGCAATGTCATTAATTCCAACTAATTACCAGAGTATCCCCACCTACGGTATAAAGAAGACAAATTTGGAACGCAACATTGAACAAATTGGCCAGTTTTTTCTTTGCACCTATTAACAGCACGAAATTTCGCCATCCTGTTAACATGAAAGTCACAGAAACTTGAGCAAATAGCTCTGTCCTCATTGGCTCTCAAAATGTTTGGGCATGTTAATGAATTCCTCTAAAAGTTTTTAGGAGAGGCATGATTCATTTCAGAAATTTCCCGAATCAGGCGCATTCACACGAAGCAACGCAATCTGAAAAAAAAAAATATATGAACAGTAATGCCCGCAGGAGGCATGTGTGGGGTCCAGGCATAGTTGCAGGTTTCTTTACGTCACGAACATGCTACCGGTTGATTCGAAAAGCACGCACTAATAAAAGGGCAAATTTTTCGGTGAACACAGTGCGATATTATAACTCTTTAAAAAGATGGGAAGGGTATGTTGATGTGTTCACGACCGCAACTTTCAATTTTCACTGCTTGAGTAAAAATAATATGACACATTGATACTTTCGTGACACAACAAACCAAATCTGAAAGGGGCTGACAGCTGTTGTGGCAGAGTTGTGGTGCAAGCATGGTTTCTTTGTATTTTTGCTCTTATTCTGGCCTGTCAGCTGGACAGTATCTTTGGCTTGCTTGTTCTTCATCGGAAGTAAACAACTTGCATGGTTTGAGCTTGTTTAAAGAGTGCTTCACTGTTTTGGAAAAGAGTAAAATCTGCAAGGTTGTTTAATGGAGCAGTGAAAGTTGAAAGCTACGGTCCGCAGTACGTGGTTATGGCAGCTCCGCCTAAATGTGGGAAATGTAATCTCCGAATGTCATAATGTGCACGTGACATCGTTGCCTGTTCCAAGCAAACCATCAATTGAATTGGGTCCTTTCCATCTGAAGGTTTTTATGCTATAAGGCTACGAATGAGTATATAGCAACATGGCTGAGTCTGGACCATTTCTTTTGAGAAGAGCACTTGTAATGACAGTTCTGAATTAGAAATCGTTTATTGTTTATCTAAATAACAATGGTGATGATGGTTATAGTAATTGAACAGCCTTAATTGATTGATGTTTCTTTCTTTTCAGGAAATGCCGAAGTCATTTGCAAGGAGCCAGCCATTCCAATTCTCAACCAATCCTTCCTCTAGTTAGTCCATTTCTAGTCTATGCCGAAATGACTAGCGCAAGAGTGGACACGGGACACTAAAAAGGCGACAAGGCAAGCGCAAACTTTCAACTCGTGTTCATTACAAAAAGGTATCTATATGTACTCTCGCGTACTTGATCGTAATCAGTTACAATCGTGCAAGTCAACATGGCCATCACAAATAAAAAAGAGCGCACCAAGCCCTTAGGCGGCCTCCCACATACAGATCCCAGGTATGCAAGTTTTTTAACAGTCAATGCTATAGGGATGGCTTGCTAACGCAGTTGCCTTCTGCGATAGCCGCTGCCTCAATGATGAATCTAGCAGGGTGTCTACCAACCGCGAAACGGGGAATTATCAGGGATTTTGAGTAGTTTGGAAAAAGTCAGGGAAAACTCAGGAAATTTGGGCCTCTATCAGGGAAAATTAGCTGCAATCTTATTGAAAGGGTCGAAAGTCGCGGTAATGCTGGCTCTAGTAACAGACAGGAATCGTAATGAATCGTCTTTACGCCATGTCGCCGGCTGGAGCAGTTCCTAGTGAACAGTAAACGACCGACTTTCCGGATTCCCGATAATTTGGACGGCTTCGCGACACCGCCACGTACCCCATAGAGTCAACGTATTGGAACGTCTGAAATTTCGGACGCAAGAACTCTTCGCCGTCCGATTTTCCGGACGTTTTGCCGTCACCGCAGGTACTAAACGGCATTAATCAAAGCCGCTACCGCTGCCATTTTGTATAACTCGCCGCTTCGAACCGGCGCTGTTGCGCGCAGATCCGCTGGCAGCCGTAGCCACCACTGTGGCAACGCTAGGCCTAGCTCGTTCGACGTTTGCTATGAAGCTCCTTGCCGTTGGGTGCCGTGATTTTTATTCGAAGAATTCGCTGCTGTCAGCAATGGCACGGACTCCGCATTTGTAGTACTCGCGATTGGCTTAGAAGCTTGGAAAGCTCGGTGCGTTGCATATTACTGGTTCCCAAAAGTAAGCTTCGCCTCTCTACAGGTATGTTACTTGAAGCATACGCAAAAGTATTGCAGTGGAGCATAACAAGCGCAGGAAGGGGGCTATTGCCACAGAACACAGTATGTATTCCTTAACTATACACGCGTGCACCCGGTATTTCCTGTTGCAGTACGAGCACCAATTGCCTAATACGTGTATTGAAAGGCCTTCACAGCGTTTTCGAATTAGCTTGTGGCGCTTTGAGCCCCCAAGGGCAGTAAATGACACGCATTTACTTTTTCCAACTGGCCGATTTTTTGGACGTTTTCGCAGCCCCTAACGAGTTCAAAAATCGGTCGTGGACTGTGCAACTGACCAAGATGCTTCAAATGGTCCTTGGGGCGAACGAGTGGCGGAAGGAGGACAAGAACAGAAATGACCTACGCATTGAGGAACAAATGGGAAAGGAAGCGCGCTGCCGCCGTTTTGAAGGAGCTCCAGGTTAAAGAAACAAAGTTTCGACTGATGCCGAGATGCAGGTGTCCCTCATCTAAACCAAAATGAACTCTTTAAAGGAGTGAACCACAACACTGAGGCGTCGTGCGCGGGCTGAGACTATGTCAGGACAGTTTAGATTGACTTACGAGCTGTTGAGAGAGAATCTCAATTGTGACAAAAGGTCAGACCTCATACCTCTGAGCTTGCTATGTTTTGATATAAATATGTCATATTCGAAAATATATGCTTCTGTATGCATCTCCTTTTTATTCGCATTTTAGAATGTCCGACTCCATTTGCAATTTTTTTCGAAGACACTTTATTTGATGTGCATTTTACTAACCCCTCCTTTCCATTCTCTTTTTGAATATCATAAACATTACTCAGTATTCGAATTGGATTATGCAAATTTTCACATTTTTTTCATATGCTTACTAGTTTTTGACAGGATCGGGCGATATGGTTTCAACCCGTCTTGACATAAAACATACTTCCGCATCACACAGGGAATTTAGCAAAGGCACTGAGGGAATTTGTAAATGTCAACTTGGTAGACACACATGTCACGCATGTTACGGACGCAGCGGACTGCAATGTTGATGGCATTGAAGGTAACGAAAAGCCGGCGTCGTGTCAGTGAAGTTGTCTTCTCTGCAGAGCAGCGGAACACCTGACGTCATTTTACACCACGTCATTGTGCTCGCCGGGCAGCGGCGCGAGCGGCTAAAGGAAAAGGTGTGCGCAACTCTACTCCCTTTGGTAGCACATACAGGAACGCTAACGGCTAGGGTGCCTCAATACCAAGCCCTGCTTTCAGGCTCGGAACACGATCTGCGCCGGCGCCATATTTGTTCTCCCATCCACTGCGCAGCCTTGGAGCGTGTACAAAAGTCGCTGTGACTTTGTCGAAATCTTTCTGATTTGCCTCGGGAAAGTCAGTCGTAAGTCAGAATTTGGTAGAAAGAAGTGTTCGGTTTCGTAATGTGTTCTCAAGAAGGTTTTGACACCATTATTTAACCGAAGGTGTTTCCACAATCGAGTCCCTATTTAGCTAAATATATGCGGACCGAGAAATTTTTTAGGGGAACCAGTGCACCAATTTTGAACACAAGGTTGCTGCATGTAAAACTCTACAAAACGTATAAAATGACATATCCAGCTTTAGTGGACACGTACCAACTAGCGCCCCAAGCGGCCCCGGCACGAAGCTAGCGCGTTTTCAATGCAACGAGCGGGGTTTTCGCGAATAACAAAAGCTGCAGGTCAATTATCGAAAAAGGCAGGTGACAGACCTATTCTGGAAGGCAATCCACACGAGCCAAATGAAGTGATCACGCTATGGCACGTAAGAATTTTGTTCCCACAGCGATTAAAGATTTAGCAATGGAAGCCTATGGAAACGATGAAAAATTGTACTCGATTTTCTAGGCAGGAGCGCTGCCTGTGATTAAACTACGGCGTCTATCGTAATACCCAGTGCAGCGTATGTAGTCCGGAGACTCAGCTTTCAATTGATGCCCATTTCGACTCTCCACATATGGCGTAACACTGTTCCCAAAAGCGTATGTTGTAAGACTGTCGTGAAAATTCACCTGGTATCTATAAAAAATGGCTGTGGCTTAGGTAAGGTTAAGCCCAGAATGCGAAGCATACTAGCCTTTATTTTAGTTGTTGAACCACTGTTTAGCTTGGTGAACTGCTGTTGTTTGGCTATATTTGGTTCGGCTAGACGAAGAAACAACTCATGCGTTACTCTGCTTCGCCTTGGACGCCCCGCATTGGACGCGGTGAGCCTCGAGCAACGCAGCGTTCGGCGCGGCAACGAAATGTGCGCCTGAGCAAGCGACGCACGCCTGAGCCTTAGAAACAGCTCGTTTCTAAGGCAACACCGCATTCACTAGAGGCGCTTTTGTACCGCTTTGAAGCATCGTACTCGTGGCTCAGTGGTAGCGTCTCCGTCTCACACTCCGGAGACCCTGGTTCGATTCCCACCCAGCCCATCTTGCAAGAGTTGAGCCAAAGCCACTTCTCCTCTGTCGTGACGTCACGGTGTCACGTGGTATTCAAGGCGACACCGCCGCGCCTGAGGAGCTGGGTTGAGCCCTCGTAATATGCTTCGCATAAAAACATGAGCGTACCGTTAGGCGAACCCTTCGAAGCCACTCTGCCTCTGGACACGGACGCGTTCGTTTGCAAGATGTCGAGCTCTGCAAGAGCGGTTTCAGCGGCCGCGTCTGGCCGTGGTAACAGGTCTGTCGCCCCACCAGGCTATCGGTATGTACTACCCACTTTGCGATCAGGCGAAACTATGAAGGAGTGTCTGTTCTTACATTGTGAATTTGCCGGGAGACCATACCGCCTCGAAGACTTCCGTGACCCGCTGCAAGAACTCGGTGTATTGAAAGACGTGACCGGTATTGGGCCCTTCCAAATGACGCCCGTGTGGCTCATCAAGCTACGAACTCCAGGGGTGAAGGAAGTGCTCGTTAGAGCGGGAGGCCTGGAGGTAAAAGGGCGCTTTTGCGCCGTCATTGACCCAGTGCAACAAGAAATCACACTCAAAGTGCACTGGGTTCCATTCCACGTTACTGGGGAAGCATTGAAGAAGGCTTTCGACCACTATGGCGAAGTGAAAGAAGTAAGACAAGAGGATTGGAAGGTGAAGGGCTTCGAGCAAGCTGAGTCTACCACGCGTATTGTGCGGATGATGCTCCGAGAGAACTTAACACCGGACGCTCTGCCCCATTTGTTCAAGACCTTTGGTGGCTCTGTGGTTGTTGTCGTTCCCGGGAGAGCTCCGATTTGCCTGCGGTGTCGACGCAAAGGACACATTAGAAGAGACTGCAGTGTGCCAAGGTGTTCTGAGTGCCGGGGATTCGGCCATGAAGCACATGATTGCGTACGTACGTATGCAAGAGTTAGTGGCAGCACGCAACCCGAGGACGAAGGTCTCGAATTGATGGAAGAGGAGGTAACGGAGAAACTGACAGCGTCCTTGGAAACGCCGGTTCAACAGGTGGCAAGTGTCGCAAAAAAGGTGGCAACGCCATCCGCGTCGACACAGGACGCCACAGCAGGAAGAAAGCAGAGAGAAAGAAGAAGGAATGAAGAAGAGAAGACACCGCCTGCGCCCGCAGAAACGGACCACGGGTGTGACGCGTTTAACGTGGAGATTGACGCGGAGCCAGAGACGCCATATGAGACGCCGGATGAGATGGTCACTGAGGAGCCAGCCGTGCCTTCCAAGAGGCACCGAAGCGATGCTCCAGAAGAGGAGACGCCGGCTGGCAGCGTTCAGCGCCTGGAGCCGCAGTGGATGGTGGTCCGGTCGACCCGGGCCAAGAAAGGGAGCTCCGCCCCAGCGCAACGGTCAGCGTCGCTCACCCGAGGCGACACAGTGACCAACGCGACTGGTGTCGCGGGTGCCCGTTGAAGCTCTCGTGCCGACAGGGACGCTCAGTTTGTGAGGGTTGCTAGTTGCTGTGACCTTACTGTTTTTTTGCTCTTGCTCTTTGAAATGGCTATGTCGTTAGCTCCATTGCGCGTGGGAACCCTCAACGTTAGAGGTCTTAGGGCGAGACGGCGGCAGCGTCACCTCCGACGCGTAATGTTGGAAGAAGATTTAGATATATTGGCGATTCAAGAGACTAAAATAGAGAGTGAGAGTCAGACTGATAGTATGGTTGCACAGTTTAGTGACCGCTATACTGTATGCGTTAGTCATGCTGTTGGCACAACGGCCGGTTGCTGTATGTTTATTAAGAAAGGTTTGGGTATAGTTGAGGAAACAGTTATAAGTTGTCAGAGTGGTCGATTCGTGCTGTGAAATTTTGTATATTGCAACATAAAATACCGAATATTATGTGTGTATGCACCAACGAAAGTGAATGACCGGCTAAGTTTCTTTCAAGAAATATCGCACTATCTGAAAACAGACAGATGTTTGATAGTGTTAGGAGATTTCAATTGCGTTTTGAGCTCGGACAATCGTTCGAGTGATGGATACTGGGCTGATAAGAGCGTTGTCTTTCTGAGGGGGGCCATTGGAAGAGCTCTGTTGGAAGACATTGCACATTACGCGAAAGGAGGCAATAATCGGCATTATACTCATGTTCAAGGCAATAGCCATACAAGGTTAGACAGAGCTTATCTTTCGCGAGAAATCGCCACAATGTGCGATGACTACAAAGTGCTGAACATAGCATTTAGCGACCATTGTTTAGTAGCCTTCACGATGGGGAAAAAGATCACCGCAAAACCTAGAATGAAATGGGAAAAATGGAAATTAAATGCTAAACTCTTAAAGGACGACCAATTTCTTGAAAGTGTACGCACAAAAATGGCCAAAGCAAATAATGACTGTGAAAAAAAGGATGGGGTGAGCGATGGGAGCGATTTAAAGAAGTCGTAAAAATGAATGCCATAGAGGGAGCAGTAGAAATACGTTTTGAAGAGCGCCAAGAGGAAAATACGAATGAAGCTGTGTGTCGAGTTTGCTCAGCTCACTCGAACGGAGTCTGCGCACAAGAACTGCCGCATCAAGTCGACACCGACAGCTGGACACCGCCCCCTTCATCGTCATCGTCTTCACTCTACATAAGGAATAGCCCGGTCTGGGATCCCTTCAGTGGGCACACCGGCTGGCAGTCCCACAACATCGCGCTGAAACCATTCCTGCTTTTCACGCAGGTTAGTAACAATTATGGTTCTATTCGAACGAGTGATCGTTGTTTCGTCCAGCTGGTGTGCCCTCGCAATGTGTGTACATTATTTTCGCACTTACGGAATGTTTTTGTTGCTCTTCTCATGCTCTGCGGGGACGTTGAGTGTAACCCTGGGCCCGGTACTACTGAGGAACTGCTTCGTCAGCTACTCGAAGGCCAGAAAACCATGCAAAAACGGTTGGGTGCAATAGAAGTTCAGTTAAAACAGGTGGAAGAATCTATGTCAACTGTAAAAGAACTAGGCTCTAAGATTGCCGATTTGGAAAGCACTGTCCAATGTCTTGAAAGGAAAGTGGTCGACCTTGAGGATAGAAGCCGCCGCAATAACCTTATCTTATTTGGTATTAGCGAAAAGGTGTCTGAAACTTCGGCAACACTTTCTGAGACAGTGGTGAACCTACTTCGGGACAAGTTGGACGTACAGGTCTCCTCGATAGAAAGAATCCATAGGCTAGGGCGTAAACAAGCTAACAAATCTCGGCCAATAATTCTTAAAATGTTCAATCACTGCGAAAAAGTGAATGTACTTAAAAATTCTCATAAATTTAAGGGAACCGAAATCTCTGTGTCTGAGGATTTTTCCGCTGCTACAAGAACAATTAGAAAAAACCTCTGGGCGAGTGCAGCTGACGACAGAAAAGAAGGCAGGAAAGTGAAACTTGTATACGATAAGATTAAGATAGATGATGACATGTTTCGATGGGACAGCACTTTGATGAAAAGGGTTCCAATTGTTCAAGATAGCCGCAGTGTAAAACGAACACAATGAATAAATGATTGCCCTAAAAAGACGTTCCGATGCATCAATGTCAATGCCCGAAGTATAGCGAACAAATTAACTGACTTAGACAGTATTATCCTAGCGCATCACCCTCACGTTGTAGTAGTGACGGAAACGTGGTTACATCCAGATATTTATGACAGCGAAGTAACACCGTGTAGTTATAATATTTTCCGGAGTGACAGAAATGGTCGCGGTGGTGGCGTCGCAATAATATACAAAGAATCTCTGAGAGTGTCAAGGTTACCAAACATTGACGGGCTAGAAAGTGTAATAGTGAAAGTATTCCTAGAGGAATTCCATTTAATAATTGGGGGATTTTATCGGCCTCCGAGCTCCAATGATACATTTGTAGAAAAGCTTAACGAATTCTTATGCCAAAATGAAATCCGTTCTGCTAACTTGTTGTTGACAGGGGATTTCAACTTTCCGTCAATAAATTGGTTAACCGATACTCCAGAGGCTTTAACTAGAGCCTGTCAATCATTCCTCGATGTGGTGCTCTTGCATAATCTGACTCAGCTAGTCACTGAGCCCACCCGCGTACAAAATTGCTCACAGTCAACTCTGGACCTCTTCCTTGTTACCGCCAACCTGCTACGCCGTAACCCCCATGTGGATGTCTTAGAAGGAATATCAGACCACAAAATGCTCAATCTAACCTTGGAACTGCACACTACACCAAAGCTTCAGAAGAAAGAGATAGTTATTCCCTTGTTCTCACGTGCAAGTGACGTCGATATTTTAGATGAGCTATACAGTTCGTTTTCTTCTTTTTCTGGTTTGTATGAATCACAGAGTTCTTCTGTTGAGCACATGTGGGTTTTCTTCAAAAACTTAGTTCACCGATGCATAACTGATTTTGTGCCAAGAAAACGGAAAATAGTGCGCAGCAGCAATCCATGGATGACAAAGGACATTGCGCGTCTGGGGCGTAAACTGAAAAAAGCAAGACGTCAGCATACAAAACGTCTTTCACAGGCCACAGCCGATAAGATTTCCGCACTACGCCAGTCGTTACGGGACTCTATCAGTAAGGCTAAACACTATTTCCATACTGTGCGTCTGAAAAACTTTCTTGTCTCATCTCCAAGTAAGTTCTGGCGATATCTCGCGCCGCGCAAGAAAACGGTTCTTGGCCTCTCTACAAATAGCGCGACTACGCACGACAAGTTAGAAATTGCACAGGCGCTCAACCAGTACTTTAGTTCGGTATTCACACATGACGACGGTTTCGCACCACAGTCCTATTCCATGGTTGATTTACCTCCAATCACTGACATTTGTGTAACTGAGGAAGGCGTGTTAGCCCTTCTGCTCAACATAAACACCAAGAAGTCGCCAGGTATCGATGAAATAAACAACACCTTTTTAGTCCGTTATGCTGAGTGGTGTGCAAAGTACTTAACCTTAGTTTTTAAGAAATCGCTAAAACGTTCAGAGTTGCCATCAGATTGGAAATTCGCAAAAATCACTCCGATTCCTAAAGAACAAAACCCGTCAAAACCTTCTTCCTACAGGCCGATTTCTCTTCTATGTACTTCCGTAAAGCTGCTAGAACACATCATCTGTAAACACATAACCGATTTTCTTGAGGAGAATCATGTTATCGATAACCGACAGCATGGGTTCCGTCGCGGTCTTTCCACTATTACTCAACTGATTGCAACTGTCCACGACCCGGCAGCAGCATTAGATAGGCAAAGTCAAGTCGATATCATTTTTCTTGATTTCGAGAAGGCGTTCGACCGCGTATCACATCATAAGTTATTGTTAAAATTAAAACCCATATTAAAACACGATTGCCTTCTCTCGTGGATTGAAGCCTATCTTTCGCACAGGCGTCAAAGTGTAGTTGTCGATGGTGTCCTTTCTGATGCGGTCCCAGTGGATTCCGGCATTCCGCAGGGTTCTGTCCTAGGTCCCCTTTTCTTTCTAGTATTCATTAACGACATTGCTGAAAACATACGTGTTAAACTGCGATTGTTCGCTGATGATTGTATAATTTATCAAGAAATTTCTAGTCCTAACGATCAACTTCTTTTAAGCGATTCGCTATCTACAATTGAAAACTGGTGCTCGACGTGGCAAATGACTGTGAATTTGAAAAAGACCGTAGCAATGACTGTCACACGGAAAAAGAATCCCTTAAGTTTTACATATCGCATAGCCAACAAACCTCTCTTAGTCGTAAATACCTTTAAATACTTAGGAATTCACATAACCTCTGATCTTCGATGGAATGCACATATCTCGTATATCGAAAAAAAAGCCCTAAGACAACTGCATTACTTGAGGAGAACACTAGCTCAATCTACTCAGGAAATAAAGCTCTTAGCCTATAAAACCTATGTACGGCCGCTATTAGAATATGCTGCGGCAGTATGGGATCCCTGGACCGAAAGTAACAAAGTGAAACTAGAAAATGTCCAACGCAAGGCAGTCAGGTTCATATTTAATTGTTACAGCTGGAGTATAAGCCCAACAGCCCTGCTGCACACCGCAGGACTCGAACAGTTGGGCATCCGACGTCACCGCGAACGACTAAAGTTATTTTAATTATATTGTCATAATACAATAAAACTAGAGGAAGGCATTCTAGTTGAGCCCTTTTCCCACCGCCCTACGCGTTCCTATCATTCCAAAAAAGTCGGCGCAATTTTGTGCAAAACAAATGTTTTTAAATACTCATTTTTTCCCCGCACCATTGTTCAATGGAACGATCTGCCTGGAAACGTGGTCAGTTCCGAAACGGTTAACTTGTTTTTATAAGCCCTGAGTGAACAATAGGGCACACATGTAATTCGTTTTGAATCGAGTGTTTTTTTTTTTATTCTACTGTGTTTTGCACTCCAGCCGAGTCTCGTTGTTTGCTTCTTTTGTTGCAATGTACGATTTCTTTGTTCCTGTTACTTCTGTACCCCACTCCTGCCTAAGGCTTGTAATACAGGCCGGCAGTACTTGCTAAATAAATAAATAAATAAATAAATAAATAATTAAATAAATACCCTTAAAAATGCTTCAGGAATTTGTGGATGCCGAAACTACAACGCCAGGCACCTTTATGGAAGAAATAAGGGAAACAAAGCATAAAATTGAGGCTATCGACACGGAAAAATACCGTGGCGCACGAATGGGAAAGATCTTGGCTGATGAAATGCCAACAAAGCGCCCATTGGGAACTGAGAAAAAGTATGCGAGGAGAAACGAAATAGTTGAGATTGAATATATCTAGAGATGCCGAAGAAATCAATTATGCGTTTACGGAATATTACAGGGAGCTCTTCTAGTGTAGAATACCGAGCAAGGCTGGGTATGAAAGCCATTTTCTAACCACTCTACCTAGGTTAGACGCCGAAGAAACAGATCGATTATCAGAAGATATCACAGCAAAGGAGATCGAAATGGCCATTGAAGACCTTAACCCTGGAAAATCGCCAGGACCTGATGGCCTAACAGCAGTTTTTTACAAAGCCTTTTGCTCGAAGATAGCTATCTTATAAGAGCGTGTTTTTATGGAGGCGTATCAAAAAGGTCGTTTGCCACCGTCCTTTAAAAGGGCGTATACGTACAGTCTTGATACCAAAAAGCGATGACGTAAATAAACTTAACAAAGTAACAGGCTACAGGCCAATTACGCTGACAAACGTAGATTATAAAGTCTTAATGAAGATATTTGCGCGGAGACTACAAGGGGTTATTGGTGCTTTAGTAGGACCGCATCAGACCTGCGGGATAAGAGGGAGGTCTATATTTACTAATATCCATGTGGCTCGCAGCATTCTTGAAACTTGTGATGCAGTTTTTGGGAAGGTCGCTATGTTACAAATTGATCTAGAAAAGGCGTTTGACAGAGTATGTCACAATCTCCTGTTTACAGTTCTTGGTTATGTCGGTGTTTCCATAGAATATACTTTTCCACTTTTCCATAGAATATTTGGCTACAGTCAGTCATAAGCGGATAAGCTCGGATTTAATAGATATTATGTTCCCAGAACCATTATATCGATTAATATACCGCGAAGGCCAAGGGAAAAATGTCCTAAAACGTGTGAAACGAATGATTGTACCAGGGGGTGTGAAAACATTCTTTTTTAAACTACATACTAATATCTTGCCTGTAAAAACATGGCTAGAAGAAAGAGGGGACTATTTACCATGGGGGACTAACTGTTTGACTTGCAAGAAACCAGAAACCAGAACACGTTTTTCTGGACTGTTAGAGTGCGGTCTTCTTTTGGGATAGTATCCAAAGAACTATTCAAAAAGAATTGCCGTTAACAGCGCATGGTATCCGTTACCTATCCACAGTGCAAGACAGTATGCCTTATGACATGTTCTTTCTTCTCGGCCTTCACAGTATCTGGAGAAACCGCATGGCTGTAAGGAATTGTGATATAAATGTGAGAACAGTAAACTCGTATTTTGCTGAAAATATCAGTAAACTACGGGAAGTGTTTCAGAAGTTGGCGTATGACGATGATCTGTTGTCATTGATGGATGCCCTCGCCAAAATGAAAGTTTTGTAATCTCAACCGCAAGCTTCAAGCGCAGCGGTGGGAAAGTGAATATTCTCAGATGGTGGGAGCAGTGTGTATTGATGTATTTGTTGATTGTCTGGAAATAAAGAAAAAAATTCGAAGCTGTGGCCGAGTGGTAGAATCGCGCGCACCTTCAGTCCCGCGTCGCGGTGGCCGCGGTTCGATTCCCGCTTCGCACTTTTTTTTAAAGCCGTACAGGATCTAGTTTTGTACTCTCACTAGATGGCAGAAACACAAAACCCAACATTTTCTTTAGGTTCTGGTTTTTCAGCGGCGCAGTTTTTTTTAAAGCCGCATAGGACTTAGCTTTATAGCCTCCCACCAGATGGCAGAAACACAAAACTCATGATTTGCTTTCGGTTCTGGTTTTCCAGTGGTTCTCTTGAAATATTATGTTTTCTATTATTCCTTCCTAAAACATAGCAGTGTCGTGTTTATTTGTTAAGTCATCGCATTTATGAAGATTTTATTTATTGGACATCATAACTAGAATCTTGCGCATAGCGTTGTGTTATGCAAAAAAGAAAAACTTTCGTGCTTTGTAGCGTGCAACCTGGGAGAACAAAATGGCTATTCTTATTGCGTTTTTCTGGAAGGTCCGTTTTCCTCGACTTTCGGCTGTCCTTAATGGCACATACTCCGAGCCAATCAGGTCCACCTGGGCCACAATGCCACTCGGAGGCCAGTGCCATTCCTATACAAGAGAGAGAGAGAGAGATAATTTAATTGAAAGACGGCAGAGAGGTCGGCCTGAGCTAAGGAGCTCTAGCCTGCTACTCTGCACAGGGGGATGGGAAATGGGGACATAAAGATGTGATGAGGGATGATGATGACATAGCAAGAAGGATGCGCAAAGGTGAAAGCAAGTTCAACACTCTGACATTCGCTCAACATTCGCATCAAGTCTGTAGCATTCCTATACAATGTTCGTGCGGAACAAAGGGTCTGCTAAGCTGAGTTGCTGCCCGAACGTTGTTTCTAAAGATTCATCCAAATAAGAATTGCATCAACTAGGAGATGTGCAGCGTGTGGATTAATAGCTACTGTTAATGTGTTCCCTACAGCTGAGTGGTATGAATCCGTATGTGTGGCCGTAAAAAAACAATTTGAATAAATGTCCCGTGCTGTGTGTACCCCGGTCGCTCTACAGAGAAGCTGGCTTGGCTAGCCGTCAGTATTTAGGATCAACATATGGCGTCGGTCGTTCGGTGCAGTTGCTTTAATTGCGCAGCATTGTTTGGCGAGTACCCCAGCAATGTGGTACCAAAATCGTGCAAAATCGTGTCTGTAACGCCAAAAAACATGACGCTTTTCCCATATGAATACATAGGTCTTCATAAAAAGGGTAGGGGTGGCCAACTTGAAATTGGAAGTAGCATCAGCATAAATTTGGGCGTGATACAGGGATGGGTCAAGTTGTATTTGGTAGTGATATGGGAGTGGCCCAACCTAAATTTTGGGTGAAATGGTAATTTGCTTAAACTTTTCAAAAGCCTAATTTCTGATGAAAAAAGAAAAAAATGAGCCAAGCTGAATTTGAGGCTGATATGAGGGTGGCCCAACCTAAATTTGAGGTGATGTAGTGGTGAGTAAGCCTAAGTTTGGGGGAAAAAGGGGGTGGGCTACTCTCGATTTGGGGATGAATCGGGGGTGGCAGAACCTAAATTTGCGGGGGGATATGGGGGGTGGGCCACCCTAACCAGGGGGTGATATGGGGCTGGGCGAAGCTGGATCGGGGGTGATATGGGGATGGGCTAACCTAAATGTGGGAGTGATTTGCGGTGAGCCATCCTAAATTTGAGGTAATAGAAAGGTGGGCCAGGCTATGTTTGGGGCTGATATGTGGGTGGGCCAACCTGGATTTGGGGATGATATGGGGGAGGGCCAACCTAAATTTTGGGGTGATGTGGTGACGAGCTAACCTAACCATGGGGGTTATGTGCGGCTGGGCCAAGCTGAATTGGGGGGTGATATATGGGTGGACTAACCTTAATTGGTGGGTGATTTGCGGTGGGCCATCCTAAATTTGAGGTGAACGAGGGGTGGCCCAGCGTTAGTTTCGGGTGGATATCGGGGTGGGCCAACCTTGATTTGCAGGTGGTATTGGAGTGCGCCAATGTAAATTTGGTGGTGTTGTGGAGGCGGGCCAAACTGTATTTGAGGGTGACATGGGGTTGGTCCTACCAAAATGTGGGGGCAATCTCGGGGTCGACCAATCTGAATTTGGGGGCGATATGGGGGTGGGCCAATCTAAATATTGGGGTGCGTCGACTTGAAGTTTGCAGGACGATTGATGGAAATTCGTGCGTGGACCAACTTGAAAATTAGGGGTGGCCCAATTGAAATTTGGGATTGGGCCAACTTGAAGTTTAAGAGGGTGCTAAGAATCACTGGCTCCGGACAGGCCGCCATTGGAATATGAACCTGGCAGCGTTTAACGCTAGAACGTTGTCTAGTGAAGCGAGTCTAGCAGTGCTATTGGATGAATTAGAGGGCAGTAAATGGGATATAATAGGGCTCAGTGAAGTTAGGAGGCCAAAAGAAGCATATACAGTGCTAAAAAGCGGGCACGTCCTGTGCTACCGGGGCTTAGCGGAGAGAAGAGAACTAGGGGTCGGATTCCTGATTAATAAGAATATAGCTGGTAACATACAGGAATTCTATAGCATTAACGAGAGGGTGGCAGGTCTTGTTGTGAAACTTAATAAGAGGCACAAAATGAAGATTGTACAGGTCTACGCCCCTACATCCAGTCATGATGACCAGGAAGTCGAAAGCTTCTATGAAGATGTGGAATCGGCGATGGGTAGAGTGAAAACCAAATACACTATACTAATGGGCGACTTTAATGCCAAGGTAGGCAAGAAGAAGGCTGGAGACAAAGCAGTGGGGGAATATGGCATAGACACTAGGAATAACAGGGGAGAGTTATTAGTAGAGTTTGCGGAACAGAATAGTATGAGGATAATGAATACCTTCTTCCGCAAGCGGGATAGCCGAAAGTGGACGTGGAGGAGCCCGAACGGCGAGACTAGAAATGAAATAGACCTCCTACTCTGCGCTAACCCTGGCATCATACAAGATGTGGACGTGCTCGGCAAGGTGCGCTGCAGTGACCACAGGATGGTAAGAACTCGAATTAGCCTAGACCTGAGAAGGGAACGGAAGAAATTGGTAGATAAGAAGCCGATCAATGAGTTAGCGGTAAGAGGGAAAATAGAGGAATTCCAGATCAAGCTACAGAACAGGTACTCGGCTTTAACTCAGGAAGATGACCTTAGTGTTGAAGCAATGAACGACAATCTTGTGGGCATCATTAAGGAGTGTGCAATGGAAGTTGGTGGCAACTCCGTTAGGCAGGATACCAGTAAACTATCACAGGAGACGAAAGATCTGATCAAGAAACGCCAATGTATGAAAGCCTCTAACCCTACAGCTAGAATAGAACTGGCAGAACTTTCGAAGTTAAACAACAAGCGTAAGACAGCTGACATAAGGAAGTATAATATGGATAGAATTGAACATGCTCTCAGGAACGGGGGAAGCCTAAAAACAGTGAAGAAGAAACTAGGAATCGGCAAGAATCAGATGTATGCGTTAAGAGACAAAGCCGGCAATATCATAACTAATATGGATGAGATAGTTCAAGTGGCTGAGGAGTTCTATAGAGATTTACACAGTACCAGTGGCACCCGCGACGATAATGGAAGAGAAAATAGTCTAGAGGAATTCGAAATCCCAAAGGTAACGCCGGAAGAAGTAAAGAAAGCCTTAGGAGATATGCAAAGGGGGAAGGCAGCTGGGGAGGATGGATGGTGAAGGATGGTGGGCAGATTGTTCTAGAGAAACTGGCCACCCTGTATACGCAATGCCTCATGACCTCGAGCGTACCGGAATCTTGGAAGAACGCTAACATAATCCTAATCCATAAGAAAGGGGACGCCAAAGACTTGAAAAATTATAGACCGATCAGCTTACTGTACGTTGCCTACAAACTATTCACTAAGGTAATCGCAAATAGAATCAGGAACACCTTAGACTTCTGTCAAGCAAAGGACCAGGCAGGATTCCGTAAAGGCTACTCAACAATAGATCATATTCACACTATCAATCAGGTGATAGAGAAATGTGCGGAATATAACCAACCCTTATATATAGCTTTCATTGATTACGAGAAAGCGTTTGATTCTGTCGAAACCTCAGCAGTCATGGAGGCATTACGGAATCAGGGTGTAGACGAGCCGTATGTAAAAATACTGAAAGAAATCTATTGCGGCTCCACAGCCACCGTAGTCCTCCATAAAAAGCAACAAAATCCCAATAAAGAAAGGCGTCAGACAGGGAGATACGATCTCTCCAATGCTATTCACCGCGTGTTTACAGGATGTATTCAGAGACCTGGATTGGGAAGAATTGGGGATAAAAGTTAATGGAGAATACCTTAGTAACTTGCGATTCGCTGATGATATTGCCTTGCTTAGTAACTCAGGGGACCAATTGCAATGCATGCTCACTGACCTGGAGAGGCAAAGCAGAAGAGTGGGTTTAAAAATTAATCTGCAGAAAACTAAAGTAATGTTTAACAGTCTCGGAAGAGAACAGCAATTTACAATAAGCAGCGAGGCACTGGAAGTCGTAAGGGAATACATCTACTTAGGGCAGGTAGTGACGGCAGATCCAGATCATGAGCCAGAAATAGTCAGAAGAATAAGAATGGGCTGGGGCGCGTTTGGCAGGCATTCTCAGATCATGAACAGCAGGTTGCCATTATCCCTCAAGAGGAAAGTGTATAATAGCTGCGTCTTACCAGTACTCACCTACGGGGCAGAAACCTGGAGGCTTACAAAAAGGGTTCTACTCAAATTGAGGACGACGCAACGAGCTATGGAAAGAAGAATGATAGGTGTAACGTTAAGGGATAAGAAAAGAGCAGATTGGGTGAGGGAACAAACGCGAGGTAATGACATCTTAGTTGAAATCAAGAAAAAGAAATGGGCATGGGCAGGACATGTAATGAGGAGGGAGGAGAACCGATGGTCATTAAGGGTTACGGACTGGATCCCAAGGGAAGGGAAGCGCAGCAGGGGGCGGCAGAAAGTTAGGTGGGCGGATGAGATTAAGAAGTTTGCAGGGACGGCATAGCCACAATTAGTACATGACCGGGGTTGTTGGAGAAGTATGGGAGAGGCCTTTGCCCTGCAGTGGGCGTAACCAGGCTGATGATGATGATGGAAGTTTAAGGCTGGGCGACAAAGAAAATCGGGCGTGGCCGACTTTAAATTTGGGGGTCGGCCTACTTATCGTTTGGGATGGCCCAATTGAAATTTGGGGGCCTGTTTACGAATAGTCAGACAACACCAGTGGTGTTTCTGCATCTTTTTCATCATCGCAATATACGTATATTAATAATTGTTACCCAATACCCCTCAAGGTGAGCTACCACTCGAGCCTTCGCAGCCCGCTGAGCTAATAATTTCACAGGAGCGCTCTCGTCGTGACGACTGCGACGTTCAATGTGGAGATCCACAAGAACAAATCGGAGACCGAGCTGACCATTTTCACACCAATGTCATCGCTAACACTACTCCCTCCTTCTAGACGCAACACAAGCTTACAACGATCATAATTCAACCTTCAATCGTACGCTAGTCGACACGTTCTCAGTGCACAATTTTGTCAATCATCCGGATAGGAACCTTGCTGGATATTTTACTGTTATGTTGCGTCGTTTTTCACGAAAGCCTTCTCCCGCAAAGAGAATACATTTTTGAGATTGACGAGGCAACCTAGTATACAACTCATACGAAGCAAATGTATAAAGGGTTATAGTGATTTTTCAAAAAAATATGTATAAGTAAACAAGATTTCAGATGGTATTGTTTCGACCGGGCATGACAACGATTTGTTCCCGCCTCTCACAGCGCTTTGACTGAAAACCTAATCATTTTGCTCAAACGTCTTGCCCCAATACTAGATGTGCTGAATGTACAAAAGTGCGGTGCGTGGTCACAGCTTCAAAGACAGTCTATTTTGTGTACTGTTGTTGATATTGTAGTAATGTGGAGTTTTCCTCTTCATAAGAGCCCAAAAAGAAAAAAACAATATTACAGATAGTAGCTAAGCGAAAATTACATTGGAAAATCTGAAACCACCAATTGATTTTAATTTGCGGGTTGATCTTTTCCGCTGGTAGATCGCTGTCCGACCACTTCAACAAATTTTGTTTGTGTGCAACAGCAGCAAAAACAAAGATACTACCATTTCATTGTCAGGACCTTTATGCCTTCCACACACACAAGAAGGACACCAGATAATTGACACTATCAGTTTATAAACTGGTATTGTTTTGCTGATTTAAGTGTAGCGTGGTGTCTGCGAATGGAGTATTTTTTTAGTATCAGTCCAGTGTTAGCAAGGAGAAGCAGTTCGGTCTACCATCCCCATAAGGGCGTACTAGCCATTGTAGCGCTTTACTCTAGGACAAGTAATAAAAACTTGGCGTGCTTTGTACTTTCCACAGGTCGTCCATCCATTCTATTATGGTGGCGATCAAAGTTGTGTCCGTCAGGCCTCCTCCTCATTTTAGCTTCACCATCGCGAGAGTGGACAGAGAAAGGAAGCTTTCTTCACAATCAGCCCCAGCGGGATTCCACCACTCCTAACTGCTGCAATTTCCATTCAGTGGCTGGGCATGCTGACTACATCCTTAGTTTCACAATGGCTAGAGCACGCAGAAAATGTAGGGGTTTGGTCGCTATCGCTACCACGAACCCATGTCAATGCACATGTAAGTACGGGCAGGGGCTGGCATGCTAACGTCTGCGCTACCACCTGCCGCCGCCAACTTAGATTTTCTATGCATACCTGCTTCTTGTTTTCATCGCAGACGCATGCAGCACAAACGCGGATAAGTAATTGGATTGGATTGGGGAAACGTTTTTGAGCCTGTAGTAAAGCGCGAAGGCGCGCTTCGGACGTGGCCTACGTCGTCATCGTGGCGGGTGCTCTGCGAGGATCCCCGCTCGCCGTTGCCGGCTCGCCAGGCTCCTGCCTAGCCAGCGCCTCGATGACCTGCTGAATGGCCTGCAGTTTTTTTTCTTGGTCGTCGCTCCGCGTTGCTTCCTCAAGCTGCGGCGGTATACGTCCTGAGTTAGCTTCGCTTGGATGTTTGGAGCAATCCCATAGCATGTGCTCGAATGTGGCCGTCTCCCTGCAGCACGCTCTGCACTTGTCATGGGGGTGCGATTCTGGGTACATCCTATGCAGTAAGGCCGGGCTTGGAAGCGTGCTCGTTTGTACTTGCCTGAACAGCACGGCCTGCGACCTGCTGAGCCTTTTGCAGGGCGGCGGGAGAAGTCTGCGGGGCAGCCGAAAGCCTTGGTCAGTTATAGCTGGTCGGGTCTTTGGCGCTGAACCACAGCGGGCAGCCGTTGCCTTGGGCGTGGTCGGTTAGTCCTCGCGCTCGAGCGTGTGCCGTTTCGTTGCGATTGGCATGCTTCTCCGACGCTAGTCCTGCGTACGCCGGGAACAACTTGATTCGAGTCCTCTTGTCGCGGTCTGCCTCTCGGAGCAGGACGCGTGCCGCCATTGGGGCAATTCTTCCTTTCGCGTAGTTCCTCACCGCCTGTCTGGAGTCGCTGAGGATCATGTGGCATTCTCGGTCTACGATGGCCAGGGTGATGACTATTTCTTCTGCTTCCTCCACTTGCTTGCGCAATGTGCTGGCGGTCGCCCGCACGTTGCCTCCGGAGTCGACCACCACGATCGCGAAGCCGATGCGGCCGGCATATTCGGCTGCATCCACGTATCTGGCGCCGGTGCCTTCCGTGTGCAGGTCCGTCAGTGCCTTGACTCTAGCGCGTCTTCTGCCTTCGTTGAATTCAGGGTGCATGTTACTCGGCAAGGGGTCAACCCGCACGTTCCGTCGCACGTGGGCGGGGACGGGGCATAACCGAGGCCTAGACTGCACAGGATCTTTCTCCCGGCCTTTGTTGATGACAGTCTTTCCAACTGAGCGGCTCTTTGCGCTTCGGCGATCTCGTTGAGCGTGTTGTATATGCCCAGCTGGAGGAGACGTTTCGTGTTGGTAGTTTCGGGTAGACTGAGGGGTGTCTTGTAAGCCCTCCTGATTAGGATGTCTAGCTTGTTCTTTTCGCTTTTCATCCACTTGTGGAAGGATGCCACGTACACTATGTGGCAGAGTACGAAGGAACGTATAGGTCTGATGAAGCTTTCCTTCATCATGACTCCTTTCTTGGTGGTAACGCGCTTGAGCAGTCTGGTGGCGTTCGCCGCCTAAGCCATGATGCGGGTGACGGTATCTCCGTTCTTGCCGCGCGCTTCGATCGTCATGCCCAGGGCTCGGATCTTGCTCACCGTCAGTATTGTGTTACCATCCCTGGTGCGGATCTTGATCTT
The DNA here is from genome assembly GCF_038994185.2 of Dermacentor albipictus. Lineage (NCBI taxonomy): Eukaryota > Metazoa > Arthropoda > Arachnida > Ixodida > Ixodidae > Dermacentor > Dermacentor albipictus. The sequence continues at coordinate 2,383,465 of NW_027225576.1, read as the reverse complement.
ATCGTGCTCCCTTTGCTTCTTGATTCTGTGCGTTTTGATCGGTTGGTAAAGCAGGAGCTCCGCTTTACTTGGGGAGCAACGTAGTCCCGTACCTTCCAGGCTTTCTTCGATTGTGTCGACGGCCGTCCGTAGAGTGGATCTTATGCTGGCGTCACTGCCCCCGTCCACCCACAGCGTAATGTCGTCCGCGTATATCGTGTGCTTCAGTCTTTCAAGCTGGCATAGTCTTTTGCCAACTTGAATCATAACAAAGTTAAATAGCATGGGTGAGATGACGGATCCTTGGGGAGTGCCCTGGCTGCCTAATGTCTTCTCGTCCGTCTTCAGGTCGCCGGCTCTGAGCTCCGCCGTTCTGCCGGTGGAGAAGTCTTTGAAATATTCGTACCACCTCTCGCCTAGGTTTAGATGAGATACCTGCGCGAGGATGGCTGAGTGCGTCACTTTGTCGAAGGCGCTTTCTAGGTCGAGCCCGCGGACGGCTTTGGTGTCCCTGGTTTCGCTGTCGATGACCGCTGTCGCTGAATCTCAGTGCCCTCCCACTCTGTGAAGAAAGATGACCAGCAAAGCAGTGTATGTGGACCCCTAATGGCGAACTGCACCTCCGCCGTATGTCGGCCCCGCATTGCACTGTCTTCGGGATCGGACCACGTATGGGGAGTGCTTAGTGCCTGCTTCACCTCCGCCATAGCGCAATGTAACGCCATGCCAGGTCGGCCTGGCATGGCGTTACATTCGGGATTAGCCCAGGTATGGGGAGAGCTGAACGCTTGCTTCACCTCCGCTGCGGGTCAGGCTGGTATTACGCTATCTTCGGGATCTTGCTCTACACGCGGACGCGATAGTGGGGAAAGGAGCCCTTAAGAGGAGAGAGAGAGAAAAACTTTATTGGTTCTATCAAGGGGTTTAGCGGTGAGCCGTCTTGCGCTTGCTGCCTGGCTTCTCAGAACGGGTGTGCCCCTATTCCAGGGCTCCACTGAGCCTGGCCACTTCGCACGCGTGCTGCACGATCGCCCTTTGGGCGGTGAGCTCGCTGCTGGTGAGCAGGCCCTCCCATTGCTCCGCACTCGGGTTTTTATGTTTATGGAATGTGTAGTTACGCTTACATTCCCATGTTATGTGGTAAAGAGTTGGTATTTCTCCGCACCATGGGCAGGAGTTTCTGTATTGTGTCGGGTACATTTTACTTAATATGTGTAGGTTATAGAAAGTTCCGGTTTGTAGCCTTCTCCAGTCGGCTGCTTCCTGTTGTGTAAGTAGTGTGTGTGGCGGAGGTTATTTGATTCTCTGCCCTCTATAGTAGTTTAATATTTCCGCACACGTCGGCTCCACCGTTGTAGGGTTCTCGAGAGGCTCTATCTGTCCAGCTCGGTATGTGATCTCGCGAACTAGACTGTCTGCTCTCACGTTCCCTTCTATCCCGGTATGGGCCGGTATCCAGAAAGGTTTGTGTGTCAGTTTATTTCCGAGGGTTCCTGCTCCGAGGAGGATTCGCAGGGCCTCTTTACAGACTCTCCCCTGCATGTAATGCCTGCATGCAGCTTTGGAGTCTGTTAATATGGTCAGTGATCTGTTACTTCGGTAGCCTTCGGTCGCTGCAAGCGCTATGGCGACCTCTTCCCCCTCCGCTACCGTGCAATTCCTTATGGTTGCGCAGCTGATTGTCTCTCCCATGTAGTCTACTACAGCCATAGCTACTCTGTGTGTTCTAGTGTGCTTTTCCCACGGGTATAGCCCTGCATCCGTGTACACCGTGTTTTCCTGTGTTGCCAGGTGGCCTTCCACGTAATCTGCCCTTGCCTGCCTTCTGGCTGCGTGTAGGTTCGCATCCATGTTGCGTGGAATTGGACTTATTCTGAGGGTTTGTCTGATGTTGTCTGGGATGTCTGCCTCTCGATCTATTGCCCCTTTCGTATCGTATCCTAGTCTCTCTAGGAGCATTCTTCCTGTAGCCGACTGCCAAAGTCTCGCTATTTGTGTGTTTAGTTGCGCTTCTGCCAGCTCGCTGAACGTGTTGTGTATTCCTAGCTGCATTAGCTTGTCGTTTGAAGTATTCCTCGGTAGGTGCAGTGCCGTTTTGTACGCCTTCCTTAGTATGGTTTCTGCTTGTTCTCTTTCTAGCTTGTTCATCAAGTGGTAAGGTAGCGAGTATGTGACTGCTGACCACTAAACTTTTAACCAACTTGATCGTTTCTGCCTCTTTCATGCCATGTCTTCTATTTGAAACTCTCGTAATCATCCTGCTTACTTGATTTTTGGAGTAAGCTAATTGTGTGACTGAATTTTCCGCTGCTTTCCGCTGCATTTTCCGCAGGCAGAGAGCAATAAGGCAATCCAGAGGCTGATTCACCAGTACGATGGTACCGAAGAGCAGCTAATGGAGGCCTTGAAAAACAAATGCTACGGACAGAAAAGACCCGAAGAATATAAAGGGGAATATCAGGGGGAAGAAAACGCAGATATGGACAGGCCAATCACACGAGAAGAAGTGAACGCAGCTCTGGGGTCCCTAACCAAAAACACAGCACTGGGAGCAGACAAAATTAACAACTCCCTCATTCGCAACCTAAGCGAGGAGGCGATAGATCAATTAACAATCTACTTAAACAAATTGTGGAACGAGGGAACGATCCCGGAGGAATGGAAACACGCCGACGTCGTAATGATCCCGAAGCCAGGAAAGAAACTACAGATAGAAAACCTAAGACCAATCTCCCTCACCTCGTGCTTGGGAAAGTTATACGAAAGAATAATCACAAAGAGAATACAGCAACTCATGGAAGGGAAGGAACTGTATCCGCACAGTATGTTTGGCTTCCGAGCAAAGCTATCAACACAGGATGTCCTCCTACAGATTAAGGAAGAGGTCCTAAGCAAAGCACCCAAGACAGGAGAAAACATCATAATGGCACTAGACATCAAGGGAGCCTTCGATATTGTCAGCCACACGGCAATAATGGAAGGGCTTCAAAACATAAATTCTGGGAAGAGGACTCATGACTACGTGAGAGCCTTCCTAGCAAAAAGAACGGCCACAATAGGACTATGGGATATAAGAAGCGAAACCTTTGTCACCCCAAGCAAAGGTACGCCACAGGGCTCAGTCATTTCACCCATACTGTTTAACATTGCGATGCTTGGCCTGGCCAGGGAACTAGGCGAAATCGAGGGCATACGACATGCAATGTATGCGGACGATATCACAATATGGGCCAACCAAGGAACGCTAGGACAAAAGCAAGAGAAACTGCAAGAGGCAGCAAAGCGCGTAGAAAACTATGTTAAGGCAAGAGGCCTGGCTTGCTCCACAGAGAAATCGGAAATGCTCAGAATTGGAAAGAACCTTAAGAGGAACCTTTAGCTCTGGTAGTCCTATCTAAATACCTGTAAAAGGAGAATTCCTTTTTCTCCACAACCACTGCATCAAATTTTACAAGTCTTGTCGCACTTAAAAAAAAACTTAAAATCTAGTGACTCTTGGTTTAGAATTTTTGATTTAGGTCATCATTTGTTTATTCAAAATTGGCGAGAATCGCAAAGTTTTAAGAAAACGAAGCCATCAAGATTACAATTCTGTCTTTCGGCAATGAAAACTTATATCACAATTCTGTACATTGCATCTTACAGAACATCTAAAGTGGACAAAATTGATATATTACGCATGAATCTAAAACAATTTAGTAATGTGGAAATACAGCTGTTCCACAACCCTTGTTCACAACGTGACGACTTCACGTAAGATATAAAGCGGCATATTGGATTTGTCCGCTTTGAATTGTCTAAAGGATGCTGTTTACAGAACCGCGATATCAGTTCTTGATGCGGAGTAATTAATTTGTAAACTTCGCGCTTCTCTATTTTTCGCACTTTCAAATTTTCGAAAATCTTGTATCAGAATTCAAGCCCTAAATAGAAATTCCGCTTCCAATGGTCACTAGGATTTACCTTTCTCTCCGGAATCCAGCAAATTTCATTAAAATCGGCCTAGGGGTTATCTTAGAAAAGAGTTTCGGCGTTTTACATCTATTTGAATAGGACGCGTCGAAGTTGGGCCCGAATTAAAGCTTCCTCTCAATGATGTCGCTGTAAAAAAAGGAATAAAAGAATAAAAGAAAAAAAAAAGCCTCAGCCGTCAATACCGCCGCCTCAGATTTTGCCATGATGGCACCGCCACCATCGCCACGGCTCCGTGAGCAGCTACCAAACTGTTCACTTTCGTTATCTTCCTTCCCTCGGCGGCAGCGCATTGTCTTGATGCTAGCGACGCGCTAAATCTGCACCATCATTCCGTCATGCATCGCTTCAGCGACCAAGCAAGCTTTCGGCGGCACACGTTCACTGCCGTATTGACACTAAAACATTAAAATGCTTGCCTTCGAGAAAGGAGCATGAATAAAAAAATTGGAGGACGCTTAAGCTTCGCCTTCAATAGTGGGACGCGACAGCGTTCCCGTCGACCCGCCAAGGGGTATAAGACAATGCGCTACGGCACAACGATCACTTACGATGCACCCCGCATCGGACTTAGCGCCCACCTATCACGCGGTGAGCGTCGAGCAACGCAGCGTTCGGCGCGGCAACGAAACGTGCGCCTGAGCGAACGGAACGAACCAAAGAACTCGGTGTCTCGGAGGGGAAACGATCTACGCCAGCCAAACGTCGTGATCGGCACGGGCAGAGAGATAGATAGTAATCTAAAGAAAGGAACGGCGCTTGATTCTGCAACCGGGAGCACGGCGAAGCGTCGTCAGAGGAGAGGGAGTCCCGCGACGCGCCTGGCAGCGGTCCCAATGCGCGCGCGGCGCGCCTCCTGTCGGGGCAGCGCCGTACATTGAGACGACGGGGTCTTCTGTGTTTGCCGCAAGATGGCTCTGCGTGTGCGGAAAGCGCAGAAGAAAGGCAGCGGAAACGCACTTCGCAACTCGTGTAATTGTGACTTCTGTACGTTACATGTTCATAATTACCGATATACACCGCAGTGTAACTTTCCACGGCTCGTTTCGAAGGCAACACCGCATTCACTAGAGGCGCGTTTGCACCGCTTGGAAGCATCGAACTCGTGGCTGAGTGGTAGCGTCTCCGTCTCACACTCCGGAGACCCTGGTTCGATTCCCACCGGGCCAATCTTGGAAGTTGCTTTTTATTTATGAAGCGCCTGCCGTGATTTATCGCTCACGGTCAACGCCGCAAACGCCGACGACACCGGCTTTTCTGCGACACGAGCTCCTTAACGCTATCGCGTTAAAAATGGAACGCGACTATGTAGCCATGGAGAACATGTTCACGGCGCCATACTAATGGTGACAGCATCCCAAAAGGCTAGATGTGGTCAGGTTGACTTTACAGGTTTGGAAGGAATGACTGACGGGCTAGTTGCTTCATTATCACATAACGGACAGCGCTTAAAGCTAGCGCAGTTTGTGTGTGGTTCCTACTTTGTGTCCCGTCGTGAAGCACTGTTCTTTCTGTGACATTACAGATATTCTTTTTCTGCGTCAGTTACGTCTTCCAAGAGTGTTTGCTTGGAAAATTTTTGTTCGCATGGCTCTTACAGAAGCATGTTCAGTCGAAATTTTTTCGCTGGGCTGCATAATCTCGAGGACGAACTCCAAACTGTTCATTTTCTTTGGCCACGTAAGAACCATTACTGAAAATTTAATTAACGTAGCTTTGTTAATTGCGCAAACAACTTCTCAACTTACTCCGCATCTAGAGGTTAACAATCTGAACACTCGAATGATAAAATGATATTAACATTGTTTGTATCGTTTGAATAGTTTTGTTTCGTGCAGTTAAAAGCAGCCGACATATTGATGGTGCTGTAAACTTCTTATAAAGTAAGTGGGAACGTTGGACAGGTTATCTTGGCACAAATCAACTTCATAAGCTGAAGCACATGGCCCAACCTTGCACTTCTGTCTTTACAACCAATTCTCATGCATTATACAAGAAGCACCTAAGCGCTACGGTACATCCCACAAGGTGTGCGAGAATATTGTGCGCGCTCCCGATTAGGTTGCTGAGCGTTAGTGGCATCAGGCTGGGTTTCCTGGCATCATTAGGAATAAAAACAGCTTCCTCGAGGAAAGCATTGGGTACATTTTTAGTACTGTAACATATGGATCAGCACGGATATGTACGTTAGAACGAAAAGTACTGAAATATTAAGGTGAGGGTTTCGCTGGATGTATTTTAGCTGTCTAATGGTAAGATCTAAAGAAAAAAATACTGTGCTTTTGTGACAAATAATGCTGACATGAAATATGAGCTCCGACACAGTACCCGTGGTGGAACTGGCCCCTGGACTACATGGTTACATTGAACCACGATATGCTGTTTTGATAAATACCAGTAATAGAAAAGTGGTGCGCTCTTGAATTTCCTGTATGTCGGCGCCGCTGTGCAGTGTTGGGGGCCCTTTTCAAACCACGAGCACTACGTTTCAGCTAATATTAAAAGCAACTGTATACTGTTCTTAAGGGGGGGGGGGGGGGCTTTTTTTAGCGTCTAACCACAGTTCCAAAGTTATCAGTTAGCTCAAGATGCGCCTGCGTGTGTTTCTGATATGCAGTATGTTGTCACGGATTCAATAGCGAAAGAGCATTCTTTTATCAGATTGCGCCCGTGAAGGGAATGCTGGCGTACATTCTCCATCACATTTGATGACCCGAAATTGCGCTGCAATGTACAGTACGGTCCACTGTAAAAGGGAACCTCGCGCAGCGTGGCCGCCGCGCTCCGCGAAGCGCCCTATTTAGCCCGGAATACATGGAGCGTTTTTGAGGCGATTTTCGCCTCACGGCGCCGATTTGACGCCCGGCGTGGCGAAAAACGCCCGCCGCCGCCGATCAGGACCGGCTAGATTTTGACGCGGCGCGCACGCGTCTGACGCTACCGGAAGTGCCTGTCGGAGTCACTTCCGTCTGTTTTCGGCGGGAGCGGGCAGCCGTCTCACCGTCTCTTGAACACCTCGCGCGCGTGCGCTGGTCAGCACCATGGCTACGTCGGCGAAAGCATCACGCGTGGAGTTTAACGACAAACTTATAGGCGCGATACAGAAACGTCCTAGATTGTGGGACAGCACATGGAAGGATTTCAAGGAGCAGAGGAAGAGGATGGCGGCGTGGGCCGAAGTGGCCACCGAAGTTGGATGTGACCCGGAAGGTATGGTTGCATTGCTACTAGTATTTCTAGCAAGACACAGTGCAAAAACTTTCTGTTTTAGAACCAATGTTTTACAACCAGGTCAGATAAAAAGGGACGCGCGGTATATCCGCGCCGACTTGCTTGAATAAACAACCACGTCATGGGAAGCCAAGATAAAATACTGGCATGCTTCTGCAATGAACAGTTGTCATTGATATTACAAAAGTATTATATTTACCTGTTTTATTTGATGGTATTGTGTGGTAGTAAACCGAGGTTATTCTGTGCAATTCTACTTGCAGACAATAATCTACAGGGGCGGTGGAAGAGCCTTCGTGATACATTCACGAAGAAGCACCGCGCGTGGAAGACTGGTGCACCAAGTGGCTCGGGAGCTGCTGATGCAGTGCACGTGAAGTGGCCGTATTTCCACATGATGTTTCTAAAAGATCAGGTGGATATTGGCAGGTATATCCCCAATTCTTCGTGGATTACTTTTCGAAATAACTTACTTGCAAAAGGAGCTGAAGAAAGTCTTATGTAGCAACATAAGGATGCTGGGCAGTAAATGCATATTCTCAGTAAGACCAAATGGCATAGAAACAGTTGTACAGTAGATGTTGAAGTTTCTGTCTTGTTATGCACACACATTTGTTGGGCCAACCACTAGACCAATCAACTGCATTTGAATACGAGGCATGTGCTTCCAAACAAGAAAATCAATGAAACATTCGAGCAACCAAATCGCGAAATGTAAACTGTGTGGTGTTCCGTGTCATTTGACGCTTAATTTTTCTTTCAGCACCTTCTCAAACAGCCATGTGCAGGACGGTGAAACTGCAGAGTCGGTCCTGGAATCTATCTACAGTGAAACAGAAGGTGCAAATTTACATTCCAATTATGCTGCTATGCACCTGCAAACACTGTCGACACAAGTACCCACACTTGCAATATAATGAGCCAGCAGTCAAGTCTCTCAGATGTGAAAATAATTTATTTACTTGTGATGCTGAAACACTGCAAGGTAATTTAGTTAAGAGCAAGAAGCTATCATTGTACACACTGCATTCAACTTATGCTGAACACCATCTTGTCCTGTGTGAGCTTGGTCCTAGGTGTGGGTTCTGTTCTGAAATACATACTTTAATTTATGAAGAAGCAGCATGGGAAGTTTACAAAGCATTTTTTTTACTTTTCCACTCTTTAAAACGATCCAAAAACCTTTTTGAGTATTTAAGGTTTGCAATTCTTTTCTTTATTCAAGACGGAGCGGAAGCTCCTGAAGATGATGCTTTCTCTCCAATTGTGCCCTCAAGAAGTACCAGCCCAGAGCCACACACACCAAGTGGCAGCTCACAAGCCAGCACCGCTGCAAGAACCATGGCAGCCCCTCGGTCTGGCTCAGGAAATAAAAGGAAAGAGAGGTCTCGGTGGCCGGACGACATTGATAAAGTTGACGCCCTGATAACTGAGGACAAGGACCAAGCGTCAGTCTATGGGCAGCTAGTTGCCCACAAGCTGCGGGCATGCCCGAAGCATGCGAAACGGGACATGGAAATGTATTTGCTGCAATTCATAGCGAAGTATACATTTCATGACAACCCTGAATTAATGCACATCAGATAGTTTTCTAACAGACTTCGTATAGAGACGATGGATGCTTTAAATCCACTATAGATTCTGTGGCACTGCAAGTCCAGTGTGAGCCCACTGCCACGCAATGGCACCTTCACTAAAAAAGTGCTGGGCGAAAAGATTCCTTGTGTCAGCAGCACTTGCTCTGTAGTTTCTACACTGCGTTGTTTCAAGGTCAAGCAGGCTACTTGACACAGCATCACTTCTCCACTGGCCTGGGACGATATTCCCATAATCATCTTCGGAATCCACATAGCCTGGTGGACAGTAGGTTGTTTCCCGGGCAGAAGAGATGAAGCTATGGAGAGCGCAGCAAGCCAGGACAGCAAAGGTTGCATTTTTAGGTAGAAGGTTCATGGGCCCAAGCAAGATTCTCCAAAGAGCTGTCAAAATGCCAAAGGCATTTTCCACGATGCGCCTGCGCCACATTTTGTAAAAACATGATTGTTAGCAGCTGTGCTATAGCATTAAACAAGTTATTTTACTTCAAAGAAGTTTGTTCGAGTGCACTTTGTCTATTAGTAATTGAAAGAATATCACATGAGAGAACATTTGCTAAATCTTGTTTCAAAGGTGCATACACACCAAACTTTAGTGCTGCATTCACTGCTTCATTGCCTTAATTCACCATAACACTAAATAATGCTGCCTCAAAAGAAAGTGTGACAATGAATGAAAAGAACGGGGACCATATTGCAGTTTTGTCGTGCCTCATGCGACCTGTGTATAACTGTAGTATCGAAGCCACCATTTGGCTATTTATGCCGGAACAGCGTCACCAAAGGAATTCATTTTTAAACTATGCATTGGTCGTAGACAAATACTATGGGGTGATTTATGTTTAAAATGCCTCATGAATCATTACAAAGAAGCAAACACACTATCAAGAAGAGGTGTTTAAAACTTTGTTTTCTTACAGGCCGGAACGAGAAGTATGTACTACAGAAAACAATTTTTCTCTTGCTTCCTTGTCACTCAATCACAGCATAAGATACTACATTGAGCCATCGCTGGGCATGAAAAGCAGTGCAAGAACACTTGAGTTCGTCCTTGTTTTTCCAACAACACAAATAAAACAATGCCATATTTTTACAATGGCATTCAATACCTTGCTCTGCTCAGCCGGTAGTTGAATACCCTCTGGATTGGCAGCATGCCTTTGCCCGGGAATGGACGCAAAAAATCTGTCCTCAATTGGAATGCTTCGTCCCCGACGAAAACATGCGGCGCAACCTTCTGGCTTTTTGGAAGGCGTGCTACTGCTGGTAGGACCACGACGCCATCGTTGAACTTTTTTCCAAATGTGCACGATTTGAAGACTCCGCCGTCACTGTGTCGGCCTGGTGCACCGACATCTACCATCATGAACTTGTACTTTGCATCCACGATGGCCATCAAAACAATGGAGAACGTCCCCTAATAAAAGGAGAACATTAGACATGCATGAGCATCCCTTGTATATGTATGACATCTGGTTCAGCTTATGGAGTGAACAGTACCTTATAGTTTAAATAGCTGCTTCCAGAATTTGGTGGTGCAATAATCTGGACGTGCTTTCCGTCTACTGCTCCTACACAATGAGGAAAGTTCCAACGCTTGCTGAATTCTTGTGCAGATTCCTCCCATTGCACAGGCCCTGGCTCCTAAATGGAAAAAAAAGCAAACCTGAATATTTGGGCGAATGGTTTGGATGTGAGAGATGCTAAAAATGGTCTTGCTTTCTGAATTAGTTCATTTAAGCCACTGCAATGCCCTTCACGTTTGCCCTTTTGGCTCTTTCATGCAAATTTAAGTTTGCTACATCGCCTATTAAAGTTCCACAACCAGAGTCAGGAACAGAATTAGGCAAGAAATACATACAGGCAGGTAGAGCGGCTCCAAGTGCTTCCAGATCACTCTGCAGGCATTGTGAATTACAAGCCGACATGTTGCTGGCGCAACTCGAAATGTGAGTGCTATCTGCTTGACTGCCATTCCCGAGGATAGGTACCTGTGTACAATAAGAAAGTAGTTGAAAAGTTCTGTGAGAGCGTCACTGCAGTCACAAGTGCTACAGTACCTGAGGGTTATAGCAAGCCTCTCTTCACAGCAAAGAGGCTCCCGGCAAACAAAATTCCTCCTCAATTCCCAGTCAACAATTCCAACAAGGCCATGTCTGTTGGCTATGCGGAAATCTGGCATGTTGGCTTGTTGGCTTATGGGTCTGTTGGCTTTATTGGCCTGTTGGCATATGGGCCTGTTGGCTTATGGGTCTGTTGGCTTATGGGTCTGTTGGCTTATGGGTCTGTTGGCTTATGGGCCTGTTGGATTACCGGCCTATTGGCTTGTTGGAGTGCATGGCTAAGCCTACATATTAGGCCCGCACATACACAGCCTTGTGTTATTTGGCAGAAAATAAGTCTTTTTCTGAATACCTGACATTATTTTTATTTGCATCAAGTACAGGGTACAGGAAATACACAATATTTATAGTGTACTTGCTAATATTAATACATTACTAAATGTACATTACTACATTATTACATTACTACACTAGACTCGCGATAATTCAAACTGATAATTTGTACTTTTGGTTAATTCAAACAAAAATCAAATTTTTGGTTGGCTCGCCATGTTTTCAATGTATTTTAAGGCCGCTTAATTCAAACACCGCAATTCGGTTAATTCGTACTTTTTGCTTGTCCATACCGGAAAATTATCGGCTATCGTTGCCACCACTGGTGAAAAATCTGACTTCTTGTATCACCACAACAGCGGAAAATTTTAAAATAAGCGCACTATGGCCTAAAAAATAAAAGAAAGCGAACAAGAGCCTAACAAACAAACGTTCGAAACAAAAGCCTCCCGAAGGCCACATTGTTGCTCAACTTTCCGTGGCTTGCTAGCATGCTTGCTAGCCAGTTCAAAGCACGAAGTTCGAAATTAAAACACATAACCCTCTAAGCTTGTGGAAATGACGACTGTCCACCTGCGTTTGTCAAAACGCTCAAAACTGACGTAAAACCTGACGTAAAAACAAAGAGCACGAGAAAAGGAAAAAAAAAAGGTGCGAAAGTGACGCGAGTAGCATCGGCCGATTCTGAATCACGTGACCGCTCGCGCTTCTCTTTCACTGGTCGCTCGCCCGCGTTGGTAGCATCATGTCTCCGCGGGGGAAGTACCGAACCCTTTCTGTGAAAGAAAAATTGGCAGCCATAGAAGAAGTTGAGGCTGGAGTGAAGAAGACTTCTGTGGCATTGAAGTATGGAATCACAAAAAGTACGCTGACAACGATTGTGAAAGCGAAAGACAAGCTGCGAAACAACGCAGGCCATTTCGCTCCCGACAGAAAAAGGCTTAGGGAGGCGGCGCATCCGGAGCTTGAGAAGGCAGTTTTTCTTTGGCTGAAGCGCGCTCGGAGCTGCAGTCTACCAGTAAGTGGACCAATCCTGCGAGAGAAGGCCGAACAACTGTCTTTGCGCTTTGGAATTGAAGACTTCAAGTGTAGTGATGGATGGGTGTCGCGATTCAAGGAGCGACATGGCCTCACTTTCAAAACAGTAAGTGGAGAAGCGGCAGCGGTCGATAAGGCGGTTACTACCGACTGGCAGCAGACGCGTCTTCAGAGCCTACTGCTTGAATACTCCCCGACTGACATTTATAATGCTGACGAAATGGGACTGTTCTTCAAGTGCCTTCGTCAGCAAACATTGTGTCGCAAGGGGGAACGTTGCACCGGCGGAAAGCTGAGCAAGGAGCGGCTCACAGTCATGGTTTGTGCCAATATGGATGGTAATCACAAGCCCGAACTTTTCGTTTTTGGCAAATCGAAGTGTCCGAGATGCTTTAAAGGCGTCCGAACTCTTCCCGTTTCGTATGCAGCAAATACACGTGCATGGATGACGCAATCTTTGTTTGAGGATTGGCTGCGGAAACTTGACGTGCGGTTTAAGCGCGATAAAAGAAAAGTGCTGATGATAGTGGATAATTGTCCCGCTCACGGTGACGTGGAGGGGCTGGAGGCAATTCGGCTTGAATGCCTCCTTCCAAACACAACAGCTGTCCTCCAGCCTCTGGATCAGGGGGTAATCAAATGTCTGAAGATAAACTTCAGAAAGCTACTCCTTAAGATAATGCTAATGTGCATGGATAATTCCATGTCGTACAGCATAACACTGCTGTCGTCTGTGGGAATGCTAGCTGACGCATGGAGTGCAGTAACATCGGCAACGATACGGAACTGCTTCCAGCGTGCCTTCCGCATACCAGGCCACACCAGTGATACCTTGCCTGACTGCGCTCGAAATGAAGGTGAAGACTGCCTCCAAATGGAGAGCGATGAAGCAAGGCTAGTGCTTTCTGAACTCCAAGCACACAACATAGCTGCTGACCTCAGTGATTTTGCGGCTGCCGATGATAACCTCTGCGTGTGCAGGGAAGACACCCTGGACGACTTGGTGGCTGAGGTGCTGCCAGCACAGTACAGCAGCGAAAGTGAAGAGGAATCGGAAGAGCAATCCTCTGTGACAGCAGCACAGGCCTTCCACTACCTTGCCGAGGTCCGCCAATTTCTGATTGTTGAAGAAAATTCTCAAGAACAACTGGCTGCTCTTAATGGAATAGAGAACTTTGTTCTTAATGCGCATGTACAGAAAAAACAATCAACAATTCATGATTTCTTCAAACGGTCTAGTCAGCCATAGATTTCCATTAAGCTTGTTCTGGATCCTTCACCTCTGCTCTGTTTTTGCTGTGTAATTAAAGAGTGAAATGTTTAAAATATGATTTAAGTGGATAATTAATTGTAATGTGCGCTGTAATCTTGCTCAGAGTCCTATATGCGAGAACTTCCGACAATTCAAACTTCCTGATAATTCAAACAAAATCCTGGGGTCCCTTCGAGTTTGAATTAACGAGGGTCTACTGTAAATGTACTAAAATTTCGCGTGCCACTGACGCCAACAACATCGGCACCAAGTGGTTGAAGTGGGTGAAACGCTTCGAAAACTTCATCGTAGCCTGCGGTATCACAGCCGATACCCGGAAGATGGCCATACTACTACACTACGTAGGGGAAGAAGTGTATGTCAGACACTATATTTATACACTATATACACAATATTTACTGTGTACAACCCGATCCTCCCGCAGCGGCAGCTGCGTCTACCATTTCAAGCACCGGTAGCTCCAGTAACGCAACCCCTCTCTACACCGCAGCACGTAGGATGCTCGATGACTATGACTAGTAACCAAGAAAAATAAACAATGCATAAACATGAGAAAATAACAGATAAACAAAAGCAATACACAGAAACAGAAAAGCAAGACACAAAAAGAAAAGCTAAACATACAAAAACAAACAGAAGATGAACAACAATAACGCAAGGGAAACACTGGCAAATCAGTGCTCCCCACTTATGACAAGAAGGATGCTGTTCCACTCAACGTGAAAGTTAACTTTTACGTTGAGTGGAACAGCATCCTTTTTTTAAATACCGCAGTGCGCAAAGTTGGTTGGGATGGCTCAGGGAGGGTGCGGGCGTCAACCTGCTGCAGGTGGGTGGCGGGTGCTGGCGGCACGAAGGATCATTTGCGCCGCATGTCACCCAGCTTCTGCGCAAGGTGCTTCCGCACGTCCTTGAGCCTCTTGCTCTGGGCGTCTTTAGGCACATCGCTGCCCATGTATATGCTGAAGAGAGCTGCAAGTAAAAAGCAAATGGCGAATTCAAAAACACGTTTTAAAAAGATCGGTTGGAATCTGTATATACAGGGAAGGCTTCCCATAAATGCGTAAGGCTGGAGTGCTGAAACACGTTTGTGTTTATTCAGTCTGAGTGCAAAGCGAATTTAGGTGACATGTTGCCAAAGAATGCAATGCGCCTACATGTTAATACAACCAGCATATGTTATAGGGGATGAAAGAGGCAAGCTAGCTTTCTGCTCCATTTGTTTATGGTACCCGACCTCTCCTAGGAGGCACAGATGCAACCGTCCGCATGGATGCACTGTCCCACAGCCAAGTGTGAGCTATTCGGCGGGAATGCACAAGTAGCAGGCAGCAGCAGCAGCAGGCAGCAGCCACGGTCAGCAAGAGAGGTGCAGGAGGGTTTGCAAAGAAAGCTTCACTTAAAAAAAAATTAAGTGGATCGCCCGCCTGTACTGCGGGAATCAACGTAAGCGAAACTTTCTGTGGTGTTTGCTTTGACTGACTATATTAGCGGTGATGTTTACAGCAAATGTTTAATTTCTTCACTGTTTAGTACAATACAAGAGTGGCGAGTTAAGCGTTTCCTTGCATGCACCACTGTTTGCCTACGCAGTATACAGGCTGTCATTCACTTGTTTCGCGACTGTATCGGTTCTACGGATTCTCTGCCTCCACTCCCTACATCCTCTCTGCCATTATATCGACCACCCCCCCCCCCCCCCGACAGTTGCACGTTGGTAGAAAGGTAAGCGCAGCAGCTTCTGCAATGCTTTTGCAAGGGATCACACATAATTACAGCTGTCAAGAGGGTATTGTGATGATGCCCAGGCAGTTCCCGAGGGCACTGTGCACATGCGACAGAATAGGAAGATTCCAACAAGCTTTTGAGTGATAAACAGCACAGCTAAACTAAACACACTGAAAGCTATCTTTATTGACAAAGCATAGCGAACCTAACACATGCAAGGAGCTTGTGGTCCAATACTTCAGCAAACTGAACTTGTATGATTTATGAACATTGCAAGGTTTGAAAATCTGAATAAACAAACTGTGCAGTAGTCCACTACACTAGTTGCAACAGTAGTTCACTTAAGCAGGAGTTAAACTGAATTACAACATTTCATGGCATGTCACTGTATAAGATCTAATACACTATGTTGCAAACCTTTTAGTGAGGCCACTTTCTCAGGGGTTAATGCAGGCCTTGGTTCGGTCTCCCCCTTCGAACGCGACTTGTTTGAAAGTGTGCCCGTCACACTGCGGCTCCTCAGTTGCTCGGGCGTCCAAAAAACGTTCGTGGCCATGCGACAAAATAAAGAATCTGTTGGGGCCCGGAACAGAGTGCCCCATGCCTCCTTTTCGAGCCATTGACTGCTCCCTGCATAGAGCTGTAATATGAAGAATTACATTAGGCATTATATTTCTACAAGTGCAATGAACACAATCTAGTATACACTGACAAAGCATGTGTTGCATATGCCTGTGTTGGTGGACATTACATCCTACGCACTTGAGTTTTAGCAATTCACATTTCTGCATTTTCTTAAGTGTGAGCATACCAGTGAAACAACACAAACAATAAATTGTAAAAAAAGTTGTCTGGATGACTTTACGGCCAAGTGCAAAGAAATTTCGACTACATAAGAAGCATAGATTAATAAAGCCTAGCCAGGCAAAATTTGACATTTGAAATACAAGTGGAAAGAAAAGCTAAAAAAAAATATGCTTGATCCCTCTTTAATAAGAATCAGTTAAGCATGAAGTGAGACGTGTCTTCACAGAACCTGTTGCATGTTTATTGTATGTGAAGAATTATGCTGCAAGTTGCCATCAATGGCACCCCACCACTGCACAGAGATCCATGCTAGCGAAAGTTGCGGTATGACTCGCGAGCCAAAGACACTGCACTGCATGCCCCAGAGCAATGGGCAGATCGCCATAAAGATAGGTGTTGGCAAAACCATGCAAGCAAAACTGAACAGGTTTTTAGTAAACCACTTCGTGAACTCACACTCCACTGCAACGAAAGGCACACGATTTGCGGGTTGGTGGCCGTGTTGCAGGTTTGCTTGGCGTGCGGTGTCATGTTGGCGAGTGACATTCAGCTGCTGAGTCGCTTTGGCAAAAGTAGGAGCATTTTGGTCCAGCTCCGTAGTGTTTTGGGCAGTTGCAATGCGCTTAGCTTCAGGAATGTGAGTAGCAGAGTTTGCAGCATGCGCCACAAACCCGTTCTGCTTCACGCTGGCATGTCTCTCGCCGGACCAAAGCGTGATTTGCTCGTTGACGTAGCTGCCTTTCTGCGTGGCTTAGTGCAGCAGTTTTCTTAGTTGGTGCCATCGTAAGTGAAGCAGTAGGTGGTGTGTAAGCACTGCCGATGCATGTTGAAGCTGCACTCCGTAGGCGAGGCGTCACAGTCTAATCCGGTGTGAAAGACTAACATGTGAGGAAAGTGTTTAAGAAACAAAAGTGCTTTATGCCGGAGTCCACCGTCAACTTCCTGTAATGGATGTCACATCGGCGTGAAAACGTAAAATATGCTCTTTTTTGACAAAGAAAGCTCCGCCATCTAGGGGCACTGAAGTGGAGTACTGCATTGTGACACGAGCACTGACAGTAAGAACTTCAGTAGACTCAGCGCAGTGGAGGCTTCAATGCAGTGTAGCCTCATGTAGGCGGTGCAGGCCTTCTGCTGAGTTGACGACACAGTTTCCGCATATGGTTTGTCTTTCCTATCCCATTAGCCTGTGATGCTTCGTCGGCTATAAAGTGCAGCTTCAACATGCCTCATTCAGTGCTTACACACCACCTAGTGCTTCACTTATGACGGCACCAACTAAGAAAACTGCTGTGCTAAGCAGCGCATAAAGCAACAACATCAACGGGTTAATCTCGCTTTGGTCCAACAAGAGACATGCCAGCACGAAGCGGAACACCTTCGCACATTGGCAGTGCACGCTGCGAATTGCGTTCCTGAAGCTATGCACATCGCAACTCAACTGGCTGCCCAAGACACTACGGATCGGGACAAAATGCTCGTAACTTCACTGAAGCAGCTCGGCAGCTGGACGCTAACAGGACACCGCGTGCCAAGCAAACCTGCGACACGCTCGCTGACCTGCAAATTGTGCGCCTTTTACTGCAGCAAACTGCGAGTTCACGAAGCAAACGCGCAACAACTTCTGTCAAGGCATGTTTAGCTTTCGTGTTCTACAAATTTCTATGAAGGAGGGATCAACCATATCTTTTTTATACTAAAACTGAAGATGGCGCCGTTACCACTTGCCTGGCATGACGCCCCCCCCCCCCCCGAGATTAGGCAGCACCTGCGATGTAAAATATCTCGGAAGGACCTGTGCAAGGACTTATGTCATGGCCATCGACCCCACCTGGGTGCATACTGTCTGGGTGCAGGTGGGGTCTAGAGGCTGCCAATATAAAAAATCACCAGCCCTGTTGTTTTGCCAAGTGAGCAGATGCAAGATATGATTGCAGTGCAATGCTTTCAAAGATCTAAGCGTACCTATAAATACTAGGCTGCATGGCCTAGTACGAAAATACAGGTTTTCATGGATCATAACTGCTCTTTCAATGAAGAAAAAAAGCAGCCCTCAAGGCATAATGAAATTACCTTTCCATCGTCCCTTTCACTGCCAATCACAGTGTGTAAGGCCTCTGAATGACCATCGAGGAGTGCTTCCTCCAACTCCTGTGAGGTCCAGGGTTCTAGTATATAACAAGCATTTAATAGGGATAAGAATTAGACACAGACGGCAGTAAAGGTCAGGCAGTAACCAAACAGTCACACTGGCAGAAATTTTAAAAGGAATTACTACAGTTTTGACAAAATTATAAATCCTCACAACGATAGCTCTCGAAGTAATAAATGCAGTGAAAGTGTGCAGTTCTCAACATGCTGTTGATTTTGTGCTGTGCACTCATTGGTGTTGCTTTGCTCAAGACTTTCACCTGCACTGCCTATATGTAAAACCTGGCAGTGTTGCATCAGTTTTAGAGCACACTGCAGTAAAGCTAAATGTTGTCGCAATGTATAACAGCTGTAACAGACTACTAGAGCTCAGGTACTATGTTCATAATTTTACAATGATTCTAGCTGTGGACAATGATAAATAAGTACTCTGAATAATATTTTACTAGCTGCAAAGTACTGCTGATGTGTGGCAATTCATTCTACAGCACTACTTTAACTAACAAAACGACTAATAACCAGGCTGCTTTCTAATGGCTCATTATGGAATAGATGCTAACTCTAAATGGTGCTCTGCTACACAAAAGGCACCTGTAAAATATAGTGCACATGTGCGCAAAAAAAATTCAAATAAAGAATGCATGCATGATGAATAAATGATGGCTTTTACACATTACAAGGCACCCTGTATACACAGAATATACTACAAGCTATCATGTGTCGGGGAATAAACTTAAATTATCCATGTATATGACACGAAAGGTGGCCTGCAATTAGTGCTTCTGAGAAAGCTTGTTGGGAGGAACAAATATCGCCATCCCAACGCAGTGATTTTGTGCACTTCCTGTGACGGAAATGGCACCTAAGAGACGCATTATGACATTTGGGTAAAATGCCACAATATTTATGATCACAGAATATCACGAGTACCGTGAAAAAAATACTTGCATGAAAATATATATGTATCAAAAGAGCATGTTTAAGAAAAAGTTTCCTACCGAGCTCCTCTGGCACCACTTGCTCGGTGCTCCTTTGTGCATCTTGAGAAACTGGAAAAAAAATTCAGGTTTATTGCCAAATTATATTTGATTAGTTCTCTTTAAATAACTGCTAGCACACATTTCCACTAATTATCCAAGCAATGCATCAACTAAGTTGTAACAAATGTTATGAGCCTCACTTGTCCAAGGATTTTCTTTTATGCACAGTGCACCAGAAATGCGTGGCGGTGCACTCTTATGGTACTATGCTACAAGAGGCACCAGCTTCCAAAAAAAAAAACTTTTTGTGGCTGCAGTTTACAAAAATGTATTGCAAATCTGGTTGCTTGGGGTCTTAGAGATTGTAGTGCGGAATTAGACGGCTGTATTGACAACCGCCACCTTTTTCAATGCCAAAATCATTGTATATTTCGATGTTTCCTCAGATCAAATAAACAATTAGGCGTGAAAAGCTGGTGGCCTCACCATCTCTGGTGGTCTCACCAGCTTGATAGTGGCTCCAACATGCTTTGCCACTGGCACTTCTGTGGTTTCCTGTCCTCACAGTGCCAGAAATAATGTGTAGTATGCAACCTCTATTCCAAGAAACCTCAAGCTTCAAATAGACAGTTTCTGCAGGAATGTTTATCTACAACTTAAAAATATTGACAGACAACAGAAAATATCAAGTGAACTGATCATACAGTAAAACCTTGTTAAACCATACCCGCTTAAACAGTTTCATATTAAAAGTAGCAAAGTCAAATCTGCAACTCAGCAGCCATTGAACATAATGCATTTGGTATCCGCATAAACCGTACCAGCTTATTGCGTACGTATCCGTTTGCACGTAGTGCTCACACTTTTCGTGGCGCAATCACAGCAGTGCATCGTTCCCACTGGGCGGCCTAGCAGAACAAGCCTCAGAGATCAGAATGGCCTCCAATGTGCCCTATCCATTTGCATGTGAAGCTACATCAACATCAATTCGGGGTCGTGCCAGAGAGCATTGTGGCTGTGGTTGCGGCATCATGCAAGCTAGGACTCGCGTCACGCCACAGCTCGAATAAAAACACAAGGTGCTCAGCATAGAAAAAAAAAGTGGACATTGTTCTACTATTTCATTTCATTTCATTTATTATACCCCTCAGGGCCAAGGGCATTACAGAGGGGGAGTGGTAAATACAAAAAAAGGACAAAGACAGTTGGTTACATGAGCGTTTAAATGGCACCTGTATATACAATATTAGCTAAGGCTTCACGGAACTGTTCATAATTAATAAGGCCTACAACTTCGACGGGAAGATGGTTCCAGTCACGCGAGGTTCGCGGCAGAAATGATTGTGAAAAACTTTTAGTGTTGCATGACAAAATACCCACTTTGTACTGATGATCAATGCGACGGGATACATAAATTGGATGTGGTATGAGGTGATCTCGTAGAGTATGGTGATGGTACAGCTTGTGGAAGAGGGCAATACGAGACACTTTTCTGCGAGATGCCAGCGATGGGAGGCAAAGATTAGATTTCATGTTAGTTATACTCGCAGTGCGGTTGTAGTTAGCAAGAATAAAACGTACAGAGTTATTTTGAACCATCTCGAGGTCAGTGATTAGGTTTTCATGAGCAGGGTCCCATACCGGAGTCGCGTATTCGAGTTTGGGTCGTATTAATGTTTTATATAACAAAAGTTTCAAATTAGTAGGTACGTTGAAAAAGTTGCGACGTAGGTAGCCAAGCATGCGATTAGCGTTTTTGATTATGTTTTCAGTATGAAGAGACCAGTTTAGGTTAGAAGTGATGTAAACACCAAGGTATTTATATGAAGAAACTGATTCCAACGACATGTTGTTAATGTAGTATGATGGTATTGCAGATGTTTTCCGAGAAACACGCATGACTTTGCATTTGTTAATATTTAGCTCCATTAACCATTCATTGCACCAGTTTCCTATCGTGGTAAGGTCTGGCTGAAGTAATTCAATATCGTTAGCATTGGTAATTTCTCTGAAGATGACGCAATCATCAGCGAATAGATGGATATGGGAGTTGATAAGCGAGGGAAGATCATTAATGTAAATTAGGAACAGTAGGGGTCCAAGGACGGAACCCTGTGGAACACCTGAACGGACCTCTGTAAAATCGGAGTTAATGTCGTTAGCACAAACAAATTGCGAGCGGTTGAGCAGAAAACATTCAATCCATTTCAAAAGGTTACCGTCTATGTTAAGTTCTTTTAGTTTATGAAGTAATAGTTTGTGACACACCTTGTCGAATGCTTTTGAAAAATCCAAGAATATACAATCAGCTAGTGATGATTTGTCAAGAATATGGTGTAGTGCATGTGTAAATGATGTTAATTGGGTTTCACAGGAGTAAGATTTCCGAAAACCATGCTGTGCTGACGTAAAAAATGAGTTCAATTCAAGGAAATTAACCAGGTTAGTAAAAATAATATGTTCGAGCATTTTACAGCATGTACTGGTGAGAGAAATGGGACGATAATTATTAGGGGATGCTTTGCTGCCGGATTTATACACTGGAATCACTTTTCCTATTTTCCACTCATTAGGTAGCGTACAATGGTCAAGGGATTGCTGGAAAAGTTTGGATAGTATGATGGAAGAATAATATGAAGTGTTTTTTAAGAATTTCGAGTTAATACAGTCGTATCCGGGAGCAGAATGAATGCTTAGTCCATCAATAAGCTTAACGACACCGCATGGAGCAACAATTATGGAGGGCATGGTAACATAGTTACGGTGCTGTGTACTTGGCATATGTGTGCTGGATGTGGCTGTAAAATGTTCTGAAAATGTATGGTGTAGTATCGTGGCAGAAAGGTCGGCGGGAATTGGAACACCGGAAGAGTCTGTTAAGCCAAGGCTGTTGTCAGTCGAAGGAATAATTGCACGCCAAAATTTTTTAACATTAGTAGTAAGCATTGAAGGGAGAACCTGCGATTCGAAGTGCTTTTTGGCGTTTTTGAGCGCTTGCACATATGTGTTTGACGCCGCAGTATACGATGCCCAGCGATCAATTGTGGGTGAAAGCTTTGCAATGCGGTAGAGACGCTTCTTTTTATTTGATAAACGCTTGATGTAATTATTGTACCAGGGAGAGTTTGTGTGAGTTGTAATGGTGCGATGAGGAATGTACTGTTCAGTTAGATGGTTGACCATAGATGTGAACATGTTCCAATTAGTTTGTACACTACGGTGTTCAAAGCCATTAAAGAAAACGCCAATAAACGAAGATAGTGCATTATTTATGGCCTGATAATTTGCTCTGTAGTAGTCTCGTATTATTTTTTTCTTCTTTTTAGTTTTCGGACGGTCTAGTTTAATATAGAACTGTAGAAGTAAGTGGTCGCTAATTCCTGGTAGGTACGTACAGGAATTAAACGTGGTTTAATTAAATAGGTATTGAACGTGGCATGAAGTCGGTGCTGGCACGCAACGGGGATCTACCCTTGACTACGGTGTGTGACATTGGGGATGCGAAGAAGTTGCTCAGCAGCGCTACTGCGACAGCAAAAAGATGTCGGCTACGGGGTTCTGACTTTTTGCTATTGTTGCCACTGTTGTTGCCAAAGTGCCTCCTAACGACAGTGATGAGGACGACACGGAAAGCGACAGCACGGGCGATTCAGGACCGACAGTGGTAGAAGCTATGCTTCACATCAACCTCATGAACGCAATGGTCGCAACAAGAACAGCACCCTGCAATGAAAAAGGCGCCCTGTGACTTCTGCAGTGCTACCTCGCACAAGCGTTTGTGCCCTGTGCACAAACGCACAGGGCGCTTGAAGGCCATTTTTATCTCTGAGGCTTGTTGTTCTGCCGGGCAGCCCGATGGAGACAACGCACCACCATGTTTGCGCAAAGAAAAGTGGAAACACTACGTGTTAACCGATACGTATGCAATACGCTGGTACGGTGTATGCGGATACAAAACACATTATGCTCAATGGCTGCTGAGCCAGGGATTTAACTTTACTACTTTTAAAACGAAACTAATGTTTAAGGGGGTACGGTTTGACAAGATTTTACTGTATTGCAATATAGAAAGCTATTCATAAAGGTTAGGCATACAAAAATAGAGAAATAGTGATGGTTTCCTGAAAAAAAGAAGGTTGGCTTAGAAATAGTCAAGGCACTTCTGGATAAGGGTGTGTTTATCTGAAAGCTTTCTACACAGATGCGTGTGAGCAAGTGCTCGTGGAAGGTGCTACAGTATGTAGATGAGTATTGGTGAAAGTGGCTAGATAAGCATTAGCGAAAGCACACATAAAATATTGGTTAGCAGGATCAATTGTCTCACAATCCGTACATGATGACTAAGGAATGGTGTCACACAAATATTTACAAGCTGGTCTGACATAAATCCTATGGGGCTTTTAAAGGCTGCATCTGCAGTACTGGGTGCTGAAGATAATGAACATGCAATCTTATCGCAAGAAAGTTCTGCAAAATTCGTGAACTATAGGAAGCTTCATGAAAGTGAAAAAAATGTCATGCACTCAACAGTAGCATGAAGCTACAAAGAAATTTGTAGCCTTGTGCTGCGTAAGGTGGAGGACAATTTTTTAATTTCAAGGAATATTAAGACTGAACAACAGTCATATATGAGGATGGCAAACATGAAAAAACTGGCCCTGTACATGAAGTACTATCTTACCCGAGGGCTGAAAAGCTTCCGCGTCACCAGCACCAGATGGCCTGTCGGTAGGTTCTGCAATGATAACACACCAGTAAGTGTTTGTACAGTAATTTCATATATTTCAAAGTAAACATGTTAGTGCAGCACCTTGCAATGATATGGCTGATTAATTTGTTCTGGACTTCAAACAAGTAACCCTCTCTAAGGCAATGAGAGAGATTGCTTTGAACAGCATTCACAACATTCTTGCCCAGCCTTGTCCCATACTGGAGCCAAGTGCCCATGGTATGTTTATGTCATGAGCTCCACTACCTTTTTCTTTTCTTTTTTCTGCACGGAATATTTTCAGATTTGCTTGGCTGTATTTCAAATGAAACCCACGGTGTTCTGCCAACTTGTGCACTGCGGACGAACCCTATTAAACAAGATGCTTCATGCAGACAGCCCGCCAGCACATCCCCATGAAACGAGGGATGCAGCTGACATCAAACTATAGCTAGGACTAATTCGCTTCGAGGCCTCCTGTAATACTGCATCACTTTTACTCGTGACTTGTATCCCAGCCGTAAATGCGTCAACATACCCAAAACTAGATCATTCAGAGTCTGCCGTTCAGCACCTAGCGCAAAAGCTTGTACACAAATATACATATACGTATGCATGCACATATTTCATGTTTGAGAGCGGGGTCACTCGCAGTGCACGGTCATGCAGGGACATGGCGTTTCTTGCAAGAATTTAGCCTTTATGCGAATGAAGTGAATGAACATGTATTTAAAGAAGGATTAAAAGCAAGCGCATTTCTATGGCATGTGTAAGAAACTACAGCTGCGAACAAAATTGCAGACCATGTGGTAGGTTTCTTTTAATAATGCATACGACTTCCTAACGTAGTCAATACTTAATTAACACGCCGCGTGCGTGGAATCGAAAGCTACGATAACTTCAAATACAGGGGTCATATCAGGATGTAGTATAACAGGCACAACAAGAAGAAAATTTGCTGATGCCTATAACATGCACAGACAGCGAAGGAAGTATACGTAATATTTTGTACCCATGTTCATGCACACATCCAGATATTCACCCATTTTTTTCGTAGAAAACCAGCAAAATGTGTTCACAGCAAGGAGCGTATAAATGCCGTTTGTAGCAAGTATATTTACATCGACAATAAAGCCAACGTTTCTTTGAAGGCTTTCGTTTATCTGCTACACACGAGGGCGCTTGCCTGTGCTTTCCTCCTTTAGCTTCATGACAAAAACAAAGTTCACATTAGGAGTTCAGAAAGTTAGGTTATCAGAATTCATCATGGGTTATTCTTCTCTTTTTTTAACATGGGACTTAAGGCAATACAATACCTTAGGGGCACCACCCACCACCCCGTTCCAATGGGGACGCTCATAGTATCCATCCACTTATACACCCTTCCTCCATGTAGGAAACTATAATACATCCATCCATTTGTGCAGCCATCCTCTTGTGGCAACGAACGACAGTATTCTGACGCACGTTTGGCGGCATATAGTACTGAGCACGTGCTGGTGGTTGTCTCGTGTCTCCTTCCTACGTCCGTTATTTTATTTGGCGCCTTCGTTGTAATCAGGTATATAGTAGTGAATGAAATGTCTCAAATACCGCCGAAACGTTACTGGCAGTATCTGCAGCCTGGATCGAGCAGCCAAGTCCCAAGGCAAACTCGGAAGTACGTGTCGAAACGAACCACTCTTACCACCGCTACTACTAAGGTACGTATGTATGCAATTCGCTTTATTAGATATGATTCACTGGAGTGCAAACACGAAATGAAGAGCGGTTACTAAGAAGCATATGTATGGGATGTGTTACGAAAAGTACACACCTTCTAGCGACGTCTTTACAGCCGGCATGATTATCGAAAGGATTACGTGTGGTTCACGTGACATTTTCTGTGTTGCGCCATTGCTGTTATAGTTTCTTTAAATCCCGTTTACTGGCGTGTGAAACACGCAACAGCGCGACACCGGCACCCGCCGCGGTAGGCGATGGCGTTGCGATGTTGAGCTCAATTAAAATAATAAAAAAAGCCCAAGGTGCCCATACCAATCGCCTAAGAGACACGGATGTGAACGCCTTGTAAAGCCTACTGTAATTCACCTTGACGCATCCTAATCCACGTTAATCCTCCCTCGTCCAACTTAACCTTACTTCGCATTAACATTCATTAATACATCTTAATCGACGTTAACCCAACATAATCATTGTAGATTTACCTTAACCTAATTCACCCCCAAATCATCCTTATTACAATCTAATCCACCTTTATACAATCACTAACCAATCGTTAATCATCTCTTATACATTGCTGGACATGCTTTGGTTTGCTTCTGGCCATCTTTGGGTCACGTGATATTTTGTGTACCTCGCAACGCGACCGTGAAACGAGACATCAAGGCTTTCACCTTAAAATGAAATTGATGTTGGATCCCCACCACGGTGGCTGCATTTCAATGTAAGCCGAACGCAGAAATACTTGTGTACTTAAGTTTAAGTGCACATTACTCCCCCACTGTGGTGTGGCTAACAATCAGATCTTAGGTTTTACATGTAAAACAGCAGGAGTTGTTTCGTTTAAAATTGCCTGTATGCAGAGTCAGTGTGCTGAAGGTGCAAAAAGTAGTCGCCATTAACCACGGCACATCCTGGAGCTGAGGACGTAAGGCATTCCTTTAGATATGCAGGTAATTACTGTTGTTTCAGGAATTGAATATAAACAATAACAATTTCAAAAATCAGACGCAGCCCTCTTCGCATTTTATTCGTGGTCCAATACATAACTTTGCTTTGCACAAATTACCAATGTGTCAACATTCCTCAAAGCGTTATTTCAGCACCATTTGGGTATAGAATACTTATGTTTCAAACGATGTATGTGCGATGGTGTTCCATTTTTTCTTTGCTCCATGTTGTTTCAGAACACGCCAGCAAACCTGAACAGCCTTCCCACAGATTCCACTTGTGGCGATATCACTCAAGACCACAGTGATAATTCAAGGCAGAACAGCTCCAGCCTAGCAGAAATATCTGCTGGTGCAAATGCGAGTGCAATTGCTAGTTCTGTAGAAGAGGAAATTAGCCAAGCTGCAAGTGAAAGAGATGTTCATTGTGATGAAGATGCAAGAAGCTTCAGCAGTAGTGAACTGAATTTTGCTTCCCAGTTGAGCTCGGATAGTGATCCTCAAGAAACAGATGAAACGGACAGCAATGATGAAGAAAGTGCACAGATGCATGATGACGAAGGAACTGGGACTGAAGCTGCAGGAGGTGACGATTTCATGAAGTATTTTGCGAAACTCAGACGGGAAACCCTACCTCATCAGGCAACAACAAAAGCAGAAGCTTTCCTGCATTGTGCTCACATATATTGTCACTGCAGGACTGACATGGGCACAAGTTCAAGGACTTTTAACTCTGGTCAATGCCCTGTTTGGGGAGAAAGTTTTGCCATGCACTACCTACTCCCTCAGAAAGTTGTGGAAAAGCAAAAAAGAAGCGTTGCGGGTACACTTATATTGTCAAGCCTGCCATAAATACCTCGGACTATCTTGTGAGGCCAAAAACAAGTCCACTGTAACCTGTGCTTCCTGTGGTGCTGAAAAGAGGCTTCAAGAGTTAATGAGTTCTGGGAGTTTCTTTTTAATGTTTAACTTGAAGCAGCAGTTGCTGGAACTCTTGAAACAAGTTGGCAGAACGCTCCACACTAACTTACAGAAGCTGTCATCAGGACCTCTAGTGCGAGGCGTATTTTCTGACATCACCGATGGAAGTCTGTACCGTAGTGTACGAAAGCAGATAAACATGGCATGGAGTGACATCACATTGACCTTTAACAGTGATGGGGCACCTGTGTTTGATTCCAGCAAGAGCTCAATTTGGCCAATTCAAGTAATGTTAAATGAGCTGCCAGTTTTGATGCGGTGGCAAAATGTGCTCGTCTCAGCCCACATGAAAATGAAGGCATAGATTCCAGCTGGAATGGAGCATTTCCAGCTGCATATCCAGCAGGAACACCAATATCCAGCTGGAGGTGTATTCCAGCTGTAAACTTAAGACTGCTCTGCTGGAAACAACAAGCTCCAGCTGGAGCTGCATTTTTTTCCAGCCGTATGATGAAAATTCCAGCTGCGAACTTTTCCAGCTGAAGCAAGAAGTGCCAGTAACAGCTGGGAACAGCTATTTCCAGCTGGTAGACTTTCCAGCTGAAGTTAAAAAGTGCTTACACCAGCTGGAACCTGCCATTTACAGCTGCTTAAAATACAGTACGCGTGGGAACCTTCATGTCCAGCTAGAAAATTTCAATGTTAAGCAGCTCACCCAGCTGGGTCCATGTTCAGCGAAAACATTGACCAAAAACTTGCCTTTTAATAAAACTAGCTTGAACAAACTGGGCCTTTCAGTGCAGCTTTAACTATAGATGAAGGAACAATGTTCTGAAGATATCAATTTTTTGCCGCACTATATTAGCCATCTGATATGTAACGTGTATCTTAATGTACCTAATAAACCAGCTAATTATAGCAATAGGCTGTAATAAATTTTTAATTAAAATTGTTATGGGAGGTTGTAATGGTGAAACTGAAGCTAGACAGTGTCCAGAGCATTCCCTTGTTAGAGCAACTTCAAGAAGTAGGCATCTGAATTGAGTGGCAAAATGTGTTAGTGTTGCAACATTTTCCCGTCATGCCTGAAGCAAGTTAGCTGGGAAAATATTTGGTAGCCTGGAAATGCATGTCTCCACCTCAAAATTGATGAAAATAAGGTATTCATCATGATCATGATGATTCAATTTCAATCAAATGAGTACACTTTGCATGATGCCGTACAAAAATAACTAATGTAATTGGCATTGTGCTGTAATAATTGGATAAATGGTATATAGAATTCACCTCCGACAACCGTAACTATGATTAATTTATGAATCAAAACACCTCCCTACTTCCTTGAAACACCTAGTATGTACCAGAAGTGTGTGTCGAATTTCGGTAATGTGTTCATATAATGAATACTGGGATCTAATGTCAGAAGAATGCAGGTAATGACAACACAGGAAATTGCAATCAACTCTGCTTTATTGCTCAATATGTGCCCATGAAACAAAAACTAATCACTTTTAACACTTAATGTAGCATGCACTTGCTAAAATGGCTCAGAGGCTAAGGCATGTGCTAAGTGCAAGTTAGCAGACTCAACTCTGGTTGCAGTGGCTGGACTTCGAAGGAGCCAAAATGTTAGAAAGTCCATCCTAGATTTAGGTGCATGTGAAAAACACCTTAGAAGGCTAATGTTGCCTCCGAGCCCCATAGTGCAGCATTACACCTATTCAAAAAGCAGATTCGAGAACAGCACCAATAAGAGTTTGGCACACAATTACAATTACTGTAAAAAAATGCTCAATACTTCAACAGAATTAAACAAGCTCTAAAATGAAAAGAAACAATGAAGCCAAGACGGCTTGTAAATAAGTTTTCAAACAATATTGTCATCAAAGAAAGTTACAGAGACATTAAATGTACAATCAGTGCACTACAGGTAAACAATAGATACAAAAATCTCGAATAAGGAATAGGTTCAAGGTTCAAGTCATTCAAAGCACTTAATATTTTTGCAATTAGTGTTTGAGTAATCAGCAGACATGCAAGTTACCAAAAAATTGAAATTTGAGACAGCCAGCAGAGCATTTTTCTCCTTTGCAATGGCAAAGTCATGTCTACAGACAATATTGTTACGTGGTAGTGACGGTTAAGAAGGCAGCAAAACTGTGAGTAACAAAACGAGCGTTTTATTGGGTGAACTTGTGCCCTCAAAAACAGGCTACACTCAAAGAACAACGATAGCGGCGAACACGATCGGCGGTCAACCCGCCGCGGTTGCTCAGTGGCTATGGTGTTAGGCTGCTGAGCACGAGGTCGCGGGATCGAATCCCGGCCACGGCGGCCGCATTTCGATGGGGGCGAAATGCGAAAACACCCGTGTACTTAGATTTAGGTGCACGTTAAAGAACCCCAGGTGGTCGAAATTTCCGGAGTCCTCCACTACGGCGTGCCTCATAATCAGAAAGTGGTTTTGGCACGTAAAACCCCATAATTTAATTTTTTTTAACGATCGGCGGTCGTCAAAATCTGATCAGTGGGTCAAGCGCGTCGGCTTTTATAGATCAGTCATCGAATGTTCCAGAGTAATCACTTGGACCCGCATTCCTTCCACAAAGTTCTACGCCATTTGCGTCGCGCATACCTGCAATCAGATTACACAAGGTTCAGCAACAGCGAATGGAACCATCGATAACATTCCAGAAACTTCCCGACACATGCAAGTGCGTCCTGCGCTCTGCGATAACATTTGTTAGGCGGTGAAACGTGTCGCCCGATAAAGACAAATACATGTGTCAATACCCCCCTCTTAAAAAGCATCGACCCGATGCTGCAAACAAACGAAAGTAATAATAAAAGCACTCGTAGCAAAGAAAACAATGAAATAAGGAAGTTTGTCAACGTCCGTAAAAGGGTTTAAGGCGCACCACGTGGACCACTTCAGATCGTGCGCGGTGCCGCTGTGAAGGTGGAATGCCATCTGGCAAGACCTCACAGTCCAGTGCACCAATACGTCGAATGACCTTGTGGGGTCCTAAATAGCGTCGCAATAGTTTTTCACTCAATCCTCGTCGACGTATCGGGGTCCATACCCAAGCACGGTCGCCGGGCTGGTACTCGATGAAGCGTCGTCGGAGGTTCTAGTGTTGGCTGTCGGTATGCTGCTGGTTCTTGATCCGTAGGCGGGCGAGCTGTCGGGCTTTTTCGGTGCACTGGAGATAGGTAGCGACGTCAAGATTCTCCTCGTCAGTGACATGCGGCAGCATGGCGTCGAGTGTCGTCGTCAGGCTCCTGCTGTAAACCAGCTTAAACGGCGCGATCTGTGTTGTTTCTTGCACCGTCGTATTGTAAGCGAATGTTACGTACGGCAGGACGGCATCCCAGGTCTTGTGTTCGACATCGACATACATTGCTAGCATGTCGGCGAGGGTCTTATTCAGACGCTCCTCTGTAAGACGATTCGTCTGTGCTGGTAGGCTGTCCTCCTTTGCCTTGTCTGACTGTATTGCACAATGGCTTGGGTGAGCTCCGCTGTAAAGACCGTTCCTCTGTTGGTGATGAGGACTTCTGGGGCGCCATGTCGCAGCAGGATGTTTTGGAAAAAGAATTTCGCCACTTCGGCTGCGCTACCTTTCGGCAGTGCTTTAGTTTCAGCAAAGACGATCCACTTATTCCCGGTTGTTGACGTCGGAAAGAATCCCAAAAAGTCCATCCCGATCTGCTGGAATGGTCGGCAAGGAGGCTCGACTGGCTGTAGTAATCCCGCTGGCCTTGTCGGTGGTGTCTCGCGTGACTGACAGTCTCGGCATGTTCTGACATAATGGGCGACGACGGCGGTCAGGCGCGGCCAATAATATCTTTCCTGTATCCTCGACAGTGTCCGGGAAAATGGGAGGTGTCCAGTGGTCGGATTGTCATGTAGGGCATGCAATACTTCTGGACGCGGTCCTGACGGGACAACAAGAAGGTAGTTGGCACGCACTGGTGAGAAGTTCTTCTTTACGAGTAGGTTGTTTTGAAGCGAGAACGAAGACAATTCTCGCTTACATGCCCTAGAGAGAACGTTGGTTTGCCCTTTCAAATACTCGTCGAGGTTTTTAACCTTCGGGTCTGCTCGCTGCTGTTCAGCGAAGTCTTCCGCGCTTAAAATGCCAAGGAAGGCGTCATCATCTTCGTCATCTTGTGGCGGCGAGTCAATGGGGGCGCGTGATAGGCAATCGGCATCATAGTGTTTTCGTCCGGACTTATAGGTTACAGTGATATCGTATTCTTGCAGTTTTAGGCTCCATCGCGCCAGCCGCCCTGAATGATCCTTTAAATTTGCTAGCCAACACAAGGCGTGATGGTCGCTGACAACATTGACTGGCCTGCCATATAGGTAAGGGCGAAATTTCGCTGTAGCCCAAACGATGGCGAGGCATTCCTTTTGGGTTGTAGAATAATTGCCTTCCGCTTTTGACAATGACCGGCTAGCGTAAGCTGTCACGTGTTCATGTCCATCTCTTCTCTGGACTAGGACGGCACCGAGGCCTCGGCTACTGGTGTCAGTGTGGATTTCGGTATCGGCGTCCTCGTCGAAGTCTGGGCGGCGACTGCATGCGTTGTTTGAGTTCTTCAAATGCGTCGGCCTGCGGCGTGTCCCACTTGAACTCACCGTCACATTTAGTTAGCTGTGCTAGTGGCTCAGCGATGCGTGAAAAGTCGTGAAATTATATCGAAAATGTAGATAAGCACAATTCGTAATTGAAGGAAAAATCTCTGGAATATTGACATCTTTCCTTTGTTCAAAGTTCACATTCAATGTTGCACAGATCCTACGACCATTCATAACTATTCACTAGGTCACAAAACTACTCTTTGCCTCCAGCGCAAAGGTGAATACACGGAAGAGCAGCCTCGCTGATCTTAAACAACATCTGCTGTGTACGTTTCCTTGCAGCTTTTAAGTGACTGCATGGTGTGATGGGCTCTGTAATGTAGTCATAGGACAAAACATAGACTTGCTCACGACCTGTCTGCTCTCTAGCAAAAATTAACGTTTGGGCTTTTATGTAGCTCCCGTTGGACAAGCAAAGTGCAGTGCAGTCTATCCTCTTGTGTCTTGCGTACTTCTCTGAAGCAATCATCGTGCCATTTAGAAGCATTCTTTTAAGTTCAACTGCGCCTTCACAGCTCTGCAGTTCTATATATTTGTTACACAAACTGTGATCAAGTTGCTCAGGTTTTCCCAGAGGGATTATACCATTAATGCGATTTCAGAAGTTTTTTCTGAGCAAAGCTGCAAAGCCTTCTCACTGACCACTGCTTTCAAAGCTGACAAGTTGTTCTGAAGAAGAAGGCGTGTGGCAATTTGCAGGGCCACACCATTAGAGGATGTTACGAGCTTCAGTAGTTTGCCTGAGTTCGTTTCAAAGGTGAAACATGAATGGGCCCACAGGGGGCCAAAGAGTACAACAGACCTTGGTACATGGAGTAATTGGTGAACATTGTATGTCATGTTAGTTGGCCCATAAATAACCTGAACAAGAACTACAAAATCAGTTAGTAGCTTTGAGCTTTCATTTATGTCGCGCTGCGACACAGAGTCCTTCAGCAGAAGGAAAACGCCAGCTACAAGTAGTGCCCAGCGGTCTAGATGGACTGAGCTCAAATGACCTGTTAAGCATGGTATGCTGTAATAGAGCAGCCAATATTGCCACTCAGATGCCTTCCAATATTTTCTGAGCATCAACGATCTTGGCTGACGATTGATACAGCCTGGCATCTTCACTGAGCATAGCCTCTGATTTAAAACTGTCATAGTTGATGGCCAACCGCAGTAGAAATCGGCTCCTACTTCAGAAAACCAAAGCTCGGTGATTTGCCGAGTAACTCCTAAAAGTATACAGTGCATATAACCAGGGCACCATGCCCAAACAGGGCTAAAAAACTGGTAGGTTGATTAGAGGGGATGGGCCCTTAACACCGCGCACAATGGTGCCAGTTAGGAGACCTTCCTTCATGTCTGACAGAGCTTCTTTGTCAGTCCGGTCTTGAAATGGCTGGCTTATGGTGTACGTGACAGTACCCAGAACAAATGCACCCAGAAAACATGTGAGGCATACATATCCAGTCACACAAGTTTATGTCATTTGTTAGGGTATAGTTCCAACAAAATTTCACTAATCCCAATAATATGTGCATGCAGCAGACTAATATATAATAAGAGCATAACACTGATCACTGTATTCTGCATTAAGTGTTCACAAAAATAAATACATAGTTTGCTAAACATCAATTCGGTTTTAACAACCAGAGTTAAAAACAGAGTTCCAAAGCCACAGAAAAGAATGGTGAATGCATACAATGAAGGATACAAGTTTTCTCATGACCCACCAAACAAGTCATGTAGAAAAAAAATGTTCCGTTCACTCTATGCACTTTTTTTTATCAAAGCTGTCATATGTCATGACATTATGCTTTCTTGTATCTCTGTTAATCCCTGTTAATTATGCAGAGCGTTGCTTATTCATGTGCACAATGATGAGACTTCTCAATTGTCCTGAATAACTAGAAATGTGGGCAAGTCTTCCTTGGGATGAAAAGAAATACAAATGCTGGCCTGTTAATGCCTGCATTTCTGTAACATTTAGATATGGCTATTATTTGGCAGGCTTTGTGTGCCATCAAGGTTTAAAGAACCACATGTACACCCATGAGCAAAAGTATTTGAACCACAGGGCTGCCAAAAAAAGAAACAGAATATATTTGTAATTAACACCCATAAAGGGACACTGACGAGTGCACTAGAAAATTTGTAATAACAAGTTTGGACTGCATTCTTTAATTTCAAGTTACATTCACAGACAGAGGAGAAAATTAGTATTATTGTGCGATCCCTGGTCCGTATACTTTTGCTCACAGGTGTACGTCTCCCATTACATGGAGGAAGGAACACAGAATGAAAGCTGAAAATCATGCATCTTGAGGTAAAGGTCTGCAGCACTGCAAGGAATTGCAGCATGAATTAGCAAAAATGATGGCTAAATTCCTTTCCTAAAATGTTGTCAAGTGTTATTGAAGAACTACTGCTTAAAGGATTATGCTTTAGATATATGGCATCAGACATAAATTCCCACACATATCAATAAAGTGAGATGTGATTCTAAATTCCGCAGAAGGTACCAGCAATAACAAGCCATATCTTGCTTTATGTTAATTAGTGAACACATGGAACAAGTAGCTGACTAGAATTCCATAACTTTGAATGAGCACAATGAAGTTTTTGGACAATAGCTTGCCATTTTGGTGGGGCCAAATTACTTTTTCAAAGAAGTAATTATTAAGATTTGACATTCACCGAGACTTACCATCGACATTTTCTCCGGGGTGGTAGCACCAACTGCAGCCATAGTAACCGTTGAATTGGATGACATGCTGCATTGCAGCCCTTGCTGGAGCATCCGCGCAGCAGCAGATGCAGTACACCTGAAAATGTTATGTTGAGAATCTTGCTAATTGGCATTTGCATGAAAAGAAATGCATTTGCATGAAATTCAAATCAGCATAGTTGAGAAAAGGCACTTGCCTTTGAGTTGATCAGCTTGTCCCCACAAGTCCAGGTGATGCCACTAACGTTCAGCTTTTCAAGCTGTTTAAGGAACGCTTGGAGCAACATAGTCATGTTGGGATGCTTCTTCCCATACCATAGTGACGGCATCACAACATTCTTCCATCTGAGCAATGGAGGCAACTCACTGACAGTCACCTGTACAGGCCAAATACTGTACTTTGAGGACTTGAATATAGGACTTCCATCCGAGTTCAGGGTGAGCGTCAGATCATGCTTGGCCATCCCAACTTCAGTGCGTGTAGCATGGTAGTGCTGGCCGTCAGTTATGTCACTCATAGTGCTGCCAGGAGCTTGTTTCAGGGTGTCCATTACTGCAGTGCTGATTGTCTTGCTTGACAAAAGTGACGATAGCTGCTTCTCTAGAGGAAGACTCACGAAGAAACTGCTGCTGCGCACAAGGTCGCTACCCACGTATTCTTGCTGGTACACGGAGCACTGCACTTTCAGTTCTTTGCGTTCTTCGAAAGTTCTCGCCTCGGCCAGCAGTGCCATGCAGTCGTCGCAGTAAAAGTGGAACACGATGTCGTTCATGTCTAAGCCACACAATTTCTTAAACAGGTACTTACTTTCGGGGAATGCTTTTTTTTTCCAAGAGGTTGTTAAACAATCTTTGAATACTTTCAATCGCTGTCCACGATAGCCCGTGCTTAATCGCGATGTCCAGCAATAACATGAACGCGTCACCGCGCGTCAGCGTTCCTCCTTCGATAAACAGTTCGCCGAGGTCTTCAGCATCCAAAAAGTAACTCACTCCTGCAGTTGTGTTCCCTGAATTATTTTCGTGCGGATCACTTTCCTCATCATCCGATACCTGCGGCGATGTCGAGGGAGTCGCCGTCTCATATGGCACAAATGGCGAAGGCTGGCTATACTCATCATAGCAGTCTTCATCACAGCTTGCCCCTGGAGATGAAGACGCGTCTGAACATGCGTAATATTCCGGAGACGAAGACTCTGACGAACAGGAGTCGTCACATGGTGACGAACAGGAGTCGTCACATGGAGAGTCTTGTGGAGCCGACGAAGTCGCTAGGCGCCACTTCGTTGACTTGGGCACGCAGACCGCTTGACCCAGGCTCGAGGTAGACTTTGCGCTTTTTCGGCGGAGCCATCGCGTACCGATCGAAGTTCGCACAAATTACGACTACACGGCGAGGAATAGGCCAAGCGTACACACTGTACACACGTGCAGGCACTGTACACACACCATGCACTCTGGCTATGGCTAAAGCCCAATTGCCCAATGGCTGCGTTATGGCTAGCTAAGTGGATACTCACCGCGCTCGCAAGATTAATATTTTTATTATTTTAGTGTAGTGATGTAAGCGACGTCGGTATGTGGTGCCCAATGATGGAGGTTACACATATGCTCAATCAAGGCTGCAGTGGTCGTGTTTTCGGTGCTTTCACGTAGCTAAAGCACAGCCTCTGAGATCTAACAGCTCCCTCCGAGACCTCACTGTCACTGGGGCGCACGTGCTCGAGCGTAACTTTATTCACTAGCTATTCCTCGCGTTATTATTGAGTTTTATATAAAAAGTAGTTATTATTGTCTACTGCGCTTTGTAGAATTGTATTTTCGCAAGAACTGCTCTCTTATTTTTTTTAGGGCGTCAGCATTGAGATAGTCGTGTCCGTCTGTTGCCAGGGGTTGGCCTGATCGTCATCACCATCACACCTTTCTTTTCACGCACGTAGGGGCATGTGTATGTGCAATGGTATGTGCGCGTCTGTCATTTGCACGTGGCGTGTTAAAGAAACCTGACAGCTGACAGGCCCAGCATCGTCTGTAGTATTTAATTGTGTATCATATCGCAGGCTGAGGCTAGTTTTGGTGAACGATGTTTGCGCTTGTGCGCTTTGTCAACGAGATTGACAAAACGAAAAGATATGTAATACCAGTCAAAGATATTCAGGACTTCGAGCCACACCACGTGTTGGACTTTGACAACAAAGTTACATACGTCGCTAACTGGAGCGATCCGAGCATCGAGGAGGACAGCGGGGAATATGTTGTCCAGATTCTGAAGCTGGCAGGTAAGTGAGCATTGTATGTTTGCCTTGCGGCTTTGTGATTATTCGTGAAGTGTGATGCGTTATTGCTGTTTCCAGAAATGATAGTGTTTCGGGATCGCCTCGATCGTGTGCACGCGCGAACGGCCGGCTATGCGACTTCAAACATAAGCGGTAGATTTGCCATGCATGTCGGCTGCGTGTACTGATCGTGCACCAGTACATTCCATCCTGTACTGACGTTGCTCTCGATTGTAAACGGTGTTCTTTAGTTGTCGTCATGGGGCCGTAAGCTCAACCGATCATACGTACGCAATTTCTCGCATACGCATGCGGTCTTAATTCTGCGCCTTTTTAGCAGCTAGAATCAAGAACCAAGATCGCGTAATTGATTTGCGAATCAAAATCAATTACGCGATCTTGGTTATCCGAAGTATTTTCAAGCTTTTGTTATTTTAGACAACAATTGCGTTGTCAAAGTATATACTGACCTATATTTCAATTCAGAATGCACGCACACGTGCTTAAATTTTTCATCCGCTTAAATTTTTCATCTTAAAGCGATTTCCGTTTATTATCAAAGCTATCCTTTGTTGCGCGTGCAATATCTGTGAACTCACCGCCTGTAACGGCATGTACTGAGTGTATTAAAATCATGTAAACATGCGTCTTATTGCGACAGGAATACTGACGCACTGCTGGGTCAACTTTTTGCAGAAACGAAAGAAGCGCTCCAGCAATCGGCCAAAAGAACACCCGTTCCGCCAATTCATGCATCAGATTTGGAGGATGCAAGCAGGGAGGACGATGTGCGAATGAGCAGAAAGACTGCCATGCAGGTAAACTTTGAAAAGAGCCTTTGCTACTACTGTCATTACTGGGACTGCATGCATTTCAATGACTGCGCATCTAAGCTTCATTGTATCAAACTTGATTTGCAACTCTCGGTGTTTACTGCCTGAGCAACTGGATTGCTCAAACTTTTCACAATTCATGACACCGGTGCATAATGTTATAAATAGGCTGGTGAGTTGGCAGAATGAAACCCAGGTCACTATGCAACCTGCTAAATTGAAAAATTAAGTGCCTTCTATATGTACATTGTCCATGAAAGCTTAGCATTGGCAGATGCCCAAAATTTCATGAGTCGTATGTTCAAATATGCGGTATCAAAATGGTGGGGGAAAAGCAGGAAAACTTGTGTATTTTTTTAGATACATTCAAGCTATTGTGTAATTTGGGTAAATTAATGTCTGTGGTAGACAGCATAACTGGGTTCTACATCAATGTTGTCTTTTGCAGGAGTCGAAGAGGAAGCAAAACAATCAGATGTTGGCTAAAAAGCAACAGCTAGCAGCAGTTCTTGAGCAGCACACGAAGCATGTGCTGTTAAACAACGGCACGGCTGCTGGCAAAACTGTTGCAGCTCCAAAGGTAAGAGCAATGCGCAAAATTGCTTTGTGTTGAATCAGGCCTCATTTGCCTCAGTGCTGACTGATGGCACAATTATTGATATAAATGAACTGGCTTTAGTTCGCATTGCCCTTAGTCTAGTTTGTCAAAAATGTAATGCAACTTGCTATCTTCTGCATGTACTAAAATAAGCCCTCGAAAGCTTTCTGAAATGCGCACTAGATTAGGCTACAGCTAGATCACTGCTGTCGTTTAATCGGTACAGGAGTAACTGGATAAAGAAATTGATTTTGAAAGCCACCTGCATATATCTATAAATATTGCACTTGCTACTACATCCCACTCATTTTGGGAGACAATACTCTTGTGCCTCTTACACATGTAGTGAATCTTTTAGACAAAATAGGCCTGCTGAACAGACTTTAAATAATGCCAGTTTTACTGTTCTGCCATTGACTAACACCCTTTGGTGCAGCAAAGCCGAAGTTGCTTATGCACCAGTGAACCCAATTTAACTAATGTGTTAATTTAGGGCAACTGCTGTCTTTAAGGCTGGAAAAGCACCTGGAAGTGTAAAGCTAGTCTCGTTATTTCATGACTCTTTTTAATAAGTAGCTGTGCACACATGTTTTAATTTTATTTGGAACTTGTTTATGCAGAGAAAGAGGACTTTGGATAGAGTCTTCTCCGACTCTAGTGATGACGAGAGTCTGGTCACACTAACAGAACTTAAAAATTCTGAGAACGAGGCCAAGTTCTGGAGAAGTCGGTTCAAGTTGGAAAGTCAGCATTCAGCCTCTTTAAAAAGGCAGATCGACTTTCTGGAGAAAAAAGTCGAGCAACAGATGACTTCGTGTAAGTTGAATTACCAAATATTTTGTGAAGTGGTAATAATATACATCAACTGCGCTCACAAGTTACTTTTCCATTTTTCCCCAGTTCAGCAGACAATGGAAGATTTTATAAGCCAGCCATGTCGGTGTGGGAATGGTAAGCTCACAGCAAATTTGTGCAAAAGGGAGCAAACATATTTTTAAGACTAGCTGTAAGGTTAGTGGTTATGAGTGCTATGCTGTTTCTCCTGAAGAGTTATTTGTGTGGAAATTAATAGGCTGATGTTATTGATATAAAAAAATATGTATAAAGTGGAGTTTTCAGGTCGCTTGTATGTGGCAATGTTCACGTTGAACAAGTTTTGTGTATATCATGCAAAAGTTTTGTCTCCTTTGACAACATTTTGCCTGCCCTTGCACATTTTCATGATCATTATTTCTTTTTTGCATCTTGAACATGGTTCTGACATCCCCCACATACGTCATGAGAAAATTTGATTTTAAGGCCAAAAAATTTCTTTCATTTACACAGTAAGAAGTCTGAAGAGCGGTTCATCTCTCTTGTCAATAATGTAAATTATAGCCTGATCTTCCCAAAGCGAGGCCATGTGGAAATTTTCAAATGTGTTAATCAGACTATTTCTTGCAGGCAGGATTCGGCAAACAAGCATTGCAGCAGAGTTGCCAAAAGCTGCGTCGGAGCCAGCACCTAAAAGTGCTAGGGGCCACGAGAAACCCTGTGGTAATGAAAAAAATATTTACATTGTGTATCTTGAGCTTTTGTGCATGTCAGTTTTGTACGTTGTCCTGTCATTGCTCTCTAAAGCTATAAGTTAGTGTATTGCAAGTAAAAAAAATTGTGCAGGGGACAGTGTGCAAGTGGGAACAGCTGCTGCACCTACACGACCAGCTGTATTGGCATCAGAGAATGACTGCGCTGGAAAAGCAGTCGAAAAGGCTGCTTGCTGTAAGGAATTCAGTATTTGAACTTTCATTACAGTAATAACATGAGTATGCACATTTCAATGTACTCATGTTTCGTGAATTGTACTTCTCAACATTACAGCAAACCAAGCAGCTCAGCCGACGGCGCCTGCAGAATTTTCCGCATGTGATGGTGGGCTGGTAAGTGCAACTCCAAAAGTGTTTTCGTATGCATTTTTTAATCCTGTGAGTAAAACAAATGTGGAGCCTAAGTTGACATGCACAGGCTCTTTTACTGCTTAAAATGAGGTTTCCTTTCTCCATGCATTTCTCTTCTTTCAGTTCCATCTTTCAAAAAACATTTTTGTGACCCAAGAGCAAGCATCGAAGCTGTTCAGAAACAAAAAACCAAGCATTTTGGTTAGGGATGCTGCACAAGTTGTGTGGGGATGCAACACGCTTGCGCAGAGAAGCGTAAGTGGTCGGTTGGCACCCACAAAGGCCAACAGTGGGCAGGAGCCGTCTAAGCAGCTGACACCAGAGAAAGTGGAGGTTGTTTACGGTCAGTCTTTTTTTTCATCACAATATTGTGCTTTGTTTAGATTGAGTTTAATTTTCAAAATTCTTTCGTTATACTTTCCTGCAGGGTGCCTGGCCTACTGGGGCAATGCCAACAATGTGGACACCACGCTAGCCCACCACAACGTCATGCGTACCCTCTCTGAAAAGATTCAAGACTGCAAGAGGAAGCTTCGCATTAACTGAATGCAAAGGAGTGCATGAATTAACAGCAACAATAGTCATGTATAAAGTGCTATTTTTTACTGAAATACATATATTACACCTTGCACCACAGCATTACTTTATTTGCACGAGCTGCTTTTTTTTAGCTTCCAGCAAGCTTTTGAAAGCAGCTGGCATCAGCTGTCTGCGATCATCCTGAAGGACCACAGCATTAGCGCTGGGATCACTTTCTTGAGGCAAAATCTTTCAGCTGTGGCGACCGGTGCTGTGTGCCAGCCCGGATTGTGGGTCCCACAGTCCTGCTGGAGATTCTAGCTGGAACCTCTTCTAGCTGAATTACAGCTGGCATTTCTTGCAGCTGGATCCAGCTGGAAGACGTTCCAGTTGGGAGATATTCTAGCTGGATTATGGAACCGGAAATTTCACCCAGCTGGTTTTTTTCCAGCTGCCTTCCCAGCTAGAAATGTATCCAGCTGGATGAAATTTCCAGTTCCATAATCCAGCTGGAAGTAAAAACATTTTCATCTGGGAGGGCTGTGGTTCTCAAGGACTCACCCACCGATGCATCTCTTCATGACACAATTTGTTGAAGAAGTCTCCAATGTTGGAACTCTAGTGTGGTCTCATGCTGGTAGGACCATTAGATCAGCAGTGCATGCAGTTGTTTGTTGTGTGGACTCTCCGGCCAGGGCAGCTATCTTGAACAGCAAGCAGTTCAATGGATACTTTGGGTGCAGCTGGTGCTTGCAGCAAGGTGAAGTTATTGATGGTAAGTGTGCTTGACCCTTACCTTAGTAGGATCTTGATGAGGGCTAGTTGGTTCATATTTAGAACTGAGGTTAAACAGCGCGAATAAAACAAGGACACGAGGAAACAAATACCACAAACAAGCGCTGACTGCCAACTGGAATTTTATTTGAATTTTTCCAGCCATTTTATGCCATTTTTCAGCATAGACATGCATACAGCAGTCACAAAAAGATCTGCAAATCAGCAGCATCATAATCTTTCATCTAAAAAAGCTATTTCTTTTCCTGACAATGCAGGAGAGGGAATGCTTACACATTTATCTCCTTCCTTTCTAATGTAGTAAGCCTCTATTATTTCCCTTTCCCTCTTACATTTTGTTTTTTCAAATATGTGAGTGCAGTTGGCAG
Organism: Dermacentor albipictus; assembly: GCF_038994185.2. Lineage (NCBI taxonomy): Eukaryota > Metazoa > Arthropoda > Arachnida > Ixodida > Ixodidae > Dermacentor > Dermacentor albipictus. The sequence continues at coordinate 2,341,327 of NW_027225576.1, read as the reverse complement.
TCGGCGCTTGCCTGCGGTATTTGTTTCCTCGTGTCCTTGTTTTATTCACGCTGTTTAACCTCAGTTCTAGACTTTTACCTGTTTTCTAAGATTATAACAAATGTATTAGCTTTGTTTTGAAGACAGGGGTAAAACTGTTTTGTGCGTTTTATCACAATCTTAATATCCATTCACTGAAAACTGCACTAACGATGCTACATTTAAAATCGAGAAGATGGTGCACATTTAGTGATATGGTAGCACATTTAAGCGACAAGTGCAGGCATTGTATGGACGAAAAGCTCCAGAAAAAGTTACGAAGTTGAATTGGAAACTGTCATGTCTTTCTTTCTGTAACTCTAGAGTGGAAAGAAATATTAACATTCTGGTTCAATTCTAGTTCGAGTGAAAAATAACATTTCATCTTGGTTTCTTGTTTTCGGTTGCATTGTAAAATCATGTGCTACTGTGATGGATATGGTGTGCAACTCCACACAGTCTTTGCAGAGACTAACCCATGTTCATTGTGTCAGGAATAGTAAACTTTAAAAAAATTATCGCAGTAGAAAAAAATTTTAGTTAATGAAAAAACAATTAAATTATGGGGTTTTACGTGCCAAAACCACTTTCTGATTATGAGGCACACCGTAGCGGAGGACTCCGGAAATTTCGACCACCTGGAGTTCTTTAACGTGCTCCTAAATCTAACTAAGTACATGGGTGTTTTCGCATTTCGCCCCCATCGGAATGCGGCCGCCATGGCCAGGATTCTATCCCGCGACCTCGTGCTCAGCAGCCCAACACCATAGCCACTGAGCAACCACGGCGGGTTTTAGTTAATGGGCAGTCTTTAAAAATGTTAACATGTCAGCCCATTGCAAATGCAGGAACAGGCTGGGAAAAACTAGTTTAAACTCATTTATCAGATGAAATGCGAGTTCTTGGTGATTGGTATTGCACATACTGAAATTTACTTTCAAAGGTGAACCATTTAGTTTTAGATGTTGCTACTGCAGGTTTATAATTAGCCTACTGTGTCAACATGGTTCAGTTCTTAAGGTTTACATACCGTTAGACCTGCTCAAGTGTGCTGTAGTTAAGTGCGCAATAATATGTCTACCTATTTGTCATGTACATGATGTAGCAAGCTTTCACACAAAAATCATTCTGATGCATAAAAAAATTGCCTTTGCAGGTACACTGAAGTACTCATTTTGCAGCGACGTGCCTGGAAGGACACACAGTGGGGTGTTGAAAGCAATGGTGGAAGCAGTGCAGAAGAAGGAACCAGTGTTCGGCATAAAAGGTCCATCCACTCTGATCAGTGGCGTAGCCAGAAATTTTGTTCGAGGGGGGCTACGCCACTGGCCCTATATATATATATATATATATATATATATATATATATATATATATATATATATATATATATATATATATATATATATATATATATATATATATATATATATATATATATATATAATACAGGGCCAGTTGCGTAGCCACAAATTTTGTTCGAGGAAGCTTTAGCTCCCGTGCTCCTATTTAAATACATGTAGAAGGGGAATTCGTTTTTCCCTGCACCCACTTCACCAAAATTGAGGAGGTTTGTTGCATTTAAAAGAAGTTTAATTCTAGTGACTACTGGTGTCGAATTTTTCATTTAGGTGGTCAATTATTTATTAAAAATTGGCCAAATCGAAAATTTTCAGAAAATGAAACTATCAAGTTTAAAACTCCGTGACTCAACAATGAAATATGATATCACAATTCTATGAATTGCTTATAATAGTACATCTACAGCGGACAAAATGGATGTGTTACACATGAATCTAAAAAAAATTTAGTATTGTGGAAATACGGCTTGTGCAGAACCTTTGTACACAACGTAACCGATTCACGTAAGATACAAATTGACATAGCAAACTTGTCCGCTTTGACTGTTATAATAGATGCCGTTTACAGAACCACAATGTCTGTTCTTCATGCATAGCTATTAGTTTGTAAACGTCGTGCTTCTATTTTTTCAAACTTTCGAATTTTTCAACATATTTTAAACAAAATTCAGGCCCTAAATCGAAGTTGCGTTTCCAACAGAACTAGGATCTAACTTTCTCTCTCAAATGCAACGAATTTCAACAAAACCGATTATCACGATTATCTAAGAAAAGCGTTTCTGTGTTTTACAAGTATTTGAATAGGCCGCGTCGGATAGGGCCCGAGCTAAAGCTTCCTTTTAAACAATTTCTCAAGGGATCAAATCCATGAATAATAACTGCATTGTCATTGCCAAAGATGCTGCAAACGAATTCTTGAACGCTACGCACAGTCAAAACAATAAAATATGTATTTTTTCACAAAAGAATATACTCGTATGTGCCAAACATTTTGCCCAAAATAACTGGTATCAATGCTTCCATATTTTTGGCTATTTAAGTAAAGAAAATATCACACGAATTTTAGAACTATATCAGTTCGAAACCAGGAAAGCAGTGCATGCCACTGATATGAAAAATTAAAAGGCAATGGACTGAACAAGTTAAGGACAAATATGTTAACGAAACTTTGTCATTCAAGAACCGTGCTTACATTCTTGTATATATGCAATGGCCAGTGAAAAATCTCAATGACGCTGTAATTTGTTTTAATGTATTACGCAGGAGCAGCTGTCACCGGTCATGTATCGTGAGTAATTGCACCGAAATCATAGTCGCAACAGAGGGCACGTATAAAAAGCAGGAATTCTGCAAGATATACGAGGGCAAGTCAAATGAATGTGAGCCAACAACGGGGTACTTTATTTAAAAGTAGTGTCCATGAGAATTTGGACATATGTCCCATTGACTAACGAGTCGCATGATTCCCGTCTTATAAAACTCCTTGGGTTGCTGCTTCAAAAAGTCTGTATCTGGTTCTCTTGAGCTGTTTTTCGGCTGCCCCAAAATGTAGAAGTCGCAAGGTGACAGGTCTGAGCTGTATGGCGGATGCTGCAGCGTTTCCCACTTGAATTTTGCCAGTTTTGTATTAACCACATAAGCGAAGTGGGGACAGGCATTGTCGTGGAACAAGATGACCCCATTCGTCAATTTTCCACGTTGTTCGTTCTTGATTGCGACACACTGCCATTCTGGCGTTTCACAATATAGGAAACAATTGATAGCCTCTCAAGATTTAGCAAATTCTATCAGTAATGGACCCTGACGACCGAAAAAAAAGTCAACACCTTTCCAGCGGAAATGATGGCCTTTGCGTTCTTTCGGCGTGGTAAATTCGTACGTTTCCACTGTAAGCTTTGCCGTCGTGTTTCAGGCTCATAGTAGTGGCATCAAGGTTCGTCCCCAATCACAAATGCAAACAAGAAGTCGTCATCGTCATTGTGATACCCGATCAGATGAGTCAAGGCAGCGCGAAACTTCTCCGTCTTCTCGCGATGGATCAAAATCTTGGGGATCCATTGCGCACCAAAGAGCCGATAACCGAGAAGCTCATGAATTATGGCGTGAACCGAACCGTGACTGATGTTCAGACCGTCTGCCAGTTCATCGAAGCTTATGCTCCCTTCTTGTTTCATCAGCTCATGAACCTTCGAAATTGTGTGGGGGGTGATTGCACGATGGTTTTGGCCCGGTCTTGGAATGTCTTTACAACGTCTTTTAAACCGTTTGCTCCAACGCTTGACAGTGGTCAATGAAATGCCGTGTTCAACGTAAACGGCAGCCATACGGCGAGTAATTTCTGTTTTGTAAACACCTTTAGCTGTCAAAAACTTCGCGACACCGAGCTGTTAAACTTTTGAAGTGTCCACCATGCGACGCAACCATATTCAATCCAGTGTATGAGAGCATTAAAGAACAGTTATCTTCACACCTGCGTGTCACTTTTGTAAATGAGACATGCCGTTCTCCTACGCGCATGCCTCGCAGATAATGAACCGAACCATTATTGCGCGGTTAGGGTAGGCGCACTTTCATTTGACTCGCCCTCGTACATTAGAAATGCAAAGATACAATAGGATATACAAATGCGAAAATACGGCTTGATAAAGGACAAAAAAGTGCCACTGGAAACAAAGTTCACTGCATGTATACACAAAACCTCGCAACAAGATATTTAAGTATACGTATAAGTCTCCAATGGGTCTATGTATGTAACAAAAAGTAACTGTATGTAATGCGTCAAACAAGGCAAATAAACATGTTGCACAATCATAGATTCACAGAATCCTAGATTCCGCCCCCCTTTCCATCCACTCCCCCGATGTATTGCGCGCGACGGAAGGCGGCGCGCTTGCTCCCCGCTTTTCTCCTTTGCGCACACAAGACTGAGCCACCATCGTCGGCTCACCCATTCCACCTCCCCTCCTACGCTTTCACTCGCACATACAGCATGCAGCGCGTACTCACGATTTTATCACCCTTGGACTTTATACGAAACATGAGGGCGACGGCGACGGCAGGAATGCGCCTGGAGTGTCCATATAATTGCTTTTGCAATAATATAATAAGCGTATCCGGCAACTGAAGCGTCCCGTCGCCCATTACTTTCCGCAAAAGAAGTATCAAAATCGAACTTTCATCATGCGACAATTCGCTGCTCCGCAACAATGTATTTTTTTTCTGTGGGGCGGAGGCACCAAAATGAAAGAAAGAACGCATAGGAAAGTATGTTGGCCAGAATCGAATGCCTACATTGGGCACCTAATGCGGCTACAGAATTAATACCGAAGAAAACATGAGATGATTGGCCCATTGAGAACCCTACGCATACTGCTCACTATCCTACACCGGCGAAACAAGACTTTCCGGAAAGGTTCCGCTCAAGGAACGCGGTGCAATCCTTCGAGTACCCGCAGTAATGGCGGCGAGCGATAATTGTTTTTTTTTCTCGTCTGCTAGCCAGAAAGCTTCCAAAACTTTGTCAGGTGAAAATCCACTCGGCCAGAGCAAACCGAACGCCCACCGAAGTGCACCGCGCGGTGGTCGGGGCCATACGAGAAAAACATATGCGCTCTGGCTCGCTCTGGCAGCCCGCGGGTAGGGTAGCGAGAATAAAAAAAAAATGAAGAGGCTCAATGTGTCCTCGGCGAATAATAGTCAAAGTAGAAAAAATAAATAAGAACGTAGTTACTTTGGCTGGCTTTCGTGTCTTGACATGAATGTTCTGGCGTAGGTTAAAAAAAATGCTGGTATTTTTTTATGTGACATGACGGCACAAATGAACCACCCCAACACATTGTCTCATTGGACCTCACTGCGTGCTTTGTCAACTGGTCTGCGAGTGTGTTGATTTGGCTTGTCTCGTTGTATGTTCCGATGTAAGACTTTAGAAAAGTCAATGGACCTTTGGCGACAAATGTTTAAAACAACATTAAACCCACAAAGTTCCGCAATTGAAAATTTAAAGCACAACTTTGGAAATGTCAACGCACGTTTCACATCAAGAGCTTATGAGATTTACACCCATAAAGTTTCCCAATTGATATCCATGCGCTCCATAGATTCCGTGGCCTCAGTGAGATGCCGTGGCGCGCCCGCTCACCATCAAAGCGCCATTGAAACTTTGTGCTCGGATGGGACTGCTTGCGTTATATGACTGCCGGTGTATGGGCGTTGCCACGAAATGCAGCCCGAGTTCGCAATCTTCGCAGTTAAATTTGTTTTCGAGCGTCAAAAAGACATTCTAGACAAAATCCAGAGTGATTTCCTGCGCCGGGGGTCGCTTTGGTCGGCGGTGCATGGACAGCACGGAAAAATTTCGGGGGGGGCTGAAGCCCCATAAGCCCCCCCCCCCCTGGCTACGCCCCTGACTCTGATCAAGCTGCGAGGCTTTGATCTCGTCTGGGGCCTGCCTCCTGACTACATGCACTGCGTTTTGGAAGGTGTGACCAAACAGGTTACTGAAATGTGGCTGTCAGCTACAGGTTCCACGTGGTATATTCGGAGGCACATAAAGCTAATTGATTCGAGGTTGCTCTTGATAAAGCCACCAATAATCTTTTCAAGATCAGGACGGCCTTTGTCAGATCGTGCTTTTTGGAAGGCTGCAGAGTGGCGCTCTTGGCTTCTTTTCTACAGCCTTCCATGTGTCTCTGACATATTGCCCCGACCTTATCTGACACATTTCGCACTTCTTGCAAAGGCTGTGTTTCTTTTATTGAAGGATGTTATCCTAGAAGATGAAATTTGTGCTGCTGAGAGGTCCCTCTTAGCATTTGTTCAGCAGATGGCCAAGTTGTATGGGCAGAATGCAATGACTTTTAATGTGCATCAATTATTGCACCTCACAAAGTCGACACGAATGTTTGGCCCCATGTGGGCTACATCAACGTTTCCCTTTGAAGATGGAATTGGCAGGGCACTGCAGCTTGTGACAGCAGCTAAATATGTGCCTGCTCAGATTTCTGAACGGTACATCATGCACCAAACCTTCAGAACAGTTTCAGTGCATATGGACCTTCAACCAAGTCTTTTGTCTGCCAAAAAAGAGCTTGAACATAGTTATAAGCGATATTCTCAGACATGTGTTCTTGGACAGGCACAGCCAGTTGTTTATATGCCAGATATCCTAAAGGGGCTTTTTGTTTCGAGATTTGGTAATGTACCACAAGTGTCCAAGTATTTCAGAGCCCAGGTAGGCACCATGATTATTCACAGTTCTGAGTATTGTGTGCCTAACAAAACTTGCTCTTGCTATGTTAAAATGTCTGATGGAATGTACTGCTTAGTTCTCGGGATTTATGCAAAAGTAGGCGTTATGTACTTTCATTGTCAGCAGCTGCTCACCACACCATGTCCATTTGATGTTCTGCACATATTAGAGTGCCAGCTTCCACCTCCTTCTGTGAATAATTTCTTGTATTGTTGTGATGAAGTGTCCTTGCAATGTGTCTTTCTTAGTGTGTGTAATAAGTCATACTTGTGCGAGTTGCCCAATAGGCTTGAAAAAAATTAATAGCCACTAGGCCATGCAGCGGCCAAGTTCACTGGCAAGTCATGCGCATTCTGTAAATGTGCATTTAAGCGTAGGGAGTGACTCGTGAATGAAAGCTCGTGCACCTTATTGTTACGAGTGTGAAGTACAGAGAAAGCAGTTGGCAAGGCCATGTAGCGGCCAAGTTCACTGGCAAGTCATGCGTGTTCTGTGGTGTGCTTTTAAGCGTAGGGAGTGACTCGTGAATGAAAGCTCGTGCACCTTATTGTTACGAGTGTGAAGTACAGAGAAAGCAGTTGGCACGGCCATGTAGCGGCCAAGTTCACTGGCAAGTCATGCGTGTTCTGTAATGTGCTTTTAAGCATAGGGAGTGACTCGTGAATGAAAGCTCGTGCACCTTATTGTTACGAGTGTGAAGTACAGAGAAAGCAGTTGGCACGGCCATGTAGCGGCCAAGTTCACTGGCAAGTCATGCCTGTTCTGTAATGTGCTTTTAAGCATAGAGAGTGACTCGTGAATGAAAGCTCGTGCACCTTATTGTTACGAGTGTGAAGTACAGAGAAAGCAGTTGGCGCGGCCATGTAGCGGCCAAGTTCACTGGCAAGTCATGCGTGTTCTGTAATGTGCTTTTAAGCATAGAGAGTGACTCGTGGATGAAAGCTCGTGCACCTTATTGTTACGAGTGTGAAGTACAGAGAAAGCAGTTGGTACGGCCATGTAGCGGCCAAGTTCACTGGCAAGTCATGCGTGTTCTGTAATGTGCTTTTAAGCATAGGGAGTGACTCGTGGATGAAAGCTCGTGCACCTTATTGTTACGAGTGTGAACTACAGAGAAAGCAGTTGGTACGGCCATGTAGCGGCCAAGTTCACTGGCAAGTCATGCGTGTTCTGTAAATGTACATTTAAGCGTAGGGAGTGACTCTTGAACGAAAGCTTGCGCACCTTATTGTTACGAGTGTGAGGTACATAGAAAGCGGTTGGCAAGGCCATGCATTGCTTGATTCCACTGGTAAAAGTGATGCTCTAAACACCGGATTGAATGCTGCACATTTCTTATGCATCTTGTAGCTCGAACTGTACATGTACAGACGTTGGGAGACTACACCAATGTGGGATCAAGTTGCCCGTGTGCACGTTGGAGCTGCAAAGTGGCATCATGCGGCTGGAATTATGAAGAGAGGTTGGCTCAGCATCCAATGCCTGTCGACATTGTTCGTAGCCAGTTGTTGCTCCTCTGACTGAAAGATGGTTGGCACGCGAGCATTTCCTAATCACATTTGCCAATGGCTATGAGGTCTTTTACTAAGGTGGTATGAACATGCTGCATCGGCATGTCCGCACCGGTGCATAACGGCTGTCGTGACCACTCACTATAATTGACGGAAGTGCATACGGGAGTTGCAAGCAAGGCGCTTTAGCCAACCTGGGAATAATTGCTTATGTGGATTTGTATAAAGATTCTGTCGCTTTACACATTATTGTGACTGTATTTTATACATTTTACTGCATTATTATAAACATTTTCAAATACATAGGAAAGTTTCCGCCTGCCAGATTTGATCAGAGGACCTTGAGCACAGTAGCAGGATATTTAAACTGCTACACCACTGATATGATCTTCGGAAAGCCCCGTAAATTGCCCTTAGGTATTTCTGTTGGGCAAGCAAGCATGCTGAGTCACTTGACGAATTTAGACTTGGCACTCCATCTCTGGGTCAATGGAGCGACAACAGCATGATTACATATACAGTAGACCTTCTTTAATTCAAACTCGAGGGGTCCCCAGAATTATGTTTGAATTATCAGATGCAGGTATGAATATGCCTTGGAGCAACACATCAGCTTATACTGTAATGAAATATCCATTTAATCATATGTTGAATATAAATTGCAAATTTGCAAGTGCTTTCTTCCAACATGCCAATTCAAAACCAAAAGTTTTCTATTCCAACAAGGACAACTTTTCCGCTTCTGGTTTTTACCACTTCGACAAGTGCAGACAGGCAGTTGGCTTTATTATGAACGCAAATGTTCAGTTAGAAATGAATAAGCAGTTGATATTTCCAGTTTCGACAAGCAAGAAGTACAGATGAACAGATTTAACCGAATAGTGCAGTTTGAATTAATTGGCTTTTGAATACGTTGAAAACGTAATGGGCCAACCAAAAATAAAGATTTATTTGAATGGACTGAAAGTACGAAACGTCTGTTTGATTAATGATGAGTTTAATCTGTCAACAGGCGTCGTATGCCCTGCTGCACTCTCGTCTCGATTCCAGCTGCTTCCATTTCGTTGCACTCACGGTCACATATGGGCCGCTTACCCCCTCGTTTAAGTCTCATGACGGCAGTGCGCTGCTTCCATAGTTGCATGCAGAAGTAGGTGGGTTGGAGGAACCTTAGAAACACGGAACAAAACTTAAAAGGACATGGCAGTGCAGGAAACCTTGTGGCTAGTGCCTGCCCGTGCCTCTGACAATGGCTACCTAAAAGCAGTGTCGCTTGACGCAGTTCTGAATTAATGACTTCAATAGAAACCAAATCGGGCCTGCCACTTGTCTGTGTGATGTGTGCAGTATGCCAGAAGCAGTGAAGAAAATGCTATTTAGGAAGTCGGCTTTTTGAACGACATTCATATATTGTATTGAAAGACCAGGTATGGTAAAAGCGCATCAAAGATGTGAACAATGTTTTGTATCCCAGCCACAGCGGCTGCATTGCAATGGGGGAAAAATACCAAAATGCCCGTGTCCCGTGCATTGGGGGCACGTTAAACATCCACCGAAGGTCAAAATTAATCCGGAGACCCCCGCTACGGCATGCCTCATAATCAAATTGTGGTTTTGGCATGTAGAACCCCAGAATTCCAGAATTACTATTTTTGAGAGCGAATTGTTCATTGAACTTTGGCACGATGTGCAAGAATTGATGTAGAAGAAAATTTGCTGTTCTGAGATCAGTGTTTAGCCTGTTTCTCTACTCTACACACAAGTATTATAGCAAGCATGCATTACCAACGAATACAGTCTATATAGTATAACGTGGCCTTGTGGGCCATCATGCCCTTTGGATAGTGAGAGACAAGTCACATACCTGACAGTAGCATGAAGCTTCGTGCTACTCTTGGTTTCATGACTTCTTGCTTTTCTAAAATGTTCTCCCCCTTTTGCATTTCCGCTGAACTGATTTGCCACCTTTTACTCAAGTACATAAAAACAATTGTTTTGGAATTGTGATTGTTTGTTTATTATCTTTTGGAGTAATTGGTGTAGAATTATGTTCCTCAGGATTGCTGAAGTAATAAGTGGGCTGTGAAGCTGGTTCATGTGCGATTTTGATTTTCCCTGATCAGTATCGGAGCAAGATGTTCTGTGATCAACTTCATTGTGACTGTGCTTAGTGTATGCCTGTATGATTCCTACATGTGCTGTCATGCTGGTAGTTTTCGATGCCAAAGTTGTGTGTGTGTATATATATATATATATATATACCATGATTAGTGGCTGCGGAGTGTAAGAATTGATGTTTCTACCAGTGTTCTTTCTTGTATTATATCTGGTGCATATTGAAAGAGATACCTTTATGTGAGAATAAACGATGAAAATGAAAAATGTGATGTGCTTGGTTTTTCAGCAGTTTTTTATTGACTTGCTGTTTTAAACACTACTGCTGTCTAGAGCTTGACAGTGGCATTGTGACAAAAAAGCTTGTCAAATTCGCTGTTTCCAAAATGTATGCATACATATATGCACTGTGTTGGGATAATAATGGAGGAAGAAAAGAGCAGGAGAGGCTCCAAAGTTTTTGTATGCTTACGGAAGTGTGTGGTGGAAGCCCAGTGGCATTTTAGCTTTCCCTGTTTTTGTTTATGTAGCAAATAGCAGCAGTAGCTAAGGGAGCCAGCCACACTCTATGACATCTTGGTGCAGTGCAATGTGTGGGGCAGCAGCGGTTAGCTCTGAGATGAGAAAAGGCGGGTAGAGAGGAAGAGCTGCTGTAGCTGAGACTTGCATTGTACTTTTATCTTTTAAAGTGAAGCATTCTTTGCCTCTTCCTTTGACTTTCCCACTGCTGCTGCTGTGGGAGTTCCCATACAAGGGAGGTGGGGTGAAGGTGATGCGAGAAGGCAAGCTAAGCCTTTTACTATGCGACAGCGGTTGCGGATAAACTGGATAAGCTTAACTTTAAGGTACGGCACAGTACAGTACGGAATGGAATGTGATGAATAATCTATTTGGAAGTGACCACTTCCCTATAACTTTAAACTTAATAACACAGCATGCAAACCCTCCTCGTGTTCCCATTAGGAAATTGGCATCGGCTGACCGGGAGCATTTTAAAGAGCCTACTCATTTATCACCCGATTTTATAAATAATTTTAGTATAGATGATGCTGTCGCATATTTTACTGCTTTTATTTGTGATGCTGATTGAAAGTTTATCCCGCAAACGAATGGTGGTTCATCTAAAAGACGTTCCCTAGTGGAATGATGACTGTAGAAATGAGCGAAAGAGGCAGAATAAGGCATGGGGAATATTGCGCAGATTGCCGAATGCAGAAAATCTAATTGAATTTAAACACAAGATCGCTGGGAAGGTGGATACGACGTCGGGCGAGGAGAGAAAACTGGGCGAGGTTCCTTTCAGGTATAACTTCGTACACACAGGAGGCAAAAGTTTGGAATGGCGTAAGGAAGGTAAAAGGGCAGCAAATAAATCCGCTGCCTCTGGTGAACGATCAAGGGTGAACCCTAGAAAAACAGGCAGACACCCCCTGACATTTTGAGCATGTGTCAAGCTCAATACACTACTCAAAATCCTTCATCAAGTCCCGACAAATAGAAGAACGTAAGGCATTTGAGCGGAAATCCCCACAAAACGCACCATACCACCGTCCTTTCTGCATTGCCGAGCTGAGAGCTGCCTTGATCGTAAGCAACAGCTCTGCACTGGGACCTGATAGAATAATGTACGACATGATTAGGAACGTAGACACTGACACACAACTGTCACTACTTGCACTCTTTAACACTATTTGGGCTGCTGGATATCTTCCACCCGCATGGAAAGAAGCAATCATGGTCCCTGTTTTGAAGCAAGGTAAAGATCCTTCGTCAGCGACAAGCTACCGTCCGATAGCTCTCACGAGTTGCCTTTGTAAGCTGTTTGAGAAAATGATTAACCGGCGACTCATACATATTCTTGGAATGAACAAAATACTTGATCCCTACCAGTGTGGCTTTAGAGAGGGTCAGTCCACAAACGACCATCTCGTGTGCATTGAGGGGTATATTGTGACGCGTTTGTACACAAACAGTTTTTCTTATAGATATTCCTCGATATGGAGAAGGCATATGACACAACGTGGCGATACGGGATCTTGCGAGACTTGTCGGGAATGGGCAACCGTGACAATATGCTAAACCTGATAGAAAGTAATCTGTCCAATCGCACCTTACGTCCTCGTGGAGTGTCGGGAAGCCGAAAGAGAAAGAAGGAAACATTTTCCTCTAGCATATCGATATTGTCTACCTCTGCATCCCGGTATGTTTCTTGGTTAGGAACCCCTTTTTACCAGCAAAGCTGTCCTAGGTTTCTTGAATGATGTGGTTTTACATGTTAATAGCCCAATATTATCGTAGCGCATCCTCTCTCTTGAGGATACTGCTGTGATAGTAGTCCTTGTACAGCACACGCCTTCAGGTTCTTGCGCTTCAAGGACTCTGTTAGGGCAGTAGTGCTTTTTAGAATTTTTATCCAAATGACCAATTTTAGCACATCGTAACTCTTTTACAATGCACCTTTCGCATCCTTGACACACTTCATAGTCATTGTCATAGTTTTATTACATGTAGCTCTTACACACTTTACAGTGGCCGTCTTTTAAGCCCCTTTACAGCTCTGTAACATTCATTGCTCGTAATTTATCGCTTCCCTTTGATCACATTACCATTGGCTTGGCGCTCTTTGGCCAAACCTGGCCCTTGCGCCATAAAACACCACGCATCACCATCAACAGTACCTTCCTGCTATTTATGAAAGATAATCACCATGCATATATGTCAAGCGGATAAATTACGCAAGGCTTGCAGAAGCAAAGCTGCATTAATTAAAGCACAACTCGGGCTCCAGGCGACACTACGAAAGCAGTTGACTGTGAAATCAACACTTCTGTGCCTGCCGCGGTAGCTTTGTGGCTATGGCATTGCTCGAAGTCGTGGATGTGATCCCAACTGTGGCAGCCCCATTTCACTAAAATTTAGGACACGCTAAAGAGTACCACAGTGTCAAAATTAATCTGGAGTTTGCCACTATGGCATGCCTCAATCCGATTGTGGTTTTGGCACGTACAGCCCCATAATCCAACTCAAGTTTAATACAGAGGAGACGAGGCAGTTTCCATACAAGGGAGATCGGGGGAAAGGGACGCGAGAAGGCAAGGTAAGCCTTTTGCTATGCGACAGCGGTTGTGGGGAAACTGGATAAGCTTAAGTTTAAGGTACGGCACAGTACCTTCCTGCTATTTCTGAAAGATAATCACCATGCATATTATGTCAAGCGGATAAATTACGCTATGCTTGTAGAAGCAAAGCTGCATTAATTAAAGCACAACTCGGGCTCCAGGCGACACTGCGAAAGCAGTTGACTGTGAAATCAACACTTCTGTGCCTGCCGCGGTAGCTTTCTGGCTATGGCATTGCTCGAGGTCGTGGATGTGATCCCAACCGTGCCAGCCCCATTTCACTAAAATTTAGGACACGCTAAAGAGTACTACAATGCAAAATTAATCAGGAGTTTGCCACTACGGCATGCCTCAATCCGATTGTGGTTTTGGCATGTACATCCCCATAATCAATTTAGAGATGATGAAATATGGCTCTTAACAACGCCTTAAGCGTCAGAACCCTCTTCGGAGGATGCGCTCCTTCAGCAGGGCACGGGACGAGGATCCTGAAGATTATGCGTGCAGAATGGCTGCGGCAAGCGCGACTTCTGAGGGCCCACCTCGGCGCACTACTACGCTGCACCTACGAACCTAGTGTGGCGAATAACCAAGTTCGCAAGTACTGCGCTCTGACACAACAAGTCACGGAATACCTTTGGCAGCATCAACTGAGGCAGCTCCGGATAGAAGCTTCTAAGGAGCGGCACGTTCCATCGAACCGCACAAGCAGCAAGGTTAGCGCTGTGTGTGTCCCTTTGTGTCTTCTCTTGTCCCGTCTTTGAATCGCGCTACCATACTCCCCTTGAAGATGCATTACCAACAAGCCCACATTGCAACCCTCGTGAGCCTTAAGCAAATGTCTCTCGCAATGTGTTCTTTGTACGAAACAAACAGCAGTGGTGCTTGCAAGGTAGCGTTTAACACCAACTCGCCACTCTCGTGTTATACTAAACGTTGAAGAAATTAAGCTTTCGGCATCAACATCACTGCTAATTATCTACAGTCAAAGCAACCAAGACGGAAACCTTCGCTTACATAAATTCCGACAGTGCGTGGGATCTGGATAATATTGTAATGAAGTGTTCTTTGCCCCTTTCTTCGACTTTCCCATAGCTGCTGCTGCTGTAGCTGGTGTTGTCTGGCATACCGTGTCAGGGCGCTGGTTCAGAGCGCGTACATATACATGGAAGAAGTGTGGCATAGAAGAAACGAGATGTGAGAAACTTGTTTGTACCGCACCGCATTGAATGTGCACAATGCCATTTGGAGCTTCCTGGGTGTCGCCGCATTAACCTCTTGGTAGGTGTAATTATCTGTGGCCCCGCCCCCCCCCCCCCCCCTGCAAAAGCATTGCAGAAATTACAGCGCTTAGCTTTCTACTAACATGCTAGCCCAGAGGGAAGCTAGATAGAATTGTGGAGAGGAGGGGGAAAGAGGGCAGAGAATGGGTAGAATCGATGCAGTCACGAAACGAGTGAACAGCAGCCTTGCCACTCTTCACTTGCAGTTCCCGTACAAGGGGATAGGGAAAAGGTGACGTGAGAAGGCAAGGAAATGCTGCTACTGTAGACAGTGGTTGCAGGCAAACAGAATAAATTTAAGTTCAAGGTACAGTACAGTACGTTTCTGGTACTTCTGAAAAATAAACACCATGCAAATTTGTGAATTGGGCAACTTACGCAGGTTGTGCAAAAGCACAGCCACAATGAAGTGCACCATACGGTCAAGACGACACTACGGAAGTGGTCACACGTCAACACTTCAGCCCCCGCCGTGGTAGCTTTGTGGCTATGGCATTGCTTGAAGTCATGGGTTTGATCCCGACTGCGGTAGGCGCATTTCAACGAGGGCAAAATAAAAACTGCTCGTGCACTTAGATTTAAGGACACATTAAAGAATACCACGGCATCAAAATTAATCCAGAGTCCGACACTACCGTGTGCCTCATAATTTGATTGCGGTTTTGGCATGTACAGCCCCACACTTTAAATAAAGTTTAATACTTCTGCCATGATGTGATGTGCTATGTGAGGCAATGAATGTGTTCAATCCTCTCGGAGGTTATGAAGTATGGCGCAAAACACCATCTCAAGTAAACACCTTCCGCTGTGTGTTTTGTCTACTACACAGACAAACACCAGTGGTGCAGGCAACTCAACGTCTAATGTCAACTCGCCACTCTCATGTATTAAACATTGAAGGAATTAAAGATTCACTGTCAGCATCATCGCTAGTTATCTTTGATCAAAGCAAACTGCTCAGAATGCTTTGCTTACGTTGATTCCCACAGTGTGTGGGATCTGCATAATTTTTCTTCCCGTATGGTGAAAGCTGAAAACTAAATTAAAACTGATTTTTCATAATGAGCTCTTCGACACTGCTGGCCTAGTTTTGAACATTTGGTTTGATGTTCAGGCATTGCATAGCGATTGAAATCTACACCTAGAAGGTAATTGACATGGCAATTCTTCAGTTAGCTGATAGCTGAGCAGCTCAAGCAGCACAATCTGCTCAAGCAGCACACTCAAGCATTCAGGCACACTGTTCAATAGTGTGCGAAATTAGCAGTAGAGCAGCAGTATGGTAGCACTCTGAAGAGCAATGCAAACAATTTGAGCAGTAAGGTTTTAATGATTATTTTCTTGATTTCTCTGTCGCTCAGTAAATAGACAGTTAAACTTTAGCGGTGTTCCATGGCTCCATGGTCTGTTGCTTGGATGTTTGTTAGTAGCTGCAAGGAAAACAAAGCTGAGAAGAGTGTGGTGCTCTAATGTCGAATTTTTTGGGTAGTGCAGTATGCAAAGCAGCTGTATATTACAAAGCTCCTAACTTGTTAGTATAACACTGCTGGGTAGACTTTCTACCACGTACGAGGTACGTATTGGCATGCCTAGTGATAAGGCATAAGTCACTGTACAGCATGGAAAACACAGAGGTGAACAGGCAGAAGTCATGAGGCACTGCACTAATATAAATTTATTTGGTAAAATATATTAGGTCTCCACAAGCAAACTATCACGCTGATGGCTAAGAAATCATAATTATTCTAATAAAGCAATTGATACTGCTGACATCGACATTTCGTGAGTGGGATATCTTTTTGGCATTATGAATCCTCACATTAGGAGATCTCTCTGTTTGCTCTCAATAGTGCATTCTTTTACTAATGGAGGCACACACTTGCTGCAATGTGCTGACAATCTGCCTCCATGCACACACTTGATCGTGTAGTTCCTTTATTCGATCATGGAGACAATGGCCAGTCTCTCTGACAATGTTTGCTATGTGTAAGGTGCATGACGTATAAATATTTGCAAACTCAAAAAATCATTTTCTTGCTTAGGCTGGTTCAACATGGGCGTTATGGAGATGGCCTGGAAAGGTCTTGGTGCTGCAGTACACATAAATGGGGTGCATGGTTGCTAAAGATCGCAAAAAAAGTAACACGAAGACACAAGGCAAGCTAAAGACTGCGTGAACACCGAATAACATCAATAAAACTGTTTAGTTGGAATAGGCTGATTATGAGGCCAAACGGTTGTACTGCGCTCGCACAATACCGCAAAGGTACGATAATCGCGGTAATCTTTCGAGCAGTGCGCTAAGGAAATGTCGGAGCTACCTCGCGCATTTGGCGGCCGCTGAGATGTCAACACATCAGCAGCGCAATCGGAGAGTGCATGCAAGCAAACGCGCGAATTAAAGAAGGTCGTTCACGCCAGTTTCTTGCGCGATAACGTGCGATAAATATCAAAACAGTGTCATCTGTAGTAGCCCTGCGCCGCAGAATTGCGTGATCGATCAAGTCGAATTTTCACACTCAGATCAAAATGGTTTTCGCGAGCGCACTCATTTTGGCCGAGCCAGGCTGCTGTGTCAAGTGGCCGTCGCTTGATCGTTTGGCGTATAATAAAAAGCAACCACGGCATCTGAAAAGCTATGTGTGTCAGCATAACAGTGCGTACAAATACAGCCGTCTACACAGCCACATTTCATTTAGCGAAGCGCCGCGGCGATCGAGTGCGACGTAGTACATACATGTACAGGTGCTCCCAGAATAATTCGGAACGCTGGACACGCAGCTGCTCGTCGGCGGAGCGCGCCGGCGGATAAATACAGGCAAGATTTGCGCATGCGCGGTCTCCCTAGCGAGCAAGTTTCGCTCCCTAGTGCATCTAGATTGGCGTTGCCTTGCTCCAAGAAGGGCGCTAGGTGCCCTTTGGCATTGTGCAATGGGGGCTGGGCGAATGAATGTCTGTAGCACAGCAGGCATGCACCGAAATCTGCATATAAAGGCTCCCGCATTCCTTGCAGCGTATTCTCACCATGGTCTGCATCCCGTCTGGGAGATAGCAATGCTTTGCGTGATTACGTGCTAGTGGGGCGGCTTGGCTACAATGGCAACGCTGCCTTATTTTTCTACCGTGTTAGCCTGTCCTTGCGAAGTATTAGCTCTTAGCAAAATATCTCCCTATCCATGTTACTACTAGCTTCGTAATACGAGGACTATTTCCACTAATACATGACCCCTCTTAACGGGTGGGTCTGCGATAGTGGCAATAAAAGAGTTCACAAAATGAAATAACGCGGCACGTTCAGCAAGGCCAATTTCCCGCACATAACTTCATGCAAAGGGCACTCTAATGAACTCTTCACCACTCTAGAGTTGTCATTTATTGGCGCACCCCGTTACGTGGTTCGCATATACTGTGCGCCAATCAATCACAGAATCTGGACCATTGGTAGCGAGTATCCTTACGTATTGATCGCGAGTCGGCGTTTGTTGGCGAAGATACTCATTTTATTTTGCTCAGAGGAAATATACAATGATAATCACGGGTAGGCTGTGTGAGCTGAATGCAAAAAAAAAATTAGTAAGGAGAACACAGTAAATCGAAATAACAGGAAGAACACGGGGTTTATTTTTTCCTCAGTAAAAAAAAAGAATCGAAACGTAACTGTTTTGTCTAAAGCGATTGGTGTGTTCCGATATCAGTATCTCGCGAATGCGCCGTCCACGCGAAGCGCAGCTTCTACGCGGCGTGGAATTTACTCGTAGAGCGCATCGACGAAGTCCCTCCTCTCACCAAGGCGCTTCCACTCGCGCGTTATGGTGAGCCAGAGTTCGTCGGCACTGGCCCCTCCCAGATTCAGCTTGGATAAGCTTTCCTTCGGTTGAATTCGGTTGACCGCACTTATAGACTTTCCTGTGAGGCGGAATATCTCGCATTGAGGTATACCTTGTGAACTGAGCTTAACTATATTTCTCCGCCCATTCAACGGCACTCTTTTCGGCATGTTGCCTCGATTGGAATAGCGCGAAATTCGCGTAACTGTCGCTGTTTAAATATGTTCGTTTCCCTTCATCAATCGAGCCGCCGATATCGTCACGGTTGCATCAGACGAAGACGCCGCCCTTTGCCAGCGCTAGTCACGGTCACCTACCATAAATATCTTTAGCAAGTGATAAATACGGCCCACACGAAAAATGAAAAAAAAAAGGCCAAAGGACGCGAACATGCAGACACGAGCGCTTACGCTCCAACGCGAGTGCATGCGCAGACACAGCTTGTCCCAGACACCATCGGCACAGGCCCCCTTGACAAAACGTCAAGGGGCACCTAGGGCTACCGTTTTGGAGCTGCGCAACACAAACTAGATGCGCTAGGGAGCCAACCTTGCTCGCTAGGGAGACCGCGCACGCGCAGACCATGGTACTACTTCTTCCGCGGGTGCGCTCCGCCGGCGAGCGGCCGCGTGTGTGGCGTTCCGAATTATTCTGGGAGCGCCTGTACCTGCCGGCAGCTTTCACGTCTTTCGCGTAACAGCGGCATAGGCAGGTTGCGAACGTAGTTCCCGCGCCTACTAGGGCGCCCCTCGCGGCGGCGAGCGCAGAACCGGCAGGATACGACCGGCCCGCTTGCGTTCGGAAAGCCTGTATGTGCACTGTTTCGCGCGTAGCTGTTGCCTTTTCTGAGCAATGCCGAAGTGCAACCCGAGCTGTTGAGTAGTGGGCTGCAACAGCACATACACCAACTCACGAGGAACAAAGTTTTACAGGTTTCCAAGCCGACCGTATGAAGCAGAACGGCGTCAACACTGGATAGCGCTCGTCCGACGGCATAAGCTGTTTTATGTTCCGGCGTTATGCCAACTGCGTTAGAACTCTGAATTCTTTGCTTTTACAGCAATGATGGCAGCAACAGGAAACCTACAGTCAGTAGCGTAGCTAGGTCGTCTGGCACCCGGGGCCCATAGGTCTTCTAGCTGCCCCCCCCCCTCCCCCGGATTTATTGGAGGAAGGCGAGGATATCAACAATTTCTGTGTGTCTCCAGACGTATATGACCCCCCCCCCCCCCTACTGGCCCCTTGCACACGGAGCCCACGCTCCCCCCCTTGCTACGCCACTGCCTGCAGTGCGTACCGGGATATGCATCAAACAAAGTAGTTTGTTCCTACACTGTCAGTAAAGCCGTGGAACTCTTTCCCAATCCTCTCCCATTCGAACAGCGCTAGGGCTTGCTGAGAGATTTCAGGAGGGGTTGCAGCCGGCTGAGCTGGCATACACTCTTCTGCGCCCATGGCAGCATATCAACGAAGGTGCAGATGAGATCACCAAAATTTTTGACAACGTGGTTTATTGGAACCTCCTTTGCACGCACTGAAAAATCGCAACATAAAAATATCGCACTTCCAGTAACTTGGGCGAAAATATTTTCCCAGCGTAGTCTAACACAACTGGTAAGTTCCTCCCCTTTTTTTGGTGTGTGTTTGGGGAGAGCAACGTTAGAATCCCTCTGGTAGGTCTTACACGAGTCGTTCATACGCCCCATGTTCTTGGATGTGATGTTTTGGATTCGTATTTGCCGTCATGTATGTACAGGGAAACTACCGCGGCATCCTTGCACTTCCCTGCGATGCCAGCACGGCAATCGCAGCTCTCCGCTAGGATTTGTCTGCTGTCGCCGATCTTCAAGAATCAATTTCGCCTACAATTTCATGCGTCCACACCGTAGATAACGAAGTAAATTACGCTGAGCTTCACGCATCTCGCTCGTGAATTATTTTTCGTTTGCGGAATAAACCTAGCAGTCACTTCCGATCAGTGCGGGTTCAACACTTCCCTCACGTCGTAGACGTGCCCCACTTCAAATAGACGACTTCCTTGCCCTAAATTATTTTCACGAAAAAAGCTATGAAGATCTTGTAATTCCCAGAAACCCGGTTAAAATTAATATCGACACGCTGTTTCGCGCCATCGCTATCGTTTGACAGGACGCCAAACACGCAGTGCGGGCTGCTGACGCCGTGAGTAATCCTACCACATTCGCGCAACTGTTCGTCAGATGGCGCTAGGGGTCGGAAAGACGGGGCGCCGCCTAGCACTTGCAACCTGCCCATAGGCACCGCGCCGTGTCGCCGCTTCCGCTTGCACTGTGCGAAGGGAAAGGTGGTCTATTTCTAATCGCTACAGTTGAAAATGAATCGCAATAAAAGCACTTGTCAGTTCAAATACGCCGATGACGTGCACATATGCATATACGAACTGGTTGACTGCGCTGCATATATATCCTTCGCTGAACGTAAAAAGCGCTGATAGAAGTTTGTGCGTTTCAACTATCGAAGAATGGTTCAATTTTTTCGAAGCACGAGAACGTATACATATAGACGGAGGCGTGGAAATCGCGCTGTCGATGAACGGCGCTGATATCAAGTTGGTACGCAGTCGATCGGCAATTTTGCCGGCATTGCATGGAAGTTCGCTGAAGCTCGATCGCACACTGCGAGGACTCGCGTTTCGTCAGTCACGTCGTTGCCGGCCTAATATGACTGTATATTAAGTGGTCTGCCTACTAGTTTGTTTGTCAAACGTATTTAAGAAGCCCAAAAGTTCTCAGCACACACGATGCACATGTATGATTCCGCAATCGTATTGCTGTTGGAAGGGGTCTTGAAGCAACATATTCAAAAATCGTATTTCAGTTGAAGGGTCGCCTATAGCTTGAGGGACCTTCATGAATCTTATTGGTGTGGGAAGCGCGCCGATAGAAAGCTTTGAGGGAAATCCAACAAGCGTATTGCTGTAGGAGGCTCGCCTACAGGAGGTTTGAGGTACCTTCAAGAATCTCATTGGTGTGGGAAGCGTGCCCATAGAGCGTCCTGGGGGCCGTTCAAGAATCTTGTTGGTGTGCGAAGCGTTCCCACAGTCTGTACTGAGGGAACATCAGGATTCTTATCGGTGTTGGAAGGGCGCAAACAAGAAATCCTATCGGACCCTCAAGAACTCTGTGGGTCCAACAAGATCGCTCTGTCGGATTTTTTGACTGGGAAGTCACTGCGGACAATGCTGTGCAGTTCGTCAAATTGCTTCGGACTCATCCGATAGTATCGGAAGAACATGTCTTCATCTGTCTTCATGACTTGAAACTGAAATGACAACAGTGAAACAAAAATTACCAACTGACACCACATATTTACCCCACCCTTCATCATTACACAAATGGTAGGTGACGTACAGGGATGTGGAGCTTGTTTTGTGATTATTATTATTATTGGAGTGGGCATTTTTCTAGCGACCCGGACCTCAGTTTCCATCGTCCCGCTTTTTAAAGTCACACCGCCAGCCTCTCTTCCAAGTACTGTTTCTTAACAGCGTGTGTTGACATTAACGCAAAATAGGGAGTTGTACACACCAAGCGTAACAAAGTGTCTTCCGAGTGCATTCTGAGCCCTCGGATGCGAATCTTATCAATGCGAAAACGCCGCAGGCGCTGAAGCAAAACTGGTCAAGGGTACGTTGGCCTATGCTGCCAACGCGGCAACCAGTTTCTCAGGCATATGCGGAAAAGCAACGCTAGAGAATGCAACCGCTTACAATGACACACCACGGAGTTCCTGGATTCATCGCAATTAATACAGCTCGTATGAAGCCATTCGTGCATTTATAAGAGTGATAAATACATAACGTGGGTGGCATTCAGCTGGCATCTTAAGCGTGAAAAAAAAGGACAATATGCTAGTTTTGAACTACGACCTCCGACTGGCACAAAATTTTATTATGGCAAGCACAAGCCGCAAAACATTCAGCTGGGCGAGTTGGTACAGATACATCATGTAAAACATAGCAAAAAAACGACAAACACAAGAAAAAGGAAGGAAGCAGGTAAGATGAAACGATGAGTTGGGGTAGTTAAAGTTCCCGAACGCACAACAGGAGATCGATCGCTACACACCGACAAGTTACTTACCGCGGTGTGGTATTCACCCTCCTCCTTTCTGACTTGCCAGATAGGGTGCACCCAGAATTTCCTCTTTGTTTTCTTCTAGGTCCCTCATCTTCATCAGCAATAATCTTTTCTTTAACAACACAAGACGCCGATGTACCCCCATGGACACAGGGTTTGGTCACAAGAATAGAAGCGGCGCGTTCTCCCTCGCAGTAACGCTTCCTGCTTGCCGTCCGCGCGAAGTAAATGAAAACTCCTTTTAAAATTAATTTTCAGCAACAAGAGCCACAAGCAATGTACAGAACAAAGCGCACACAGAAACTCTGCGCAACCCGCACACCCGTTTCAGTCGCACAAGGTCGCCAGACGAAACATTTCCGGCCAACTCTCTCCGCTGAACATCGACAAAAATATCGATACAATACTAAACATACCTGATAATGTGTATAGACATATTAGTGGGGTATCTATTGCATAATTTTAATTTTAACACAAGCAAACAACATATAAGCATTGTTCGTTCATTTAGTGGTAGACAAAACATTTTTGCCTTGTCTGGCCACACTGCGGCGGCGTTCGCCGCCCGTGCGCCTCATGTAGCCTGGCCGGCGTCCCGCCAGCGTGTTTTTTTTTTTTTGGCGCGCGATAATCGCAGAAGAAAAACGCCCCATGTAGCCCCCGCTTTTGAGAAGCGGCGATAATCGGCGACACCAGGCGCATGCGCAGTAACCGCGGATGGTGGAGCCAGCGCTGCGCCTTCTGCTACGGCGCCCTTCTGGCGCTTGGCTTCCTGAGGCCGAAACTCTACAACGTGACGGGAGAACTAAACATAAAAACCTGATTTTTCTCGCAGCTACATAATGGGCGTGCGTTTCAGCAATACATTTTTTAAATTTCCGATTCTAGTGGGGCACTTTTTACGCGATGCAATAGTGCTGCAGGAGAGACATCTTTAGTTCTCGTCCACTTTCTGTTCTGAACCCACGCAAACCACCTCCTCTAGCTGCGGCTGGACTATTAGTGCATTTGGTGCGTCGCCCAACATCAATGGGGAACATGGTTGCGCTATTCATACTCCAGAACGACAAACGGTGTAGCTGTAGTCAACGGACAGGTTAATGATGCAGAGATACCCACAATTTGATGCAAAAAATGTTTCCGGTTCATTCTGCTATTATCAATGGGGGTACAAATTTTCGAAATTGGGAATGGCTCGTAATGCAAGGTCCGAGTCCACGATCGGCTGCACAAGGCGCACGGGCATTAAGCGTGGAAGGAGCAGCCGGCCGCGTGTGGTATGCAACAGCGCGGCGCAGCCCCGCCGCCAGACGCCAAGGATGCCGTTCTTCGAACTACTTTCGCGTCAAAGGCTAAAATAAAGGCAGAACATACAAACTGAGCTGGAGATAACCAGAAAGCCGTTCATTTCGAAAGCCGCCCGGTAGCAAAAGGGTTGATGCGACATTTCGTGTTTCCCAGGGAGCGGGCGGCGGTGATAGGACGCTGTTGGGTTCCCACCGGCTTCACTTCTCTGGCAGCAGTCAGTTCGAGATGGCTAGAGTACCAGAGAGCGAGAGATGGAATATCGTGCGGCTATGCCTGCGAGGATACTCGCAACGTGTGATTTCACAGTTGTCACAAACGCCACTCAAAACTGTGAACCGGATCATACAAGCCTAAAAGAAGGAAAACTGAATCAAGGATGCACCTCGCAAGCCGCTGTCTCGAGCAGCAAGTCACGAAGAAGACCTTCATATCATCGCTGTCACAGCCGCGAGTCCACGTTCATCCGTCCAAGAAATACGGGAAGTGGTTGGTCTTCACGCTTGCAAAAAAAAAAAAAAAAAAACGATCAAGCGGCGACTTCGTGACGCAGGCCTGAGAAGCAGACGTGCAGTTCAAAAACCATTGCTGCGTGTGTGCAACAAAGCGAAGCGCTTGGCGTTTGCCCAACAGCACGAGTCCTGGGGGGCTATTCTGCAAGAGTCCACCTAGTGGACTGTCCACTTCGGCCTGACGTCATCAGATGCGCGTTCTGTTGTTCTGAACTTCGGCGAGTGCTGACGTCATCAAAAGGGAATCCGAACTTGCACTAAAATGCAGTGGAAGACCGCGTACCCGAAGAGCGTAGTGCCCGGGGCGCCCTGGAACTCACCCGTGACAACGTAAATCGAATGAAATGCCGTTTAGCCGTTTGCTATTAGTTTCGGTTGTGATTTGCCGAGTGAAGATATGAGACGAGCTTGGCCGCGTGACTGGTAACAACATAATGTGTCTTAAAATTTTATTTTCATCATCTTTTTGTACGGTATAGCGGCGTTTCACTTTTTTCTGGCATTGTAAACTGCAATTGCTAGTTTGCCACCAGAGGGCCACGTATCAAACCGAAACTCAAGATGGCAGCTGTTTGAAATGAATGAAACAGCTGACCACAAACCGTCGCTTACCGAGCATCCCCGTAAACTGACGGCAGCACAGTATGCCTTGTTGGTAGTTGCTGTCTTGGTGCATTCGCTGACACTAGTGTTGGAACTGAAGCGCAAAATGACAGCGTCTACGCTTGCAGTGAATAGTTGACGCACGATCGTCGGCCACAGAGCGTGGGTAATCCCTGTAAAGTAGCGGTGGCAGTATGTCGTGTTGATGGTTGCTGTCTCGGAGAACTCTCCCATGGTACTGCTGAAATCGTTGTCAATGGGCGCGCACCAGACAGTGTATGCCTGGTCGTCACGACTGCGATGCTTCGAGAGAACTTGCAACTCGAATCGCCTCTAGTACCACACCGACAACTGTATCGTCTGCTGCGTCGACGAAATATGACGTTCAACGGTAAGTCGCGGCATTGAACAGACGGCAGTGATGTTGACTGCGCATAATAATCTTTATGTAGGCCCACAAGTTCAAGAAGAGTGTACTGTAAAGCGTTTATTCATGATGCTGAATAAAAGAGTCCAGTGGCGGTCTGTACGTTTTCCTGAATATTTTCTACCCCTCTGCAGTCAAGCTTCCAGACGACAGTGTTTGTCCATCACAGCGCCATGGCACCACGGGACATTGGCCCTCACATAAACCATCGGCAACAAGAAATTATAATCAACTTTATGGAGCGAAATCCCCGTTTAGTGAAATCAGGAGATCTGGACCCAAAATTCACAGCTCAAAAAAAAAAGGAAATGTGGGAGGAGCTCGCGAAATTGCTAAACGATGCCGGCCCTCCCACAAAGCCCGTGGTGCAGTGGCGTTGCTGGTGGAACAGATTTGTGAGTCGGGCCAGGGCGGACGCAGGAAACCTATCCGCCGAGATGAAGTAAGTAAACCAGGCGTGTATGCTTTAGGGTAACGTCTGTTTCGAGTGTTTACGCAAACCACATTGCAGGTCTACCGGCGGTGGACTCCTTGGGGGCGCGAAGGGCCGAGTGCTCGCCCTACTCGGGCCTGCAGGTACAGTACCGGTGCGGCCTGCGCCTTTCTTGAGCAGTCAATGCGAAGTGAGAATCTCCCTTTATATTTGTATTCCTTTAGAAAAGCCAGGATTGGCAGTTAGAAACCTTCACCTATCCTGTTGCCTTGTTTAACTAAGCAGTAAGGAAGGGCATAATGAGATTTTGTAAATAAAACTAGTAGGCAATAAACAATGCTGGAGCACAAGTTTCCATTACAAATGAAGGCCTTGGAGGCAAGCTGTACCTGAATAGAGCAAAGCCTACTGGATTGCACAATATGCTTCACCTTTTGTAACTATTGTAACCAGTATCTGCATCTCTTAAGCTTAACAATTAGTTTTTCTTCAATGCAGAGCGACTCCCAGCAACCAAACACCTCAGCTGTGACTGAGGTGTCACAGCCAGGCGACACCTCAGCACCTCGGCAGCAACCACCATCTGCAAGCACCGGCGTCACGGGCAGAAGGTGTACTGCCAGCCGTAAGTGTGTGGTGTATGAACGTGTATGAAAGTGTGTGGTGTGTGAACGTAATTGCGACCTCGCGCCAAAAATGTGTGCATTGAATGTCACCATAGCTGTAATAGTGATATAGAAGTTCCTTGTACTGGTCACTGAAGATGAAAGGCACCTTGCAGTACTTTATGCATGTGAGACAAACATGTCAAGTGAAGAAAGGAAACCACACAGAGAAGGTATACTCACGAGAGGTACTACAACCAATTGATTTTATTGCTGCTTGGTCAGTACCAGTGTACACACAGAGGCACAGCAAGGCAAAAAAGAAAGTAAGCACAAAAACCCTGAGCATGTGTTGGTTGGCTAATTCGTTAAGCATGATTACAAAGACGGCGCCGAATAAAACAACACACGAAGAAGGGGGACGTGCTGTCTTACGTGTCCCCCCTCTTCGTGTGTTGTTTTATTCGGCGCCGTCTTTGTAAACGAAAACCCTGTAGATCACCAAATAAGTTAACGTGGCGTTTGCTTGTTACGTGCACATGTTGACATTTATTTTTCTAGCGAGGAACCTATACCTCATGAGAAAATTAAATTACGCAAAGGTTCTATGTGTACTGTGTGTGCGCAGTATATGTGTACTGGTTAGTGGTATGTCGAAAAATTGCAGTAACCTTCATAGCAGTGTTGTGATGAAGAGACTACGCAAAACCTGTTGTTTTTTTTTTAATTCGGGACACGATAGATTGAATGTAATGCCCTGAAATAAAAGATGCAATCGTTACAAACATGAGAAAGGAAGACACACTTTTCACATGTGTATAATGTTGCTTGTCCCCGTCTGCCACGGTGTTGTCATACATTACTTACCGATATGGCCAATTATACACGCTTCATAGCAAGTGTTTAAATGTGAAAGGCACGTAAAGCTTATTTGTCCACGTGGCGTATTGGTTAATAGGAAAACTGAAGGCATACAAGGAGCACTTGTTCGGACAGCACTGTAACCTAGTGGAACTGCTCATGAACGCTATACACACAGACACCGAAACAGCACTGAGGAAAAGGTGTGTCAGCAAGGCATGCCATACATTTTTTGCACGTATATTTGCTATTGCTATCCTGAAGCAGTAAGATGTGCACCTACTTGTAACTATGCATATGTGGTACGTCGTTATGCTGCAATCTCAGAATCATACAGCATGGCAGTGATTTGATAACCTATCGTTTTTTGCGTTTTGGGGGATCAACTTTATGGAACAGGACATGTAGTAACGCACCACTGTAAACTCGTTGACCACTAGATGCTTGGTAAAGGACCAAGCATTCGCATTGACAAGGCAGTTATGTGTGGAAATGTCACCTGGAGCCACACGTGCTTTTTTCATTTCATGTAATTTCCTTACAGACCGCAGAGTAGGAATATTACATAAAGGGCAATAACATTTGAACAAAACAAGCCTGCTCATATGTGAATATGCGGTGCGAGGAGCCCAAGTGGATGTAAAATGCAATTAGGTGAAGCGTCTGAGTAATGCGTGTAAGAGTCTTGGTCATTAGTGGGTATGAAAGATGCTATGCGTGTGCTTGAGGCAACTTCATGTTTCACCTACTCTCAGCTGTGCAGCAGATTGTTTAGCGTTCAGCTTTAATTGGAGTGGTGAAGAGTCGAACAAACTGAACGCATACTTCATGGATACTCCGTTATTGAATGTTAACGCTACGTATGTTGTACATAATAAGTGCAAATGGATGTTGTATGGTTCAGGTAGTTTGGATATTTAGTAATGAGGCAATACATGAATAAAGAATTTGTCCAGAAAGGTCTTTAAGTGTGAGGAGCACAAAGGCAATGTGAAAAACCGCTTCGAATGTATGTAGTATTATTGGTGGGCAGACAAACCTAACACATGGGAGATGCCCACAAAAAGGTAAAAAAAAATTGAATGAACGCAACAACTACAGCACTCTGTGAATGTACACCTGCATGCTATGTATTCGTTGTATGTTTGAAAAAATATTGCACACTTTCAGTCATGCATGTGCGATTACCTAGTGGCTTGCTAACAAAGCTCGCCTATGCATGAAGCTAGGAGTGTAATCTAGGGGGTCAATGTCACTTCTGTTAACTGGCAGAGCTTCATATGGAAAAGTAATTTTGCACAACTTGCACAAATCAGAAGTGAAATTGTCAAGACTGAAATGCAACAAATGTAATTATGCAAATGCCATGCCACACAACACATACATACAGTCCAGCCAAATGAACACTTGCATGACACCGTGTAATGTGGTTGCCGGCTGAGCACTCGTGAATGGCTGTTTCTCTCTATGAGGGGTACGGAAAAGAAAGATTAAAAAAGAACGAGAAACTTCCTATGTACCTGAACTGTGCATGCTATTATCGACTGCCGGGGAATAGGATTTTGTGGGAAGTCGATATATTACAAGAAAGGTTAAATGCACAAAGCAAACACTGTACTACACATAAAAGAAACGATGAGCTGCATGAGTTGTGTGGCTGTAAAAGCAACTGTAATTTCCATTTTAACACGCTTCTATAACAATTGCAAGGTTTATGCTCCTCATGTGAGACAATGAAGTATTCGTGTTTCAGGTATGAAGTGTATGCACAGTCAAGTCAAGTACAACGTGAAACCTGGTGCAGATGAATACTTGTATTACGTTTTGCTAATGCTGCCATAATTGCACTGCTCTTCCTTAAACAGCGTAGTTACTTTTTTTTTGTCGCGCAGCTTAGAAGCTAGTGTGCTTCCGAAATTATGCAGGGCCTCCAAGAGCTGCATCAAGAGGCCGCTTGCTGCAGCAGGCTGTGGGGGACACCTCAAGAAGGGTAACCCTCGCAGCGGCAAGAAACGAGGTAGCCGAAAAATTATTGGAGGAGTCCCGCAAGGTGAGATGGCAGTGCTGATAGAGTGTGTATGTGTAATTCAACCCGAGCAAATGAATTTTCGCCGCAGCCCAGTGCTGATGTGTAGTTGGTGAATAGAAATGAAAACAGGGAAAAAGTTCCTACAATTTAGCACGTTAAGCAAACTAGTAACTCAAATGAAGAGACACAAGGAATGTATGTTACGAATGTATGAATCTTCATTATGTACGTAACATTTGACATGAGAAGTATTGACTATTGTCTAGGGGATTCTGGAATGTGTTGCGCTTTTCTAGACGGTATGAACATAACGTAATGTGCAAAACAAAGTTGCGCATCACATGCAAGTTTATGCCCAGAAAAGTGAATTGAAGTCTTGTAACGAGCAGCTTGTAGTGCTTAGGCAGCCGCAATACCTTTTGTCACATGTAGTGCTGTTCAATACATTGTTATTCATGTACGCATAGCTAGCATAAAATGCACTGATTTCTGCAATACAAAGTGATGAACCCTTTTATTGTTGTTTTCCTTTCGGGCATGAAACACCCCCAGCGGTTTTTCTTTCTCAGATATTGCAAACGAAATGCCAGTTTCTTTTTGTTTGTACAGAAAGAAAAAAAATATGATGCCACCTGCAATGGCAAATGCTACCTTTCTGTAGTCCTCAAATCACTGACACACAAAAGCAATGTCAAAGAAACGCAGAAACACATCAGTGTGTCGACGGCACTGAAAGGGTTCAGGTGATAGCTTATCAGGACCTCACGGCCTCCAGTATGAGTTTTATACACACTTCTGTAATCAGTTGAAAAGCACTGTGATGCAGCTACATGACATTTGCCAGACATATGGATAAGTGTAGCGTATCGAAACAGGGCGATGTTTATGTGAATTTGAGACACCTCATAATTTTCACCAATTCCTTCCCCCCCTGACCCCCTTTGGCATGGCTGAGAACCTTTCGTTATGAATAGCAATGTTGCACTTGCAATGGCCAAAATGCGAGATACTTTCTCCTGGTGTCAGGGGCCACATCATGCCTGCGACAACAGCAGTATTTCTAGTGGTTGTGCTTCCAAACATTGAAGCGTTATTACTGGCACATTCATTTAGAAAACATACATACATTTGACAGAAAATGCAAGATGTGCAAGTGGAACAATACAAAACTGTTTTAACTAGCTGTTAGTTGCATACCAATGTGTGGATAAGCAACCCTACATATCACAATGTTGCTTTGAAATTGAGTGTATTTGTTGCTTACCTATCGTCACAAGATAGGCACACTCTTAAGTGTGGTAACATTGCATTGTTTTACACTGCACATTTGTATTCTGTGGTGTTGACCTAACATGTATTGTACATGTGACATTTCAT
Organism: Dermacentor albipictus; assembly: GCF_038994185.2. NCBI lineage: Eukaryota > Metazoa > Arthropoda > Arachnida > Ixodida > Ixodidae > Dermacentor > Dermacentor albipictus. Next base: position 2,310,572 of record NW_027225576.1, on the reverse strand, counting down.
TGATGTTTGCCTGCTTGCAGCATTTTCCTGGGTCTTGCACTGACCATGCAGTCCTGCTTGTATATGCACTCTGTGAACTTTTCCCGGGTCAAGCATTCTGTTGTCAGTCGCCCCTGAGATTGTGTCTCATTTCAAATGTTCTCAAAAAATTTTGCTCTGCTCGCAAATGCATCAAGATGCCATGCATATCGCTGAACATCTGCACCCAAGCATGCTTTTCATTCATCTATAACGGCCGCTATGACTGTGCTGTAACCACACATCTGGCAATATCTGAATCTCATGTGAGAGTCCATAAGGTCAAGCAGCCATTGTCGATTCCTTTGTAGCACTTAATGTTTTTATTATGTTATTTGTGACGTCACATGTGTCCGTAGCAGCACACAGCACATGTAAAAGATTTATGCCAATTATGATGACAGAAATCAGCATGGAGCGACATATGATTGCATCAGACAGTTTTACAAACATGGCGTTGACAAGAACTGAAAAAAAAACCGGCAATGCTACATAACAACAGAGACGGACGACCAGCACATGACAATGCGAGGTACAGCTGTAGTTTTTATGAAACGAGACACCCGAGCGCGTTGCTAGTAAGGCAAATGAATAGCACCAACAATATCAGTACAAGTAAACATGTCAGTTGCAAAGCAGTGACGGGACAATTAGTAACATATGTGAGTAAGTACAAACCGCGCACTGTTAATGAATAAGTCCATTACAACTCATCACTGTTACCTGTAGAAATGGGAGGAAATTACACGACATCTGACTATCAATGCAATACATGCTTGCAGGTTTCGCACAGAACTTGGCTAGCACAGGAACATGCATTCCATTTTAATTGTGGATCGAGAGCTATAGTGCAGTAGCAGAAATAGTTGCACCAAAACCTACAGGTGAAAGGTGAATAGTACAGAGCAGCGAAACGAAGCTACGAAAGCTTTGTTTCGCAGAACAGGCTTGCATATGTCCTGGGTCGTGAGGTTGACATTACATAGAGTGCATTGTTCACTTGTCTATGTATTTAACAATCAGACATGTTGCAGTGCCTACCCAACAGTACCCCCTCAGAAAACAACACGTTGGTACGTCCTTGCAGTGATGCAAGCAGTACCGAGATTGAGAGTGCACACATGCAAGTAGGAGTCACAGTAGGCAAGCACTAGCAAGTTGACGTGATGTGCTGCCATTGCAACACTTCACCCAAATGCGGATGCAAACATCATTCGGCAACGTCACCATGGCGAAACAGCACTGGATGAAATCTATACAAGAGCAAAGTTGCGCTCGACCTACCATTAGGCATGCAGGCCATTTCTGCAGTATGTGAAACCAGCTGTTGTTCTGCTGACCCAGAGGCACAGGCCAGACTTCCATGCCTGTCAAGTCACACCTGCACCACGCCAGATGATCAATCGCCGAGACCCTATGCAAACGCTGCATTAGCCTGTCCGGGCCGGGCCGTAATAGACAAATTAGTCACATGCGAATTGCCACCTGTGCAAAAAGCACAGTTTTGTGCCGGTGAAGGCTAGCCATGTTCACTTACAATACATGGTTCAACTGACAACCCCACTAATGGTTCATTAGATTGTCTACACGTTTTGCATGCCTGGCTTTTACCCAACCATACTCTTGTGTTCCCAGTGCAATTGCATCCAGTGCTGCTGCATGCTGGTAGAGTGAAAGTAGTAGCCTCGTTCTGTCCATTACATTTTCGCAAGATTTAATGACAGCAGGTCAGAACGTGGCAGCACATTTGTTAGGCGGATGTGTACGAAAGAGCCCAAGTTTGGATGAATGTGTCGGTGCTTGTGGCACTGCATGTGCATGTGTTTTCCCGTCGAAGACGACTGCATGTTCAGCAAAACTCTGCCTTTCACAGTAACATGTGTAGAAGCATTGCTGATGAAAGATTTTTATTGCAGCAAACTGCTGAGCTGCGGGTGCTCAACAACCAGGTCGGCAGGCTGGCCGACGCCATGGAGCGGCAGGCCGACGCCCTGGAGCGGCAACTGAGGCCAATATCGGAGTTGGCCACAGTCCTGGCCTCATTTATAACAAATTACACACCACAAGTTTAGTGTTTATATCTAACGAATGTGTATGTATTAAAAGTTCTTAAAAATACCAACATATGTTTCAAGGTTTACTAGTAATGTAGTGTGGCAATGTCACAGGTGAAACTGCCCCAAATTATTTTTCAGCAATTCTTGGAGCAAGTAACATTGCGTGTTAGAGCAGTCTGGAGCAGACATAATTGTATTTTGGATCAATTTGGGGCACAAAATATTCATTTTGATGCAATTTGGGGCAGGCCAATGTCAATTTTGGTGGAATAATGGAATTTACAGGGCACTTCGAAAGCACATAGGTACATTAAAGACCAACACGAAAACAACATTACAGTATGTAAAGAGGCAGCATTGTGCATGTTTTTCTGCATAAAGGCAAGAGCATTTGTGGCACTATGATCTAACTGCACATTCCCGTGCCATAGCTGATAACTGCAATGTTATTAAATCATGTGGCGCAATCAACGCGGTCACACAGCTTCTAGTTCACGATATGTCACTGCAGACGCAGAGAGCCGTGACCAACTCCGGGCTGGTGAAACTTCTAGCTATTCCAATCTGTTTTTACCGCAATAGCAATTATATGGACACTGTAGGCGCATTTCCGCCGTCGCTGTAGCCATGATGTTCCAGATTAATTCCAGGGGCGATAACGACGTTGCCGTGTACTGTATGCTGTAAAGTATGTGCGAGTGAAAGCGTGTGAGGATGGGTCGACGATACCATTTGACGAACTCAACATTTAATGAAGTACATTCTAATTACAACCTCCCAAGTGTACGTACATGCGCCGGCCACTAGCAGGAAGCGCTGAAAAGTCTGCTGTTGTGAGCGAAAAAATTCATGTGGGAGGCTCGTTGGCTAGGTGTGCAGCATGTGAACAGCTGTTCCCCCCCCCTTTTTTATATAGAATTCCCTCCATGTTCATGGCACAATCCTCTCAACATTTTTGTTTTTGGCGCAGTATGGGACAGGAATTCGCCTTTCTGTCAAGATGGTGCAATTGACAAAGGAGTTCCAGCTTTGCAATAATGTTGTGAGGTACCATGCACTTCCAGTGCTTTTCAAGTATGGATAGGCACCGCACATCTTTGTTGTGCCATTGGAGTATAGAAAAAAGCCAATTTTAAACTAATTCTTGCACCCTCACTGCCAACACAACATCACGTATACTTCGTGTAGCTTACACAAATGCATGCCAAAGCTATGAATTACATGGAGTAGTAGTTTACGTCCGAGCCGCTAACTGATGTCACCATTTCTTCCTACGCTCATGCTGAAAGGAAATACTAATAAAGTGTTACGCACGCACACTTCTTTGCAGTACAAACGAGCATAACTTGTCGGTTTAAGTAAACCGCTCCTCGATGATGGGACACAAATGTGTGTCCGCCTCAGACAGAGGAAAAATCTCGTCATGTTAACGACTTCCAGCATAAATAAATCTCGATGTGTGTCACAATGTAACACACGTAGGAAACACTATGGAAGTATTCAACAACAAACTAAAGGGAACATGATGAATATGGCCAATCATTCAAAGAGGTCAAATTCTATTAAAAGAATTGTCGCACGACACCATTTGAGCAAGCACAGTAACAGCACAGTCCACATAGCATGTCTTCCAGTGCATGCAGAACAACAAACTGTTGCCACAAAAGTTTGAGTGCGTTCCTTAACAGCTTATGCTATCGAAACCTAAGCTGCATGTTAAATAATTCACATGGACATAAAGGCGGTGGAAACTACGGCTTGGCAGTTGAACTGCATGCATTTTTGGTTTCGGTCATGAGTGAACATGACCTCGTAGGGGCACATGGAAATACCCGGTAATAAGAAGCTTGTCTTTGTCAGCCATGCAACAAAAATCGGACTTTCTCAGTCACAGCAATACAGGCGACACATTGAGATACACATGATAATGCAACATAGATCGTAACGTATCATTTAACCAAATAAGGTGACCAGCGAATTTTGAAACGCACCTAAAAACAAAAAACTTCGTATGATGAGCCCCACACTCCTTTTAACACAATGCTTAGTTTCCGTTGTAAATTTATTTTCAAAGTTGTGCAACACAATAGAAGGGAATTAAATTTAAATTTTGTCAGCCACTCAAACGAGGAACAATTGCGCAAGTTGCACTTTTTAACATGAACCGCATAGTTCGAGTTCGCAAAGGTGTTGCAAATATGCTGCCAATTTAATATTGTACATCATAAAGCGTACTTAAAGGGACACTAAAGCGAAACAATAAATCACTTTAGAGTAATGCAGCATTGTTTGAGAACCCAGCAGGCAGTCATTTCAAAAAAATAGTTTGATTATTAGATGAGAAAATGAAGGTCCAAGTTTCAGTATTTGAATTTCGCGCCAGAACCCCTGCTCCGGTACGTCAGCGTGACGTCAGGGATTCCAAAGTATGTTTTCGCATTTGGGCCACGTTGGCTGAATAAAGGTTCCCGAAACTTGCCATGTTTAATATTTGGTTCCTTTAGAACACAATGTAGTCAATCTGTACCGCTATATACAATTACCAGGCCCTAGAACATGCCATCAAAATCCATGACGTCACAGCCCCCAGGTGCGGGAACTTAAGTAGGCGTCGCCACCCGCATTTCGTTCTTGCGCTTTTTCTGGCTTGCCAAACGTCTCATCGTTGTAAGAGTGGTGTTTTTGGTGTTGCAGAACGGTAATTTACTGATGCAGAAGAAATCGTTTTTCACTTTAGTGTCCCTTTAATGTGCAGCAATGGTACGTAAGCTGTACCACGTTTGAAGGTCATTGTTGGGTGTCATTCACATTCAGGTACATATAATCGTGTTATGTTACACGTTTCACGTCGTGGCGACCTTCTTTCATTAAGCTTTCCGAAATTACCTGTTAGCGGATTTGTAGTAAAATTTGCCCCTATGTTACGCACAGGTGCCATTTTTCTTGTAACACCGCAATTTATATTTCTTCTTAAGGTTCAACACATTTCAATGCGATTGCTGTGATGGTGATGTTACGCAAGCGACTTGTACAGTTTGGATACACTTTAAATGGAACTTCTGGTGTTTGTGTACATTAGGATGTTTTAATATCCAAATGCCGCTGACATTACTGTTACCAGTGGAATGGCATAATTGGCTTAGAAGCTCATCCGTAATTTCAAATTGCGAATAAACCTTCGATTGCTCAGACAGAGTCAGCACTGCAGGATCGATATTTTTTGAGCCCACTGTGCAAGGCAGCTGACATGCCCAAACACAACACCGTGTGCTGCAGGTAGACAAAGAAAGCATCGGTTGCGACGTATCTCAAAATGATGATTGCTGGCCATCGACTCGTGCGAAAGGGTCCTAGCTTCGTCGTTTGTGGTCTAAGTGGTCGTGTAGTGTACGACATCACAAACACGGGACGCCAAGTGCAGAGTTATACATGCGTGGGCATGGCCCGGGAGCATGCAACCAATATTTGAGGTTCGTGATAAGGAAAACTAATTCATGTTTAGTCACATCGTTTGGCATGAACAATTAAAGTGCAAAAGGGAATGTATACTCAACATTTCTATTTCAAGGTCAGTAGACATAGAAAAATTTCCCAAGTTGCCCTTTCAGTGACCATTTTCAATTGGCTGTGAGAATGACCTCCCTATTAGATATATGGTGGAGGCTACAAAATGCTACAACTATTTAAAGAAATGGTAGTACGCAGCACTTTCACATGTTTAGAAACTTCTGCAACATTGCAGGTTAGGAAAGTATTACACATTCACCTCGAAGTGACGCTTTTGTGTTATAAGAAGCAATCACGTGAGATTACATCCATAAAAAAATACTGCTCCTCCACATACGGTGAAGGTATGAGTCCCACTTTCATTGAGCAAAAATTGTTCTTGCAGTCTCCATGCATTACAATTGCTTCACGCAAACTTTTCGTGTATGTGTTTGAAGAAAGCTGTTGCTCCTCGAAAATTAGCAATTGCACACTACATGGCTCATACGAACACTTGCAATAGACCTCCTTGCTCTACAGTGGTGCAACAGAGTTGATACCAAGTTGAGAAGATTCTGCCAAGGGAAATGCGAGGCTGGACCCACTACCACGTCACTGCTATGATACTAACGGAATTTCACAAGGCCGACAGTACAGCAACAATTGAACAACAGTTCTGGATGACGCATTATTGACAACAAAGAAACCACATGATGCACACGATGGTGTGTTGATGACGGCGTTACGACCACTGCACGTCAACCATGAAATGTTGAAGCTGTGTAGGAAATATGATGACAATGGCCTAACACACACACAGCGAGATGACATGATGCTGGAATTCATGAACCTGGTATGCTGACAAAAACAGGATGACAATGGTGTCATCATGAGATCAAAGCCAATGATGGAGATGGTATTGTGCGATTCTGACTCAGAGATGCGGGCACAATGAATGCAACGGCATGACTGATGTAGGGTAGCAAAGTGGACTCAGTCTGGTTAAATTCCCTGCCTTTCCTTCTTCCCTTTGTCTCTCTCTGTCTTATTGAATAATAACAGCTGATTTCACGGTATGACGACAACGGCATAGGCAGCAGCACGATATGCAATGGAAAGGCGGTGAGAGTGATACTGAAAATGACACAAATACGATGAAGTGACAAGAAAGAAATCACAACAGCATTAGGGGGATGAAGTAATGGCAACATCGCAACTGCATGCTATAATGCCATTACGCTATGATGCTGGGATGTTGCAATGATGTGCAACCATTCTTACTGCTCTTCTTTTCTCACTGTTCATGCAAGATGCACGGTGCATTACATTCATGACTCTCAACAGAAAGCGAGAACACCACAGCTACACATACCCACACTGCACGACATACAGCCACACAGGTGTCGCGTCTCGGAGGCAGTAAACTGCTAGCTTCAGCCCAAAACACAGCACACAAGCAAAACTGCGAGTACGTGTACCCACACTGCACGACACACAGCCACACAGGTGTCGCGTGTCGGAGGCAGTAAACTGCCAGCTTCAGCCCAAAACACAGCACACAAGCAAAACTGCGAGTACGTGTACCCACACTGCACGACACACAGGTGTCGCGTCTCGGAAGCAGTAAACTGCTAGCTTCAGCCCAAAACACAGCACACAAGCTAAACTGCGAGTACGTGTACCCACACTGCACAACACACAGCCACACAGGTGTCGCGTCTCAGAGGCAGTAAACTGCTAGCTTCAGCCCAAAACACAGTACACAAGCAAAACTGCGAGTACGTGTACCCACACTGCACGACACACAGCCACACAGGTGTCGCGTCTCGGAGGCAGTAAACTGCTAGCTTCAGCCCAAAACACAGCACACAAGCAAAACTGCGAGTACGTGTACCCACACTGCACGACACACAGCCACACAGGTGTCGCGTCGCAGAGGCAGTAAACTGCTAGCTTCATCCCAAAACACAGTACACAAGCAAAACTGCGAGTACGTGTACCCACACTGCACGACACACAGCCACACAGCTGTCGCGTCTCGGAGGCAGTAAACTGCTAGCTTCAGCCCAAAACACAGCACACAAGCAAAACTGCGAGTACGTGTACCCACACTGCACGACACACAGCCACACAGGTGTCGCGTCTCGGAGGCAGTAAACTGCTAGCTTCAGCCCAAAACACAGCACACAAGCTAAACTGCGAGTACGTGTACCCACACTGCACGACACACAGGTGTTGCGTCTCAGAGGCAGTAAACTGCTTGCTGCAGCCCAAACACAGCGAAGGAGAAAAATTGGGAGTAACTGTAGTCCCACCACACGGAGCACAGTGACGCACATGTGGCGCCGTGCCGGAAGCAAGCTCATTGTGCATAACTTTCTAGCTGTCCAGTGCGTGACGTTGCGCTCGACGGCGAGCTCGCTGAATGTGCAGCAAATGTGCATTGCGGCTGATGCCATACAGTGCACTTTGCCTGTCCCGTGTGGCCTTTCCCCTTGCGTACAGCGTTCTGCCGCCACGGGTCGGACCGCCGTCATCACTTGGCAAGGCGTCGTCCTGGTCGTCGTCGTCATCCTCACCGGCAATGTTGCTGTCGTCGTCAAGAAGCGGCTCGCTGGCGTCGAGACATAAGTTATGCAGCGCTGCACAAGCCGCGACAATCTTTTCCGCTACAGCGGGGCAGTACTGCAGCGCACGATAACGCTGCAAGCAGCGGAACCGACTCTTCATAAAGCCGATGCAGCGCTCCACCACATCGACCCGTGAGCTTGATTAAAACGGCCCTCCGGAGACGATAGCGCGGGATGTCCCGGAACCGGCGTGATGAGCCATGGCTCCAGTGGGTATGCACTGTCGCCTGCAGAATAAATGTAGCGCAGGAATTGCGCCGAATTCATTATAGACATTGGCTGTGGTTCACAAGCGCGTTTATATGCATTTCTGTACTCACCAAGGAGAAACTCTCCTCTGTGGACGATTTCGGTGTCGGCGAAAATGCTCCGAAGGGCTGAGCCACGCCATACGTATGCGTCGTGACACGAGCCGCCGAAGCGAGGGTCGATGGCCAGCACTCGCATGTTCGAGTCGCACACCTGTGAATTGCAGTATATCAGTAAATTAAGTTGTTGTCGCGAGTTGGGATTTTGTATATATCATGAGTACATTAGGTAGAGCGTGCTTACCACCATGGAGTTCAGCGCGTAGTATCCCTTCCGACACCAGTACGTCTGCTTCTCGGCTGGGGGCAGGTCCGGGCCGGCTATAGCGATGTAGGTGCCGTCCACGCATCCCACGACGTCAGAGATGTTGCCGCTCCGCAAGAAACCTTGCTTGACGAGCGCTATCTCCGATCTCGTACGCGGAAACGACATCCAGCGCTGTTCGGTGCCGACACGGACGATTGCTTCCGATACCGCGCGAACGCAGCGGCTGACAGACGGCTGGGACAGCGATACGGTAGCTTCGCTACCGACAGCCGTTTGGAAGCCACCGGTAGCATAAAACCGAAGGGCGCAAATCACCTGATCTTGAACGGTGAGCCCTTCTCTCTCGCGCGCCAGGTCGTCCGATAACTGCTCGCACAGCCACATCGCCGTCGTTTTCGAAAGGCGAAAGTGCCTCCGAAAAGACTCGTCGGACATGGCGAACGGGTCCCGTTGTTCTCGAAGTCGCCTCTCTCCTCCGTGATCAAAAAGCAAAAAAAGCAGGCTCGCATCCATCGTTGTGCTGCGGTCTACTCCAAACAAAGGAATCGCAGAAAGATCCGTTGATGCGCGGTGACTGTTTGAATCACGTGAACGCGCCGAAGCATGTTCAGTTATCACGCAAAACGTGAAGAGTAAGTGCAACACCACTGACGTCAGTCTGACGTTTCAGAGAGGAACCGGAAGCTAGGAGCACCGGTCGGCATCGTCATTCGTAGACCTACAGCCAATCAGCGGCGGCCGAAGTGGACAGTCCACTAGGTGGACTCTTGCAGAATAGCCCCCCGGGACTGCTCACGATTGGAAAAAAGTTGTTTTTACAGACGCCTGCTTTTTCTACAGTTACGGGCGCTGCTCGCGTCTCACCATCTTCTGTCGCACATCCTCTTCATCAATGTCGATTCGGCAACACGTCGAGACAAGCCTCGGAAAGGTGCGTTGCTTTCTGGCCGTTTTACGGCCGCTTTTACGCGCCAGCGGGCGGCCTTGCTAAGCCTAATGCATGGCCACGACTGCGTTGATGACCGAGCCCGGGTCATCGAAGCTACCTCCATCTGATGACCATGAACAACGCCAGGGACAATCAGCTTTGATGCCGCCTACCCAAGACTGGGGCCAGGAAGCGGCTACGCCACGTCCCGAAGGCGTTCCGGAAGCGTCTACCACAGAACGCTCTCTTGGACGCATGAAGAACGCTGTGGGCATGCTACCGCTGACCAACAACATAGACGCGAACTCCAAAGACGAAAGAACAATAGGGAACAGAACGAACGCAGCCGCAGCTGCCACCGTCGTGATAGAGACCGCTCTACAAGTCTGTCAACGATTGCCAGTGCGGCATAGAGTTGCCTACAAATATTACTAGAGGGAACTCTGGCGCTGCAGTCGTTGTCCTACCATGGGAATGATGGGAAGTACATGGAGAGTCTGATCTTCGTGCTTGTGGATTCAGACGTCCTTGTGGCTTTGTATATTACGCTACATAAATCTTATTGTCTTATATTTCAGCGCAATCTATGTTCTACGAAGTGCATAAGACGCCAAGAACGCGTAAAATTGCTATTAATTGCAACGATTGAGCTTGTCCAGGTGGCCAAATCGAAACGCGCCAAGTGTCTCAAGGCACTGACATGCCTGCGATAAATGCATAAGGGCGTTTCATTCGCTTGTCAATACATGCGTCCGTGGCTTAATGGTTTCAATATCAGGCTTCTGTGCTAGAGTCCCTGTGTTCGAATCCTGCCGTCGGGCAATTTTATTGATATTTATTTCATTATTTGTTGCGCAATATACTGTTGAAAATGACGCGTTTACGAAGTCACAAAGCCGTTTGAAGCCAAAAGGACGAAGTTTAGGCAAATCCATGTACTTCCCATAATTCCCATGCTGGGACAACCGCTCCCATTGCAGCTCCCGTAGACGCTAGCGCCAGAGTTCCCTCTAGTAATTTGCAGGAAACTCTATGCAGTGCGGCATCGAAACGAACGCGGCACGACTCTTTCACGTCATCGACCTACGAAGACGCGTCCGCCCCTTCCAGTGACGAAGACGACATGCAAACACACGCACCACCGACATCCTCAAGCCTACAGTCTGATGTGACAACGCCACGTCAAGCAGAGACTGCATTGCACGCGTCTCAAGAACTGTTTTCTTACGCAAACTCAACTGAGAAGCTAGAGACAACTCGAGACGCCGGAGCCCTCTCCCAGGACGCGTTTGAAGATTACGGTGACGAAGGAGTGTCGAAAGTGCAACGCCGTAAGCACAACCAAACGCATCCCGAGAAGGAAACACCGCCAGAAACCTTTGTGCTAGTCGTGAAACCACGGGCAAACGTGGCGCTCACGACTGTACCAGGCAAGGACCTCCACCGTAACTTCGTGATGGCCACACCCGCTGCCGTCAACACCAAGCCTTTGACGTACACGTTGCAACCAGCATCTAATACCATAAGATTGCTCGTTCACGACAAGAGGTAAGCAGACGGGCTTCTCAAGCTTTCACACCTAAACGTGAACCACGGACAGATACCAGTACAAGTGTATCAGGTACCCGGACGAGACATGTGCCGAGGTGTTATATACAGCATACACTGCAATGAAACAAAGGCTGAACTCCGGGCAGCCTTGACCTGTGAGCACCGACGTATCCTTGACGCCCGCCCAATGGGAAAGCGTGGGGCATGTCTACTGACTTTTGAAGGACGCCACCCCCCTTAACAGAGTCGTGTATTACGGCCGCATCACCCGAGTTTCAATTTACGAACCTAAAAGCATCGTGTGTAATCGTTGTCATCGCTTTGGTCACAAAAAGGATGTCTGCCCGCACAAAGCGGTATGTCCTACATGCGGCAAGACACACGAAGGTAGCACTACTGGCAATGAATGCAAACAGACGACGCCCAGATGCCGCAACTGTGAAGAAGGTCACATGGCGACTGAGCCGAAGTGTCCAGCTAAACTGAAGCCCGACGCAAAAATTGCTAAGAAACTCCGCTCAAGGCCCCGCTCTCGTCGTAGAAGGCACGGCGCACACCCACCGAGAAGCCGCACTAGAACTGTTCAGTGCAATGACATCAAATTGACGCAGCAGCTACTTGAACGCGAAAACATCTCAACGCAGCCACGTACCATAAAGGAAGCAGTGAAAGAGATTGTTTCAAAGAACTGCGCACAGCCAACAACGGGAGGAAACGGCTGCAGCCTCAACTACGCAGCAACTCTTTACCTTATACCACACCTATGCTACCTTCACCATCGCAGCTGGTTGATACATCGAAGGACAGTGTAGAAGCTGAGATTGCAGAACTCGCACGACAGAACGTTGAACTGCGGCGGAAACTAGAAGAGAACGAAAAAAGGCATGCAGCACTGCTCGAACGTGTTCGTGCCAAGCGACAGCAGCAGCCAAGCAATGCGCAGGAGCTCACTAAAATGCAAGAAATAACCTCTACTACCACACAGCAGACAGACATGGCTCTGCTGGTACAACTTTTGCATCCTCTCCTACAAGCGCAGGAGAAGCACTTCCAACGACAATATGGCTTGCTCCAACAGCTCTTCGCCTCGCGTCAATAGCCACCCGGCTTCGCGTACAGTCCTCGACAGTCCCACTCCACACGTTTTACAGTGGAACTGCCGAGGGCTCGGCACTTGTGCGACAGAACTGAACCTCTTGTTTGACTGTGTCGGACGTCCCTGGTGCTTTTACGTCAAGAAACTAATGGCACAGATCGGACACTACGACAGTTCAATGGTTATTATCAACCGTCAATAGAGCATAGAAACAGGAAACGACACCGAAACCCGCAGCACAATGGTATCGCCAGTGCAGCCGAAGAGTTTGTAATACGGGGACAAGCGGCTGTCTTTGTCCGCACAGACATTCCGCAAACGCAGATTGACACTTCTCAGCACTCGACTGCCGTGCACGAGGTGGTGGCTGTCCGTTGCACGATTGCAAAGCGAAGTGCAGTGCTAGTATCGGTATACATGCGCCCTGAAGTTAGCTCCCGTACACGCGGTTCATTCACGTGGATTCGCGCTTTGCGGAGACGTTACCCAAACGACGACTTCCTGATAGGCGGCGATTTCAACGCCACGCATCCGCAGTGGGGCTATCACTATCACACGCCCCGCGGAATGGCACTCGCAGATGCCACGGAGTCAGCTGACTTAGTGCTCGCAAATGACACCAACTACCTCACCCACGCCGCCCTGCATAGTGGACAACGTAACGCGACCCCAGACCTGACGTTATCCACACCAGCCTACGTGAAAGACTGGCGATGCGATCCGGACGCCTGGGGCAGCGACCACTATCCACTGTGGATTACTTTGAACCTGGGACGAAAGCGTGCGGCCGGGCGCACTGTGCGCAGGATCAGATGGGATGCCTACAGAAGAGCATTTGCGGAGCAACCCAAGACTTCATCCGTACGGGAGCGGGCGTCACGCGCCCTGCGCAAGGCCACTACTGAGACTGAGGTGAGAGCTGATGCTCCGGCGCCGGACATAGATATGCTGAACCTTTGGGATGCGCGCAAGCGAGCACAGTTGACATACGAAGCCAATGGCCGACGACATCGCGACCATGTGCGACTTCGACGTCGCACTGCCATCGCTAAAAGACACGCCAAGCGCCTGTACCGGGAACGTTGGAGCCAGCACTGCTCATCATTCAACGAAAGAACTGGCCTCCACAAGGTATGGCACACGTTCAAGGCTATGACAGGTCAGCGTAAAACACGCAGCGCTATTTCAAACGTCTTGCTCAAAACTAGCCAGTCAGTCAGCCAACTCCAAGATGATGCCGCGAACACATTTTTTCCCCAACCGTCGACATTTACCGGAAAACGCCGCCAGTGACCGATGAGGGCATCCAGGCCCCATTGTCACTCTTCGAGCTTGAACAGGCACTTTCTTCCATCAACGCACGCAGCGCGCCAGGCTATGGCGGCGTGACGTGGGCGGCTCTGAGGAATCTGGAAGAATACGCCAAAAAGCAACTTCTCGAGGAGATTAACGAAGTGTGGATCAACGGCGAATTCCCGGCAGGATGGAAGCATTCGATAGTCACACCCATACCGAAACCAAACAAACAGCCAGATGTACTGTCGAACATGCGCCCTGTATCTGTCACACTTACTACGTGTAAGCTGGCGGAGCGAATGACCTTGACACGCATATCTGACTTTCTAGAAACAGAGGGTCGCTTTCATCCAGCACAGACAGGGTTTAGACCAAACCTTGGCACTCATGACAGCCTCCTACTTGTGAGGGAGGGTGTACTGCGTCGAAAGACAGTCGGTCGCGCAAAGCGACACCCGAGCGTCCTGGTGGCGGTAGACCTCCGTAAAGCTTTTGAAACTATGACGCATGAGGCAATCATCGAGGCACCTGAGAGGCACGGAAACACTGGCCACCCCCTCAACTTTGTGCGTTCCTTCCTTCAAGAACGCACTTTTTCCATACGGGTAGACAGAGACGTCGGGAAGTTTTACCCAAACATAGTGGGAGTGCCACAAGGCTCCATACTATCACCCCTTCTTTTTGATTCGACTATGATAGGCCTGGCTGAGCGACTGGAGGCTATTTCCGAACTGGACTTCACAATTAACGCAGATGACATCACGTTATGGACTGCATCACGACAAATTGATGAGCAGCAGGAGACCCTGCAGGCGGAACTTGACGTTATTGAAAACGCCGCCACTACCTGCCGCAAACTGGCATGCGGCCATCTCCAGAGAAGACAACCTATGTGGTGATCCGAGATTCAATGCAGGACGAAGCATCCCTCACGTTCACTCTCGCAGGCAAAACGCTGCAGCGAGCGGAAAAATCAGTGCGTGTTCTCGGGATACCTATTGACCGCACAGGCACAGCGGATGCGTGGCTCGCAGACCTTCGTCAGACATGGCACAACACTCTGCACCTCATAAAACGAATCTGTTTCCTCATGGCCGGTGCTGGTACCGACGTATGCCGAAAGCTTGTTAGTGCTTTGCTGACATCCCGAGCGATATACGGAGCGCGCTGTTATGACCTGCTTGCTCGGCACTGGACACAGCTAGAGGTACTACACAGATCAGCTCTCCGTGTTATCACAGGGCTCCCGAAACACACACGTGTCGAGGAGCTAGATGGCTGTGCGAAGTTGCCTACCCTCCGTGCAAGCATCGAAGGCAGGACACGAGGAACGCCTGAAGCACACCAGACAAGGCAGGACTGTACTGACCTACATGGGAAAGGATATATCAACTTTGCCACAACTGCCATCCCACATCTCACCGTGGGAGGACATTGCTGTCGTCGACACCACACCAACGCCCCAAAATATGGGCGCCCAACATGCGCACCGCGGGGCAGCATTCGCTGCGCTTCATGTGCAGACATTGGCAGACGCACCGCCAAGCCATGAACAAGTGTACACTGACACAGCTTTCCACCCACGCACCAGCGAAGGAGCAGTCGCCTACCACGTAGTGGGTTCCTGTGAGACACATTGTACCTTTACAACTGCTGATGCTGACGAGCCAACGGAACTTGAACTCCGCGCAATAGTCTGGGCATTAGATAGAGTTTCAAGCACCACGCAAGCAAAACACAACGATATATACGCCGACTCTCAGCATGCGCTGAATGCCTGCAAGTCGCGCCACACAGCATCATCGGAAGTACTCCTCGTCAAGCAGGCCTTCAGGCGTGCGGAGGCCCACGGGGTCACTCCAATACTTCATTGGATCCCTCGTCACCAGCGCATCGAGGGAAATGAGAGAGCCGATGAGCCGGCGCACGCCCTTCTTTCCAACCGCGTCGTCTCCCGGGATCCTTCAGAAACTCTCACAAGAAGCACAAGCAGCACGACAAATGGAGCCCCGTATGAACCAGACAGATCTCTGAGAGCAGCAGCCAACCGACGCAAGAGGGCACTCCGTGCGAGTGTGCCCTCAGACCCTGACCCACTTCCAGCGGGTCTTCCCAGGTCGGGGCAGGTTCTGCTGCATAGGCTTCGTTCCGGCTTCGTCCTCACACCGGATGTGCTGGAGCGGTGGCGACAGTACCGGCCACGCCGGGAAAGACGCCCTCTATCTCCGTCTCCCAACTCCCTTCCATCGCAGGAAGCCGGCCATTCCACAGCCTCCGCGGACCAAGAAGCGCTCCAGACGCCACACAGGTGCCCTGACTGCGACATGGCCACGCGGCCATCCGCAGCCCATCTGTTTTGGGAGTGCCAGCGACACACTCAGCAGCGGGACCATCACCTGAGGGCGGTGCGAGTGTCGTCCTACGAGGAGTGGATTAGACCGGCAACTGGCTCGATGGATTCCGACAGGGTCATTCTGGACTCGCTCTTGGCTTTCGCCAGGGACGCGCAGCTTCTAGGACGGCTCTGAATACACCTCCGCCCTCCTCTTCCTATTCCACACTATAAGGCGTTCGCGCCATCCCTTAATAAATACATGTTGTCATCATCACAGATGAGTGCAGATTCCCAACCAAATGGGACCAAGAGGCTCGTGTTTGGCGACCCATAAACACCCGGTGAGTTTTTCAACTCTAATGGACTTCGTGAAGAATCTGTCACATTTTGTGCCATTTGCCAAATATCTTTTCTTTGTTTTTTGACTTGGAGTTCCTTTTCTATTGCTAGAAGAACTAGGTTTGGTGTGTTTGCGGACAAGACCACTGCCTGATATGATGACATGTTCTCTCTCGCATATAAAGAACGTGAACAAAATTTTATCCGTCATAACATAGTTTTACTACGCATAGTAAGGGATCTGCGTAATGGGCACGACCAACCTCTTCTTGGTACGAAAGCCTACACTGAAATGAGTGAGCGAAAAAACCTTTATTGTGCAAAAGAGAAGGGTTCCCCCCGCCTAAGCGCCAAGGCCAACGTGTAATATTTTTGCGCAGCATTTATGAAAGCGATGTTGACAACGCATTTTTTTTTCTTTTCTAGGTTCCGACCCCGCGTCGTGCAAAGAGTTGCGGCCAGTGGCCGGACCGTCGTTAGCGTGTGGGGCGTAGTTAAGAAGGAAGGCCTCGGCCCCCTCTTACGGATTCAAGGAAAATTCAGGGCTGAGAGGTACTGCGACATTTTGAAAGACGTACCTTTGCCCAACCTCGCACGTAGCCCGTTTCGCGACGAAGACTACGTTTTTCAGCATGACCGCTCGCCTGTGCATACTGCCAAGATAGTGGAAGCGCTACTACAGCAACACGGCGTGGCTGTCCTCCCCTGGCCACCTCAGTCACCCGACCTTAACGTGATTGAAAACATTCGGGGAATGATGAAGGTTGCTCTCGCACGCCAGCGTCTACACGGACTGTCTGCAGACGGCTTGTGGACTGCAGTGGAGTCCGAATGGGAGCGGCTGAAGCGAGACAAAACATTGACCGAGGCGTTGTACCGATCACTGCCCGCACGTATGAGCGCAGTCATCGAATCTGAAGGCAACGTTACACGCTACTAAGTGGATGAAGAGCTCGTTAAGTCGCCTTATTTGTTGTGAATTAATTAGAGGAAGGTCCCTCACAACCGCGATTTGCGAAGTAGTGTTATCTTATACTTAAAACGCATTGCAATATTCTCGATACACGCACGTCACTTTCGAAGGCCTCTCGTTTTCGAAATTACTACCCCTGTTTAAGGCGGAAAAATAGAAAAATATTTCTTGCACACAGTCGTGATTAAAGTAAAATCTCCGTAATTCGAAATCTAAGGGAGTGGGAAAAACGTCCGAATTATCCGAATGTAGGAATATCGAAAGGTTCCGAAAAATTGCCGAAAACTGTTCGCGTGAAAGATAAATATATTTCGTGAAAAACTGCGCAATGGCAATTTCCTCCGAGGACAAAAACAGCGCGACAATGACAATTTTAGTAATTTCTTCGAATTCTTCAATTTCTGCACACTATCCACAGTGTCGGAAGCAGAACTGATCCATCGTGGTAAAGGTTTCTGCGGCTACTTTCAGTATATGGTAGGTGCTCGAGCAGGAGCTTTCTTGCGAGTGGTTTCGCACTGGAGGCAGCTTTACCGCTCAAACGGCGAAGAGCATGTAGAAAGCCTGGAGTTTCAACTCGTCGGAACTGAAATGCAGCGCTGACCGAAGGAAGGGAAGCGCGCATTGGCTGTGAAGGCACAAGAAGCCTTCAAAAAACTTGATGAAGAAGGATCAGTGACCAGGCAATAATTGTTCTAAACGGCTTGCAGCTACACGCTTCGCTTGGTGTCTGATATGCGCGGGCGGTAGATAGATAGATAGATAAACTTTATTAAAATAATAATAAAAAAAACAGCTAATGGTCGGGGCCCTTAGTCCAGGGCTCCGCTGGCTTTTGCCATCTTCTTAGCTCTCTTTATCAGCTTGAGCTGGTCGTCGAGGGCCGAGCTGGACAGCAGTGCCTCCCATTGCTCCCTCGTGGTGTTCGTGTCTGGGTGTTCTATGTTGTGTAGTGCGCACTCCCACGTAATGTGGTATAGGGTTGGTGTGGCCCCACACCATGGGCATTCGTCCCTGTAGGCTGTGGGGTGTATCCTATGTAATATGTGTAAGTTCGTGTAAGTGCCTGTCTGGAGCCTACGCCAGGCAGCGGCATCCTCTGTGTTAAGATTTCGATGGGGTGGTGGATATAGCAGACGACGCCCTCTGTGGTAGTTGACGATTGCTGAATACTCGAGGTCGACAGGGTACAGGTCTTCTGCAGCCGGCGTGTTGAGTGCTCGGTTATGTACAAATCCTCGAGCTGCTCTGTCGGCCTGCAGGTTGCCCGTGATGCCTGTGTGGCCCGGTATCCAGATGATGGTTTGGATGGTGAAGTCTTCAGGGTCCTCCTTGAGTATTCCGGCTAGGACTTGTGCAGCAGGTCTTCCAATTCTTGCCTGTAGGAAGTTGCGGCAGGCCTGCTGGGAATCCGTGAGGATTGTCAGTGGTTGGTTTGCGTGTAGGCCCTCGCGGATGGCTAACGCGATGGCCAGCTCCTCGGCTTCCGTAAACGTGCAGGGGCGGGTCGATGCAGCGGAGGTAACGTGGCCTCGGTAGTCGCATGCCACCGCAACTGCGCCCTTGTTGTTCGTGCCATACATGACAGCGTCCGTAAAACGGGCCGTGGTATTGAATCTGAACACTTTCTCCATGTACTGGGCCCTTGCTCTCCTCCTGCCGGAGTGTAGGTTAGCGTCCATGTTGCGCGGTATCGGGGCAACGTGAAACCTGTCCTGAACGTGACGAGGTATGTAACAGGTTTCTTGGGTTCGTGTTGTTATTTCTGGGAACCCCAAGGTTTGTAGGACCTGCCGGCCCGTGCGAGTCCGCGCAAGTCTCTGTTGTTGCGAGACGTAATGGGCTTCTGCCAGTTCGCTGAGGGTGTTGTGCAACCCTAGCGCCAATAATTTTTCAGTCGATGTACTCATCGGCAGGCGGAGAGCGGTCTTCAAAGGCATCCTTAAAAGTGTGTCGGCCTGCTTCGTCTCGCACTGTGTGAGGTGGTAGTAAGGCAGGCTGTATGTGATTCTGCTCAGCACCAGGCTACTGACCAGTCGCAGGGTGTCGCTTTCCTTCATGCCTCTGTTCTTGGGTGTTACTCGGGAGATCATGCGTGATATCGCCTTGACACTGGTTTTGAGGAGTGTAAGGGTGTGTGTGGCCCGCTGGTTAGATTGCAGCCACATGCCCAGCACCCTCAGCAATGGCTTCTCTGGTATGAGGCCCCCGTTGAGGCGTACCTCGAGTCTTCTTGTTGGGTCTGTGGGGACTGTGTGGTTACCCCGGCCTCGCCAGACTCGTAGGAGCTCAGATTTCTCGGGGGAGCATTGTAGTCCCCGTTGGCTGACGTATTCCTGGATGATATTTGCTGCAGTTTGCAGCCGTTCTTCTTTTTCAGCGAGGGACCCTGTTCTCCAGAGTGTTATATCATCTGCGTAGATTGCGTGCCGAAGACCTGCTACGTCCTGCAGTTTGTTTGCGAGACCGATCATGGCGACGTTGAACAGCGTGGGAGAGATGACAGCACCTTGTGGTGTGCCCTTGTTGGGAGGGTGGTACACTGGAGTCTGAATCTCTCCCATCTTCAGCTCCGCCGTGCGGTGGCTCAGGAAGCTCTGAACATACTTGTACGTTCGCTCGCCGCAGTTGGTGTTGGCCAGCCCTTCTAGGATTCCTTGGTGGCTGACGTTGTCGAAAGCCCCTTTGATGTCGATTGCTAGGAGGACGTGTTCGCCGCTGCGGGAAACGTTACTGAGGACTTCTTCCTTGATTTGGAGTAGGACATCTTGTGTGGACAGGCCTGCGCGGAAACCGAACATGGTGTCCGGCAGGTGTTTGTTATCTTCCAAGTGTTTCTGTAGTCTTGCGTTTATAACTTTTTCGTACACCTTGCCGAGGCAGGACGTGAGCGATATGGGCCTAAGGTTTTCAATTGCCAATTTCTTGCCCGGTTTGGGGATCATGATTATTCGTGCGTGTTTCCACATCGCCGGCACCGTACCTTGTTCCCAGTGTTGGTTGACAAAGGCCGTGAGCGCGGAGATAGACTTGTCGCTCAGGTTTCTGATCAACGAATTCGTGATCTGGTCCGTGCCCGCCGCTGTGTTACGGGTGGTGGCAGCGATGACCGCTCTCATTTCGTTTTCGGTAATAGGTTCGTCCATTAGCGGGTTGGGTTGTCCGGTGTAGGGTGTTCTACATGCTTGTGTGGGAGTGGGATCTCCATAGCACTTGGTCTTGATGGCATCGATGAGGTCTTGTTGGCTACCTGGGTAGGTGTGCAGTAACCGCTCCAGAGCCCTGTGTCCTTCTCCTTTGGTTTTGGTGGGGTCCAGGATGGCTTTGAGGATGTGCCACGTCTTGGCCGTGTCCAGCGTGCCACCGAAGGAGTCACAGAATCTATACCAGTTCGCGGAGGCGAGTTGCATGGCATATTCTTCTGCTTCCGCTGTTATTTGTGCTATGCGCGTCTTCAGTTTCCTGTTATATTTCTGTTTTTTCCAGCGGCGGGTAAGGCCCCGTTTGGCATCCCACAGGTGTAGTAAGTGGGGATCCACCTCTGGGGTCTCTTCCGTTCTGGCGATTTCCTTTGTGTGGCGTTGTTTATGTCGACGGAGGTTGTCGCACCAGTCTTCCAGGTTCGTGATTATGTCGGCGTCTTGTTCTTGGGCTTCCCTGATTTTTCGCCAGTCAGTGATTTTAGCTGTGCCGATCTGCCTGCGTAGGCGTCCAGTCTGTAGTGTTATGTTTAATATGTAGTGATCGCTGCCTAGGTTTTCGAGTGTGTTGAGCCATTCGGCTCGCGTGGTTTGAGTGATGAAGGCGAGGTCGGGAGTGGTATCGCGTGTTACGCTGTTCCCTTCCCTCGTCGGTATGGTCGGGTCTGTGATGAGTGTGAGGTGACACTGTTCAATTAGTGTTTGTAACTGGAGACCTTTCCAATCCTGCCTCTGGTATCCCCACAGCGTGTTCTGAGCGTTGAAGTCGCCTATGATTACCAGGGGACTGTCTTTAGCGAGGCGGAGAGTGTCCCCAAAGAGTTTACCTATGTTTCCCCGCCTTTGGCTGGGGGGGCAATAAATGTTGAGAACAAAGGCGCTCTGTTTATGGTTGCCTTTGTATATTATTTCGAGAAGTACATGTAGTATGTCCACGTCGTCTATGGGTTTGTGTTGTATGGTTGTGATGTTTCTGTCTACTAGTGTGGCTACCTTCCTCTTGTCGTCTTGACTTGTGTGGTATTCTTCGTAGCCATGTAGTGTTGGTTGGGTACCGGGCTCTTGTAGGGCTATGACCCCAGGTGGCTTCGAGGAATGAGCGATAAATTGTGTCAGCAGCCCTTTCTTCCTCCGGTACCCACGGCAGTTCCATTGCCAAATTTCCAAGTTTTCTTTGACTTGCCTGTATGGTCTAGGCATTGTTGGACGTTGTGGTCGGTGATGTTACAATTTGGTTCGGTGCTGCTACAGGTGTGGCCTTGTAAAGGTTCTGTCGTAGCGTCTTACGTAGTTTTATGGAGTGAAGCTGGTTCTTAAGCTTGCTGTCTACAGTGGCTTCCATGTGTTTTATTGCTGCATCTAGCGTTGTATTGCAGTCTGTGTGATTTGTTCCAATTGGGTGCGTGTAGCGTCCATGAAGGCTTGCATCTGGGTGCGGATGTCATCGACATGGGTTTGTAGGTCAAGGATGTCCTTGTGTGGAGCCATCTCTTGTGGTATTTGTGTGAGCTGTAACACTTGTTGTTTGAGTTGTCTGTTTTCTTGTGTGAGTGTTTGTATCTTTGCGCGCATGGCCGCGAGTTCCTGTTCCAAGTTTACAGATGGTGGCGTCTGTGGTTTTTTATACGAAGGGGAGGCTACTGCTGCCCAGCTTACCTCGTGTTCTTTGGTGGTAGCCCTCTTGAGCGAGGCCTCCTTGGTCTTTCGGTGGTGTTGCTGGGGCCCCTTGCCTTTGAGAGCCGTGGTCGCTGGTGCTGCCTGCTGTCCTTGTTTGGGCGTCGACCGGGATCGCCGTCTGGGCGACCGAAAGTGAGACCGGGGGCGAGAGCAGGAGCGGGACCTGGACCTCTGGTTGGAACCGGACCGGGATCCGTGGATGCTCGGAGACTCCGAGTAGTCGAAGTCGGCGTCTTCCCGCTCGGAGCTGAACCATCGCGGGCGAAGGTCAGCCGCCTTGGTCGACTGAGTGACCGGGCGGGGCTGTCGTTGGGTTTTGGGTGTGGTGGTGGAGGCAGGTTTCCATCTGGGTGGAGTGCGCTTGAGCTTATTGTTGCACCCTGTTGCGGCCGTGAGATGGGCCCCTCCGCACAGGGCGCACTTCGGAACACAAGTGTGTCCGGCGTCTGGATTAATGTTGTTGCAAACGTTGCACGCACGAACCGTTGGGTTGGGGCAGACGTCTGGTCGGTGTCCGGTGATTCTGCAGATGGAGCAGAACTGCCTTGTCGGCTGGTAGTCTAGGCAAGGCATCTCCCCTCCATAATAGTATACAAATCTAGGCACCTGGGGTCCCTCGAAGTGGAGTAGGGCTGTCTGGGATTGTCCGAGCATACGGGCCCGCACGATGCGGACTCCGTGTGTGCGGACCCGAAGATTCGCCATAAGCTCTTCTTCGCCGGCGCCTGCATCGATGCCATGTACGACACCTTTAAGCAGGCCCTCGGGTGTTGATAGATACACCTTCACAGGATGTGATCGTCCGTGAAAGGTGAGGCTTATAATTTTCATGAGGGTGGCCGCCGTGGCCTCGTGAGGGGTGCTCACGATGATGATGTTCGAGCCGTGTCGCAGGCGGATGATGAAGTCATCCCCCTTGCAGGTCGGCGCACCTCCGGTGGCTTGTACGATCGCCTTGGCCACTTGGTGGGTCTGTAGTTTTCGAACGATGAGGCCCGGGGTCGGTCGGATAATGATTTTCATGTCAGTGCGCGGGAGTGGAGGCGCGCGTCGGCGAGGCCTGCTCCTTGCAGCCGTGTCTTCAGAAATAGGTGTTCCGGCTCCACGCTCTTCGCAGGTAGCTTGCGACGTGGCTTTCGCGGCGGCGGCTGGCGCCTGGGTTAGAGCTAGCCCTAACGGTGTGGTTTTCGATGGCGGGGTTTGCCCGACTGGGTCTTGCTCACCAGTGGACTGTTGTTTTTGCAGACGGCGTTTCCGATGGAGGGAAACGACCGTTTGCCACTGTGATTCTTGATTGTGTAGCTGCTCCGAGAGGACGGGAGACGGCCCGGGCAAGGCCTCGTCAGGCAGGGGTCTCGGGTGACTCTCGGATACAACTTCCATGGTTTCGGTGTCGGTGGGTTGGTGGGCAATGGTGCCTGGGTTTCCCCCGATCGTAGCGTTCCGGGCTGGGTCGCCCCCACAGCTCACCGTAGACACGGTGGCTGCTTGCGGGTCTCCGAGCTCCCGCGCGCCAGCGTTCGGCGTTATGGCTAACCCTACCGTCGGCGTGGCCGAACGAATAGGGCTCTCGTTGGTCTTAAAACTGCGGCTCACCGAAGTTCGGCTCCGTTGAATCCCCTTGATGTTTGCAAATATTCCGCTGATACCGGTGGTACCAGGAGATTTTGGGCGCTTGGGAAATTTGAAATCACGGAGCCGATGCAAAGCACGTCTGCACGCTTCGAGCTTCTTCTTCTTCCCGCGCGGGCGGTAGTCGCCGCTGCCGCGTGCTGCATGACAGCGATGCTCCGAAAACGAAATTGTGCGGCCGAATTCTTTCTCGGCCTATCAACGGTGGTCTAAAAATTTGCCAACACACCTGCAACTGCGTGAAGTGGCAGGGACGCAGGAGACGATGCATCATGCAGTTCAGGGAAGAGAACGAATATTTGAGCCCACCAGGTTAAAGGGAAGCTGAAGAGTCTGTCGAATTCAATAAGACGCTCATATACGGATGCGGGAACCTTACAAACCGTGTAGGTAAAATTTGGTTTTTTTTATTAGGAGCGACGTAATCGTCGGTTGAAATTGCGCTGTAGCTCCTCCCCCCTTTGAGTGAGCGAGCGGAGCGGAGAACGGAAACCGCGGTGTTGTGACGTCAACTCTGCTTCGTTCCTTCGCAGCGTCCGCGACCGTGCCTGACCGCGCTTGTTTCTGCGTGCGTGCCATCGTAATCTGCTTCGATCGACCCTGCATTCCTTTGTTGGTGCGTCTGCGTGTATGTAGAGTGGTAGTCAACGTGAGTGGTAATCAACGTGAGTGGTAGTCAACGTGAGTGGTAGTCAACAGATGAAGGTAACTACACGTACTGCATGAACCGGGAAGCTTTTCACGCGTTTGAACTGTCTTTGTAGATTGCCGGCAGCTTTGGACAGCGCACAAATGCCGACGATCGCATCCCCGCTTACGTTCCACGAGGAGGCATGCAGGAACACAACACTACAGTTGTTTGACCGGAAACTAGCTCACTAGATCGGCGAAAGATCGGCGAGATCACTAGATCGCTTTGCAAAAGAACATGCTCACCAAAGAGCATTTCCAACACGAGGAGATCCCAAGACTTTGCTTTCGTTCGCGTCGAAAGCACTGCTCGCACCAGCAGCGTTTGCTTCTTCGAGAGGCCGGCTCTTCGCAATCGGCTCGTACATGTAGGGAGTAACGCCGAACTCCTCAGAAAAACGCAGTCTCTCTAAATTTTCCATTACCGTCTCAGAAAAACAGCACCAAACTACCTGGCACCGCGCTTCATGTGTAGCGGCAGCGATCGGCAGCGGCAGAGTTGACGTCACGAGGCGCACCGACCAATCACAGGCGGAAACGAGACGCGCGAGCTGGGCGTGTCCGCTGCTGCACTTTTCGTCGAAATAAAATATATTTGCGCTTTCTTTCGCTCAATTTCGATACGATATTCGAATTCGGAGGGTTGAAAACCATTATGTACAGATGTTCACTCATTTTTTCTGGAAAACCTTTCAACTTCCCTTTAATACCTCGGCACGTACCACATCGGTAGTCCGTCTAATAAAGAGAATCCAGCCGTGGCGCGTCCGAATAAACGAGGTTTCGATGCCGTGGACTTGCATAGGCGTTTGGCGGCACCTCGAAGGCAGTCGGTATTATCCGAATAAACGGGGTTCGAATTACCAAGGTTTTCGTGTATTTCTGCATCATTAACCTGTCTCGTTGTCTGCAGCTGCACCGTTTGTCGTTCTGGAGTATGAATACCGTAACCATGTCGGCCGTTGATGTTGGGCGACAGATCAAATGCAGTAATAGCCCCACCGCAGCTAGAGGTGGTTCCCTTTAACAGTTACTGTACGAGCATCCCAATCTGATCAACCGACGTCTTGATCCGTAGATCGGAATCAGAGGAAGCGTTTTGCGCGCAGCCATCGTTATGTTTGATTTTCTTTTCCAGCGCAAGCTCACCTTATAATGAGTTGCATTCGTGACTGACTCTTTTGGAAGTGTTTAGTTCTTGACATTACTACAACGTGAAAATATAGAGGTGCTCCAGTTTCATTGAGTGAATACTGGGAAACAGACTGGGCCTTTTCTTGCGTCTGCGTTTACACATTTACCGCACCAATTTAGTTTTCATAACTTGCTTTTTAATTTAGGGGGCTTTAATGCACAGCAACCTTTTATTAACAGGTTGTTTTAATAACACAGAACATTTAAATGCTTATTAGTCGGCTTTCGCCTCATCGTAAGGAATTTCAATAAATATATACTTATGATAATTAAAAGCCTATCCGTTTGACAACGTTTCATCTGAGTTCCCCTTTGCAAGGTGATACAGACTTGCAGGTGGTTCGTATCGGGGAACCTAGACATATGTCGAGCCGCCAAACAAAGGGTTATTCCGATTGTTTCATCTCAGGAAGGCGCGTTACCCTCCTTTCTTTCATTCCCGTTCGAAAACACGCATAAGTCGAAAGTGCTGCGTGAAGAGCGTCGTTCGTCCAAACCAACGAGCTACCGTAACTCACCTCGCCTATATCGCTGTAATTTAGGCTTAGATAAGAAATATATGTATTTTAAATCGACGCATCACGAATCCAAACACAGCTGCCCGCGACCAGCCCAGCTACGTTTCTTTCATCTCGTACTTCGTCGTAGCGGCTAATAGTAGCTCCCGAAGCAGAGCACTGAGTGTGGATATGGCAGAAAAGGTGTTCGATATACTGTCTCGTCACCCACCGAAAATTGCCCGTCGTGCTACTGGCCATTCCTAGAATATTGTATATGTGACGCCCAGCCATTTGTAGCACAGCAACTTTGTTTTGCGATGGGAGAGTCAAGGTGAGCGACAGGGTGTTTATGGATATAAAGACAGGCTATTTTCTGCGGTAACTTAGGAATGCATGAATGAATACCTTCATTTATTGAGAAAAAGGAGGAGCAAGCATCAGTGGGAGGACGTCTCACCAGATTGGGAAAGAAGCGGGGGACAAAGAGGAAAAGCTGGGGCCCGGGTGGCAGGCGAAGTCACAGCTTAGGCGCGAGAGAATATAAGCAAGAGTTGGCGAAACGAGTTGAATTCCAGTTTAGATGTGTGATGTACCGAGTAAATGATTGGAGTCACCGCCCAGCATCCGACTTTTGCGGCAGTATCAGCTCCCGCCGTTCTTGGTTGTAACAAAGCTTTACTGAAAACCAATCTTCGCAATTACTTATTCATCAGCCATGCCTAGCCACGTATTCCTTAGTGGCAGGGTCTGTGGATTACAACTACGCTGTCCCGACAAGTTACGACCATAACGTGACGCTTGCGGTTATGGATGCCACACTCGTGACTCTTACTATACTACTACTATACTGCGCGGATACTATAAACATGGGTTCACTGCAGAAGTTAGTGAACAGACATTTTAGAACCGCGTTTTTCGCCTTACATACGCTCAACGCAAGCACCATTGCAGCATGTTGCGGTGCGTGTTCCTTCAAGACAGAGACGCGAACGCAAACATAAGAACGCGATAGAAGACAGGGTCTTGGGCCTCGTGCCAAACATATCCAAGCCAACAATATGTTAACAATCATGCTGTCGTTTCTATGCAAAGAGGTTATGTATTTAAACTTCTGTAGTGACAGTCCAATCCGCCACCTACGGGAGCTCGTGAAGCCGCCGGGGGCCACACTGTCAGAGGAAAAGGAGCGCGGCAATAGCACGTGGCTGCTGTATACGCGCGACGCAACCTGTGCTTACGGTTCTGCGATGAAAAAATAAAATGAAACCCCTTTAGGAAGTATATCAGTCCGCCATTGTGTGTCGCTGTTATCAAAAATAAAATGTCATGGTGTTGGATGCCTTGTGTTCTGTGTACAATATGTTGCGAGAACTGCAAAACAGTCGTTCACTGTTTTCTTCTTTCAGTAACCTGCCGCGTGCATCGGCACTGTGATGCCCTTTCGTCGATACGTGGTGCCCGCCCGTATTGACACAACGACATGACCTCGAAATATAGTATCCTTATGCCATTTCTTAAAAAAATCACTATTTGTTTAATGAGCGTTTTTGGTTTAAACCTAAAAAAACAAGAAAAAAATATTCAACGGTAGCTCTCATTTTGTCCGGCGTTTCAGTTCTAGCTGAAAAGAGTCGGCGAAAGCAAATTTACAATGAAGCTAAGGCGACCCACCATCTGCACGATGCCGCAAGCCTTCATGCGCTCCAATGAGGGTAACCTGCCAAAGTTAAAGTCATGCGTCACTGGCGGCTCAAGCAATCTTTACTTTGTTTTCGTTTCTCCATCTATTCTGCCTCCGTCTGCGGCAAAAACGTGAAGTGGGAAGGCAGATAAACGGAAATTGGTGGAGGCAGGTGGTAGCGTAATGGTTAGCGCACCCATCTCCCAAATGCAGATGGTGCGTGATGGGCTCGCATCTCGGTGGTTTGTTTGTGAAGACAGCTTTCTGTGCTCTCTGGTGACTGCGAAGCTCAGAATGAGGCGACAGCCTGACGACAACGGTCACCGTCAACGTAACAGAATAAGCGGACGTGCAAGGTCACACCTAAAGCCGAAAGAACATTGAGAGAAAATGCGCTATGCTCTTGTGGACAAAAAAAAAAAAGACACGTGGTGAGTAACGAGCGGTGTTGTTGAGCGAGGATGTAGACGGATAATGCCACTATAGACAGGACCACGTTCCAATCCCGGTGCTCAGCGGAAATATACATCGCCCGAATGTCAACTAGCGTATAATTGATACTTCATTAAGGTCGTTGGGTGTTTGTGTTGTATCCAGCAGGAGCGAGTAGTGTAAGAGATGACACTGGGAGAGAAGGCGGTGAGCAAATTCTGCGAACAGTAATTGAGGACAGCCATATTGAACATCGACGCCATGTTGAATAAAGCCTGTGGCTTAAGTTGCTCAGCCACCAGAAAGGCTTGAGTGGTAGCATACCGGTGAGCGTATTTGGTAACCACAGCGATAAACACACACTTTGCGGAAGTAAACACTGGAAAGGGACGTAGTTAGCTGACCGCCCTTTTCGAGCTCTGGCGTAGTTTGAAAAATGAATGTGGCGAAGTATGACGCACAAAATAGTATATGTCAACCCAAATGAATCAGCGTGGTCATACTTGAGCGACACGCCATGGTGGCCTGCCACCAGGACATCATGAAGTTACAGCGAAGGCAGTTGTTTTCATTGGTACTTGAGAATAAAAACGAGCACATCAGAGACGCCCGAGGGACATTTCTAAGGTACAAGAACACATCGCCTCCCCCCCCCCAAAAAAAAAATCACAAATATAAGCTTACGTACGAATAGGGACATCATCAGATCGAGCACTACGGCACTTGTCGATCTTGTTAAGGATGACGTCAGCATTTCATTCACCGTTTATTTCTGAGAAATTGAGATGAAGTTCCGCTTATTCGCATCACAATGGCAGGCGTAATCAGGCAAACATTGACAGCATTTCATTAGAGAGTGCCTGTCTACTCTGTGGAGATTACGTATGACAATGACAACGAACACAGAAAGCTTTGCTTACATCGATTCGCACATACATGGGATCCGTATAATTTTTTTACTATCAATTTAAATGCTTAAGAATGGCGCTCATTAGCCCAACATTTCCATTCACAGTGAGCAAAAGCGGCTGTCGCATCCACGGTAGAATTCATTTAAGTGGCTTTAATCCCATGGACATTATATTGTTGCCAACTTCCGTGGGATTGGAGTCGTCAAAATGTGATACAGTTGACAGGGAAATCAGGAGGTTGATGAAAGACAAGGCAGAAGCTTGCGCACGGCCTCAGGAATATACAATGACTTTTTGAGCAGCTTGGTCAGGGGGCCGCGCAATGGTTTCCACG
This sequence comes from Dermacentor albipictus, assembly GCF_038994185.2. Classification (NCBI taxonomy): domain Eukaryota; kingdom Metazoa; phylum Arthropoda; class Arachnida; order Ixodida; family Ixodidae; genus Dermacentor; species Dermacentor albipictus. Next base: position 2,281,036 of record NW_027225576.1, on the reverse strand, counting down.
TCTATTAAAAATCCTCCAAAATGTGAACAGAGGCCGACAAAAATGCGGGCATTTTGGAAAAGGTGTAACCGCTGGAAATTTCAGGACAGCATTAGCCTAATTATAAAAGATGACTTAAAAATAAGAAACCATTACGTTGACAGGGTGGCCAAATTCTGGCACAGATAAATTGGCTGTTGAAGCAGTTCAGCTGAAACGCAATGGTGCGAAGTAAGGCGAGAATGTCGGCAAGTGTTGAACAAAGGTCAAGTAGGTCCTGTGGCCGACGCCAGCGCTCGGCAGCTGTCAAGCGACTGCACGTATTCGCGAGATGCCTGGTCTTCAGTAGTTACAGTATGACTCGGGTCTGAAATATTGGACGCGGACTCCATCGCATTGAATACAGTGCATTCTACGGTGTCATTCTTGGACAGATGGTACCGATTATCGCGCAATGAGGATGGGAACAAAGTGCCTCACGTGCCGGCTATCGCCTTCGTCCTACTGCCAACATTCCTTCCCCTCCGTAGTTTCTTAGCTTTTATTGAGTTCGACTGCTAATCACGAGGTCTCGGGATCGAATCCCAACCACGGCAGCCGTATTTCAATGGGTGTGAAATGCGAAAACCTGCGTACTTAGGGTTAGGCGCACTTTAAAAAATCCCAAGTGGTCTAAATTTCCCGAATCCTCCACTAAGGCGTGCCTCATAATGAAATCGTGGTTTTGGCAAGTAAAACCTCATATTGTGTTTTGTAACATTCGTTAAGGATGTCCTGGGCATAGCTCTTGAATACAATTAAATAATTAATTTTAATTATGGGGTTTTACGTGCCAAAACCACTTCCTAATTATGAGGCACGCCGTAGTGGAGGACTCCGGAAATTTCGACCACCTGGGGTTCTAAGGACACGGGTGTTTTTGCATTTCGCCCCCATCGACATGCGGCCGCCATTGCCGGGATTCGATCCCGCGACCTAGTGCTCAGCAGCCCAACACCATAGCCACTGAGCAACCATGGCGGGTGAATAGAATTAAGTGTCAGGAGTTGTGCGCGAGGTCTTTGATTATGTGGATAACCTTTATGGAGTTCGATAGCTGCTAGCCTACATTGCGGCTATATAAGAAAGGCGGAACGACAACATGGTAGAGAATGTGGAGAACATACAAATCCCGCATATCTTACTGCACAATAATTTTAAATAGCGTTCTTGCTTCACGCACGTGGATAACTGCCATAGGAGACTACTTTGGAAACTAACTGCAAGCACACTGTATATGTCGTACCCAAGGGCGTACCTGGCCTGGTGGCCAGTAAATGTGACGTAATATTGCGAGCAGCTTCGGCCATAGCATGCTAGCGGACGTCGAGACAGGCTGAAGTGACTAGCGCAAGAGTGGAGAAGGACAAGCGCAATAAGAACAAGCGCCCAGTTGGAAGATGACGCTTATCCTTGTCGCCTCTTTAGTGTCCCTTGTCCACTCTTGCGCTAGTCACTTTAGCATGGAGTACCAAGTAGCCCGGTCTCACACCCTGCGACGACGCAGGGGCAGTTTGCTCAACTCTTGTGTCGTGACTTTTGTGTCAAGGTGAAAAACCAACATATCCATGTATTTGTCTTAATATTTAAGCACACCTAGATTTGCAGCTGCGGCGGTAGCTCATGAGTGCGCATTGCAAAGTCGCTAGTGAAATAATTGTGCGCACCTTAACGAATTCGATAGGGGAAAATCAAAATCCGTCCACGACGGCGTCTCTAGTAGATGCTGTGCGATGTTAGGATGTTAACAATGTGTGCCGACTGAAGAAAGGCTGCCCCGAAGTGCTTCTGACGGTTAGGCTAGCTTCTTTACTCCGTAGAATTAAAAAAAAAGAAAGAAAAAGAAAAAAAACAAGAACCGCATCAAAAGCCCAGAATTAACCACTGCTCGTCGCGACTAAACGCTCTTAGGACGACGAGTAATTTCCAGGTGACGAGCGAATACGCTTTATCCAGAACACTGATAACGCCGGCCGAACAAGCATTGTGGCGAAGTTCAACGCGCAGGGATTGCGTTTTTTTTTTATTTTTGTTTGGTTGACGTCATCACGCGTCACCGCGGGAAGTTTGAAAAGTTTAAGGTCAGTACGCCACGTGATAGCACTCACGAGAACTAAACCCTCGTTTCCAGAAAAGCTGGATACGAAACATCGGGGTAAGAAAAGCTGTGCTACAGACTTTATTGTATCACTCATTGGCACTTAGTGTCGACGGTCAGAATGACCTTGTGGTCGCTATGATATACATGGATCGGCACATTCGCAACTGCAAACACATTCTTTGATATACGCCGCTGGGTGGTCGGTTGGGCCGGATGGTGGTGATGTCGCAAGGAATATGTGCGCAAGGCGACACGCGTAAACAACACCTTTTCTGTCCCCACACATCCACATGAAATCACCGACAAGGACCACAGGGGTAATGTCATCGCAACTAACCCACGCAAACAGAGTAGCCATGAACCTTAGGTGGTTGTGAACCTTTGTATTTTTAGCTTACATGCGTAGGTATGAGCCATTGATGACAGTTTTCTACATGCGTTTCTGTATGCTGTGTGCGTGATTGGAAAGAATGTAAGCACTGTTCGCTTCACTTTGCTGAGTGCTTGTAGCCTCTCCTTTATGGGGCTGTGAGCCATAGCAATTTTTGCTTGCTTACGAGGATATGAGCCATTGATGTTGATAGTTTTTGTGTGCGGACACGAAAATTCTATGGTAACCAAGCCACATACAGCTCCGCTGTAAAAGAGAAATAGCCCACAAACAACACGACTAATGAACTTGTCCGGTTTCACTAGTTCACTTCATAGACTAAGAAACTGTACCCACAGATATTTACCAGGGGCGCCGGAACATCGCCTTGACATAGCCTATTGTATTTACGTGTGTAGAGTAAAAATGTGATTTGTTATGTTCCGCATAGATTCCTCACAACTATATCCTTATTAGATTTTTTATTCCGAGGACTTTTAAGTTGTAAGTTTAGTATGCTAATACAGCGGTAACTAAATAAAGGTGTTTCGATATGACCGATGAGAATGTTCACGAACGGCACAATTTCAACAGGCCCACAGTTTGAAACTTGAGAATAGGAATCTATGATAAACTGCTTAGCTACTCTCAACGCGGGAAGGCTTTTCTGAAGCTTGTATTTTTAGTGTCACGCTGACAAGAATGGCATTTATACCCTGCTTACTGTGTTGAACTATAGACATTGCTTCCCATAGCTTGCACATTGATGAGCAAGCTATGGGATTGCTATGATTGAGCACGGAGCTTCCATGCTGTGTTTTGTTGCTGCAAAAAAGTTGAGTATCTTCAACAATTGCAAACCTGCGGCTGTACCAATACCTGACAAATCCCGAGAAGCGCCGACGCTCCTACATTCTAGGCGGTGCCTAGTCAGGTGAGACGTTGCTACGTGTTTGAATCTTAGCAGTTAATTTCCTGACAGGAAATTGAAGCATGTCGTACCAAAAACTGTTTTGTATGCCTACAAAACAGTTTACAGCCGGGAGTTACACCACTGCTGTTGGTATGCGGAGATTCGTCGTTGGTTGCCAATTGTCATAAAAAAATTTGGTCATATCTCATCGACGATGATTACTCAAGTATCCCAATAGCTGAAACGCGTCAGGTATGATGCGCGTAGGCTATTGTAGCCGGGTTACTCTCTCGCGCTTGCCTCTAGACACGCTGCGCCGTCTAGCAGTGTCGCCTTGAAGTAGGAGCATACCCAGCGGTTTACCCACTGACCCAAGTTGGCGTCAAAGAGTTTCATTGAAAGAGGCACATACACAGAGGCGTATGCCAACGTGAATGGCCCACTTGTTTTATACTGCACTATCTCCGGGTTTGGCCCATATTGCTCCGTTGGGTTAGGTGAAAAAAGGAAAGAATTCGTGCTCTCAATAATGCTAATAGCAATAAAAAGAAGCGAAATTGGTGATTGCAAATAGTCGTACCTGAGTGGTGGCTGTTTGTGACGGTAAACAATGGGGCATCAATGATTACAAAGGCCGGGCGCGTGCACTGCTTAAGCGAACAGTGTAGATGACGGCATTCTAAATGGATATTGCTGCTTTGCGCGCTTCTAATCGCCGATATCTCCGCTTCTGGCGGCCATAAAGCACTAACATGCCACGCCGTTGCCGGCCGCGCGTTCTCGCAAAAAAAAAACTGTAAAAGTATACAGAATGTGAAAAAAATCTGCAGCACCGAGGGGCTCAATTTCTAGTGCTATATATCTGACGCGAGAGACTTGGACGCCAATAAAAGCATACGTGAATATAAGTTTCTTTCTAATTCAGATGAAGGCATTGATAATGAAGTAGTATAAACTACATATTCGACAGTTCTGTGAACGACAGTTCGCAGTATAAACTACATATTCCGTATATTTAAAAGAAAAACATAAGGCAGGGCTCATCTCAAGATGACTGTCGACGCTAATGCGAAGAACATTGGAGCAATGTACCGGCAGACCACATTCCCGAAGCCCCGTTTACTTAACACGGGTAGTGGTAATTCTGAGACAATCGTTCATTTGGCTATATGCCACATACTGCGATATCATTCCACCTTGATAAGGCACTCGCTTGCCAAGGTCGTCCATGAAGATGGAAGCATGACGACGTCTGTATGACGCTGACGCAGTGACGATGGAATGAGGAAGAACGAGTGATATCCACGGAAGGATAAAGGCGTATAACGACGACGTTATGACGACAATGAAATGTGAATTCTTAAAATATGATAATGGTATAACGACTACACAGTGACGACGACGTGAGGACAATGTAATGATAATGGCCTGACAACGACGGTATGACGACAACTGTATGAACAAGCGAGAATGACGACGATCGCACAACCAAGATGGCATGACGACGACTGTATGGCGAAAAGGCAATGACGACGACCGCAAGTCATGGCATGAGGACAATGGATTGATGACGAGTGTACGATGACAATGGCCTGACGATGACTGTATCACGAAACCTGTATGGCGAGGATGACCTGACGAGAGTAGGATGATGTAGCTGTAGTGACGGTGATGGCAAGACCACGACGGCAAGCCGACGATGGTCTGCCAATGGATGCATGACAGCGACTGACGATGACGGCATGACAAGGACGCCATAATCACATTTGAATGACAGTATTATTACTTTACGATGATGAAGAGTGTCGTCGATGGAACGACGAAGGCGGTATGAGGACAACGGGGTGACGTTACTCTATTGATGACAATGATAAAATGACAGCGTGACGACGAGGACATGACCACTGTGTGACAACGATGGCGTGGAGACGACGGCATAGCGAGAGTCGGATAACAAAGCTGGAATATCGACGATGCAATGACCACGACGACATTACGACTCCGAACATATACCTAGTAACCCAAGCTATTTGGACCACTGGGTTGCAGTAGAAGGCGTGACTACGGACAGCATCACAAGATTGAGATCACGAAGCTGGAATGACGACGGTTGAACGGCCACGACGGCGTCAGTATGGCGGTGTGACAACCAAAGCATGACGACTGTATGACGACGAGGACGTGAAGAAGACAGCATGACGAGTGTCAGGTGAAAAACGACCACGACGGCATCATGACCACGAGCCGATACCTACAGGCCCAAGCTATTAGTCAACTATTTCCGCAACAAGACCCAATGGGATGGAACTTTACGCCTTACATACGCAGAACACAAGCACCTTTGCGGGACGTTACGATGAGTGCTCCTTTAGGACATGACTAACCGTACGACAACACAAACGTAACACGACGCTAAAAGGCAGGGCGGAATCTTGATACCAAGCATGTCTAATCCAAGAAAATTTATTAGCATCTACTCTGTCGTTCCTACGAAGACGCGTCTCATTACACTTACGATTCCTAGAATTACTGAACGATCTTTGAAATTCGACGCGCTATGCGCTCATAAATACCGCCTCAGGTCAGTCTAGAGCAAGCGAAGGCTCATGTGACCCACCATTGGCGTTCTACAATAGCGAGAGCTTAGCCATCGCGACAGTTTGTGCAGATGGGGGGGGGGGGAGCAGGCGACAGGTGTGGCCGCTCTGACAACGCTACTTCATGTACTATCGCACTTAATATGAGCTGCAACACGCGAGCCATCGCCACAGCTTCGCTCCGCAGACAAGAGTTGAAATTTTGCCATTCGAGAAATTAGCACGCCCCTTTGCTTAAGGCTGTCTGCTTTTTTTCGCGGAGCGATAATACAGTGGCCCGTAGAGCAGCCCGCAAGTCCTTAGTGCAGCGTGCTTCGTCATGGCGCAAGCTGCCGTAGCGTCGTAACTATTCTATATATTCCGCGATGAAGCGATAGCTGCTCGGTGTCCCAGTGTAATATCACTCCGCGAAGAAAGCAGACAACGGAAAGCAGGAGGTATGCGCGCATTGCTCAAATGGCGACGGCCTGTGCACTTCTTACTCGAGAGCGTCGCTACAGCTACGGCTCACGTGCTGCACATATCGAGCGCGCTAGTGGATTACTGCGCACGACTGACGATACAGTAGCGTACGTAAACTGCAGAAACCTAATCAGGTACGGAGCACATTCAGTGAGGGTGGCATTATTTCTTTATGTTTGTAATGTGTTTCCTTGCAAACGCTATTCTAGAACTATAATATCTGATCATCTCTGCCTTAAGTGGATAAGCTACCCTAAGCGATAGAAGCATAGAGGTCGGTACTGCATTCACAGGTCAAAATTCTCTGAAGCTTTCACATGCGCGTCCTTGCGAATATATAGCTTCTGTCCCGCTGGTCGAGATTAAATTTGGGTGGTCTGATGCCCGCCAACAGCAAGGTTGAATAAGACGATGGAAGTTATGACCATATTTAATCAGGAAGCACTAACACACGCACAAGACGAAAACAGAAAGAAAGTGCTGCGACTGCGTCAGTCCGATAAAATATTTTACAAGGAATGTACGGCCTCCAGTGAAGTACATGGTGGTGCCTGCAAGGGCTGCCATCAAGCTAGAAGCAGGCTGAAGTAATTAAAGCAAGCATGACGAGCGAAAAACGCTCATAACAGAGACTTACGTTAATTCTGGTTTACATTCCTGCAGCTTTAGTACAATGCACCGCTAAGAAAAATTAATAAGATGAGACAGCCAGGTGCAAACTGAACACTGAAGTTATGCGTCAGAGACAAAGCAGATGCTGTAGAGGGGAGTAAAAAATGCAGCCACGCGTTCTGCTTAAAATACGAGTAAGCGGGAAGGCGCACTCCTCGTAGTCGCACTGGCACTGGGTAAGGCCCGTCGCTTCATAGGGGCGCACCCATGTGACTTCACCAGAACCAACCTGCTGTACTCAGGTGCTTTTTGAGCCAAATGTTACATCGGGTCCGCGGGACCACTTGGCGGTGACTCCGGCTTGGGATGCATAGCTGCGGCCGTCGAGTGCGATGTAGAGGCAGCAGCGCTCCCCTGCGATGTCTCGGACGCGGATGACAAGTCCTCTGTGGATGCTGTTGGAGGCAGTCTGGGTAGTCCGGCCTCCTTGAGTATTTCTTCGGAAAATTGCTCGTACGCAACTCCCCTCATAGCGAAAGCGTCTACCGTAGGATCGAAACCCACGGAGCCTTCGCTTGCAAAGGTGACCTTCTGATGTGGACGACCTTTGCTTGAGCTGCCTTTCTGGGGCTCAAGAATTTGGTGCGCCGGTGGAGACATGCTGCCTCGGCGCACCCATCTCTCCGTAGTTTCTCGGACGTCCTTGGGCGACCCTCCCTCGCTCGGTGGCTTCGGAGACGGACTTTTCCTGAAAAATGCGACCACTCGTTCCAGCGGCGACTTGGAGCGGGATTGGGGCGACTTAGGGCTGGAAGAACGCGGCCTGGTTGGACTACGACTTCCTGACGTCCCCGGCGTTGGGCTTGTACAGGACGAATAAGGACCTTGGGGAGGCGACGCCTCCTCACTGCTGCCGCCAGCCTTGGGTTTTTTGGACGGCAGACCCTCGCTCGCGGGTGAGAACGGCCGAGTGCTTCTTTCTTCTCCGGACATTTCAGGGCCTTGACGGGCAAGGTAGTTTTCAGCAGCGCCTTCGAGAGTCGACCTCCAACACGCCTTAGGTAAACGTTCGGTTCCTTTAGACAACGCTACAGCACGTTGTTTGCTTTGGCTGTCGTCGTGTTCTGCAGATATAGCAACTTTCTCGCACGGCTATTTATATGCTCTTTGTACGATATCTTGATATGCCTGAGGGTGAATGCAGAAGGGCAGAAGCTCGTGGCTTCCACTGTTATCTGTGCGTCGTAACAGATCCACGGAAGACTTCGGCGCGTGCGCTTAATGCCCACGACGACGTTAGCGTTTGCTTGCTATCTCGCTATTCAGCAAAATTGTTCCTCTTCGCGTCTTCCGTGACTTAATGCTATCATAATTTTTGTTCTTGAAACGATAAAAATAAGTTTGCAAAGGTGCCCAATAACTTATGCGAATTAAGAATACCTCGACGCCATGTCAACGCATGCAACGTTATTTCGCATTCGCAGTAGACAAAATATGATAAGGGAAAACTAGGCAACATTGGAGTAATTGGGCCCGATGGGTCACCCTGATTAACAATTTGTCTGCTAAGGAGGAACCACACAAAGATACCTGCCGCATGCAAATCTGGAAGACTAGCCGCTAGCCCGCGCTTTGGGTGTCGCTTGTTCACGGGACGAACGTGAAGCCGCCAGACGGCTGTCGCCCGCTTGGCATCTCAAAAAGGTAAAGAAAAATCGCTACTGGCGTGGAATATGAGAGGTGGTTGTCTTGCCGTGTATGTAAAAAGTTGTTATCCACAGTGTGCGTTAAACGAAGTTTCTCTAACAAATTCCAATGTTGTGTGTTTAGCCGTATCACTGTCCAGTGTCATTGTAGCTGTTGTATACATACCTCCCGCAGGGAACAAACTACCTTTTTTCAAATTTTTCGATAGCTTACTCTTAAACCTTGCCAATTCCCGGTTGCCTTTTGTAATAATGGATGATATTAATATTAACCTCATGCACGATGATCACAGTGCGCGCGAATTCATTAGCCTTATAGCATCTTATGGTTGTTTAAATACTATAAACAAGCCTACCAGAATTAGCGTTGCTACAGCTTCCCTGCTGGATGTTTGTGTCACAAATATGGTGTCTCCAGAAACGGAGTCTGGCCTGTTATCTTGTGAAATCAGTGACCATATGCCGATTTTTTTGTTTTCTTCCTGTGAAACGCATTAAGACAGTATCCAAAAATGCCACGAGGGTAACTAGGGTGATTTCCGATGAAAATCTCGCCAAATTTATGACTCTTATTCAGAATATATGTTGGGAGAACGTATACAGCATATCTGAAGTCAACGCGGCGTATACTGCTTTTCTTGCCAAGTTCATGGAATGTCATAATGCTGCATTTCCTGCAATTGAGGTAAAATAAAATTTCCGGAAATCTAGAAAGCCGGGGGTTGATAAAGTGTTATATAACAGGACGCGTATTAAAAATAAAATGTATCATGACTTTGAACGTACTCGCGATGCAGCCCTTTTTAGAGAGTTCAAAAAATTTAGGAATAAACTAAATAAAGACCTCAAGTTTGCAAAAACAGCTTACTATACAAAACGGTTCTCCAGAATTTATAATGATCGCAAGAAAGTTTGGAGCGAGATAAACTAACTAATAAACAAACACAAGTGCAGGGACCACTCGGAAATCGCTGCATCTAATTCCCAAGCTAGCGGAACTCAATTAGCTAACACCATAAACCATCTCTTCATTGAAGCTGACAAGCCTACATTAGATCAAGCTCTGTCTAATGATCCCGTATGCAACCTCATTATCACTTTACCTAACTCTATTTCGTTGCTGCCTGTGATCCCACAAGAAGTAGCTACCTACATTGGGAAAATAAAAAGGAATGTCTCAGCAGGCCATGACGACATCAAATCGATACCATTGAAGTATGTGTCTGCATTAATATGCGAGGCTCTAGCGTATATTATAAATTTGATGTTTACAAGTGGTGCGTTCCCAGATGAATTGAAGATTGCTCGTGTTTGTCCTATTATAAAGGAGGAAATAGAAATGAAATCACAAATTATCGTCCCATCTCCGTGTTATCAGTGTTAGGAGAGAGAAACTCCGAGTAGGCAGTTGCTTGTTCAGGACCCCAAGAAAATGAAACGTCTGGCTTCACAAGAGCAGATGGCGGGTGACCTCCGCAAAATTGTGCATGAGGCAGCGGAAGTTCGAGCACAGGTCCACGAAGCTCCAGAGATATTTAGCACATTTGGCACGGGAAGCATCCGTACGGCACGAACTTTGCCCGGGTCTGGGCGCGCAACAGATGAATCAACAAGATGACCGAGGATAGTAATTTCACTGCGTCTGAAGTGGCATTTAGAAGAATGAATTTGAAGGCCAGCATTGAGAAAAGCAGAAAGAATGTGTGAGAGGCACTCCAGGTGCATGGCGAATGCAGGAGCAAAAATCAAGGCGTCATCTAAGTAACAAATATAGATGGACCACTTGAGGTCATGAAAGAGTCTGTCCATCATGCGTTAAAAAATAGCTGGAGCATTACATAAGCTGAAAGGCATGACTTTGAAATGATATAACCCATCGGGTGTTATAAACGCGGTGTTCTCTCAATCTATGTCGTCAACAGCAATCTGCCAGCATCTGGAACGAAGCTCGATGGAAGAAAAGTACTTTGCACCGTGGAGGCAGTTGGAGGCGTCATCAACGGGTGGTAGAGGATAAACGCCTTTCTTGGTGATTTTGTTGAGGCGGTGGTAATCCACGCAGAAGCGCCAGCTGACGTCCTTCCTTTTAACTAGAACGACATTGGACGCCCAAGGACTGGATAACAGTTCCACGATTTCTCGAGATCATGTTCCTGACCTCCGTTTCAATTGTTTGTCGTTCATGCAAGGACCATGACATGGTCGCTTGTGAATAGGGTGTGCGTTACCGGTATCAATACAGTGGGTCGTGAGAGAGGTCTATCCTAACGGGCCACCCAAGTAAAAAATGTCGCTGAACGAGGAGAGCAGGTGGCGTAACTGGTCGGCGTGGTGAGGCGCAACTTCGGGAGCAACCATGTTTGTGAGGTTAGGAAAGACGGCCGGCAAAGAAGACGTCAACAGATCGTAACAGGTGGCGTAATATCAGCAGTCAAGGCTGAAAATTGCGATAATTTAGTGAGCCGTCTACGAAGCTGGTCGCTCATCGCAGATATGCACGCGCCTGCATCAAGCAGAGCAGCGACAGGGACACAATCTGCGTACACATCAAGTAAATTCGTATCCGTTGATAACGTCAGTAGAGCAATTGCAGTCCGGATCGTTCTACCAGCGTCACTCCAAGAAGCTGCACCCTTTAGTTTCCCGTAGAGCGTCGGTACATGGGCGAAGGAGAACTGCAAATAGGGAGTGAGCGAGACAGAGGTCGTCGTGGTGAAGGTGAACGACTCTGCCGTGTAGATGAGGACGCCTTAGTAGAGTTCGATGGCTCTATGGAATCTTCCTGTACTATACGAGTACCTGGCGACCGGTGGTAAGGTTGGAACGCAGATTGATATTGGGATGACGTCCAGGTATTGCGGTAGTGAGGGGAAATGTGGCTGCAGCGCCTCGGCAGTTGCAACAACTCGGCCGATCCATGGAATATGTTGCTCTATGATATATATATATATATATATATATATATATATATATATATATATATATATATATATATATATATATATACACGCCATACAGATGTTCGCCATTCCGCTGGGTTGCGAAAAGGTCGAGAGGGGCACTGCCGTCACGAATGAGGGACCAATCGGTTGACGGAACAGATAGTTTGAATTCCAAGGTTCCTCAACTGGTCGCGACGACAGACTGCACAAGGGAAATCGTCCGTCGAGAATCGGTCGAGCAGGTCTGGAAGCGAACAGGCACCGCGGCTTCCATCTTCCGGCGAATGATACGAACGAAGCTTTCTGACGCTTACGGCTGATGCGCAGAGCGAAGGGCGTTGCACAACGACGTAGCAGCCGTATTTGGAAGACGCGTGAACTGGCGTGCGATGCGACGAATTTCTGCTTCTTCGAAGCGTGAGCCTTCGTTAACGACGTCGGCGATGGTGGGAAAATTCTTATGCACGAGAGGATTGAAGCCATCGTGCGATTTGCCTTTCAGTGCGTGGTTCACTTTGCCTTTTTCTGACATCCTCTCGTCAACCCTGCGGCAAAGGATGAGAACGTCCTGGATGTATTTCACATATGATTCGGTTTATGCCTAGACGCGAGACCCAAGTTCTTTTGCGCATCTCGCTGACAGCCAACAGATTTCCCGAACAAATCGTGGAGCTGTATTGCTCCGAGCTCGACAGTTGTTCCTTGTGGTTTCGAAACCAGGCCCGTGCCGTTCCATTCAGGTAGAAAATTCTTAGCCAGTATAACAGTTTGGTACCACCTGTTATGGGCGCTGACGCGCTGGTACATTTGGAGCCACTCATCGACATCAAGATTGTCGGTCCCGGAAAACGTTCCAGAGTTGCCGGACTGGGACAAGATGACTGTCGGCGTTATGGTAGTGGTTGCGTCTATCGGCATGGTGGCTGTATTTGCACTGGCTCCATCGGTCGTCATATTCGACAGTTTTAGTATTGCGTATGTAGCGTATGCAACGGCGTTGCGTACGTAAGATCGCTGCGTACTAAGATCGCTACCAGCGGAAGGCTGTACTTTTCAATGGCCTACGATTTGGCTTTGCTGCGTGAAGGGAAAGCGCAGAAGCCATTCCCAGATCCTGCACGGTGGGAATGCATAGCAAAAATAGGAATTTTGTTCTTGAGAAAGTGTTCAGTGCGTGCTGTTTGCGCGAAAGGCTCCACCTGCTTTTGGCGCAGTCCGTCGCAAATGACCGTGCCAGCATAGAGAAAGAAATTCAGCAAGAGGGGACACTCTTCAAAAACTGGCAACAGGAAACACGTCACGCCTAGTTTCAACAACATCCGTTAGTTGACGCGAGCATCAGAAAAAAAATTGGAGGACGCTTAAGCTTCGCCTTCAAGAGTGGAACGCGACAGCGTTCCCGTCGACCCGCCAAGGGGTGTAAGACAATGGGCTACAGGGCAGCCATCACTTACAAGGCGCCCCGCATCGGACGCGGTGAGCGTCGAGCCATATGGTCGAGCAACGCGGCGTTCGGCGCAGCAACGAAACGTGTGCCTGAGCAAGCGGAACGAACCGAAGAACTCGGTATCTCGGAGGGGGAACCGATGCACGCCAGCCAAACGTCGTGATCGGCACGGGCAGAGAGATAGACAGATAGCGATCTAAAGAAAGGAAGGACGCTTGATTCTGCAGAGGGCGCAAGGCGAAGCGTTGTCAGGGGAGAGAGAGTACGGGCTGCGAACCGCCTCGCACCGGTCCTCGCAGCTCCAATGCGCGCGTGGCGCGCCATCTGTCGGGGCAGCCCCGTACATGGAGAGGAGGGGGTCTTCTGTGTTTGCCGCAAGATAGCTCTGCGTGTGCGGAAAGCGCAGAAGAAATGCAGCGGAAACGCACTTCGCTACTCGTGTAATTGCGACTTCTGTAAGTTACATGTTCATAATTATCAATATACACCGCAGTATAACTTTCCACGGCTCGTTTCGAAGGCAACACCGCATTCACTAGAGGCGCGTTTGTACCGCTTGGAAGCATCGAACTCGTGGCTGAGACGCGTCTTGGCTACTGAAGTGGAAGGACGTGCGTTTCATGGGCTCCCAAGGAGCGGTGGTTGCGGCTAACAGCGGCCGCGGTGACAGGATCGACGGAATGGATACCGAAGGATACGAAGTGGTTTTGCCTACTCTGCCATCAGGTCGTAGTGTTTTGAATAGGTTATTTTTGCACGCGGATGTCCGGTCGAGGCCTTACCGAGTCGAACATTTCCGGGACACGTTGGCGCGTCTTGGTTTGCTCCCCGAAGTGGTAGCGTTGGGGGAATATCAGATGAGCCACGTATGGGCTGTGACTTTCAAGAGCACGGAAGGGATAAAGAAAGCTTTGGCATGCGGCGAAATGAAGGTAAGGGCCAACGTTGTTTGGTTATTGATCCGGCAAACCAGGACGTGCGTCTGAAGCTTCACTGGCTTCTTTTCAATGTGGCTGACGATGATGTGCGTGTAGCGCTTGCTCCGTTCGGAAAGGTGACCGTGGTCTCGAAGGAAAAGTGGAGAGTTCAAGGTATCCAAGACAAGGGGTCGACGACACGCCTCGTGCGCCTCAAGCTCCATAACGGCATTAAGGTTGATGACCTTCCACACCAGCTTCGCGTAGCCGGTGACATGGCCCTTCTAGTCGCACCCGGAAGAGCGCCACTGTGCCTGCGGTGTCACAGTAAGGGCCATATCAGACGAGAATGCCGAGTTCCTCGCTGCACGCACTGCCGTCGTTTTGGACACGAAGAATCTCAGTGCGTGAAGACGTACGCAAGTGTTGCGGGGCCGGTTGGTGGAGAAGGACACTGCGGAACTCGTCATGGACGAGGCTGACGCTGAAGAAGCCGCAAGCGAAGCAACGTCGAAGCTCGAGGAACTTGATGCGGCAACGTTAACCCCGCCCGACATGCCCCAGGACGCGAGTGTTAACAAGGAAAGCCGAAAGCTGACCGACGCAGCTGGCGACGCCACCGGCGTCGTGAAAGTGCAGGATGCCTCAACGCCGTCGAAGTCACCTGAGGAGCCAGCAGTCATGGATGTAAGCGAGGGAACAAGCGGAGCCTCAGTCTCCAAGCGCGGCCACGACGCTACGCTGGACTAGCATGAGGCCCTGGCTGCAAGGATCTCGGAAGGACCACCGCCAAAGGCGGCGATCATTCGGCGGTCAACGCTGAGGGTGCGTCCGAACATACCTCCGGACCGGAAGGTGGCGGAGACGCCGCCGACGTAGCCGCGAGAGCGTGTGCTTCGCGGCGTCTCTTCTAGTCTACGCAGTGACCAAGCCAAACTCAAGGGACGATGGAACGCCATGACAGGGACATTAACTGTGCCTTCCTAAGGCTGCCATGGCAGCTGCGGAAGGTTTGTGCAAAAGGCGAAAGCAGCTTTGGCCCCAGACGCATGAGGTGGGTACCATGCGGTTCGTTTGTCCTTCAAAAAACATAACAATGGCTCAAAACACTGCACTTCGTTTTGCTACTATAAATGTCCGCGGTCTTTGTGCCAAAAAGCGGCAATACCAGCTTAGCCGGCTTTTCTTAGAAACAGATGTTGATATAGCAGCTGCGCAGGAGACAAAGATAGAAAGTGAGGAACAAACGGATCGCATGGTGCTGCAGTTTCGCAATAGATACAATGTTTGTGTATCACATGTTGTTGGGACTTCCGCGGGGTGCGCTATCTTCATTAGAAACAACCTGGGAATTAGAGAAGAAGGGGTCTTTTCTTGTGAAAGTGGAAGACTGGTTTATGTGGATTTTTCCTTTTTGGGTGTAGGTTGGCGCGTGATATGTGTCTACGCCCCAAACACTGAAAGTGAGCGTGTGCCTTTCTTTGAGACAGTAAATCAGCATTTGCAGTGTGACAGGAAAGTCGTATTGCTAGGAGATTTTAATTGTGTATGTTACGCGGCCGATCGAGTGAAAAACCTTCCAGTGCGTGACAAAAGTGCTTTACTTTTAAACACACTAGTGCAAGAATCTAATCTGGATGACGTCGGTAATTTCCAGTGTACTACCGGCACGCCTGCATTCACACATTTTCAAGGGCAAAGTCACGCAAGGCTAGTTTGAGGGTATGTCGCACTGGAGCTTGTTCCGATGTGTGGCAGCTATAGTGTGAAACACGTCTCGTTCAGCGATCACAGCCTCGTAACTTTTAGTGTAGGTACCAAAGAAAGAAAATCGAAGTTTAACTGGAAGTTGTGGAAGTCCAACGATGGGCTGTTAATGAACGAATCCTTTTGCGAAAGCGTGAAGCAAAAGTTAGATAATTTTATCGAAGCCGAAGATGGCAACGTGCTAGAATTATGGGAGGACTTTAAACAAGGAGTCAAGATCAGTGCTATAGAAGAATCCAGTAAAGAGAAATTTATTAAAAGGAAAAAAGAAAATTAAATGCAGCGTGAGCTTGATTTTTTGTACACCGTGGAAAGCGAAAGACCCGGGAGCCGAACAAAGGAGATAAGAGAAACGAAAAGCCAGCTTGAGCTTATCGAAGAAGACAAGTTCAAAGGAGCAGTTATAAGGGCACGAGCTGAAAGGGTTTGGCTAGGTGAGACACCGACTCAACGAGCCTTATCTGACGAAAAGGCATACGCGAGGCGAAATGAAATCAGAATGATTCAATACGAGAACGAGATCACGAGCCAACCTCAAAAAATTGAAGAGGCGTTTCTTGACCATTATAGCAAATTATTCGGGACTGTTAAAGACATCACAGAAGAATTCAAGACGGACTTTTTGTCAAACAGGCCGCAATTAGAGGAAGGCATTCAAAAGCGTCTGGAGTGGCCTCTGAGCATTACCGAAGTGGAAGGAGCCATAGATGATTTAGTTGTAGGTAAGTCTCCGGGACCTGATGGACTCGGAGCGGCCTTTTATAAAGCCTTCAAAAGTGATGTCAGTGAGATCCTGTTACGGTTGTTTAAGGAGGCCTATGCGCAAAAACAGGTTCCTCCTTCTTTTCGGACATCGCACGTAGTCCTGATACCGAAATCAGAGGACCCAGAAAAATTGTTAGCTGTTGACGCTTACCGGCCGATATCACTAATGAATGTAGACTATAAGATATTTACAAGAGTGCTGGGAAAGCTATTACAGGGAGTGGTGACCAGAATAGTAGGGTCGCATCAAACATGCGGCATTAAAGGAAGGTCTATCTACACAAACATTCATATTGCCAGAAGCATTTTAGAATACTGTAATGACCTAGGTGAACACTGTGCCATGTTACAGTTAGATATGCAGAAGGCTTTCGACCGTGTGGCCCATAAAATTCTTTTCAGTATTCTAGAACACATAAAGGTAGGGGATTTGATCTTAGATGGGGTAAAGATGTGCTATCAAGACTGTACCGCCAGCCTCATTATAAACAAGGAGGTTACCAAAACCTTTAGTGTCCGATCATCTGTGCGCCAGGGGTGTGGTTTGTCGCCTCTTTTATTCGCAATTTACCTAGAGCCGCTTTGAAGGAAAATCAAGAATGACATTAGAATATCGGGTTTCAGAGTGCAGTCCGCGGAACTGAAAGTGCTGGCATACGCGGATGACATCGCGTTGTTTTGTCGGGATAAAGAAAGCATCGAAATCGCGGTCGCAGAGGCTTTATCATGCTGCAGAATGACAGGCAGTGCTATCAACTTTGATAAATCCCTAGGGGTATGGATCGGTAACTGGGAAGACCATCCGAGTACGTATGCAAATATCCGCTGGACAGACACGCCGGCAAAGTACCTGGGGGTGCCGCTTGAGCACTACCGTGACGCCGTTGATTACTGGAATGCCGAAACTGAAAGGATTCGTGAAGGTACACTTAAATGGGGAGGCCACAATTTCTCTATGTTTGCTCGTGCGACAGTGTGCAACCTGTTTGCCGTTGCCAAAATTTTTTACGTGCTCCAAGCGTTGTGCATGTCAAGGGCTGACATACAACGTTTACACAGAGTACTCGCAGTGTTTGAATGGGGTTCAAGCTGGGAGCGCACCAGTCGCACTAATCTCTTTCGTTCGGTCTAAAATGGAGGATTAGGTCTGACACATTTGTTCATTAGGCAGATTGTGTCGAGGTTTGTTTTCTTACGGGACCAAAATGACCCATTTTTATTAACTATGTTTCAAACAAGGCTGAGCGCAGCCATACCTGAGTCTATTGTATCGTCACATCGGTGCAGTCAAGGCAGAGCGCGTGGTTTCCTAAAAGAGGTAGTCTTCGCTTTTCAGCTGTTAGAGGTTCGGTTCTCCATGGAATACCTAAGTAGGGTACCACGAAAGGGCTATATAAGGACCTGGTAGACACAATGTTGCCGGTGCCATTGTATCGCTTGATGTTCTGCATTGGACCTGAAAAGGACGTACTAAAAAGAGTAAAACGAATGCCAGTACGCCCGTCGGTAAAGTCCTTCTTTTTCCAGCTCCACACCAATACTTTACGTGTGAAACCGTGGCTAGATGAAAAAGGTCTTTCCGTGCCTTGGAGCGTCAACTGTTTACTATGCCGGAAACCCGAAACATTAGAACACATTTTTCTTGACTGCTGGGATGCTGTGTTCCATTGGGACATCTTATAGAGAACACTAAAGAAGGACTTGCCGATTACACCATATGGGATTCGTTTCTTGCCTTCTCTAAATGAAGACAAAGTACCCTATGACATGTTCATGCTGGTGTCCTTACATAGTTTATGGAAAACTAGAATGGCCGTGAGGCATGCCGAAGTAAATGCCCGGCCTGTTAGAGAATACTTCATTGAAACCATTTGTCAAATTAAGGAAATGTATACTTTGCAAAAAGAAAAACCAACATGGCTCAGTGTGATGACTGAGCTAGCGAATTTCAAGCGTTTTTAGCCCTGTGACTGCCAACCAATGGCAGAGATGTTGTCGCGACCGTTGTCTATAGTTAAAATGTCTTGTTTTGTAGCCTTGTTGCCATGTCGGTAATAAAGAAAAAAAAAACTCGTGCCTGAGTGGTAGCGTCTCCGTCTCACACTCCGGAGACCCTGGTTCGATTCCCACCCAGCACATCTTGGAAGTTGCTTTTTATTTATGAAGTGCCTGCCGTGATTTATCGCTCACAATCAACGCCGCGGACGCCGACGGCACCGGCTTTTCTGCGACACGAGCTCCTTAACGCTATCGCGTTAAAAGAATGTGAAATAAACTTCCAGACAACGTTTCATTTTTTTTATTCCTTCCCACTAAAAGTGAAAAAGTTTTGCGTGTAAATGAACTTATAGTTCGCAACTTTTTGTTGCGTTGCCTATAGCAACAAGCTAGCGGCTCGCCAGACGCGTGTGCATACGTCATGCGCCAGACAAGCCGCAGGAGTGAGCGAGGATGGTCGTACGTGCGAAGCTCGCGTGCTCGGCGACCCGTTTGTTTTGGATACAGCCCATTTTATTGGGCTCCCGGCCTTCTCTATGCTTCTCTTGCGTGTCGTCTGCATTTCGACACGGCACCGCTGCACTACTGGACTACGGCAAGGTGAGAAATTGTGTTTGACAGTGTGCGGTTCATTTTAATCACATTTAGGCTTAGTTCGAGTGGCGCAGTTAGCGAAATACAGCACCGCCGCCCTGGCGCAGTTAAATTTAGTTAATGCCTCGTTCTGGGAGATGTTTGCGACGCTTTCTATGAGTCCCAACATTACTGTAACTTATTTCGGTAGTTTTTAGGCACGCTTGCCGCGCCCGGCTTATTGACGCAGTAAGCGAAAACCGGCTCGGCTGTGTGACGCATTTGCGCGTGTATATGCGTGTACTACGTCGTAGCGCCTAAGACAGACAAGTTTTGGCGCATTCGGTGGCCCCCAACATTATTGTAACTAACGTCGTTATATTTGGGGTAGTTTAGAAGCACGGTTGCCGCGCCCGGGTAATTGACGCAGTTAGCGAAAAGCAGCTCGGCTGTGTGCCGCCGTTAGTTTCGCGTGTACTGAATCTTACTGGTAGAAGTTCGTGACGCATTCTCTGACCCGAAAAAGTATTCTAATTTATTTGGTAACTTTTTGGGATATCTCGAGGCTTGCTCGCCGCGCCTGGGGTTGTGAAGCTGTTAGCAAAAAAGCAAGCCGGCCATAGTGAGTTAGTTTTGCGTGTACTGAATTTTAGTGGGACAAGTTTGTGACGCATTTTATAGCCCTGCAACAACATACACCTTATTTCGGTACTCGCGCTTCTCAAGAACGCGACGAGCGATTGCCGAGAGTGATAACACGGGAGTGTTGCATGCGCCGGCAGGACGCGTAAAAGATAACACGGAGGAGCTCAAGAACATGACATTTATGTTATGATTAGAAGGCATTATGCGAGCGTGTAACATGGTCTGACTGAGCCTGTGTTGTAGCCACCTTTGTGTACTTGGCGTACCACCGTGTCGACTGAGGCCAGGTTGTTTGGGAAACGCGCAGTCACCCGCGTATTTGTGTACTTAAAGTGCAGGACATAATGCCCGGGAAAGGAGGGGTGCTTGAAATCGGATGTTCAGATTTATGGCATTGTTTGGGAGGAGTCTTTGCTGCGAAATGTACCTAAAAGTGAATTTATCTGTAATGCCACTCATTCACCACTTACGCACGTTTCGCCTCTACACGCAATACTCCTGTTAGGTCAATATACCGAAATGATACATGCTTGTAATTTACTTTCTTTCAGCTGATGGAATCCGGTGGAGCATCGTACGGCAACTACTGCTGCTTACCTGGTGCCACAACTTTGGATGAATGCAGAAGAAGCCCGGCACAAGCATTTATATAGAGCAAAATAAACATTTCATCATTTCAGAAGACGTCTTTCGTTTTCTTCATGAAATTGCAGCTGACAGATTCGGCGCAGTCTTGTAAAGGTCAATCACAATCATTTCTACTTGATAATGAAATGATTCCACGCCAAGGCCACGCGAGGTTCAGCAGAAGCGAAAAAATATAATGCCGCGCCGAGCAGCGGAGCCGGCGCGGCGTGAACCAACTGGTGTTCAAAACGCGCGCGCCCAAAACCGAAACCGGAAGGAGTCAACAACATCCGCTTGGTGCGCTACAGTGAATTCGGCCACTGGGCTCTGTGGGAGTGTCCGCTCTTGTTGAAATTTCTTTCTCTATGGTGCCAGCCTCAGAAAGCAAGTACTCGGTTTTTCTTTTTTCAGTATGATTCGTGCATTTCATCCGTATTAAAAGTAGAGTGTCTCAAAGGCCTAAATATAATTCGATGAAGCGGAAACGTGCCCACACGTTACATCACGTTAGCGAGATCAACAGCGTCGAGTTTGACCGATGGTTCGACGTGCTGGCGGACGCGCAGCCAATGCGCTCTGACGCGCCCGGCGTCTAACGCTCGCCCTCTTACGTACGTAGGCATATCGCAGTACTAAAAGCCCTAACGCGACACGCGCTCCTACGTTCCACAGAGCACTTTCGTGCAGCGTACGTATCGTCATGACGCATTACTAAAGCTGTCTATTGCTAATGGCCAGCGTACGTCCGCTTCGGAGCTCCGTCGTGCACAGCAGTAACCCACACCTCCAAGAAATATGTTCGGAAGGAAGAAGCAAGACGGGAAATGTACTTACAGACTGTACAGTAATCTACAGTAATTGACAAAGACAAATCTACAACAGGCTAGTCGCTGAAGCGTCGTCGTCGTCGTCATTGTTGTCGTTGTTGTTGTTGTTGTAACCTGTGAAGCGTGTGGCTCCTAAGCGTCGTCGTCTTCACCCCCACGCTCGTGCTCATCTTCCTCAGCGTTGTGCGGAGTAGTGTAACAATATATTTGTTGGTAGGATATGTTTGTAAAACAGCTTGGGAAGAAAGAAGAGCAAAGAAAAGGATAAGGCAGGGATGTTAGTTAGAACGACGTCGGGCTGGCTAAAAATCACTAAGTGCTTATTTCGAGAATTCTATAACGGTCACAATTATTAATTTAGTAGATGCTACTGCCGTGTGCACCAGATATTTTCAAAGCGCTGCGCTACAAATTGCCTTACAGCGGTCCTGCTCTCCCCTTATTATTCTTAATGCATGGCTGAAACATTATGAAGCTATAACTTGACAATCTCAAAAATGCAGAGCCGTTCTGCGACCTTACAGAATCCAACAAGATTTCCAGTGAGTGAAAGTGACTCTGTCGAACAGTTCCAGTAGGAATATTAATTGCATGTAATATTAACATACAGCTTAAAACTTTTCACGCATGGGATTCGTCGTTGAACCCCAAGTTCTCCACAATGGAAGCCAGTGTCACGTCTCGTTTTCCAAAGACGCCGTAAAATACAAGTTTAACGCTTACATAAAACAATAAATAACCAAAACGAGTTAAACTTTGCATCCGTATGTAACTTTACCTGAGCCATTTCTAAAAATATTATGTCACTGCCTAGTTTAACTGACAAAGGACAACGGGGATATTGAGACATTTGTACTCACTAGTGACTTTTCGTTGTGTTTGTCTGGTTCTTTTGTTTGCATCGTGAATTGAGATACTCCAGATTCTCTGCCTTAAGAACGGACGGCGCTTCCCTCCGCCGACGGCTTCCCCGTAGCCCGATACTCTCCCCAAATTTAGGGGACGCTAGGTGGCGTCGACCAGTCAAGACGCCTTCGCATCGAGCTCCGACAATCTCATGCGTTTCATCGGTTTTTCCTGCTACCAGCCTATCGACAACTATATCCTCGGACGGTGCTTCGCTCAAGGAACGGCTGGATGTCCTGCCCTCCACAAGTGAGCCCATCTTTTGGATTTTACGAGGGTTTTTTATCCGACCACGTCGCTACGCCTAACGCCGGAGCTGAGACGCAAACCTGGAACCTACCCCCGCTCCCGTCGACGCCAGCCTCGCGCCACCGCGCGCGGTTGCGTGCCGGGTGGTGTCGGGTGCCGTAGACGCCAACGTGCAATCGGAGGCGCCTCGCTCACTTAGAATGGACCTTACCCCGCCTGCCGCCGCAACCGAGCCAGCCAATGTAATGGACACTCAGCAAAGCGGGAACGCTGCTGAAGACGGCTGGACAACAGTTCAATACAAGAAGAAGAATCTTACCGCCCCCTGCACCCTGCTGCGCTCCACACAGTCGTAATTCGACCTCAGAGTGATGTGCACCTCCCTCAGCACAAATTGCACCACATCTCACAGGCCGTGCGGCAACAAGCCCCCCTCAGCCCACACGAAGCCCTGGATCTCTCACTGCATATTAAGCCACGAAGCAATATAATCGTTATCAAGACCCCAAGTTCAATAGCAGCGGAGAAAATCGCTTCCATGTCTCAACTCACACTTGGACCAACCACGCACACTGTCACAGCATACATAACTGCGCCAGCCAACTCCTGCAGAGGGGTTATCCATGGAGTTGTCGGCGGCACATCTTCGGAGCACCTGATGCAGAACTTGGACACTTTTGGACCCACCATACTAGCCTCCCGGATGATGGGCCGTACAGAGACTGCTATTATTACATTTGAGGGAAGCATTGTCCCCAGGAAAGTCCTCTATCATCGAGCTATGTTCCGATGTTTGCCACATCACCCCAAAGCAGAGTTCTGTTCCTTATGCCTGATGTATGATCATCGTGCTGACAACTTCCCCACCAAATCAACTATCTTCAGATGTCCTGACTGCACGAGACAACTCAAGCAGGCAGGAGAGGAAGACCAATGCTTTCTCCTCTGCCTGCACTGCGGTAGCGATCATAGGACCAATGACCCCAGCTGCCAAATTAAAAGGCAAAAAGACCAAAACAAGACAGAACGAGCCTACTTGCAACGCATCAAACTGCGCAACGAGCAACAGCCTACACTTGGTTCCAGCGCCCCCAACACGCAACATCAACTGATTACCATCGCGAATACCCTGCACTATTATCGCACGGACAGCAACAGCAAACAAAGCAGACCCAACAGCCCCAGAAGAAGCAACAAGACATGCTACCTAACACACCGCTGTCACAGCCGACGACTTCGGCAAGCGCTACACCGAACGTGCAACAACCGGCCTCGAGCAAAAGCCCTGAGCGCACCCCACAGTCTGGGAGAACCATCATACCCAAGGCGCCTGGTAAGCCAAGCACTCCTATCATCCCGCAATCACCATCCTTCAAGACCCTAACATCACAAGCACATTCTCCTACTCCAATTTACGAAGCACCACAATATCAGCAACACGTCCTACACGCGCATTCCCACAAGGCACATTCAACGCTAGAGTCTCGTCTGAACAAATCAGAGACCCTGTTAGAACGCTTTGAAAGCATAGAAAAGAAACTTGACCGCCTCACTGATATTGTCGAAAAACTTGACTCAGCCTACGAACGTCACGAAACACGCCTAACCCTGCTGGAACAACGAGTAGACCGCATGCTTAAGCGCCTTCTTCCAGATGAAGATCTTAGCTACGAAAACATGGACCACATGTCTCATTCGCAAAAGAGACAACTTCCTGAAGACCCAATCGACACCTCCAGCACCCAGTCTAAGACCGCAAAGGTCGCTAATCCATGGCAGAAGTAAGGGACGGAAACTTTTGCGTCTGGCAGTGGAACTGCCGCGGTCTCAGTAACAAAAAAGCAATAATGAGGCAATACTTCCTAAAATAAAAAACCCACCACATGTGTTACTTCTGCAAGAAACATACAAAGAACAGAACATACCAGGATACACAGCTACACATTCAGCGCACAATGAATACGACCTAACATTGATTTCGACGTACGTAAAACATAACATTAAACACTTCACGGAAATAGCACCAGACTGTTTAGCAAAGTATGTCTTAATAACCACAATATACCCGGACAACTCACAACGACCTGCCAAGCTGTACAACGTCTACAATCCACCAAAATCCATGTACAACCTTAGTCATATCTTCAAGCACGCTAAAAAAGATGAGAAGACACATGATATTTTCATCATAGGAGATTTCAATGCGCCCAACACATCATGGGGATACAAGACGAACACGAAAACGGGCAGGTTGCTGGAAGACAAGATAAACAAATTTCAGTACACAATTCTCAACACTCCGGGGGTAACAACTCGCACAGGGGCGCAAAATCAAGTTCCCACTACACCGGACCTCGCGTTGCACAAAGGTGAATATGCTACGAGCTGGGAGAACACCCATGAAAACCTAACTAGCGACCACGACATAATAAACATCATTATTCCATCATCCCACTTCAGTGGGAATGGAAGCACTGCAGCCGCCAACATGCCTCAAACACATTTTCGTTTTTGGATGCAGGTGAGAACAGCACCTCAACTTTTCTGTAAAAAGTCAAACAATGTTTGGCTGCTAGTGCTTCCATGCCCACAAGTATTGTTCCAATTAGCATGTGAATGTGTTCTTGTTTCCAAGTTGTTATTTATGTCCGGCAACGTAGAGCTAAACCCTGGACCCCCTAAAGAAGATCCTAGCCTGTTTAACAAGGAGTTGCTACAGCTAGTTAAATCGCTACACGACAAATTTGATTCTAAACACGAAGAAGTAATGACTGCCTTGAGTGAAGTCAAAGAGGCCCAGTATTCAATGGAGCAACGAATAGCCGATATTGACAACAGGCTCTCGGCAGTTGAACAATGCATTCGAACATCTGAAGGCCAACAGGGTGAAAGCCTCGTGCCGCAAGTGGTCGTATTGAACCAACGGCTCAACGAGTTTGAAGACCGTTCACGTCGCGAAAACTTAATATTTCATGGGGTAGCAGATAGCGCTGCGGAAACTTGGGCGCAGTCAGAAGAAAAAATTTGCTCGGTTTTAAATTCAGCATTAGGCATGAACCTAAATAAAAGTGACGACCGCATTTCCAGAGCACACAGACTTGGCCGTTTTATCCCCAACAAGTCCAGGCCAATTATTGTCAGATTTTTATCGTCTAAGCTAAGGGAAACGATTCTTTCTTCTAAAAGTAAGCTAAAGACAACTGGTGTTTCCGTAAGTGAAGATTTTTGTAAGGCAACTAGAGCGGTCAGAACTAAACTGTACGACTTTGGCAAAGAAAGCGGTCAATTTTTCACGGTGAAATACAACAAGCTATATATCAACAAAAAATGTTATATTTACTCTCCTGAAAACGACAGTGTCTGTGAACTTCATTTGGGCAATGTTCCCTGCACTGTTGAATTATCGTCCACTGCTACTAATCACCATTCTGACGCATCTTTTTCTTAACAGAAATTAGGCACCGGCCACGCAGCCAACCTTGTCGTGATTTCTCTTTTTTATTATCGAATGTGCGAAGTGCAGTTAATAAACGTGACGCTCTAGCATCTATTTTCGATTCATGTGCCGCTGACGTGGTTGTATTGACGGAGACTTGGTTGACCGATAAAATTCTTAGCGAAGAGCTGTTCCACTGTGACAAGAATTACGTTGTTCACCGTCATGACCGCAACCTAAAATCAGGCGGTGGTGTTTTAATTGCCGTCGCCGACAATATAGTGTCTTATAGGATTCCACTTGCGTCATCTTTAGAATTGGTATGTGTGCGTATTGTCATAAACCACCAAAACACATTGCTTTGTGCGTGTTATCGGCCGCCAAGCGCACCATCTACTTTTTGCGATGAACTGCATGACACTTTGAATTTTCTTGTCTCAAAATTTCCACATTCACCGTTATTCCTTTTAGGCGATTTTAATTTCCCCAGAATAAGGTGGACTTCGGTATCGCCATTTGTTGTCGGCACGTCCACAGAAAGTCAATCTTTCCTTAACTTGTGCCTGAACTTTAATCTTACGCAACTTGTTTCTACGCCAACTAGAGCTGGCACTACTTCATCTAACACTCTAGACTTGATCCTTGTCACTGAACCAAACTTAGTACATTCTTTAACCTGTTTCCCAGGACTAAGCGATCACTGTTTTTTGCATTTTTTTGTAACAGGCCCCGTTAGATGTGAGAAGAACAATGCAAAATTTATTAGAGATTATGCGAGCGGGGATTACACTGCAATTAATAATGAGCTTGCAGTATTCATTGATGGCTGTATACCAGAATTTTTCAGCCATACCGTGGAAGAAAACTGGAACTTGTTTAAAAACAAAGCCACGTCCCTTGTCGCTAAATATGTGCCATTGCGCAGACTTTCCGGAAAGAAACGCTCTCCCTGGTTTTCCACGAAACTAACAAGACTGTCAAACAAGAAAAAACGCCTTTTCCGTATTGCAAAACGCAGTCGAACATCTACTCGTTGGAGTGATTATTCTAGTGCGCTGCATGCTTATCGTACCGCACTAAAAGAAGCGAAGGATGTTTTTTTTAATACCTATCTACCTTCACTCCTTTCTACAAATCCGTCAAAATTTTGGAGCACTGTTCAAATAAACAAGAAAAATATCATATCTCTTACAGATACGAATGGTAACACCATGAGCAATGCAGAATGTTGCAATGTCCTAAATGACACTTTCGCGCAATCTTTTTCTATTTGCCCTGTTGATACAGTGCCGCACATGCGCAAAGAAGATTTTTTTCCCATGGATCCACTTGTTGTCAATTTTGGGGGGATTTTGAAGTTAATTGAAGATTTAAAACTATCGTCTTCCTGTGGTGCCGACGAAATTAATTCTAAATTTTTGAGGAATACTGCTGTCTACTCCTCTATATTTTTTATGTATCTTTTCACCCAATCTATTGAGTGCTCAACTTTGCCCGCAGACTGGAAGGTGGGGAAGGTGGTCCCTCTGTTGAAATCAGGTAACCCGCATTCTCCTCTCAATTACAGACCCATTTCACTTACCAGCGTGCCTTGCAAAATCCTTGAACACGTAATATTTTCCAATCTTGTCTCATTTCTTGAATCCAACTCTTTCTTCACTTCATCTCAGCATGGCTTTCGCAAAAACTACTCCTGCGAAACACAACTAATATCGTTTATACATAACATTTCTTCCTCTTTAGACAAAGGCCAAGTCATTGACTGTATCTTTCTAGATTTTGCGAAAGCGTTTGACAAGGTGTGTCATCACTTACTGCTTCTTAAACTTAGTACTCTTAATATTGACCCTAATATTCTGAAATGGATAGAATGTTTTCTCATCAACCGTACCCAGTTTGTAACAGCTAACAATTCCAAATCCCCGCGCTGCGCCGTGAAGTCAGGTGTTCCTCAAGGCTCCGTCTTGGGACCGTTATTATTCCTAATTTATATAAACGACTTACCTGCCGTAGTTAATAGTTCTATTAAACTTTTTGCCGACGATTGCGTTCTATACCGTGAAATAACTAATCAGCATGATAACTTTATTCTTCAGAAAGATCTAGATAACATTTCAAGGTGGTGCTCACAATGGCTAATGTTCTTAAATCCGACTAAATGCAAAATTATGTCTGTCTCACGTCGCTCGAACTCACCAACTCCTTTCGGCTATATTATCAATGAAACTAACCTTGAGCACGTGACTTCCTATAAATATCTTGGAATCCAGCTAAACAGTAATCTTTCATGGCATGCGCACATCGAACATATCACGAACAATGCAAACAGATCTCTTGGCTACATTCGCAGGAATTTCTCAAAAGCCCCACCCCATTTGAAGTTACTGCTCTATAAAACACTAATTAGACCGAAGCTAGAATACGCGTCATCTGTGTGGGACCCTGGTCAAAAAACACTAGCAGATAACATTGAGTCAGTTCAGAACAGGTCAGCACGATTCATCCTTTCTAATTATTCCCGCACATCTAGCGTTTCTTTAATGAAGTCGAACCTTGGCCTTATTAACTTGCACATTCGAAGAAAAATTTCCCGTCTCTGCCTTTTTCAAAAAATCTTTTACCAAAACAGCTCGCTTAAACAAGACTTAATTTCAGAGCCTTCGTACATGTCGTCGCGTCTTGATCATCGGTTTAAAGTGTTCATTCCTTTCTGTCGCACAAATGTTTTCTCTGACTCATTTCTGCCGAAAACCAGTGCCGAGTGGAACCGCCTTCCCCCCTCCATCGCCTGCATCGAGGAGGCATCATCTTTCAAGACTGCAATAACTGATTATCTTTTGAATTTATCACCTTAATACTAATAATTGTTTGAGCATGTATTTTTTATTATTGTTGTACCCACCCCCCTCTGTAACGCCCTTTTGGGCCCAGAGGGTACTGTAAATAAATAAATAAATAAATAAATTATACACATGACGCCTCGAAAGCGCCGCGCTACATTCACCTTCACAAATTGGGACAAATTCCGGAAACTGAGGCAGAATAACACTGACACAGGGCTTGACTTGGACACGTAGGCTAAAGGCCTCATAGAAACTAAGACAGCAGTTACAGACACGCACACGACTTCAGCGCCGGCAGACGGGCCCGACCCGCACCTCACACGCGTCTGGAAAAAACGCAAAAAGCTATTGAGAGTCTTATCCCAGCAACCGCATAATAATCAGCTTCGTGGAAAGGTAGATGATATAACTATTCAAGCGATCAATCATGCCCGGACGCTCGAACAGACAGAATGGAACCAAATTTGCGATAGCATCCAGAATACGTTAGACAAAAAACACACGTGGCATCTTTTGCGAGCCCTGCTCGGCACAAAGAAACAAGTGATCCCTACCATAGAGAAACACGCCAGTACACAAGGTATAAACAAATTATTATTAGCCAACTTTAATCTACCTCCCACGCACAACGTTTATGGAGAACGACGGCTAACATTCACTGGTGTTCAGATATGGAACACTCTTCCACAAGAAGTAAAATACGCTCCAAATTTTGCACTTACAGCTAAAAAATTCTTTCAGCGCATGCTTTAAACAAGTTACAAGACATCTATCTGACTGTTTACATTTCATTTATTATATATAGCGTGCACGATGTTTTTGAATTGAATCAACTGTTTCTTGCTATGCCTAATTTTTGTCATATGTATTATGTATATATTCCCCTTTCCACTTTTCCAAGTTTCTATTGTTTATGTGACGAAGTGTCTGCATTATGTAATTTCATTTCTTGGACCCATAACTAGCCTACGGCTACGGGTCCAAACAGTACTGGACACACTTTTATTGTATTTTCATGGAAAAATAAAGAATTTGAATTTGAATTTGAAAACATTTGATGAACTTCGGACCCTTGACATACCAGCGGCACATCAGTCACTGTACACAGACTATATAGGCCCCTCAAACGACAACATCGGTGCCGACTTCACTATGGCAGAACTAAACATAGCATTGCTGCAAAACAATAGGGCGACGGCGCCGGGTCCTGACGGCATCACATATACTCTTCTGCGCAATCTGCCCGACGAAGATAAAGAAACGCTTCTCTCGCACATAAATGAGCATTGGAACACGGGCACCCTCCCAGACGAATGGAGAACATCACACATTACCATGATCCCAAAACCAGGGAAAAAAGCCACGCTTTGCAACCTTAGACCCATATCCTTAACATCATGTATGGGCAAAACAATGGAACGGCTTGCACTAAACAGACTAGAAGAACATTTGGATAACACGAAACATTTTCCGCACCAGCTCATAGGCTATCGCAAGAACATTTCTACACAGGACTTATTTCTCATACTACAGAACACGCTTCTGCAGCCAAACACCACACAGACCCAAGCCGTTCTGGCAATAGATATAAAAAAGGCATTCGATAATGTCACACATGATCATGTACTCAAATCTGTTCACGACAGTGGATGCGGCGCCAACATGTACAATTACATACGCAGTTTCCTCAAAGGCAGGACAGCACGCTTCAAGGCAGCGCAGTCTCTTTCCTCCCCCATCAATATTTCCCGTGGAACACCTCAAGGATCGATTATATCTCCCACCCTCTTTAATCTTTGCATGACAGCGCTATCAAGGGAGCTATCTACAATCCCTAATCTTCACGACACTTTCTACGCCGACGATATTACCCTATGGTGCGAAACCGGATCTCCAGGGAACGTCGAAACGACCCTCCAAAAAGGCGTCGAGACCATAGTTAACCACTTACATAAAGCCGGACTCGAACCTTCAGCAGAAAAGTCGGAACTTCTCCTCATGAATCGAACACATTACCAAAAGAAAACAAACGCCCTGATACAACTCACCTTATTAGGCAAGCAGATACCAAAGGTTACATCGTGCCGAATACTCGGATTTATCATAAATCACAACAACAACGCTAATTCTAACGTTATACAATATCAAAAAGACTGCCGAAATCTCACGCACCTAATGCGAAGGATCATTAACAAAAAACACGGACTGAGAGAAGGACAAGCAGCACAGCTCGTGACTGCGCTCGTGTATAGTAGGCTTCTGTACACCGCCCCATTCCTAACACTGACACAAACTCGAAAACTCGAATCTTCACTCAACACCCTTCACAAGGCCGCCCTGGGCCTACCGATATACACCTCAAATGATCGCCTTCAACAAACGGGCCTCTTTCACACTTTCGCAGAACTAACACAACAACACCGAGACAGACAAGTAGCGCGATTGTCTTGTACGGAGCAAGGATGCGAAATCTTGAAACGAGCAGGGATCGCCCCTATCCAGTTAACACCTGTTAACCAAAGCCCTTCGCTACCACGCAACATTGCATTCACAAACATACCAAAAAATATGACGCCACACCTACATGACGGTCGACGTCAAGCGCAAGCAAAACATCACCATATAGACAGGAAATGCATCACGATATACACGGTCGCCGCACGCTCTGACATGGGGTCATACGCGTATGCAATATATACACCTGGACAGACAGCACCGATCATCCAAACAGCTGGGCCATTTTCCAGCCCTCCCAACATAGCCACTCTGGAGACTCACGCGATAATACATGCCATACAAGAAGCCTTTCTACTCACTAAGCACCACTCCAGTAACATCAACCTTTATACCGACTCCAGCAAAGCCATTCGCAACATACAACACCGACTCTTGGAAACACACCTACATGACATCTTAACAGAATCCTGTAACCGCAAACCGAACATTACAATCACCCTGCGTTGGGTTCCTGGTCATGCTGGGATAGAAGGAAATGAGTTGGTTCATCAACGTGCCCGCGAAATTAACCTCCGGGCGCCCTCGATTCCCTGGCCAAATGCAACGACAGTGGAAGACGCTGCCACGTACAAAGCGCAAATAACTGAACACTACAAGAACATCAAGGAAAACCGCACTATTTTGCCCCAACCTCACTCCTCACTCAACACGGAACAAGCACATGTCCTTCGTAAAGTTCAAACGAACACTCTTCTCACGCCACTAATGCTCTACAACTTCGGTTGGCGTAGCACAGCTCACTGCCCCAACTTTCCGGAGATAAGGGCAGGTGCAGAACACATTCTGTACTCATGTAACACTGCCATTACCTCTCCTCATTTTCCTTACCCTTCCCCTCCTTCCTGGAGTGCTTGGCTTCACTCGGACTCGGAGGATGAACAACGAGCCTTGGCGGGGCAGGCGCTCTACTTTACTGGGCCTTAGTGTTGGCCTTAAATAAAGTTTTTTTCCTTCCTTCCTTCCTTCCTCAAATTTACGACTTTGTTTGGGCTTGCCGTGGGGGACGTTTCGGCTGTGGGGGCAGGGCTGTGGGAAGCTGGGAGAGGGGACAGAGGCAGAACGACTTGGAGAAGCTGGTGCACAAGCACCTTTTAACGGCCGCTCTGACGAGATCTGAAGATGTTAAAGGAAGTGCTCTTATTTGTATAAGTGTTACTTGAAGAATAAACGACAGTATTACATCAAACGGCAGTGCATTCCTGAACGATCATCAACAACGACAACAACGATTAGGTGTAACAACAGGGGATGCCTACTGCGTGCGTCGTAATACGCATGAAAACGGGGAAAAGCAATATTCACAAATTATCTGCAGAGCTCATAATTAAGCCAGAGAATGCAGAGAGGGTGCTATGCTAAGGCAATTGATAACTCCTTTTGCTATTTTTGTGGCATCAGCATCCGTCATTTGCACCACTATCGAATCTGTGTGCGATTTAAGGTTATTAAACAATAATTAACGTATCTGTTAACAATTTCTTCTTTGAAAAACAAAGGAAGATGGCAATAAGAAGAGGAAAGGCGAAAGGTGGTAATAATTTATCATCGTTCATCTGTTGGCTAATGACTGAGTTATCTATAGAAAATAAGAGAATAGCAAAGGTATAACTCGACTCCTACCTGACCTTGACACCGTAACTAATTGGCGTAACGGATGGCTCATGGAAATAGTCTAACCAATACAAATTTATGCGCATGTCACGGATTACTTTAACCTTATTTTTCATCCATACATGAACCACAGCGATATTAAGGTGTTATTGAGTGCTGCAAACGTCAACAATGTCGTGGTACAACACATTCGCAGGAAGTGAATTCCAAGGAACAATGGTTCTTAGAGAAAAAAAAGACATTCATAGTGATAACACCTGCAAATGTAGGCGCTAACTTCAAGTGGATAGACTTCACGCGAGTAAACAATACTGGTCCTTCTGATGAGCATACTTCCGTATGATTATGCAATGTCGAATAAAACAGCTTAAGCCGTAACGTGCTTCATCATTGAAAAAGGGGGTAACACCAAGATCTTTTTTTCATTGCTGTTACACTTACAAAGCGACCGTATCTCCCCAGGACATACCTTGTCGCAACAAATTCGATTTTTCTAATAAATTAATATTCGCACCACAAAACGGACCTCACACATGGTAACTATACTCCAAAACTAGTAAAACTCATGTTTTATGCGGTGGATCTCAAGCCGAGGAATTCTGGACACATTCTGTGGTACTCCACAACAACACTCAAGCATAACTGAATGGGCAAAATTATATATATATATATATATATATATATATATATATATATATATATATATATATATATAAACGAGAAGAAAGGGGGCTACTCATTATATGACTATATATACATATATATATATATATATATATATTGTCACATGGTAGTGACGTTAAAGAACACAGTAGCAGTACTGTGAAAGACAAAAGTAGCTTTTATAAGGCGAACCTGTGCCCACAAAACAGGCTACACTTAAAGCACAACCAGAGCGGCGAACGCAGTCGGCGATCGGCGAAAATCTGATCAGCGGGTAAAGCGCGTCGGCTTTTATAGATCAGTCGTCGAACGTTCCAGAGTAAGCGCTGGGACCCGCATGCCTTCCAGAAAGTTCTACGCCATTCGCGTCGCGCATACACGCAATCAGATTACGTAAGGTTCGGCGACAACAGACAGTGGATAGAAGCATCGATAGCATTCTAGAAACTTCCGATACATTTAGACGCGCCCTGCCCTGAGCGATAACATTTCGTGGACGGTAAAAGCGCTCACCCGTAAAAGATCGAGTTTTCAAGAAAGGAACGCCGAGAAAGGAGCGCCGAGTTCTCAAGAAAGGAAGCGCAAGCAAGGCAGATGACCATTATTGTTGTGCGACAAATATACACCCTGAAAGGTGCAACTGTTTTAAGAGTGTAGTTCGGGAAGTGTAGTTTTCATGCTACACTACAGCTATAAGAAATGGCTTCCTGTAGGTAGGCAGAGCTACATTTTTCTGCACCAAGTAAAAAAGTGGCGGCTTCCTAAACAAACTACACTCGTGCAGCCAGTGTAGGTATAAAAAGTAGCCCTATTGACTTCAAGAAGCACTAAATTTAAACCGTAAGGCAATTTGTTATAGCTGGCGTTGCAACGGCAATTGCAAAGCAAGTGTCATTAAGTCAGTTCGCACGCGCATAGTTTTGAAAGGCAGCAGGGAGGGGATGGGCGTGTATATTCCTGAGCACGTCTTGAGCGCCCGCGCGTGTCGGCTGTGGGTTATCTATGCGTCTGTGTGTGCGTGTGTGAAAGAGAGAGAGAGTGGTGTTTGTGTGTTTGTATGTATATGTTTGGGCGAGCGCGCGAGCATTTCCTTGCTTGGCCCTACTCTCGGAGACAAACGGGGTATAGCGATTATTTGAAGCAATATTTATATCCGCAGAGACAAGGACTAATGACACGGTCTTTAAGCATTATTTCTTTCGCGAAACTCAAAGCGAAGCAAAAACAAAAAACATACGGGTCATTCGACTCTGTGAAGGTGGATGACCAGCTAAGTTGGATCTCACCACACTGGTTAGACAAGGGGACATGTATTTATTTTCATCATTTGATAATGGTAGTGATTATTGCTTTGTTATTATTGTGATCTGTGTTTATGGGTTCGGTTACAACCTTATACAAAATCTTCTTCAAAGTTAAATCCATAGACGGCTGTTATTTATTAGTTGAGTGACTTAGATTGGTGTGGCACTTCAAACCAAACTCTGGCACAACCTCCCTGAATCATTTCTTGCCTGGTTTCGAAATGTCCACATTGAAGTCTCCAATGATGATCACAGGGGTAATATGATCAAGGCTAACCCATGCAAAGTGCGCGGTCACGAACTTCTCGATAATGCACTTGGGCCCAATGTGTCTGGAGATATATATACACACTAGAAATCACAATTCCGTTTTTCATTTGTACGGTGCAGACATCCCCACAGTTGGCGGCATTGTTCTCTTGCGAGTCAAGGATGTATGGTTGAACATACATTTTCTCCTCTGCGTATGTGGCAATGTCTCCAGCTGCTGAGTTAATGTGCTGTTCATAAACGATTCGAGCAAGCTTCTAACCCCTGCACTTTATGGCGTTAACAACAGTGTGCTACGCTGGGACGCCTGTGCTATAAGCAAGCGTTCGTCGTAAATACAAGTTCTTGCTCATGGCTTGGCGAGGGCTTCAACTTTGGTAACAGTGAGGCCATTTTGGTTTGCCATTGGTTTATTGGCCATTTACCTGCTCCTAAAGTTAATGTTCTAGTTAGCAGCTGCTGCAAGAACGTTTGAAATAATTTGTGAGCAGTTTCATACCTGAATGGACTGGCAGTAACAAAGATCAGAGTCCTTTTCAAACAACAATAACTTTAAGGCTGCTGTGTTGCCCTGATGTTTTTCTTATTAGGTATGTTTGGACTGCTGCACATTTCTTAGCGGTGTGCAGACAGGCCAAGCTGTTCTTGCCTGTATGAGATTTATTGCACAAGTGAAAAAGTTTGGTGTTTGTTTTTTCCGTTTTTCCGGTGCCTTGTGAGCTCTCATCCGCGCACCACCGCAGAGATCAGACAGTCTTACGGAGAAGAGAGAGTTTCCAGCATGGTGCCGTGCAGCAGTACGTCACAAAGATGCTCTAACTTTTGCTGAAGTATTTTAACCTAGTGTTCGACGACTTCAAGGCTCAAACTTCTACAACGTGAAGTCACATCATTTGCTACACAAGACGTCCGAGGCGTCTGCTCAGCAACTTCTTAAGAGCTGTGACAGACTTCGCCGCTGTATGGACCCCTAACGCACCTAGTTCAGTGCGAAGCTCACCAGCCGTCATACAACTGTAGCTTGGTGTTCCAGCGCTTGTACCCGGCTTTTCCTCTGCCTGCCTTGCTCTTTTCTTTCTGTTCAATTCTATGCCACCATCGTACCAGTAGTCGAGATCTGATTTCGTATATGCACGAACACACCTTGCAGCAGTATGGTCTTTTTGCCGTTTCACCAGTTTCATAGGATCTGCAGCAGAGTTACATTTGTTAGTTCTTGAGTCGTGAATATACTTCAAAATGTCATTTTTCTTTTCTAAGCCTTGACTGGAGAACCAACTCAAATTTATGAGTCTTTCGTATTTTGCCATCAAGTGATGAGCAAAAATGTGTATGTAGGGTGTGACCCGTGCACATCCGTACCCTCTGCGGCCAGAAGAACCAAGGTTAACAAATGTTTTCAAAAATTGTCTTGTTTCGTCTTCAATGTCATTCCTTGAGCAGCCGTGAGAGTAATAGTTGAAAGTCATGCAGATGATGTGCCACAATTTCAAAACTTCCGACTCGGACTCCTTGTGAAGCTTTCCTTGAAGTTTCTCTGGTAGGCGTTCCAGCAATAATTGCGAATCTCATCCAGTTAGCGACGAGGCTGATAGTCCCTTTTTTTCATCGTTCCAAACATCTAACTTCACCCCACAACTTCGCACAAGGCGCACCAAGCATTGCACATAGTGGTCTTTGGATGCTTCAACGTCGTTCACTTGGGCGGCTAGGTCAAACTCTTCAAATTTTAAAACCAACGACTGCAGGAGGCGATCGACTATCCTTATTTGCATATGCACTATATCTGGTACGACCAGGGCTGGCTTCATTTGAAAAAGTGGTTCCTGTTGGACTACATGTGACAAGGAGTCACAATCCTTTTTTAAGTTATCCAATGTTCTGGCGCACAGATCATTGAAGTGCGACAGAGGCAAAGACGGGTAGGATCGTTCATTCTCCGTGGCAAAACAGAATGGGCAAGGGTATTTAGAGGATGCAGATTGAAGTCCGAGAACAATAAGAAGAAATTTTAGGTCGGCTCCTAGGCATACTGTAACATCAACGTAATGTCGTCCACCTTTATATACCCTTGCTTCGCCGTTTGGTTAACTTCTCTCAGAATATCAGCAAATGCAGTCCTTAAAGCGTAGTAGTTTTCAGGCGCCTCTGATAGCACTAGCAGCCTGTGCAACTTGTGAGACTGCATTCTCTGTCCCCGTCTTATTAAAACAAATGAAAGTGTTGCCCATGAGGTGCGGCGGCTTATTTTACAGCCGTCACCCTCTAGCTTCACGATGAGCTGATGATCTGCCAAGCCCGCTACAGATGCGCTTTCTCTTTCTGCCGGCTGTCTTATCGCTTTCGCCAATTCTTCGCAAAATGAAACCTGAGCTCCAGTGGAGTCTCCCGGTGTTTGGAATATGTCTGATTTTAAGTCAAGCTTTTCCCTAAACGAGCGAAGAAGCAGAGGCGAAGGCAAATTAGGCAAGCAGTTACACAGCTCCTGCCACACTGTGTCACTAATAAAGTGATCATCAAGGAGACAGACTAGCTCTCTGACAAGTTTTTTGACTTCTGGGGACAGAGAATCAAAATTATGTGAGCCTTTTCCCTGAAAAGAATGCCTTACTCCTAAGTGCACGGCCACTGTATCCGATTCCATGGTTATTCTGTGGAGTGAACCTTTACTGTCTACGATAGTCGCTTCTTTAAGCTCCAGCCAGTAGCTCTGCAAGGCCTCTTCGAGGACCTCAGATATAAAAGGGCCAAGGGCTGTGAGTTTTCTTTTGTCATTTTTTCTGCTCCCTGACCCTATTATTTTGCCAGTGTTGAGGTAGCTGCTGCATCGGTCAAGGGCAGTTTCTAGGCTTTCCATCGTTGAACGTATGACAGTGCACTAATCTTCACGAGCCTTTATTGCGGTCTCCAAGTGTTCTATTTTTGCTTTCAGGAGTTTGATGTCTTCGTCTCTTTTCTTGGCTTCTTGGAGAGAATCGACTTTTTTTTGTTTGATAAGTTCAGGCTGAAATGTTGCCATTTTGGCAGCAGGCAGAAGGAACTTTAGACTGCTGACTTTCGCTAACTATTCCCGTTTCTTTTGACCGTTTAGCTGTTTACATCTTTTGGAAACAACTTTGCAAAAGGCTTTTAACATGTCTTCTATACCGGAGCAAAGCTCTATGTGTTCGTTGCCCTTGCTTCTGCGAACTAAAAGGGCGTCGCGGTAAGTATTGTTTAATAAAGAGGTCTCGTGCAGTATGTCGACTGCAGCAGCCCTTACAATGTTCACCACAACCATGCCATCTGACACTGAAAGCCACACCTCTTCGTTTTCAGAAGTGCACATGTTTATCACCACAAGTGCTTCAAGTACAAAGAAATAGACGAACGCAATTACGTCCAGTCTGATTAAATTTAACATACACTCTGTGAAAGGAAAAATAAGTGCAGAGACTCTACAGGACACCCGCTTGTGAAGACTGACGACTTTTGAAGCCGTAGCCAGCCTCTCACTCGAAGGGGAAAACAGATGGAAACAACGTCGCCCATCTTCTTTTTCGCTTGAAACCAATCATCCGGCAGGGGCAGACGGTCAAAGTCTTTTTTTTTCACACTGTAGCCAACCTCGTTTCAATTTTTGTCCTCTGTGTGTGAAAGCCCACCTGAAGATGTCCAGCTCAAAGTTGTGTACTACAAGTCTTCCCCCAGTATTCTTCGCGTTGCTCAGCTTCCGCTGTACCGCACAAAGAATGTTAGCTGACGCTGCCTCCAGTCGCCGGTGTGCAGGTCTCGGAGGCTTGTTGAAAGAAGTCAAGCACTTCTGATTTAAGTTGTGTCTTGGCTCAAAGGTGCTTTCCCATATGGGGCAGTCATTCCACTTCAGAAGGAAACCTTTTTTCTGAAACAGACAATACAGGCTCTTTGTGAAGATCTGTGCTTGCGAAGAATATTCAATAGACAACACACGCGGATGAACAATAGGCATATTTAGCATTGAGAAATGTTTATTCTTCCAAATTCTCCTTCAGAAAAATAGAAAGCATGTCCATGGTTGTCTTAGCGTTTCTTTAGCACCAACCAAGTTAGGTTAGTAAAATACAGAGCACTTAGTCAATATAAACATTGTTGTTTAGAGTTGCGCCTTATAATACACGTGAAATTAGGACAGCATTCCCTGTGCTGCTCCGTTCGAGTAGACACCCTGATATAGATTCCTTACCGTAGGCTTACATTACTAGAAAGTTTGGTAGCATCTACAATTTTACGTTTGCCATTTAGTAGCTAACTTTGCCTACGAGAGTTCACGCACTCGTTACACAATTGTGAAGATTGAGCGCCCGCCCCTCTAACGCTCAAGCGCAAAGGCAGAAAATGCAGATATTCCTTCTCCACAGGCGCACGGCACAAGTTTTTCACTTTCGCGGATACTTCGGATCGGGTTTTGAGGGCTTGAATGTCATAAAGAAAAGGAATATGACAACACGTATGTGTGCAGTGATTTTTTCTTGACAAAGGTTGCATCGAGCAGGAACAGCAACGAAACTTTTCTCAAAAACAAAAAGACAACTGTGGTTCTGAAGTGCACGTGTGGCTAAGGCGTCATTCAGCGTCCAAAGACCACTGTTGCTGAACCGTTTAAGCAGAACACAATAATGAAGTGATATGCCCCGTTCACTCAGAAACGCACGTTGCAGTGGCCACTAATGTTTTTCCTGGACAAATATGAGCCTCGCTTTAAGCGAATCCATCCTTAGCGTGAGACTTGCTTTTCTTTTTTTTAGCTACAGATGTTTGTTATTGCAACAGCACCAAAGGTGTCATTTCGAAATTCTTTTCACGAAGAGCAAAAGCAGCACCTAATACAAGAATAATGCTGTCAGTGCTCGATACCGCCAATCATTACATAATATTATTTGAAAAAAAGAACGATATCTAACAGTTTGTCATTGTCGTCTCGCCACTGCGGCGTTTGGCTTGTCCACTCTAGTATAGCAGATAAGCGACTGAGTAGTGCGTAATATTATGGACTTCAAATACCATCGCCGAATATTTCGCCCCGCAGTAAACGTTACTTCTCAGTTCCTGAAATTTAAGATCCAAACGACTTTCTTAAATATGAAGTTACATAGACTGGCAACTTAAATGCCTGCAGTCATTAGGACACTACTAACAATTCTGCATAACCTTTAGAGTGAAAAACAAATATTTTCGAATGTTATGACTATCAAGTGGCTCCAACCAAAAAGTAGGTTTATTCTCCCAACGTTTCGAAAACAACTCCACTCTGCCTTCAAAGGAGGGGAGGGGGGGGGGGGGTGAAGGAGATGTCGAGGCGCGAACTTTTAAGCTTTCATGTACTGGCAAGGGAGGGGGGATAGAGGAGGGGGAGTTGAATTCTCCTTGGCTGCTTAAGGGTGGCAGGCCGGTCACGGCCCGGGATGGTTCTGTGCTTATCGTGAATATAACTTGACGGCAGGTTTTCTGGAACCGTTTAGACTTTCATGTTTGTTGGTTCGTGCCTCTTGTAAGAATTTTGGTTTCTTCGAATGGTTCGAACACTTGACGGTTACAATTTCTCACTCTACCGGAAACCGACACATGCACGTCGCTACCTACACTCTAATTCAAATCACCCTGCAAGCCACAAAACGTCAGTAATAAATACTTTAATAAAAAGAACAAAAAAATTATGGGGTTTCACGTGCCAAAACCACTTTCTGATTATGAGGCACGCCGTAGTGGAGGACTCCGAAAATTTCGACCACCTGGGGTTCTTTAACGTGCACCTAAATCTATGTACACAGGTGTTTTCGCATTTCGCCCCCATCGAAATGCGACCGCCGTGGCCGGGATTCGGTCCCGCAACCTCGTGCTCAGCAGCCCAACACCATAGCCACTGAGCAACCACGGCTGGTTAAAAAGAACAAAATCCATTGCACTTTGGAGGTGTATAGAATGAGGACAAACTGCTTTCGCCAAACTCCGAAAGAAAGGTTACCCCAAACATTTCATACGAAAAGCAATCGGTAAGCAAAAAAGAAACGAACCTCGAAAACAGCTCTCAGCCCCCCCCCCCCCCCCCCCCTCTAACTGCCCGAAAACGTATATATCTCCCTAGGTATCCTCCCAGGTATCTTTCCCCAGATACCAATGAAGCCATCAGCAGAAATTAAAGAAAGCATAATGGTCCCCTTTCCCCCTCCGCCGTCAGAACCATAACGTACCGCGCCCGGCCTACCACACTCAATTATCCAAGAGAATTCAACACCACCTCCTCCGCGCCCTTTCCCCCGCCGGACCGTAGCCGTACCATGAAAAGTTAAAACTGATGCCTCGACATAAAAATGTTTTGCCGAGCATGAAAGAGTATAGTGCCTCGAGCGGCCAGTCGCGCGGCAATTTTGCAAGTATTCGCGGACTTCTTTCACGCTCGGAAAAACTTTTATGTAGCTCGTATTGAGCAGCATAAAGCTGCACCGGGAGTTTTTCATGTAGCGCTACAATTGTCTCATTAACAATTTTCATGTAAATATATTATTTGAGAGGTTGAATAATTAAGACTACTTATTAGGCGGGATCAAAATAATGTAAGTGTCTCCAAGTGACGGCAAACAACGTGTTAACTTAGTTCTGCCCAGCTACATGGCATTTGCATATTTTTAAAGTTTGCCACAAGTTACGTGGGACACCCTGTGTATTGTACGCCACCTGGAAATCCACAATTTCTGACTTGCACTTCCCTCAAACCCTTCAATAGATAATGTAACTATTTCACGTTAAGCTTTACACTGATTTACCAAACATGAAATGCCGTTGAGAGAACTGTTATATGTACTGTTCGTGCGGAGTCAGGGATTCATAAACTTCGTGCTTATATATACGTAAACTTACCAATTTTCGAAATTTGTGTAAAACACGTCATACTTTGAATTTGGGTTTCTGTTTACTACAGTGATCAGAGTTTAACTATTTTTCTCAAATGAAGGATATTTCATTCAAATCGGCTGAGTGTTCGTCTCATGGAAGCTTTCTGCGTTTTACATGTACTTCAATACTCGGCATTCGAGTTTGCCTCGAGCGAATGCTTCTTTGTAATAACTTTAAGAGCAAGCCTCACCGTGTTACCGTCGGGCGCCTTACCGTTGGACGGCCAACAAGTGAATGCCCTTATCAAGAAGCGATCTCGCATGCTCGGCGGTCGCCAGGCGGTGATACGAAATGAGCCACGTCACTTATATGCGTCTTCTAAGGGCTAACAGACGGGCTCATTGGCAGTTCGATAACGCTTTTCTCTTTGTGTGTGTG
The DNA here is from genome assembly GCF_038994185.2 of Dermacentor albipictus. Taxonomy (NCBI): domain Eukaryota; kingdom Metazoa; phylum Arthropoda; class Arachnida; order Ixodida; family Ixodidae; genus Dermacentor; species Dermacentor albipictus. Next base: position 2,238,663 of record NW_027225576.1, on the reverse strand, counting down.
TGTGTGTGTGTGTGTGCGCGCGCGCGCGCGCAGAGCTGGACTGAATTCATTGCGTTGGAAAAATCGTCGTGAAGTTTTGACTTTCTTCAAGCCCTTATGAGCACCTAAGATTAGGCTCAATTCTTGCACTGAGACCAATAGCTCATCTGTTCTGACTAAAGGGTGTCTAATCTGCGTGATTATCTTCCATTTGACATGCTACTGTGCACCTTTGCGGCAAAAGTAATCTGGTGGAAATCACCTAATATTGCAGCTTCCATGTTTGTAAACAACTTTCATGAAATGCCCGATATGTTGGGAAGGACGGCCATTTTAGGACACTGAAATACTTATTTGATAAGCATCTACCGACATTCGTGTGATGAGAAATTGTTGCGTGGGCGCCTTCACACAGTCACTAGCTCGAACAAGTAGCCGGATGCACAAGCACAGTGTCGTAGCTGGGACATTGCAGCGGTATCCTACGTTAGAATCCAATTGCGGAGTTGCTCGCATGTCACTCAGGGTGCTATTCTGGCCACCACGAAATTTCATCAGATGCCGGCATTTTTTCTTGATTTATGAGTAGCTAAACAAAGAGCTTTATTTGCATTTTGCAACCAATCAGATAAGGCGCTATATGCACAATTGAACATTATAACAAAATGAGATATTCTCGAGAAAACCTCCTCGCGTAACATTATCTAGTGAGGAAGGATATCAGGCCTTGTACATTCAGTGGTCTGCCAGTATAAAGTAAAAATTCGTAGACTAGTGGTGTTTATTATTAGCCTTTATTACTTAGTAGTCGGCTGCATAATATTGTTTTGAGGTGGCCCATCGCACTAACAAGTGTAATTTTTCCTCGAACAAAACAAAATTTTGTCATAGAAGTGCAAATACCTTGTTTTATTTCTCAAGTCTTTCACTTGTTGGCGACCACAAATTGCGCTATGCATAAAAGACGAGACACAATGAAGTACCAGCCATTTACTGCACCGGCTGCGACTTAGGCAGTGGCTTCTATAATTGAAGTCACGCCACGCCGGGAAAGGCCGAACGACGCAGCGCTGAGCAAGAGGACAGGAGGTCAAGTGCGAAGGTGCCCTTACATGAATTAGTATTTCACCCTTAATCACTGCAAGAAAGAGTAGAAGCGGTCGCGGACAAAGGAACTTCTGTTGAAAGAAAGCTGCGGTCTTGCGAAGTTCGACAGATTTCAGGCCGTGCACTAACGGAACGCGTATGAACTGACAACGCTAGCCCTACTAGTGGCGCAGTGCATACTATGAACTGTTCAAGTAAGTTTTGATGCGAAAACAGTACATGCCCCAATACGCGAAAATCCGGTGTTGTCGGCGGCGGTGTGAACGAAATATGGTACCGAAAATGGTTGACGACGCGAAGAGCAAAAACACGTCAAAATGCTCGGATTGGCGTAAAATTGTTCAGGCAGGTTTCTGTAGAGAAGGTGCCTTCACGGAATTGAAACGAAAATTTCGTACATTTCGTTGTGGGTGGTATTCGAACCCGACCGGGCCCCCGGGGAGCGTGACGAGCACGCTTCCCCAACGCCACTGTGGCTCCACGGTTATGATTAGGTAAAGGTGTGCCTAGTACGTGCGCCATGGAACACGTCACTCACTGCTTGCGCCACTACCTCCCACGTGTCACTTGCTTTTAGGACTTCATCGGTGCTTTGTCTACTGTGTCTAACGCGATGCCCTCTCGGCGCTGAATCATGGGTATAAAACGGGATGTGCCTAGTGCCTGCGTCATTGCACACGTCACGTCCCCGCCTTCGGATTTCATTGGTGCTGTGTCTACTGGGATGCTCTCCGAAGCGTCCACCTCAGCGGCAGCTCTGAAACGTGGCCGCCCATGGAAGGACGCCTCACCAAACGAAGCAAGGGAAAGCAAAAAAAAAAAATTCATCGTTATGCAGAAAAATGGACCGACTGTTTCTGGTCTGTGGGTATCGTATAGGCAAACACGCACACTGATTCAGCAGAAAGACCAACGCATGCCGGAAACATAAATCGAAAACGTTCCTCCTAAGCGAATATAATGCTTTCGCATTCCAACAAGTAAGCAGTCTTAAGTGTTCCTGTGGAATTTTTTTTTTTTAGATCAAAGATGTCAGCATACGGTTTCTCTTCGATGGACGCTTTTCACACACAAAAAAAATAATGATGTAAGACTTTTAAGATTAAGGAGGGGTTCTTACCGTCTTTCCTATTACACGTTCAACTTTGTAGAGGGTCATTGAATTACCTGTAGAAATATTCCTGAACGACGATGTTCCTGCCAAAGGAAAAAGGTTCCTTCACTGTTGAATATTCGTGTGCGCGATTTTGAGATTGCGATTAAATATTATGAAAAAAAGCCATACGGCAATGTCTCCATAACTGATCTTATTTAACGTCCCGAAACAGTACTTGAGCTAATAAGGATGTCGTCGTAGAAGACTCGGTTTTAATTTTGACCTTCTGCAGCATTTTAATTTTTTTGTGTGCGTTTGGTTGTTCAGGGATTATCACATTTCAACACCATTAAAATGCGACCACCAGGGCCTGGACATCTTGAAATTTACAATTTGATGGCGTATGAGGGAAATTGCCGACTCTTAATATAGTGGCTTAAATTGCCCTGCAACGTTCGCACGCACCAAAGCCACGTTTTGCGGAAGATTTTAGTCTTTCGAGGGAAGTTCTAGATTCTATAACGGGTAGATTGGGAATTTTCTGAGGGGGATTCATGCCGCCGATACGTATTATACTAAAGCCTTAAAGTGAGCCGTTGAATTTTATCAAGTTTAGATTTATTCGTTACGTTAAGAGATTACGTTACGTTTACGTTACGTTAACGTTAAAATAATAGCAAGCCAGCCGAGTCATTTAACCACTCGTCGTCTCAGCCCAGCCAGACAAAACATTGTGGGACGTATAAATCCGTCTGTGAAAGTAAGGGCACATGTTCAATGCCTTTCTGTATGGTAAAATTTCTTACCTCAGATCTTCGGTGTATGTATGTTACTGGTGTGCGTGTGAACGCTCTCACGGAGTTCGCAGAGCCAGACGTTAGTATCCCGCACAGTGCATAAACTAGTGACACACGGCTCGGTGGCGCAGATACGCCCTAGGCAGCACACCAGCATTGGACCAACCATGGCCCAATGCTGGCAAAAATTGGTGCCAATGTTGGCCCAATCTTGGCATTTTGGCAAAGTGCAACCCGATCCAAGGTCCAGCCAATGTTCAAGCCAACATTGGCCCTACATTTTGCCATTCTAGTATCCGATGTATTTCCAGCATAGAGCCAGTGCTCAGCCATTTTGTACCCAATGTTTTTCCAGCATAGCCAGTGCTCAGCCATTTTGTATCCAATGTTTTTCCAGCATAGCCGCTGCTCAGCGATTTTGTATCCAATGTTTTTCCAGCATAGCCGGTGCTCAGCCATGTTGTTTATCCAATGTTTTACCAGCATAGCCAGTGCTCAGCCATGTTGTGTATCCAATGTTTTTCCAGCATACCCAGTGCTCAGCCATGTTGTTTATCCAATGTTTTACCAGCATAGCCAGTGCTCAGCCATGTTGTTTATCCAATGTTTTTCCAGCATAGCCGGTGCTCAGCCATGTTGTTTATCCAATGTTTTACCAGCATAGCCAGTGCTCAGCCATGTTGTTTATCCAATGTTTTTCCAGCATAGCCGGTGCTCAGCCATGTTGTTTATCCAATGTTTTACCAGCATAGCCAGTGCTCAGCCATGTTGTTTATCCAATGTTTTTCCAGCATAGCCAGTGCTCAGCCATGTTGCTTATCCAATGTTTTACCAGCATAGCCAGTGCTCAGCCATGTTGTTTATCCAATGTTTTTCCAGCATAGCCGGTGCTCAGCCATGTTGTTTATCCAATGTTTTACCAGCATAGCCAGTGGTCAGCCATGTTGTTTATCCAATGTTTTTCCAGCATAGCCGGTGCTCAGCCATGTTGTTTATCCAATGTTTTACCAGCATAGCCAGTGCTCAGCCATGTTGTTTATCCAATGTTTTTCCAGCATAGCCGGTGCTCAGCCATGTTGTTTATCCAATGTTTTACCAGCATAGCCAGTGCTCAGCCATGTTGTTTATCCAATGTTTTTACAGCATAGCCAGTGCTCAGCCATGTTCTTTATCCAATGTTTTTCCAGCATAGCCGGTGCTCAGCCATGTTGTTTATCCAATGTTTTACCAGCATAGCCAGTGCTCAGCCATTTTGTACCCAATGTTCTTCAGCTATTAACTGAGACACTCCATTCCACAGTCGGTGCCCCTCTCCTCTTACGAGACATGTTGTATGGTTGTACATACATTTCCGCCTTTGCATATGCGGCAATGCCTTCTGCGCGTGAGACCATGTGTGGTTCGCAAATGATTCCAGCATGCCCATCGACGGGAAACAATGTATATTTATTATAATAATTATTATTATTATTATTATTATTATTAGTAGTAGTAGTAGTAGTAGTAGTAGTATTGGCGGAGCACTTGAAGCCTGCTTCACCTCCGCCGCATGACAGCCCGATACTTCGCAAACTCCAGGATCGGCCAAATTCTTGCTCCCTGACACGACAAATGCATTTCGGGGCAGAGGTACACAGCTTCCCTGTGAAAGCGCCTGTGCAGTCAGTATTGCCGCCCTGTATTTTGTCTCGATGGCACCATCACCATCGGCACGGTTCCGCTAGGAGCTACTAGCAGTTCGCGTTCGTTATCTTCCTTGCTTCTTGACGGCCATTACGCGCTAAATCTGCACAATCATTGCGTCGTTCATCCCTTCTTCGACCAAGCCAGCTTTCGGCGGCACACTTTCGCTGTTGTATTGATATTAAAGGTTTCAACTGCTTGATTTCGAAAAAAAAAACAAATGTACATCAAAAGCGGACTGGCCGCAAGGAACGTACGCACGGAGTGATGCTATTGATCACATTATCACAAAAGACTGGGCTCGGTCAGGTCGCCCTTAAAAACGGTCTTTTTCAGCGTCAGTTATGCTTTCAGTGTTTATCTGTAAAAGATTTGTAAAATAGAAACATGTTTATTAATTATTCGCTCAGCTAGGTAGTCTCGAGGACTGGCTACAAGCTACTCATGTCCGTTACCCGCCTAAGATGAATTATTGACAATTGAATTATCGTACCTTCGTTTATTACGCAAACTGCTCAGCTTACTCCGTATCTAGAGGCTAGCGATTTCAACACTCGAATGATAGCAATAATGTCAGCAAGATTTACATTGCTCTATTAAAGTTTGGCGCCGTTAAAAAGTAACTGCCTGGATATTCATGGTGCAGTACGCTTCTGTTAAAGCAGGTGCAAATGCTCCGACGGGGTTTCTTGGCGCAATTCAAGTTCATCAACTTAAGCACATGTGCCCAACAGTATACTTCTGCTTTTACTACAGACTATCCTACGTCATACAAGAAGCACTGCAGTGCTACGGTATATGACACAAGGTGTGCGAGAACATTGTGCGCGGTCCCGATTACATATATGAGCGTTGGTGACATCAGGCTCGGTTTCCTGGCGTCATTAAGAATAAGAACAGCTGCCTGGCGGAAATCAATACAAAATTATTATGGTACATTGTATCAAATACAGTAGCGCGCACGTGTGTGTTAGAACAAAAAGCACTGAAGTATTGGGATGAGTGCTCTGCGGAATATATTTTAACTGGCTATTGTTAACACATAACGAAAAAAATACCGCTATTTCCTTTCTAGAATTATTGCTGATATGCGTATGCAGCCAATGGAAACATGAGTTCCGACCTAGTGCCCGTGGTGGAAGCAGCCCCACACCGCACGGCTACCAAGGTCGATTCAAATAGGTCGCGAAGCTTCGGGCGAAAAGCGGTTCAGTACAGATTGTCACCGACATCAGCATGGGGGGTTATGGGAGCAGCGATCGAAGCGCGACTATGTTTGGAGGGAACAAACATTGGGAAAGAAAAACGCGTTTTTTAATTCAAACGAGACACAGTTAGATTCATTCAACGAACATAAAATTCCCAGTCAGTTTTATATATTCGTGATGATTTAAGAAAATACGTTTAATTTTATTATTATTAATAAATGCATTTCTTTTCAGCGCCCATCGCTACAGGGGGCGTTGACGCCACTATCACTCGCAGTGCAATGCACGTCTTGAAATGGGCAGAAAGGCGCACTCGTATCACCTGTTGAAATACGCCCCCCCTCACAATTTGTGCTTTCTTGCTTGTCGAAGTTTGTCTGAATTTGGTGACACGGGTAGTTTCATTGCTTCTTAATCTGTTCAGTCAAAAGTAGTGAGTTCCGACCGCCAGATAATTGTGTAGTTGTTTTCGTGCGACTGCGCTGGCCGACGGGCTTGGCATCCGACAATAGGATCAGCACTCTACACCTAAAGCTTTCGTCGGCCTCCATAGAAAGTATGTTCTGTGCAGGGATGCGATTTCGACAACCGTACGGCTGGCCTTTTCCTGCATCGCTTTCCACGCTGAAAGCTCGAAACGCCCATCAAGTCGAATGGCGGGGCATTTGAATATATAGCTCCAAAGGAAGAACAACAAAACAAATTTCGCGCCTTCGAAAACAAAATGACGTCACTTCTGCTTTTAACGGACATGGCGTCACGCTATTTTTGCTTCCGCCGGAAGTGTTCCCACCACATATAGATGGCCCTAAGCCCCATGAACCGGCGATGGACCGCCATGTTTTGAACGTATGGGCTCCTATGGAAGCTTCGCTACCAGGTATATTTACCTTGCGGCTACATTGGCAGACGGAATATTGGTTGATTAGGGCGAAAGTCTTAAGAGGCTCGTTGCAATGGCTCCCATACCCAAAAAAGGAACGACATAATCAGGAATGGCCCATACCGTCGTAAGCAAGCAAATATGCAATGGCTGAATATGCATATAGATCGTTTGACTATGCGTATGACTGGCGGTTGAATTGACACCATGTAATTATTCGTCCTTTCATTAAACATCATAATTCCCGATTTCTCTCTGCTAAACTTAAGGCCTAGGTTTTTCGCTGCGTAGCCACAAACATTCGCTCGGGTATAAATCCCATTCATTCTCGCTAGTGGCAGAATGTCGTCATCGCACATCATTCCGGGAACCTTCTGTTGCGCGATTTGTCAATTACTCATGCAAGATAAATCAGACACTAATTCACTGTTCTGATTCCTGATGACGCCAGAAAACCAAGTCTGATGCCGCGAACGGTCAGAAATCTATTAGGGAGAGCAAATAATGCTACTGCACACCTTTTGTGATGTACCGTGGCGCTGAGGCGTTTCTTGAACAATGTAGGAGAATACATTGTAAAGACAGAGGTGCATGCTTGGATGCGTGTGTTCTAAGTTCATCAACTTGAATTGCGCCAAGAAAACCTGTCCGAGCATTCGCACCTGCTTTATTAGATGCCTACTGCACTATCAGTATACAGCTGGTCTTCTTTAACGGCACCAAATTTTAAGAAATAGATCAATGTAAATCTTCCTGACATTACTATCATTCGAGTGTTCAGACGGTAACCTCCGGATACGGAGCAAGTTGAGCAGTTGTGTGCGTAATTCACGAATGTATGTTGATTATCTTTTTAATAATTGACCTTGGGTGGCTAAAGCGAATGAGTAGTTTGGATGCTGTCTTCGGCATTGTGTAGTTGAGCGAATATATCGTTATTAAACATGATCCTGTAAGAGTAAGAACAAATATCTTGCAATTAAGTGCTCTCTGAAAGCCTAACTGACGCGGAAAAAGGTCGAGGGTAACGTCGACCTGACCGCTTCCAGCCTTTTCAGATAATGTCATGAATGGCACGGCTCCGTGAGCATGTTCCTTGCCGGCCAGACGACTTTCGATATTTATTCACAGTGTTTTTTCCAAAGGCAAGCCGTTTAAAGTTGAAATGTCAATTTAGCAACAAATGTGCGCTGCCGAAAGCTCGCTTGGTCACCGAAACGATACACGATTGAATTATAGTGCAGATTTTGCTTGCCATTGCCTTCAAGACATTGCGCTGCCACCTACGGAAGCAAGATAACGAAGTTCAACTGCTTGGCAGCCTCTTACGGGCCATGGCAGCCAAGGGCGGCATTACTGACATCGCAGGCGCTTTCTTTTTGTCGATTTCGCTTTCAGAAAGAGATAATGCTACAAATGCAGTGTCATTCGTACTTGTCTCGTGGATTTAAGCACGGGCTTTAATGGTCTCCACATCGCGTTTGCAAGGTCGATTCAAATAGGTCGCGAAGCTTCGGGCGAAAAGCGGTTCAGTACAAGTTGTCACCGACAATAGCAAAGGGGGTTATGGGAGCAGCGATTGAAACGCGACTATGTTTGGAGGGAACAAACACTGCGAAAGAAAAAAGCGTTTTTTAATTCAAGTGAGACACAGTCGGCCTCCTTCATTCATTCAACGAAAATGAGATTCCTGGTCAACTTTATATATTCGTGACGATTTATGACAATACAAGTTTATTTCATTTATTATTATTAATAAATACACTTCTTTTCAGCGCCCATTTTACAGGAGGCGTTAACGCCGCTACACTCGCAATGCAATGCTCGTCTTGAAATGTGCAGAAAGGCGCGCTCGTAAAGTTCACCTGTTGCAATACGCCCCCTCATACGTTGGGCTTCTTCGCTTGTCGAAGTTTGTCTGAATTTGGTGACGCGGGTAGCTTCATCGCTTCTTAACCTGTTCAGTCAAAAGTAGCGAGTTACGACCGCCAGATAATTGTTGTAATTGTTTTCGTGCGACTGCGCTAGCTGAGGGGCTTAGCATCCGATGATAGGACCAGCACTCTACACCTAAAGCTTTCGTCGGCCTCCAAAGAAAGTATGTTCTCTGCAGGAGTGCGGTTTCGACAACCGTACGGCTGGCCTTTTCCTGCATCGCTTTCCGTGCCGAAAGCTCGAAACGCCCATCAAGCCGAATGGCGGGGCATTTGAATATGTAGCTCCAAAAGCAGACCAACATCACAAATTTCGCGCCTTCCAAAACAAAATGACATCACTTTTGCTTTTAACGGATATGGCGTCACATTATTTTTTCTTCCGCCGGAAGTTTTCCCACCACATATAGATGGCGCTAAGCCCCATGAACCGCCGATGAACCGCTATGTTTTGAACGTATGGACTCCTATGGAAGCTTCACTAACAGGTATATTTACCTTGGCGTTTGTTTCCAAGGGTAGGCGTAAGCAGGAAAATGTTCGCTCACACCCGCAAACACGCAAATACCCTCGCACGCACACACACGTCATTCTCTCTCCCTCGCACGAGCACACACTCACTTCCTCACGCGCATTCACACGCCCTCTTCATCGCGCGCATCGTACGCACAGATATCCATGCGCACAAAAACACGCACAGTTATGTCCGCAGGCATGCATGCGGAAACACGAACAAGCACGGCTGCACTCGTGCACATTCACACGCCGCCATGCATGCGCCGAAAGCAGGCAAGCGCACACGCACATGCACTAACACGCAGATGCAGGCATGCACACACGCCGCGAACGCTCACACACACATTCGCGCACTCGCGTGCATGTGCAAATACGGAGGCACTAGCACGCGCACACACGCTCCCCTAGCACGCACACTATCTCTCTCCCTCGCGCATACACATGCTCTCTTTCCCTCGCACACACACACACACACACACACGCGTACACACACACACTGTCTCCCTCGCACACAAACGCACTCTCCCTCACACGCACGTACTCTCTCTATCCGTCTTACGCATACACACACACGCACACACAATACGCACGCACAGATATTCATGCGCACACAATCACGCACACATTTGTTCGCAATCCTGCATGCTGAAACTCGAAAAGCACACGTTGGCACGCGTACACGTTCACACACGCCCACGCATGCACCGCAAGGGCGCGCACAAGCACACACTCACACGCAGGCACGCACATACGCTGCGAACGCTCACACACGTCGCGAACGCTGACACACGCATACACGCACTCGCGCGCATGCAAACGCAAATACGGAGGCACACGCCCGCACACTCATACACAGAGCGAACATGGGCATAGAACCATACCCAGGCACGCTCAAGACATGCACATGCATAACCACTCCGTAGCATCTCGGCTGCTTCTCAAGAGCCTGCACGTGCCAACAGGCTGCATAACACTCCCTCTACCAATGCCTTCTCAATGCCAACTGTAAGAAATCGCTTTATGGTTTAAATTTGGTGCTTTTTCAAGCCAATTTCCCTCTGGCGGGAGGGTGCAAAACGATTTTCTCCTGTCGTTGTACTTCACCGCCCCTGTCTGACTTTCTTTAACTGCTTTAACGTACCACCCATGTTCCGACTAAGTGCCAAAATGCATATGTTGCTAGAAGGGACTACCCTCTTGTAGTCATTTGAAACTTTTTGACCCTCGCCCTATATTCTAAAATATCATTTAGAAAAAAAATTTTCCCATAGAGTTACACTTGTGCGTTGCTGTGAAGTTCTGAAGGCGAATGTCCAGAATTCCTGGACATGCAAGAACACAACATGTGATGGGGGCATAGTGTAACTGGTGAACTTGACGGGCGCGCCTTTCTGCAGACTTTCAAGAGCTACATTGCATTGCAAGTGACGGCGGCGTGGACACTGAAATAAGGTACAATCATAAAGTAAAATATATCTGTTTTTCCTTTTCTCTAAAAAACTAAATTATGGGGCTTCCTGTGCTAAAGCCACTTTCTGATTACGAGACAGGCCGTAGTGGAAGACTCCGGTCATTTGGACCACCTGGGATTCTTTAACGTGCGTCTAAATCTAAGTACACCAGGGTTTTCGCGTTTCGCCCCAATCAGATATTTCCTTTTCTCGACACGCGTATATAAGATCGATTGGGCATATTACTTTCGTTCGACGAATCAAACTCTCTTGCTTTATTAAAACTAAACGTTTCGTTTTCTTTCTTTATGTTTATTCTCTTCTCACAAAGTCGCGTTTCAATCGCTGCCCTCATAACCACCTTTGCTGATGTCGGTGAGTTTGTTCTGAAACGCTTTTCGCCCGACGCTTTGCGACCTGTTTGGGTTGACATTGGAATACCTGGGGTGCTATAGCGTAAAACTATTCCAAACATTTCTATTCCAATTCTGCAATCAGCCCACCGCGATTGGTCAAAATTTTTATTGGACCACCCCCCCCTTCACTTGTCTGTCACGCGACGTCACGAAAACCGCGATAGCTCCCCATCTGATATGACGTGTACACACTGATTATGCATAATTTAACCGAAGAAAACAAAATAGTTATTTCTGATTCGACGCCTTTTCGACATTGGCCCTCGGCTATTGGTCAAAAGTTTTAGGACTGCACCAACTTCACCTATTTGTCACGCGACGTCATAAAACCTCGAAAACTCGTTGCGTGAAAGTGACGTGTACGCGGTAAAGATGCAATAATATGCTGAACAAAACTGAACTTTTTTCTGAATAGCCGCAGGCTGCCGCTTTACGAAAGGAATAAAAGATGGCTGCCGCTGATCGCTCTGGCACTGGTTACTCGTGCCTTTCGGAGAGCATGGGTTTATTTGAGTGTAATAAAACTTTCTGCGTGGCCGTGTAACGTTTTGGAGAACCTTCGGCAAGTTTACGATCTCGTTCTGCCAACTCTTCTTTGCTGAGGATCCGTTTTAGCGTCATTCTTAAGCCCTCCGTTGCATGCCGCTGCGATTGTCGACGAGCCACCGCAAGCTAAGTAAGGGAAAGCGGACCAATCACAGATGCCGGCACCACCCTCTTCATCCAGTTATCGACATCCAGTGTAGTGGCTAGGCCCCATTAAGTCCCTCTCCACTTGAGCGTGCTCCTCGCCTCTTTTGAGCCAATTAGATAAGACAAGCCGCTCAGTGCAGGCAATGTTATTCGTTTTTCAAGCAAACAAAAGTGCCGTCGTATGAACAAGCGGAGCATTTGATTGGTTTGTTGAGACAACCTGCGGGTGACCGCCCGACGCTTGCGTCGGCGGTTACGCAGATTTGACATGAGCAGATTGGAATAAAAACAAATAGGAATTGTGTTACGTAATACGGCCCCTGTACACTATTTGAGGGCTTTGAAATGGAGAACGGAAATGAGTGCAGTGGCGTCGTCGTTGTGAACTACAGTCAGCAGGGAGAGTGCAGCGGCAGATTGCTATGATGGCGGTCTTGAAACAGAAAACGGAAGTGCAGTTTTTTTAAAGACAACATGGCGTCGAACGTGGTTGTACGGGTCGTGCGTAGTACGTGGTCGCACCTACTCTCATATGCGGCTACAAAATGCGGCTTGCAATGAACCCAAGGCTCGCAAGCTGCCATGCGAGTGTGGCTACCGCACCGTGTATGTCACGTTTCCGTGGGGGATCTAGCCAGGAGGCCCATGAGAAACTAACCTCAGCTAACGAAGATCTGCGCAGAACGATGTGTCAGGTGGCACGCTGGATCAGACGAAGTAAAGACATTGTGGCTCAAACAATAAGAAAAGATATGAAGGAAAATCCTACGAAACTTGGCAGAATTATATAGAACGAGAGAGAGCAAATCTTGAAAGAAAAGATATAATTCTGTATGGGAATTCCTGAACAGAAATTTGCCTCCGCTTTTCAATTGAGTCAGTTTGCTAGGCTTAAAGGCAGCAATAATCGACCACCAAGCAAAGTTTTGGTGACGCAGCCGACTCGACGAGTCCTGTGAGAACATAAGCCAGTTTGCATAGGCGGAGTATTTTCATTTTCCCGGAGGGCGGGGAGGGGGGGGGGGGGAGGGGAGACCAGGTTTCCAAAGCCCATTTATATATATACGTATATATCGCACTTGAAATTTCGTGGGATCTCCAAGAGTTGAGCGCTGGAATGGCGGCGTTATATGAGTATATACAAGACCTCATAGTTGGAGACAGCTGAATTTCACAGACCTATTCCTCTCGGTGTAATCTTCCACCGTGTAATTAACGCATACTTGGCTATCACTAATAGTTCCTTGCCTTTCCGGCGAAACTGCAGCCTCCCTCTTTCTTTTTTTATGTGAGTCCGAGTAAAAGCGCTGCTGCGCATGAATGCTGTTGATTCTGATGTCGAGTGAATCCGGCTTGGCCTCATTTCGGTTACTCAGTGTTCTACAGTGTTCGTCAACTATACCACACCAAGTATTAAAAAACAGAGCAGTTGCGTTACTCGAAGAAAACGTAGTGCATATTGTTTCCAGTACAGTGGAGTAGCCGCCAGTAATTATTTCGTTACTGAGATTTCATTCGGCAGTTTGAATTAATTATCTACCTCGAGAAGTACGGTCCTAATTTTCCAAGTGTGAATGAGCCATTTGTAGGCACCCCCCGAGATGACACTAACTGCGGTGTTTTCAGCGACGTACTAATAATTGCGTACAATTTTTTTGCGACTGGCAAAGAAGCCTCACGAAGTACAAAAAATACCCGTGAGTGCGCTCCCATCCACATCACAAAGCAGCGCCATCAAATAAGCTGATCGAAAGAAACTGCATTGCCTGCCGCGAACCCGAAGACACGGCGCATCACCTTGATAATGGTGCGGAAGGAACACCAACAGCAGGTCTCGCAGCTTCGCCAGCTATTCGTTCCTCTCATCTACGTCACTCTTATTATCCGCCTCTCAAGGCCGACTGGTCAGACTGATAAATAAAGCCCCTTGATAACGCGGCCGAAGCGCCGCTCTGACCACACACGAAATGCAAAAAGCAAAGTAATAGGCATAGAATGTTTCAAAATCCCGGCTTTGCTCGCACCGCATCGAAAGAGTGCGCGCGAAGTTATATTTCGAACCAGAAGCTTGATTCGGAGAAAAGCTAAATTAAAAGTGACCGCTTTATTTTTCAAGTGTATACGCGCTGCAAAAACAGGTTCGTGCGTGAAAGTGTATACGTGCTGCAAAAACAGTTACGTCCATGTGATACTGTTCGCAGGAATCTAGCAGTCATCCGATACATTCACGCTATCTTGCATAAACTAAAGAAGAGGCCAACGGGCGGGAGTTTCGGTCGTTTTTTCCGCACGCATGTTATCTCAGTTATGCGCCAAAACCAGCCCTGTCAGCAGACAATAAATATCATGCAACATTGTTCACAGAAAGGGTTTCGTGGAATTCTCAAGGGGAGTAGTGTATAGCATACTTCTTTCCTGTGGGTAACGTTACGTGGGACAAACGGGGAGCTGCCTAAACATGGGGCTACAGGAACATAATCAGAAAGCACAAAAAGGGAGAGAGGGTTTGCTTAGAATCCATTGTTCGCAATGCGAATGTCATACACTCTTTGCAAAAACAGAAATAACGCCAAGCAACGCGCAAGGAAACATTAGGCCCATCATTCAGGCAGCGGCTATTGCAGAAGGCAACTGAGTTAGCAAACCATCCCTAGCATTGATGTAAAGAATTCGCATACCTGGGGTCTGTATGTGGGAAGCCGCCTTATGCCTTGTTTGTCATGACCATGTTGACTTGCACGATGGTAACTGATTATGATCTAGTGCGCAAGAGTATATACACATACCCTTTTTTGTAATAAACGCCAGTTACAAGTTTGCACCTGTCCTTGTCGCCTTTTTCTTGTCCCGACTCCACTCTTGCACTAGTCACTTCAGCATGGAATACCAACTGGCGAGGTCTCACACCCTGCTCTAGTGTCTATTCATGCAAGTGATGTTTTTAGAGCGCAGCTCTTTGGCGTCCGTTCCTGGGTTTCGCGTCGTCGTCGGCGTTGTCGTCGGCCTCGTAACCAGCTCCGCCCCCCTTTCATCCCCCCAGCGCTAGCAGCGACCGACTGATACCGCTGGTTGCCGCTGACGCCGCTAGAGAGTCAAGATAACGTGACTGCATAGAACACCGTCGCCGCCATGCAGAAAGAGGAGGAAAGGTTCCCCCCCCCCCCTGTTCTTGTGTGGCGGATAGGGTGCTCTTCAGTTGCCGACGCGCCGGTTATTTCACGTAGGCCCCGGCACGTCGACGAATACGTGGCCATCTTCCCACGGCTACACCTGGTTCTTAGCGCTGCGGAAGCGAGGGTATCATATTGTTTGTGTCGGCATCGGCGGCGTTGTCCCTGAAACCAACTCCGCAGCTGGGGTTGACTCAGTATCGGCGTCAGCGGCATCAGTCAGTCGCTGCTATCTCTTCCCTCCTCCCTTTATCGTGTTGTCCGCTTGCTGCGCGCGCTTCTGCCCCCATCGTTTGCCGCTGGGTGTACACGCCGCCCCCCTCCCCCCTCTTCCTGCGAGTCTCCGGTTGTCAAAGCGCCGGCTCGAACTTAATTCCTTTCTTCGCTCCTCCTCCAATGCAACCCCTGTGCGGTGGCAATCAGAGAGCCAGATCGGTGGCGGCGGATCTGTATATGTGCACCGCCCGAGCCGAAATTGCCGCTGCCGTTCGCCACTGCGAAATTATCTGTCAGTTCTTTCTGAGCCATGAGCGAGACGACCGATGGAAGTCCTCCGTCTGCTGCTGCCGAAATGTTTGGCACGTCACATGAAGTTGGCGAACTGTGCGCCGCAAAGTTGCCCAACGCCTTGCTGGTAGTAGCTGCCTACTTCGCCCCTACCGCACTCACGAAAGACGTCGTGCACTTCCTGCAACTCGCATTAACCGTCCATCGATCCACACCGATGTTAGTAGTGGGGGACTTTAATGTTGACATAAAGACAAACAGCAATTTCCTAACACTTATGCGGGAGAACATCCCGTTCCTCTCGCTCGTAACGCGTCCCACGGCTGTGACAACCTCGCGAGGCACTTGTATAGATCTCGTCTTTGAGAATCAAGCATTGGTGTACCAAGTCGAACATATATCAGTCTATTTCTCCGACCACAAAGCTTCCTTCATGACTGTCAAGAACTGTTAGTGGAGTCTTTGTTAAAGGAATACGTGTGAAAAATAAAAAAAAAATTCTGTGATAGCGCATACATGTGTTGCTCGATTTCTTTGCCTCAATCTATCGAAAAGGTGAAACAGCTTATTTGCTGCGCTCAAATTTTGCATTAGGAAGTAACGTAATCGTCGGTAATTTTTTTTCAGTAAAGCAGAATAAAGACAGGTTTGTTCAGATTCAAGTGAGTTGTTGTTTCTCGAACAACTATCTGTATTTATGCTGTGTACGTGTCGTGTGTAGAACCCAAGTGCATCATGACAACACTGACACGAAGAATAAGCGGTGTAGAAAACAACGACACTAGCAGGAAACATGCAAACACAGCACGTTCAAAGTGGTGTATGTCTTGTGTGTTATGACTTCTGCCCTGTTTCCAGCTATATCTTAAATGTTGCAAGTTATCCACGTTGTAATGTACGACTTGGGTCGTTCCTTGCCCAGGATAACTTATTCCAATGAACGAAACAGTTTGGCTGGAGAAAACGAGCATTACCATTTACAAAATATAGAAATTTTGCAAACAGCGTTTGCACCTATCAATACAAAGTAACATAAAGTTGAGCAAGTTGAAATGGATTTACGGTATGGACATGCAAGTAAAGAAAACTTGGGCGCAAGAATGAGAATAATCATGTTTTCATTTTTCTTTTCGTTCTTTTTGTGTCTTTTATGTGCTTACCTTTCCTTAGCATGGTCTGTCCGCTTTTCAAGTCCCCGTTTTTTTCATTATCAAAGTACGGGCATGTACTGTAATCACAAGTACGGAGCTCAATTTACAGCATGTCCGTTTTACGGAACTCGCCGTTTTTCTTATTTGCAAAATATGGGCAATTCAGTGATCACAACTACGGAGCTCACCATTTTCAATTTAACGGAAATTATGTTTGCGGGCTGTCCGTTTTACGGAAACCCCGTTTTTCACTTACGGAAAAGTGTCCGGCTACGTTTTACCTGCAACTTTGACCGTAAACTAGAGAATTTTTTTTCACAGTGTACGCCGCCATCGCCCGCCGTCATGGTCGCGCTACGCGATCGCGCCAGAGCCCTGTAACGCCGCCACTCCGTCGTCCACCGCCACCGCCGCCAGCATGCCCACCCGTCGCCCAGCGCAGCTACGCGAAGGCGGACATTTGGCGAGCCCCCGATCACCGCCCGCTCTGCTATCACTGCGGAGAAGCCGGCCATGTGTTCCGCCGATGCCCATACCGCGACTTGGGACTCCGAGGTTTCGCCGTCAACGCGCCGCGTCCACAGTTTGGGGTAAGCCCACGTGACATCGCCGGCTGCCTCGCCGCCACTCAATGCAGTTCCTGACGACCGTCGCGTTTGACAACAGAGGCCACCACCTGTCGCCGCAGCGCCGTCCATACAGAGGCCTGGGTCGCTCTGCAACCGATGGAGGTGCGGTTGCTGTTCGTGCAACTGACGAAGATCCTCCGCCGACGACGAAGACGGCGAAGAGACTATCTGGGGTGCGATGTTGTAGAAATGACTTTTTTTATGCCAATGCCTTTTCGCGTGACGTCAGCGATTTTGTAAATGGTAGTTGCGTATACACGGCGTTTTTTGGATAGTCCAATCAGAAGCTCCCTTCATTGGCCGCATATTTCTTTCGTGTTCTCTTTGCTTTTTCCGGGGCTGTATAACAAATTTGTTTTGTAAAACGACACTTAATAAATGCGAACTTCCATGCTGCGTAAAGCAAATTCATTTTGTTACCGTACAACGCAAAAGCTGCCGCAGCGTAAAGAAATGCAAACGCAAGTACTCCTATTTTCGAAGCCGTAGCCACATATTTGTCGGATGTGCATCCAAGCCATGCCGTTGAGCGCACGCAAAATGGCGGCCTCTGTTACCTAACAGCTGACAGCCGCTGCGTATTGCGCTGTAATACAACACAATATTGCAAAATGTTTTCAGCCATTTCTTTTTTTCGTTTTTTGTGCAAGTGACAATATAGGTTGTACTCTGAACAGCAACTTGTGTAAATGATGCGCATTGCACACACTGCTCGCAATGTCTGAACACTACTCTGACTGCAGGGCACGAGTTCGGAGGAAGCTGCAGGGCTCAGCGGTTCCCACAGAAACGCATCAGCCACAAGCGTCTTCGTGGTGTCGGGCCCTTCAGATGTAGCTGGGCCGAGTGGCCTTACACGTAAGGCAGTGGCCTAGCTTTTGTAGTAGCATTGTTTGCAGTTGGTGTATGACCTTACTATGAAGTACTCATTATGAGTATGAAGTAGTTATTACCTTTGTGTCCAGCATTCAGCTATTATTCATGGAGAAGAAATGCAAGCCTACAAATGACATGATGTTGTAATAGAAATTCCTTGTGCTCCTTATAGGTTACTGTTACCAGAAGCTTTCTGCTGCATATTTTGCTCTAACTATGCGACTGCTTTGTGTGCCATTATTGTGACTGTGCAGCTACACTATTAGCAAGTTAGCCGACATTGGGGTTGTTTCGGCTCATGAGCTTTGAAGACTACCTTGCACCAGAAAATTACTCTGGAGGCAGTAAAATGCGCAACATTACATCGTTTTACTACAATCTCTGAGAAACGTAGTAAAAGGATGTCATGAGCCGGCTTCACGACGTCCAGAGTTTTAGATCACGTGACCAAAATCCATCTATTGAGAGTTTAAAACCACGTGATCTGGAACTAACCTGAAGATCACGTTATTAAATACTACCCCTGTAATCCGCAAGGTCTCGATCATTGCAAGCTCCGCCCAATCCAGTTAAGCCTATGCTCGGCGACAGGCACGGCCGCGGCAGAAATGGCAAAGATCGATGCTGTGGCGGTGCATCCGCCAACGGAACCGCAGAAGTTTGGGAACTTGGAACGTATGTACGTCGCGTAAGGAGTGTCTCAGGTGGACGCCGCTTTCTGCCGGCGCGCCGCCCGTTGCACGACAGACGAGCCAATCGACTGCATTGCGTCAGTGCGGACTCATCGAAAAATAATGTTCCGATTCTGCTCTGCACGGCGGACCGGCGTGGCCGTACTCGCATTCAGCGGACAAAATCGCCTCAAGAATCGTTCCTGGACCGATCCTCACAAGGCAGGGAAATATCTTGCCGTTCGCGAGAGATACCGCCATCGGCAGTCAGCCTACAAACAGCGAGTTGTCGCGTCTGCTGCTCCGGCCGGAAGCAATCGTGTCGGTCAGAGTTCATTGCCAAGCACAAGCCCACTTTTTCATGCTTCTACGAGCGAGGAAACGGCTGTCTCTTGTCCACTTTGAAGCTATAAACGGAATCGTCACGGCCCACTGTAGCACAAAAGAAACAAAACGTTGGGGCGCTATAACGTAAAACTATTCCAAACTTTTCTATTCCAATTCTGCTATCAGCCGTCCACGATTGGTCAAAAACTTTTTTCGACCACCCCCACTTCACCTGTCTGTCACGCGACGTCACGAAAACCGCGATAGTTCCCCATCTGATATGATGTGTACACACTAATTATGCATCATTGGACAGAAAAAAGAAAAACAGTTTCTCATTCGACCGTTTTTCGCCATTAGCCCTCGGCTATTGGTAAAAAGTTTTCGGGCTGCACCCACTTCAGCTGCCTGTCACGCAACGTCACAAAACCGCACAAACTCACCGCGTCAATGTGACGTGTACGCGATAAAGATGCATTAATATGCCGAACAAAACTGAATTTTCTTCAGAATAGCCGCAGGCTGCCCCGTTCCGAAAGGAATAAAAGATGGCTGCCGCCGATCGCTGAGACGCTGGCTACTCGCACCTGCCGGAGAGCATGGGTGCATTTGCGCATAATAAGACTTCTTGCGTGGCCGTGTAACGTTTTCGAGCACTCTCGGCACGTTTACCACCTCATTCTGCCAACTCTTCTTTGCTGAGGGTCAGTTTTAGCGTCATTCTTAAGCTTCCGTTGCATGCCGCTGCGATTTTCGACCAGCCACCGCAAGCTGAGTAAGGGAAAGCGGACCAATCGCAGACGCCGTCACCACCCTCTTCATCCGGTTATCGATTTTCAGTGCACTGGCTCTGCCCCAGCGGATCCCTCTCCACGTGAGCGTTCTCCTCGCCTCTTGTCAGCCAATTAGATACGACAAGCCGCTCAGTGTCGGCAATGTTATTCGTTATTCAAGAAAACAAAAGTGACCTCCTATGAACGAGGATAGGGTTTGATTGGTCTATACAGACAACCCTGTGGGTGACCGCCCGGTGCTTGCGTCGGTGGTTACGCAAATTTGACGTCAGGAAATTGGAATAGAAACATATTGGAATAGTTTTACGTTATAGGGCCCTTGGTTAGTTGTAGCGACAGTCCATGGAAAGCCTCACGCACTAGAAATAGATGCGATCATATCGAACGCTAGTTCGTATTTCGAGTAGTGTAGTATGGGTGTAACACCGCGCACTTTCCATGGCGATCAAACTCGATCAAGATCGAATTTATCGGTCGCGTGTGCCCCCCTTGAGCAAGCCGTGAGAGGAATCCAGTCACAGTCGATAATTTCGAACGCGATTGGGCTCGATCGCGATCTAAAGTGGCCATGTGACGCTGGTATAATAAAAAATAGCACATTGGAACGCTCATTCTTACACTCCGACAGGGGGTCAAATTGTGGATCAGCAAACTTGTCCTTATTGTTTTTTTATTGCTGTCACAGCAGATTTCACAAGGCTGTACCCGTTACGTAAACAGCCATGCACACCACTGTTTGCAACATACTGCTTCACGGTCGCTATACACATTGTATAATTGCTCCTCATCAAACAAATGCAACTTTATACATGCAGCTGAGGAGCTATAAATTTGATTAGCATCAATGTTGGTTTACAGAACATTTCTCTCAGTACAAACGCATTCTCAGACCCAAACACATTCTACCAAGCAAAACAGTGGCCAATCGTCATATTAAATAAAATCAACCATCACTAATTTTAGTGGGAGCTACAATGGCACGAGCTCACGACTCAAACCATGCTGCTCTGAAATTACACAGCACGTCGACTTCCCAGTGTAAACACAGGGTACACATTAACACCCACATCTACTGATCAAGGAAGCACCGTTGATGCTGTTGGCTACGGTCTATCGTCTGCAGTTTCAAAGGCTGTGTATTCGTGCGTTTTACGTGTTACGTTTACCATGATATCCGGCATACAAAGTTGATTTCATGTCACCAGTTGCTACAGCTGAATGTTCGAAAATGCGTGCAGGTAATTCAAGCAGCTCAATCTCAACCCGCAACTCCTCCTGTTAAACTGCAAGTGTAACCGTGGCTCACCAAACCGCAGAATTTCCTTGAATCCTGCCAGTTGTGCCAAATACCTTGAAATTCATGTCCATGGCAACAGGGAGTTTTAAGTTTTGAGTGTGCAAAGAGAGGCCACAAACCGCAGGGCTCAGAAAAGAGTCCCAGAAACATATACAAGACAACCCCAAGGCTGCACAAAATACACAAGCGGGGCATGACGCTTTCCATATGCACAGGTCTCCTTAAAAACCCAAACCACTTAGGTTAAGCAAATTATAAAACTTCATATTAAGTTGTACAATAGGTGCTCTGTATGCTTCAAAGCATGCCCAGGAATTCTTTAGTGCAGGGCGATGGACACGTATGGAGTAGAGTGATTCTGAAAGTTAAGATGTGGCGGCCCAGATATAAATAAATACCAGGGAGCCAAGAGGTAGTTTCGATAGATAAAATTCATGTTCATCACCTCGAATAGCTTGCCCAAACCTAAAATTATGTTTTGCCAAGCTCATTACTTGTAATGGAATCTGTGCGGCGCTCACTCGCTCACTGCAGGGGATAACTGGCCCCTTCGAATGTAGAAAATAATAGGCCTTAACTGGGTGAAAAATAAGTTTGTGTAGGCGTAACGAGTCCGGCTCATGCCCCCACATTCCAAATACACTTCCAGAGCCCCTAGCTCTACCTAATATCACTCACGTTAGTTAGTCTCAGCAAGGTCAGTTAAGTCAACTGGTGTCCCCTGATCAAGTACGTTGAACTAGTATAGTGTGAAATAGCACTCAGCACTTACACCTCAGAAGACAACAGCAACTCCAGTAGCAAGAATCTATGAGAAAGTAATGTTTGCCATAACAGGCCTTCTTTACATCTGCCTTATCCCTCTATTGCAAGAAAGTACACACGTGAATAGACACACACAAATATGTGACAGTATTCATTGGCAGCATAGTTTATTTTGAGCTTGATGGACCACACATTTCACAATAGATGCTTCTTTTTGGAACCTAGGAAGCAGTGCATCCCATCATCATACAGAAACCAAACTGTGCAAGCAATTAGCTAGTAACTGAGAAAAGTGTACGAAAGCACCCACTTAGCCTGGGAGTGAGGAAAGAAACGGCTCTCCAACAGAAGATGACAGTTACCTGGGTGCATGCATATTATCTCTCAAGAAATATATTCTTCTGGTCACACAATACATGGAACAACAGAGCAGTACATGAAGCTCATCGAGACAGCCCCGGACATAATCTTGCTTCTAACATACATACCGTGGGTCGCATGATAAACACAAGGAAGAGAAATCAAAGCATAAATTATGCCTGTGTCATCCACGCTTTCATTTCTCGTTCGAGTGTTTATCATGACAGCGTGAATCAGTTCCGAGTCGCTCAGCTTTCAGTTCTTGCTTCCAACAAATAACGACTTCTTGCTAAAAAGCATGAAGCTAATTTCCACTGCCTTGTTGCACAACTTCACTACGTGACAGCAAGTAATACAGCATTGGCTCTAGTCGTGGGTAGCACTGACACTTGAAATCATACAAAGGTGGCAGGCAGCGCATGAAGCAAGGTACATGAGTTATCTCCGAGAGGTAGAAAAGCTTGCTGGTACGTCCTCCTACTATGACTGTTCATTTACATTGTGCTCGCATCACCGTCCTGGACATGCAACTTTCTGCATGTTCAGAACTGTGATATGAGAACAATATGAGCCAAAATACCACCACAAGTATAAGTCTGGGACTGGGATACAAATGACAACTCTCAAACGCACAAAGCAGGCACCCAAAGCTGTCATCCAAGAGTGAATTGCTGAAAGACAAGTTATGACAAATACATACTTAGCTGATACCTTAACACAAAAGCCTTTAGGTGAGCTTGCCAAATAGACAGGAAGCACTGACATAGGCAACCTGTTATAACCAGAGTCTAAGCTAAGCCACTAAGCTTATGGCTTTAAAACACTGCAATCATGGGACCGTATTCTGTAGCGGTTCGCTTTGGAACTGGTTCCTTTTGGCTGTTGCCATTGGTCGGCGCTTCGTTGTCGTCATCCCTGGTGGGCGGGACGACAAATTTCGATGACGTCACACAGGTTGCCAATCATCTGGAAATGAACCGGTTCCCTGCTAGGAGAGGAACCGCGGAGAAGTGGTTCGCTCGAGGGTCGCGCGCGGTGGCGAGATGATGTCGAGGGTTGCTGGGGCAACCGTGGCTGCCGGCTAGTCTCGCGCCAGCTGACCAGCCGGCACCAAGACGAGACGAGACAGAGACGGCAATGGCGGCTCCCTTGGTTGTGCTGCTGGCGAGTGCCGAAAGACAACGACGCGACGAGAGGCAACGACGCGACGCGTTCGGCATGGCCGAAGAAGAGTTTCGAAGGCATTTTAGGCTCTCCAAAGACATAGTGCGACGTCTTTGCGATGAGCTGGAAGGACATCTCGGACCTCAAAGATTTCGTGGTGTCGACACTACGACGAAAGTGCTGTGTGCGCTGCGGATTTTTGCCACCGGGAGCTTTCAACAGTGCATCGGGAATGAAGAAGCAATTGCACTGTCGCAGCCTTCGGTCAGCCGGATGATTACAGCCGTCGCCAAGGCCATTACGGTTGTGGGCAAATAAAAAGGATGGGTTAGATTCCCATCCACGGCGCAACAGAAAGCCGCCGTCAAAGAAGGCTTTCTTAGCCGTGGAAAAATTCCAGGAGTTGTAGGATGTGTGGACGGGAGTCTAATAGCCATCGTTCGCCCTAAGAAGCTCGGCCCCGGCGAAACGGAATCGTACTGGAGCCGTAAAGGGTATTACGCCCTCAACTGCATGGTCGTGAGTATTGTTCATTGACAAATATTTTCGATATGTGTTTGCGCGAGTGCACGTTGTAAAAAACTTCCTTTCGTTATTTTTCATCAACTGCCGGTAATACTTGCGTTCCTATTCGAGAAAGTAGCGTTTGTGTTGTATGTGTAATGACGACTTTGATCTTTGCAACAGAACACGGCCGCACTTTTTCAGTGCTCTCTAATCACAGTTGAATAGCCTTTTCGATGCTACAATGTAAACACATTACGCGCGACTTAAATCGGAATAGACGCCGTAGCAATGAAGAGAGTCTTCGTCTGCGAGCGATCCTAACAGAAGATGAGCCCTTGTGATTCTTATTCGACGTAAAACTAAAGCATTGTGGCAAACAGTCTGTAGACGTGAAACGGAGCATCCCATCAATGAAAATGGTGTGAGGGAGAATGAGAATGTGTGGACACCCATTTGCTCTAGCTGTTAATACGGCACATGCTGCCAGTTCCGCGTTCTTTCACTTGTAATAGGCACTTTCACTCGACTGAAAAAACAACAAAAAAAAGCCCAGGTGGCACACTCTAGCAGAATCTTATACAATATGGACGGAAGAAACCAAAGGAATTATTTTGCACATTGTGTTGTGACCGCACGCCATACATGAGCACGTGTACACATGCCAACCTTGCATTTGTAGGTTAAGATGACATTGTTATCAAGCTGATCATTAATTCAACTGCCTACTGCGTATGTTGATATCTCCTTTTCTGTAATTGTGTTGGCTGACTGAACAGTAACTGACTGGCAAGTAGTGTTGTAAGCAAAAGTTTGTGCCAGATATTTGTTGCAGTGGCATTGACACCTTCTCTTTGCTTTCCCTTACGAGGTGTGTGATGCGAAGCTGAATATCCTGGCAAGTGACCCACGGGTTCCGGGATCGTGCCACGATTCCTTCGTTTGGAGGCATTCTGCATTTCGCCGCCGCCTCACTCGTGGCCTGTTACTTCACGGAGAAGTCTTGTTTGGTAAGTGTACCTAAAGTAGCAGTGCTTCTTCCACATGTAAAACATACACAGTCAAATAGTTTTGCATCCTAGCAAGCTGTAAGAAAGCGTGATTTGCTAGAAATGTGTTGTGAATGCAGCAGTACCTAATGAATCTGCAGCGACTATCGAGAGAAACATGTCTCTCTCAGAAGGCAGATATTTTTACCAGCATGTATACAACAGCTGACATGTTATTCTGTTTATTTACTTATTAATTTCAGTACACTGAATGCCACGTGGAGCGTTACAGGCAGGGGTGTAATTCTACAGAACACGTCGAAATGGCAGTTTTCAAGTATGATGCAAAAGCTTTGGTGACAATGGACTCGGGGAGCTGGTGCCTGGTCACTGTCCTTGGAACGAAGGAATAAGTGTGTGCGTGAAACTTTCGGCATCGACGTTAGTGATCGGTGTAGTATATATTGTAGAATGGAGCAAGTTGCGCTAGTTTTCTTTGTGTCACAATGTCTGCAATTTTTTTTTTTTGTTGCAGCGACATGTGGTGCTGGAGTGATTAGACAGGATCAAGCGGGTAGCTCGAGCTCGGGTACTTTCACGAGAAGAGGTACGAAAGATAGAGTAAGGATCCCAGATACTGGCAGCATATTCGAGAGTAGACCTTAGAAGTGTTTTATAAAATAACACTTCTGAAGAGAGAAGAGCTAATAAGTTTTAGTGGGGGATGTACATTTAGGGAGGGGAAAATGGGATGAACGGAGCAGAAAACCACGAGTATGAAATAAATATTACATGTCCAACTTAACCTGAGAATGAGATTTGCAGCCAAGACAACAGGTGTTATTGGGCTTTTCTTTAAAATGAGTCGAACTTTCTTTACAACTTTCCGGGAAGGTCAATGTTTGATAGATATTGCAACAATAAATCCAAGACCCGCTGCTGTTGTAAAAGGGCCCTGGCGTAGACTGTGTTCTTGCATTGTGCCTTAATGTATCCATTTCGTTCACTGACATGCAACACTTCACAGGGGACTTTCGGTACCCGCTAGAGCCATAAATCATGACTCCTGTGCCTGGTCACCCAAATCGCCTCACGGCAGAGGGGCGCTATAATGAGGCACACGCATCAATGCGAAATGCCGTTGAGCGGTGCATAGGAATCGTCAAGAGCCGCTTCCGATGCTTGCAGAGGTATCGGGTGCTCGACTACTCGCCTCAGAAAGCAGCCACTATTGTTGCAGCTTGTGCAGCGCTGCATAACCTCTGTCTTGCAGCAGGCGTGCCTCTGCCTGACGACCCAGATGACGACGGTGCACATGACGACAGCGCACAGGAGCCAGCCCAGGCACAAGTGCCGCTTCAAGTACAGGTGCCACCGCAGGCGCACCCTGTACAGCCTTCTCGAGCTTTGTTTCAAAGAGGCCGTGCGGTGCGTGAATCCATAGTTGGTGTGTTTCGGCTGCCCAGAAATTTGCGCATTGCCTACCTGCAAAGTGTGCGCCGGCGCATTCGCTGGCAAATGAGGCGGAGACTGGTGTAACATGTTTTTTCTTTTCATGAAAGTAAATAGGCCGTGCGCTTCAACATAACACATTGCGTGTGCTCACATGTGGCTAATCATAGTATGCTGCATACTGCAGTTGTAAAAAGCACATGATTTGTCTATGTTGAGCATGACAGATACACATGCAGTGACAAAGAAGCATGTGCCATTATGTTACTCCTTTCCTTTGTTCACTGTGCTTTTGAATAATGTCTCGCCAGGGAATTTTTTTTAAATAAATGTTATTTCCAAGGTGAATGGCAACCAATTTTGCATTGTTGAATATTGCTTTGCGATGCCTATTTTACTGTGCAGTATGCATTGTTCCAAAGCTGAAGATGTCTGTTCATGTGTGACACGCAAGCACAGCATGAGTTACACAGCAACTGAAATGTCGTTCAGAGCAATCTGTATAGCATATATTGAAACGTATAGCAACAAACGAGGCATGTCAAGCACTTATAGGAGCAGGATTTCTTTAAATGGCAGACATTCATGCTTACTACTGCTTTGTTCAAACTCAAGAGTTGCTTCAACATTGCATTTCTTGCACGCCTGATTTCACATAATACTCGTAATTGCTTCTTAACAAGGTGCAACTATGCTATAACATATAACACAATATAAACAAAATCATGACAATGAAACATTTCTTTATTTATTCATTTTATTCATTGGGTACCTGCTTCGCCATTCAGGCATGGGTACAACTCATATAAATGAATACCCAAAATTACATTGATAAAGCATGGAAGAAATCATCATTTGTAGAAATACAGACAGTGTCAGGTGGTAGAGTATTCCAATCTACTATTATAGTACGAACATAGAAAGAGTAGCGGAAAGCGTCGCTTTTAACCCTCTATTGCATGGCGTCCCATATTTGGCACATACCGGTTACCATTCTTTCTCGCGTGTGTGAGATTCCCAGTTGAGAATGTGATACCGTCAGAGTAAATCTCATAGTTATGCGCACTTATTATGGGCAAGTGCTGCCATCTCTTGAGTGATACGCAAAACAGAGGTGAAGTAGATTTTGGGATGCGACGTGAAACTCGGAGGGGGCAAACACGAGCAATTGGTTTTTTTTTCTCAGAAAATTTCGACCACAGAAACACAGAAAAATTATTTTGGCATATTTTTTGGCCTCGCCGATCAAAGGGAGTTACTAGTTTTCTCAATTTTGCCTGCGACTACAGCAGAGAAACCGAAATCGGTGTGTGCCATATTTGGTACAGTATGAACTTGAAATACAAAATATGGTAACGTGCTGCCATATGTTTAATAGCCATATGCCATGTTCAATAGCCCGAAGCTGCAGGTCACGCTATCACCAGATGGAATTTTGACGATCAGTACGGTGAGGGCGAATTGTCTACCAAACAGCCGCCTGAAAAGCGAAAAGGTACTGAAATGTAAAGGACGTGGTGCTTCAGAGGCACTCACAAGCGCGATAGATGACGTGGAGTTATCGTGTGTGCGTTGATACGATAACCGCGCCGTGACATTTTTGTCGAGCTTTGTTGGGAGAGATCCAGTCCAAAAGACTAAGCGCTGGTTTACCTCCGCCAAGGTGTTTCGCGAAATTGATTGCCCCAGTGTAGTAAAGGCCCATAACAGGCACATGGCTGGTGTCGACCTGCTGGACTCTCTGTTTGGACTTTACTGCATACATATGAGATGTCGAAGAAATGGCACTTTCGAATTTTTACGCCTATGCTAGACTTATCGGCAGTAACAGCATGGGTATTGTACGGGAGGGTGCAGGAGCAGCTTAGGAGGAGACAAGTACTACCGCTGGCTCAATTAAAAGCACAAATTGCTGAATGCCTTACCTCGCATAACAAGTGCCTACCCAACTAGCGACCAGGAAGGACTTCTAGTCAGAACATCGAATTCCAGGTTCAAGTCAAAAAAGCACAGGTACCAGCGGCCGCAATGCCACCCAAAGACGACCGATCTGACCAAGTCGGCCACTGGCCAGAATTTGACCAGAAGAAACAAAGATGTAAGCGGCCACCTTGCACAAACAAGTCGTTGGTAAGATAGAGGAAGTGAAACATTCATCTGTGCCTGAACGCAGCAAACAACTGTTTCATTACATTCCCCGCATCGCACTAAAACGACTACCGTCCGTGAAGCTTTGTTTTCCGCCCATGGCAGCAAGAGCGCTCAGCCATCTTCATGGTGTGCCATATTTGGCACAAAGCTTTATCTTTATTATTACAGTCATGTTTGTTAATTCAATCAATAATGAAAGCTGAAAAAATGACTTTTATGACGCTCCGCTTAGCTGCTTAGCGGAGCGTGAACACGCTCAACTAAAACACTATAATAGCCCAAATGTTTCGTAGCGCATCCTCTCTACAGAGGATGGTGCTGTGATATTATTCCTTGTGTAGCACGCGCCTTCAGGTCCTTGCGCTGCAAGGGCTCTGTTACGGCAGTAGTGATTTTAGGAATTTTCAGCCTGTGACCAATTTTAGCCCATTGCAATTCTTTCGCAATGTATCTTTCGCGTCCTTGGTACGCGTCATAGTTATTGGCATTGTTTTATTACAAGTATTCTACCGTCTTTTGGGCCCCTTTACAGCCCTGTCATATCCTTGTCCGTAATTTATAGCTTCACATTGAACACATTCAATTTGGCTTCGCGCTCTTTGGTCATACTTGGCGCTTGCGCCACAAAACACTATATTCGTCATCATCATCAACACCGAAACAGCATGAAAAGAGCAGGCTGAACTGAAAGCATGAAAAGAGTAGGCTGAACTTTCTTAACTATAGAGGCTGCTTTAGCAAGCAACTTCCGACAGCCCACCTTACCTCAAATGAGTTTGTAGTTGACACTAGCAGTATATGATTAGCTTTAGTATACAAAGACCATGTTTCCAATTATAACATTTTTGATTGTTTCTAGATAGCTAATAAGACATGTGTTGGCAAGGCTTTTGAGAATGCGCTTTCTGATTCGATACGACTAAGGAAAAACTATACATGAAAATTTTGAATGTTTTGGTTTTAGCCAAGCGAAATAAAAATTATATCAGAAGGTACTTTTGGCAGAAGATACTGAAAAGCTGAAACCCCACTTATGAGCACACCTTCTAAAAACAGCTTTGAAGTATAGAGCTTCGTTGGTTGCTGCTTTTGTATACACATGAAAAGTTTGACCGAGATCACAGACACGCGATAATAGTATGAACGCATGTTTGCCTTAATACTGCAAGGAATTCAGACAACCACACAAGAGAAAACTACAGGACAGTGAAGCGCTAACTTCAAACTAAAGCTAATTCGTGATGAAAAGCACCTATTTGACCACCATCACAAAAACATAAGAGAAATAAACAGAAAGAAATCATGGCTCATGTGCCCTCAAAACATCAAATCATGGCTTATCACACCGCTGCACCCTCAGAAAAAACAAAAAAAAACTGAACATGAAAGTCAAAACCACGCCAGTGCTCATACACCTGCACAAAAGGCAGACAGGTAGTATCAAATTGATACTACACACAACTTTTTGGGGAATTACAGTTAACAGTTATCAAATGGCTAGCACTCTAGCCATTTTTGTGGATGTAGAAAGCTTCATCTATTTCTCGAGTTATTCTATCTTGTATACACACACGGTAAACCTATGTTGTACATGCCTAGATACACATAGAAGGTGTCAAAACTGAATATAGAGAGAGGCTCAGTACCAATGTAGATGCATGTACATGGACCTAACTAGGTCACTGTCATGAGGCCTTATCTGAATTGCCTTTAAGTATACCACATTTGAGAGACTTATTAGGGCAGTCCCATTCGTGCTTCAATTCTGTGGACGGGCTGATACATGAATTTCTAATATGACTATCAATCTTGTTTTAACGACCTAGCTGAATCAATGACAGATAAAACATCCATTGATCACGATTGAATTATGATTGAAACATGGACCTGCTAAGCAGCACTGAAGGAGCATAGGAACTTTTGAGGGAGGGTGGACAGACATCCGCACAGAGATATGGGAGCCCATCACTGCTTCGCTGCAATGCTCGCCCACAGGTCCTGTGGGATGCATGTTATTTTTTGGCATTCCACATCAGTCTTGCAGCACCCCTATTGTGCACCACTGGGTTAGGGCTCTTTGGCCAGAATTGCAATAGCTCCTGCCAACTTGGATTAGAACCGCCTGCACATTTCTGAATGGATTTGATACTGTTAGCTTAGCCTTTGTCAAATTTGTATACCGAGAGTTCCAAATACATTTTCAAATTTTAATAGAGCACGATATGGTGAAATTAAGATGACTGTCATGACCATCACCACCAATGTTTATGATAGGATAATAATACGTATGTCCCTCAGTAACAGCCCTGAGTCTGGCGTTTGGTTATATACTAGGTGGTGTGAGTTTAGGTTGGAAGCATGTATCTGGATTTTGTTGTTATCCAATGTAGCCTGAGCTTTGCATGATTAGACCAACTCAGCTTTGTTAATACCGTTTTATTTTATCTTAGCCAATGCATTGTAATGCAATCTCCGGTTGATATAAGCAAATGAACTTGTCCTGGGGATTTCCTAGATGAAACAGGTGAGGTTACGTTACGTTGAATTGGCTTGGCTTACACAGTAAATGTAAATGCATAGCAAAACCATTAAGTGCAAAGCAATGCAGCCATAGTAAACACATTCATATGCGCTTTAATGCATTTGTGGTCTACAGTTACAACAGAAAAGCATTTAAAACGAAGTGACATTCGGCTACTGTTGACTGTTTTAAACAAGTAGGACTGTGTGTGTCGACAATTCTGTAGACCTGTTTCAGTACAACACGTTCGATTTTGCTAAGGTTGATGCAGATTGAACTCAAGGATGATTGCACCCTGATTCACTGATTGACAGTCATTTTCAAGCACAGGAATGTGCATGCCAGACATAACTCACCCCTTGGTGCAGTGCTGCTGCTCAGCTACTAAGGCTATGCAGAGTAACATTGAAAACACGCTCAACGAGGCGGCTTGAGTGTCTGACCAAGCAACATATTGCTTAACCAGCATTGATTTTCACCTGCATTGAATCATACATGGGCCGTATTCTATAGCGGTTCGCTTTGGAACCGGTTCCTTGTGGCTGTTACGTCTTGATTACGTCACCCGGAGAAAGAGTGGAACGGGGAGGCGTGAGGGGAACCAATCAACGAGCGGCGGTCTGCCGGAAGATCGCGTCATCATTTTTGTTTGTACTTGGGGGACGGTATAGCAATTGAAGGATGTTGCTGGTTTGACAAAAAAAAAACATTGGTTTGTATAGAACACTTGCAAATATATTTTCAGTAATAAATCTGAGCTTGCGGCGCAGACCGCTACTGGGAGTTGTAATTTTATTGGTGTTGTTTTCTTATTTAGTCGCTAGGTGGTGTGCCATACGTTATGCAAAGAAGTTGCCTCGCTTTGTTTACGCTTTGGACTTGCCAGTTTGCGCGCCGAATCCGAAACGATGTCCTCGCAGAAGGTTGGGCGGCTGGGTCCTCATGTTTCAGAGAGGCAGCGCGATATACTCGTGTCATTTGTTGAAGAGCACCCCTACCTTGCGAAGGCGTCGTGTGTGCTGGGTCAATAGCTGACGGCGGCGCGCAAGGAGGAGCTCTGGCAGCAAGTGACTGCCTTGCTGAACGCTGAGGGCCCGGCAGTGAAAACTGCAGCCCAATGGGCGTCTTGCGCTGGAGTTTGAGGTATAGTAGCGGCGCCTGGTGGCGGCGCGGGAAACGACATCTGGGTCGTACCAGCTTGGGTTGTATTGAGCCCTGGCTGTGGCGAAGCACGTTTCTAGGCCGAGTTTTGCGTCGATTCGCACTTTTTTCTGCCCTGTTGCGAGTGCGAAAAGGCTCGTCACTTCTCGCAGACCATGCCGACCACGCTGCGAGCTCGCCTTAGCCTGTAGTTTAACGAAAACGGGCTCTCCGTGTGCCGTGGGACGTAATGTTGGGAGCAGACGGAATCGGTGACGCCAATCCGTAGAGACCTAGCCCAGCTTCGAGAAGGCGTCACCGTCATTACTTCTGCGTCGTGGGCTGCTATGAACAAGAAGGCCTGAATCCCAACATCAGATTCTACCGTTTTGCTTCAAGGCCTCACGAAGTGGAGCGTCGGGCGCGCTGCATAGCTGCAGTTCGTCGCGCTGAGTAAGCGAAACTTCGCGCCATGCTGACTGCTTCGCCTGTCTTGAAGCTTGCTTGATTATCTGCGTTTAAATTTCGGTCTTTTGCACCTACAGTCCCGACAGCACACCGACATAGCAGCAGGCATGGCTGGTAATTCACGATTCGAGACCCGGCCACAGCGACAATTAACAATTCGACCGATGCGAAGTGGTCAAGTGACCAGGTGTGTGCAAATGACCGCAAATGACCGGGCTGATTCGGTGACAATTCACTACCCCACTACGAGCAGCACAGGTTAGAGAGTTAAATGTGCTCATACTTGACCTCAAGTCAGCATGTTGAGGCAGCGCAGCAAGGTAGTATTGATTACAGCAGATCGATGTTCGATCGAGCGCTGTCATTAAAAGCTACGTCAAGCGAGCAACGCACGAGCTCGCGCTGCAGCGCGATTCGCACGTACGTGCGAGCTCATATGCAATGCATCAGTTATTAGCAGTTACTAAGGGACAGATGGCCGCTACGACAACGCAGGCACAACTACTTGTTTAGCGGCATGTAGTCAACAAAGATTGCAGGAGGCCCGCCGTTTCGCGGCATGTCGAAAGACCGCTGCCTTCGCGGCGCATACGATCGTGTGCTCGAGCAGTTCCGTACACATGATGTCTGCTTATCGCTGCTGTGGATTCATTTGTATCAAACATTTCCTCGCGTTTGTGCGCCTGAATCTAGCAGCGTGCACACCTACCCTGAAGTTCCACTTCGTACGCGACTCGCTTCACTTGCGATTGACACCGCGCTAAAACTTCGCCGCTTAATTCTTGAACGGCATACAGGTATTCGGCACTGCATAATTTCTTGCCTTTACGCAGCGTGCCACCCCTGAAAAAATCTCTGGCACCGGATATTCGCTGCAGGCCGTGATACAACACAACCGAAAGTGGCGGGTCCATATTGTAAACGTGCTTTCCGAAGCAGACGACCGAGCTTGGTACGACCCATTTTAGGACAGAGGGCGCTTTTTAGCACCTTTTTCGCAGCGCCCCCTGGGCAATGCAAGAGCCCCATGGCGCGGCGTGTGGAAGAAAGACGTGTATAACGCCCGCCGTGATGCAGCCGCCTTGCACGCCGAAATCAGGTAAGCACACTCGTTGACGGAGCTTTTGCGCACCATATTCTAACAAATGTGTTACTCACAAAGGAACCGGAGGAGGCAGCCTGCCGTAAGCGGGAATTCGGATCGAGGAACACAGTCCGCTTAGAAGCTGCCTAAGCGGAGCGTGGTTCCGCTATCACAGCTAAGGCGCCGCTGTGAAGCCACATCGACATCAACAGCGCCATAGTGACCGCGATTTCAAATGCAAGATGGCTCCCTACAGTGTGAACGTGGTTTCTGCTTCGCCCTGTTCGGCTTCTTCTGCAGCGCAGGGCAGGCCCCGTAAGCGGTTCCGCATTGACGAAGACTTGTGTTGCGCGAAGTAGCAGCTGCCGACCCCTACCAAAACCCCGCAGCATGGCAGGAAGTACATCGAAATTTAATGCTCGCCGGGATGACAGATTTCACTATTCGTGCTATAGAAGAGCGCGTGGATCTCCTCATGGGGTATTTTCGACAGCAAGATAACGCCTACCTAAAGAGGTGAGTGCCCTACTTTTCACAGTCATGTTTGCGCACTTTGTTCAGTATATGTGAAACGCACAGTCGCAACGTCACCTGATCTTGTTCTCCGTTGGTGTGGCACCGAGGAGAACTATGGAGAGAGGGAGCAATTATTGCAAGAAATCTCCGATTTGATGGAGAACGCCGGTTATGTGCCGAGGACTTTGCCGATAACAGGCAATGGCACAGGGCCGCGACGGCATAATACATCGGCGCGGTCGGCAACAGTCCGACAGCGCCTCGCGCGGCAAATCAGAGTCGTGAACGTGTCAGACGGTGGCGAGACACATGGCAAGTGAAATACATGCATTTGAGCCCTTGTTTCGCCCACCTTTCGCGCCCGGTGTACGAGAGCGTAACGGGTCCCAGTACGCGTTCCTTAAATG
This sequence comes from Dermacentor albipictus, assembly GCF_038994185.2. Taxonomy (NCBI): domain Eukaryota; kingdom Metazoa; phylum Arthropoda; class Arachnida; order Ixodida; family Ixodidae; genus Dermacentor; species Dermacentor albipictus. Next base: position 2,203,957 of record NW_027225576.1, on the reverse strand, counting down.
TACACGCGCGCCCGCGCCGTCTGTGATCACAGTGTGAGCACTGAGACGTCTAGTATTTGTCCATGGCTCCAGCAGAGTTTGCTGAGGTAAGTTATGTAACACTTCTTAGACCCTCGCAAATACTGACCCCGCCTATTGTTCTGTAGCATGCAGCCAAAATGTTGCACCCATCAGTTATTTCCTGTCAACAGCGAGAGCAAGAATACGATTAGATTATCACGAGGCACTCCATTTTAGCTGCTGCTGTTCCTGCCCTTTTGTCTCGGATTTCAGCACATATGTTAACTTCACTCATGTTTGCAAACACAAGACTATGAAAAGCCAAGGTAACTGGCAGGGCCGAGAAAATGAAATTGTACGCCTTCTGAATGTGTATTTGCAATATTAGCTTTAAAACCAATAAAAACGTTTGGTGTCATCCCTGTGCTTTGTTTTTTTTTCCTTGTATGCACGTGAGCGTTGTGCATCAGACTTGTTGCTGTCAATGTACGCCAGCCACGTCGAAAACACAAAAGAGCCTTCATTGGATCGCGTGTGCTGCACTCAAGAAGGCAATGGGGATGAAGGCAGCACGACCAGGCAAAGTCAGCAAGTGTCGGCAGCTGACCCGTCACATGGGTGCAAAGGAAGTGATAGTAAATAGTTTATTCAGTAATTCACAATTTGTACTGCAGGCTCCTTAAAGCACGGTGTTATTCTTTGTCTGAGCGGGGGACAAACACACACGGTAGAAGTGCAATCTGAATTCCCTGTTAAATTACAGTCATGAAGAAGGGGCGTACTTGTAGAGAAATGGCATTGACATATCAGTGTTTATTCACGTGCACAAAGAATTACCACTGAGTAGCACAAATTAAACCATGTCATCATTCCCGTGCAATGTCAAACACTGTGCAACATGTGCAAATGTCCAATAAAAGGAAACAAACAAAATGTAAAATGAGCACTAACTAATGCAAGTAATGAGAAAGTATGCTGGAAATTTGATTCCCTTGTAGCACTGGACACCACCGAAGCAGAGCAGGCCACTGAAGAGAGTGAAGTGGACGAACAAGCACAAGGGCGTATTTACACTCCGAAAAGACGGCGACAAGCACGCACTCCTCAATCAGGTACGGCAAAGCAAACTACATTGTTCGAAAACAGATGACAGGTGGCATTGCAGCTGCACAAGACTAATATTGTGTTCATTAAGCTGACATAGCTGCGGTTAAAATTTTCTGAGCAATTGAGTTGTTTATAGTAATAATAGCTGCGTGATTTCGTGGTTTCCTGTCTGACTGTTATGCACATATAATAATTCGTCTTATCTAGCCAAAGTAAGTGGTACCTTATGCCAGCAGAGTTATTATTGGTGTCTATTCAAATAATTCAACTATGTTTCTTCGCACCTTCTGCACTTGTGTACGGTGCAAAGCACATCGGTGCTTGATTGTCCTAGGCACAATAGCGCACCCTACATGCCCTGTCTTCGACTGCACGAGGTGCAAGGCAAGGTACTGCCACAGTGCTGGCACCCTTTAAAGGGACGCTAAAGCGAAACAATAAATCAGTTTAGAGTGATGAAGCATTGTTTGAGAACCGTGCAGGCAGTCATTTCCAAAAAAAAAATGGTTTGATTATTAGATGAGAAAATGAAGGTTCAAGTAACTATATTAATTTCGCGCTGAAACCCCAGCGCCTGTACATCAGCGTGACGTCAGGGATTCCAAAGTATGTTCTCGTATTTGGACCGCGTTTGCTGAATAAAGGTTCCCGAAACTTGCCATGTTTAACATTTGGTTCCTTTAGAACACAATGTAGTCGATCTGTACCGCTATATATAATTAGTAGGCCCTAGAAAATGCCATCAAAATCCAAGACGTCACAGCCCCCAGGTGCGGGAACTTAAGTAGGCGTCGCCACCCGTACTTCGTTCTTGCGCTTTTTCTGGCTTACCAAACGTCTTGTGGTGTTTTTGGTGTTGAAGTGGTGTTTTTGGTGTTGTAGAACTGTAATTTACTGATGCAGAAGAAATCATTTTTCACTTTAGTGTCCCTTTAACATTCCATAGAATGGGAGCAGGAGAGGTCATGCCATTGCGGAAATGCTATAGAACATCAATAACATTCAAGCTTTACAAGTGTGATTACCAAGAAGGCATTTGCAAGGTAGTGTGGACAGACAAGCCACAAACCAGTTAAGTCAATGGTGAACACTTCAAAATAAATAAAAAGCAATGAAGCACAGAAAAAACATTTCGCGACATGCGTCTTAAGGTGTGAGGCCAGTGGGTACCTCATGGCTAAAAATAGGCCATGTCAAAAACAAAGTATAAAACAGGTAGTTCAACGAAATAACAGTTTAGCAGATAGAACACACTGTTTTAGCACATACAATAATGTAAAAACAAAAGTAAAGAAGTCAACCTAACGACTGCATTTGCATTTGTGATTGATGCGAGTCACAACAATGGGGATGTCTTGAGATGAACTACTTTGACATTTCTTCGTTACTTCTCAGGAATTAGAGGCCTGCAAGCTACGGGGCTGGAGCTCCTGACAAGGAGAGAGGAGAATGATTTCATCCTTCGTCAAAAGGAAATGGAGCTCCAGCACCGGAGGTTGGAGTATGATGAGAGGCGCCTGGCCTTGGAAGAAAAAAAGGTCGCTCTGTTTGAGGAGAGACTCGAAAAGCTGGAAACCCAGTGTAAGAACAGTAATGAATGTATGCTTGAAAACATAAAAAATATGCTCGAGCAGCATGAAAACAAAATGCTGAGCCTCCTCCAACAGCACAGCTCATAAGTTTGGCTAGTAGGTGTGCACTCATCTTTCAATAAGGCTCTACAGAGAGACACGCACGAGTGTCTTTGTCATTCCATGCCTGTCTTTCTATGGCACTGTTTTGAAAAATGTATGAAATAAAGTGCTTCTGCTGTGTTGAAGAAACCTCAGTCAGTGTTGTGGCCTCAAATATTCTTCCAGCTGCGAGGGTTCCACTCCAAAATATTCTGAGACCTGCGAACCGTACATGAAGGTGTGCAGGTCGCAAGGATAGCACCAACTTCATACATAAGCGACACATTTTGCTGGCGCAACTTCTGATTTTTTCGAAAATCTAGAAAAGCAAACAACCCTGCTATTTTTCCGAAGCCCCACTCAACTGCCTGCCTCACAGTGCTCATCTTTTGTTAAAGGCAAGATGCTGCACGGTAAGGCTAGACCCGCCATAAGGTTTTAGTAGCAGAGGTCGTAAGGGGTAGGCCAGATCACCGTAGAGGCAAAAACTTCGTCCTTTCACAAGCTTCTCAAGTTTCTGGTACGTCTTGCTCCTTCGGAGGATACCTGTAACAATAAAATTCAAACAGCGCTAGACGATAGGACCAGAAAGAGGAGAGAAACACGGCGCTACCTGTAATGTTGTAATGTAATGCTGTAATACCTGTAATAATAGCACACAGAAACATTTTACTACTTGGAATCACATCTGATAGCTTTTAGTAAATTCTTGCAAAGTGTGTGTGTAGCTTGGTTACCATAAAGGGCACACACATGCTGAGGAAACTGCATTCTGCATAGATTTGCTATGCACACTTACTTATGCAACTAGACTAGGTTTAAGATATTCTATCTAAATAAATTAACAGGGTTCTACCACAGTATCCAACAATCAGACTTGGATATTTCCACTGTTCCTTAGTGAATGAATACTCTTTCATGGGTAATAATCCTCATGTAAATGTGCGATTCTCTGTAAGCATGTGCGATTACAAAGAAAGCCAGTTTATGGCACAAGGTTTAATCGGGACATGCCATTATTTTAACATGTTCCCCTTACTAGGATTGATATAACCGCTTTCTTGCAGCAACATTAATTGTTTTGTTGCCATGTGGTTCAATACCTATTTATCTCACTGACCACCTGTACATAGAACACCAAACCATTAGAATACTCGCATTCAATTATATTATTATAACAGCAGCAGAGCCTCTTCGGTGTGTCGCAGCATTAGTGTACGATCAATTACTCACCTGTTGAAATATAACCTTGGAACAATGTTGTTCATATCATTGAATCAGATTTACACCACGATGCATATTTTTAATTGTTCTTGACATCACTCCCACTACATTGTCAGAAAATTTTGAATGCTCTGCCATCTTACCATAAACACTGGTCATAAGGTAGTACACCTGAAAACATTGTTTAAAATTTCCTTTACGATACGGTTGTTTTTGCAATTTTAGGTTATTTTGTCCCTGTGATACAAGTTCACAGCTATTTCACAATTTTTCTTAAAACTTGACAACAGTTCCCAGGCAACCTTGTGCTGTCAGACCGGTTTCAGTATATTTATTATACTGTTGTTTCCTGCTCCGATTCGAAAAAAAAAAAACTTGCGTTAGATCTGCACATAGACATTATACACAAGCGGATCGCTTGCTGTTTTCTCCAACAACATGGAAAGCTTGAACCTTGTCTGGTATACGTGTGACTGTATGCGTGTTAGTCTGATTCACCTTACGCAGCAACTAGCTGTATATACTGACAATCATCAGTACCGTGAACTTGCCTGCATCATGACGACTGCCCACGTATGGGCCGTTCAACTGGCAGATGATCCCATTGGGGCACATCATGGCCTGATATTTCAAAGCATGAAAAGGTTTGTGCCCAGAGAAAAAGAGCTTTTGGTCCCTTGATGGTCGGCAAATGGTCCGTGCAGTAGCATCGGCGAAGCCCCAACAGTTCTGTAGCGGCGCCCCTTTGGAATGCACGGCCTGCAAATAAACATTGGGTGAGTAGACCGCACACTGACACAGTACCGAGAGCGTACTTGGGAAAAGTCTTCCAATTTGGTGAGACCCAACCAGAAGTGGTTATTTGCATCTTGAAGAAGGTATCCAAAAGTGCTCTCAATGTGGGCGAGCACCGCATTTGTCGCCGATGAAATCCCAGAGTAATGTCGTCCGAAGAGCGACTCCAGTTCGAGCAGCCTATTTGGATATGACAGACGGTGCAGAGTAAAGCAAAGACTGGTCTCCTGGAACTTTGACGCACTGTGGTGTAGACCACGGTGTAAGAATACATTTAGGTGTTGACACTGCGCTCGGCGGCGCGACCAGGACTTGTTCGCCGCTCCCTGCGCTTCTCTCGAACGCTGACAGATGGCGCTACGCACCCGGGGCCCCTAAAGTCCCTTGATGATTTGAAAGTAGCGACACTCTTTGAACTCTGCCGCCGCCGCGCGACCTCCTCGCCTCCTCCTCGCCCCTTGTGCGTTCCCCCCGCGGTAACCAATTTTGCCCCCGTTTTTCTGCACGACGATTGGTCTCCCTTCCGTTGCCCTTGGAAACGCGCGGATCTTGAGTTTTGCTTGTGTTTTTCTTTTTCGTTCGCGCCATTTTCCTCCTCAGCACGGCTGGCTCGGCGCTTTAGCTCGGCGTAGCGAACGTTGTACGCCGTGTTTCCTGCTATATGTGCTAGCGCTATGCCGGGCTGTTGCGCATATAACTGCAGCAAGAAGCCTGAAGATGGTTATGCCGTTTTTATGATACCACAAGGAAAGCGTGACGGCTTGCGCAGGAAGCAGTGGCTGCATGACAATGGCCGAAAGAACTTTGTTCTGACAAAGAACAGCGTTGTTTGCGAGCTGAGGCGTCTTTCTTATAGCTCGTAGCAAAGCATCCCGTAATGCTGCATTTTTTTTCATTCTTCCGCTCACCACGCCCACCACGCCCACCACGCTCACCACGCTCATAAACGCTCACCAGCGTTTATGTTGCGGTTGTCCTCAGTATGCTTAATATTCCCCTCACACGTCGCGAACTGTTGTTATTCACTCGGAAGTGCAGCCTTATAGATTGTGCTTTGCGCCCTGAAAAAATTAGTGGTAAGTATACCCGTATTATTGCAGGCGATGAGCGTTAGCTAGTCAACATTGAGTTTTTTTGAAGTTTTAAGGCGAAAGCCTTGAGATCTCTGTTTCAAGGTCGCCTTGTAAACTGGAGGTATCACGTGACCCAAGGAAGGCCAGAGGTGACCCAAACCATGTCCGCGCCTGCATAAGAGAATGATTGCCCAAGTTAATTAATGAATCATTAGTGATTGACGTAAAAATGGATTAGGGAGGATTAATGATTAGTGTGTATTAAAGAAGATTAAGGTGTATTAGAGTGCCTTAAGAAGGATTAAGATGCATGAATAAGGATTAAGGTGGGTGGAGGAGGATTAAGGCCGATTAATGTGGATTAAGGTGAATTATGGTTGCTAAAGGAGAATTAAGACCGATTAAGGTGGATTAGGGACCATAGAGCTGGATTAGGTTTGATGGAGTTGGATTAGGGTGTATTAAGGTAGATTGGGACTATTAAGCAGGATTAAGGTGGACGATGGAGGATTAAGACGGATTATAATGGATCGCGGTTGATAAAGGAGGATTAAGAACGTATATGGTGGGTAAGGTGCATTGGGGGCGATGTAGATTGATTAGGTTGTATTAAGGTGGATTGGGAGTATTAAGCTGGATTAAGGTGGATGAAGGAGCATTAAGGTGGATTAGGGTGGACTAAGGTGAATAAGGGTTCATTGAGTATCAAGCCCGATTAGTCTACCATAATCCCCCTATGCACATTAATCCACCGAATCCACATTCATCGACCTTAATCCTCCTTCATTCACTTTAATCCACCATATTCCACGAGAGTCCGCCTTAATGAACCCTAATCCAACGTCATCGACCTTAATCTGCTCTAACTCTCCTTAATGCACTTTAATCTTCCTTAACCAACGCTACTACTTCCTCATCCACTTTAATCCACCCTAATCCGCTATAATCTTCCTTAATTAACTTTAATCCACATTCATCTACTTTAGTCCACCCTTATCCTCCTTCATTCACTTTAATTCACTTTAGCCCATCATAATCCTCCTCAATGCACCTTAATCCTTCCTAATCCATCCTCATCCTTCTTCATGCACTTTAATCCACCCTAATCCACTATAATCGTCCTTAATGCACCTCAACACATCTTCATCCACCCTAACCCACCTTCATCGAACTTAATCCAACCTTGTCCTCCTTTATGCACCGTAATCCACTTTCATCAACTTTAATCCACCTTAACCCTCCTTAATACACCAGAATTCATCTTAATCCAATCCTAATGAATCATTACTTTGCTAATCATTAATCATCTCCTATGCCCGGCTGCACATGCTTTGTTTCGCTTCCCGCCTTCCTTCGGTCACGTGATATTTTCTGTAGCCCACAACGGGACCTTGATACAGAGGTCTAAGGCTTTCGCTTAATAAGCCACACACAAAGGGATGTGTCACAAGCAATACTATATCAGACGCACGAAATAAAGCATCTCATCATGCGGCAGAAAAATTGTCTGGAGTATAGAACTCGCCTCAAAAGCTCCTTTTACATCGGTATACCCCGTTCATACGGCTTTAGGAAAAAACCAACCTCGTCATAAATGTTGCCTCTAGCATGATCGATGCTGCTGTTAGCATTTCTCAAAATTTTCAACGCCACTTGGGCGCGCAACTGGCCCAAAATAACACGCCTCCATAGAATTCTGCGGCCCGTCCGTGGTAGCCAAGGAGGAATAGCGTGCCGTGCGCAGCCGGCGGGCGAGGAGAATCGAGGAGGAAAGCGCCGTGAGGAGGAGAGTGTCGCTACTTTCAAACATCAAGGGGCTTTAGGGGCCCCTAGTCGCCGAGCTTCGGCAGCCGTAATGCAGATGCCACGGGATCTTTCGGTGCCGCTGCGTGTACGCGTGCTTTGTGAAGTGCGGCAAGACAACGAAGGATTGAAACTGCTGTCGACACCAAATAATTTTGGGCTACTTCGTGTTTTTCTTGCTGAGACTGCATGAATGGGCGGAACAGCAGCGAGGACGCAGCCCTGTGCTGCTTCCGAGCTCGTTATCGAAATGCGTTCATAGCAAATTTTTTTTTCGTTCATCCGCACGACTGCTGTGAGCATAGTTAACTACACTGCCTCTTAAATATAAAAGGTCGGACTCAACGCGCCCACATTTGGCCTGAAGAGCCTACGCGTACATTCAAACATTGCTTGAGCAGTGTATTGCGCCAATGCTGCGAGATGACCGCCGTGTTGAGAACATGGTTAACTTCGGCCACCTGGAGTTCTTTAATTTGCACAGAAACCTCAAGGACGTTTCCGCATTTCGCCTGGATCAGAAATACTTACTCCGCAGCCACGAATAGAACCCGCGCTCTTGTGCTGTATTGCAGAACGCCACTGCCGCTATACACGCGAACGCCGGGACCAAAACAAAACTCCAAGTGTGCATTTGCGGCTTTTTAATAGCAAGTGCAGTCCACAATTAGGTACGCGAAACGCAAATAGTTACTGGAAATGCCACTGGCGTTGTTTCTGCCAGTCTTATCCCTCAGGTCGGCACCGACGATGCTGAGTGGTTGTCTCTAGCACTAGGCCCGAGAACGTAAGTGTAATGCCGGCTGCGGTGGCCGCGAAACAACGCAAAAGGTGCCCGTGTGCTGTGTGATGTGAAGAATCCCATGTGGTCTAAGTTTGGAGCCCTCCATTGCGGCATCTATTAATGCCCATATGCCCCTTCGGGATATTAACAGCACAATTTGCTTTTTTTTTTGCTCAAATGCGGCCTGAATAGCCATTCTGTTGAACAAACAAATTTATTACTACAAGTAGCCTCTCTGAGAGATGTGATTTCCTGTAGTCACTAGGTTACGCACAAAACACAGTGAATCACAACCTACTGGGCTACTTTCGTGTAATCAAGAGCCAAGACCGTGACTGCAATTGTGATGATCACTGCATTCGTTTATTTGGACGATACACTGAGCGAATCATCCTCTATCATCTAGGATGAGCACAGCTTGGCCTGTTTCTTTTTTTCTTGACACTGCTTTGTCATGACTGCATTGGTGTGCTTACAATGCTGCCTCATACGCATGCTGACGTAATAGTGGAGGAGCTGTGCGAGTACTTCTTCCTTGTGATCAGCACATGGCTTTAAAAAGTGAAACTTGATCCGGACAACTCCGGTAGCCCGAACTGCAGTTGGGTACGAAGCACTTCTTACCCATAATTGCGTCTAGCAGACTTCTGGACCCGGCTGAAGTTGACAGGTGTGTCACAGCAACAAACAACAGATCACAGACATAATGCACATAGGCCGCGACTACCGTCCCTGGCGTCGGCCCGCGCCACCACGTGCGTTTCCACAACTGTCAATCCGGCTTGTGCCAAACCGCGACACAAAAAGCTAGTTCTCGCAAAATTTGCTCGTCCACGATGGAAGCTGACGACGTGGAAGCTGAGATCGTGGTGTTCACAGCTTGTGATGCACTCTCTCAGCCCAAAACATCGACCAACGCAGCGTAAAAGGGCACCTAAAGCAGGGCACGCCGGAGAAGGGAATATACGGCTCTGGGCACGCCGCTTGCCGCACCGAAAGCGAAGGGCCTCTGCTCCGCAGCGCCCCCGCGCCGCTGCGGTCGGCGCATGTACTAGAGAGCGAACACAATCTGTGCGCGCTCTCCGCCGCGGCGGGCGGCCAGTGTCAACACCTAAACATATTATTCTAACACCGTGGTGTAGACACAGCTTCTGGTAGTCGTAGTGCACTCTGCAGCGTTCGCAAATCATGTTGCTCGAAACGAAAATATGTCCGGAATTGTCCGCCGTCCATCCTGTCAATGTTCAGGTAGCCGTCGGCTGACGGTGGTTCTCGGTGCGTGTATTGAAGCACCTCGAGGCACAGCAAATCTTCTATTTCGGACCACTTCAACGAGGACATAAGGAAAGGGTCCTCTAATACACTCTTCAATGTCATTGGTTGTCGTGCGGACGCGAACCACTTAACGAGGCAGCCCAGATTCCACAAAAAATTTGCCACCGCATGTGCACCTGTCAACAAGGCTGTCAACAAGGCCTGGACTGGATCCGGAAAACACTCGATGACTGTCACAAAGTGTGCGCATTATTTTTCATTCTGAAAACTGCACCACTAACGCCTTAAAAGAACATGCATACATGTTTTATAAACACATAAGTTATATACATATGTTTTGATTTGTAAAATTCACATAAAGTGACTTCATTTTTTTTTCACTTCGCCATATTTGGTCGGAGGGCGCTGCAAGCGCGAAGGCCAGCTCCGCTATGCTACACGCATAGCTAAAACGTGAAAACCGCCCGCCGCTCGGTTGTGGCTTAGCGGGGCAACTCGTAACGGAGTGGACCGTAAACACGCTCAACTAAAACACTCTATTAACATGCAAGACCACATATTTCAATAAATCCAGGGCAGCTTTGGTGGTAAAAAGGAGTTCTTTACCAATAAACATAGCAGAATGGAGAGGGAGACAATAACGGTATGCTAGTGAAAAATGTTTCCTTTCTCTTTCGGCTTCCCGACACACCGCGAGGACGTGGAGGACGGTGAGCCGCTCACCACATCTACCACAGGTTGGAGGTTCATTGCCAGTCAATAGAAAATTATGAGAACCATATGTATGCCCTATTCTGAGTCGGCAGAATAGGACGTCAGTTCATCGTGATTTTGTAGCGGAGGGCCAGAAATCTAACTTTGGCTTAATCAGGGGAAGCTTATTATTTGTTTCGCTGTCCCACAAGTGTTGCCAGTGGCTTCGCAGTTCAGTTCGCAAGAAAGGCTTGAGATCTGTGGTAGGAATAGCAGTGGTAGAATTGATAGCTTGCGATGTAATTGATGTGGCCCTTTGAACTTCCAGCACATCACCCTCGATGGATTTAGGGCCATGAACCAAGCATATTATTACATGTCTGCGAGCTGAATAAATATTGCACAAGTACAAGTATAGTTGAAGAAAAACAGGATTTTTCTGTTTTTTCAAGGACAAGTGCTTTTACGACACTTAACGAGTCCGTACAGTACTGCATAGGCTTCTGTGGTAAAAATACTTGTATCGGAGTTCAATACGCCTGGTTCAGAAAAAGAGCCAACAGCCGCGTAAGACACGCCAACATTCGATATTGATGCATTGGTGTAGAATTCAGAACAGGAGTACTTTGATTGCATTTCACAGAAATGAATCCAAATTTCGAGCGCTGGTGCATATTTATAAGTCTTACAAAATATATATGGCATTCAATGACCTGCCACTCCCATGGAGATAGCTGCTTCGCTGGAGGCATTAAACGATGTTCGATGAGTGGGACAGTCATTTCCACGCTAAGCTCCTTCACACGCAAGCAAAAAGGCCGTCTCAAAGAGGGTAGATTATGGTGAAGTGCAGTGCACGTCAAATGGCTAATGGTTTTAGAATATGGATGTTCAAGATTAGAGTGCGCTTTAAGAAAATATGTGAAGCTGATGCATGATCTCTGCATATGGAGTGACCACTCATTCGATTCTACATATAAGCTTTGAATGGGGCTAGTTCTGAATGCGCCTGTGGCCAGACGGATACCGAGGTGGTGGACGGGATCCAGTATCTTCAGTGCGCTCGGGGCAGCAGAGTTGTATACTGCGGCACCATAGTCTAGCTGTGATTGAATGAGGCTCTTGTAAATATTCAGTAGACATTTCCTGTCGCTAGCCCATGTTGTGTGAGATAGCATTTTGGGCAAGTTCATTCTTTTTAGACATTTAGTTTTGAGAAATTTTATGTGCGAGATGAAAGTAAGCCTAGAGTCTTGTATTACACCTAGAAATTTGTGTTCTTGACAGGTATTTGTTGTCCACACAGTTCCATGTACGGGTCTGGAACCAGGCCCCTCTTTCTTGTAAAGAGAACACATGAACGTTTGTGGGGGTTGACTTTAAACCCATTTTCGTCTGCCTGCTTAGATATATTGTTTAAACCCTGCTGTACTTGTCTTTCGCACACTGCAAGGTTGCAGAATTTAACATCTATTTGTATGTCATCTACGTACACGGAATAAAATATAGCTGGCAGTAATGAAACGCGGAGTGTGTTCATCTTAACTATAAAGAGCGTGCAGCTGAGCACACCTCCCTGGGATACACCATTCTCCTGTATAAATGGACGTGAGAGTACATTCCAGCCTTTCACGCGGAAGGTATGATTGGACAGATAACTTTCTATCAGGTTTACCATATTGCCACGGATGCCCATTCCCGACAAGTCTCGAACGATCCCGTACCGCCACAATGTGTCGTACGCCTTTTCATATCGAACAATATCAATAAGAAAAACTGTTTGTGTACGAACGCGTCGCGAATATTGCCCTCAATACACACAAGATGGTCGGTTGTGGACCTACCCTCTCTGAAGCCACTCTGATAGGCACCAAGTATTTTGTTCATCTCAAGGATATGTATCAGTCGCCGGTTAATCATTTTCTCAAACACGTTACAAAGGAAACTCGTGAGAGCTATCGCGCGGTAGCTTGCCGCTGACGAAGGATCTTTCCCTTGCTTCAAAACGGGGACCACGATCGCTTCTTTCCATGCAGTTCGAAGATATCCAGCAGCCCAAATAGTTTTAAAAAGTGCAAGTAGTGACAGTTGTGTGTCAGTGTGTACGTGCTTAATCATGTCGTACATTATTCCATCGGGTCCCGGTGCAGAGCTGTTGCATACGATCAATGCAGCTCTCAGCTCGGCAATGCAGAAAGGACGGTTGTATGGTGCGTTTCGTGGAGATTTTAGCTCAAATGCCTTACGCTCTTCGATTTGTCTGTACTTGATGAAGGAATTTGAGTAGTGGATTGAGCTTGACACCAGCTCAAAGTGCTCCCCTAGGGTGTCTGCCTGTTCTTCTAAGGTATTCCCTTGTTCGTGCATCAGAGGCAACGGATTTATTTGCCGCCCTTTTAGCTTCCTTACGCCAGTCCAAAGTTTCGCCTCCTGTGTGTACGAAGTTATACTTGAAAGGAACCTAGCCCAGCTTTCTCTCTTCGCCTGACGTCGTATTCGCCTTCCCTGCGATTTGATTTTCCTAAATTCAATTAGATTTTCTTTATTCAGCAATCTGCGCAATATGCCCCACGCCTTATTCTGTCTCTTTCGCGCATCTCTACAGTTTTCAATCCACCTGGGAACACGTCTTTTATGTGAACCACCATTTGTTTGTGGGATAAACTTTTCAGCAGCATCAATAATAAAAGCAATAAAATATGCGACAGCACCATCTATACTAAAATTCTTTATAAAATCGGGAGATAAATGAGTTGATTCTTTAAAATGCTCCCAGTCAGATGATGCTTATTTCCAAATGGGAAGACGGGAAGGGTTGTCATGCTACCTTATTAAGTTGTTTGTTATAGGGATGTAGTCACTTCTAAAAGAGTTTTTGATCACATTCCATTCCAGATGAGGCAGAAGAGAAGCAGAGCCTCTGGGTAGGTCTATGGATGAATAAGAATTGTGTTGGATGCTGTAGTATGTTGGCTCCTTCTTATTAAACAGGCAGGCACCAGATGTAAGGATGAAATTTTCAATGCGTCGCCCTCTTTCATCACAACGCGCGTCTCCCCACAACGTGTTGTGGGCGTTGAAATCACCCACAATTATGTAAGGTTCCGGCAGCTGATTTGTGAGGTTATAGAAATCGGTTTTTTGGAGGTGATAGCTTGGACGTATATATATGAAACAGACGGTGACCAACTTATTGAAAATAATCCCTCTAATTGACACTGCCTGGCGACAAGCTACGGATTTGTCTGCAAGGATTGCTACACCACCGGACGAGGTGTTAGCCTCATCACGGTCCTTGCGGAAGATGGTGTACTGGCGACGAAAGTTCGTGTGCGTTTTAGATGTGGTTCTTGAACACACAGCCACTTGGGATTGCGTTTGTGTAGTAGTTCTTTAATGTCGTGGAGGTTATGTATAAGTCCTCGTACATTCCAGTGTAGTATTTGTGTCTCTATTATAATAAATATGTCTGGTTCTGTGTGCTTAAGAGAGTGATATTTGTTCACGGGCCCTTTGCAGGCGCCGTGACAGGAGTTTTGTCTTTTTTGGAGCGGTCGAGAAGGCTCGCGGCTCCTTAGGCGCTGGTGGCGCCGTCTGGCTGATCGTTGTGTCCATCGCCTCTTGCGAGGCGCTGGATACGCGCTCTTCCCAGTGCTTTGTTTGACGTGAAGGCTTCGGCACGTTAGACGAGAAATTCGAGGCAAATTGCCCGGAGGTGGATTTATACGTCTATTTATATATTACGTGAATTTATTGCGTTGTGTGCAAGGGTTCAGCAAAAGCTGTATTTCCATATTACTAACTTTTTTTAGATTCTTGCGTAACAGATAAATATTATCCCCTTTAGATGTAACATCAGATGCGATTCAGAGAATTGTGATATTATTTGCCTAATCTTTCATAATTAATTTACATTATAAATAAAACATTGAAAACCAACAGTCACTAGATGTTAAGTTTCTCTTTTAAATGCAACAGCCCTCATCAAATTTGGTGTCGTGGTTGCCGAGAAAAACGAATTCACCTTTTCCACGTGTTTAGATACAGGAGCACCCGAGCGAAAGTTTCCTAAAACTGTCACCCGTTACCTCGTGTAGTTTTTCCCTAATTGCACAGCACTTTTCGTGAAAAAATGGCAACTGGAAACAAGACTCTCAAGGAGTTGAGAAATCAAGCCATTTACTGAGGGAGTGAGCCAAGGCAACAGCCAAACAGCAATATTAACAAATTTAACCATTGTATATGGACATATTTATGGATCAACATCTTTTTATTTAAAAAAGGAAGTAGAGAAAACGCCGCCGAAAGTGCAGAAGAATTCCGTGTGTTTTGAATGACGCTTCTACAGCTATCAGTCGAGCCGCCTGACGTAGCTACTTCTCTGCTGTGCTTATGTATAGGTGTTTTTCTAACCTTCCACGGTGGGCTTAGTACGTCCATAAGCACAGCGTCCTGCACTCTACACGGTTATACGGAACTGACGGTCACGCAACGTTACGAAACTTTCCAAATGACAATACGAATCAGTTGTGGCGCTTAACTTGGTAGAGCAGTAAACGAGGGATCCAAAAGAACTGTTATTGTTCCGCAAATGTATTCTCCGCTATAATTCTTCCAGAGGTAATTAAAAAAAACGCTGCTATAGTCGCATACAACTCAAGTCTACATTGAAGCCCCGCACGCGCCCTCATAACCGCCAGTCATTGTTCCTCCGCGGGGCTGCAAAAAATTCCTACTTCAACATTTTCCTCTTACCAAATCAGGCAATAACCACATAAATAAAATTATTAGCCTGTAAATTTATACGGCTTCCTTCGCCTATTACAGCGGAATGGCGAATGCCTAATCCTCTATTGAACTGAAATGAAATGCTTGCTTCGCTGCAAATATTTATTGTCAAGTTGCACTTCAGTTGGCAGTGAATTTTCATGAGTAAAACGGGCTCAGCAGTGAAATGAACTGAACTGCAGACTTCTGAAGATTTATTTAAGGAGTTTTACGTGCCGGAACCATGAGGTATGCCGTAGTGGGGGACTCCGGAAATTCTCACTACCTGGGGTTCTTTAACTGCACCTAAATCTAATAAGTACATGGGTGTTTTCGCATTTTGGCCCAATCGAAAATGCGGCCACCGTGGCCGGGATTCGATCCCGCAACCTCATGTTTCGCAGCCCAACATCATAGACACTAAAGGCCGATCCAAACGACGGACCAAATTGCTCTTTTAAACGGCGCTCCGCGCATCACGTGATAGGACGTCACCAGTTCGTGCGTACCGCCGCTGGCCCTCGCGGTCCAACAAATCGCCGCGGCTTTTCCCGCTTCCGTTTTGGCGGCGGACCGCATGCAAACCGCAGCGATTTTGGCGTAGCCAACGAATGTTGTCCGGCAACAGAGTGTCTTCAGCCAAATCCAATCTACTTTTCGGCTCAGCAAAAGCCAGTCAAGCCAGTCGTTTCATGTCCGCCGTTCCGTCTACACGTGCGTGCAGCAGATATATTTTTTAAACACCATGTCCTATTAGAGTGACGAGGAGGTTTTTTTCATTTTGCATGCCTCGTTGAGCAGTTCCCGGCTTTGTGGGAATCGAGCCGGAATGATAACAATGATAACGCTCTGGCCGAGAGTGTAGCTGGTTGGTCCGCTCTGCCGTCTGCTATGGCGGTCCGCTGTGTGGATGTGCTCTGCGCCGGACAGGACCGCGGCGGGCTGTGGCGTCGCATCACGTGACCGATCGGCCCGCGGACTTGGTCCGTCGTGTGGATCGGCCTTAAGCAACGATGGCAGGTAGACTTTTGAAGAGTGAAATGCTCAGATTCCATACACTTTGCCCATGTCTGTTGCACACCTCATTGCTTCCGTAGATGAAAAGACTTCAAGAACAGCAGACGCTCCGGAGGTATCAAGTACGACGCCATATTGAAAAGACCGCACGACGATGATTTTGTTTGCTGCTGTGATTGGCTGGCGGAGTAACACAACCCGCGTGACCGTGTGCCTTGGTTGTTAACTGCTGTCTTAAGTTGTATGCTACCATTGAAATCTTTATTTTGCACTTTTGCTTTTTTAATTCCTTTTGGCAGTGCTCTTCCTACGCTACTTTCCTGCGCGACTCCATTTGATGTGGTTCCTTGTTTGCCTAGTAAAGGCTCTAGAGGTGTTCTCACAGGCGTGCCTCTGAGATACACCTTATTTCATTTCTCTTTTGCGGGTTTACGCGTTTTTATGGCGAGCAAAGTCACCTTGGGTTGCCCCCACTCCCCCCCAAGAAATCCTGGGTACGTGCCTGCTATATATATTCAGATGAAGCATTTAGCAGCATACCGGTATTTAGCATCGGCTTGGAGAGCAGTTATTACGTTACTGGCCACTGTCGAATGCAGGCTCCTTTTGGGAGATGACAGCAGAATGTATGCAGTTGAATTGTTAGAAGTTAGTACATATTATAGCATATGGGGGAGTTTGCTCGTGTTGTATTGCAGCTAGAAATTATTATTCTGAATCCCTTCGTTTAAGCAAGATACAAGGGCTGAAATACATGGGAACAAATTCTTATAGGAAATAGGAATGGGCTTTAAAGTGGGTAAAAATTAGTCTCATTAGGAATAATTGCGAAAAAATGTGGAATTCAAGGAGAAATGACTAATATGGGTTACACAGGTCATCAAAAGTAAATTGATTATTCTGACTCCTATTTGTAGTTCTCATAGCCATAACGCCATGCACGCATCTCTATGCATAAAGGACACTGTGATCAGGTGCCCATTATACAGCCTTATATTAATCATACGGTATTGTAAACAAAACAGCTTTATGAAAATTGCCTATATAGGCCCTAGTTCGCATACTTGTTTTTTTTTAATCAAGCATTCCAGTTTTCAGCAGTACCCGAGAAGACTAACAATGGAGAATGCACTTACAGTCGTAAATTTACATAAAATGTTGAATTTTTGCTGTATGTTTGTCCTCAAGGGAGTGTCGTGTGCGGGACCACAATGACATGGCATTACGCACACGTGTCCATAGGCATGGGTGAAGAGTGAGGGGATGCGGGGTGAACTACAAAATTGGCTCCGGAAACAAAGGAGGTTAGAGGACAACCTGCTCCCATTGGTACAGTGCATCGAAATAGCAGAAAAGGAATACACGCCCCTATGGCTGGCATTTCTGGATATCAAGGGAGCCTACAACAGTGAAATTCAAGAGGACTTGTGGTACACTCTGGGCACACTAGATGTGGAACGTGGAGTAACTAATCTCTTAAACGATATCTATAAAAGTAACAAGGTGCTTATAAAATGGGAAAACAGGTATCAGAGCCTATAGAGATACAACGGGGGCTTAGACAGGGGCTGTCACCTTTGTTGTTTACGCTGTACCTAAAAGGATTAGAGGCTAAATTAGAGAGGAGCGGACTTGGCTTCAACCTTTCTTTTGTCAAGCAGGAAGAATAGATTGAACAGTCATTACCAGGACTGATGTACGCGGATGACGTAGTACTTCCAATTTTTTTTTTCTGCCTTGTTCGCAGAAATACAACCATAATGCGCCTGTATATTCCTACCGTCTCATAGATACAACGACGCTAGCCTATTTTCGCTCTCTTATTCGGGGAAAAAAACTGGGTATCTGAACTAACTGAAAGTGACCCAAATAAGGCATACAATTCATTTTTCGATAAACTAATCACTTGCTACGACATAGCCTTCCCACAACATAGTGCTACAAAACGACAAAAAAAAAATTAGAAAGCCGTGGATAGATGTAGTGCTTTTTACAAAAATCAAAAACAAAAATAAAATGTACCATACATTCCTTAGAACTAGAGACATGAATGAACTAGCCAAATTTAAGGAGTACCGTAACCAAGTAAATTCAGAATTAAAAAAGGAAAAAGAAAAAAAAATATGAGCAGGTGTTCTCGCGCATATATACGAATCCAAGAAAAGTTTGGCTGGAAATTAAGAAAATATCTGGAGGAAAGGCTAGCCCTCAAGACCTACAAATAGCTTCGGTTAACGGCACTCTTTCGGGTGAAGAAGCCGTCTCTATCCTAAACACTCACTTTGTTCAATGCTGCAGCAACATTTCTGCAGCAGATCCAGAAGAGATAGGGCATACTGTGAAACTGTCTCTGCAAAATTCTTTAATGCTATTTCCGGTGACACCAACCGAAGTAGAGAGCGTGATCAACAACTTTAAATCAAACAGTGCTGCAGGTTTCGACGGTATCATGGCATCTCCTATAAAATATGTGTCTGACATCATCTCTAATGTATTAGCTCATATTATTAATAAAATGTTTGAGTCCGGCATTTTTCCTAGCAAACTTAAAATAGCCAGTGTCTGCCCGGTTCATAAAGGCGGTGCTGATCATAGTGTAAACAACTTCCGACCCATATCTATACTACCTCTTTCTTCAAAACTTTTTGAAACTGTTCTAAACACTCGACTAGAAGGTTTCTTAAGGAAATATTCTATTATTAGTACGGCGCACTACGGATTCCAAAAAAATAAATCGTGTGAGGATGCGCTCTTAAATATAAAACATCAAATATTGCAAAATATAGAAAACCGTTTATACACGGTAGGCTTACTTCTGGACCTACGTAAGGCTTTTGACAGCGTAAATCATGGTATACTTCTGTGCAAACTTTATGACTACGGTATACGTGGTACAGCATTAGAGTTAATGAGAAGTTACTTAACAGATCGTTACCAGTTTGTTTCATATAATCAGGCCACTTCCTCACTTCTCAAAATACAGAATGGCGTGCCACAGGGATCCATACTTGGTCCTATATTATTTAATCTATATATCAATGACCTTCCTAACATTTCTTCCTCACCTAATATCATCATGTACGCAGACGATACTAATCTTTTCTTTGCAAATTCTTCCTTGCAATGCATACAAAAAGAAATAAATGATTATTTAAATTTATTATCTGAATGGCTGTACATCAACAAACTACAATTGAATGTCAACAAAACCAAATATATAATATTTAGACCGATAAACAAGCCATTGCCTGTTAATATAACTGTGCTATTTCAAGCAAAGAGGCTAGAACAAGTAACAACGCAAACGTTTTTGGGGGTATGGTTCCAAGAAAACCTCTCCTGGGACAATCATGTCAATAAGCTTTGCAATGATCTTAGCAAAGTAGTAGGCTGTATGTATAACATAGGTGATTTAATGCCTTTATGGCTAAAGAAAGCAATATACTACGCCCTTTTTTACTCGAAGCTAAATTATTGTGTCTTGATCTGGGGAACAACTACAACAAAAAACTATGATAAGTTAATAAGCTTGCAAAAACGAGTAGTCCGAATTTTTGAAAACTACCATGGTAGGCCGCGTGACTTACCCACACACAATCTCTTCGACAAACATTTATTGATACGAGCAAATCAAGTATTTTATTATAGATTACTCTTACATATAAAAAAACACAGGCTCCATGTTTTCAGCATACCCACTTCTTTTCGATACCCATTACGTTATCAAATCAAGAAAATACCATTCACGCGTACTAACTACGGACGTCAGGATATAAACTATCAAATACCTAGGCTACTAAACATTGTTGAGCAAAAAATTGATTTCTGTGCGCCTAATTTCAAGCAATGTATAAAAAACCTACTCATACACTATCAAATTAATTACACATAAATTGCTCTCGCACTAAATTTTTGTTTTTATGCACTATATATGTATTCCTTAATCTGCGCGGTAATGTGATTGCACGAACAAAAACCGAAGCATACATGTCTTTTACACATAGTCATTGTATAATGTACACATTATCTTGTTTATTTTTCTTTTGTACATCGTACCTGCTTGTTTCCTGTTATATTTGCTTTTTTTCGTACATCGGATCATCATGTAAGCCGAACGCACTTAGGAGCAAGAGCCCCTGTCAGGCGAAATGGCCTTTAGCTCTTGTTTCCTCTTTCTGTAATGAAGAAAGGAAATAAACTTCAAACTTCCAACCAATGGCTGACAACAAGGAAGATTTGCAGGGATCGATGGACATCTGCAGTAAAGAAGGAGATAGGTTAGGTTTAAAGTTGAGTAACGAGAAATCGGCAATCATGATTTTTAATCAAAATAAAGGTGGCAAGCATAGGATACAGGAGCTAGGTTCACTGGAGGTAGTGGATAAGGTCAAATATTGTGGCATGTGGATAAACAATGTAGCTGAGTACCTAGCGGAACACGAAAGGTAGGACTTAAAGTAACAGGAATGCAGCTGTGATGAAAATAGGGCACTATGGAATTACAATAGGTACGAAGTGGTCGAGAAGGACTTGGAAAGGGGTGATGATTCCTTGTTTACCTTTTGACAATGCGCTCCTGTGCGTGGGAACAGAGGTTTGAGAAAGGTTGGAAATTAAGCCACGTGGGGTAGGTAGGCTTGCTTTGGGAGCACATAGAAATACACCAAATAGAGGGTACAGGGAGAGAGTATGGTCACCACTTGAGAGCACAGAAGCTAGCAGCAAGACTTAGGAGCGATTGAGAGAAATGGGGGAAACGCAGTGGGCTAGGAAATTTTTCTGCTGCTTGTACATGAGGAATGTTGACACAAAATGGAGGGAGTGAACCAGAAAATTGTCAAGCAAATATCTGGACAGCAACAGGAGGCCAAACCAAGAATCATCCGTTAAGGACAAGGTTTAACAAACAGATAGGTGTCTGTGGGAAATAAGGATGCAGACGAAATCAGCACTGGGAACATACAGAACTTTCAAGCAGAAAACTGCCAAAGAAAATATCTACAATAATTCTAGGCGAAGATCTTTGTTGTTTGAAGTCAGGACGGGACGGGAGTATTGAGGACTAAGACATACCGAACCAAGTATCAAGCGATAGACAGCAAAAAACGGCTGTACAACTGATATTTTTTCATAAAGGGTTTCGCCCTACAGTTCAAAACAGCAGGGTGGATTTTTTCAAAACATAGGGGTTTAGTGGCAGAGCAGACAAGGTAGAAATAACCAAACAGAGGTTATCTGTTTGGTGGCTAAAATGAAGGCGAGTGAAATGTAACCCTCCACTAAGTACAATTACATACATACTACTTCTACGCAGTCACACATATTACTATAGTCACGGCTAGGTGGCGTGAGCCGCCGCCCGATCTAAATGGTTAAGCCATCCATCCATGGTGAAATCATTTGGTGAGATGCGGAATGACGCGATGACGCCTCTAGCAGATCGCGGCCGGCGCCAGCCGAGACGACATGTAGCCATGCTTGTATGGCTTATTAAACAGTCGTCAATTACCACTTGCGTCTCGTCAGTCTCGTCACATGCTCGGCAGAAGACCAGGACATGGTGGAAGCGGCAGGATGCTCGACAACGCTGTGAGAAACGCACCGTTGAAATAGAAGTCTGAAAACTCCCATAGCGAAGGGGCGCAGTGCCCCGAACACAAAAGTTCGCTACACATGGCTTCGCTTTCAATGCCCACAGCTCCGCTCCGGGTAAACTCCTCGTTGGCGTAACGTTCTCCTCGCACGGGCGCGGTACGTCGGATGGACATTTTCGCGCCTGCGGCGCTCTTGCTGTATCAGTCATGCCAGATTATACCTTTCTCGCGCCTTGCGGCGCTTTACCTTTAAAATAACATCACTGATTTTCTCAAGGGAGCAGTAGGGGCCATTGTAGAGAGCGGGCCTGCTCTCTTGTAGTAGTATCTTCGCTTGTGCCAGACTTTTCGTATGCTGATCTCCATGGCTTTTCAAAACATTTCAACTAAAAGTGAAGTTATCTAGAAATAAGAGCGCCGCAAGGCGCATATAAGGTATAAATCGGCATGCAGCACGAGCACCGCAAGGGCGAGAAAATCAATTTGACGTACCGGGCCCGAGCGAGGAGAAGGCTACCAACGAAGAATTTACCCCTCCTCTCAACCCCTTCGTAGTTGAACAGCCGAAAAAACGAGTTTCGGCGACCCGGGGAGTGGAAACGGTGGTTCACGAGAGGGGATCCCTATCGCAGGACTGAGGAAGCAAGCTGACGAGACGCAGGTAAACGCTCTCGTCTATGCCATGGGTCGTGAAGCCGAAGATTACCTAGCTCTGCGACGCCGAGAAACTCGGCTACAACACAGCTAGTAACCAGAGCGTTCGCGAAACATTTTGTTCCGCAGACGAACGTCATACACGAGCGTGCGAAGTTCAACAGCCGGAAGCACGAAGCGCACGAGACAGATGATACATTTGCCACAGAACCATTCATACGAGCCGAAACCTGTGAGTACTGCGATCAGAGCAATTGACTGATCCGAGATAGGCTCGTGGCCGGTATCATAGACACGCAGTAAAGCGAGAAGCTGCAACTTAACGCCGAGAAGCCGCCGTCACCCCTTTTCGCAACTCCAAGAGCAAAGGAAAGTCAAATGAGTAGGTTCAGAAAAACCAGTGCGAGCAGACTGCGCCCACGTGCAAGGAGTGTGGCTCCACGACGCACCCACCTTCACACTTTGTGTGCCCTGCGAACGGCAAAACATGTAGTGCTTGGGACAAACAGGGACGTGTACACTTCGCCGCCGTTTGCTTATCCGCTTCCCATAAAGTTCGAGGTAGGCACTGGCGCGGATATAACCGCTATGCCAACAAGCCTGTACGATGAAGAAGTTATGGGCAACTTGAAGCAAGCAAAGAAACAGCTGCTTGGACTTTTCAGGACGAAAATAGTAACGATTGGACTTCAGTACGAGCCTGTGCTGGAGTGGCCGGTTCTGTCAGGAATAAATTTATGTGATCGACACAGTCACGCACTTCTTGGACGTCTCGCGATCAATTACTTTAGATGCCCTACCAAGTGTTCTGGAGGTAACAGAATCAATCTGCTAGGTCAGCGACCCAGCCAACATTCTATGCCACTTTCTATACCCGATACCCATACAACATTATATATCTGACTTGGTGCCTCGGCCTAGTCAAGAGAACATACAAAATAATGATATTCCTATGGACTATTACGTACCTGAGGTGAGTACCACTGCCCATGTTGCTCTATGCCAAACGTGAGTTAAGAGACTAGAGTGGCTGGGTGTCATCAGAAAGGTTAAATAGGCCACAAAGTGGTGTGCAGCTATGGCAGTTGCGAAAGAAGAGAAGGCGAGCTTCGAATCTGGGGTGCTATGCAGGATGCGCCGAGTTTCTCGTTCAGCCGAGTTTTATCCGAGTTTGCTCGACGGCAGTCAGTGAACGGAGATAGCGTGAAACGCGCAAAAGCTACAGGCAAAAAAGAATGTTGACAAAAATCCGCGTATGACAACATGAGCGCACCCTGCGCGGCATGCTGCTGCCACGTTTCAAGCGCAGATGGCTGCGCAACGAAACACGCCAGCGCCGCATATTGTTATCAACGGATTATCGCAACTTAGCAATACCGTGACTGTCCCGCTGTCTATCTGCACACTTGCCTTGAGCCGCTTGCGACGCCTCTTTCGGGCGCGTCAAGGGCGTGCCTCCTCTTTCGGGTGCTATCTTTTTATCCTCTGTCGAATGCGAACAGGGTGCAAGCGGCGCATTCTTGCACCTACACTTTCGCTCAATCGAATACGTTAAAATACAACAAATAAAATAACAAATCTTTTTATTTCTTTGAGTATCTGTTTTTCGTTTTGAATGCTACAAATTTCTGATGATAAACGGAGATCGAGCAAATTATTAAATTTTGCACTTCATGCCGCGAGTGGCGACAGTGAGGCGAAAGCTTAGAAACAGATACATTGAAGAGTGTCGCATGCTCGAGGCACTTCATACGGTGAGCAGTCACCTAGTAGCGCTGCAGTGCTATCCTCAATAAAGTCAGGCATGACCATGCCCATTCTTTCTTTATTAGGGGAATGGAAACGCAGCACCGTTATACGGCTGTACATCGCAGGCGATTCACTAGGCCAAACCAAATAAAAGGGACGCACTAGTCATAGACGGGAGCAACGGCTGTCGCTGCAAAATGGCGGTACGTTGTGTCCCTAGTGACGCCGTACAGTGAAAATGTAGCAGTTTATGTTTGTGCGCGAAGCCTCTGCGATACATTGCGAAGAAGTGAGTGCTTCGCAGCGACACAATTCATCGCTTGACATCGCTTACAGTGAAGGTGCCTCTGAGCGAATGTACGCAGTATTTGAGTGTGTTGTGCACTCCAAGGCGCTTGCGGATTACCTCTGTTGGAGCCAGCAGCGATCGCAGGTGGATATCGTAACGACGCCGCAGCAATCGCATTTTGGCAGGTCAGGGCTCCTGTGTGCAGTTATGAAATGAGATTTCGAACGGAGGAAGGTGTTGGAACTGTTGAGTGCGCAGTGCTTGTGATGAAGAAATGCCATTGCACTGGCTCTAGAAAAGCGAACTATTCTCGAACGCTGATCGTGTTCGCGACGCTGTGGATTCGATACATCACCGGTGACAGAGCAGCCATCTCAGACGACTGCTGCGATACGCACCCCTTAGCATCGTCGTCCACCCCGACGCATCGACGCCTTGCAAGTCGCTAAAGTGATGTGCCGATAATTATTTACTGTGTGCTACGTCGCCGCAACGCAGGCAATGAAACCGTGTTGTGGGGCCGTCTCAGCCCGAGATGTGTGCATAAGCCAACGACAGTCAACGCTTTGTTTTTGATAGTGGTACTCAGTACATCACTGATGGCAGTGCGTTGTGCGTGTGTTATGTCGGCGGTCAAGATTGTTGATGCCTCTCAGCTCGGCACCGCGTCGCTGCTGCCTAGAAACAAGTTGGGCGTGGCCCAACCGTGGTGTGTGCGCGCACAAGTTATGTGCTCGCGCGGGGCGTGACCTCTGGTTTTGATTGAGAGGCGAACTCGTGTTAAACTCGTAGATCGCGAAACCCCCCTCCGAGTTCAACTCGGGAACATGGCGGCGGCGGCAGCAGCCTGTGTCATTGCCTCCAGAGGCAGCAAGCGGCAGTATGACCGTCTGGACCCGTTCACGTACATGACCGACGTGGAATTTCAACGTCATTTTCGCCTGTCGAAGACATCAGTACGCTGGCTGTGTGACGAGCTACGCGAAGACTCTCGTCTGCGGCGACAGCGTGGTGGGCTTCATTCGCTCACCGTCGAAGAGCAAGTCCTCTGCGCCCTCCGTTTCTACGGGACTGGGAGTTTTCATGGAAGCGTCGGCGCCGAGCGTTACATTGGACGCCATCAAAGTACTATGAGCCGCTGTGTCAGAGATGTGTCTGACGTGCTCATCGACGCGGCAGTGCGTAAGCGGTGGCTGGCTTTCCCAAAGACTGCGGCTGAGCGGGCATGTATTAAAGAGCGCTTCCTCCTTCGTGGGAGCATTACGAACGTCATCGGGTGCGTCGACGGAACCTACGTCGGCATTAAGGCGCCTTGAAGGTCAAACCCAGCCGTGGTCAAGGCCAACTACTTCACAAGGAAAGCACACTATGCCTTGAACATAATGCTGGTAAGTACACCTTCCTTTTGCCTTCATGCTTGTCATAATTGGTGTAATGTTGTACCGTGTGAGTTAAGTACATCTTCCTTTTGCCTTCATGCTTGTCATAATTGGTGTAATGTTTTACCGTGTGAGTTATTCAACACTTGAACATACAATTCAGAATAATTTATTTTTTTCTTCACATGATGTGCCAAACATGTTCCCATTGGATGTTTCTTGGGTACTTATAATAATTATATATAATAATGCTGTTTCTTAAGCAGTGATTTGGCTGCTTGGGCTTACATTGCATTATAGTCGGATACAACTTTAGAAAAAAGGGGAGGCCCCGCCCAGATGACCGAAGCGGCGAAGTCACCGGCCGTCCGGCGCATGACGTCGGTCCAGAATGCGCGCCCATTGGTACACCCGCCTCGGAGGAGTAAACGCCCCCTTTTTTCTAAAGTTGTATCCGACTATAGTAATTTGTGTTGGTATGGCAGAAATATTCGAAACTTTCTTGCAGGTGTGCGATGCTGACATGCGCATTTTAGATATTGATGCCCGGTTTCCTGGGTCCTGCCATGATGCCCATGTTTGGGGGAAATCGGCGTTAAGACAGCATTTCGAGCGGGGGCTCCTTATTGAGGATGGCGACTGCTTGCTTGGCAAGTATTTTTTCCCCAAGTGGCTGGATCTGCTGTTAACAACACAGGGGGGTTGCAAGGTACACTGCAGTTCTGTGCATAATGTTCTGCATCACAGAACACTTCTATATGTGGGTATAGAACCTCCTGTATGCATGTTAATGTCTGTATATGTTTGCATATGTGCATGTTTATATACGCATACAAACCATGAACATTTTTTGGGGTGGGGGTTGAGGTTCAACTCACCCACCCCTGCTGCACAGCATGCTGTGTGCTGCCGTGAATTGAAGCACAGTTTGCCCCTTGTGAGTTAATAAATCTTTTTCAGTCAATAATGTCTTTGACGTACACTTTGAAATCACTGTTTGCAGCAAGGCAGCATGCTTCGTGCTCATTGTGTGTCGTGCGTTTATGCATTTAAGCTTTTCAGGACATATAAATTAGTCAAGTTTCCATCATTCTGCAGTGTTCTCACAGGCTAACCAGTTGTGGTTGTGACTGGAGCAATATTCCAGGCAGAGGAACACATGGTATCAATTGTCACTTACAGCACATACATAAACGGAGGACAAGGTCCTCCTTTTATGTATGCGCTGTAAGTGACGATTGATACCATGGAATACCAACTAGCCCGTACTCAAACCTTGCTTCAGAGGAACACAACCTCACATTTATGTGCATGCGCACTTTTGGCGAGTACAGGCACTGAATATTTACATCTAATGGAGAACACGCCTGAAAACAGTTGTCAAAATTGCACCCTCATGTTTGCTCATTTTGGCACTAACAGAGCTGGCTGTCATATCTCTTACAAAATGCAGTGTCCTTCTTACCATGTCTCAACTATCATCCTGCTGTGTAAACGTTTCGACAAGGCAGTCAAAATGAGGTCCCAACCTATATGGCATTCCGTTGATCTTCAGGAATAAATATCATCATCATCAGCTCATTTTGTCCATTGCAGGATGAAGACCTCGCCCAATGATCTCCAGTTAAACCTGTCCTGCGCAAACTGATTCAATTTTAAGCCTGCGAACTCCTCAATTTCATCACTCCACCTAACTCTTTGTCACCCTCAGCTGTGTTTCCCATCCTTTGGTATCCATTTTATCGCTCTCACTGTCATTCGTCTGTCCTACACATTATGTGGCCCGCTCAAGACCATCTTTTTTTCCTTAATGGAAACCAGAACGTTGGCGACCCCCATTAGTTCTCTGATCCACTCTCCTCCCTCCCTGTCTCCTAATGTTACACCTATAATTTTTCATTCCATCGCACTCTGTGCAGTCCTTATCTTCTTCTCGACTTTATTTGTATCAAAGTTTGTACCCCATATGTAAAATGTAATGATTGTACACTTCTCGCTTTAGTGGCAGTGGTAAATTGCCTGTCATCATTTGGGAATACCTGCCATACGCACTCCATCTCATCCTTAATCTTTGGTGGGTTTCCTTTTCATGAGAAGGCTCCGCTGTTAGTAGCAGGCCTTAAATATGCATGCTCTTGCATGGTTTCTAGGTGTTGATTGCTAATCATGAATTGTTCTTTCGCCAGGCTATTGAATATTATCTTTGTGTTCTGCTTGTTTATTTTCAATCCTGTTTTAATACTTGCTTAGTTTAGGTCTTCAATAATGTTTTGCAATTCGTTGGCTTCATTGCTGAGGCACACAATATCATCTGCAAACCCTGTTTGCTAAGATATTCTCCGTTAATCTTTAGTCCTGTTTTTTCCCAGTCCATTTGTTTTCACACTTCTATGCATACAGTGATAGTGTTGAAGAGATTGCATCTTTTTGCCTAACCTCTTGATTGCAATTTTTCTGCTTTTCTCGCAGAGAAGTAGTGTAGCTCTGGAAGCTTCGTAGATGTTGGCTACGGTATTGACGTATTTTTCCAGTATTACTTGATGCCACAACGCCTTTAGAACTGCTGTATTTGACTCCATTTCTCTACAGAGTCGAATGCCTTTTCGTAGTCGAAGAAAGCCATATAAAAGGGTTTGTTGCATTCAACAGATTTCTCAGTTACTTGATTGATGATGTGGCTGTGATCCATTGTAAAGTGTCCTTTCATGAAGCCTGCTTACTCTCTAGGTTGGTTGACGCTAAGTGTTTCTCTTAGCCTATTCGAAATTACCTTTGTGTATATTTGGTATGTAACTGAAAGTAAGCTGATGAGTCCGTACATTTTCTAGTCTTTTACACTTCCTTTCTTGTGTACTAATATAAAATTGGCATTCTTACAGCTTAGTGGTACATTTGAGGTCTTAAGACATTGTATGTAGAGTACCGTGACTTTCTTAAATATAACACCCCATCTCTTCGATCAAATC
Source organism: Dermacentor albipictus (assembly GCF_038994185.2). Taxonomy (NCBI): domain Eukaryota; kingdom Metazoa; phylum Arthropoda; class Arachnida; order Ixodida; family Ixodidae; genus Dermacentor; species Dermacentor albipictus. The sequence continues at coordinate 2,175,115 of NW_027225576.1, read as the reverse complement.
GACTGTTATACCGCCTTCTCCGGTCACGTTTCTACAGGACAAGTCTCGTAAGGTGTTTCTAACCTCATCTGTAATAACACATGGTACTTTGGTGTCCTGTTTGACTTTGAGACAGCTTGAGGTTGGGAGACTTGTCTTTGAGTTGTGCAGTTCAGAATAGGAGTCTTTGGCTACCTTCACTATGCCACTGAAGTTGCTGATAAGATAACCCTGCTTATCTTTCAGTGCGTGCATTCTGGACATTCCTATATAGGAATAAATGTATTGTGCACATAATTATCATCACTCAGAGGTGTGCATAACAGATAGCTGACAACTGAACTTTATTACTGTTTACCAGTGCCAGTATATACGCAAAAATAAGACAAGCAAAATAGAGAGAAAAACATTGGGCTTCCTTCACACATCATTGTGCATGAATATCATTTCTCCATATAAAACTACATAGGTATCACTGTTGCGTGGGGGCACAATACTTCTGTGTTGGTTGTCTTTTGAACGAGTGATTTTAAAAGTGCCATATTCAAGTATAGGTTTTCCTTCTAGAAATCGCAGTTTCACAGGAACATTCAGGAAAAGCAGTGTGTTGCATGCATCTACTGATAGAATGGCAGGAGGAAATATCGGTGCTGTACAGATGGAAGGCTGTGTGAATCTTATGTGAACATGCCTTTTGCCAGGGTAATGGCAAAGTATAGGTATTGTGACTGATTTTGTCCAGAGTGTGTCCCAGTTCGATTAATTTTACTCTCCCTCCTTGTTCATGTGTCTTAAATTTATTGCTTGTTAGCCACCATTTTATCTCTATAGTGAATATATAATTTCCAGTAATTAGTGCACCTTGTTATCATCTGGTCAATTTGCAAGTTCGTTAGGGTCACAACTGCAATGAAAGGCCACGACTATGTGCATGTATGGTTACACTTTTAGTGTCATGGTAGTCATTCCTGTTCTGTGCCCCATTTTCTCAACAAGCACAACGGCTGTTTTTTTTTTGCAGGCGATAGTGGCTACCCACTGGAGCCATGGCTTTTAACTCCTGTGGCAGACCACCCATCACCACAGTCACCCGAGGCAGAGTACAACAAGGTTCACGCAGCCATGCGAGCAGTTGTGGAGCGTTGCATTGGCATCCTGAAGGCAAGATTCCGGTGCTTACAGAAGTACCGTGCTTTGCACCATGAGCCTGGCCGAGCAGGCCACATAGTTGCAGCATGTGCCACGCTCCACAATATTTGCCTTGCTGCTGGTGAGCCCGTCCTGTCCGATGAAGAGGTTGATGACAGTGATGACATCGACACTGACGATGAGCAGCAACCTCAACAGTCAACACCAACTGTGCCTCTATCAACGCCTTCAACTGCTCAGCCTGTTTCGCAGCAGGTTAGACGAATGCTGTTTTCAAAAGGAAAGGCCCTGCGCGACTCAAAGTTGCGGCTTTACCAGCAAGGCAGGCCTCAGCGTATCAGCTACCTCAACAGAGTGAGGAGTCGCTTTCGTCGTCTTCGTGCCACATAGTGAATTAAGTTAAATTTAAGTTGTCACCATGGCAGTGTGTACGCGTATAGCTTCAGTGCCTCGTGTGCAGTGTTTGCGCTGTGCCCGGCAGAACTCGCCTCCACGAATGTCAGCGTTACTGTGATTAGCATTGAAGCACTGCGTAGACACCTTTCTGTATTTGTATTTTGTTGCTTTCTTTATGGAGGACTGCAGTGGCTGTGGAGCCGCTATAGATATCTTTCAGCATTTTTATGTACGGCTCGTCTACACCCTGATTCCGTAATGCCTCCATGACTGCTGAGGTTCCGTCTGAATCAAACAGGTTAAACATTTCAAGCTGCACTTGCAGCTTTTCTTCCCTGTCTCCCCCAATCTATTGGAAATAAAGATATTCATTCATTCATTCATTCATTCAAACGCTTTCTCATAATGAATGAAAGCTATATATAAGGGTTGGTTATATTCTGCAGATTTCTCTATCACCTGATTGATAGTGTGAATATGGTGTATTGTTGAGTAGCCTTTACGGAATTCTGCTTGGTCCTTTGGTTGACAGAAGTCTAAGGTGTTGCTGATTCTATTTGCGATTACCTTAGTAAATACTTTGTAGGCAACGGACAGTAAGCTGATCGGTCAATGATTTTTCAAGTCTTTGCCATCCCATTTCTTATGGATTAGGATTATGTTAGCGTTCTTCCAAGACTCCAGTACGCTGGAGGTCATGAGGCATTGCGTATACAGGGTGGCCAGTTTTTCTAGAAGAATCTGTCCACCATCCTTCAACAAATCTGGTGTTACCTGATCCTCCCTAGCTGCATTCCCCCTTTGCATAGCTCCCAAGGCTTTCTTCATCCGGCGTTACTTGAGGGATTTCAAGTTCCTCTAAACTGTTCTCTCTTCCATTATCGTCGTCGTTGCCAGTGGTACTGTATAAACCTCTATAGAACTCCTCAGCTACTTGAACTATCTCATCCATATTAGTAATGATATTGCCAGGTTTGTCTCTTTACGCATACATCTGATTCTTGCCTATTCCTATTTCTTCACTGCTTTTAGGCTTCCTCCTGTTCTGAGACCATGTTCAATTGTCAGTTGAGACGATGTTCAGTTGTCTTACACTTGTTACCTTAGAAAGTTCTGCCTGTTCAATTCTAGCTGTCGAGTTAGAAGGTTTCATACAATAGCGTTTCTTGATCAGCTCTTTTGGCTCTTGCGATAGCTTACAGGAATCCTGTCTAACGGAGTTACCACAGCCTTCTATTGCACCCTCCTTAATGATGCCCATAAGATTGTCGTTCATTGCTTCAACACTAAGGTCCTCTTCCTGAGTGAAAGCCGAATACCTGTTCTGTAGCTTGATCCGGGATTCCTCTATTTTTCCTCTTACCGCTAACTCATTTACCAGTTTCTTCCATTCCCTTTTCAAGTCTAGGCTGATTTTAGTTCTTACCATCTTATGGTCACCGCAGCGTACCTTGCCAAGCACATCCACATCTTGTATGATGCCAGGGTTAGCGGAGAGTATAAAGTCTATTTCATTTCTAGTCTCGCCATTCGGGCTCCTTCACGTCCACTTTCCGCTATCCCGCTTGCGGGAGAAGGCATTCATTATCTGCATATTATTCTGTTCTGCAAATTCTACTAATATCTCTCCGCTGCTATTCCTAGAGCCTAAGCCATCTTCCCCCACTGACTTGTCTCCAGCCTGCTTCTTGCCTACCCTGGCGTTGAAGTTGCCCATCAGTATACTGTATTTTTTTTACTTTATCCATCGCCAATTCTACGTCTTCATAGAAGCTTTCGACTTCCTGGTCATCATAACTGGATGTAGGGGCGTAGACCTGTACAACCTTTAATTTGTACCTCTTATGAAGTTTCACAAAACCTGCCACCCTTTCGTTAATGCTATAGAATTCCTGTATGTTACCAGCTATATCCTTATTAATCGGGAATGCGACTGCTAGTTCTCGTCTCTCCGCTAAGCCATGGTAGCACAGGAAGTGCCCGCTTTTTAGCACTGTATAGGCTTCTTTTGTCCTCTAACGTGGTCAGTTGCTTCGCAGCCGCTGGGGACTGAGGGCCGTGGTTTGAAGAAAAGGGTTCTACTTAAATTGAGGACGACTCAACGAGCTATGGAAATAAAGAATGATGGGTGTAACGTTAAGGGATAAGCAAAGAGCAGATTGGGTGAGGGAACAAACACGAGTTAATGACATCTTAGTTGAAGTCAAGAAAAAGAAATGGGCGTGGGCAGGACATGTAATGAGGAGGGAAGATAACCGATGGTCATTAAAGGTTACGGACTGGATTCCAATGGAAGGAAAGCGTAGCAGAGGGCGGCAGAAAGTTAGGTGGGCAGATGAGATTAAGAAGTTTGCAGGGACAACATGGCCACAATTAGCACATGACCGGGGTGGTTGCAGAAGTATGGGAGAGGCCTTTGCCCTGCAGTGGGCGTAACTAGGCTGATGATGATGATATTGCCATATTGCCAAATTTGTCACTTCTGTGTAGCCGATTTAAATTTTTTGTTACCAACATCTCACATGCGGCTGCCTATGATACGGACTTTCTTGGTGGTTGCTGACTTTTTTTGCCAATTGTTCTGTCTGTCATGGTGCCTTCCAAATGGCTCAATTTCTTGGGAAAGTGGTTAATTAAGTATAAACAGATAAATGGATATCACAAATTGTGCGAAGTACCCTATGAATGCTAATCTCATAATGAACTTGGGATTCTTCATTAGTAAGGTTACTTAGTATGCATAATGCTGAATTTTGGTCACGCATCATCTATCGGCCGCACTATGAAACAGCGAGGCATTGCACAATTTGTTGCAGCACGTGTTCGGATGTTGCGCCAAGCCAGTTGTGCTTATGCACCTGTGGCAAAGTGAAAATGCATTGACAATCTTTGTGTGCTGGCTTGCATGAAGGAAATACTTCAGGGTGTTTGCTCTGTTCACTGTTGATGCATGTGCCAGAGGTTCAGTGTATATTTTATTTTGGGGAGGGGGGGGGGGGGCAGCGTGATTGTGGTTGGACAAATCACATATTTTCGTCGCATAATGGGGCTCTAATTAAGCAGTAGAACAATGCAGATACAATGTAGTGCAGAACTAGGTGTGCGTGAAGATGTCATGAACCACCAAGGCAAAATTACCTATCTCAAAAAGTGTGCAGATGCCAATAAAAAGTGGGTCTTTAACCCACCATGATAAAAATAAAAATTGCAGAGCGAGTAGACCTTTTTTACAGCTTTACAGCAATTATTACACAAAACGTGACATGCTCAAACGTGTAACAGCTTGCCGCAATGCCAAAGTAGGATGAGCGACATGCAGCATATTTTGGCATTGAACATGTCTTGTAACTGCTATTTTTATTGTAAGCCTCGCTGTCACGCCTTTCTCTCGGGCACTCCCTTTACTGAAACGTGGCACTGTCTTTCCATTGATGTCATGATGATGATGTTAACGGCAGCAGTAAGGCTGGTTAATGCTTGCCCCTTTGATTCCTGCAAGTTTAGTGGTAAAAAATATGGCACGTGCATGCAGCTGTGCTGCAAAATTTAACGTTTGTGGTGATTTTTTGGAGAGCTAATTTGTGTTGGGACATTTCAAAGATGTGTGCCATTGTGGCCTAATAACTAGAGCATTGGTGAAGTTGAAGACTGGGTGTATTGGTATAGCAGACTTGAAGTTGAATTGCGCAACAATTCGACAGGACACAAAGAATAGAAATACACACAGCAGAACGCTGTGCTGTGTGTGTGTCTTTGTGTGCTCTCGAATTGTTGCGCAATCCAACTTCAAAAGAGCACTGGGCTTCTTAGGTGCAGGGCCGAGGAAAGTGAGCTATTCGACGACATGCCAGTGCCTTGCCTCACAATTATTGAAGCCTGAAGGTTTGCAAACAAAGCTTTGCTTTCCGATCCACCTGCTAATGTAATAGAAGCACTGATTGAAATAACCTTCCTACAAAAATGTGAAATGAATGGCCTTTGAAAAGTGTAATTTGTATATTGACACTGTTGACATAATAGATGCCACACCTTACTCAACAATTGTACTGGACAGAGCAGTTTGTTTCCTATGTTTGTTTCCTATGTCCTCCCTTGTCCGTAGGACAAGGACAGGACAGCGCTCGTCCTGTGTCCTCCCTTGTCCGTGTTTTTTGGCGCTGTTTTAAATATGAGTGAAGCACAAGCTTCCATTACATGGTGCTATTGGTAATGAAGCTCAGTTTGTTTTGACATGGTACACAACATTTGCTGTACTGTTTTTTAATTCTAAAGAAGTGCCAAACACCACCTCTTTTTCAAGGACGCCATGGGAATATTTGGAGAGACCCTTTGATTCCTGTGAGTGTAGTGGTAAGAATACAGCACGTGCATACACCTGTGCTGCAAAATTTAACGCTTGTGGTAATTTTTTGAAGAGCTAATTTGTCTTGGGAGATTTCAAAGATGTGCGCCATAGTGGCCTAATAACTAGAGCATTGGTGAGGCTGAAGATTGGGTGTATTGCTATAGAAGCTTGAAGTTGAATTGCACAACAATTCGACGGGACACAATGATCAGAAATACACAGAGCAGAACGCCCTGCTGAGTGTGTTACGCTTCGTGCGCCGTGGAATTGTTGCGCGATCCAACCTCAAATGGAGCATTGGGCTTCTTTAGAGAAGGACCGAGGAAGTGTGAGCCATTCGACAACATGCCAATGTCTTGCCCCACAATTATGGAAGTCTGAAGGTTTGAAAACAAAGCTTTGCTTTCAAATCCACCTGCTCGTGTAATACACGCACTGATGTAAAAAAACCTTCATACAAAAATAATGGTGAAATGAGTGGCCTTTGAAAAGTGCAATTGGTATATTGCATAATAGGCGCCACACCAGACTCAACAATTGTACTGGACAGAGCAGTTTGTTTCCTATGTGATGCACAAGCTTCCATTACATGCTATGCAGATAACCAAGTTCAATTTGTTTCGATGTGCTACAATACATTCACCATTATTTGTTTTTGATTCTGAAGAAGAGCGAAACACCACCTCTTTTTCAAGGAAGTCATGCGAATATTTGGCGAGACCCTTTTACAGCCCCTCTTATGGAAGTGTGGTCAGCCAGCTTTGCCTGGATGCCTTTATAGATTTCTCTTCCTGATCATTGTGTGCTGCGAACGGTGCAAGGCATTATGTGACTCTATAGTCGGACACAACTTTAGGCAACCGTGCAACCTGCATTTCAAAGGCAGGCGAGCACAAGCCTGCACCAATTGGCACGCACTCTAGACTGACATCGTGCTGCCGGATGCACTATACCCGCTCGTTGGAGAGGGACTATTTCTTTAGATGTGGAGGCAATCGGATGCTGTGCTTTGGTCATCTGGGCGGGGCCTCTCCTGCATTCTGAAGTTGCATCCAACTGTAGAGGATGCCACTTTTGTACAACACAAAAGGACAAAGTGCACAATTATTTTGCCTATGAAACGGATACATCACAAGTGAGCTATGCAAGGGCTTAAGCTGTGCAAGCTGTGTGAAAATGAGTACTTGCAAATATATGACATTGTTAAAGAATATGTGGTATCGAAAATGCATGTAATGGCACGCTTTAATCGGGGAGGGTTGCATCCATATGCACAGTCTATAGGTGATAGCATTATTAAGCTCCTGCTGTTTCCTGTCTTCTCGTTGTGAATTACATACACCGTTCATCTTCTGGCTAATCAACACGCACTGTATTCTTGCGCATAGAACAAACAGCACAATGACATGTATGCCGCATTAGTGTATTTTTTATTTACATAGTCCAAGAGTGGCACAGGTTGTCTTACGTCTTTGCTCATTTTGAAGAGGCACCAAGTGTGTGTTACAAGTGTCTTAATGTGCACAGCCCAATGTTTACTGCAACAATTTTATTCCTGCTCTTGAATAATAAATAAACAAAATAATACACTTAAAGGTCCTTTATAAAGTGTCTTCTGTGTGCTCGACAGGAGAGCAGTGAGGGCACCGATACTGCTGTTGCAGTGCAGCCCTCTGTACCTCAGCCACACTCTCCAGCGCACGTGCCTGGCGCTCGCCTACTGCTACCAGGCGGTTCAGTGCCTCCAGTAGCAGAATGTTTTGCTGCGAAAAAAATTGGATTGTCGGAATGAATCAACTGCATCTAAACCATTATTTACAAAGAAAAATGCTCATTGCACTATTGGTTCTAAACACCCTTAACTGTGGAAGCCTCTAGTGTAGTATGTATAATAAAACAATGTGTTGGGACAATGTTGCTTTATTTTTCATAACTGGGGCTGTCTTTTTCAGAGCCAATTCTCATGTTGATTAGTGTGCCAGCAGCTGAGGTGTCCCCGCACCTTCACGAGTTTCTACTGTCAGCACAACAAACCTGTCTTTGTTCACTGCAAAACAAAAGCATCTCCCTACAATCCCGTCTTATGCGAGCCGATTGCATCCTATGCCTACAAACATCATATTTTTGTCCCATCATGCAATTTTCTACCATCCTCGGCTGCAACACCTGCTATGAATTGGCAACATGTGATTGAAGACGTGCGTGGCCTGCCCGCCAACTCCATTTTTTTTCTTAATCTCAACTAGCATATCAGTTGCCACTGTTTATTACGCCACCGTCTCCCTGCCTTAATGCTATCACCAAGTTTTGTTACTTCGCTTTCTGCACAGTCCTCGACTTCTCAAGTTTCTTTGTTAACCTCCAAGCTTATGTCCCATATTGCATAACTGGTAGAATTCAATGATTCTAAACTTTTATCAATGATATTGGTAACGTGGCGATCACGTTTCAGTAATGCCTTCCATGTGCTGTTCAGCCCATGAAATTTTTGTATAAGTTTCCTGCTTTATATCAGTACGTGCTATTGATATTTCACTTCGATACAGATACTCTTCCATTGATTCTGCAGGCTGATTGTCACCCATGAATTTCTGTTATCTCGCCAAGTTAGTAAAGGTTATTTTCATCTTTTCCATATTACTCAACCTTCCACGGCTCACCTAGGTATGCCTAAGTGTAATAGTTCGAATACTTCTAACTGCGCAGCGAATAGCACCTGGGTGATTTTGTCTCCTTGCCTCCAGACCCCTTTATTGATTGCTATTCCACTTTGGTAGTGGCGAATTAATATAGCTGCGTAGTCTAAATATTTCCCAGGGTCTTGTGCTCTATGATGTACAACGTCTATGACTGTATGTGCATCCAATTAATCCAAATCCCATTTTGCAACAAATGAAGCCATGTAAAAAGTTTGTGCTCTGCAGATTTTTCAGTTACTCGATTCATGACATGAACGTGTTCCATTATACAAAACTCATACCTTGAGGCTGTGTCTGTCTGGGTTGGTTTGAATAAAGTGTTGTGCTGACTTTCTTGGAAATCACTTTGGTGAATGTTTTGCACAATATTGAATTGCCCTAATTGTGTTTCAGTGCATACATCCCAATCTTTCCTATGCAAAGTTTCTTCTCGCTGATGTCATGCTGCTTGTATTTACTGTTTCCTTACTCCTTCCAATGCTGTAATTTGATTATCTCTAATAATCTTTCTGTCCATGAGCTCTGCCAATTTGTTGAGTTATGTTTTGTTTCTGAGGTTACACACCTTCATGTTCTTTAATCACACTCTGTGTTACTTCAGAAAAGTTGTCCGCTTGTTGCCCTGGTGCCTTACATCCTCGTTAAATTTCATCTTCGTAGTATTGTAATGTTACATTCATTCAATCGAAGTTACCATCTTTTCACTCTTTCCATTTTTCTGTTCTATAGGTGCATAGTTATTTGTGAAGAGCATGATATAATCTGTTCTCACCCTGACTGCATATACATGGGTTTATTTTTCCGTTGACTAATTTTGCTCTTTTCTCCAACGTTTACTGGGATTTGAAACCTATGATGACTGCCATTTACCCTACATAACACTTCCACATATTCTACTGTGCTCACATAGGCGTATGTAATGAAAGTTATTCCATTTTTTTGTTTTTCTGCTGGTGCTTCTTCAGGTCTGTTTCATGTTATTGCACTTCTAGAAGAAAATATTCGTTATTCCGTCTATTCCTTTCAAATTCTGCCAATCTCCCCTCTACACAGTCACCAATTGCCTGTTCCATCGGCTTTTAGATAGTAAGGACATTGATGTTCATTTGCAAGCACAGGCAATATGCTTGCAATACTTGCCCCCCATATGCCAGGTTGCCCAAAGTGATGCGTTTCTAGATTCTGAACATTCTCTGCATTACACCTTGTGAAATTCCTGTTGCCCTAGTAAATATTACATGCGAATAAACCAATAAGTTAACAGCAAAGGAGCAAGGAAGGCTAACACAGGGCCTCTTTCAGAAATACCCACGAAACCCCTAAGCTGCATGAAGGCCTTGTCTGATGGTTTCAAAAGCCAAGCACTTTGTGTGGTTGCAGAATGGTCTGGAATAAAAGATTATACATGCCTGTACTGTGTCAGCCCGCAGACCCTCCACTGCCTCGACGAGCTTCTTTTGGTCGTCAGCAATCATCTGTAAAGTTCCAGCCTTAGGCTGCGCCTGCGAGCTTTTTGGCATTGTGCTTGCTTGGGGAGCTGTGGTGTGTAATGAGGAGAAATACGAACAAGTGATTTAAAGAACTCGGTGTGGCATGTTACACGCATGCTTGTGCTAGCTCGTAAAAAGAAAAATGGCAAGCTGCAATTGATTGAGTCATCTCTAATCGCACAAAAATGCCAAGGACACACCGGAAATCGAGTGCTGCAGTGGCACTACTGGGACGTCGAACGGGCTGGTCGAGGTTTGCGACTCCTGCAGAACGATGATAAAAGAAACAGATAAGTTGCCTAAATAACAGCATGCAACAAACCCTTTTAAAGTGTGACAATGCTAGCTGTACTGTATGTTTTGCAGTTGAGTGCAAGCTCTACAGTTGTGTGCGAATGGAACTTCCTGCACTCTTTACATGGCATTTGCTGTAGTCGAGTGGAAATGCAAGATTTTATGCAGTCTATGGCTTGCACTTTCACGGTAGACACTAAATAAATACAATTAAACTGCATACGCAGTACCGCACTCACCGGTGTGGGGTCTTTCAGCAATAGTGAAGGCCCCAAGCCCACGGCACACTCACGGCCAATCAATGAGAGCACCCTCCCTCCGAGCCCTGGTAGCCTTCCACCTCCTGTGCCACTGAAATTGAGGGCAAAACGCGTTTAAGGAGGTACGCAGATTTCCAAATGGGAAAGTTACTCGCAAATATAACTGGTCAGTCGTTTATAGAAACGTATTTAACATGATTAAATACTACTAAAAGCCACTGTGACACCACGGCCACGCTGCTCTAAGTTGGTAAACATTTAATGAATTAACGAATAAGGCAACATTTCATTGTGAGCATAACGCAGGCCGACAACAGCAGCGTCTGTTTCCTTAAATTACTAATACCAGTGCAACTTACGTGGCAGCTTCCGACACAACGACTGCGTCCCGCTTGACTTGTGCGACAAGCTCGGCCCAATATCGCCGCCAATTTGTCGCACTCTTCTTCGCGGGGCCACGTTCGTTGAGGAGGTCTGCCAACTGGGCCCACAATTTGTCGCGCTCATGGCCCCTGAAACACGCGGACAACTCGCTGCTCGGCCTGGCTAGGTTGGGATGCCTCTCCAAGAAGGCGACTAATTCTTCTTTCTGGAGAGCAGACGCATGACGCCCCGACCTAGCCTTTTTTGCTGCAGGTGGTCCGAGCTCGCTTTCCGCCATGCTTCTGGTTATGGCATATGCTGCCTACTGGGGGGAGTGGCATGCCTTCGAAGCTCGGGCAAACGCGATCACCTTTAAATTTTCGCGGGCCCACGTGATATAAAAGCACGAACACTCATTGAATCTCAAAGCCTTTTTTGAACTGCTGGACATTCAGCTCGTTACTACGAATGTGGCTCAATCCGTGTACTAATATGCTAAATATGAAACAGTGTAAATATACTTATCTGCAGTTTGTCGATGTCTCCTTCACTGTGTTGGTTGCGAGATCCATCGTCGGCGCCACCTCCTTGTCGCATCCTAGCTATATAGGCTGTCTTCCTTTTGCACACACTGTGTAATATTCGTGACGCTCGCAGTACGGCTGAGTGGAGGAACTCAGCACACTCATAGAATCAGCATTACGCCGTGAACAGTAGGTGCGCGTTGCGATCTGTAAAATCGCCGAAGCTATTGGCAGTCTTATGGGGTGCACGGAAAGACTGCTCACGGAGGAACAGAACTATCCAAGGAATCGCGGTCATCGTCGAGCCTGATCACTACGTCGCGCACTGTAGGCTCGTTGTACGAGTTTGTTTACATTGGGCCTCTTAGATGCTTAGCCGCCATGCTCGCTCGATGAATGAATGTGATGACGCCACCACAGCGTTCCCTCGTGGTGAAACGCGAAGGGTACTAAATTACTAATTAGTCTAATATGGATTCAGTGTACATCTTATAAGCTTTAAAATGATTTTAAACCACGTTAAAGCAACTAATAATATTGTACTAAATGCATTTGTTTAATAACTTGCTTGTGCATGTAATGCACTCGGTGGAACGACAAACAAGTGAAAGAAGGCACAACCATGCACTGACGGTATGATCACGTGAGCCCCAGTTTCTCGACCGCCCAGAAGGCAACGCCCAAGGAATGATAGCCACCCAGAGTGAATCTCGATAAACCAATGAAACTGGAGGCTTGCCGAAAGATAAACTGTGTCTCAGTACCATTTGTGCTTTCATTTTGGGGTGTCGCCAGAGCTCGTGAAGATCCCGAGTTTTGCCAAACTCGCCGCGTCCTGCATAGCACCCCTGCATTGACTTTGAGGGGTTGAGGAACATTCTGCGTGAACAAGTCTTAATGCCTACCATCGATGAATGCTTGGCCAAATTCTCTCGAGCTACATGTTTAGCAAGCTCGACACAAGTTCCGGTTATTGGCAAGCTTCACTGGCACCCGAGTCCCAGAGGTACACCACTTTCCTGATGCCGTTTGGCCGTTTTCAGTTCCTCCGATTTCCACAGCACCTGAATTTTTTCCAGGGGGAAATGCTAAGAGTGCTAGAAGGCCTGCACAGCCAAGCATGTCTGCAAGACGACATGATAGTGTTTGGCAGCATGAAGGAAGAACATGACGCATGACTCCACAGAGTACTTCTTAGCATCACCTTAAACTCAGCAAAGTGTGTACTACACCAGCATTCAGTGAGATTCCTCAGGCACTTTGTATCAGCAAACGGTATCAGTGCTGATGCTGAAAAGGTCAATGCGGTCTGTCATCTAGTAGAGCCAGCAGATGTAACAGAAGCGAGATCCTTCTTGGGATTGGCTAATAACCAGACCAAATTTCTCCCAGGGCTCTCACAGCTCACAAAACTGTTACGTGACCTACTTCATAGTGATACCTAATGGTGATGGGATACACCACCAGAAGAGAGCTCCAATGCCATTAAAAAAACATTCACGGCGACACTGGTGCTCACCAACTACTACCCTTGCAGTCATCTCACTGTGTCTGCAGATGCATCACCGTAGAGTCTTGGGGCAGTCCTCTTACAAGAGACAGCAGGTCATAAGCTTCCAGTTGCCTATGCCTCAAGATCCCTTTCTGACATGGAAACGCGATATGCACAAATAGCCTTAGACCTGAAAATGGAGAAATGACAGCAAGCAATGGATGAATAATGGACCATTATGGACAATCCGTTAGGATTATACAGAATGTGGACTTTCCTCAGAATTCAAAAGGTGCCTGAGCAATGTAACGCCACGTACAGACAAAAGATAAATAAAACAATATATGCATATGACAAAACTGACAAAGCTTTTATCGATGAGATAGCCACAAGGTATTTATCTCGGGCTAAGCCAACTCCTCACCTAGATTTTACAGGCACCAAAAACAGACGATTAGACGAAGAGATTTGCGAAGCGGAATTGAGAGCAGCTCTAGAAAAGCTTAATACTACACCTGCGCCGGGACTAGACGGAATAACAAACAAGACGATCCGAAATCTCGATGATGCATCTGTAGACCAACTTACCAAGTATATAAACGAATGCTGGCAATCCGGTAGAATACAACAACCTTGGAAAACGGCCCAGATTATTCTAATACCTAAACCAGGCAAGCGGTTACAGCTGAAGAACCTGAGACCGATTTCACTGACGTCCTGTGTGGGCAAACTCACGGAGCACGTTGTCCTAATGAGACTGACCAACTATCTCGACGACAACGACATTCTCCCCCTACGATGTTGGCCTTCCAGAGAAATTTGTCTACACAGGACGCAATGCTCCAACTTAAGCATGAAATTATAGATAACACAAGCCGGAACACCAAAGCTATCCTAGGATTGGACCTAAAGGAAGCTTTTGACAGTGTTACCCACGGAACAGTATTAAACAGAATAAATGAGCTAGGCCTAGACCAGCGACTATACACTTACATACAAGACTTCCTTACTAACAGAAAAGCACAGATTAGGATAGAAGCCTTAACTCCAAAGAACTACAAGTCGGAAGCGCAGGTACGCCTCAAACTTCCATAATATCACCGATGCTGTTTAATATGGCTCTGATCGGATTAGCATCAAAGCTACAGGAACTCAATGGCCGCAATCAAACCATCTACGCTGATGATATCACTCTCTGGGTGAAGGAAGGCAACGATAGACACATTGAAAACACATTACAGCATGCAATAGAAGCAGTTGAACAATACCCAGCAGGAACCGGACTCGCGTGTTCAGCAGAGAAATCTGAACTTCTCATTTATATACCATCGCGACGTGGCCGAAAACCACGCAACTACGAGGAATGAAACAGTCCGGAAATTCACCTAACTACGGCGGATGGTACGCCCACACCCAAGTTTGAAAAGATAAAAGTATTGGGGCTCATTATTGAAAGTAGTGGCTACAATGGAGAGCCCATACGTAAATTAGACAATATAACATATCTCAAATCATGTAGCTACTCAAAGGAAAAGCCAACAAGCACAGTGGAATGAAAGAAGGCAATCTGCTTAGACCAGTCCAAGCATTCGTACTAAGCATATTCGTATATGTGGCATCGTACCTACGATGGTACAAGTCGGAAAGATACAAATTGGGCTGGTTAATCAGAAAAATTTACAAGCACGCAATCGGACTCTGCATCACCACCAGCAACGATAGACTACTGCAGCTAGGTCTACAAAATACACTGGATGAGCTAATCAAGGCACAACCCAGCACAGTATGAACGCCTGTCCAAAACTAAAACAGCTAGGCAAATATGGAATCGCCTGGGTATAGGTATCATGCCTCACATGGCATCAAAGGAGATGTACTCATACACATCGGACGCATGATAACCGTCCCTCCAATATCCAAGAATATGCATCCCACTCACTATCTGGGTAGGCGGGAAATCAGAGCCTGGGATATACAGAAATTGGTAACAGCAAGGACACCACATTTGTAGACGCAGCTAGATAGAGTCACAAGCGCGCCTATACAGCAGTGGTGATAAACTGCGAGGCAAAATGCACGACGAGCGCTACAGTGAACACGCCACACGTAGAAACCGAAGAGGAAATAGCTATCGCGTTAGCCATAGCACAAACGCAAGGAGATGTAATCATCAGTGATTCCCAGACGGCGATACAAAACTTCGCCAAAAGTCGAACCTCCGTAGAGACACTACGACTCCTAAAATGAGGTAATAACCCCGACAAAAGTGTCCATCTCGACACCCGCTCACACACTATCAGATGGTAGCAATGAGGCGGCGCACCGAACGGTTCCAGAGCTTACGGACCAAGCCTCGATTAGCCCCGCCTCACCAACTACCGACGAGTTGGAGTGGGAAGATCGAACGACCATATTTCGCGAAATTACACAACACCATAGATTGCAGAGGCGCATATTCCCGCCGCCTCACCCAAAATTAAGCAAAAAACAGTCTGTCGAATGGCGGCATTTACAAACCTCATCCTATCTGAGTCGAGCTATCATGTACCTAATGCACCGAGATTTATACATGACTGACAAGTGCACACATTGCGACTCTAGAGCCACCCAAGAGCATATCCGATGGGAATGTAAGGGTATAATACACAGTAACATTGGTGCAGCCTCGAACAGTGACAACCTCCGCGCGCGCTGGGAGTCTGCGTTGCTCAGCTTGGACCTGCGGCACCAACTCTGGGCCGTTCTGCCAGCCGAGGAAGCCGCCAAGGGCCAACAACACTTGGCCGACGCCTAGGCGGGGTCCAGAGCCACCCCATCAAATCGCAGGGCAGTCAATAAAGTTATTTGAATGAATGAACATGCCTATATAAAAACCAAGGTTGAGCACAAAATGTACAAGTATAAAGCTTTTCTGCTGCATGTTACTGATCTCAATCTGTGAGGAAAGCATAACGAGGGCTAACATGGTTATTGCCTCCCTCTTTGTACATGTACAGAAGGTCATCACATTCCCTTTGGTGCTGAACATTTTTAATTATGACATTATAAGCTGTGCTCTCTGCAACAAAGGTATGAAAATGCTCATAGAAATACCTTGTGTCAAGAATGGTGGCAAAAATAAACAACTTTAGGTTACAACCTGCAAACAGTGTCACTTTAGCGAACTCGGGAAGGTCATCATCTGGTACAAGCAAAGATACGACAGCACTTACACTTACAGTTCTTCCAGAAACAGTAACAGAATCCGCACAGTGCACGTCTGCTGTAGTCGGCCAGAGTTCTCGAAGTCTGTCTTTCAAGAGGTCAGGTAATGAGTCTGGCTCTAGTTTCTTGCTCCCTATGACGGTCAGTGGTACTTGAGGTTGTGTCAAGGCATACATAAGTTGCATTTGATGTCGACGACTCAGTGTTGAAGAAATGTTCTTGAAGTTGCGTACTTTCCTAGTGAGTGACTTAAATAATTGGTGCTTTGCTTCAAAACGCATGCAGGACAGTTTAGAAAAAGGGCCGTACAAAAGTAGAACGCTGGGGTAATGAGTCAGATAGTGATTTTTTCAAATAATGCCCACATCTGCAAAAGTTTCCTTGAATGCACTGTAGAAGTCCTCAATAAGCACCTTAAAATAGGCAACAGAACCACGAGACACCTGTGGTGCAAGAACGATGTCCACCATCGCACGGAGTTCGAGGTATACTTGATACGCAGGATTTCCTTCTGGGACACTGTCTCCAACAAGCAGAGAGAAAAAACGAAAAAAGCAGAGCTTTTCAGCAGCTGACCCCTTGATTATTGTTGTTCCGAACACTGCGTGACAGGTGTCACTGGTGTCAAACACCGCAGTATCGCTGCTACATCCCTGTTCAGGCTCTCCATCACTGGACACACTGAAGGAGTCCTCCGTTGCACCATGTGCACTGTAGAAGTGTACTGGCTCCACAGGGGTCTCACTGGTACTTGCTAGGAACAAATGGTTGTGGTGTTGAGACTTGAGACTTTTTGTCCCCTCCTTGAAAAGAAAATATGGCAAACCGCTCATTGAGCTGGTCTATAGTTAGAAGCTTACTTGATACAATGTCCTGGATGACATGCTTCATGACAAATGGGATGACTTCTTCATAAAGGCCATGCATACCGCCTGGTGGCAACCCTTGAGTCACATCAAAAGAATTAAGAGCACTTAGACAGCTTTCTCCTGTAACACCATAGGTATTAGAGATAGTTGGATCTTGCTTTATGAGTTGAATATGACGAGCATGCATTTCCTTTGTTCTAATAACAAAGTCATCTTCATGCCATTTGTTATTAATTTAATTTCTGGCTGCCATGCAGTACCGGCAGATGGGGCCAGATGAAAAACATTCGCGGAAACCAACAAATTGGTGGCTTGATAAGTTGTCACCCCTCACAAACAAAAGTAAGGCTTTCACAACTTCTCCGTTAAGCTCAATGTCACTTGCTTCTAGTTGCTGCAGATCTTTAAGAAGTGGCTCAAGCATTTTATGGAGTGAATTTGGTCACAAGGGATGTCCTTGCAAGCATTACAGGGTACTTATAATTCAGCTTTGACTGCGATTGTGGTAGAAGATTTAAGATTGTTAAGTACCCTACCAGAAGTTTATGCTTTCCACGTTTGCTTCTCAGGGGGTTACAGATTTCAAAGTCATCAAAATAGAGCTGAATGGCCAATAATCTTTTTGCGCTGGCATTTCTAAATATGTTGTGCTCTTTAAGATAGCTGCCATCAGATATGTCTTGCAAGAGGGTTGAGCATGATTCTTTGAATTATCCAAAAAGCTTGCGCCCCCCAGCAACCGCTTTTATAGTATCTAGGATCAGAACGTATTCAAAGCACTCATCTTGGGAATCTGAAAGATGCATGGTTGTAAGAGACACAAAAGGAAATACACTTTTCCGATAGTTCTCCCGTCTGGATTTCGTCGCAAGCTGCTCAAGCCTTGTAATTTCCACTGAATTAAATGTTGCTTTGAACTCTGTAATGAAGTGGAGTGATTTCATTAGTGGTTTCATTAGTCGTGCTTTCCGGTAATTGTCTCCCCTCTTGCCACTTCCACAGCAGAGGGGACAAATGCATTGCACATTGATCACTGGTGTCAAACACCGCAGTATTGCTGCTACATCCCTGTTCAGGCTCTTCATCACTGGACACACTGAAGGAGTCCTCCGTTGCACCATGTGTGCTGTAGAAGTGTACAGGCTCCACAGGGGTCTCACTGGTACTTGTTAGGAATAAATGGTTGTGGTGTTGCCTGACATGCTTCTGGAAGGTGTTTTACAGTCTGTAAGTAGCTAAAGAACACGTTCTTTGGTGGCACCGGGGACAAGCATATACATTCGTCGAGTCCATCTGTAATGGCAAAGTACATTATTGAGAAAGAATGTAGTTATACATACCTACAAGAACTAGACAGAACGCGAAAGCACCAGTGGCACCTGAATATCACTATTTACAATGTCAAACATTTTGCGATCACAGGAAGTTATCATTTGTATTTAATAAATACAAACAATGCAAGACAAACAGCTCATGCATTAGGCATTACGAAATGCAGTTATCTTAATACTTGTATGCCAGTTTCATCCATCAGTTGTGAAAGAATATAGCATGTGACAGAATGCCTGATGCAAACAGGACAATATGGTTTCAGCAAATTATGTTTTTGAAGTACTTGTGTGCTTGAGAGCGACCCACCCTGTCAAAACAAAAACAAAACCATTGAGTTCAATGGAATCTTTCAATAGGAGGTAATAGGTTCCAATTGGACCCAATGAAGTCACTGTATGAGTAATTCCATGAAACCAAAAATATTTGATAACAGTAATAAACATAATCGTAATGTATAACTTAAATAAGAGATCTTTATATTTTTGTGTGATCAATGGGTGAGAACCGTTTAGCTTTTTGTGAAGTTAAATATCACACTTGGAACTACCGATTTCTTTTGAACTACTGGCAGGACTTCGTAAACCGATTTTTGCTTATATTGTATGTGTCTTGCCACTTACACCAGTCTATTCTGAGGACCCTTCTTCGGCATCGCTCTGACAGCAGTCATCAGCTCTGACTTCACCCCTGCGCAGACGCAACAGCTGCTTGATTTTTTGAAATAAGAGACCGCTACTTCTTTTGACGTCTATTCGTCGTTCTTTGGCCAAGCAACCGTTGCAGAGCATTGCATTGCGCCGCCCATACCGTGTGTCTCTAGCTGAGCGGAAAATCATTGACAACGTCGCCGACAAGCTGGCATGGCACATATAGACTTGACGGAGGTTTCTCACAATGAAAGAATGAACTACGGGTATACATATCACTGAACAGAGCTGCCACTGTGTGTTCATGCTTGAGTGGGCTTCCAAATCTGTGTCATATATCAAGGCTAAGATACACCTGTGGTTGTATTTTAGAGCGCAGCTCTTTGGCGTCCGTTCCTGGGTTTCGCGTCGTCGTCGGCGTTGTCGTCGGCCTCGTAACCAGCTCGCCGACGAATCTGCTCCGCCGCCGCGCATGCGCGCTGTCGGCTCTCCGGGCGAGGGAGGATGATGGAAGGGAGGAGAGACTGTGGAGGAGGGCTGGCTACACAAATGGCTCTTTGGCGTCCGTTCCTGGGTTTCGCGTCGGCGTTGTCGTCGGCCTCGTAACCAGCTCCGCCCCCCTTTCATCCCCCCAGCGCTAGCAGCAACCGACTGATACCGCTTTCGTGAGTCCGCTACCGCACTCACGAAAGACGTCGTGCACTTCCTGCAACTCGCATTAACCGTCCATCGATCCACACCGATGTTAGTAGTGGGGGACTTTAATGTTGACATAAAGACAAACAGCAATTTCCTAACACTTATGCGGGAGAACATCCCGTTCCTCTCGCTCGTAACGCGTCCCACGGCTGTGACAACCTCGCGAGGCACTTGTATAGATCTCGTCTTTGAGAATCAAGCATTGGTGTACCAAGTCGAACATATATCAGCCTATTTCTCCGACCACAAAGCTTCCTTCATGACTGTCAAGAACTGTTAGTGGAGTCTGTTAAAGGAATACGTGTGAAAAATAAAAAAAAAATCTGTGACAGCGCATACATGTGTTGCTCGATTTCTTTGCCTCAATCTATCGAAAAGGTGAAACAGCTTATTTGCTGCGCTCAAATTTCGCATTAGGAAGTAACGTAATCGTCGGTAATTTTTTCCTTTCTTTTCTTTTCATTTTTCGGGTCATATCATGCCAAATGTTCCAGGCTTGGCAGCTCGAACATTGGAAACATTTCTGGTTAAGTGGAGCATTTCTCGGCAACATTTTTGACAAAAGAAGCTTTTCTCCCTCATGATCTGAAATTTTGTTCGCTTATGTAAAAGTCTGATCAACAAAAATTGTATGAATTATTTCCGTAGAGATCCTGGGAAGCTCTGCCTGAGTATCTAGAGAGGCTCTGCTTAGACGTGTGTTTATTATGATGATTTAAAAATTTATTTGTTCCACTGCTTGTTATGTATAATCAAAAGCACAAGAAATCTTTCGCGGTATTTTTTTTTAGAAGACTTGGTCTCTCCCTGAACATCACAAAACCTTCTTATGATTGGCTGTAAGTCATACTTATTTTTATTCAAATGCTCACAGGCACAATGGGTATAAAGTTTTCGCAAAAGAAAGGGCAGGTCCATCATTACCGTAACTACAGTGAACCAGAATGCAGTACACTTTGCCATAACTATAAATAACCATCGATAGTGTTAGTCCAAAAGCGCAGATTACGCCAATAAGATAGCACTGTTGGCGCTGACCGAGCGTTGCCTAATGCAGGTTTATCAGTAGGCCTGTATTAGGCAACATGCAGTCAAGGCCAATGGTGCCAGCTTAATTATTGGGATAGCCTATGATAAACTTGCATGCAAGACCGAAATGCAGAAAGAATAGGTTTTTCAAGAGTACATTTCTCTCATATGATTATGCGCCTAAAGGACATCTACGATCAAAATGAATACCAGCTGAATTGACATACACTTTTGATTAGGTGGCGAACTTTTCAAATTCTCGTGGAGATGGAAGGTGTTCCCTCGTATGGTGTTTTCTTTGTGTGTACAGCTCGTTATCCTGTCACGTTTTATGGCGATCTCTTTATTATAATTTTGTAAATGTAGTTGCTGTACATACACCATTAGACTGATTGTTCTAACTACCATATGTAAAAAAAACTAGTGCTGTTTAATGCTTGCGCCATTACGTATTACGTACTGTATTTTGATAAGTATATAAATTTAATTCCACGTCCATATTTTTTCTTTCATTTTAATTTAACGATTGTTCTGTATGTGGAAGTTTTTTTATCCGCAAGTTGGTTTGCAATTCACTAAAAAATTTCTTTGCGAATGCAAAGTGCAAAGATATTTCGAGAGATTTCCCAAATTGTGGGATGAAATACATGAGCGTTCTAGTTGCTTTTGTGCTTCAATGTATAAAACAGCTTTATGGTAAAAAAGGAAGTGGAACAACAATGCATTTTTACGGCGAGTTTGATGGCGCATATCTCTAAACTTGTGGCATTCTGGAAATTCATTCCAAGTGGATACGCCTGACAAGCTCACCGGCTACAATTCGCAAATTACAATGTGTCGTAGTCATTACCTAAGATGTTTATTAGCGATTTTTTGTTAATTAGTTGAATATGTGCTTCGATTTTTCGTGCTACTAATGTCTGCCGCATCGAATGACCCAGCTCAATGATAAAAATTATGCTACCGGCCACAGACAATTTATAAAATTCCATAGAATTTAAAAATTAACGCCCGGTATGCCGGGTGGTTCTACGAGGAATCTTATTTCAGGGAACGCTCAGTAAAATCCTCGCAATAATTACGCTAAACAACAACCGATCAATTGAGTTTACTGTTTATTCAGATCATATCAGATAAAGAACGCGGGGATACCCGCTGCATGCAACTTACCGTTGTAGGAGCGTAACGCAGTACGCAGCGCCGTGGCTGCATAACGTCCGGCTCACAAAATGATAAATGTATGTACTTATAAATGACCTCGCACTCTGGCAGGGCGTCCTGCGCGAACTTGAACAGAATCTGAGCGCAGCACGCTGAAGGTCGTTCGCTCGTCGATGTTTCGCGGTTTCGCGCGCGAAAAGAATAGCGCCAATAGCACCTCTTCCTCTACACGATTACTTTCTCTCTCTCTTTCCAGATAGGGCAAGTGGGTGCTCACAGCGGCAGTTCGCTTGCTTGTCGATCTTTCGCGCGTTGCAGATAGCGCCTGTTCCTCTCCACACTCAGTCTTTCTATCTCGATAGAAAGAAACTCTCTGTCTGGCTGGAGAAAGGGAGTACTTGAGACTTCCGAGATCTATGGTAAGAAGGAAGAAAAGGTAGGTGCAAGAGTTGCCACCGCTGTTTTCGGAGGCTATGCTGCTTCTCCGAGTTTTACGATAACAAATACCGTATTCGCAACAATATAATGGGAGCTGTCTTACGGAATTTCCTGCCCTAGTAACGCGCCTCGCGTTATAACTTGGTTTCGGGACACGAATATAACGCGGTCATTTTATTTAATTTTCTCCAATGCTTCAAATTGTGGCGAGCTAAAACCACATCGATTGAAACCCTTGTTTTTCCAGCACCTTTTATTCTTCTTGTTCTGCCTCACGGTTGTTGTGAATAATAAGCGGCAACTTCGCACTTTTGTTTATTTACACTATATATCCATAGTCATAGACCTCGGTCCCCGCCGGCGCTCCGCCACGAAGATCCGGAACATCATACTGTACATGTATTCCACATGTTTTGAAGAGACGCACTGATTGCCACTTGCAGGGTGTAGAAGGTGCAGATGCCTGAGGCCTCCGAGAAAAATGAGAGCTGAAGCATCGTATCGGAGTCGAGCAAGACTTGGCAATCTGTGTTTCTTTTACTGTATTTTGACTTGTGTAAATATCTTCTTAAATAGTCAATTAGTTTTGTTCTGGAAGCAAAAAGACGGACGTATCTTGTCGTTGCTTCGCCACGAAAAGTACCTTTAATTCGACAGTTGGGCCATTCAACAGTCGCCATTACAGCCGAACCCGCACAGTAGAGGGCTTGTGTGCAAGGATCGAGATTCTATGTGAACAGCAATATTTTGTTGTGCTAGCCTGTGGAAGAAAGTATATATTTTGACCGCAAAGTGCCTTCCTGGCGCATCGGCAGAATATTTCCATACAGAGCGAGTTGGAAGGTGACGTTATAACTTCAGGCCCCTGCAGGGCCGCCTCTCGCGATGGTAGAACTGTCGATATGGGCTCCTGAGCCTAATTGATATTGAGTCCACACGTTGAAAACGGGGCTTGCGATAGCATCTCATGTACAGGTTTATTTACAAATATATGTGTCAACCATAGCTTGTGGAGCGACAGAGCTCCAAAAGCTGTGACCGCTCGCTCTGCTTTACAAGAAACAAACAACTTTTAAATGATACGGTTCACAAAGAATCACACTTGCCCGCCGCTCACTACTACAGGGCCGTACAAGTCACAAGCGGCTTTGCAAGCACGCAGCTGTTATACGAACCAGTGGTTACAACAAAGTCCGCGAACGAGTTTCCTGTCGGCTGCCCGGCCCCTCGTTCTCACGCGCGAGCTCACATGCGCGACTTCCTCGAGCCCCGCCACCCGGCTTCTGTCACTATAGCAGTGCCGGTGTGCGCGGTTGGGTGGCAAACTTCCCAGCACTCGATCCACAAGCGAGCTACGAATAAATTTTACTTAGTTCCTCGGCTGTATGAATGTAAATAGTTATCTTCCTTACGTAACGTATATCGTCTCTTTCTGTGCCTTTGTGCTTATATTGGGGGCGAGCTCCACCACTGGAAAAGCTGACGCCTCCGTCAGCGTGACGTGGTATGAGGGATCACGTATACACAGCGGCCGCGTCGGCAGCTTCGGAAGCGCCGAAGCAAGCTGAACACGAAAGACCCACCTGCGCTACGGTTCTGTTACAGTGGGGAGGTTTTCCCTCTTCGGGTGTGCACTTCAAAACACTCGCAAACCATATAATAGGTAGCCGCTCCTGCGAGCAGAAAACAAGGCAAAACGCCTCCAGTTCGCTGAAGAGCATGCGAACTGGTCCTTTGATGAATGGAAACGCGTCGTCTTCACCGACGAATCGGCGTTCACCACGAGGTGGGATCAGAGGACGCGGGTCTGGCGCCCCGTCAACACGCGGTAAGCGTAGCTGTGTGACAGTTTCATTTACAATATAGAGTACTGCAAAAGAAAAAATTGAGCCGTTGTTTTCAGCCTCATGAGTGATTGCTGAAATAACTTCTCGATGATTGTTTATAGCCAGCAAGATTTACATTTCATGTTTGCAGCAGGCGAATTTTCCGAGAACATAGCGTAAGCATCTACCGCTATCCCGTTCGAAACAGGATTACGCGCCCGTGCACAGTATACTAAGAAATGACGACGTCGTGAGAAAGCGTGGAACTCGAAAAATAAAATATCACTCCATGTATAGCCGGAGGCACTTTGCTCAGAACGGGAATCCTCGTTAAGAAAGTGCGTGGGTTTCCCTATTTGCTACCTTGTGTCAAATTTGGGGTGATTTTTCCGAAACTTTGGCGATTTATAAAATGTGACGTTTATGGCTATGCGGACACTGCCATCATTTACTGTGTGCTGGGGCTCAGCGGACATATGATATACGGATTGAGACCTTGGCAATACGACTAATGGTACTAAATGTTTGCTTTGATTATGCACTCTGCTGTATGTAATGCCTACAGCTCTAAAGCTGTGTTTGCCTGGAACTAATGTAATTTCTAGAGCATTGTAAACGACAGGAGCTATTGAGAAGGTCAGCATTGGATGTCCCTAATTTTTCTCACAGAGCTCCTGGGCGCGGCACACACTGAACACCCAGTTTCAGAAGGGGGCGGAAGAAACAATGAAATCCATTGATAAATCTTTAAGACATGTTGCACTTTGGCAAGTTATCTAAATTTGCATGAGTATCACATGAATAGGGTGCTTAGGACTGAAACTGCATCTATGTGAAGTAAGGGGGAATATAAACAATGATAAACAAAATGATGTTGCAGCATAATCATGACCGCTTCCTCGTAATCTTGTGTCCCCGAGCCCAGCACATACAAATTGAAGGCAGGGCTTACGTGAAAATGAGTGGCAATCTTTACTACAAAGCTGTGAAGGAATAACGTACTACATATATGAAGCAACTCCGTCATCAGCTATAAGGAATGAAGGCACTCAATTTTTGTGAGTTAATGCATGCCTGCATACCGGCAGAGGCTAGCACTCATGACAAAGGCAGCCAATGTCCCATTAGACTGAGCGTTTTAGGCATGCGCCTACTCTTCTTGGCTTCAATGCTCCACGCCTCCTTTTCTTACTTTTCCCAGTACCGGACATATGCCGATTTCTTTAGGCGCTGGCATACTGACCGGTTAACGGTGGTGCAATATTGTTAAAAGCTGACAAGCTGTGCCTTTCGCCGTTTTTAAAGTGACTGCGACGTATTGCGGAACTGTAAAACGGCATTTCGAAAGGGGAGAATAATACAAAATTCACACTTGGAAGTGTGTAAGCTGCAATCAGGGACGGAAATAGCGATTATACCGTTGCATTAGCACGCCATACAGCCAGTGATGTCGAGAAACAAATTAATCACTACTAAGAATGTCGCTTCACTCGGTGATTAGTTTTCAAGAACTCACCAAGGCATGGGAAAAAAAGATCACCCAAACTCCTTTCATTTCTTACAGCTATATACCCCATTTCGTCCAGAGAGTTGCGGCGAGTGGGCGAACGTCGGTTTCTGTCTGGGGAGCGATAACGAAAGACGGCCTCGGTCCGCTTGTCAGAGTTCCAGGCAGGTTCACTGCTGAGAGCTACTGCTCTATCCTGGATGCCGTGGCGCTGCCATTCTTGTTTGGGGAACCCTTCCCAGACAGGGACTTCATCCTGCAGCATGACCGCTCCCCAGTGCACACATCGAATAAGGTTTACACTTACTTGGAAGAGCGTGCCATCGTAGTACTTAATTGCCCACCTCAGTCCCCAGACTTGAACATTATCGAACATTTGTGGGGTAATGTGAAAGTGTCGCTTTCATCCCTCAACCTGCACGGCCTGTCACATGAAAAATCTCTGGGCTGCAGTTCAGCAGCGATGGGAAGAACTAAGAACAAATTCAGCAAATTGAGACCTGTGTGATTCTTTTTACAGATCTCTTCCGAACAGGATGAGAGCCGTGATAGAAGCTGGCGGTGACGTCACTCGCTATTAGGTTTAGAAGTGTGACACCTGCACAACAGCGCTTGAGCGATTTGTGGAAGTGCTATTCTTTCCAGCCAGCCTTTATTTCTAGTCTGATTTCTTTATGCCTCACTTTTCATGCGCCCTGCTTTTTCGTTATCTGATCGAATGGAACCTCATTTCGTAATGCTTTTATTTCCATGTTTTTTTTTTGCCTCCAGTTTGCCCAATTGTTTTTTCACATTCCGAGTAAAAGATGTCCACCTTCTGTATTGACTGTTTCATTTATTTCGAAGTTTTTTGAGCGGCTGCCCTTGCGTTCGTATTAGCGTTCTGTGGATCTCTCTTCAGGGCATCACCAGGTGTTTCAGTGCACCCATAATTTTAAATAGCCTTTCGTTGAGATATGAAGACAGCTATTGCACCGCATTATCGCCAACGTGAGAGGACATCCGAAAGCAAATGAACAATTTTACTAGTTAGCCGGTTATCTTATTTCACATAAGTACCTTTTCAACCGCTACTTTTGGCACCTAGTTGCCATTACCGATTTGCAGCTTGCCGTGAGTAAACGCCATACGAGTTTTCGGAAGTTTGAAAACGCGATTACACTCGGCACTGTGGCGCAGTAATGTTTGCCTACATTGTGGCAAAATATATGCGCTGTCTAAAAACCCACAGACAAAAAAAATGCTCCAGTGGCCGTCACTTGTCGAAAAGCCAAATTTCTTCTAAGGCATAGGAGCAAGGCGTACCGCGTTTTCGAGATTCTGAAAATTGATTAGGACGTTACTGACGACCGGATAAAAAACTAATTGAAACATAGTGCCTAACAGTAATGCTAAAAAAATGTCATGGGACGGTGGCGGGGCGTAACGCGAAATTCAGCGATCGCCTTCAACTATACTCCAAACCTGTGGCACCCGTGATACCCATGTAGCTCTCCCCGAGCACCCTCTCGCAACCGATAAAATCACTGCTTGATGCCTCCATGGGCAATCGCTCGGAACCCGCAGGAAAGATTCATAAGGTGTCGACCGTCCTCACACTACTCATCGCGCCGCCTTGAAGCGGTTAAGTGATGCCCGGCTGCCACGGCAGGCGGCTGTTTCCCAACAGCCACCCGTGAGGCTTATGCGACCCAGGCTGCGTTCCAATCACAGTCGGGAGCTGAAAGGCAACCAGTCTCCGTATAATTGCAAACCTTCGGTGGGTTACAGCCCTCCGGTGGGTACAAACCCCGGTAACCACACCATGCACCCACCGGTGCATGGTAAGCGCATATCACCATCACGGCTACCACGATGGGGGTGTTGACATGGTTATCAGCCTTCGGTAGGTGCGTACCCCACCCACTGGTGCATGAGGTGGTTCCCGGTGGGTGCATGGGGTTCGCCATGGTTCCTTCTGTGGGCGCATACGACGGAAACCACCCCCATGCTCCAATGGGTGCGGAGTGGTTGCAATGGGTACCACCATGGGAATAGCTGCCATGGCCACCAGCCGTTGTTCGGTTACACCACGATGTTTGCCATGGATACCACTCAACGATGGGTGTATACCATGGCAACTACATGCACCCACCGGTTACGCTGCCTACGCCAGCGCCGACTACGACGGGGAATCGAGGTACGGGCGCCTAACAGCTGTTACGTTTCGCCTATGACGCGCGCTGTAGCCGGCGCGGATTCAACGGACGCCGGGGCTTCGTTCAAAGCGGCGGACATTTTGGGCCCGTTCGGAGCGGCCGCGACGCATCCCCGCCGAGCGCGTCCCGGCATGTTCAGTGCCACGTGTCTTTGTGTGTGCGTGTGTGTGTGTGTGCCCACGCTTGTCAAAGCGCGGCAGCCGGGGAGAGGAGCTCCCCCAGTGTGAAGCGAGGAGGTCTGACCGGCGCCGGCCCGGCTGATGCGTCACCTCCTTGTCTCTACATGTCTCTCAGTCCGTCCGTGCCCCGCTGTCACGTGGTGTCATCTCGTGACCTTCCTTCTTGCCCGCGACGCGGAGAGTATAAGAGCAGCTGCCCCCGGACGCCAGGAGAGGCGCTCCGATTTCTTCTGTTGAGTAACGTGCGCTCCTCGTCTCTCTACTTCGGTCGACCTGACCGCCCGCTCTTTGCGATGCTAGAATAAACAAGTTGTTCTGTTAGCAGTCGCCTCATGCTTTGCTGGGACCTTCGGATGCTTCCAGTGTGCCCCAGGCCGCCAGGCCAACGCTACCCTTGGGGCTTGCGACCCATTTGCAACAACGGGCGCCAACGGTCCGGTTGCAACAACGGGTGTCAGCACTGAGGTTCCAACAGCTGGTGGCAGCGCTGAGATTCCAACAGCCGGTGCCATCGGTGCGGATCAAACACAGCTATCGCTGCAAAAACCAATTATTTGACCGGTCAAATAGTTAACATTTTCGCCTGTGTTGTGATGCACGTAAACTCTGGTATATTGTACCGCAAGAACTGGCTTCACATCTAAAAACCCTATTTTTTTATCAGTATCGGACTTCCCTAAAACATTTCGCAGTACCACATGCGGCGCCACTCTTTCAGCGGATGAAAGCACCCTCTGGTCGCCAGTTTATTGTGGATGCTGGGCACTAAGTGGTAGTTTCAGTTAGAACACTGGAGCTCAGTAGTGGCAGTGGCTTCAGAGTAACCTCTTCCGCTTCAAAAATTGACAACGCTTCTCCCCTAGCAGCCTTTAATAACGTCGTCGATTGCAATGAAAAGGGAGAAACAAAATCCGATTTTTTTTTCGTCTTTGCAACACGTAATGCACACAGCTGCTGCGAAGCCAAGCAGCTGTGTAGTAAACACCAATTTCCTCGGCGCTTTGACAGCTCAACGAGAAAGGGAGCTTCACCACAGGGCGAGCGCAACCCGGCCGTGTAGCAGACGACGCAGCTGTAGCAGACGACGCGGCTGAGGCCACTCCTGTGGCTGCCAGTGCGCCGGCTCGTTAGTTACCCCGGCGCCCACGAGCGGCGCTCCGCGGAGCGCCGGCCGCTGCTGACCGCCCGGAGCCGTGTTCAAATTGGAAGTGGACGACCGTGTACCTTAGTAGTAGCGGCGGTAAGAGTGGTTCGTTTCGACACGTACTTCCGAGTTTGCCTTGGGACTTGGCTGCTCGATCCAGACTGTAGATACTGCCGTTAAGGTTAGGCGGTATTTGAAACATTTCATTCACTACTATATACCTGATTACAACGAAGGCGCCAAATAAAACAGCGGACATAGGAAGGAGACACGAGACAACCACCAGCACGTGCTCAGTACTATAGGCCGCCAAACGTGCGTGAGAATATGGGCGTTCGTTGCCACAAGAGAATGGCTGCACAAATGGATGGATGTATTATAGTTTCCTACATGGAGGAAGGGTGGATAAGTGGATGGATACTATGAGCGTCCCCATTGGAACGGGGTGGTGGATTATGCCCCTAAGCTATTGTATTGCCTTAAGTCCCATGTTAAAAAAGAGAAGAAGAATAACCCATGATGAATTCTGCTAACCTAACTTTCTGAACTCCTAATGTGAACTTTGTTTTTGTCATGAAGCTAAAGGAGGAAAGCACAGGCAAGCGCCCTCGTGTGTAGCAGATAAACGAAAGCCTTCAAAGAAACGTTGGCTTTATTGTCGATGTAAATATACTTGCTACAAACGGCATTTATACGCTCCTTGCTGTGAACACATTTTGCTGGTTTTCTACGAAAAAAATGGGTGAATATCTGGATGTGTGCATGAACATGGGTACAAAATATTACGTATACTTCCTTCGCTGTCTGTGCATGTTATAGGCATCAGCAAATTTTCTTCTTGTTGTGCCTGTTATACTACATCCTGATATGACCCCTGTATTTGAAGTTATCGTAGCTTTCGATTCCACGCACGCGGCGTGTTAATTAAGTATTGACTACGTTAGGAAGTCGTATGCATTATTAAAAGAAACCTACCACATGGTCTGCAATTTTGTTCGCAGCTGTAGTTTCTTACACATGCCATAGAAACGCGCTTGCTTTTAATCCTTCTTTAAATAAATATTCATTCACTTCATTCGCATAAAAGTTAAACTCTTGCAAGAAACGCCATGTCCCTGCATGACCGTGCACAGCGAGTGACCCTGCTCTCAAACATCAAATATGTGTATGCATACGTGACTATATACATATACATATGTGCATATTTATGTACAAGCTTTTGCGCTAGGTGCTGAACGGCATACTCTGACTGATCTAGTTTTGGGTATGCTAACGCATTTACGGCTGGGATACAAGTCACGAGTAAAAGTGATGCAGTATTACAGGAGGCCTCGAAGCGAATTAGTCCTAGCTATAGTTTGATGTCAGCTGCATCCCTCGTTTCATGGGGATGTGCTGGCGGGCTGGCTGCATGAAGGAAGGAAAAAAGCTTTATGACAATTTAAGAAAGACATGCAAACATGAAAAAAATAATAAAAAATGCCGAGAAAGACGAAAAGGGTGGGGCAAACGGCGGTGTCTGTCTTGCCCTTTTCGTTACTTGTGCCTGTGTTTGCAAGCCTACCTTTTAGTGACATGATTCCATACTAAGCCACTCGAATTTATTTCACTGGAAAAAAAAAAACTTTTCTCGAGATCTAACACGCCGCGGCGGCATGGAGGCCTTATGGGGACAGGATGAAATCCAGCAGAACGATCCGCTCCTTACTTTTCACGAGATAACATCTCACTATCGGCTTAGCAGAAGGGCCTATCCTCTTCCTCACCCGAAGTTAGATAGGTCTCAGTCAGTTTTACTTAGAATGCTCCAGACGGGCTCATTCCCTTCGCTGGGCTTTCTCAGCCGTATCTACAGAGACGTCGATTCGAGCTGTCCGGACTGTAATGAGATCTATTGTTCCTTAGCGCACATGCTCTGGCAATGCCCCGCGTTACCTAACGGCCCTCTCTCCAGCGAAGCCGACTGGGAAGAGGCACTCCGGAGCCCATCGCTCCAGACACAACTAGAGGCAATCCAGAGGGCCCGAGAAAGGGCGGAACATCACGGCGTTCCTGCCCCGACTTGGACGCGGCCAGCGGCTTCCGCGGGACCCCGATAGGGGCCTCCGCTGAAGCTCCTCAGGATCAAATAAAGTTCATTGTCTGTCTGTCTGTCTCGTGGCTTGATGAGTGAACGGGGAGGGAGCGTCGAGGTGGACGCCGCCAAGCTCGCACAAAAACACAGTATGTAATTCCCACCGTTATGTAATGTGTCCCGTTTATTCAAGCTAGCCCAACATTCTACCTAACTGCGACACTCCGCGTGTGCCGCCTCTACGATGCAGAGAACTAAATCCAGCGCATAAATGTAAAATATAAAGTGGTATATGACTTACAGTGGTGTACGTATGATTACTGCTTTTAGAACACTGCGCTTCTTGGTGTTTTTGGTTTCGTTTTTACAATCAATAACCACTATGGGCGCGATTGTAATGGTTCGGATTTGGTCGCTGCCCTGAAGTCATATCCATAGCTCAACGTTGTGCGCGTGGCCTAGGTGGTGTGCTTGTTGGAATTGCCCTGCTGCGCTCGCGCTTCAACAAAGCACTTTGGTTCTCTGGTTAGTGGTACGATTTCAAAAACACAATGCTCGTGTGCGTCCGTGATGAAGTGGACGGAACAACTGAAGTTGTTCAACCTGATTCTATCCGAGACTTTCGCCCGACGAGCGTCGCCGATTTTGATGGCACTACATTGTACGATGTGTGGTGGACCGGCGACGACTACATCTCCGGCGGCTACTACAAAGCCAAATTGCTCCACCTGACAGGTAAGCCGCTACACAAACTGTACAGTATCAGTATAAATAGTGATATTGGGTTGCCAAAAAAGTTAAATCAAAGAAAACATGGGCCCCATTGAAAACCACAACTGGACTGAAATTGCTCGCTATTGGAGATCACTGCAGATCCAAGTTCTTACATTTAGCATCATTGGGGTTCAAAATGCCAATTAGACCTCATTTTAATTCACTGGCTAAGCAATCCCGGGAAACAAAACCTTAAAAACATAATGTGAGCAGTCAGATATGGAGAGCTATTCGTGAAGTTCAAAATCTGCATTTAAACCAATGATTTTTTTGAACCACTGGCATCACTTGGTCAGCCAAATTTTGCTTGCATATGCAGCACCTGACATAATAAACCGGTAAATGGCGGATATGTCGTTGAAGAGAACTGCTTTGCGTGTTCATGCATGGCTAAGCATCTTGAATGGAGTTTCAAGTTAATCTGCGGCGTATGAAAGTTCAGACTCATCTAGGGCATTTTTTTCCATAATGGTCCCAACGAGTCTATTGAGAGATCAGTTGAGCGACCCAATAAATACAATTGCGTTAAAAAAAAAAACTCAAGGACTGGGCAAATTTCAAATAATAACTGTTTATTTTTTGACAGGGAAATATGGTACAAATCTCAGTGCATGGGCTCTGAAAGTGCGAATGTTGATACGGTGCTCTGAAAACAACTGTTGTAATTTGCAGAAATGCGTTTACATTCTTGGCTCTCCCACTTGAGTGAAAAAAAAAGAATAGATGAAAAGAAAACAAAAAAGCAATAGCTTAGTTAAGGACAAGACACCTCACATAACGTGGCAGACATTTTTTTAAAGTTGCTATGGCATTACACGAGTCTAACACACATGCACAATGCTAGGGCCCTATAACAACACTATTCCAATATATTTCTATTCCAATTTCCTGACGTCACATTTGCGTAACCACCGATGCAAGCACCGGGCGGTCACCCGCAGGGTTGTCTGAACAGACCAATCAAACGCTCTCCTCGTTCATAGGAGGTCACTTTTGTTTGCTTGAAAAACGATTAACATTGCCTGCACTGAGCGGCTTGTCGTATCTAATTGGCTGACAAGAGGCGAGGAGAACGCTCAAGTGGAGAGGGAGTCACTGGGGCAGAGCCAGTGCACTGAAAATCGATAACCGGATGAAGAGGGTGGTGCCGGCGTCTGCGACTGGTCGGCTTTCCCTTACTTAGCTTGTGGTGGCTGGTCGTCGATAACAAAGTAACTTACGCTGAACTTCACGCATCTCGCTGGTGCGTTATTTTTCGTTTGCGGAATACACCTAGCAGTCACTTCGATCAGTGCGAGTTCAGCACTTCCCTCACGTCGTAGACGTGCCCCACTTCGTATAGACGACTTCCTTTCTCTAAATTCTTTTCACGAAAAAAGCTGTCAAGATATTGTAATTCCCGAAACCCGGTTAAAATTAATCTCGGCACGCTGTTTCGCGCCATCGCTACCGTTTGGCAGGGCGCCAAACACGCAGCGCGAGCTGCTGACGCCGTGAGTAACCCTACAGCATTCGCGCAACTATTCGTCAGATGCCGCTAGGGGTCGGAAAGACAGGGCGCGCCTAGCAGTTGCAACGTGCCCATGCTCGCGTGCCTGTCGCCGTACGCGCAGATTTCAATAGCGTTCAAGCAAATGGTGCTCGGTGAAACGAATCGCATGAGGTGCACAACACAGGCTGGAATCCTGCACGAAACTGCGATATGTCAGTACGGCAAGGTAGCCATCCTTGTTTGTTACTCCTTCCCCCATTCCAAACTTTCCTCTTACTCTTCTTCTTTACAAAGAAGTTTCGGAATCCCACGTTTCGCTGACTTGTGATAACACGCATGCGCACACGCGTCGAGAGCAGGGTTACTTTTGCATGTATTGTGTTGTTCGTTGCTCCCCTGCTTTGCATTATTCTTTGCTCCCCTGTTTGACATTATTCCATGTTTGAGAGAGGCAAACGAATCAAACAAAACAACAGAAAATCTTAAACAAGGATGGACTGACTTAACAAACACCTCTTTATTCCTATTTAAATGGCGCGCTGATCTCGCCGGCAAGAAACATCGGCGGCGGCGGCGTCTCGGCGCACACCTCTACTGGCCATGCATCCATAGAGTGTATATATATAGCACACGTAAAGCGTGGACACTCCCGTAGACGCCTACGGCCGACTTTGGCCCTCAGCGCGCCATCGGCGAAACGCACCAGCTTCCGAGATGGTCGCCGCCCGCCGCTGAATCTCGGAGGCCATAATTTCATTTCCGCTTCGTTTTTTTTTTTTGTGAACTATAACGTTGGGTAGATCGAGTGAGTTCATGCAGGCGCTTGTGCCGCTCTTTATATGTTGCTACGAGGAAGGCACAAATGTGCTTCACTTTATGTTAGTTTTATTTAAATTTCGTTATGTTTCAACCTGTCACTTAGCGCAACAATCAGGCCAAGTGTTAGTCAGGGAGTATAACTTTATCATCTGTGATATTGTACTTCTAATACCTCATACCAAAACGAGTATCATAAATAAATGCGCCAATCAATATCGATCAGCTTGCTGGACAGCCAAGACCACGAAAATAGCATACCAACATCATAATGACAATATTGGCGGCGAGGAGTTACGGAGTCGCCATCTATCGGAAGCGCCTCGCTGGCGTAGTATGAGGGATCACGTGGCGCGCTCCTCATAGGTTTTGCTGTCGGCGCTCACTGAAAACGCCACGCGCGAGCTCTCCCGGACCTTTGTGCAAGTACTTTTGAAACGAGAGAAGTTGTTTACTGTCCAAATAATAGTCTTGGGCAAACTGAAAGCACACAATCGTTTACAGCCGCTATCTCTTTACGGAATACGTACAGTGAACGCCACTGCGCGCGGTCGCCGCGATGGAGTCTCCCGAACCGGCTTCTTGCGTGAAAGGTAGGTAAACGCTGAGAGCAAACTATGTGAAATATGTTCTTATAGTGTTTGTATAACTAAATGGAGCCTAATAGAACGAAGCCTCAATGCAGCGATCGCACATATTCGCAGCGACCGACTGCGCGTCCGCATGCTTGTCCGCGCACTGTTTCGCTTTCGCCGCGTGCGCGCTTTCGCACCGTGCCATGAGTTTTAGGCCGCAGAATATGAGCATTTGACAGTATACAAGCAACCATTGTTGCGTGGGCGCTATCAGAGCTGTTCAAAAATAATTTCATTGTAGAGACTTCGACGCCTACGGGGACTGTGATGTGCCGTCGCGACGATTCAATATTTTTTTTCTTCTAAATTCCTTGAACTTTCAATATTATTTGTCGAGTTGCGTCGCACTGTATGTTTATCGGTGTTCTCAGCGTGCAATTTCCCGCTGCTCCTTTATTGTAATCCAGTGCATTAATTCATAACACAAACATGACCATATGCCATACTTTTTTTTCAATGTGCTGCTTACCGCTGCCTTTCCACTCCACTGAACTTGCCAGTATCTATAGCATCGACAAGTTCATAGACCAAACCATCATGACATTCAGCGGACTGGGGCGAGCGTGTCAGTGCGCGTTTTCAGAACATCGCAGACCGGGCGCCGTAGCAGAAATCTTCCTCGCGTCTGTGCTTGCTGCATACCCGAGTTGTAGCCGATGACTGTTTGCCGGTTTTATGTTTCGCGAGCCAAGCTTCACGCAACTTCTTGTCCTGCGGCTACGTGTGAATAAGGCTGACACCGGCCTCCGTTACGTGCGTCCGGCCCTGCGGCACCGAGCAGTAGCCTACCATGTTGCGCGCCTTCAAACGCAGCCACTACCTATTGTAGTGCTTTCAAGCGTTGTGAAGGAGACACTCGAAGGGGGAAAATTTCGCCACTAAATGAGGACCGCAGCGTACGAGGGAATTTAAACTCGTTTTCAGCTCGCTTCGGAGCTCCCGAAGCAGCCGACGCGGCCGCTATGTCCACGTGATCCCTCCTAGCACGTCATACCGACGGTGGCGCCAGCTTTTCCAGTCGTGGAGCTCGAGGCCAATATTGCAGCAAGATTGTGAGGGAAGTGGCAGACACATGAAAACAGGAAGATACTGCGAAATGGAAGTAAAAGAGAGCAGTTCGAAATTAATACATGATGGCAATAACTTTATAGAGGCATAATACCACACACACGTGTTGCAACTATCCAGAGAAAAAAAAAACTACACATACACGCCAGCAATTAATTTACTCAAGATGCGATTGTTTTCGAAGGAATAAATACAACGCTTTTTCTTGTACTTCTACGAAATGAAGTGAATTATGGTTGCAAAATGATGTAAATCGTAGCGCTCCAAAGTAAAATGGCTACAAAAGTAATTGGGCACGCACCAACATCCTCATGTCGAACGTGAAATCCAATACGTTACTCATTAAACAGCTCTAAGATATTGGCATCTCAGTCAATTAAGCACTTCGACTGTCTTGTGGGTTTTTGCCTGCTGTATTCGAAGCCTTGCAATTGTCTTCTACCGAAGGGGCGTCTGCGTCAGCAGGCGTTTGGTGCGTTGCGACACCAGGTACCCGACCACACGAGGGTTAGAACCTCCCGCGTGTAGCCGTGCGCGACTTAGCCGTGTCCTGGAAAAGGGGGATCCTGGGGGTTGAGCCGTAGCCGGCTGTTCGTACCTATAAGGCCCCGCGGCGGAGACAACACACCTCTTTCGCCTTTGTTCAGTAGGCGGCACC
Organism: Dermacentor albipictus; assembly: GCF_038994185.2. Classification (NCBI taxonomy): domain Eukaryota; kingdom Metazoa; phylum Arthropoda; class Arachnida; order Ixodida; family Ixodidae; genus Dermacentor; species Dermacentor albipictus. The sequence continues at coordinate 2,138,374 of NW_027225576.1, read as the reverse complement.
CCCAGAGTGACCCACCTAGGGGAATTCGGCAGTCGCCTTTTCCTGTCTCCTCAAATCTTCCTACTTCTCTCTCACTTGCTGGCCTTTCCTGTCTTCTTCTCTCTTCGATTTACTTCATTTCTCCATGGCGGCAAGGGTTAACCCTGTGTGGCTATGGTACCTTGGGTACTCCATATTTGGCTATAGTGACGGCGTACGACTGGCGTCGTGCAGGCTTGTACGCAAGCTCTGCCGAGTCCCATCGTTGGGCTTCATGGTGCGCGATCGGCGCTGTTGCCGAAGAAACACATTTTCTTATGGCAGCGGAAACTTCTGTTGTCTGTGATCGGCGTTTGAAAAAATGCCGCACCGAAGCACCGTTTCAGTTCTCCTTTCGGAGCAACGCCCCGTCATCTCCCAAGTAATATGTCGTGCACAATGAAAATAACGTACCACTAAGAAAGCTCTCTCCATTTCTGGTGGCCAAGTGTCTTGTCTGTCTGAAAGACAAAATCGGACCGACATATGAAGCTTAACAAATGTCTGGCGGGGACCTCCTCCTAGAAATAAATGACAAAGATCAAGCGCAAAAGCTCTCGGAACGTACCAGTATTGGCGACGCGACTGTGACAATTTCACAATTTCACAATTTGACAATCTCACCAAATACAAGCCGGGGTGTGATATCAGAGGAACACTTTATTATCCTGTGCGATGGGGAACTCCTTCAGGGTTTCCAGGAGCAAAACGTGACAAAAGCACAAAGACTTGTCATCCGCAGAAATGACGAAGAAATCCTGACAAAACATGTCGTAGTTACCTTTGGAACAAGCGTAATGCCTACGTCTCTGGATGCAGGGTACGTAAAAGCAAACGTCAGAGCACATATACCGAACTCAAGACGATGTTTCAAGTGCCAAAGGTTCGGATATGCTTCTCATGCATGCCGAGGTAAAACAACCTATGCTAAATGCAGCTCCAATGATCATCAATCTGACAACTGCACTTCTTCCCCACACTGCATTAACTGCAAAGGAAACCATCCAGCTTACTCGCAGTCTTCCCCTTGCTGGAAAAAGGGGACGGAACTAATTGCACTAAATGTGAAAGAAACAATCTCGTTCTATGAAGCCAGACAGCGACTATCGTACCATCCGCGAAGAACTTATGCCGATGTGACGCAGGTGGGGCCGCGTCACAGAAGCCTCAGGAGTCCTGCGAGCCCACGCGCAGTGGTGCCACAGTGACCCCTCCCGCCCCCGCTGGTGAAACAGCCAGTGCTGCTCCATCCGATTCGAAGGGCCTGCAGACACCAGTTCCACAGGGCCCTAAAATCAAACGAACCCCAAGGCCTGAGACACGTGTCTCGGCGCCCACCTCTCGGCCCTTCAGTGCTTCAGAAAGAGCGATGGATGTCGACCCAAAAACCCCGATGTCATCGACGAAGGACAAGCGCTCTCTCGAGCGCGGAAACAGAGACAAAGTCCCAATAACCACCTTAAATAAGAAAGCTATAACCTAAAGGTTATCGCTGGTTTGTATTAGCGTTCTTTAAATCTGTCACCTAACATCTTATATATTATTTTTTCGTAATGCCACTTTTTAACTTTCAGCTTCATAATGGCTTCTATTATCCACTGGAATTGTAGAGGCCTCTTACGCAACTTGGGTGACAAAAAAGACAATTAATTAACTTCTCTCCTGTGGCCCTGTGCTTACAGGAAACAAACCTAGGCGAAAAACAAAAAAACATTTTAAAAGGTTCCACTGTTGTATGGCGCGACCGTACTCAGGCGAACCGGCTTTCGGGTGGTGTAGCCATTGTTCCGCAGGGTGGTATGGCGTCTGGAGAAGTTCCCATTAATACTCATACAGAGGCTGTTGCTGTTACCGTATTAGCTCAGAAAACTATAACCATTCGTTCAATATACAGCCCACCGCATTCACATTTTACTGTAAGGGCACATTCACACCGAAAGCGGAGCGTCTAAGCGGCCAAGCGGATTTTGAACGCGGCGAGGCGGTGAGCGCGCGCGCCTGTTCAGACCGGACGGCTTGCCTGGCGGCCCGCGTCGCAGGGAAGGCGGAGCATCTAGCGTTTTCGTGGCACACGTGTCGCCATCTCTTGGCACCAGTCGTCCGTCCTCAACTCGCGCGTGCGAGCGTCGTCACCGCGCCACCGTCGTCTGGCCGGCCGCTCGCGCTTGCTAACCACTTGTGAAGAATGATCAGCTCGGACGAAGAAGACGAAATAGTTGGCATTCTACTCGCCGCTTCTTTAGGAGCTTTTCAAGACGAGCAGCACAAAGCTAGAAGGAAGACAGCCCACCAACACAGCTGGTGGGTCCGCCCCATCTTGCAAGAAGGAGAAAGAATGGGTCATGTAAGTGCTTTGATTCTTGTATTCAGTGTCCTTGTATACGTCGTGTCTCTTGTCACGTAGCATTGGGCAACATTTAATTGTGTCGATCAAAAGTGGAGCGCAAGATCCAGCTGTCTCGGTGGATGCATTTTGAGTCGGCTTGTCTCCTCGAGCCCTGGTTGGCTGCGGGAAAGCGGGAAGCTCCGGCGGGGCAGAAAAAAATCGGTCCGAGAGCGATCGGGCTGCCCGCCGCGTTTTCCGCCAGCTTTGCCCGCTCGGCGAGGAGGTCTTCGCCGCTTTCCGCCTGCCCGCTTTGCCCGCCCCGCCTACGGTGTGAATGCGCCTTAAGAGATATAGCATTAATTTTAAACCAGTTACCTGAACCTTCTTTAATAGGGGGTGATTATAACACACATAACTCGTTATCGGGCAGTAAGTAAAACAACTGACACCAGGGGTCAAACGCATGAAGATTTTATCCTAACAAACGACATATGCGTTTCAAACACCGGTGCGGCAACCTACTGCTCCCCAAGCACAGGAGCTATGAGTTGCGTAGATTTGGCACTCTGTTCTCCATCTCTCTTTGGCAATTTTCAATGGAGTGTTATTGACAACCCCTATGGTGGTGACCATATGCGTGCTATCATTAAAAAAAAAACATCTCCTTTTCCTACCATACCATTCGGATCACCCCATTGGAAACTCCATCTAGCAGACTGGCCTCTCTTTACTGAAAAAGGCCACTCTGGATTACATATGAGATGAGTTAACCATAGACGAAATGAATGATAGGATTACCGCCTGTATACTTGCTGCATCAGAACAGACAATCCCACAATCTTCTTGCTTCCTAAGAACCCAGGTGAACGAAGGAATGCACACAATAAAAAAAAACTACTAAACAAAGCGTGGCGTATCTTTCGGCGATACCCAACACAAGATAATCTACTCTGTTTCGCAAGAGCGAAATCCAGGTACACACGCAGACAAGCCAAAGGCAGTTTTGGAAAAATTATGTCTCGTCCATATATAGCTCACTAACATCCAAAAGAATGTGAGATAAACTACGTAAGTTCAGAGGCAACTACGGTTCTTACACTATCCCCAGACTCTCACCCCCAGGCACGCAAACAAATTTAGAAGAACAAGCAGACATTATGGCAGTATTTCCATGATATATCGAGCTCAGTAAATTATTCTGCTAAATTTCTAAAACATAAGCAATCAGCAGAAAAACTAAACATTCGAGATCGTATAATGCCGCTTTAACACTTCCAGAAATCAACAGAGTACTCACTACTGGCAAAAAAACAGCACCCGGTCCGGACAGGGTACATTATGCAATGCTAGCTCACATATCCCGTAAAGCAGTTGAGACCTTGCTTCGTTTCTTCAGCATAATCTGGGAAACGCGAAAAATACCCACAGCGGAAAAAAGCCATCATAATCCCTTTCTTGAAAGCTGGAAAACCTCCCACAACAGCAACCAGCTACAGACCTATAACATTTACCAGTTGTCTTGCAAGGTCAGTATTAAGCGTCTTAAGTCTCAGTCGTCTCAGTCTCAAGCCTCTCATTCTTAAGTCTCTGCAGTCTTAACAACTAAAGCTAACAAGTGCAGGTCTTGATGAAATACAACCAGTGCACCTAAAATATGTTGCTGGTATCGTTGCTGATCCATTTTCTTATGTAATTAACCTTTTATTTAAATGCGATGTATTTCCATTCAAATTTAAGAAAGCCAAAATAGTCCCTGTATTTAAAAAAGTGATAGAGGGTTGATTTCTAAATAACGCCCTATTGCTATATTGTCCGTGTTCAGCAAAATTATAGAGAAATGTTTTGAAAAGCGGGTAACTATCTAACAAAATTTGACATTCTTTGCACCACGCAGTTTGGCTTTCGTGCAGGTTACTCTACTAATCTTGCGCTTCTTTCATTCACTGATCGAATTAAGCACCACATTGACGAAGGTAAATATGCAGGAGCAGTATTGATTGACTTCACCAAAGCGTTTGATTCAATTTTTCATAATAATTTAATTACTAAATTAAACGCAATCGGTGTAGGACCGACGCTGGCTTTTGTTCACGATTATTTAACGAACAGACAGCAGGCTGTTAGCATTTCTAATCACCTATCTAACTTCAAGTTAATTAATAAGGGAGTTCCTCAGGGGTCTATATTAGGCCCATTACTCTTCACTATCTACATTAACGACTTAACTTCCCATCTTCCGCATTGTGAACATTACGTCTATGCGGACGACACTACGATTCTAACTGCTGACACCTATATTAATAGCCTAACTTCTAAACTCAATACAGATTTGGAAAACATTATTCGCTGGTGTCGTCGCTACTCTTTAGAAATTAACCCTAGTAAAACAGTCTTCATGCTATTTCACCCCACTCAAAAGAAAGTAATAAATATTCCCACCATAGCCATCGATAGTTATCTCATCAAACCTTCCAGTCATTGTCTTTTGTGGGGGTTGTCCTCGATTCCAACTTGAAGTATACTACCCATATTTCACATCTAAAGCAAAAAATTGGATATGGTATCCGGATCCTTATAAAAGCACGTCCATACTTTAGTTTACCAACCTTGATTTCTCTTTATCATGCATTAATTCACAGTCACTTCACCTACTGCATTGCGACTTGGGAGAACACATATAGCTCTCATCTTGTTCCTTTACAATATGTCCAGTACCAGGCCATCCGCATTATTACTTTCCAGTCACCCCGATGTCGTGCATCTGCTCTTTTGCAAGAGCATCGCTTTCTCACAATTCATAAACTATTTCAATTAAACATGGCAATCCTTGTCTATATTTCCCTTCACTCAAACATTCGCGAAGTAATCTTTAACACAGAACAACTTGCTAATAATAATAATCGATTTGCTTTAGCCATCAACTTCTTATTACCTAAAATCAGAACTAATTTTGCCAAATTCACTTCTGCGTTCACAGCGATGTCTTACTGGAACTGTGTTCCAACGGACATAAAGCTGTCTCCTAGTATTTTTATTTACTCATACTGTTGGCCTGTCGGCTGTTACAGGGTGGGTCAAAGCAGCACTTCAACAATTAGTACAATACATGGTATTACAATACATATAGCACAAAAATAAAAAAGTCAATAGCAGTTTTTGGCAATTAGTACAGTACATGACTAAGGCAGTACATGAATAGTGTTTTAATAGGTAAACACAAGCTAACAAAGAAGATACATAAGCGAAATATTCTGCAAATACTCCGATCAATATAACTATAAATGCAGTGTTAATAAAACAGGTCATACACCCCCCTCAAAAAAAAGAAAAAAAATGTGAGCAAGTATACGTGCGTGCATCTTTCAATGTTGTTTAAAGTGTTTCTCAAATTCTTCCGCACTGATGCTTTCTCGCGTTAACACCGGTAATTCATTCCATTTTTTAATGGTTCTTGGGAAGAAGGGAAATGCGTAAGCGATAATGTGCATCTGAGGTATTTGAAAAGTATTATATTTGCTTTTCCGTAGTGTTGTACCTTGTCTTGCTGTCAAATGCTGTTCGCTGTTGGTGTTGAATGTGTTTTAGCGAGAACAAAAAAGAACTTTAACCTAGCTATGCGCCTGCGTTCAGCGAGCGTAGGAAAGTTCAGCAAACCGAGTATTTCGGAGACTGAATCTGTGCGAGAATAACGCGATAGAATAAACCTTGCTGCTCGACGTTGAACTCTTTCCAGTCTCTCAATAAACCCTGACTGATAAGGGTCCGAGATTATGCTGGCATATTCTAACGTGGGCCGAACGTACGGTAAATAAGCTGTTAGTTTTACTGACTGTGAGGCTAACTGCAACTTCCGTCGCAAGAACCAAAGCTTCTTTCCCGCAGTTTGGCATACTTTTGTAACATGGTTCAACCAGCTTGGCACTGCAAGTTCAATGCGTGCAACAAAAGTATTGTTGAAGTTCCTGCAGGACACCAAGCTCGACGAGCGGCTCTAGCGAGGCAACTGCCTCATGTACATAAGCACTCACCACTTCTCTTATCATCATCATCCATCCCAATACTTTCACTCCCCTTCCCTCTTCCCCAGTACAGAGTAGCAGACTAGAGCGCACTAGCTCAGGTCGACCTCTCTGTCTTTCCTATCAATAAATTCTATTCATTCATTCGACCAGCTTAAATTCGCAGATATATGTATGCCTAAGTATTTGAGCACGTCAACCGTGGAAAGCACCGAAGAATTCACTGTGTAATTAAAGTCAAAAATATGATATATTTTATTCGTTATGGGCAATACAACAGTTCTACACTCATTTACATTCATTTTTCATTTGTGACGCCACTTTTCTATAGCCCTAAGAGCGTCACTGAGCAATTTCTTATCTTCAGTGCTATTAATTTCTTTGTATAGTAAGCAATCATCTGCGAAAAGTCGCACCGTGATACCTTCGTCAATTGCAGAGGAAATGTCATTATATATACAAAAATGGTACAGGACCTAAGGCAGACCCTTGTAGGACCGCAGACGTTACGTTCAACGGCTTTGATTTAATGTGTTCCACTTCTATGTATTGGGTTCTGCCCCGGACGTACGCTGTTATCCATTTTACTATTTTCGCGTTTATTCCCATATTAGTCAGTTTCACAATCAATTCTGCATGTACCACTGTGTCGAATGCTTTCGACAGATCAAGACAGGTGGCATCTATCTGTTTCTTATTGTTTAATGCGCTGACAAAGTCATGGATTGTTCCAAGAAGCTGTGTTGTTGTGGAAAGGCGCTGTCGGAATCCGTGTTGGTTGGGAAAGAATGAGTTCACATTTTCGATGTACAGCTGCAACGGAAAAAGAACGGCACAAGAGAATCATGACCGGAGCGAAAAAATTGCGACACGCGGCGCTATTGTTGCCGAACGCGCTGATAGCGCGATTGCCAGGCATATTCCATTTCCAAAGCGTGGGTGGTCGTCAGAAAGCTGCCCATCCGAAAGCTTGCATTTTAAGTGATAGCTTATGCGCTGCTTATCGCTAGAATCATGCGCCAACGTTGTCGCGCACATGACTTCATTTCTTTCTTTCTTTTTTGAGCTGGCGTTTTGGCCGGCAGCATTTTTTTTAGCGAACGTTTCCCTCAAAGCCCACAATTTGCTGGACGATAGACTGTCAAAGGCTGTCAGCGCTAGTGAAGATACAGGGGACCATGCATGAACATGCACATTCTAGAGATGAGTTTACTTTTTGGCAACAAATGATCGCAGCACAGCTTGAGCTCGAAATTTTGTAAAATTATGGGGTTTTACGTGCCAAAACCACTTCCTGATTATGAGGCACGCCGTAGTGGAGGACTCCGGAAATTTCGACCACCTGGGGTTTCCAAATGTTGTCTTTAATTTTCAATGTCCTTAACATTATAGCACAGAACGTGAAATAAAGAAAAGTATAAAATGAATTGACAGCTGTCAATAAATTAAGAAATCCCTTCCAGGCTAGTGGCTTAGTGACGGGCGAAAGCTCCACCAGCCATTACGACATTGCGTGCCCGTGCGGGCAGTGAGGCATAGAGTGTGCTCGCAATACCAGGCAGGCCCTCGAGTCGCGTACATTCCTCTTGCACAGCCTCCCAAAGCAGATCTTGTGACGCTCCGTGCAGTTGCCGTCTTGCCAGTTGCTGCTTCATGAGGCCCCACACATTTTCAATAATATTGAAGTCCGCTCCTTTTGGAGGCCATGGAAGCTCCTGAATGCACAGCTCCTGAAGCCTCTGCCGCACCATCCTTAAAAAGAAAAAAAAGACATTTTGAGATCATAAAGCCTGGGAAGCTTTCTGCTTAGCAGAAACATAGGAACAGCACATGGGAGTTATGAGGGTGCAATAATTGAAAGCTGACGCTGTTGTGCATAAGCACCGCGGTGCATTACTCTCTCAAATACCGAACGAAACCACTCGTTCGGAAAAAATAACAGCCTTAGGGCTCGACATTTTATTAACAGAAAAAAAATTATAGTGACAACTTTTCTGAAGGATCAGCCAGAAAATAACGCTGTAAGTTGATAAAGATAAAAAAAGTTAAATGACAACAGTCACATGTTCATTAGCCCCAAAAGGCACCGGCAGAATGCCCACATCATATAGGCCTCAACTGAGAATATTATTTTTAATAAAAACACACACTCTTAGTCCTCCATTTCAATGCACTAATATCAATTCATAGCATCCATTTACAAATTGTGAGCAAAAAGTTTGCCTGTTCTTTTGTGCGAAGTGCATAGAAGTTGCAAGTAATTATACCTGCTTGTGTGGATGGGGCTCCTGTCATGCTGAAAAATGAAGCATCCATCCGGAAACGGGCCATCCAGGATGAAAGGAATTAAGTTCCTTTCGAGTATGTCTGCATAGGCTGATGCTGTCAGAGCTCCATCTATCCGGATGAGCGGCCCAAGCCCTTGGTATGTTATAACACCCCACACATTGGCGGATCGTCGGCCGCTAGCAGCGACGTGTTGCGTATACTCGGGTTCAAACCTGTAACAAAAAACAAAGCCCCCGTGTTGCTTGTTACGCAGCAGCTCAACAGATTTTTTCAGAAATTCGCGTAGTAGGATTTAAATGGAAAGTAAACTCCTTAGCAACAGGTTTTAAAATATGCCAGGCGTAGAGAAATGCAATAAAATGAAAAGACCACCGCAGCAGCTGCCATAAACATTCGGCCATTTTGTTCTTAACATATGTGAGACGAAAAAACACGTAGGCAAGCGCTGCTTCCCTGTCCTTTTATACACGGCAGCACATGACCTACCGGGCACAGTCTGGCCGCCATACACGGCGCTGTTGGTCCCACTTGCTGCTGAAGGTAGATTCGTCGGTGAACACTACATTCATTCATTCTTCAGTCGTCCAGAAAATATGTCTTGTGGCAAACTCCAATCTCAGCGTCTTGTTTTGTCGCGTCAAAAGTGGCCTCTGGCAAGACATTCTACTGCGGAGCCCCACTGAACGAAGGCGTTCCCTTATAGTAGTAAGCGATATCTGAAGGCCGAGTTCCTGCCGTATCTCCTTGGCTGTTATAAAAGAGTCGCAACAGGCAGCGGCGACAATCAATCTGTCTTGTTCTTCGCTGGTCCTTCTTGGGCGCCCATCTCGAGCTGCGTCTTCAAGCCTTGCCTCTTGGAGGAAAGCTCGAACAATCCGCGTAACGCTTCCAAGCGAGCACTCAACCTCCGCAGCAACGCTCCTCCTTGTCCGCCCAGCTTGAACAAGGGTTAAGATTTGGACCCTTGTTTCCTTGTCGATTCGCGGCATCCTAAAGTCGTTCTGGCCAATTTCATGCGAACTACACCTGCTTTTAAAGTCTTGCTGTCGTGTGACGTAGGCACTTCCACACGCTACTTTTGCTGCGCATCGCCCAGCAAATCTTTTAAAGGAAAGCTGCGATGAAGATACCGTTACTCGCAACGCCAGCGCAAAAAAAAAACGAAATTATGTGCGCAGCTACATCGGCGCATGGTTCGGCCGATAAGAAATGCACAAGCGTGTTTTTAAGATGTTGAATATCCGATGGGGCAACGTCGGGATGGGCTGCTTTCTGCCGGCCACCCCCGCTTTGGAAATGGAATATGCCTGGCAATCTCGCTATCAGCCCGTTCGGAAACAATAGCGCCGCGTGTCGCAATTTTTTCGCTCCGCTCATGATTCACTTGTGCCATTCTTTTTCCGTTGCAGCTGTACGTGTAAATTGACTTGGCTACATGTTCTAGGAGCTTGCAGCAAACGCAGGTCAGCGATACACAGTAAAATAATTTACACCCTCAAAGGTGAAAACTTTTCAGCATAACACCCCACAAGGCTGTTACGATGGCGAAAATAACCCTAAGGTGTCTTAATTTTTGGCATATGGGGTGTTTTTCCAATCAGAACAACCCATTCACAGCCAGCAAGGGTGTATTTACTTCAAGAATTACCCAAACATTGCAAGGGCGTTTCTTTTTCACTTTTGCTGTCTGTTACAGTCGGCATGAAAAATGCAGTTTATCGCGGCAGAAATGTACACAGGTACTAAATGACGCATCGTTGCATCCACATTGATTCTGCGGTTTTAACATTTTGTTTCTATCACAGTCATGAGCTGAGTCACAAAGCCGTTCACCTATTACATCCGGGAAAGGGGAGTCTGTATAGAATTCTAATAGCATAATTTTAAACAATACCGTGCAATGTAAACGGGGACCAAGAACACATTGTGTTCTTGGGGCTTGTCAGGTTTGCGCCGTAAATTTCTTTGAATAATAGCCTACCAACGAGCTAAAACCAATGTTCTACTGATATAGTGTGCATCTGGGTTGGTGGCGGATATGAACTGTGATATGGTGTGGTGTGACATAACTAGTGTGTTGACAACGCATCAATAGAACAAATGTTTATTAAACTCTGGACAGAAAATATATATGAAAACTACAAATACAGCAAAAATAAATGTAACAGTGCACAAGATAGCCCATTTTCTTAATAAGGATACCGAGGGCGTGCTGACACTTGCACTGCACTAAAAATGTTTAAACCACAGGCTCGAGAATCACATGTGGCGCACCATTTCTAAAAAAAGCAGTGTCACAGTGCATGCCTCCAGGGAAGCTGCAGAAAGAAAAAAAATACAGAGTGATGCAGGACTACTATACAGTGCAAAAATGAACACGTCAGAATATCAAAGCCGTAAATGTATCCACAGCTGTCACTACAAATGACTGCATTTTTACTCAGATAGTGAAGCAGTGGCATCAGCAACACGCTAATATATACCAGATATACAGTATAGACATGCTAACAGAATGACAGTAGTATACCATTCTAGTAACACCCAAGCCAAAGAACCAAGACAAAATTTATTATTGAGTTATTTGTTCCTGATTTAATTATTCTCTTTTATTGTGCATGTACTGGCCATACCACTAACAAACGAAATTGCAAGAACAGCTATAAGAAAGAAACAAGCACTATAAATGCGAAAATTGATAAATGTAAAGAGTCGTTCCTTAAATCACAAACGTAACAACAAATAGAAGACTGTACTGAGCTTGTAAGAGTACATCAACATAATCTGTAGACTGCCTTAAAAGTGTACAAACTGATAGGAATTGACAAAGCATAGGGAGAGATGTATTAACGTATACCACAAACAATAAGGACCAGTACAGGACTGATACATAAAGAGCATCGTGAATGCTTGGTTATCCAAGAGCAGGTTTTAGGCTAATATTAAATAAAATATATTACACATAATTAAACAACCTATATTAGGGCATGGCGTGGGCATACAAGAGTCCTATTTCCTACACTGTGAATCGTTAGCACATCCATTGAAAGGCTAGTCAAGTTCTTGATGACAATGCACTCCGGACACTTCCTCACAACGTAAGCATGAAAGTGCTCGCCGTGTTCTATTGTCTCCAGCTTCTGAGCAAAAGCAAAAATATGCCTCTGCACAGAAAAAAGTATTTTTAATCATAACAAAAGCTGGTTCCTCTGGACTTACGTCGGTGACCACCACGCTACCAACTGTGTACAACATACCGCCAGTGCATAAAGATTTAAGAGAAAATGCCTCTCCTTCCCTCATATTCTTCGCAGAATCTCCTCAAACATGATTCTTTTGCATCCTACAGTCCTAAAGGCTGCACCATGATCGCCACAAGACTGCAGGTACATCTCATAACCTTGATGGCGACTTGCAAGGGTCGATGTAATATTTCTAAAGTTCTTCAGCTTTCTGGCCAAATCCTTGAACTACTGATGTTTTGCTTCGTATCTCATTGCCCATGCATTTATGAGTGGTCTATACATTTCCATATACTTTGGATAGTGGATCAGAAAGTGCATTTTACAAGGAATATATACATCTCGAAAAACTTCCGTGAAGTTAACGCAAAAGCAAGAGATGAGGCGGTCTACATAAGCGATATATTCCATAGTGACTCTTCGGCTCATGAGAATATCAACTATTTTTTGCAGCAAAATTTAAAGCTCCCATTCTTCAACTCCTTCTGGAATCTGTGTACCTATGTAGAATGGCAAGTATCGAAATAGACAAAACAGTTGCGATGCACTCCCTTTTATACTGCCTTGCAACATTGCCATTGACAACTGCTCAGGTTTGTTCCGCCTGTCATTTTCAACATAGCAGTAGCCCACAATTGAAGAGTTCAAATACTCTAAAGTAATGATTCTTCTTTTCACTAGAGAAAGGAGAACGTGCTTCAGCAAAAATGGAATTACACCTTCAAGCAAATCATGCATGAGGACAGGGGGAAGGTGCTGCGTCGCATGAAAACCTGAAAATTTAACAGCACACTCACTCCTTACGCCATATATGGAGAGACAGCTAACCCCGCTTTGAAGTAAGCTTACTTGACGATCGTGGGCAGCTGGCGTTCTTTCAACAAAGTCTGCCGGTCTGTGCTTTCTTCCAATTTCACTGCTTAAAGCCATGCAGTGGCGACATATTCTGCCTTTGTTGAAACTGCATCTGAACCCTCCCAGTCGATGCATAGAAAGCTTGTCTCCGCAGGCAAATAAAACTGAGCCTGTGCAAACTTCTCCATTAATAAAAATGCCTGTCGTTTCAAGATGTGCAATGTTGTTAACAAGAGGTTGTAAAATTTGCTTTAAACCATATTTCACAACAAATTTTTCCTTCGCTAGCACAGCTAAATGAATTGACGAAAGCTGTGACCTTGTTTCTGGTGGGCCATTTAGAAGCGCATAATACACTGACATTATTTTGTGTTTTCCCCGTGTGCTTCCGAGGGGATCGCAAACCTCGAACTCATCCGTATACAACTGAATGCACAGCTTCTATGTATTTCCTTGAAAGTATGCATGCTCTTGGAATGCTTTGCCATCAAAAACGTCAACAAGATAATCTCCTGAATTTCTTGACCTAATTCTTGTGTCAGCTTGAGGACTTTCGAGCAAGTTCGTTAATACTTTAAGTACAGAAACATAAGTAAACACTTCTTTCTTCCCATTAATGTCCCTACCAAGACAGATAGTTCGTGGTTCTACAAAGTTCATGCAGAACTTCCAATAATTTTCACATTCCTGATCATTAATGAGCCTTGCTATGTCATTCTGAATGATGTGGCAGATTTGAGGCCACCACGAGCCTCAGTAGAAAAATGTGCTACGAAAGACTGAAGGTACATCACAATATCCGCGGATATTTCTTGAATTGTTGCATTCAGTAGGCGCTTTCCCTCTTTCCATTTCAACTGTAGATGCGCAAACTGTTTAGATAAGTTTAGGCAGTGATCAGTAGACAAGCTTGAACTTCTTTCTCCAGACACTGTAAAGCTTGTGTTTGCACTGAATAGTTCATCCCCCTCACTGCTGCCAGGAACCACCTCAATGTCATGTTCCGCATTGTCTACAGCTTCTTTTGTCCTTTGTGCCTCTTCCATATCCTCAGTACCTTCGAGGAGATCTGAATGGTACCTTGAAACATGCTTTCTGTGAGCTCCATAAAGTCTATATGTCCTCAGGCATCCGTCAAGTCCACACGCCCAGTTCTGTTCGTGCCCATGCTCAGCATGGAAGTGGCGAAACAAGGACCTTAGCGCGTACTTTCTCTTTGCACACTTGTGGCACTGCATGAAGCGAATTCCAGGCATCTGGGGAACAAAAGTAAGTAGGATGTCATTCACCGCGCGCAGATTACATTATTACTTATAAGATGTTTCAGTGAAAAATGCAAAATATTGTGCGTTGATTTGATTTGATGTTTATGTCTTTCAAAGGAAAGGGAAACCAAGGCAAAAGGCGGTAGGACTGACTGGGCCTTGGCTCCCTTGTGCTGTTTTAGTCAGGCTTATATGTGTGAGCCAAAAGTTAAATACAGCGGGTTTACGCTTAACTTTGCAACAGTAGTATTAAGGCAAGCAGGGGATAAAAGAGCATGCATGAGTGTTTTGAGGCAACCCAGGCAACATCATATATATATATATATATATATATATATATATATATATATATATATATATATATATATATATATATATATATATATATTAGTGTACAGGAGGTATTCAGAGACCTGGATTGGGAAGAATCGGGGATAAAAGTTAATGGAGTATACCTTAGTAACTTGCGATTCGCTGATGATATTGCCTTTCTAAGTAACTCAGGGGACCAATTGCAATGCATGTTCACTGACCTGGAGAGGCAAAGCAGAAGAGTGGGTCTAAAAATTAATCTGCAGAAAACTAAAGTAATGTTTAACAGTCTCGGAAGAGAACAGCAATTTACAATAGGCAGTGAGGCACTGGAAGTCGTAAGAGAATACATCTACTTAGGGCAGGTAGTGAGGGCGGATCCGGATCATGAGACGGAAATAATCAGAAGAATAAGAATAGGCTGGGGTGCGTTTGGCAGGCGTCGAACTGGTTGAATGACTGGCTCGGCGTTGTCTCGAAGAACCATGTGATACACTTTGTTCACGCAGCCTGTCCCAGTGAAAATGTGACGAAATTCTTTCACGATTTCTTCACAGTCGTCCTGTGATACGCTGTGGACGCGCGAGAGCAGTCCAAGTCGCTCGGTTGCTTGTAGGCCTAAGATTGCGCGACCTTTGCGCACCACGAAAAATTCGAGAGGAACAGTTCGGTCACCCAGCGTTACTTCCGCTTGGATGACTCCAAGATGTTTGATCGTGTCTCCACCGTACGAATGTAGCACCACGCTACTTCGGTTCATTTCAGGGCTTGGGCGCATCCTTTTGTATATTCCAACGGGCATCAAATTGACCTGAGACCCTGTATCGACTTTTAGTTCGACCGAAACGTTATTGACGTTCATTCGAACCATCCAGTCGCGTTCGCTTATGACGGCTCTTGTAGACACCTCCAAGACGCTGAAGTCATCTTCGTGATCTTGAATTTCACCGGCCAGCTTGGTGGCTCTGCAGCAAATCGCAAAGTGGTTTCTCCTTTGGCATTTTCTGCACGTTCGTCCGTACGCGGGACAGTCTCTAGGCTGATGCGTGCGTCCGCACTTGAAGCATTTGTACATCTTGGCTTGCGCCATTTTTGGATACGAGCATGCATTGCGAATGGTGTCTACTTGCTTTTGACCTCGTTCCCAAGTTTCTTGGCGGAGAGCAGATGTTTCGGCTGCCTTGCAGACGTGCTCAGCCTTCTGCAATGTCAACTCACAGTCCCTGAGAAGCTTTTCTCTCACCTTGTCGTCGTTGGTTCCGTACACAATCTGGTCTCGGACCATAGAATCCTGAAGCGCGCCGAAATTGCACGCCCGTGCTTGTTGCTTCAGGTCCCGCAGGAAGTGTTCAAATGGCTCACCTTGGCTTTGAACTTTCTTCCGAAATATGTAGCGTTCATGTACTTCGTTGGTCTGCAGCTTGAAGTAATCGTCAAATTTCTTGATGACCGCCGCGTAGTCGGCCTTGTCTTCGCCTTCTGCGAAGCTTAGCGTATTAAATATCTCGATGGCGTCCTCACCTACGACACTGAGAAACAGCGCTGTCTTCGACGACACTGATCGCTTCTTGTCATCCGGCTCTGATGCCGCAAGGAAGAGTTCGAATCTCTGCTTGAACGTCTGCCAATTCTTGCTCACTTCTCCCGTCATGTTTAACGGACCAGGCGCTCTCAATGAATCCATTGCGTAGTCCCTACGGTGCTGCCCGTTGAAGATCAAAGCCGTGCTTGACTACGCATCCCACTTCTGACACCATGTATCGTAGTGCCTAGGAAGAAGAACATGCTGGGCCGGGGCACACGGGGAAAGAACCCCGATTTATTGAACTTGTGTGCATATATAGGTTTTAGGAAGGGGTGTGTCCATTTACCAAAAACAGATAAGTTGTTTGCACAGCATGCACATGGTGCATGCGTAGTGACATACAATGCGCTTGCGCGGGACATGTGTGGCGCTCGGCGCCCAAGATACGATACAGTGTTATGAAGAAATTGCGGTCACTGACCAAGTCAAGGTGAAAATAACACAGAAACGTCTCGGGACCCGCACGAAAAGACGAACTTTCGTCGAACTCTTGACTACATTCCCAGAGTTATATAAAAATTTCACCAAGATAATCTGCAATAGAATAAGGGCAACAGTGGACTTTAGCCAACCAAGGGAGCAGACTGGCTTCAGGAAGGCACACCCTACAATGGATCACACCCATGTCATCAAGCAGGTAATTGAGAAATCCGCAGAATACAATCAGCCTCTCTGTATGGCTTTCATAGATTACGAAAAGGCATTTGATTAAGTAGTGATACCAGCAGCCATTACATAATCAAGGAGTACTGAGCGCTTATGAAAATATGTTGGGAGTTTAATATACTACAGTTTAATATATATCTACACAGTTTCCACAGCTACCTTAATTATGCACAAGAAAAGTAGGAAGGTACCTATAAAGAAAGGGGTCGGACAAGGAGACACTATCTCTCCAATGCTATTCACTGCGTGCTTGGAAGAAGTATTTAGGCTAATAAACTGGAAAGGCTTAGGAGTAAGGATCGACGGCGAATATCTTGGCAAGCTTCGGTTTGCCTATGACATTGTTCTGTTGAGCAATATTGCAGACGAGTCGCAACAAATGGTTCAGGACTTTAACAGAGAGAGCGGAAGAGTGGGGTTGACGAATAATATGCTGAAGATAAAGATAATGATGAATAGATTGGCAAGGGAACAAGAGTTCAGGATCACCAGTCAGCCTTTAGAGTCTATGAAGGAGTACGTTTACCTAGGTCAACTAATCGCAGGGAACCTTAATCATGAGAAGGAAATTCATAGAAGAATAAAAATGTGTGCTATCGCACATGGCAGACATTGTCAGCTCCTAACTGGAAGCTTATCATTATGATTGAAAAGGAAGGTTTACAATCAATGCAGTTTACCGGTGATGACATATGGGACAGAGACTTGGAGACTGACAAAGAAGCTTGAGGACTAGTTAAGGAACGCGCAAAGAGCGATGGAACGAAGAGTGCTAGGCATAACGTTATGAGACAGGAAGAGAGCGGTTTGGATCACAGAGTGAACGTGTATAGCCGATATACTAATTTGGAGAAACAAATGGAGCTGGCCAGGTCATGTAATGCGCAGGTTAGATAACCGTTCGACTATTAGGTTTACAGAATGGGTACCAAGAGAAAAAAGGCACAGTCGAGGACGGCAGAAGTCTACGTGGGGCGATGAAATTGGGTAATTCGCGGGTGCTAGTTGGAATCGATTGGCGCAGGACAGGGGTAATTGGAGATCGTAGGGAGAGGCCTTCGTCCTGCAGAGGACGTAAAATGGGCTGATGACTACGATTGTTCAAATTATGGCAGGAATTGGACTGCATCAGTGACAGCCCAGTCGGTGAGATGTCATGTTGGCACATGTTTAGGTTTAAGTAAAAGTTTGTTTGAATTCAATTTTTTGTGTCATAGAATTGTGTATCAGCCCAACGACATTAATTTGCTCTTTGCAGGAGCCGACTTTATATGGTCCAGAGAATTCAGTAAGGAGCCTTGATAGAAGTTTTAACATCGCTTCAAGGTACAGAGTGCTGAGCATGGCTCCCATGCTTAACCTTATTAAAATATAACCAGTCCTTGCTTTGCTTGTGTATCTGCAATAATTTTTGCGCTATTGTGAAATCACAATTAGCTTACATAATTTCCAGAATGCGCCAGTCTGGAACATTGGATTCTGATTTATAGTGTGCTATGTCGATGAATTTGCGATATGTGTTTGGTATAATGCAGCAGCAGCAAACCGAGATAGGATTTAGTCAACGTGAAGAGTGCTCCGCTCTGATGGAAGTTTTCTGGTATTGTCGACAATATACTACATGCGTGTTATATTTCAGACAACACTGGGAAACATGCTTTGGGGAATAGGACATTGAGTATATTAAATTCACAGCAGTAAAACACAGCAGTTCTGGTTGCTTGAAATTATGCTTGTTTGCAATATTTCAACCTAACCACTTTTCGGCTAACAGGCTTTCTTTGTGTGCTGCACACTTTCGTGTACAGAATACACTTTTTTTAAGAGGAAGGTAAGGGGACCGACCACCGCGCATAACATGCCACAAAATGTGGATGGAATTGAAACGGTGATAATTCATAGATCTTGGATTGAGCATGCCGTTCATGGTTTATGTAGGAAATATAAAGGGGCCCAGAATGTCTAGAAAAACGGTATACAGTGCCACATTGGAGTGGAACCTTTATACTAAAGTAGACATCTGACCACGTAAACATGATTTCTGTACATAGGGCAAATATCAGGTGCACCATGTGTATTGCTTAAGTAGAAGAATCGACATTTGGGTGAGTTGGTACTGGTTGAACATTTTGAAGGGGCAGCGCAAGACGACGAAGACAAAAGGCAGGAAACGCACAGGACAGCGCTGAAATTAGAAGGCATACACAAACTTATGTACTACAACCCATACCCACATGCTCTCCTATCAATGGTATGAATATCAAAGTGCAGGCATAAATGCAAAATCCTGCAATCTATTGTTGCACTATGAGGCAGTTTAAAAATTCAAGTTCACTGGCACGCATATTTAATGATGGCATGCTTACACAAGGCGATAGTAGGCCCGATATAGTAGGCCTCCTGATATATTAGGCCTCAACAATCTCCCTTGTAGTCCGATTTCTATGCGCGGAAAGTATTGTGGTGTCTTCATAGATTGGAGTGCACCCATGCTCAGAGCAGTGCCACGCGACATGTGGGTAGGCATTGTCCATTAGCGAGCACCTATGCTAGATAGTAACCTAGATGACCAAACAATCAAAGTGCTAAGACATGTTGATGATTTTCTGGCCGTTGTGAAGAGTTCTCATTTCCAACAAATGGTTCATGATGTAATTCAAGTATTCCATAAATGTGGCCCAGGGTTAGATTTTAAGTGCATGCCAGATAAGAACGAGCTACAGTTTTTAGATACAAGGCTTAATCGAACTGATAAGCAAAAGTGCGGGATGTTTTGTCCAAGGTCAGAAAAACCAATTTTAAATTTTAACTATGCACATTAGAAGCTGGTAAAATAGGGGATTGCTTTTTCGGTTCTATTTCCCGCAATTTCGAAATTCTGTTTTCACTAGACTTCCAAGAGTTTTTTTTTTTTAACAACTGGAGGCGTTTTAGAACGGCACGTTTTCGGGAGGATGCCATCCGCATGACTATAGAGAAGCTTCCTAAGCGTGTAAAATTAGGAGCGCCCACAAGAATGAATAATCCAGAGCTTCCTGACAAGAAAAATTAAGTAGCTATAATTCCACGTGTAAACTATTGCACAGCCTCAGGAATGTAGCAGGCAGGTTTGATGTAAAGGTTCTTTTTGCTTCCCCTAACAAGATTATTAGAATTTGCAGTAAGATTGATAGGAAGTTGTACCAGGTTGTCTCCATTCATGCTGGGAAAGGCTGCACTGTTAAGCACACCTCCCCGCCTGTACACTGTAGAATGGCAGTTGTTTATGAGCTTCCTTTTTCCTGCAGTCCCGTCTATATCGGCGGAACAGGCCGATGCTTAAACATTAGATTGTCAGAGCATAGGCGCTCGCTAAAGGGTAATGCCTATACCCGCATGTCGTGCGGCACTGCTCTGAGCATGGATGCACTCCAATCTATGAAGACACCACAATACGTTCCGCGCATAGCAATCAGTCTACGAGGGAGATTATTGAAGGCTACTATATTGGGAAAAAAGGATTGCGTTGTGTAAGCATGCGATCAATAAATTTGTATGACAGTGAATTTGAATTTTAAACTGCCTCATATTGTAGCATTAGATTAGAGGATTTTGTGTTTATGCCTGCGCCCTGACATTTATGCCGTGATGGGAGAACATAATAATAATAATATTTGGGGTTTTACGTGCCAAAACCACTTTCTGATTATGAGGCACGCCGTAGTGGAGGACTCCGGAAATTTTGACCACCTGGGGTTCTTTAACGTGCACCTAAATCTAAGCACACGGGTGTTTTCGCATTTCGCCCCCATCGAAGTGCGGCCGCCGTGGCCGGGATTCGATCCCGCGACCTCGTGCTCAGCAGCCCAACACCATAGCCACTGAGCAACCACGGCGGGTGATGGGAGAACATGTGGGTGTGGGTGGTAGTACATAAGTTTGTGTATGCCTTCTAATAAAGTTAGTTGTGATTTCATAGTTATGAGTTCAGTGCTGTTCTGTGTTTTTCCTGCCTTTTGTCATCTTGTGCTGCCCCTTTATGATGTATGTCTTAACATCAGCATATTATTTAGGTGTTTACGCTTTTTCATGTGGAATTTCTAATCTAAAAAATGTAATACACAGATGACGCTACTATCGTAGTAATGAGTGAAACCCCAACACCATGGTGAGCTGTCGCAACCCTCATCGTATGGCGGCGCACATGAGGGCTTTTTTACGCGTGCAAGTTTGCAAATAAGTACTCCAAGTTCTCTAGTCTCCTTGTGAGATGCAAAATGCGATCGGTTTATGCCATCAATGGGTGCCAGCTCGACATGACTAGCACTACTTGGAGATCCTGCCGGCTCCCAACAACGCCAGCGTTGAATAACTATTGCGCTTGCTTATCAATGTTTCCAACATGTTTCCCCCATACAAATTCATAATACATTCGCGACTGCAGATCGATCAGTTTAGGTGCGGAAAATGTGGAACAACTTGTGCTTCCACTGTGGCATTGGACATGCTGACCAGTAAGGTTTATATTGCGCTAAACATCTTTCAAAACTAGTACCTTAAAAAGTGGTTGTCGGTCTCTTTAAGGAGTGGTAGTAAAACCTCATATCAGATTGTTCAGCAGATACCAACATATTACATAACGGTTGTATAATACCACTGGTGCGCTTAGTAGCTTGACCTTTGAAAACATTGTTATTCCCTCTGCTAACATGAGCACTATGAGCAGTTTTGTTGCTGTGTGGTAGCAGTAACTAATTCTGCGCCTTCGTTGCTGTTTAGCCAAGAGGACGATGATGGGATGGCTTTTGCTCTCCCAGACCTTCATTTCCTCAATGGTTTAGTGAAGCAGAACATACCACTGACATCATACATCACAACAAGGATTGTTGACTCCTTATTTCAAGAAATCATTGCACACACAATGTCAGTAAACTTGCAGGCAGAAATTTAAAAATCACTTGCAATATTTATTTACTTTTAGAAAGATGTACTATTGGAGAAAGTTAAATATTTCGCAGGTATCCGTCGCACAAGTTTTATCAGGGTGCTGCATCCATGCTAGTGTGCCGCTACCCAGAGCTTGCTGACCCGTGTGGCAGTGGACATGTGAGTGGTATCGCAGAATACGTGTAAATTTTTTCCTTTTGTTGTTGGGCTGGGATACCAATGCACGAGTTATGTTGTTTTCCTAATCTGCTCAGAGTAAGTGATCTCGTTTGTGATGAAGCTTTACATATACATATATGTAATGAAATAGCCGTTACTAATCAATGGCAAGTACAGGTTAAAAGGAAGTCACATAGGAAAACTGGCGAGTGCTTACCCAAACTATCGCAAGTAATTTACAGTGCTGGAACCTGCTGGACTCCTTAGCCAATGAGAAGGCTGAATGCCCCTCGAGATGTGTTCATCTGCGCCGCATCGTCTGCTGAGCGGCTGTTGAGTTTTGCTGTACATGATGTGCATGCGCAAAGGTCCTAACTCATCATCTATTCTTGTAACGTATCTTGTACCAAGTGATGACAACTCTCTAATTTTGCCATTAATTGAAAAGTAGCATGTATAACTATTAGATACTGCGCAAGGATATTGCTTGTGTACGCCTCGTACCTTGGCTAGCTCTGAAAAGTACCTCTAAGATGGAGGATATAGTAACTAGCGAGTGTTTATTTTAACCAAGCTAAAATGCATATAGAGCAAGAAGGCTGCACATTAGAAGCATTAGGTAGCCGGCTATCTTAAAACCTGGTACTTAATTGCTTAGTATTTTATGTTAGATGGTATTTGTGCATGCTCTTTTTTGTTATTTCCCTGGTCGTTCTGCGTTAATCCTGTATTTTAGTGCTTTTTCAACACATCAAAGGCGGTACTCTTTGGTGATCACTTTTGAAGATAGATTCACTTTCGCGGTATACGGCACTGGATGCGTCGTACGGCAGACAGCGCTCTTGGCACAGTACCACAAACTCTGTCGGTCATATGTGCAGACAATTAACTGTTGCGACTGAATCCGTTAAAGTCATTTTCATAGGTGTGAGGAAAAAACACAAGTTAGTAGTATTTATGTGCTGTGCGAGCATAGAGCTTATGTTAGCTGGCCAAACATGCGACTCAGAATCCTAATCTTTCTTTACTGCTATATGAGAATATCTGAAATATTGAACACAAACAGTGATGCATAATATTAAGTTTACAAAAAGTACACCAGCTGTGTTCTGTAGACTATACAGAATTTGCCAATATCTCTTGTGATGTACAGCAGTGAAAGAAAATTTTCTCATTTTAGATCATAGCAAACTCATTTTAGGGCATATTGCAACTTATAATTTGTAGCCAATGAGTTCACAAGGCATATTCACCTGAAGTGATTTCTTTGATTACACCAGTTTCAGGATATTAATTCCAAAAGTGTGCAAAGTACATCGGCATTTTGTTTGTTTTTTGTGCTCTATAGTGCATAAAATGGTGTTTGCTTTAAAAAGTGAAACGTTACATGTTTTACATCAAACCCGCCTCATAATTTGAGGCAAGTAGATATGCCTTGCAACTGCACTGGCTACAAGCCATAAGGTTCAATATTGGTTGGAAAGTAATTTCTTAAAAACTGAATTAGAATTATTCAATTATGTATTTTGATGTAACGTGTAGCTTATGTCCACCTCATTGAGCAATCAAGTTAAAATGTTACGAATGTGCTGTCACAATTGTTAAAAATTTGGTATATGCAAAAAGAACAAACTTCTGTACATGAGCTGCTGGCACGTTGTTTCTTCACAATAATTTGATGTCTGGTGTTGGTCATTTATTGCAAAGCATTGAGTTCTACGGCTGTCATTGGACTAGGATGGGATACGTTTTGCTTAGCGACAGTATATATTTGTTTTTTTTTCTTTTTTGGGTGATGTGGTAAGGTGTTTTGAAACAAAAGGGGCTTTCTTGCTTCACTTCAGTCATGAAAGCGAATCAAGGTATGCTGGTTTCTTAAGATTATTTGAAATTGCAGGCATCTTGGGTTGTGATGCTGCGGCAGAAGTTCAAAAATGAACGACGGAAGCTGGCCACGGATAGAGTGGTAATTAACCGACAGAAGTATGGCACTGCAGCAAAGCGGCCAAGAACATCCAATGGTGCTGCTCCCGAAGTATTGCAGCGTGAAAAAGTGGGACCCGTTTTGGTAAGTGCTTCATATTGCACGTTCTACCTAAATACTCGTAAAGGATTGCTATTCCATTATTACATCTATCATTCCTTTCCATCTGGAGAAGATGCATTTCGTGTTTCGATGTGCAGTCGCAACGTTGGGTGCCCAGTGGTGAAGACAGCTGCAGTATTGCACACCATGAAGCCAGGCTGGTTGCCGAATGCAAAAAGGCAAACCCTGACAGGCCGCACATGCTCTCCAGGCTGCAACTGACACACTCTGCGAGGGTAAAGGAACTGTGCCGGATGTCGCCTGTGGTAGCCATGGAGAAGTATCCGTACTTGGCGGACATAGGATGGGTGCGTGCTTTCATTACATATCTCATGTGTCATGAACTATCAGTGAAAAGCTTTTGGAGGTTTCGGCAAGTAACGTGGCAGCTTAGCTGTACTTCAAAATAAATATTAATGTCAGGGCCAATAAAGTACCTCTGATCTTGCTATTTGCATGCACAAAGTGCAGTCGGCTATGTGTGCTTCTCCTAGAGCACAAGCAGATCAGCCGCTACACCGCAAAAAATAAATGTATATAAATGAGACATTAGAGGACCATTCTATTGCCATGCACACATTGTTCTGCTTGCCAAATAATGCGTTATTGTGATGATGAAGCAGAGAGTACCAAACTAGCGAATTTTAATGGGCAGACGCCGAAAAAACAATGCATGCATAATACTGTTAGCGATACAATAAGACTGAAAGGTAGGCTAGTTGGTTCGACTTCATCGTGGAAAGTTTTGTGCACACTGAACGAAGTCAACAAGAAAAGGACACAAAGACCAGCGCAGACTGACAACTGAAGTTTTATTTCTAACAACAGCCCGTATACACCCGCGGGACTCGTCACAATGATCAGCAGGCATGGGCAACAGAGCATCCGTTCCACATGATAACAACACTCATAACATCATAATAGAACACTATCGTGTATAATATTGAGCACGTTGATTTCACTATCATACAAAGCGACAGATGGCTGGCTAACACATGCCCCCTGTATTCTAGATATGGGCCAAAATTCTACAATTTCTCTTGTCTGATAAGGACAAACGTACAAAATAGCAGTTTTGTCAAGCAGTGGTTTACACTGCTCAATGTACATTGCGCACAGCGCATTGCCAATTGCATATAGGGCCTTCCCTTCAAGCTGGCCAACTACTCTAACCTTACGTTTATGCCTTGGCCAGTATGACCGAGGTAGTGCTGCCCACACTTGAAAGAGATTTTATATACCACATTTTGTTTACATTTTCAAAACTGGTGCACATGATGCACCTGGCACTTATTAGTAAGACTGTTCACCTTGTTATCATACGCACTATTGGTCACAGGGCAAACACTCTCCACTTTGTCTTTTGCCAAAATAACTATTCACGTCATATTTGCCAGCATCCTTCTTGAGTTTATGCGATAAGCCATGCGCATAGAGATGACCAAATTTTTTTATGATCTCGGCTTCTTTCCAAACTTTTGTCCTCTTATATTATTTTCCTCACTAGCCTTTCGCTTACAGTTAGCAGCGCTGAAGTAGGTAATCGTTCACATATCTGAATATTTTTAGCACTTTGCTATCAAATTTGGAATTCACAAGTCTGTCAACACTATTAAAAAAAAGTGGTGCTCAGCACATGGGGCTACATTCGACTCTATGCATACCCCATTTCTCTGAAGCAACAGTTTGTCATTAAACTGTACATACGTGCTCTCCAGGTACATGAAAAGTACTTCTAGAAACGCTTTTAGGTACATTCCAATCTTATTACGGAAAGCAAGTTCATTATATTCATGTTCAATGCATTCCTTTACACACATTAGTAGAACATCCCGGGGCAGAGAATAATACAGGTCTTGAATGTCAACGCTAAAGTCCTCGTAACCCCCTTTAAGACACTAAATATGATGCACCATCTCCTCAGAATTCTTCACGCACATGAACACAATTTAGACGTGTTCACATCACGAGTGTTAGACGTGTTCAGGATAAGAGACAAAGAGCTAGTTTTTACATACCAAGTGCCACAGATGGCTCTTTTTTACAGTTCCTGTGTGTGATGCTCAGTTTCAAAGATGACCAGTTGTGCTGGAAATAGTCCCAGAGAACTGAGAAACCTCTTCCACAATACAATTCAGCCCATTCCAGGATAGTACGAAACGGAATTGCCATGGGTTATTTTAAATGGGATTTCACATACACTTGCAAGCACAAGTTGAGGGATGCGTTCCTTGAGCAGGTGCTTCGCCTGGAAAATGCTGGGTACCCTACTTCTATGCTGCTAACTGTAAGCGAAAGGCAAGTGAGGTAAATGAAACCGGAGGACAAGGGTTTAGAAAGAAGCCGAGATAATAAAAAAAAATTCAGTAATCCTGTATGTGCATTCTTATCGCATAAACTCAAGAAGGTAGCTGCCAAATATGACGTGAAGGTAGCTTTTTTGGCAAGAGACAAAGTGGGGTGTGTTTGACAAGTGGGATGTATGATAACATGTTTAGCAGTCTCACTAAGTGCCAGGCGCATCATGAGCACCAGCTTTTAGAATGTAAAAGAAATGTGGTATATGAAATTTCTTTCAAGTGTGGGCATCACTATGTCGGTCAAGCTAGCCGATGCATAAATGTAAAGTTAAGAAGAGAACACTTGGCCAGCTTGAAGGGAAGGCTGTATACGCATTTGGCGATGCACTGTGCGCAACGTTGATTGAGCATGTGTAAACCACGGTTTCAAAAAAAAATACTATTTTGTATGTTAGTCCTAATCAGACAAGAGAAACTGGAGAAGCTTGGCACATATCTAGAATACAGGGAGACTGTGTTAGCCAGCCGTCTGTCGCTTTGTATGATAGTGAAATCAACTTGCTCAATATTAGACGATAGTGCTCTACTATGATGTTATGAGTGTTGTTATCATGTGGAACGGATTCTCTGTTGTCCATGCGTGCTGATCATGTGACGAGTCTCACGTGTATATATGGGCTGTTTTTATGAATAAAGCTTCGGTTGTCAGTCTGCACTGGTCATTGTGTCCTTTTCTTGTTGACTTCATTCAATGTGCACAAAAGTTTCCGCTATTGGCGATGTCATAAACATATCGGTCCTAGTGAAAGAAACATCAAATATCTAAACTATGCCATTGAAGGACATATTATCATTTTCTGTTTGAGCATGTTATCATTTTACCTGATGAGCACCAAAGAGCACTGAGTGCTCTCGGTATGCCCTTGTTACAGCTGTGCATCTTCTATGCCACTGATTCTCCTCTTAAGCAGTGAAAGCAACACAAATTTGACAGTATGTGCGTTATCAGCTCACATGCAAGGTTCTGACAAGGGGAACGGTAGTTGGCTCTAAGCTCTGGCTTTTCTTCTTTACCGACAGTTGCAGAATGCTTTTGCAATATGAAAGGGTTCTGAACACATTGCGCATGGGAGCCTAGCACCATGTAAATCTTTTACATGCTGCCAGTTCTTCTTCGTTGACCTTATAAATCTCCTCGCTCACCTCGCATCAGTTGTCTTGCATTATTCAATGCTTCTTTACTTAAACACGTCCTTGTGGTCTAAGGGAGCTGTGTCTTGTGTAAACTTCGAGTTGGTACCTGACTGGTTCGATGGCTCTGCATACACAATAGGGCCACTTCAATGCAAAGTCATTAAAACTTGTGCCACCATAGGCAATATTTCATAACTGGATGTGCTATGGTTGAATGTATTGCAGTAACCTTGTGCAATGTCGTATTTTTTGTATTCATTTAAATAACAACGACTAGATCACCTGCCTAAAAAATCACTTCCCGGATGCTTCGATAGAGTTTTGACAGAGCTCCACGTTTGTCAAGTCCTCCCTATTTTTACGTGCTTTATATGCATGTCGGAGAAATATCTCACACTGGTTTGTGTGATGCCACTGCTACTGCTGGAGGAAGGCGTCTGGGAAGCGTAACTGAAATGCGAATGTAATTTGTAGCACTATTTCAGGATTGACATTTTGAAAGTAGTGTTTGTGTTTAGGATTCTACGCAACAGACATGACCGTGTTACTGCTCGGTTTGTATTTTACAATTGAAATATGTGCCCTGAAGTGAATAATTGATTACTTTAGAATGGGAATTCTCGTGCAAGTGATGACTACCTCTTCGAATATTCCACAATTAGAATGCCGAATTGCAGAATATGCACCCCTTGAGAATAAAAAAGAAGTAAGGTTAGAAATGAACCGGAAAAAGCTATTGGGAAGCACTGCAAGAATACTGCAAGAAAACAAAGCCAATAAACAATAAATCAAGGAAAGAACAGGAGAAATAACCAACTGTAATAGTAATGACAAGTGAAATCAAGATGAGAAAGATACTCGTAAAACCCAAAACATTTGCATAACAATGATAGCAATGAAGTTGCGATGATTGATACCTGTTTAGCTACGGTGGTGGTAGCTCTCCTCTTGTTCACTTTCATGGACGTTTGTGTATCTGTAATAAACTTAGCTGACAGAGTGTCACCCAATAACCGTCACTCACAGTCATACATACAGGTGTGGAAAATACTGTCAACAGCAGGCATCGCACTGTATATGTAAACTCGTGAGCGAGAATCTGAGGAACTGAAGGGCTCGATATATTGCTAGCAGGAAGACGACTACTTGAATAAAACACTTGGACTGCTCTGTACTCATATGCATAAACGGTGCTGTCTAATTCGTTTTTGTTTGCTTCATCTTTCAGTGCAATCAGTCCATTCCTGCAATTCCTCTCTACAGTTGCAATGTATTATGCACTGAGGCAATTGGCCTACAGTTGAAGTCTATTACACTCTTGCCTACTTTAGCGGTGGTTTCGATCTGTGACTTTTTTATTGTATGTGAGCTCAAAAAGTATAGTGCATGTTTCATTTCAACTATATTTCAGTTCCTTGAAGACTTCAACATCCTTATAAAGAAGGATGGCGCAAAAAGTGTTGAAAGCGGCTTCGAGAAGACGCAGTGCCTCGCTTTGAGAGGAGTATTGGGGGCCAAAAAGAAAGACATAACGCGTGTTATTGAGGCCCACACTTCAAGTGGTTTTGGAAGGCGCAGGAAGCGTAAGTGACAAGTGTGCACCAAAATCTTGATCTGCTTTCCATTGGACTTTACTTGCTAACGTATTTGCCTGTGATGTGCTGCTATTTAGGTTTGCACAGCTGTAATTCTGCTCATCTATTTTACGACCAATTCGAATCATGAGTGAACACAAAGGAAGGGGTTGGGGATAGGACATTACTGGTCGCTGATGTGCGACAAGCAGTAGCGCTGTTTGGCTGTCTTTTTGCAAAATATGCTGAACAGTAACTATGGTTCGACGAGCAGAACAAATTGAGCTGCCAGTTGATTGTTTGACAATTACAGAAGCAGTAACACACAAAGAAGGTCTTACAGTTCAAGTGCAGACGATGTCGTTGCTAAAAATCTGACCATTGTCACTCATCAGCTGTGCCATTTAATGGCATAGCTGGTAGAGCCTCCCTGTTCTTTTTCAAAGATTGTACTAGTACTATCAACTGGAAGTTGTTAAACTGGTGCATCAAATACATCATACATATATACTATACTTAAGGCAGTAAAAATTAATTCTTAGGTAATCTTGTAAAGTCGCTTTATTCACCATTACGAAGTGACATAATCCATGTACCACGCATGCTGCCTCTGTCAGCTTGATACAAAGGTAGTAAAAATAAGCCGAAAATCATAAAGTGAAGCATCACTCTATTGTGCTTTGGGAAGGCAAAAGGTCGCGACTTCATGTTCTTTTTTTTTTCAGATATACGGGCTGTGCGAATCCTGCAGCTCCTATCCAAAATTTTGAACGAGCCCAAGGCAGTCGACACAATGTTTGTGCATATGGTAAGTTTGCTAAAGTTCTAAATAATGATGTACGGCATGTCTTGCAATTGACATAACTTATAATACTATCGGTATAATTTCTCATAATTTTAGTGACGTATAATTCCAATTTACAGCAATCATATCACATTTGTTCTACGGAATTTGACGCATTCGTGTAAACAGAAGTGCGCTCATTGGAAGAGTTTTTCTGTTGCATAGAACTAGCATAATTCACTGAATTGTGATTCTCTGTGTACGTGACTTCTAAAAATAAATTTAATCGAAAATTGGATACAGGTAAATTACCAACAAAAAGGATTGAAGGAAACCTACAAGATGTGATTTTGTCTCTTTAAGCCATGTTGCCACTGTGTTGGTCTGCAGGCAAAGGAAAGACTACATTTCACATTTCTTTGTTTTAATTTAGGGATTGAAGTTAGCCTATTAAACGACACATGTGCACTGTTCATTTGAAATGATAACAATTCTGGAAGTAATCAGGGTATTGTGGTCTTGTCAGTAGAGTACGCTTTTAGTGGTCCCATATTAGTGGAGCAGAAGGATTAGTGTACTTTTGTCTTCCTGCAGGATGAAGAGAAGCCGTGTACACCCTGCGTTGTGTACTGCGACAATACCCTTGAAGCTGCTGATGAGCTCTTCTGATTTGCCGAGAAGAGGCAGCTGGCTAGAGTCATCGATGCACAGGAGGGCACCACTGCCATGATGGCTACGTATTGGGCATTTGACTTCAGTTACGCCAAGCAAGCATATAATATATCCTGCGTGCTAGAGCACCTCTTTCTAAATGTGAATGTATCGCTCCCAAAATATGTCGCAAGAAGGTTTATTTCCGCTCATAAAGCGGAATACGAGAAGTAAGGTACAAATAAATTAGCTGTTGGTACTCTGGTGTATAAAATTTTTGTTTCTTGCCCCACAAGCAGGCTCGTCCATTATAAACAATGCAGCATGCTTCTACTAAGGTTTTCAAAGCACCTTTACACCCTTGACACACTGCTCAAAACACCCTTGCGCCCTTTCAACACTGCAATACACCCTTGCACCCTCACAGAAACTTGCTGAAAACACCCTTGCACCCATTAGACGAAGGGTGTTATACTGTTCAAAGCACCCTCCAAATTAAGGGTGTTACTTCAATTAATAATACACAGCATAAGGGTGTGATAGCTCATTTAAAAACCCTTTTAAAGGGGTGCTAGGGGGTTAGTTATAGACAATCAAAAAAAAAAACCTTAGGGGTATAAATTATTTCACAGTGTATTGGACGATAATTTTCAATTATCTGTCTATCTCCAGATTTGTGCACAGGTATAACCTTTCCCGTAAGCCAGTCATCAGGGACTCGGCCTTGCGCAAGAGACGCGTCAAACATAATTTTTAAGTAATGCGCAACCCATTCCGCATACCTGAGCAGAAACGCGTTGGGTATGTCATCGGGGCCTACCAATTTTTTGACGTCAATGTTTAGTAGACGAACTACAATTCCCTCATACGAGACTTCAACGTCTGGCATCTCTTCCGAGCGAAGCGATGAGGAGAGTATGGATTCAGTACTGAATTGTGATGGAGCAGAAAACACAGACTGGAAGAACTCGTAAGAAGAAGCAATCACTGCAGGATCAGTAACTACAGTGTTATCAACGACAATGCTATGCGACTCGTCCTTTTTCGATATGTGAAGCCAAAATTTATCGGGAGACGACCTCATGAAATCTGTTAATGTTTCTTTGTAATATTTACTTTTGGCTTCAGTGATCATAGAACGCAGTTTTGCAGACAACTCATTTATTTTTGCGTGGTCTTTTGTTACTTTCCGTCTCTGGCGGCCTATTTGACGTTTTAGTTGGGTGATTTCCCTGTTGATCCAAGGGTTCCGTTTAGTTTTCTTTCTTTTACGAACAGGCACAAATTTGCTAATACAATAGAAAATAATATGCTTGAACGATTGCCACATGGTATTGATATCACTTTGAAAATCCAAATTGTCCAGTGCAAATGACAAGTAGTCAATGATACTTGTGCCAGCAGCTTCCAAAAATTTGGAACATATGTAACCGCCTCATTATATTTTGACTTTGTCTCGTTATGTGCTATCTGAACGAAGACAACTGGTCTGAGATCGAAGACATGGTCTGAGATACCCTCCTGAACCGACACTTCAAACTGGTCAAAGCGCCCGTCAAGGAAGACAGCTTTCAGAAACATTTATTCTCATATTTACTTAACTTGTGATGTGATATTTACTAACTTGTGATGTGATGTAATTTAACACGTTCTGCTTGCTTCATTCTGTGTAAAGCATTATATCTTTTTAACATTTCACATTTCACCATATTTGTCCACTTGTTTCGTTGTGTCAGTTATTGTTAGAACACTGCCTCTGGGCTACATTTCACTTGCCATGATTTGTATTGTTTTTAATTATGTACATGATGTGCTTCTGTACAGCGTTATGCCATGTTTTCAGTTTACTTGTTTTCTTGCATTAATACATGTCATCAATTCTACCGCTTTGCTGTATTTGCATTAACCCGATTTGTTTTGTTATTTTATTTTGTTCAAAACGCAATTCTGCGTACTATCCTATATAATTTCGGTTCTTTTGCTTTCATGTGTAATTATTTCTAGACAACTTTAAAACTTTGCTCCATTTGCTCTAAACTAACTTGTTTTGATCTTTGTAATTAGCACAGAAAGTCCCCCTAGAGCCTTGAGCTTTGAGACCTCCTTCTGTATATCTTGTTGCTGTGCTTTTATTTTCGTGAGTGAATAAATAAAATTCTTCTTCTTAAGGTCTTATGCAGCCATCATAAACAAAAAATTGGCATACGTCCTTGAAACCGAAAACCTGCTAAACAACCTATCAGTGAGGGTACAAGAAAGGTTGCTCCACAAAGGATCACCTAGTCCGTCTAGAACACGATATACGTGCGGCCTTTCAACACAAGCAATACCATCTCGCTGTTTTCTTTGACCTAGAAAGGCGCTCGACACAACATGGAGGTTTGGTATACTAAGGGACTTAGCGGATTTAGGGATCCGCGGTAGAATGCTCAAATGTCTTGCCGATTTTAAGTCGGACCGAACATATCAAGTTCGTTTAGGAACGATGCTGTCACGCGTATTCATCCAGGTAAATGGTGTGCCACAGAGGTGTGTATTAAGCACAACACTGTATGTGGTGAAAATGAACTCAGTGAGTCATGTAATTCCATCCTCCGTAATGCACTCATTACATGATCATCTACAAATCGCGTGTCGTGCATCGAACTTGACAACCTGCGAACAGCAAATTCAAATTGCGTTAAACAAACACACGCATTGGGCACATGAAAACGGTTTTCCCTTCTCAACTGAAAAAAAAAACTATTAGTGCTGTCATTTCATAAAAAAGAGGCCTACAACAAGATCCCATCCTTAAGCTACATGGAGCCGCACTACTGGTAAAACAAGAACACAAGTTTCTGCGTGTTTTGTACGATAAAATGGTGAACTTTCGCGCACACATAGATAGCCTTAAAATTAAAGCGAACAATGCACTTACCATCCTCAACGTCCTGTCCCGGAAGCGCCGGGGCTCTGACCGTAAATGCCTGTTGAATATCTATCGCACTTTGGTGCGTAGCATAGTAGACTACGGTAGCAGCATATATGGGCCAGCCAGGCAGTCTTACCTCTGACGACTTGATCCAGTTCATAACCTAGGACTACGACTGGCATGCGCTGCTTACAGAACATCACCTGTCCCGAGCTTACACACTGAATGTAATGAGCCTCCTTTACAGCATTGCGCAGCGCTACTAACTTTTCCTACATACTCAAGTCCAGTACATCGTCACACAATGCAACTCACGATTACACTACACAAATAAACCGAACATGATTGGACTTGTTCTACGATGTGAATAATACTGTCGTGATTACGACATTCCTGATGAGCTCCTTCAGCTTGCTAAACGGCCACAATGACTACCCCCGTGGGGCGAATTCATGCAGTTGTGTGATTGGGTATTGGTACCTCTAAAGGAAAATGACACTCCGCACGAACACATCATACAAGAATTCCGCGCTCTTAAAGACAAATATCAAAATTACGTAGAATATTACACTGATGGCTCTAAAACAAAAGGATACGTGGGCGTGGGGGCCGCGACAGAAAACTGGGGAACAAGTATTCGATGGCCACAACATGCCTCTGTGTACACAGCTGAAGGCTACGCAATATGGACTGTGGTTAAAAAACCATCACTGAAAAACACGAAAACACAATCATTAAACTGATTTATTAAGCACGCTGAATGCACTTCACATCAAATCCGAATGTGAACCCCTGATAGGCGATATTTTAAACATGGTAACATCAAATGCGGAAGATCAATTAGGTTTACTTGGTACCAAGCCATGTTGGTATACCGGGTAACGAAGCAGCGGATAGATGTGCATCAATGGCAGCGCCGAAATACTTAACAGACACAACACTTCCATATAAGGATAGTATCACTGCAATAAGGAAGGCCTTCATGTAATATGGAAACTATAAGACCGTCGTATAAAGAACAAGCTACATCTAACTAAACCAGTAATTGGCGAGTGGAAGTCATGCACTCACCAGCGACGGTTGTATGAGGTGATCCTGTGTCGATTTCGGATTGGACACGCATCTTACACACAATTTTCTCCTAAAAAAAAAAAACGCCCCCGACTTGTGAAAAATGCAGTGAATTCTTACAGTAATGCATATCCTTATAACATGTCCACACTTTGAAACACAGAGACGGAAAGTTTTACACCACCTATATGATTTACATGTGCCTTGAAACCCTGTACTATTCCTGGCAGATGACCCGCTAGTGCCATTTACTAATCTGTTTGACTTTTTTAGCGACTACTGGTTATTTACATCAACTACAATGCAAGGCAAGTTTACCTGCTTTAACGTTGCGCTGCGTTGCGGACTTGTGACTGGCGCAGCATGGTCTGAGCAGCCTTTGCGCCATTAAACTCGAACTAACCAACCAAGCAATTGTCTTCTGATATTTAGAAATTTGCCCTTGAATATGCATGATGGCTGTAGAGCGTATTTTGAGGAAGGGAAAGTGGAGATTCCTGCAGTACGTAGAATGACAGGCAGAAGGTACGCTATACTTGAGGCTTCAAAGCTATTGAATGTAGGCGCTACGTTCCTTCGTGCAAGCCATACTGGATCCTTCAAGGCTTTTGAATGGAGATGCTACGTTCCTTCGTGTAATGCATATTTCTCTGATCTAAAGTCAAGAAAGCCCTGTAATAAATGCTAAGAAACAAGAAACTTCCATCGGTGAGGACTTCATATACAATAAAAACATGAAAACCCCCTTAAGTTCAGGCCGATACAAAACACCTAAGAGCTCTCGAGCGCACTTAGCCCGCTACAGTGGCTGAGAGAGAGCGCATTATTGTCATACTGCAAATATTGTACGTATACCGCTTTCGAAATACCCACATTTCTTTTGCAAACCCCGCGCACCATACTTTTCCAGAAGCCGCTGGGCGCAAGATGAAACTCACTACCCCGAACGGCATGTATTCATACGCTCCATTTCATAACGAACTATTTTATTTTGCTTTCTAACTTCGTCACTGCATCGAACGTGCCTCTCAGCTTGGACGCTACCACGCCGCTGTTGTCGCTGGCGTCGCCACTCTTTGCTACTCATAATAAAAAAGAAGAATGCAAAATGAAATTCAACGTTGCAAATGGGCTGTAGGTGTTTATGGCTTCAAGGCGCCATGACTCGTTCCGTGACTCGTTCACACGGCTAAAGGTGACATTTTTGTTAAGCTTAAGGTGTCTATGTGTGTCATGAACGTAAATAACTGAAATTATGGCTAGCTTGCTAGCCTGGCACCCCTCTACAGCTGTAATTGAACCTGGTTGTTTTCTATGTGCAGATCCCCTCTTCCATAGCACTACTTCCAGCGCAGGAAAAGGCTGGCCTGTCAACAAATCAGCAACTTTCACCTGCCATGATTCAAATGGTTCAGTCCGCCACTCAACTCAGCATTTTATTGCTTTTGAAGCGCCGGTTCATGAAGGACAGTCTCCTTTTTCTAATTTGTTTGTGTCTCGCACAACTAGCATGCACTTGAACGAGCTGTCTTCATCTCTTATTCTTGTCGAGGTGCCTCCGTATTTGCATGGTGTCAGCAATGCACCCCCTACCACCTGTCATCCAATTTTAATGCTGATAACATGAAGACATTCATTGTGATTGCAGTGTGTACATGTGCAAAAAGAAGTGTGCAAGCAGGCAAACAAAAGTTCCTCTACCATAAAGTTGCATGTATGAACGCACTTGTGATTGCGCCACCTGCCTGTGGGGCCCTAGTTCTGCTTTTTTGTATGTGCAGGCACTACCTCTGCGGTACCACAGCCAGTTTCGGAAGTCTGCGCTCTGTCAGAAACAACGGGCATGCCGCCATGTACAGCTCGTGCGCCTTCGGTCGTAAAACTCATCCGCATGCTGGTCCAGCAGCACTGGCTCCCGGCGACATGTCTTTTTTGCAGCCGATTTTTGTGACTAACGTGTACCAGCCTTCATCAGGCAAGTTGTTTCTCCTATTATCTGAAATTTCATGCTACAGCTGAGACGCCTCCAGCCAGCTGTAAAACTAAATAGCTTGCTTATCCAGCAGCACTGGAATCTGTGGGCAATTGAGCCTCCTTTGACAGCATATTTGTGTAACTAACATCACAGTGATGTCACAAACATCCCAGAGATAAGTTCTATGTACTGTTATCTCAAATTACATGCTACTCAGGTGCCACTATCCAGTAGTGAAACTTTATAGTCTGTTGTTACGGAAGCACTGCGTCTAGACTGGAACACACTTTTCCTATTTATATCTGTGATTAACATACTTGAAAGCCATCATACGGATAAGCTGCTTACTTTTTGTCGTCACTTGCTGGCGTTGGTTACAGTTTAGAGCCACTAGCACCTTCCATTTCCCTCTGTGACTGATCTGTTGTGGCTGTCTTAATAACTTGCCTGCATGTATGTGTATTTGTAATCATAAGATGTTCAAACTGTGAATGAACAGTGCTTACAAATGTGAGTTGTCAACTGTAGTCCCTCCTAGGCATTATAATGGAATGTTTATTTTATGTGTGCAGATAATCCAGTTGAGGCAGCACTGCCGGCTCAGGAAAGTGCTGTGTTGGCCGGTCCCAGTAACGTGCCGCTGTCAACAGCCGAGACCACGCCAAATACAGTATCAACGCCTGCTCGAGCGGAACATTCAGGCGCTACAGCTGTCATTGACACACCTCAGGAACTCACTGCTGCTGTTCGCGAGGCCGCACATCAGCGATAGAGCGGGTGCTCGCGCCTGAAGGAGCTGCCCGACTGAAGGCGCTTCAGAAAGACGAGGAGCGCAAAGCAGAATTGCACTCTGTAGAGATGCGCTTGCGTGGGCAGCAGCTCCTCGAGCAACGACGTCATCACAGGATGGACGAGCAACGGCATCGGGAGCTACACCAAACTGAAGTCCAGTTGCGGCAACAGCAGCTGGAGCAGCAAAAGTGGCGCGGTGACGTGGAACGCCAGATGCTGCTTCTTGAATTAGAGGCCAAGAAGCAGCAGCTTGCATAAAGCCAGCAGGCGCAGAAATGAATGTTTCATTATATTTTCACACACGTATACGCTTCTATATGCAAGAAGTATGATACAGCTGCAGCTGCGGGTAATCGTTGAAACTACTCGTGCGAATAATGATATACACAATACATGAAGAAAGCACCAAAATATGTATATGAAGGAGATGCTAAAGGAGTGTCCTGATCAGTAAGGGTGCATGAACTTTGATGCCTTTCCTGCTTGTCTTGCACATAATCGGAGTTTGCGACATGTACTTATTTGCAATCTGGATGGAACTAGAAGGAAATTCACTTTTATGATGCGTTAGTTGAATGCTCGAGCGATAAGCCGCATTCTGTATCGCGATCCATGCAGTCTGTCTGTTTCACTCGCCACATCAGGCTGCTGCCACCTCAAGTGTTGTGAGATCACCACAACTGGAAGTTCCGGATCCTGCCTCGGGGCTGCCAGGTTATGCAGCCCAACACAGACTGTCGTAATGACCGCAGAACGCTCCGTCAAGTGTTGAAGATCCATGTCCAAAAATGGGAAGCGACGCTTCCACAGTGTTCCGGGTGCGGATATGAGCCGCTTGATACTGTGCAAAACATGCAATTTTCGTTTGCACTTCTGGTAACTACTTGGAGACGCACTTTTCACCTTGGCGTCTTAAGCAGGCCAATCGCCAAAGCTCTTGCAGCTAATATGTTAATTGTATTGTGACTTATATTCAGTGCGCAAAACCTATTGCATCAAGTGCATGAAAGTAATAATGACGTAATTTTGCTAAATATGGCTTTGTATTACTACTACAATATGTATCACGCTTACTCTAGTTAAACCTTCAAACACAAGAAACTGTACGTAATTACATAAGTATTATTGTGAAAGCCACAGGCTGTTTGGTTTATACAGCGATACTCACCTGCTCTAGATGCTAATCGGTCGTCTGGAGTCAGCCATTGGGGTCATGAAGAAGGACATGCATGCATGGCCAGCATCGCCACGTAGAAGTCCAGGCACTCTTTTTGTCTCGCAAAGAACACGTGCACGAATTTTGTTGAAGATTGGACTCATGCACCGATCCTGGTCAGCTAGATACTGTTAGGATTGGGGGCTGAATCCCATCGCTCGTGATCCGTTGTCAAGATTGGAGTCCGGCATGAATTCGAAGGTAGCTGGCCCATGCCGTCGTCCAACATATCCACGATGAGGACGTTGATGAAGGGAAGTGCTGCTTCTCATCCACACTGAGGACGTTGATGAAGGAAAGTACTGCTTCTCATCGAGAACGAGGAATATGGGTTTATTCACAGTATTTACTTGCAGTTCACCAGTCTAGCATGACTGCGAGAGAAAGTACGTCGGTCTAACACGACTGCTTGAGAAAGTGTCTCAGTCTAACATGACTTCGTCGGAAAAGTGTCCCGAGCATCCGCATAACAGCCGTTTCTAAACACTCGGTCCTCCCACGATTCCAAGGTGGCGGAAACGTTCGTCCAGTCATCGTAAACACGCCGCCTCTCCGAGGGACGGTTCACACACACACACACACACACACACAGGTTCTCGGTCCGAAACCGACATCACACGAATTTCGTAGAACTCGGAGCGGACCTTAGCAGTGCGCCCGCGTAGCCATTGTCTTGCGTCTTGGTCGGCGCGTGGGAAGACGTCTCCGACGACGTTCCCGCGGCAACTCCCCCACTCATAGCAGAACGGGTTCGCGTTGGTGGGATCGGTAACAATAGTTGGCCCGCCGAACGCATTCAGTTAGAATGGCGATTTAGTGACGCCGTGGCTAGAGGTTTGCGGCGGCGCTCCAGGAAAAGATGACGCCCACGGTCGCAACTGGTTGGCAAAACTTGCACTGCAGCTGGCCGTTCTTAACAATACGACGCCGTAAAATTGTGGCTGCGGGATCACGTAATGAAAAGAAAAATCGAATGTTATGTTGAGCTGAAGTGAATGGAAGCAAAGCAATTCATACATACACGAGTCTTTTTCTGAGAAGAAGCATTTGCTGCTTTTTAGAATTGCAACGCCATACTTCCCTCTTAGTGATTCAAAGAAATTCGAAGATACGAAGAGCCATAATATGTACGATATTCTTCGTAAATAAAAATGTATAGCACTATTTATTTGGTGCGTGAATCTTCATTTACTCGGCCGCATCAGTGCGCATTGTGACGAAATGCGCTATTTCGTTATCTGGAGCAGGAAAAGGATCGTAACGGAGTTAATTTATTTCTACCATGACAGACCCGGTCAATAAATGTTCTCCGTCCATCCATCCATGACTCATCCGGTTACCCGGTATACTGTTTATCGAAGCTCGTAGACATTAACAGATGACTGTCTTTCTTTAAGAATTAATGCTGCAGTAGTATAGCGAAAATAAAAGAGGTAGCAATTTATTTGTACATTAATAGAGAAGTAACCCTTCCGAATGCGGTAAACTTCGCCATTCGGCCCACCTGGTGCTTTGATGCTGACTGCACCCTCTCACCTCGCGGATGCTTGACCATTAGTGCGGTACAAATCCGCCATCGTCGCACGGAACTCGCTACCGTGCTAGGGAACTTAACGACGACCGCGAACAAGTGCGCAGTAATTAGTCGTGACACACGTTCAACGACGCGGTTCACTGTCAGTTGCGACACGTTCACTAGGTCACCCGTCTCAACTTGAAATGTTCCCACTCCATAAAAACGTAGACCGAGAAGAAACTGAAGCATTGGTGGCAGAGGGTAGCCACGGTTGCTGGCGTTCCAGTGGCAGGCAGTCCAGCAGTTTCTTCACAGCACAGCTCGTGATCGATTACGTGCGAAAAATCCGTGTTGGTGAAGTGTTCCATGGGATTCAGGTGGCCACTCAACCGCTGTCGCGGTACGTCTACAAAGTCATTGTCGTCAGTGACGACAATGACTTCGACAATCGACAAACGAAGCTTACCCCCGTATTCACAAACGCACCTCGACTTTACCCTCCACTCGAAATGCTTCTTGAGGGCGGTTTTTTGTTTCAGAAATCGCCCTCCACTTGAAACGCGCCTTGAGTGAAGAAAAGCTCGAGCGCTTTACTCTAGAATCTGAAGGTAGCCTCGCAGCTACATTGAACCGCTGCTCGAGTGAAGTTAGTGCGCAAATTTGGCTCCCTTGCGATCTGTCGCTCGCCTGGTCAGCTTTTTCCGATGGACGCCAGTTGCCTCCGTAACTTTTCTTAGGTTAACCGTGCTACGCATTTTCAAAGGCTTCGTTTTAGGGACCGGTGCAGTCCTCTGGAGCGCTTCGGCACCTGAATTATTCCACTGCGGCGCCGAGACAGATCGGCCGTCCTGTGAAGAAGACTGCGAGCTAGTGCAGTGACTGTCGTCTTACTCCGTGCATGAGCCAGTTGATGACCTGCATACGGGTATTCTTCGTACCAGTGCTCCAAAACTATTATCGGCGTCAGTTCATTCACGTGTTTCTCGCGGCTGATCCTACAAAGCCGCATCAGTTCAAACACGGCGCGACACATAACTCCGGCGGACTTCGAACTTATCAAAAGAAAACAACTACGAAGATTCCTTTCATTAGTGCGCGTATTGCTTGCGCGAGCGCCGGCAGTCGCCCCACCGGCGCTGTTTGTACTCGGGTATATCGTCACTGCCTACGCTAATCGAAGGACGACGAAGCACACCGCAGCAAAGCGAGCATCTCTGTAAACGCTCCGGTGCGTTCACTTTAATTTTTGAATTTTCTTCTATTTGATGCAGCTAGTTGCGCTAAGGAAAATAAGAAATGTACTGTAATTTCGCGCGGACCGTGTGTAGTAGGTGCAATTTAAAGTCATAAGCAATAATTACGTAATACTTGCTTCAAACCATGCAGTTTAATTAGCTTATCATCCCTATGAAGATCCGAACTCAACGAGGAAGTCACCAACCATAAAATGGCATTCAGAATTATACCTGCATGTATACACAGGTGAATGTAATGTTTCGTTTGAACAAAAGAGACAGAATAACCATACAACAGAGTAGAGTTTTTGTACATCACATTATTTTTTATTTCGATAAAGAAATGTGTAGCAGTGTAGTGACAGCTCCTAATACAGACAGTGATAGCAAGTTGTAGCAGATGTATCTCGCACATCTTTATTGCGAACATTCCAGCTCTCTATAGCGTTCATTGTGAAAATATTAGATCGCTGTATGTCGATCTTGCTGCGCAAGCGGTAGACCAGCTGAAAAATGTTTCTTTGCATATAACAATAAATAAAAGCAGTATGAGCTCATTAATGTAAAAGATCGCGCTCTAAACACAAGTCTTAAACGAATGTATTATTACGAAATGTAAACCAAAGAAAATGAATCCAGTACCTAAGCTTCTTTTCATGGACCTTTTTTACCATCATTGTATGTTTTTCACCAACCCCTTCTATTATGCATGAACCAGGTTGCAAACACACGCACGAAGAGCAACTGCTTTTCGAACTGTGCTGTGCTTGCATTGGTGTGCAAGTGGAGGAGAGCTCCAGTTAATGTCCTGCTGCACTATAATAGCCGTCGATATATTATGCTTAAGACATCTATCACTTTTGTGTCATCCTACTAGCTCAAACATCACTACTAAAAGCAGTTTGACTGCACGGATTTGCCTTCATACACACGTGGCTGAAGTCATTGCATTTTTCATCCAGATGTCTTTTCTTCAGTCATATTTATCAAGACAGTAAGTACCCCTTAATAATTTCTGCTCAATCCAAGTGCAAATTTTGTTCTAAAACAATAAGTTAACACTATTCTCGTCTTTTTGTACTTCGATAGTATGTAAATACAGCGTGAACTCCTCTCCTTTTTTTTCTTCCATTTATTTACCTTAAAGGCCCAGCTTGGGCATTACATAGGGGGGAGAATAATTGATAATTGATATAAATATACAATGATATACAATATACATTGTAAGTCGAATATACTTATATGAAGTAGTACATGCTATGCAACCTTTACATCACTTCTAATTCGACATCATACGCCAATAATTCTTTCATTACACAAACAATAATCTGACATCTGAAAAAATGCAGGAAGAAATGTTAATGTTATTAATTTAGGAATGTTTCATTAAGTGCTTGTTTCAATATAATATGGTCAGGTATTTCAGCTATATTACTTGGGAGATGATTCCATTCCGAAATGGCTAAGTGCAGACACGAAAACTGCAATAGTTTAGTACGTGTAAATGGTTGTTCGGCCTTAAATTCGTGATCAATTCATGAGAATTTCCTTTTGGCTGGTAAGATGTGTGCCTGAGAGAATATATTTGGGTTATGAAAAAGCTGATGGAAGAAAGTTAGCCGAGATATCTTTCTTCTAGTCTGCAATGGGATGAGTCCTAGGTCATGTTTTATTTTGGTGATA
The DNA here is from genome assembly GCF_038994185.2 of Dermacentor albipictus. Lineage (NCBI taxonomy): Eukaryota > Metazoa > Arthropoda > Arachnida > Ixodida > Ixodidae > Dermacentor > Dermacentor albipictus. Next base: position 2,095,724 of record NW_027225576.1, on the reverse strand, counting down.
CTTGAATGTTGTGAAAAGTTACCTGTAATAAATCGCGCTGCCTTGTTCTGAAGAGTTCTGAAGATTCTAATTGGTTAATAAGATGCGTTTGGTGCGGGTTCCATATAAATGAGGCATACTCAAGCTTTGAACGAAGTACGGTGGTATATGCAACAAGCTTGGCATCACTATTACCCAAACGAAGCGTTCGACGAATGAAGCCAAGAGATTTGCACGCAGCGGAAACAATACAACCCACATGATTATGCCAAGACAAAGTCGGAGAAAGATGAACACCTAGATATTTAAATGATTCTGCAGTTTCTAGAGCCTCACCATTAAGAAAGTATGTGTGTTTCGTTATTTCACTGGAAGTAGTAAATCTCATAAGTTTAGTTTTCGGGGTATTTACGCTCATTTGCCAGTCTGAGCACCATCTTTCAATCCTGTTCAAGTCATTTTGTAATTTACTACAGTAACCATTACATTTTAATGGCCGATACAGAACGCAATCGTCGGCATATAACCGGATTTCTGAGTCTATACCCTGATGAATATCATTTATATAAATTAATGATAGAGTGGGTCCCAAAACGCAACTTTGAGGCACACCGGACTGAACAGGTTGAAATGACGAACGAACATTATTAATTACGACCAGCTTGTCATCTATTACTTAAGTATTCTTTAAGCCAGTTTATTACTTTTTCGTCAAGATTAATCAGCTTTATTTTATATATGAGGCGGTTATGAGCCACACGGACAAAGGCTTTAGCAAAATCTCTAAATATGGCGTCAGTTTGTGTTAGTTCGCGAAGGCTAAGGTGAATGTCTGTAGTTAGTTCAAGAAGCTGGGATTCACATGACCGGCCTCGTTGAAAACCATGCAGGTTTGTAAATAGAATGTGGTTGCTAGCCATGTACTGCATGATTTGAGAAGATAATACGTGCTCAAATAGTTTGCATACAACAGACGTAAGGGATATCGGCCTATAGTTTGTTAGCTTGTTTTTGTCGGCGGTTTTATGTATTGGTATGACATGTGCCAATTTCCAGTCGTCTGGAATTTCGGCGGTGTCGAGAGACTGTTCAACCAATAGTGTAAGTATAAGAGCAGAATTGTGCTTTGTCATTTTTTAGTAGCTTAGTGCAAATACCTTCAGGACCTGGACTAGAAAACGATGGTAAACGCTCAATAGCTTTCACAGTACCGTCACTTGTCACATTTATACCTTCCATAAACGGAGAACTATCAGAAAACTGTGTTGACCTATCTAGGGGCTTTTTGTCACTAAATACACTACAAAAGAATAAATTAAACTATTCAGCAACATCCATGACATCAATTGAAGCGGGAGTATTGAAGGCGGTAGGTGCGGGAGTAGTAATGAAGGATAAGAAAGGGGGTTAAGCAAGAGGCGCAATTTTTAATAATCATATCATGAGAACCTAACAAGCAAAGTCACCAAAGACAACACAGGGGAAATTACTTGTACTTACTAATTTAATTACCCTAATTATAAATTAATGGCAATGAAAGTGGATGAAAAAACAACTTGTGGCAGGTGGGGAACGATCTAGTTCTAGCAGTAGTAGTAAAATGTAAATACACAGGAAAGTGGATGGGAAAACGGCGCAGCGGCAGCTCAATTGGTTAGAGCATCGCACGCGTAAGGGGAAGGCGTGGGATCGTTCCCCACCTATAGCAAGTTGTTTTTTATCCACTTTCATTGCCATTAATTTGTCATTTCTTTAATTCAAATAGTAAGTACAAGTAATTTCTCCTATGTTGTCTTTAAGGTCATTGTTTGTTTACTTCTCACGATATAAACAGAAGGAGTACTACTGCTGGAAAATATATTCTAGAATAAAACACTATCTCTGTTCAAGACAGTAGCCTGTCGGGTGTAGCTACCCAACGGCATTCAGTGGCAAATCCTTCTAGAATATATGCTGTTTCTACCATGCTTCCAGCTTCAGCTTAAGATGAACTATGAGGGCCGGAACAATGAGTTTCTTCCATTGGATGCGGATGGCAGTTGGCTTCCATGGGGCTTGCAGAACTTTAGTAATTGACCGTGGTAGAAATCCCGAGGTAGCAGCGTGTCTTGTGGGATCCCAAAATAGGCCAAATGGTGATGCAGACTGTCACAATGATAATGCTGAAAAATACGGTATAGAGGGCATTACTACCGTTATTTCAAAAAAGCTGAGATCAACCATCAAAACCATGCATATTTTTTAATCTATACTTGCTCATGCTGAAGTCACCAGCATGAGCAAGTATAGATTTCAGTAGCTTCAGCATGCGACTAAATACTTAACTGCTGGCTACAAATGCTACGAAAGTCTTGCATCACAAATTGTGGCCAGCAAAAAGCCCCCGTCGCAACTGCAACGCACCACAGGTAACTGATGACTTCGCCCATCATATGCATGCTATTTAAAACAAATTATATGACAGCTATATTCTATATTATAATTATTATTATAATTATATTATATGAGGAATAAAATGTTCATTTGATTCCATTATGGCATGACTGTTTCATGTTTGTGGTTCGACATTACACGGTGTCCGTTTCGTCACTTTGTGAATCTTGGGACATGTAAAATGAATAGTTTTAACAAGTTTATGAAAATAAACACAGACTGTTTACCGGGTAGGTTAGTCAAGTACTTCTTCAGCATCTAGGTTTTTTGAGGGAAGCGAGCTGGTGCAATTCCAACAGGCGGGCACCATACCTACCGATGCTTTCAGGTTTGCGAGAAGCCTTACTGTGCAGCACAGACGTTGATTTTTTTCATCAACTGGTCCTTCCAAGGCCCTCATCCTCCACCAGAATGCCAAAAATTTTATGTAGACAGGGCGTTCGCGCGCAAATAAACTCAGTGTACCTAAGCAACGGAAATGAAAAGATGTAGCACAACTAACGAAATGTGGTCATTGCGTGAACTTGAAAGCAGTTTATTGAACGAGCATCAGTTGCTGCCTTATAGCGCACTGAAAAATTAAGGCTAAAAACAAATGCCGGTGATCAACTATTGACAAGTGAATTTTCGGAATACTAAAACATTGGGTAGCGTATATGTGAAGTGAGGAAGCATTGGAAATGCAGGTACCAGTGCTGGTTCGTTCACCATATGCAATAGAATTTGAGCAAACTGACTGACCACCACGGCTTCTAAAACAACTCAAAGAACACTTAAACGAGAAGAAAGGGGTTAACCGAGTGGCCCGATTTTTATTAGTCGTATCATAAGAAGCCAACGAACATTGACACCAAGGACAACATATGGGAAATTACTTGCGCCCAATAAATGAAATAAAGAAACGATAAACTAATGCAAATAAAAGTGGATGAAAAAATAACTTGCCGCAGGTGGGAACCGAACCCACAACCTTCGCATTAAAGCTCGACGATTTCCCATCGCTCGTCCTCAGGAACTCTAGCCAAACCCGAAGGTATGGCCAGAGTTCAAAAGGGGGCGTAAATTTCGTCGCCTGAATGCGCTGCTTGACATTTAAAAATAAAAAGACACTGTTAAGCTTATGCCACGTGCTCTATCTTCTTTTGTAACGAAGTGAGATTTGAGCGGCAAACTTCATTTTATTTTATTCAAAGACGCATGTAGTAGCGCTTGCACACTCGTACGATGCGTTTCGGTACAGAAATTGATTGCCGTGGCGATCTACGTTAGCGTATCGAGGCTGTGGTGACAGAAAGATACGATAACTGTGAGATGAATGCGACGTAAACTAGCGTACAAAACTGGAAGTCGGATACTACAGTCGGATACAACTTTAGAAAAAAGGGGAGGCCCCGCTGGCCCCGCCCAGACGACCGAAGCGCGACAACCGTTTGCCTCCGCGACTAAAATAATCCCGCTCAAAAAATCGTGCTTCTGAAACGCGCAATTCTCGGTATAAACAAAGACTTTTGTATTTTGATGACGGGTTTAGTAGAGCTCTCATGTGCTGCAGCACATGCCGGATCACGACAAAAAAATAACCCCGTGCCTTCCACAACGCTTCCTGTCGTCTGCTCTTTCGCTTCATTGCAAGTGACAAAAGTAGAAAGAGCAGCTCTGCATTGCTTTTGCGCTTGTTTACATGTACAAGGCACATTTACTACTCTTTTTCCGAGCTTAAAATGAGTCAGTTGCTATTGGACAAGTACATGTATAAAACAATGCATTTATCGCAACCATTAGAAACCTGGGGCGTGAATACTAGAGGCAGGAAATGTACAAAAATGTGTCATTCATCGTATTAAATAAACACTCATGGTGGTAAATAGCATAAAATTTATATTTTTTGCCTTTGTGTTTCACAATTTTTCTTTCCTTTTTTTTCTTGCGAGCCTGAAATCTCGCCAGTTCGCACAAGGCATTCCGTGCGAGTTTTCCGACATGGAGCCCAACGAGGTTAGATCGGAATGCGATTCTTTGTTGCCGAACGAGCCTTGTGTCGCCTCGATGTCCACACCACGAAAGAACCTCGACAAGAACAAGAGTGGCCACATCCTGAACAGCGATTCACGCAATATGATCCTCCACTGCTACACGTATTGGCGTAACAGGGAGCCTGAACACAACGTGGAGGTCACGACCAAGTTTGTCGCCGAGATGCTCGGTGTCAACGAAAGCACAGTGTTCAAGGTGAGGAGGGAGGACAAAGCATCGCATATTTCGGGTGGCAAACTGTCGACGCCCTCGCGAAAGCGCCCACGAAATGCGGAGAAAAGACGCAGCACGAAGTATGACAACTTCACGTTGTGCGCGCTGAAGTGACGTGTGCACGATTTCTTTCGCCGCAACGAGATACCGACGGTCGAGAAGATAACTAACGAGTTCTCGAAGCGTCTGGATCTCTCATCACTGAAGTGGTGTACTGTGCGTCCAATGGCGTAGCCAGAAATTTCGTTCGAGGGGGGCTCACTCTGCAGCTCCGCCTGCTCCTTATGAAATTAGTCGAGGGATCAGTATATATATATATATATATATATATATATATATATATATGTCATTCAACAACCTTGTTTACATTTTTGTACATATGCAACGACCAGGGGAAAATCTCAATGACGCTTTCCTTTGTTAGAATGTATTGCGCAGGAGCAGCTGTCACCGGTTGTGCATTGAGAGTAATTGCTCCGAAATTATAGTCGCAACAGAGAGCACATATAAAAAGCAGGAGTTCTGCAACATATACGAGGGCGAGTCAAATGAAAGTGAGCCAATGCGAATATATGGCAAACGGGGTACTTTATTTAAAAGTAGTCACCATGAGTATTTAGACACTTGTCCTACTAACGAGTCGCGTAATTCCCGTGTCATGAGACTCCTTGGGTTGCTGCCTCGAAAATCTGTAAATGACTAAACGTCATCTTCCGACACGAATCCGGTTTCCTTGAGCAGTTTCTTCAAATTTTACCAAATGTGGAAGACGCAAGGCAACAGGTCTGGGCTGCATGAGGGATGTTGCAGCATTTCTCACTTGAACTTTGCCAGTTTTGTATTAACCACATCAGCGACGTGGGAACAGGCAATGTCGTGAAGCAAGATGCCCCCATTGCTCAATTTTCCACGTCGTTCGTTCTTAATTGCGACACGCAGCCGATCCGATCTTTCGCAATATCTGAAACGATTTAGAGTCTCTCCAGGTTTAGAAAATTCGATCAATAGTGGCCCCTAACAATCTAAAAAGAAGTCAGCGCTTTTCCGGCATAAATGACGGCCGTTCTTTACCTTGGGAGTGGTGAATTCAAATGTTCCCACTGTAAGCTTTGCCGTAGTGTTTCAGACTAGTAGTAGCGGCACCATGAGTCATCCCCGGTCACAATTGCAGACAAAATGTCGTCACCCTCATCTGGGGTTCTTTGACGTGCACTTAAATCTAGGTACACTGGTGTTTTCGCATTTCGTCTCCATCGAAATGCAGCCGCCGTGACCGGGATTCTATTCCCCCGACCTCGTGCTCAGCAGCCGAACACCATAGCTACTGAGCAACCACGGCCTTTTCAATTGCGTTGGGGGTGATTGCACGGTGGCTTTGGCCCTGCCATGGATCGTCTTTGTAACTTTCATGTGCTTCTTTGAACAGTTTGCTACAATGCTTCACAGTGGCCAATGACACGCAATGTTCAACGCATACGGCAGCTATACGGCGAATAATTTCTTTTTGGGAAACATCTTCATTTGTCAAAAACCTCACGACACCAAGCTGTTCAACTTTTGAAGTGTCCATTATGTCACGCAACCATATTCAACCCCGTGTATGAGAGCATTAAAGAACATTTAACCTCACCTGTGCATGTCACTTGTAAATGAGATGCGTATGTGCTACGCGCATGCCTCGAAAATAATGAACCGAACCATTATTGCGCGGGGCGGGTTGTCTCACTTTCATTTGACTCGCCTTCGTACATTAGAAATGCGAAGATACAATGGAATGTACAAATGTGAAGATACAACTTGATACAGGGCAAAAAATTGTCACTGGAAACAATGTTCACTGCGCATATGCACAAAACCTCGCAACAAGATATTTAAATATACGCATAAGTCACCAATAAATCTACGTACCTATGAAAAAGTCACTATATCTAATGCGTCAAACAAGGCTTATAAACATGTTCCGCAACCACAGATTCACAGATCACAGCACCCCCCCCCCTCCCTCCACTCCCGAAATGTATCGCGTGCGACGGAAGGCGGCGCGCTTCCTCCCCGCTTTTCTCCCTTGCCCACACAAGACTCAGCCACCATCGTCGGCTCACCCCCTCCCCTTCCCCCCCGCACGCTTTCACTCGCACATAGGGCATGCGGCGCGCGGCCACGATGTTATCGCCCTTGGCCGTTATTTATACGGAACATGAGGGCAACGACAGGAATATACCTGGATTCTTCATAGAGCTGCTATCGCAATAATCAAATAGTATCCGGCAACTGAAGCGTCCCGTCGCCCATTACTTTCCGCGAAAGAAGTAACAAAATCGAACTTTCACCATGCGAAAATTCGCTGCGCCGCAACAATGTGTTCTTTTTTTTTTGTGGGCGGGGGGTGGCGAAATAGAATAACGCAAAGGAAAGCATGTTAGCTACAATTGAATGCCTACTTTGGGCACCTAGTGTGGCTACCGAAGGAATATCGCACAAAACGTGTGACGCTTCGTCCACAGAAAGCCATACGCGTACTGCTCGGTATCCTACACCGGCGAGACAAAATTTTCCGGAGAGGTTGCGCTCAAGCGAACGCGTTGCAATCCATCGAGTCCCCGCAGTGCTGGCGGCGAGCGACTATGCGCTGTTTCTTTTCCTCGTCTGCTAGCCAGAAAGCGTCTAAATCTCTGCGAGGCGAAAATGCAGTCGGCCAGAGAAAAACAAACGCGCATCCAAGTGGGCCGCGCGGTTATCGATGCAGCACGAGAAAAACCCATGCGCTCTGGCTGGATCGGCAGCCCGCGGGTTGCGAGACAAAAAGAAGAAAAAGAAATGAGAAAGAGGCTCAATATATCCTCGCGAATAAAAGTCTAGGTAGAAAAATAAATAAGAACTCAGTTACAATGATGGCTTTAGTGTCTTGACATGGCTGCTTTGGCGCAGGTGAAAAAAAAATGTTTATATTCTTTTCTGTGACCTGAGGGCACAAATAACCACCACAACGCTTTCTCTCATCGGACCTCGCTGCGTGCTTTGTCAACTTGTCTGATAGTGTGTTGATTTGGCTTGTCTCGTTGTATGGCCCGATGTACGACTTTAGAAAAGTCGATGCACCTTTGGCGTCAAATGTATTAACAAGCAGCATTAAACCCACAAAGTTCCGGAATTGAAAATCTAAAGCACGACTTTGAAAATGTCAATGGACCTTTCGCATCAAACTGTTACGAGAACTTTATACCCACAACGTTTCAGAATTGAAATCCAAGCGCTCCGTAGATTCCGCGTCCGCGAGATGCCCAGACGAGCCCGCTCGCCTTCAAAACGCCCTTGAAATGTTGTGCCCGGTGGGGCTCCATGCGTTACGATATGCGACTCCCGATGCATGGGCGTTGCCCCCAAATCCAGCCCGATTTAGCAATGTTCGAGCTAAAATGTCTTTTCGAGCGTGAATTAAGGACATTCTAGACAAAATCGAGCATGATTTCTGGCGCCGGGAGTTGTTTTGGTCGGCGGCACATGACAGCACGAAAACATTTCGGGGGGGGGGGGGGCTGAAGCCCCATAAGCCCCCCCCCTGGCTACGCCCCTGTGTGCGTCGTCTGCTTGTAAAGATCGGATTCAAGCACGAGAATAGGAGCCACAATTCGCTGCTTATCGACCGGCATGACATAGCTGAATGGCGGAATCGCTACCTTCGTGACGTGGAGTGCTACCGGGGCGGAAGGCCGAAATATCTTTTTCCAGGACGAGACATGGGTAACGCAGGAGGCACTCGGTCGATCGTGTGGACAGACACTGTGGTGCAGAAGCGCGGACGCCTATACGCTCGAGCAAATGGCCTGTCGATGGGTTTGAAACAACCTTCTGGGAAACGCTAGCGCCTGATTGTGACGCACGTCGGCAGCGAGTATGGCTTCGTCGACGGGTGCTTAGATATATTCCGAGGCCAAAAAACGGGCGAGTACCACGAAGAAATGGACGGCAATCGCTTCGAGGGATGATTTAATAACGTTCTGCAGAAGTTGCCTGCTGGTAGCGTCATTGTTTTGGAGAAAGCACCTTACCATTCCCGGCGAGAAGAGAAATTACCGACGACAGCTTGGAAGAAGGAAAAAATACAGGAGTGGCTCAAAAGCAAAAACATCACCTACAGTGAAAGGGTGGTAAAAAAGCAGCTGCTTGAGTTGGTAGCATCTGTAAAGCCACGCTTTCTGAGCTACATCGTAGACAATGCAGCTGAAAGGGCCGGTTGCATTGTACTCGGGCTCCCACCGAACCACTGCGAATTTAGTCCTATCGAAATCGTGTGGGCAAAGGTGAAAAATGGCGTCGCTGCGGACAACAGAGACTTCAAGCTGTCCACGTTCGAAGACGTTTTGAGGGGGAAAAATCAAGCACGTAACGGCGGAAAACTGGAGGAAGAACATTCACCACGTGATGAACCTGGATGCAAAGTTCAGGCTTGACACGTCTGGGAGTGACCACATCCAACCCATCATCATCCAACTGGGTGAAATGAAGAAAGCGACTCCGACTGCGAGCTGTCCGGCTTTGAGCCACTCGATGAAGCATAACAGCTTCTTCTTAGAGAGTTTTAGTATTGGGGACGCAAGGCGTTGGGGCCCCAAGCGCTTGGGTGCGTTTGCGTACGCAAGCAGAAACACGTTATAGGTTAGCGGCCCCAAACGCAAGCCGCAGTGAGGTCGCATGCGCTCGGAGCGCCATCAACGTCTGATCTTTGATGCATTATCATTTTTTAAAACATGAAATCAAGCATATGAAGTAAAGCACATAAAACTATTCTTATTAAAAGCAATTAATAGAGAGGTTTATAGTCTCCGGTAATTGGGTAAACGCAGGCTGGGGCGTTGGGGCGGAGCTATGAACTAGAGCGGCCTAGTGTTCCTGTATATGCTCCCGCAGGGAGCAGAGTTGCGCATACCTTTTCCGGCGCCGCTCGCACCGCTATTGGCCGAGCGCGAAAAATGACGTCAAATGATCCGCGCCGCTGCGAAGCCAACTTTACGGGCGCATCGCCGACTCATGCGAACTCGTCGTTTCCGTCAGTGCCATCGCCATTGCAATCAGCGGACCATCGATCGTGCGTTGAGAGGAGCAGCTGCGCGTTTCAGGTACGGTATTCGACGATGTGAAGTCAAGGACCTTGGTGAAGTGATACGAAACACATCGTACTAGCACTTGTATTGCAGTATGAGGGATGCAGCGCACCACACTGCACAAACCTCACGGAAGTCAGCCATAGGAGTAAATGCTTCAGCCAAGCAAACTAGCTGGAGACACGCTGATACTATAGTGAGAGTGTTGTTGCTAACAAGTCTGGGGTTCTTGACTTTGAATGCACCCTTCAGAGTTAAAATTGAAATGAATAATATGTACCGCTCTCGTCAACCGCAATTTCTGAAGATCTAGGACATCTTTGCAGAAAGCACACAAGGGAACAAAGATAAAACGGGTGCGAAGTTGGCATATGCATATTTAGCTCTCGAGCTGTGATAATTGTAATATATTTCTTCTCCGTGTGAAGTTTTTAGAACAGTAAAATTGATTCTAGTCAATTTATTGTCTTGAAGTGCACAGGCTTATTTATTTTGTTAACTAATTGCTGCCATAGAAGCTAAGCCGCAATTGTATGTGTGCTAGCTTTTGAGCATCATGTATCAGCCAGTGGAACAAAAACTTGTCGTTCATTTAGACACGCTAGAAATCTACGTTGTGCTTTGGTGAATGCTGTTTCCTGTGGGCGGGAGTGGAGTGAATGCACTGTTCAATGACGTAAAATTTCCTTGCCTCTGATGCGATAGCTATAGGTCACAAAGCTTTGTAACCTGGCTTTTTGGCCAAAACCTGCTTAAGTGATTTCATTGATTTGATACAGTGTCTTCAACTACTGGCTTTTCTCCGAGTGGTAAGAGATCAAGAAAAATGTGTTGTCAGATTACAGTCTGCACTGTGTGAATAATTACTCTGCAAGTTTGCCATTTTGATGTGATTAGTGCAATAAAAAACACCTGTTGTTACTCTTAATAGCTTGTTGCCTTTCCAGTTTCTTTGAATTCTGCCCCCAAGGTTCCAAGAACCAGCACACTTGGCCTGCTGCCAGCAGCCGTTCATGTATTCCCTTGTATGAAATAAATTTGACCTATTAGCTCTTGCATCTTGAATCTTTTTCTACTTGCAGATTTGCTGCTACTATATAGCTGATTAGTCTGCGGTATGAATGAATCGTACAAGTAAGCTTTGCTTAAAATGTGCGCATGTGAACATCTGAAATGCGCTTAAATCTGTGTCTGCACCGCATGTATCGAAAACGTGCCGCTGTTGTGAACGATGGTTAGTGATAAATGACGCTCTGTTAACGGTCACTGACATAACTGCAGGCACGATAGCTCTCTCGGCGACGGTCATTAATCGGCTGGTTTCGGCAGCCAAAATGCGCTAAGTGTCAACCTTACGTGTGTGAAGTTTTAAACACTCTTTAAAACATTTTTTGCTTTCTGACAGTGGTAAGACAACTTCATATGCATGCTGAAAATAATTGCACCCCGTTTTGTGGCAACGTACTGCGCGTTTGCGAGGGAACTTTGGAGCTGTTCGAGCCACGGGAGTATTTTATTTTGGAGAATCGAAGGCGGTCCTACCCCATATTTGTACGTTCATGTGTGTTTGTATATGGGTGTTTACATAGGTACATACAAAGTTTCGGTTGGTTGGAAGCCCACCCCCTCCGACTGCACGAATGACTCGTTCGAGCGTAGCCTGTATTAAGAAGTGCCCTTTGCTAAGCGCCTGCGAACAATTGGCGCTTGTAGCTCGCGACCACTAGAGAAAAAGGCGGAACACCGCGCGGCAATTGGCTCCTGCGCGCACGAGGAGTGGCTTCGCTGCAGAGCTGGATCACGACGGCGGACCTATGCGCAACTCTGCTCCCTGCGGGAGCATATACAGGAACAGTAGAGCGGCCTGCATGGTGTTGCCACCTGGTGGCGCAAAGCTCAAACAGAGAAAAACAGCTAATATAGCAGTAACCAAGTGTATTTTACATTGCTGCGGGTATAAATTTTTGCAGCAACACAATTACTCCAGTGCCGAAAATTTAAACCAGCAGCGAAGTAGAATAGACTTGGTTACAGCAATATTAGCTGATTTTGTCAGTTTTAGCTTTACGCCGCCAGGTGGATGCACCGTGCAAGACGCTCCCCTTTATGGCTCTGCCCCAACTGCGTTTATCCGCATACCGGACATGCTAAACCTCTCTAACAGACATAAAAACGACGTCGGTCGACACTTGGCGAAAGATTTATTAGATTATCTACCCGCTAGCTACTCGTAAGTTCTCCTACACCGCGAGAGTCACGTGGGTAACGTGACCACTTAGGGGCAGCAATGTTTTCGGCCGCTCTAAAGAACCCAAGGACGCAAGTAGACGTAGCGGTCTGCGCATGCGCAGTACCGTCGCCCCTAGTTCTTGCGTACGCAAGCCGCTTGCGTCCCCAACACTAAAACTCTCTATTAACGACATAACAGCCCTTACTATACCTACCCAAATTTGGCCGGTGGGTTCGCAGCAGCCAAGCATTCTCCCGTGACCTCTCAAATAAACAGTTCATTTGGTGACGCATTCCTTTTAACGAAAGCTCAATTCTGAAAAAAGCAACGCCCTGCACAGATCGTGCTCAATATAAGTAATGGCATGGAAACGTGCTGAAATGCTGGAAAATCTGAATGCAAATACAATTATTAACCCTGAATAAATATGTGGGGCCCAAAATGCTCGTTCGGGCAGCCATTATCAAACTTCACACGGAAAAGCAGTAGGCAACGTGAAATTGACAGCCACTCTTAGCAGCCTGCACGCAAAAGCACACTCATGTGTTTGCATGGTTTATTTTGGTTATCTGGCCCAGGCAAGTAATGCTAAGACTACAATTATCAAGTATAATTAGCTTAGTGAGGCCCAAAATATTCATTCGGGTAGCCATTCATAGCAGTAGTCGAGGGCACGCTTGAAAGGCACCATTAGCAGTCTGCATGTCAAAGCGCAGTCATGCCACAGACATTGTTGTATTTGTTTATCTGACCGGGCAAGTAACACCAATGTAAGCACAATTATTCACCCTTAATAGCTCTGCTAGCATTGTTTGTACTAAAAATGCCGAGTGAAGTTGAATGTGTTTTATTGAGGCAATTATTTAATCTACAAGCCATCGCCATAGTGATGGACAGCCAGGTTCAGATAATGACATTGGTGAAGTAATAAATGGTGAAAGTTGCAAAAGCTCTCAGTGCACTGCTTCGCGGGGCTCCATTCACAGAAAAATGTCTTTGCAACGACGAAAGCATCAGACAGGAAATGACTCCTCACTGCACAATGTTATTCGTGTGGAAAACTTTTACCATCATATGTGATGGGCAGCGAAACCGTCTGTTTACAAAGACTGAATGCATGAAAAACGCAACAGGATAGAAAGATGGTGAGCCTTTCATGTGCACTTCTAGCGAGCTGCCACATGTACTGATGCATAAACATGAACAGAGGTAAGAGGCAAAGTTGCTGTGCTACCCACATAACGCTTTTAAGAAAATGTATCTCTAAACCTTTCTGTTTTCATAGGCGATCAAAATTTGTTTTGAGCAAGTTGGTTAATCACATTGTAGCAACAACACAAGAAGCAAGGACAGAAAACACAGCGAGTCGGCAGATTGAGAAGACGAGGTAGACCAGTGAGAAAGGTTTTAATGAGATGCGAGAGGCCAGCCCTGCAGTGTACAGGAGTTACTGCTTTGAATGAGATTCGTTAATGAAAATGTGTAAAGACTTTGTTGAAAGAAAACGAGCAAGAACAAATGCTAATATAAAATAATAGGACAGAAATAAGAGTATGCACAAACATGCATGGAATAAGGCACACAAAGGCGAAAACTAAGAAAAACTCAAATATAAAGAAATGTGGGAAATAAAAAAAAAATTGACAAACGCAAGAAAACACAGACATTTACAAACAGACCTGGGTAGAGGAATTATAGGAGCGGGTTCACAAGCTGCTGTGCCTACCTTCTCCTGTTTTTTTTTTTTAAATTTTTAACTGTTCTCTTAACACTGTCTTGGGAATTCTTTATTACAACATATCACAAGAATTGAAAAGCAGCGCGAAGCTATGTTGTGGGAAGCCATATCGAGCGCTGGCAACACAACTTGTGCGTGACTGTGCCACAGCACGCATTCTACAGCTTGCACGCGAGGTTAGCACTGGAAAGCAATCAATCGACGGTGCCACACAACGCACGAGCACCGCCGTTAGACGCTCGGCCATCTCACTGCTGAAAACGATCGTTCACGCTAAGTTGACGGCGACAAATCTTTGCGTTGGAGGCTTCTTTTGCAAATATTTTCTGTTGAGACGCTCGTAGGTTTGTTTCACGCGCGCACGCTTTTGCTCCATGAATGGTTTTGCTCCATCTCTTCACCCTGTCCGACGAGAAACGCAGCGACACAGTACACGAACACACCCGCCGCTGACAGTAGGCACCACACTTTGGCAAACGTTTCTCGTCGTAACTTCACTCGGGAGCGAAATAAAACAGACATGGAACAAGCAGGCAGGATGTGTGTTTGCAGCGGTCGCCGTGGGATCCCGTTTTCAGGCAAAGCGTAGTGCAGCGTCAGCGATGCTCGCTGCAATGTTTCTTCGCCGGATCACGGCTTAGAGTAAACGCACGCCGCACAAATGCGGCATCGTAAGCTAGCAGTAATATTCCTGGCATGATAGACAATCACAAACAGTTTGGGAATTCCCTCTGACGAGGCGTTGACGCGCACAGCTGACGCGACTTCGCCCAGTTCGAAGCCCGGGCGGCCATCATCTCCGACGGCGCGGCATGAACGGCGCCCCCCAGATAACTTGTTTCCAGCCCTTTCTCGAGCACCATGGCTTGTCATCTGTACCAGAGCGCGCGCGGCGAAGTGGGAGGAACCGTAAGAGACGACGCGCAGCTAACTCCGCCTCTGGCACTGATTGCGCTTGCGCCGGAATGCGGTGCGCGGCGGCCGCTTCGTGGTGCCAGGAGTGCCAGGAGCACGGCCCCGCCAACGCCTCCTCTAGAAAGATGCCTGCGGCGTCGCTCGCTTACCCATTGTAGCCGTCGCGCCTTGAGTTGCGGTCGGTTGTCACGAGATGGCGCCACCTACAGCCCTATCTCCGCCAAGGGGGCTGGGGCGGTGTGGTGTCGCGGCGCGCGGCGGTAGCGGCGGCGGCTGCTTGGAAAGCGCGGCGACACAGGGAGACATCGCAACACATCCGTTCACTTGTACTTGAATAAACTGGTTGTGCTCTGGCGACTTTCGACGAAACTTTAGTTTCTTGCAGTTATGGCAATTGGTTCACTAAGTAGCGTTCACGAGTAACGTAACAAGAAGCCCACAGCAGTTCGTTTTACACGTACACGCTCTCATCCTTGCATGTCGCTTCGCGCAGCATTACTATAGTCTCGCGTAATTCTGCTGAAAATTGTGGTGTCAAAGCAGGTTCAACGACAACATGAAAGCTATTCACTTGAACTTGGTGTGTGCGTAATGAAGGGTCCATCTTCTTTCTGGGGTTTTACGTGCCAAAACCATGGTTCTGATTATGAGGCACGCCGTAGCTAGTGGAGGCCTCCGGATTAGTTTTGACCCCCTAGGGTTCTTTAACGTGCACTACAACGCAAGCACACGCGCCTTTTTACATATCGTCTCCATTGAAATGAGGCCGCCGCGGTCACATTCCCGTAATTACAGTTTAAGCACCTTGCGGGACAGAGGTTTGCGGTCAAGGAACTTAACAACCGCATTCCTGTCGCTAGCGCTGACGGCATAGTTGGTGAACAGCGGCTTCATAAACTTCTTAGTGATGAGCTGCAGGAGAACCTTGCGATGGTCGCTGTCTGTGTTGCCACAGCTGAGAACATTAAGTTCCATGAGCGCTGCGACACTTCTCTCAACGCAAACCTCCAAGGGCTTTGTGAAATGTTTTCTGTGGGGAAGCACGTGGTCTACAAGCTTCCGAAGACCAATCAACAGTTTTGCGAGTTCCTGGCTCGGGTAGAAGAGCCCGCCCCGATCTTGGTGGGCAATGAGGCCAAGGAGAGGTGTGTTGCCTTTCTGACCCTGCAATAGGGCGATGCAGTTCGAGCAGACAATGCTTTCACTTGCAGCTCTCACTATGAAGCCTCCAACCATGGCGACGCTGGCTTCGTCCGGACCTGTTATGCATGGTGTCAACGTTGTGAGGTGGTTCTTTAAGTCATTCAATGCCTGGTCGAGAAATTTGTTACCGGTGGCAGGCATGGTGGGGCTGTGTTGAATGGGAAGCAGCTGCCTTGCGACGAATGATGCCGAGCTCTGAACGTTGCTCTGGTCGGAGGCAGCAACTATGCCTGTCTTCAGCATTTTTTCCAGCCCGCATATCGCGCTCTTCACGTCAAGTATATCATTGCTACCGCAACTTCGGCGCAGAAAGCCAAACATGGATTCTATCGGGTCACTCGACATTTTGCGTGTGAGCACAAACCGGAACTTCTTCACAGTCAGCAAGTGACGAATGCACTGCACATTTGACGTGGTCGCAAAGACAAGAGCGTGGTATGTTTCCTTGCTTAAAAAGCTGCCAGCTGCACTTTCCTTCCTGAGGTCTTCGATGTAAGCAAGAAAAACAATCTCGAGCCACTCTAATCTAGGATCATCAGCATCCGTAAACTGGCGGGCGTCGGCGTTGTTGCAATGGATGTGTTGTTGGCAGTTGCTGATGTCCATTACTGTAAACCACCTCTGTATCATTTGCATGAATTCAATTGTGGGTCCTGCTGAAGCGAAGTCCAGATCACATGTGTGGCCGGCCTGATCTTTGAGGTAGCAAAGTGCGGCAGTTACGGGAACTGAAAACAACTGAACCGCTGACCTGACGTTCATTTTTTCGATGTTTGTTGGATACAGGTGTTTTCTGGTCAGGAACCTTACTGGCCTCACTGTCGAGTTTTTCTGCATTTTATACAGACTTTTCACATACCTTGATGTGATCTGCTTTTCTTTACCGAAGTCCTTCGCCAGAAACTGTGACCTCACATTTTTGATGATATGGCTTTGGTCAAAAGAAAGAAAAATCTCCTTAGAGGGATCGGCAGGGTGCGAAGCCTGTATGCTCGCCTTGCCTCCGCACAGAATATCCATCGCTGCCACATTCACCTTGTGGTTGTCAGTCACCAGCCGGACGATGTCGAACCCTATATCGGTCGTCTTCTTGAGCACGTGACGTACAACTACTGCCAGCTGTTCTCCCGTGCAGCCTTTGGTAAAAAAATACCCTACAGGTATCTTAAACCTCGCGTGCAGACCGCACAGTAAAAAACACAAAAGAGAGTTGGCTAGGACTTCGTCTTCTGAGCTGGGAACAATATCTTGGAGTTCAGGGCCCATGTCAACATCACCTACAAATGCATCTCTTTGCTTGTTGTAAATCAGCTTCTCCCGAATCCTCATCTCGTCTACCACGAGACCGCACACCTTGGACTGAGGTGTTTGCAGATTTTGAAGTTCTGCTTCCAGGCGGCAACGTACCAGGTCGTTAAACCCGACTTTTCCGGCGACTGTTCCAATATATTTCTGTAGAGTGCTTCGACATGGTAGTCGGAGGAGCCCCTCAGATCTGATGTGCTCGTAGGCCTTTGTCGACAGGTGTCGAATAACGATGCAATGTCTGATGGTGATTTCAGACCACTGTGGTTTCTTCGTCTTGTAATTCTTAACTTGGTCTCGAAGCAGCACTGCTTTCGCACTTCCGTCTTCTGCATCGGCCGCAACTTCTAAAAATGCACTCACTAAGCAGCTTTCCTTAAGCTTCTGCAGCTCTTGCTTGTACATGTCAACTGTTCTGCTTAGTCTATCAATTTTCACTCTCAGGGCGCGTTCTTTTTGTCGCCATCGCTTTCGCTGGACGGAAAAAGTTGAAGAATGTGGTGTTGGCGCTGTCTGTGTGGCGAATGACCGTTTAACATTGGCTTTGGTTTTTCGTTTCTTGTTCCTGAAAGCTGTGGCAACAATTGTGACCTGTTCGCTATTTTCTGCAGGCTCATGCGATGCGCCGATCGGTGCAATCGCGCCATGCTCAAAGCCGAGTGCGCTGCTTCTACCATCTGGGAATGGCCCGCTGGTTTGTCCAGCAGCACTTCGTGCTGTCGCCAGCTCGGCAGGTTGTTCAGTTGAAGGTGCTCCCTTGCTTCCTCCGACCACATCTTCGTGTTGCTCATCTCCACTCACTGACACACAAGGTACACTTAGCGAAGGCTCGCGCTTGCGTTTTCTGGTTCCTCCATCTTCGGGTTTCGCCGGAGCGCCGCATTTCTCCGTGCACGGCGTCCGGGCACTGAACACACTGGGCACTGCGCCTGGTTTTAGTAGACGTCGTCGTTTGCAGTCGTCTCGGAAATCAGATGGTTTGAAGTGCAGGCTGCACACAACAGTGTAATAAGATGTTGTGTTAGGTGCCGAAACCTCTCGCGCTATTGCAGTCATCCATCGCCTCCGCATAGCGCTGTCGGATGGTAGCTCATGGAAGGACACTCCGGGCTCCTTTCGTCGTTCGCTTGAGGTGCAGCGTGGGACGCAGCAATAGCGCATCGCGCTTTACGAAACACACAGAACAAATAAAA
Source organism: Dermacentor albipictus (assembly GCF_038994185.2). Classification (NCBI taxonomy): domain Eukaryota; kingdom Metazoa; phylum Arthropoda; class Arachnida; order Ixodida; family Ixodidae; genus Dermacentor; species Dermacentor albipictus. Next base: position 2,077,379 of record NW_027225576.1, on the reverse strand, counting down.
CTAGTGTTGAAGTGCGAAAAGAACGAAGCAATTGCAATTTGCAAGCAGCGAGCGCCGGCAGTCATGCAGATATACGTTATAAGCAGTTCTTCTGCTAGTAGATCTGCCAACACAATTTTAATAAAATATTTAAAGTTCATTAGATAAGTACTTATGAGAGACTCAAATCACTTTATTTGGGACTTTTTACTTTAAGCATTGTGCGCTTTTGTTTTCGTCTGCGTAAATTGTTGAAAACATGTGGAAGGCGCCGTCTGCCGTAGAGACGTCGTCTGCTACGGCGCGCGCTCACAGCCGCGCCGGCCGCGCTTCCATGGGGTGATGTGCGCATGCGCGCATGTGTTGCAAGCGATCACCGCAAGGATCGCTCGCTACCGCCTCAAGCTAGGGTGCCTCGATGCGCGCGCCCCCGCTTAGGGTGAGGTCACCCTTTGAACCAGCCGGCGCCGCCTAAACCTGTTTTCGCGCGCTCCCTCCGCCATTGCGTTGCCCGCGTCGACTTCGCCGCGCTGCTGTGCGGGCGTCCTCGAAACGCTGCTGCGTTCGCGCGGCTTTCATCGGCGTAGAATGCCTGGATGTTGTGTTCCTCAGTGCTCCAACCATTCGAGAAATGGTTGGAGGATGTTCCATTTTCCAAGGGACCCAAAAAGGCGGCTTCTGTGGCTGGTGCGAGTCAAGCGTGACAAGTGGCAACCGACGAACTCCTCGTGTGTCTGCAGCGTAAGTGCCACATGTTGGTTCAGTGCTGTTTTTGTTGCGATTTATTTGTATTTTGTTGCGTTTGGGCAGCTAAGTGTCGTTCAATATTCTTCTTGCTCGGCTTAAAAAAGCTGCGTGAAACACTAAAACAAAGTAAATGAGTTTCACTACAGCGCGGTACAGGCCATTGTCTGCCGCTTGCTTGTTCGCATCCGAAATTGCACGACACGTGTCCGCTGGGGAATACGTACCACGCGTGCTTTCGCCGCTTCTTTTCATTCAAAGGTAATTGCCTTTACTAGGCGCTTGCCAGCGAATTGCGGTCTGGGCCCAAATATTGCATCAAGGCACAGAGCATGAGGACAAGCAAGGGCACATAAGCTGTGGCAATTACTGTGCAAATGGATGGTCCAGGAACCAATTTTGATTAATTCACTCACGATTTCTGAAGTTGTTTTTGACATGTGTGCGGCGTTGGGTAGCTTCCGCTGCCTATTAACCGGACGCTTCGTCCTACGACGCCGCATTATGTCAGTAAATGAGATTAACAGAGATCGTTGTTATGTGCAGATTGAGGCGCTCATTCGAGTAATTCGCCTGATATTTCGACTAATTTGTTCTTTGGCCTGTTAACCCGACGCTTCGTTCTGCGATGGCGGATTAAGTCAGTGAATGAGATAGACAGGATATGTTATGTGCAGATTGAGGCTCTCATTCGAGTAATTCGACTGATATTTGGACTACTGTGTTCTCTTGCGTGCTGCCTTCATTGTTTTCATTATCGAGCCGGAAATGCGCCGCTAATTTCAATATCAAATTCATCTGCAGGCTCATTTCGAAGCCAGCAGCTTCGAACAGAACCGCGCGGATGGGTGGAAGAAGCTCAAGCCTAATGCTGTACCAACGGTGTTCCCATTCAAAGGTGAGATGCCTCCTGACCCTGGTATTTGTTACCACGTTGCTTATCGGCTCATTATCTACATTTGAAAAACTTATGTGAGGAAACGATTCATGCGCATACATATTAAATTTTCTGGCGCGCCTTCTATTCTGCTTTTAGTTAACACAATCTTAAATATATGTAATGGGCATTTTTTCTTATTTATCTGTTTCCAGAACTTCCTAAAGAGCGAAGGCCACCAAGGGAATGAAATGCACACGTGCCTGCATTATTCAGTGACGACGCAGCCGCACACAATTCTTCACGAGAAGTGAGAAACGTTCTTCCCTCAACTACGCAGGAATTTTCTCCCGCTGATTCTTCGTCAGACGGGGAGATAAATGAGAGATTGGCGGCTACGGAAACCAACAATGCTAATGGGCAACTTACTTCGACCCCCAGGGATGCACGGCTTCAAGAAACTGCAATAGTTACTGCGACCCAACCCCTCGATTCTGAGGCAGCTGAGCTTAGGAAGAAGATTGCAGATCTCACAGCAGCCAATAATAAGCTTAGACAACATCATAACGAATCTAAGAACACTGTCAAAAAACTACAGATGCAGGTACGCAAGCTGCAGAAAGAGGCAACTAATTTCTCACGAAATACGAAGTTTTTAAATGAAGACCAAATTCGTGCTCTTTCTCGGAACAACAATCATGGTAATTCGTGGTCAGCGCAAACAGTAAAGCAAGGTCTAAAAATTAAATTTGCTTGTGGAACCACCGGGTATGAAACACTCAGAAAGATTGGCTACCCTCTTCCATCCAGCAGAACGTTAGCAAGAAGAATTCAGGGCCTGAAGTTTCTGCCAGGTATCCTGCATGAAGTGATCGACGTCATGAGGTCGAAAGCAGAGGGAATGGAGGACGTGGAGAAAGACTGCGTTCTCTTTTTAGATGAAATGGAGATAGCACCCGGATTTGAACTCGACCGTGGCGAAGACGTGCTTCTGGGAGGAACGACGTTGCCCTCAAAGCCTGAAGAGCCAGCCAATCATGCTTTGGTGTTTATGCTAGGTGGGGTAAACCAGAGATGGAAGCAAGTGATAGCCTATGAATTCACTGGTAGGCACGTGGACGGCTCTGTACTCAAGGCATATGTCCTGGAAATAGTGCAGATATGCAGCCAGATTTCTCTAAGAGTCCGTGTTATCACATGTGACATGGGTGCAGCAAACCGCGCTATGTGGAGAGAATTTGGCTTTTCGAGCCACCGCCATTCGACAACTTCGTGCTCAATACCTCACCCAACCTTAAAAGGGAAGGAACTTTTTTTCATCTCGGACCCGGCACATGTCCTTAAGAACCTGAAAGGACAGCTTCTAAGCTCAAAAGTTTTCACACTCAGTGATACTACAGTAAGCAGGAACGGACTGACGGCCTCGAAGGTGAAATTGGAGCATGTACAGGCCGTCTTGGATTATGACGCAGCCAACGAACTTAAGGTAGCACCAAATTTGTCAGAAACCCACATTAGTTGTGGGCACTTCACCAAAATGAAAGTAGGAGTCGCTGTCCAGCTCTTCCGTGAAGCCCCACCAGCTATTCGGTTCCTAATAAAAGAAGGAGTGATTGAGCCAGAGGCCGAAACAACAGCGTGGTTTATGGACCTCGTTTCTAGGTGGTATGCCCTCATGTCATCGCGTCATCCCACCATGGCGCTAAGCCGCAGGAACATTACTAAATATCATGCCGCCTTGGACACACTACGCACGGCAACAGACACCATCAGAGAACTGAAAATGGGCACTGGATCTCAGTGGAAGCCATCGCAAGCAGGGGTCCTAATTGCGACAACGGCTGTCCTTCGCCTTCAAGAAGTGCTTCTTGGCAGTGAAGGGTATGAATTCCTCCTCACGAGCAGGCTGTTGCAAGACTGCCTAGAAAACCTTTTTTTCTGTGGTGCGGCTCATGAAGCCAGTGCCCACTGCGTATGACTTGAAGTGTGCACTCCGACTCGTCAGCGTCAGCCACTTTCTTCACACTCCGAGATCAACAAGCTACGAACTTGACGACCGCGAATACCTTGTCGATCTGCTTGCACATAGCAAGAAGGAATGTGCAGAAAGCGAAGTCGATGAAATCAACGACACGGAAATTCTGTTCATTGAAGAGCTCACGTCAACCGAGTGCCGCATCTTGTTTTACCTTGGCGGTTTTATTTTGAAAGGAATTTTGAAATCTATAACTTGTCCGCAGTGCAAGGCTGCTCTCCTTGGCAAGCCTGACGATCAGTATGCTTCCCTGACTGCACTCAAGGAATACGTCAGGGATGGGCAAAACCTCGTATATCCAAGCGCTGATGTCATGAAAACTTTAAAAAACTACGAGGAACATTTCACCGCTGTCAACTCATGGTGCACAGGCAAATTTTTCACCATGAAGTCGCCACTTCGTTCTCTGATAGCCTATCTCGAAGGCATAGACAAACCCTCAGTGAACACATGCATGGCTCACAAAGAACGAATAAGCAAAATGCTGACTGCTGCATATGCCAGAGTGAGGCTCCGAATTCATCTCCGACAAATTCCGAGCACTCATCCTAGTGGCCACGGAAGCAAGACTTGTGCAGGGGTCAGCCTTGCGTAAGCAAGCTGGAATCTGCAGTTCTGCGAGCCTTTTCCTTCAAAGTCTGAAGTCTGCATCTATATATATAGTGATCACAACTATTTTATCAATTACGGTCTATTTAACATAAATGTCGACTTTTAAAAAGTGCAATAATGTTCAGTGTTCACGTTCCCATTAAACACAAATCTCTAACTTTGTGTGTTTTCATAAGCACTGAATAAATGATTTCATGTTTGCTTGGGTAACAGCTTTTGTATTCATCTGGCTGTTACCAGACGAAAAGGGGACTTTATATTTTATTACCGTTGCTGATGCTGTTTCTTCAAAGCGTGCAGAACCAAGACGTTGTTGCATTGACCGCGTCGGCTGAATTTTCTTACCGATCAAATTCACTCACTTGCATTGGGACATCAGTGAGGTTTCCCATGCAATCCTGTTTACCGCGCCTCCGTTCACGAAGAAAAATGCCCATTCAGCCTTTTAACGCCCTCCGCATAACAGCGCGGGAGAAAGGGGGTTAGCCCCAGTCGCTGCCGAGCGTGAGATAGGGAGCCGGAAAGCGGAGGAGTCCGTTCTCCGCGAGAACGAGCATGCAGTGGGAGCGAGAATGGCGGCCGCCGTAGCAGACGACGCAGATGTCCTCACCCTAAGCGGGGGCGCGCGCATCGAGGCACCCTACCTCAAGCTAGAGTTACTGTATATGCTACCACAGGTAGCTACCTGTGGTAGCATATACAGTAACTCTAGGCCGGCGCTCCGCGGAGCGCCGCTCGTGGGCGCCGGGGTAACTAACGCGCCGGCGCACTGGCAGCCACAGGCCTGGCCTCAGCCGCCATCACACACTAGTGCAGACGCGCTGTAGCAGACGACGCGGCTCCGGCCACGCTTGTGGCGGCCAGTGCGCCGGCGCGTTAGTTACCCCGGCGCCCACGAGCGGCGCTCCGCGGAGCGGCGGTCTCGCCGGCCGCCCGGAGCCGTCTTCAAATTGGAAGTGGACGACCGTGTACGTACGCCGAAGTATGCGGCGTTATCAAGACGCCGATCGCGAACATTCACATCTAAGTTACAATGGCTGTTCCCGTATGGCAAAGCTGACGTCGGCGATCGGAAACGGCGGAGACCGACGCCTATAGCGTTATTGACCGGAGCCCATTGGACGGGATTGCATTGTTCACTGCGTGCAGAGTGAGTGTGGACTTGCCGCGTTGTTGGTCTGTGGCCGCGGCGGGAATGATGCACAGCTGGGCTCCCGTGTCGACGAGGAGGTAAGTGTCGGTGATGCAGTCGACTACGAAGAATAGCGGGCTTTCGCGAGGGCCGATGTCGCATGCCACCGTTAGCGACTGGCCGGTGCGTTTCCCGTCCACGAACGACGCTGGTTGCAGCGGCCGTATTCTGAAATGTTCGCCTTCCGCGATGGTTTCGCCGCCGCGATCGTCACGTTCAATAAACCAAGCGACTGCTTACCCGTGAAGTCAGCGTGGACTACCAACGCGCGCTCTCGAACGCTTCACATGGCATGAGAGATCGCGGCCCGGCGAGTGTTAGAGCAGCTCGGGTGTTTTGTAATCGAGTGTAGTGGCCGCACTGCGGGTTCTGCGCATTGGCTACGGTTGGTTGCGGTCGCTTTAGGTAACATGAATGGGAAAGAGATCTGTGAAATGTTATATTTTAATGCATAAATTGTGGTACAACTAACACAGTTGCGAAGCACAATTTAGGTGATATTATAAACTGACACGCTTTGTTTCTGCGTGTGTATGTCAGCCATCGGGCATTGCCAGAGGGGCGTCGTGTAAACATGGAGCCCTGTTTTGAATATTGGTAGAGCTGAGCAAGAACGAAAGAACGCGGTGTAGCTAGCGCGTGTGCGAGTTTTAGTGTGGCCGTTTCATTTTGTGAATGGGTGTGTACAACGTTTTCACGCACCTGCAAGCTAATGCGAAGAATGGCAAAGCCTCACCGCAGCCCTCGGAATAAGACGCGCGGGACTTCGACGTAGACTCGTCGGCTGCCCTTCTACTGGCGTCCGAAAATTTGGTAAGTGTGCATTGCAAGCGTGCAGTTGTGAGCAGACGTACGGCACTGTACCAGTGCTCTTTTTCTATTCAATTGCTGGTTTCAGAAGAAATAGCATAAAACTATTTGTAGGAAATAACGTCGTTCAAGAAAATGAGTTCAATTCCTTGGCCATCTTACTCGCAGACGGCTAGTTTGCCAGCTTCTATAGATGAACGAAGGCCACCACAACACCATGCCTGCATACTAAATTGCGAATCGGTAAGAAGAAATCATCGTAAATTTCATGGAGAGGAGCCTCCATGCTTGCTAGTAGGTCGGGGGAATTCGATGCCAATTCTTGGGCCGCAAAAAGGAAAGATTTGAGGAAACAACTGGTGGCCCTGCTCAATGAAGAAGGGCCGCCAGTCGACACAGAGCGAGAGTGGATGTTGTGGTGGTCAAAGTTCGTGTATAAATGTAGGCAAGACGTCGGTAAATTTTAGGCGGGGCAGAGGTGAGTGAAAATTCGGTTTTAATGAATGCGGTTCGCTTTAATACGAGTGCACTTTTTTTGTTGCAGAGCAACCGGCGGCCGGCCGGCTCGGCGGCGTCCGAGTGCGCGTTCTGCAACTACTCGGAGCTGGCAGCTGCGTCGGGGTCGGAGAGCCCTTTTTCTTGTCAAGTGGATCCGATGTGAGGATACTATTTGCAAGTGTACTGTTGTGTTTTGTTTTCTTGAGGGTGACGCCATTGTCTAAAAAGGTCAGGGAGGTGCACTGTGACGGCAAATAGCAGGCAGTACAGAGCAGCCTGAAGTGTGCACGTTATGCAATCAAGGTGACCCGACGTTGTGCCATCTAGATCCTCTTTACTACTCGACCTGTGGAGTGGTAATGCAGGGCAAAGCAACACGACCTTGTGTTTAAATTGAAATTGTGTCGTCTGTAGCGGTACAGTTTCCAAAAGAGGGTGCAGGCGTGAAGTTGTGCAAATCAGTCGCACATTGCATGTGACATTATGTTTACAGGTGTTATAGTCTCCTTCCTTATGTTGGCATGTTACCAGGCCAGTGAAACATCAACAGAGCCCCGCCAAGACCCCGAAAGTGGTCAGGAGCCGCAGCCGGGCCCCAGTAGAGCAACTAGCACGTCTGGTGCCACGGAACCTGCCCGGCCAAGGAGGTCAAGGCGCAGCGAGGGTCAGCCACTATACATGCACTACACTATACAATTTCGAACCCCCAGGTGGTCGAAATTTCCGGAGTCCTCCACTACGGCGTGCCTCATAACCAGAAAGTGGTTTTGGCACGTAAAACCCGCGCGTTTCGGCCGCGCAGGCCGCTACGTTAGTTCAGTTCATCGAGCAGCACCCATACTTTGCGAGAGGCGCCACAAGCCTCTCGCCAAGTATGAGTGCTGCTCAAAAAAGAAAACTGTGGGAGGAGATTGCCGCCGCCCTAAACGCCGTCGGACCGGCAGCAAAGGCAGCCCGGCGCTGGCGCCTCTATTGGGCCCGGCTGTGTTACGACTGTAAGAAGGTCGCGGCGCAGGTCGGCGCCGAGAAGAGGTGAGCCCGCGACTAGCAACATCTTCGGAACGTATAAGCTGACGGTGTTCATGCATTTGCAGGAAGACGGGAGGCGGGAAGTTGGGCGGCCTGGAGGGTCGCGTGCTCGCCATGCTCGGCCGAACCGGCCCAGCTTCCGCCCCTGTGGAGTTTTTTCCCTGGCGATTCCGAGGTGAGTAGCAATGTTCGTTGCTATGTGTACCGATGTCGGGCAGTTACACTGTGGTGAATATTGTGCCGTTGTGTGCTTGTGTGTGTTTTCTTACAATTCAACACACATGCCAGCACATGATATCCGTACTTTGCAAGAACGGAAATGCTGCCCCACTGCTGTTAAGAAACACCTTGTGGTGGATTTCATGGCTCGTTAATCCGAAAAGCATTAGCAACGAGTTGTAAAAGCTCCAAGTCACTAGTATGTCGCATGCTGGATTAAGAATTTTCTGATTTAAAAACTATAAGTGAAATAGACATTGCAACCAGTTGATGGAACTCAATCACATTATGTCCTGTACTTTATTGTTCCAGGAGGACGCAGCCAGTGAGGAGGAGCCGGATGCCGAAGTGCCCCCTGCCCCACCAGCAGCTGCCCGCGTCTCAGTAGGCACGGAGCCGGGGACCAGTGGCACTGCACGTAAGGCACTTCAGCAGCTATTGCAATACGAACACATCACTCCAAGCAGTATCTATTAAGGCCTTTGAAACAGAAATTGTGTATTTATATTATACACATGGCAAAGAAAAAGTGCCTGCCTAAAGGTCGCTGCAAAATGGAACAATAATCTGACTGTTAACACCATTTGTAATGCAGCGTACAAGCTGAAAGTACTATCAGTGTAGTATTTTATGATGGTGTAGTGCCTTTTTGTTTATGCAAATTTACTGTTCATTTTGTGAACGGTGTGTTGCCGGAAGTATTTTTCTGGGCTTCCACCTGATAATGAACCAGTAAAATGTGTATGCACGATGGAGTGAAATTAGTTTTTTTAACCTGTTTACTGATTTTATTTTTACGGACCATCAGCTCGGCTGCAGCCCCGCAGGCCACCCCGCCAACAGGTCCTCGAGGACGCGGTGTGCAGGACGGCCGCAGACTATGCGCGGCAAAGCCAGCAAGCCGAGGCGGCAAATGCGGAGGCCGCAAGCTTCCACCAGCTGTTGCTGCAGCAACATCGGCAGGTGCGTACAACTTGGCCGGGTCATTTTTTGAAGAGGTGATTAGTGCACATGGTAATAATGTACATTACAACCATGTTACACATGAGAGGCATCTGTAGTCATTTGGCTCATTGTCTCATGCACGTTTATACATCTCCTTTGAGGTGTTCTTTAACACATAGCAACTTACAAAACATTTCCATGGTTGCATGTATCGCCGCAGCATGATCATCATTTGTTTAAATTTTCAACTAGTCACCAATACTGTCTTCTGACAGGCAGAGGCAGCTTGGTAGGACTTGCTACGTTCCACACGTTTTTAACATAACGGACCATGTATGTTTGCACGGCCATTTGTCATGTCATATGTAAATGATCTCGCTGCCCTCAAGAGTAACCTTGCTGAAACTGCAACACTTGCAAACAGTGCAAATCGAGCATTTACATTGCATAGCCTGTCGCTAACTAAGTGAATTTGTTTCGTAGCATCACCAGCAGCTGGTGGAAGGACAGAGGGCGACGCGGCAGGTCGTGCAGCAGCTCGTAGCCGAGATGCGTGGTTCGCGAGAGGCCACTAGTCTCATCGCAACCTCGCTGCGCCAACTGCTGGCTGCCCTCGCTCACCTCCACGAGCCGCCTCAGCCATGAGGGACAGTTTTTTTTCCCCATATCATCCTTCAGTGCTGTGCAGGTAGAAGTGTTGCCTATCTTTCCGTTCATATCACCGCTGCAGCATTTGGTGGTGGTGCCCATACGTCCTCGCAAGGTCAAGTTGTGCCGCCAAGTTGTAGCCAGTCTTCTGAACTGATGTGCAGGTCATGCGTGGCCATGGAAGCGAAGACTGATAGTCATGTCACTTGAAACACGAATGCATTGTTCTTTTTTTGTATGTAGCACTAAAGGATGATATGGCTGTTTTCTGTACATTTCTGTCCCTAATGATATATTTTTCTTTGTGGAAGGTAATTTCTGTTATGTGTATTTTCATTTGCAGTGTAAGTTTGCCCAAGTAAGGCATTATATAACTTATATGTAGAATTTTTGCATTTCTGTTCCTAACCGTATTTTTTCCCCAAGTTCATTTCATCTTGTGTGTATATTTATTTGACCAAGTGAGACGGTATAACTTATATGTACAATTTTTGCGATATTTTTGCATTTCTGTTCCTAACCGTATTTTTTCCCCCAAGTTCATTTCATTTCGTGTGTATATTTATTTGACCAAGTGAGACGGTATAACTTATATGTACAATTTTTGCGATATTTTTGCATTTCTGTTCCTAACCGTATTTTTTCCCCAAGTTCATTTCATTTCGTGTGTATATTTATTTGACCAAGTGAGACGGTATAACTTATATGTACAATTTTTGCCATATTTTTGCATTTCTATTCCTAACCGTATTTTTTCCCGAAGTTCATTTCATTTCGTGTGTATATTTATTTGACCAAGTGAGACGGTATACCTTATATGTACAATTTTTGCCATATTTTTGCATTTCTGTTTCTAACCGTATTTTTTCCCCAAGTTCATTTCATTTCGTGTGTATATTTATTTATCCAAGTGAGACGGTATAACTTACATGTACATTTTTGCCATATTTTCATTAGGTGTTGTTCACTTTTGTTTTGCTGTTACTGATATGTTTCAATGTGCACCGTTCTTCCAAGGAAGATACATTATGCAATCACTTTTACGGCAACTACGACATTGTCTCGCACACATACAGGTGCACTTAATAACTACAATGCTGTGATAACTGGAAGTCAATTTTCATGCCATATGTATGTCATGTTTGTAATGTCAAACTATTCGTGCCTACGCAAAGTGGCCGAATTGGTATTTTTGTTAACACCAAGTGGAAACGAAAGAGCGCTTTATTGCGAGAAGCATGTGTGTTTATACACAGGCAGACCAGGCTTGCGCATGCGTATCAAAATATTCTTGATGACGTAGCCACTGGTCACACCAAGCACCTGTTACTTGTGATGGTTATTGTGATATTTCAGGTGTCCTTGCCTATGATAGCAATACAACCTAGTCCCCATTGTAGTTGAGCACAGTTTGCGACATACGTAACGGAGCCATCGATGTGGCCGCTATTTTGACATTCGCTGCCAGGCTGGTCTTGCAGCCGTTATATGAAATACCGTTTTAGTGCCAAGCATTTTCTCACTTGTCGTTCCTTAGAAGCATGTCATGGCTGCTTTATATTGTGATCTTATTACGGCACTAGTCATTGAAAAGAAACTGTTTTGTGCTACAAACATGCCAACTACATAATAGAAAAGACATCTTTCTTGCTGTTAAGTTGCTGGATGAAGAAAAATGGTTGTCTGCTAGTTCAAAAAAATATCATTATCCTCGTGTCATATTTATGCAATTTAACATCTGCAAACGGCCCGTAGGTAGTGTACTGGGTCCCATGTAATGAACATCACACGGCTATTATGGCGCCTTGAAGCCATGCTCTGTGTACTTGTCTGTCATTTGCTTTGATGAAAGATGGCATCGAAGATGGATCACGTGGTTTTATTTACAATGCAGATATAAATAAACGATTTTAAACAATGCAAGTTGCACTTGAAATGAATATTTACAATTTGTGTTCCTTCAATTTCAGGACTATTTACATATGTACACTCTCTCAAGGGAGAATAACGCGCTCGACATGCCAGGCGATCGTTTTCGGCATAACGTGGCCTTATGTCAAGGAACTGTGCGGTGGCTGTGTGGCAAAACAGCGCAGGGCCTACAAGGTGCGTGAGAACAGTACGTGAGAACAGCAGAGGACACGTGAAAACGCTGGTTATGATTGAGCACATTCTATAAAAAAAAACAGCACGCTATCCTCTAATTGCACACATTTCTTCACATTGGTTCCTGCTGTCTATTAGGTGTGTATACAGCAGTAATAAATATCTGCCTGCAATGTAGGGCACGTGTTTATTGCTGCTGTCGGTGCTGCTGTCGACGCAGCTGCCTTCGCACCCTTTGTAGGTATCGCTGGTGCTGCTGCCGTGTCATGCCAAATGAGCTAATAACATTATCCCGGGCAGCACAGCCTCTCAGGTACATCATGCGTGCTGCCCTCACTTGGGGAACTCTCTGTGGGGAGGGGTTGCCACTTTCATCGTCACTGCTGCTGTTGCTGCTGTCATCACTAACATCATCCAACAACACGTCACCTTCGTCAAGACACAAGTTGTGCAACACTGCACATGCTGCAACGATGTTGGCGGCGCGGTCTGGCTCGTAGTGGAGGGCGCGGTACCGCTGAAAGCAGCGAAAGCGACTCTTCAGAAGCCCAATGCACCGCTCCACTACGGACCGCATGGCAGCATGTGCAGTGTTGTACCTGCCTTCGGCAGTGTGTGTGGGAGGGTGGCCTGTGACTGGGGTCAGGAGCCATGGTTCCAGGGGGTAGCCGCTGTCACCTGCAGGATCATAAAACATGTTATGAACTCTGCACAAAGTTTAGTAGGCGAAGCATGGGTCATGTAAAATGCACCTACTACAGAAAGGCTGCAATAAAGAAATTTACAGGCTGAGCACGTGACGCAGCTGTGATCACAGATAACAATAGCTGGGACATACCATCCCTATTTGCAGCAAGGCAGCTCTTTGTGTAGTCTCCATTCACAAATTACTGTCAGTGTAAAAAAGGATGTGACAACGCGTGCACTGTACACTCACATTAAAAATCTACATCTCGCCTATATTTAATAACCTGACTATGACATAGGGGGTTCGGGCTTCAATATTCTCCTACGGCGCGAGCACTCTTTGCTGCATGCTGCCAGAATTGCAACTGTACAAAATTTTCCCGCTGCTCAGCGAGGAGGTGTTCGCCGGCCTTGGCAATATGCCACTCCTGGAACCGACGACAGAACCACGTAGTTCTCCAGACGTGATCGTCGTGGTCTGACCGCGGTCGCAGAGGGTTGACGGCGAGGATCCGCATGCCTGCGTCGCAGATCTGACGAGAGCGCGCACAGCAGCATAAGCCACGCGTTGCTATGACGGGCAAATTAGACAAAGATTAAGATACTTACGAACATTGTGTTGAGGGTGTAGTAGCCTTTGCGGCACATAAATGCCGCCTTCTGCTCGCCCTTCGGTGCGATGATGGCTGGCGTCCATGCATCCGATGACGCCGGGAATGAAGCCGCGTCTAAGGAACCCTTCCTTCACGGCCGCCTTCTCCTCCGACGTCCTCTGGAAATGGACCCACTTGTTGCGGGCCCCGGCGTGGACGATTGCCTCCGCCACGCGTCGCACGCACTTGCTGACCGCAGGCTGGGTCACGCCGATCGTCTCCTCGCTCCCTACCGAGGCTTGAAAGCTGCCCGTTGCGAAGAATCGCAACGCGCACAACACTTGCCGCTCCACCGACAGCGCTGAAGTTCTCACGCCTCCGAGTTCCTCCGCCACTTCGTCGCACAGCCACCGCACTGTTTCTTCAGGCGAAAGTGCCGCCGAAACTGATCGTCTGGCATGTCAAACGCATCCTCGGCTCCCTCCTCCCGCGCCCGGACTGATGAGCCACCGCCGCCGCCGCCAACGCAATCACGAAGGCCGCCATTTTTTTCTATTCCAAACGGAACGGGGCACTCACCGGTTATTCCGCGAATTCGGCGGGTTTATTCGGCATAATTTAGCATAATGCGTGCGTAAACGTCACTTTGACGTGGCAGTTTTTGAGCATTCCTGACGTCGCTTGACAGGCAGGAAAAATGGGCGTGGCCTAAAAAATTCGACCAATGAGCGAGCGCTGTCGGCCATTTTGGAATAGAAACAAAACGGAATAGTTTTACGTTATACCGGCCATGCTGTGCAACATTGCCAAGTGTGGTCTAGACGCACCTATCCAAGCGAAACATTGCGATGCACTAATAAATTGCCTATTACACCTACTGACTTCACCTGCGTACCGTTTAATACAACGCACTGATATCCTTACAGCAAGAGGATGTCATTTAACATTCATATTGGCATTTCGAGAAGTGCACCTACAAAGTCATGTGTGACACTACTGTGAGCCTGAAAGAGGGAATAGTGCAAGTTTATGTGTGAATGGTACAGATCGAACAAGTTAGTCTTTTAAGTGCATGATATAACGTTACATAGGTTCCGCAAAGCGAACGAATATAGAAGTGCACCCGCGGGAGGACGCACCATATTTGAAGTGCTTCTTTGCATTCCTCACACAGCAAACGGTGGCGATGGAAAAAATTGCCAGTTCTCTCGACCGCCTCTGCGACGTGATGGGAGGGTAGGAGACCCGAATGCAGCTGATGCAGGCGCAATTAGGCCTCCTAACGACGCTGGCTACAACAGTCGCTGAGGTCCTGCAGCAGCAGAACCTGCCGTAGCAACATGAATATTTTTTTTCTTATTGCTTTTCATTCCTCCTGCGTGAGCAGCACCTCACCCAGTAGGCGTAGTTATGTATTATGCATTTATTATTTCAATTTTGTTTCATTTTGTTTTGCATTCCATGTTCCTCTTTCGTTGGTTTCGGGTTCATGTATCATACTGAATAGGCCTGTGTTGTAGTATCTGTATGATTGGAAACATATGTTAATGCTTGTTCGTTATTATCAAGCGCTTGGATGAGCCTTTTCGCTGCACAACTGTGTTATGTGTCCCTAGCAGTGTAACACATAACATGTTGCCTTGACCAAAGACAAATGCACTTGTCGATACTAGAAAAAAACGAGTCCACTGGCCGAAATGTTGGCTCCCGCTCTCACGTTGTTCTCGGTTTGTTCATTCACTTCAATTTCCATGTCCCGCTTTCACCTTGTTTTCTCCACATCAGTCTAACAGCATTATAAGATTTCAGTCTCAGAGTGTACCGATTCACAATAAATTGTAAATGCACAGACAATAACTGCACAGACACGCGCACTTTTCGCAGCAAAGACGGCGTACGACATTTCATATCACGTAACGCTGCGTTTCTTTCATGTGCGCATTTTTTGTGGAGGCACAGCATTGGAAAAGTTGCGTGCTGCACGACTATGTCTCTCATACCGTGCGTAACAGTTTGTATGTTTTTCAATTTATACGATACTCCGTCGGTGTGACAGTGTAACGTTCGTATCGCTGATAGACATTATTGTAGAGCGTGCTGCAGAAACACTATAATTTCTCTATGAATGGAATCGGTCCCCCTTATATGCGGATGTGTGCAGCATCTGCACGGGACGCTTTGGAGTACTTCGTTGTGTTTTCTAATTATTCCGTAACGTTTCCATCCATTGGCCCACACTGTTGGACATTATACGTACCGTTTTTAACCCATGTATTTTTATTGCCGCTATGCACCAATGTGAACCACGGTGCCTATACTTGTGCGGCAGTAATCATGTACGCACACATATTTACATGTCGCATTCACTAGCACGTTTGGTGTGATATTGTTTTGAAGTTAGAAGTTTGTTTACAACATAAGTACACAGATGCATGCAAGCAGTGTGAATAGCAGGATAAATGCTGCAAAGACCCGCCGTGGTTGCTCAGTGGCTAAGGTGTTAGGCTGCTGAGCACGAGGTCGCGGGATCGAATCTCGGCCACGGCGGCCGCATTTCGATGGGAGCTAAATGCGAAAACACCCGTGTACTTAGATTTAGGTGCACGTTAAAGAACCCCAGGTGGTCGAAATTTCCGGAGCCTCCCACTACGGCGTGCCTCATAATCAGAAAGTGGTTTTGGCACGTAAAACCCCATAATTTTTTTTTAAAAGCTGCATAACGCCAGCTTGACTGGTCCCACCTCCCCGTGAACAACACAGCGAGGTGGGACCAGTCATTCGTCGTCTCCTTTCTGCGTTTCGCATGACCGGTGGACGTTTCGGGTCGCACTGAGGACGTGTTTGCTTCTTGTTTTGCTGTGGCCGACAAACATCAAAATTTCCTCATGTGTCCTGCTTCAATATCTGTATCCTGTTGGGTGCACGTATCCGAGGAGTGACATGTTCACGATCGCACTCCGTTTACATAGACAAATGAGGTTGCATTGCCAGTGTCATGCAGGTTGACCATTACTGTGTCCCTTTTGAGTTTATTGTGCCACGAGCCTGCATGCTAGCATAGCGCATATTTTGAAACGTTAGCCTTGTGTGAGCCGTATGCATCGACGCTGTACTTACGCTGTATAAGGGACACATTGCCTCGGATAGCCCAAAAACACCATCCACACCCACCTTGGTATTGCGAGCCTTCAGTGTGCGACTTCACGTTAACACGTCTAAAAAAAACACCACATGAACACGTACTACAAGAATTTGTAGCACTAAACGAAAAATACGAGGAATACACAGCGTTTTATACAGATGGCTGCAAATCAGCAGGATACGTTGGCAGTGCCGCGATACAAAACATTTTGGAAAAAATGGTACGCCTACCTCAGTGGGCATCCATTTTGTTACAGAGTGTTACGCAATCTCTCTAGCTGTAAAAATAAATGAGAACATTGAAAACAGCATAATTTGCACAGATTCACTAAGCGTGCTAACTGCACTTCGCCCTAGAAATGCAATTACACCATTAATCGGCGACATCCTACATAACATAAGAACCACAAGACAAGGACACAACATAAAATTTTGCTGGGTGCCCAGTCACGTCGGAATCGGTGGAAACGGAAAAGCAGATGAATGTGCAGCAAAAGCTCGACATAAAAATCATCATAGCAACAATTCCTTACAAAGACTGTATGAAATTAGTGCACCATCAACTGAGAAATAAATGGCAGACTACATGGAATAATGAAGTAAGAAACTACATCTTGTAAAACCTGTCATAAAAGAATGGAAGTCATGCTTACACCGAGAACGCTTCATCGAAGTAATTTATGTAGCCTTCGCATGGGACACACGTACCTTAGACACAACTTCCTCCTGAAAAAACAAGTCTGGCTGTGAAAAATGCGGAAGTGAACTTACTGTAAGCCACATCTTATTAACATGCGTGCAACCCGAAACACTAAGGAAAAAATACTTCACTTTGTTTTATAATCAACATATACCCTTTCACCCAGCATTGATTTTAGGCGAAGATGCACTTATAGATACCACACATGTTATTAGCTTCTTAAGAGAAGCAGGTATCAATGAAAAACTATAAATGAGCCTACCGACAACTTCATTTGGGATACATCTCACCCACCTTCTCATATTTGAGAAGACTGAGGTTTTTAGTTTGTTGGGATCCTCGGAGTCCTTGGCCAGGCAAGGATCGTCGCTGAGGTGACCCAACTTTTTAAAAGAAATTTGACTTTGCTTTTGGTGCATGATAACCTGATTTGATTATGCGCCATTGTCGTCGGCTGGAGGAGTTGCCAGTGTACAGTCAATGACCGACTTTCCGGATTCCCGATAATTTGGACGACTTCGCGGCGCCACCACGTACCCCATAGAGTTAATGTGTTGGAACGTCTGAAATTTCAAACGTAAGAACTCTTCGCCGTCTGACTTTCCGGAGGTATTGCCGTGATCGCAGGGGCGAAACGGCATTAATCAAAGCCACCACCGCTGCCATTTTAATTACCTTGCCGCCTCGAACCGGCGCTCTCGCACGCAGATCCGCTGGCAGCCGTAGCCAGCACGGCGGCAACACTAGGCCTAGCTGCTTCGACGTTCGCTATGAAGCTTCTTGCCGTCAAATGCTGTGTTTTTTATTGAAAGAATTCGCTGCTGTCAGCAATGGCACGGACTCCACCTTTGTGGTCCTCGCGATTGGCTTAGAAGCTTGGAAAGCACGATGCATTGCATAATTCCTGTTTTCGAAAGGCAGCTTTGCCTCCCTACACAAATGTTACTTGGTGAAGCATACGCAAAAGTATTGCAGTGAAGCATACCAAGCGAGAGAAGGGGCTATTGCAATGGGACACAGTATGTATTCCTTAATTATACACGCGTGCACCCGATATTTCCCGTTCCAGTACGAGCACCGATAAGCATAATACGTGTACCGGCAGGCCTACAGAGCGTTTTCGAATTTGCCTGCGGTGGTTCGGGCCCTTAAGGGCAGTAAATGACATGCATTTGTATTTTCCAACTGGCCGATTTTTCTGATGTTTTGAGTCTAACATGTGCGCGAGTCAATGGGTCTCTCGAAACCCAATGGCGCAATGAAACGTGAAGGCCCCTTGCGGGCTGCGTTGCGATCCCGGACCGCACAGGGGTCCGAAAAAGGGAGCAGCAACGGCCCGTCCCAGGCGCTCACTCGTCGCCGGGGCGGAGCGAGAGCGCACACGTTGGCACCCGAAAGATGGTGAACTATGCCCGGGCAGGACGAGGCCAGAGGAAACTCTGGTGGAGGTCCGAAGCGATTCTCACGTGCAAATCGATCGTCCGACCTGGGTATAGGGGCGAAAGACCAATCGAACCATCTAGTAGCTGGTTCCCTCCGAAGTTTCCCTCAGGATAGCTGGCGCTCGATGGGAGAGCAGTCACACCTGGTAAAGCGAATGATTAGAGGCATTGGGGTCGAAACGTCCTCAACCTATTCTCAAACTTTCAATGGGTGTACGGGAGGCCTTCTGGGTTGAGGCCTCCCGCTGCGATGAGAGTGCCAAGTGGGCCACTTTTGGTAAGCAGAACTGGCGCTGTGGATGAGTTCGAAAAATTCGACGTGGACTGTGCAACTGAACAAGATGGTTCAAGTGGTCTGTGGGGCGAACGAGTGGTGGAAGGAGGACAAGAACAAAAAGGATCTACGCACTGAGGAATGAACGGGAGAGGAAGCGTGCTGCCGCCGTTTTGAAGGAGCTTGAGCTCAAATAAAAAAACAATGTGGTGGCTGATGCCGAGATGCAGGTGTCCCTTATGCAAACCAGAATAGACTCGTTAAGGCAGTGAAACACAACACTGAGGCGTCGTGCGCGGGCTGAGAGGATGTCAGGGCAGTTGAGGTTGACTTACGAGCTGTTGAGAGAGAATCTCAATGGTGACAAAGTTCGGGCTTCATACCACTGAGCTTGCTATCAGTTGATAGAAATAGCTCATATTCGAAAATATTTGCTGTTGTATGCATCTCCTTTTTATTCGTATTATTCGTATTTTTATTCGTATTTACAAAACTTAGTCCGACTCGATTTGCAATTTTTTTCGAAGACATTTTCTTTGCTGTGCATTTTACTAACCCCTCCCGCCTATTCTCTTTTTGAATAACATAAACACTACTCCTTAGTATTCAAATTGGACTAAGTAGTTTTTTTTTTATTTTTTCGTATGGTTAGTAGAGAGTGACAGCATCGGGCGATATGGTTTCAGCCCGTCTTGACATAAAAATAGTTCTGCGTCACTCAGGGAATTTTGCAAAGGCACTCAAAGAAAACCTGTAAAACTCAGGGAATTTGGATATGTCAACTTAGTAGACACCCTGAACTCGTGATTAGATTTGATTAAGCGTTTGCACTCCCGCCAACACGTGTGCCTCAAGGAGGGCTGCAAGCAAAACTAAACTTACACCATTTGAACACATGATTGCCAGCGGGAGGCAAGGTTAATTTATTGTGGCCGTGTAGGTCTTGCCAGAACGAATAATGGTTCAACATATGCGTGCCTGCACAGGCTATATTAAAGAAGCAATAACGCTAAAGCCGCATTACAAACAGAACACTTGCCACATTGTACGCGTATAAGGGCAGACCACATTTCGCAGGACACTCTAGCAAACAGCATAGAAAGCACAACAAAAGAAGAAAAAGTGCAACCTGTTAGCATTATCTTGAAATTGACACTGCTGAGTAGTGTATCGATCATCGGCGCAGCTGCGCATGTTTACCAAGCGATGGAAATGTTTGTGTGCCACTGTTCGAAGCATAGCAAATGAAATAGAATGAACAGAAATGGCACAGTCCCACCGCACACCGACGCACCACCGCACATGTCATACAGAATTGAAGCAAGGCGAAAGTGAAATTCTGCGAGCAAATACGCAAAGTAGGCGGTACGCAATATAATGTGGTTTTTCGGAGTGCGCGAGCTCCATTTCCCCCCCTTATTTTCTCTGGCGGCTGCAAGTCATCGTGAGTGACCACCCAGGGAAGTCGATGCGAGACATTGCAAAGGAACTCCAGGTCGCATAGTCGACTGCCAGGCTCGCTGTGCACGACGACATGCGGGACCATTTCTGTGTGATGAGAAGGGAGCAAATCACGTCCGTTAAGACTCGGGAGGATCACCTGTTCTGCTGTGTTCCAAGCGCTTGCTGAGCAAGCTGGAGGGACCCGAGTAACCTGGAATGCTATGGTATTTTTTTTTTCAGATGAAAATAACTTTCAGCACGACCGAAAAGTTCACTGTCGTAATCGCAGGTCGCTTTGTGCAAGCACCGATGAAACACATTCAGTGCTCTACACGTAATTTCCGTCGTCTGTGATAGTGTTCGCCGTCGTCAGCAACGAGGGTAACGTCATGCCGGCACGCTGTTTTGCACCAGGCCTCCGCGTTAACGCTGCCGCGTACGCAGAGGTGTTTGTTAAAGTGGTAACGCCCTGGACAGAGACTGTTTCTAGAGGAAAACCTTATGCCGTTCAGCAATATTCACCTCTCGCTCACACCGCCTGCGTTACACAGGAGTGGTTGGCTGATAACTTCCACGACCCTGCCACTCCCAACTTGTGGCCTCTTACTTCTCCTCTCCACATATAAATCCACTCGACCAGTACGTCTGGGGCATCATTGGGTGAGACGCCAAGAAACGGCCACATAATACGAAACACTCGGTGAAGGCCGCCATCGCTGGCTCAATGGGCAACATCTGTAAGGATCCCTTGACCCCTGCATGCTGCCTTTTCCGAAGTTGCATTGAATCTGTTGTTGCTGACGATGGCCGATTCATTGAGCAATTGTGGGAACAAACCGTTACAGAAGTATTGCCCACAGTTTGGTTACAAAACTTTTAGGTTTTGCTTCAGATGTTCTTCTGTGCATGAAGGCAAAATTGCGCTCTGAATACCTCGCGAAACCGGCACATATACGTGCTGTGGTAAATGTTGCATACTTGAAGACATGCATGCGCAGAAGGGTGGGACAAATGGGAAAAATGTAGATTTTCAGAGTAATCACAAATGTTCGGTACTGCTTATAAATTTAGCAAATTTAAAAGAGTACATCACGTCTGTGTAGCACATGTGAATCTGCAAAGCGCTCAACAACACAACAGAATATTTGCACATCGTTTGTACTTTGTATTGTCTGACCTTCCAGACCTAAAATCGATAACAAAGTGCTGCGGACGTTTTTTATGCACGTCTTCATCGTGTGCACGTGATTATCGTCACATCAGGTTCTTAGTGTTCATCGCATGTGGGGACTCATCTTGAGATTGCTTTTTGCCGGTACTGTGAACGGTCCGCCAACGCATTCTAGGTCCTGTTAACTGCTCTGCCACACGTGGTGTAGAATGCTGTTTAGGAATGGAACCTGCCAAGAAGCCGAGAGACTGCAGCTGTTGTGTGATTGTGCGCTCCAGTGTGGCGCTTGAGAAATTCTTGGTCGGCAAGGGGCTGGCACATACAATATCAGCAAAGGAGGCCGGATCCTTGGTGTCAACACATTAAAGGCTGCAGTCCCGATGCCTTGGAGTGCGTGGTGTACTCTGTCTCATTCCATCATCGAAGCGTTGACACGTCGACAAAATGCGAGGACATCATGTACATACGAAGTATTGGACTTGCCCAGTTGCTCCTTGGGAGTGTCAAGTGTCTTCTTGGGGAGGGCGCAACGAATCGCCGGAGTACGGAAACCTTCTTGCAGTCGCTGTTTGAAAGTACTCCAGTCGGTGAAGTCGATCTCGTGGTTGAATAAGGAAACCTTCGCTACGCCCTTGAGTTAAATTGTATACGTGGCGTAGCTTCATCGCCGTGTCCAATGGTTGCCAGAATCTGCCCGGGCGTAGTTGTCACCTCAATCCTCCACATCTTCACCATGAAGGCCAGCGAGCAGATGCGGATCGTGCAGCGGCCCGTTGACGATCCGAGGAGAGGATGCGGCAGACGTAGCCGAGGTAGTAGATGTGGGTGTGCCTGATGGCTCGTCCTGCTGCTTGCTGGCGGAAAGCGGGCACAAACGGCGACCTGAGCGAAGCTCCAGGAGGTAGAGCAGGCGAGAAGAGGTTCGGGAACCGAGGAGCAACCTCCACCACGTGTGACGTAGCAGTCAACACGACCTTTGTTACGACCTGAACACGTCACAGTACATTGACTTTTTCGCCAAGTTTGCATTGCGCGGTTTGTCAGATGTGATATGAACTGTGATCATGAGATATAATATGTGCTCGGCCGCAACGTTATGTTGGGCTTCTACAATAAGGTATGCATGTGCAGATCGGTGTGGTGCCCACTTTGCGCGACTGCAACGCACAACTTCATGCATCTCGACAAGGTCTTCCTTAAATTGGAAACATGCAAGCTAAGCACTGTTTATCTGCTCGCGTGACACATTTTCCTGAAACGTAGAGTGCATATTGGAAAATTGTCATCACACCCCAGGATATGTGCTGGGACGCGTGCAAACTCAGAAATGTGCGATTCATGTTGACAAAGCAGCAGCACTACATTGGGAAAGCTATTAAACATATTTTGTTACAAAACAACGCCGTGTGATCTACATGTGCTACGTCTTTTGCTGAACATGTTTGCTAAATGACCTAAAGTCATTTTCATGGCACTGAACCATTCTCTTTGCTCATTAGAGAATTGGTGCATAAAGTGAACCTAAATGGGTTGTTTAATGTCATATGCGAATGTAATTACGCCATCGACTGAGAGTTGTTACATTAGCTGCCAAGGGAAATACAATATGCGATGTCCTCACGATGTTGCAATGCATGTAGCATCATCGTTACATAAAATAAGTTTTGCAGTTTGCGTAACGAACTGTATCGCTCACCATATACATGCTGTCACTGCAGCAATGATTCCTTCCGGGTGAAGCGGAACGTAAAATGCATTGCATGTAAATTCCCTGCCGGAATCGTATTTTTGCAGCTCTTCTTGCGCTTCATACTCTTCATCTTTTTATCTTGCAATCGTGCTTGTTGTGAGATAATTCAAGGTTGCATAGCCGGAGTTCAACATTTATTTTCAAGCATCCTTGCTCTATTGCACAACCTTCCCAGGTGAATCACTTCAGACGACAACATAACGTTACGTGTAGCGAACTGTCTGCAGTATATATTGGAGTGCGCTTGTAATGACACACGTGTTGCCGTAGCAAAGCTTTGTGCAATTGCTTTGACCCGTGTTCTTGCTGCACCAAATTCGCCGACTTAACTGACAAGGGTCGTTGGTCACTGCATTACGGTGGTCATAGGTACATTGAGTGCCTAATGCGTGCTTGTTTTTCTGCATATCAATACCTAACGATTATTTCGCAGTGTACAGCTTCATGCCACGTGACACAGCATATGCGATGTAATCGCCAGTAGAGTTCACTGTGGCGTTTACACCGCAGACAAGAATGCGGGCCTCAATGGGGACTAGTCTATTTTCAGAAAGCTTAAATGCACCATTCTGAGGCGGCATCAATAGGTATCGCCCCTTCAGTAGCCAATGGTGCTTCCTCTTCAGAGTGTGTCATTCCTCTTCCTTTATGTGTTCACCAATGCTATGGCATTGGCTCACGTTAAGAATTTCTTCAGTGGGCCGCACGCACGTGTGCGCCTTTCCACAAGTCACGGTTCTGAACGCACAGCGTGCTGTAGGAGTTCATGATCATTCAACGAGCTTCTATAGGCTCCTCCAATTAGCAAATGTACAGAGTTCACAAGGCTTGGCAGGGAATGTCTGCCTCGCATGTTCTATACACCTGCTGAAAAGAACAATCCATGGAAACGCATGCATTTACAGTGCATGTGATATGAGCAAGTGTGCAATGGTTATGCACTTGGCAAAGTATACATGTAAATCTGTTGTATGTTTTTGCAGTTGATCCCACCGCAGTTCTGTTTTTTCAGCTATGACAAAAAGGTTGCATGCGTGCTGTGCCGTCATGCTGTCAGGCACGTATTGTGTAATGGTACGTTTGTTCAAGAAACGTCTGCCGACCCACAAAAGAAACATGCTCTAGATTCTCATGTCGACGCCTTATCAAGGCAACGTACACACGTTCGGTTACGTGTCCTCCATGTTGCATTGTGTCGCATGTACTCCTACGGCACTCCAAATATAATATGTCAAGGGAAACATCATGCCCACTTGCGTACGGTTGTGTAATGAAAGCAGCTTCTATAGCTGGAAAGTTGCATTCCTATCCGTCTTGGGGCCAACTCTTGTCCTGCTTTTACTGCACCAGGGGAAGCCGTAGTTTGATATTTTCGTCACGTGGCCTGTGCACTACACGTGGAACAGGTCTCTAGTAACAACGATGCGTGAACTTCTCTTGCAAACAATGTACTTTCACCTTGACATCCTCAGAAACAAGGAATGCGTGTCCCTATGCATTGTGCAAATGAAACGACTTCATTGCAAGAACTCCATTTAGTGCTGGTGGAACGAAGGTTTCTCTGACGCCACACGCAACTTGCAATGCACACCGGCGCGCCTTCACTGGTGCCTACGGTAACAACTAGTCCAACGTAATGCAACATATATGATGAGATTGCTAGAAATGCAGTCTGCATAGCGCGTGGGTAATGAGGCGGCCATGATGAAAACAAATATGACGTAATGTCATTTGCCAAATGAGCCATGTTGAGCTCGAATACCATCGCACAATCTGTAGAACCCGATTGCATCTTTGTATCAGCTGTGGCGCCACAAAAGATGCTCAACAGCTGTTGCAACATCCCATTGTAGGAAAAAGCAAACATGAGTCAACTTCTGCATGGCATCGGCACCGCTCCGGGGACAAAGTGCCTAATTAGTCTGTTCAGGAAAACACTACCACAATGTATGAATAAGCTTCTGCATTTCAACAATCATTCTATTGCATGCATGGTGTCGCCGCACACTATGTGGCGGTTCTGTCTTTGTGGCTGACGCACTTCACCAGTGTCGCGCTGGATGGTACTAATGATTCAGCTACGAATGCTGTGCTCGCTCCCAAAATATTTGTCTCTAAGATGCTGCTATGAAGGCACTTTTACTTTTGCAATCGGGCCTTTACGACCAGTCACGCTTTTCACAAACGGCTTTCACACGAGGAAAGGCCCAGCAGTCATTGTCAAATGGAGCCCGTGCCTCGTTTATAGTGCATGTGTTGTATGCTTGGCGAGACATGCGATTCCAATTCATTGGATTCCTTCATGCGCAGATTACTCATACGGATGCGCAGCTGCGTTAATGACATACTCGAATTGCCCCGCACGAGACTATAACACTGACCGTCCACACGTTGCGAGCAGTTTCAACATCGTTGCACAATCGCAACACCTCAAGCGATGTTAACATTGCCCTGTTTCCAGTAGGAGCGCAACGCTTCTCAACCTCTGATCTGCTTTACTGTTGTTGCTTGATCAAAACCACATCGGTCAATGACACAGATTATGCGTATGACGAAACAAGTCCCACAGCAACACATGCATTTGCAGCGCACAAGGACAAGATAGCCGTTGTCATAGCATTGGAGCATCAGGGGGGGTAGAATGCCGTAAAAAATATCTGCTTCTCACGTGTTTTAAAAAGTATGTGTAATAACATTTTCAACTTCATTTCACGAGGAACACTGTGGCTGCCCATCGAGCATTGCCAAGTGCACATGACACGTCCGAGTTGGGCTAATTTTCTCTGGCGTCCACTTTCATCGCCGTTCAGTTGTCGCGCACCCTCACGAAAAAGAGAAGCACGAATCGACATCAGAATGACAGCAACACCATGAATGTGATCGTGTGACGCCAACCTAACGGTAATGATGGAACGCTGCCCCCGCCGTAACATCAGCAAGGCACAGCAGCAACATACACGCGACAGGGTAGCGACCACAAATGCGAACATGTCGGAGGCGCAACGATGCTGCAGTAACATGGGTATTGACACAACAGCGCCATTAAGGCAGCGAGAACGACCTGATCACAGTTGCGTTATGGGAACAAGCACTATTGCGTGACGACAATGCAGTGTTGATCATGAAGAAATGCATACCTGCCACGGAGTCACATTATCAATAATGCATCATGGAAGTGATAGCGCACTGAACGTACACTGCCGACTCCAGGGAGGAAGCAAAGACGTGACGACAATGGGGTGCTGGCATTGAAAAGATACCAATGGTAACACGACAGTGCCATAACAATGCCAGTGCGAACAAAACTGCTGGAGTGGAAATGATGACAACGGAAATGTAATGCTGAAGTTATTGCTATGTTACAGCAAGGGAATGATAGCAGTGGTGTTGCGAAGGTTGATTAACGACCATGATACGATAACGATGGCATGGCGACACAGGAAGTGATAGTATGAAAGTGCACTGCCATGAAGTGACGAGATCGAGAAAACAGCGTTTTGTTTTCAGATGTGTGGTGCACGCTTCGGTGCACCACCTGTTATCGCAGACTTCCACCATCCGCGCTACATGAAGTGTTTAAACTACATATGATGCACACGAATCCTGCAATTTTCTTTCCATGACCCTGCACGCAACGGTATGACGTCAGCGGTGCGATGTCACATCACCATCCACGACAGCATGGCGGCAATGCTGTGAGAATAGCGAAATTGCATGATGCAAATGGAATCGCACCAACCGTGGCGCGCTAGTTGTGGAGATGACATATAATCACATTCAAATCACCTGCCTCACTGATCTCCTCTTATTCCCACTGAATGTAGCGTTTCCTGGCCCTGCGTCTGGTGGTGCTGCTAAGATGTAGCCCCGGCTTCGGCCGTGGCGGCCGCATTTCGATGGGGGCGAAATTCGAAAACACCCGTGTACTTAGATTTAGGTGCACGTTAAAGAACCCCAGGTGGTCGAAATTTCCGGAGTCCTCCACTACGGCGTGCCTCATATTCAGAAAGTGGTTTTGGCACGTAAAACCCCATAATTAAATGAAAAAGTTAAAGATGTAGCCAGGAGCTAGCTGTGATGCCAGTGGCACGACAAC
This sequence comes from Dermacentor albipictus, assembly GCF_038994185.2. Classification (NCBI taxonomy): domain Eukaryota; kingdom Metazoa; phylum Arthropoda; class Arachnida; order Ixodida; family Ixodidae; genus Dermacentor; species Dermacentor albipictus. The sequence goes on along the minus strand of NW_027225576.1, from coordinate 2,050,388 downwards.
CAAACTGACACATCATTTTATCTTTGACCCTTCCATTCCGGAAGGCCTGTTGAACAAGGCAGCTGCCAGCACAAAGCAATGCTGAGTAGCACAAGCCATTGCCTAGAAAGTGCACAAGCACCCCCTTAAAGAGAACCCAGAAACATCACTGCAAACACACACACACACACACCTCTATCACTCACAGGACATGTCGGCACGTGTAAGTCACATGGGGCAGTAACTGCCCAAAACCACAAACACTTCTAATGCACAAGGAGATGGCGGCAGGTGGCACACGGGAAAAGCAAGGGGAGGAAGCAACAAAAGCACAAACACACCCATGCAGGAAGAACAAGTATCAGCAGATGGGAGCGTCTGGTACAAAGCCACGCACACTTCTAGCGCAGATTGACAAGCGAAGCACATGGCAGCGTCTGGCACAAAACAACCGACACTTCGAGCGAAGAAGGGCGAGTGTTAGTGCATGGCAGCCGCAAGGTAGCGCAGCGTACGTTGTAGGAGCATATGCTAGTAGCGCCAATACCTGCATGTGTTATCCAATGCTGCTGAAAAAAGCTGCGCGAGCCTACCGTTGCAGGCGACGTGCATGGCAAACTGCTCTCTGTACTTGCCGTAAGTGCTGGTTACGAGCAATCGAGGGTATTGCAGTTTGCATTGCACATGCCGCCCATCCGCGCAAATGTAGTGCCCGCCTGGCTCGAGCTGCTGTACTCTTGTGAGCTTGTGCTGCTTGAGGCGTGCGGGCGGTCGCCGTCGTGGTCTTCGCCTTCAAGGTACACGTGGAGCGCATGCGGCACATCTGCGTCAATGCACAGATTGTGTAGTGCCGCACATGCTGCCACAATTGTTGCTGCCTTTTTGGGCCCGTAATGTAAGGTGCGATGTATCGGCAGGCATCGGACGCGGCTCTTTAGGACACTTATGCAGCGCTCCATCGCTGACCTTGTGCGCAGCGTTTTAGCGTCCTTCCGGTGTGTGGAGGGCAGGGTGGCCGGGTGAAGGCGTCAAGAGCCATGGCTCAAGAGGATAACCACTGTACCATGCACAAATACAAATACCAGTCACACTATTTCTGACATCTTCCACAGTATAGGACAACATGCACACGAACCGCGTACTGTTTTCTTTTCAAAGCAATTTTGTTACTACTCATCCAGCAGGTACTCGCCGTCTTGGACGGCGATGCAGCTGCTGACGATGCGCGTGCGAAACGACGCGTATCGCCACGCGTGCTCGTCGTGACACGAGCCAGCGAACCGCGGGTCAACGTACAGTACCCTCATGACCGAGTCACACACCTGAAACACATTACAGACAATATTGTGATGGTGATGCAAATGACTGTCCATCAATTGTGTCTCCATTATTAGTGCAGTTTCGTTTAAAACTGACCACCGTTGCACTGAGGGCGTAATAGCCCTTGCGGCACCAGTACGTTGCCTTCTGCGCAGGAGGGAACTTCGGGGCGACAATGGCGATGAATGTGTCATCCGCACACCCAATCACGCCGCCGGGCCTGCCGTGCTGCAAGGATTCCAGCTTGATGGCTGCTCGCTCGCTGGCGATGCGTGGGAAGGCCACCCATCCTCGCTCCTTCGCAACGACAACAATGGCCCGCGCGACTTTCGCGATACAGCGGCTCACAGACGACTGCGACATGTCAATCGTCGCCTCGCTGCCGACTGACGACTGGAAGCTGCCAGTTGCAAAGAACCTGAGGGTACAGAGAACTTGGTCCTCAACGCTCAGGCCCCCCGCTGTCAGCGGCACCGGCAAGTGTGCTAGCTCACTGCAAAGTAGCCGGACGACAGTCTTCGTCATTCGGAAGTGCCGCCGAAAAGCTTCTTCCGTCATGCCGAAGGCGTCACGCTTGGAGCGGGTATGCCGTTCCCGCCGTCGCGCGAGGAACTACGTGACCAGAGTTGTTCATGGTGCTGCTGTTAGCTGCTCCAAAACACTGCCACCTACACTTGTCACTCCCACAAGGGAACACAACCTAACACCACCAATAATACACAAATCATCGCCTGGAAACAACATGTGCAACACGCCATCAAAAACACTACTATAAACTACCAGCTGTCTAGGCTCTACTTGACTCCACCAGAGACGTCTTCGTTTATTCCATGGAGGAAGGAAAAAGATAGGAGGGAGCATTACGTCATGCAGCCAGGCTTGGCAAGCGAACGCTCTGTGAAGCCACAGTCGCGGCCCCAACGCGTCACCTCTTGCGTCGAGATTTGCCGAGACGTTTGGTTACCGGTAGTTTTTATTCGGGCCGCGCTCGGCCGGCAACGGCTAGCTGCTCACATGGAGGTCCCCCATGGCTGCTCAGCTCCTTTGCCTTTATCTCTGGTGACATTTTTCTCTGAATGCTTGTGCCGCTTCGGCGGTTTCCTGCAAGGCATGTGTTCTGCGCGAGTTCCGAGATGTTCACAATCCAACGTCAGCGCATTTAGGCTACACGTATACTTCGGCCGAAGTAAGCAGACCGTGGTGAGCGACAATATACGATATGTATTCGTCACATTTGTGACGGAGGCCTTGCCCGTGTGTATGCGAGCATTATTGGTTTGCATTGTTGCTGGATCAGTGGCATCTTGCGCATGAGGGTTTGCATGCATGCGATTAGGCAAAGTTCTGACTGGTATTGCAGAAGGCGTAGCAGTGCTGAATTTAGCGTCACAAGCTGGCGGCTGGACGTAACTATATTTATTGAATCGTGTTTTTTACTAATTGTAACAACGTGTCATTGTTTCGCATTATTGGCGGCGCCTCTAGGACAGAAAAGCTAGAACACGGACTGGTCCGCCGGGAGGTGCTCGCCGAGGCCTGCGCGTGCCAGTGGTGTGTAAGATCGGCTGTCCGCTGTTCAGCCTCCGCGGCCCCAACCAACGGGCCGCCCTGCTTCCAGCTTTGATCCCCCCGCTACCCCTTGGATGCCCTGGAGGTCATGCGCCGTCTGCTCTATTATAACCTCGGGTGCTCTCCTGAGGCCTCCGTTTGCCGGTTACACTTGCCCTCCTGGAGCAGTGCTTGTAAACAACGCAACATATCGTCGTGACGAAAAAAGCGACCCACGACTTACAGAATACCAGTGAGAACCTTGCCTGCGATGGATCGTATTGCGGGAGCAGAGTCATCCTTGCAGGCCGAACGCGGTGGGGCGTATTAGCCTCAGATGACACTGACTCCGGTAATTAACGGCGGAATGTTGCGCCGAGTGCCGCTAAGTCGTCCTCCCGTGTACGAGCGACCCTGCCGGACAGCCCGAGTGTCCGACACTGAGGCAGAGGGTAGCATAGCGGCGGCACGCGGGCCGCGAAGAGAGGATGGACGAGATAGTAGGCCGAAATGACAATGACCATGTGGGAGAGATACAAATATCGAAATAAAGAAAGATAGGTGCACAACATAGAGTACCTTTTTTCGCACCTGGCGCGCCAACATTTCCGTGTTGGTGCTTCGATTCTCTTTTTCGTTTTCAAATGTGAAGGTGAGTTGCATTTGCTGTGTACGTTCTGCGTATATACTGTTGAATTTTATTTTGTTTATATCTAAGTTTAGAATGACAAGGCGCAGGGGAGCGTCAACATCAGATTTTACACTTTTTAGCTGAGTTTTTGGTTGCCTCGAGACCGGACTGTGGGCTGTGCTGTCTCAGTCAGTCGGTGGCGTATTTCTGCAATGTGTACACTGCAAATTTGTGGTCAGGAAAGCCATCTCAGGCTGCATACACGCTGTTTGTGGGTGTATAAGAACTCTTTCTGCTAAAGTCGTGCTGGGCAGTACGCATTGGTTAGTCTGGTAAGAACTTAACTGCCAACAAACATATTCACGGCTGAAAGACACGTACACATCATGAAGTTTTCTACATGTGACAATCTCACCTGCGTTTTCTTGACTCGATAAGCCTCTTGTGTGTAACTCGTTTCACCGTATTCAAATCAATTGAGTCAAGTCTGTCTGCTGAGTCAAACTGTTCAGCCTTCACTATGCATATATTGCAGCCTTGCGGTATGCACATGTATGTTGAATGAATCCTCTCTCGGGTACAAAGTGGGGCAGCTTCTGACGATATTGCTTGAATAATATGCTTACTTTTTAACTGCAGAATACCTCAACGTAACGGATCAATACGATAGCAGATGCACATTTAAGCAATAGAGTACCACGTAGGCAGAAATCGAAAAAAATAATACAGCATACAGAACAATAGGAAGCACAGCATTTTATTTTTTGCTATGGGGCCGAATTATGGCAAACAAAAACAAATCAAGCTATGACATACTTCGTAAAACATTATTAAACGCTAAGATACGATGAGGCTTTCACAAACGCAAGTACAAAAATGATGACATAGCAGACAGTAACAACCAATGTTGGCTTCTATCGTAATCTGGTGTCAAGGTAAATTACTGTGCACCAAATGATGTAAACATGTCTGACCATATTGAAATGTAATTTGTCAACCAATCTGTAGACTAGAGAATGTTGAACTTTGTCATATTCGAAGAGGTTTTCTAAGGTGTTCTGTGCAAACAACAATAATAACAGCTAAAGAAGTGGACAAACTTGCGTAAACAAACGTTGGGCCAGTATGTCACTGATGTGTGTGACATAATAGCTGAAGCTGTAAATGTAAGACAATAAAACCAGCAACGTAAGCAATGATAACGTTTGCAATTTCTCATATTTTGCCTGGATCTGAGCAGTATGCATGCTCGTCATCAATAGCCTGCACACCTTGATGTAATGGCTGATAGTTTAGAAGCAGCCTTCGTGCTCTTGTAGCATTTATATGCTCGTAGACGATGGCCTCGCCAATGAACTGGCGCACAAAACTTCGATGTGGTCTAGCGTAAGGCGGTTCCCACTTGTCACATCTTGTACTTGGTTTTCAGCAATAAGACGCTTAAATACAGCAGTGAGCTGTCCTGCTGTAGGATTATCATTACAGCGGTCAAATGATCGAATCGCTGAAAAAAAACTACTCGAGGGGGTCTTCACTTACTTTTGATGTTGGAAGATATTTGAGCACCTGCTTATCATGAATTAGATGGCTGTAAAGTGAGGTGACACTCTGCATACAAACTAAGAAACCAATAAATCCAGTTTTCCGGTTTGTTTGGTGTCAGCAGCATTTTAGTGTACATTCTCTTAATGAGGAAAAGTATTGTTGGCTTCTTGCAAATGTGAAGTCACTGCATCTACATTTGAAGGGTACAGTGACGTTTTCCACCCTGCTCTGCTTAAAACTGTGGGAGTATAGAATGTCGAAAACATTATTTACTTATAAATTTTTCTGTGGTTGATGAATCCAGCCGCTTAGAAACCTTATGGGCTTTGCATTCGGCCAGAGCATCTGCAAGTGATGTGCTAAACAGCTGGGCTGCCACGGACGCTTTCATTGGCTGGGTTTTGCCATTTATATGTGGCTGCCTCAGCTTATCAGCGATATGCAAACCCTCCCTGTATTGTGCTTGATGAAGTTCTTGCAATGTGCTGCCACATAATTTTGTTGCCCTCAACATTTAGGGGAACCTTCGTGTGACAAAGTATTCCTGCTAAGTTTCAGCATGTGGCATGCATCAAGTAGCACAAAGGTGGGTTCTTTTGTGTCCGAATGTAGGAAATAAGTTGTTAGCTCGGGCGGTTTCAGTTTGCAGCCAGGGTTACGCAGCATGAAAATATTTGCAGCAGCTCCATCGCAAGTCACGCTGACTACATGTGCACCTTTATCATGTACAATACGAGCTGCTTGCAATACTATATTGGACCGTTGCTCCCCGCAAATTCCATCAACAAGAAAATGCGCAATTGGCAACTTCCATCGACTATTAACTGCCACGAACATGACCACAAGGCCATCTTTTGTAACAGGGAGGCTGTCGCCATTGTTGTCTGTTCCCATGTTAGCATAACCATGAAAGCTGTTCCCATCCCATTCAACGTGTCTTCGCATCACCTCCTCATCAACAACGAATGAGCAAAGTGTAGGGTGGCCAGCCTGTGTGTTTTCATGGAGTTGAAGTCCTAGAGCTGATAATGCCTCCTCAGAAAACCGAGGGGCCCCATTAACATGCTTGTACCATTTTGACAATGTCTTAGGGTGCCGCAAGTAAGTGTGAAACACATTGTGGGCATACTTGTGTGCCCTCGGTGAATAGAGCATTACCTCTGTGTAACTAGAAATTTAGGCCTGTGCAGTGTACCATAAGTTACGATAAGTGTACATGTAACCAGACATGCCTACAATGTCTATTGAATTCTTATTTTGTGAACGATATGATACCTTATATTGTAGCAGGCGCGATTCAGGTGCGAATGTAATCACAACACAATCGCAGATGCGGTACATAAACAGAGCAGCAACTTCATCATCTTTGGCATCAGGCTTTACTGCCACCAATGCGACAATATTTTTGAGCATTCATTGATTCTCAAGAACATGAGCGTGAAATTCCTGATACCTGAACAACGAGGAACGGTGGAAGCAGCGGACACCACAATTTGCCTATGTACATCAGCAGGCTGAAGGTGTGCTAGTAGTGTAGCTTGTTAGAAAAACAGCATTCAATTTTACAAAGGTAAACGCAAGCGCTCTGAGCTCAGGGGAATGGGCCTTTGCAAGTGATGTACCTGATCTTTTTCTTTATTTATTTTATTTTCAAATACTGTTTGCCGTCTTGGCCGTAACAGGGTGGGTACAGCAAGTTTGCACATAGCGTAAAAAATGTAAACACTTTACAAACCTAAATAGGACATGAAGCAATGAATGTTGGAAGTACAATGCAAAACAAATTACGAAATACAGTAGTTTGGCTAAGAAATACATGTTTCTAACATTGTGACAGTGATATTGGAAGCAGCGTAAAAGAAAGACTATTGTATGTATTTCTAGAATAGTGTGACAATGTTTGCACGGCACTACTAAGATTCAATTTCATAAAAGCTTTTAACCGCGTTCCTCAAAAATTTTAATGCTACTCGACTGCAAAACAGACGCCGGCAAACTGTTCCATTCCTTAATCGTTCGCGGAAAAAATGAGTAAGCGTACATGTCCAGATGTGGTTTTGGAATTGAGAACATGCAATGATTGCTTGACCTGACGTTTCTAGCCTGCCTGGGAGCGAGATAGGGTGTGATTTCAATATTGAAGTGGCCTTTTGATAACAAAAAAAGAAATTTAAGTCCAGCCAACTTCCGCCGTTGAACGAGTAGAGGCAAATCAAGCAACCGAAGCATTTCGGAAACAAAGTCAGTACGATAATACCGGGAAAGAATGAACCTTGCAGATTTTCTCTGTGTCTTCGCAATGCGGTTTATTAATCCTGATTGAAACGTATCCCAAATGACACTGGCATACTCTAACGTTGGTCTAATGGAAGGTAAATATGCAAGTAATTTGACGGGCGTCGTTGCTAGCTTTAAGTTTCGGCGAAGGAACCATAACTTTTTTTCTGCAGCTCCACAAACTCTGTCTATGTGTGATTTCCAACTTAGTCTTTCGAAATTGTTAAACCTAGGTATTTTATCGTTTCAGCTTCGGTTAGAATTGTTGAGTTCATCACATAATTACACTAAATAACATGCTTTGTCTTGTTTGTAACTGAGCATGACTGATTTAGATTCGTTAATCTTCATTTTACTTTTTGCGGCCCAGACTTCTACAGCTTTGAGGGCTTGACTAAGTGACGCCTGATTGTTTTGGCTATTGATATCACGATATAATATAAAATTTGAGCCAGTTCTCGTTTCAACAGGCCTTCTCTACAGCGGCCAAGATTTTCCAATGCTTCTAAGTTTTCGTCACAAAGAATGTGTTTCTTTTTTAAATGTCCTGAATTACATTTGTAGGCTTGGCCACCATGCGCTTCAGGTGATGTTGAGATTGCTGCAGATATTTAATCTTCTTCCTTGCACTGGTCCACCTCCTGAGGCAGAAGTGCTTTCTCTGGAGTTTCGTGTGAAGGTGAATTCTGCAAGCTGGAGTGCCATAAGATGAAACCTTCAAGCAGCTTGTGTGTTAACACGAACACTTCATTACTGATTAGTGTCAACAGAATGTCTTTTTTTGAAACTGCTATTTGTTGTATCTATACTGTGTGTCCAAAAAGTTACTGCTTAATGAAAGAAGAGTTCTTAAAGTTTGAAGTTTTACACCAGCGCGGTTGAGCTACAGGAGATGGTTAAGATGTCCACCACCACCTTGAAGACATGTCTGCTCACAATGCTGCTGCGTACCGTTAAGTATTTAGTGGATGTTTGCTAGAGCTATCTGTGCAATGTGCTGGGTAATAGTGATGTGCAGTTCTTGCAGTATATTGTCATACTAGCTACAGGCCTTTCGTAGAGCACGTGAAACTCATGTCATTTACAAGTATTTCATAGAGCACATGCAACTGCTTTGTCACTCACAAGTGTAATTTTGTTGTTCATTTTAAGATTACACCAATATCTAATAAATAAATGCACTGCAAATGGCCTGTGTTGAACATATACTCTTGTGATGTCCGTTAAATGACACTGTAACTCAGGTAGTTTATTAAAAGGAGATGCTACTCGAAACAAATATTTATTACGTTTACTGGAGTTTTCAAAATACTGTTATTCATAGCGTTTTTTACGTAGATTTCAAATGCAATTAGTGCTTGTGCAGCTGCTATATATTCTTGGCTACGTTCTGCACAACTGCAAAATATAGTGCTTTTTCGAGGCACTTCCTGAGGTAATACATTTTCGACGAAAGCATCATGCTGTAGCTTCTTTAGCTCTTTGTAGACTGCAAAGTGCCCAGACATATCCAAACTGCACGTATAATTAGTGGAACCATGTAAGAAAAAATTTGTACTCGACGTTTTTTCCACGTGCCCATGCGAATAACCTTGTGCACTTGTAAGTATCTTGTACTAACATTTGGCGTGCATATTCTTCAAGATATGTAGAATGCTGATAACTGCTTGAAACTGCAATATCTCCCAGGAGTAGTTGCGAAAGTACGAAGTTATATTTCATGGCCTTCGGAAGGAACTTTGTAAAAGTGTCCTGACTTCATTTTGCATAGTTCCAGTAAGTGTACATGCTATTTGGATAGATAACGGCACTTCGCAGTGTAGACCGAGCAAAATAACCTACAGCACGATGCTTTTTGTGAAAATTTGATACACAGGGAGGTGCCTCCAAACATGTATATATTGTAGTTCTGTAGCATTTACTAAAAAATATAGGTGCTACGCAATAAGTTATGACATATTTCAAAGCTACATCAAAAACTGTATGGAGGAGAAAATAACTATTGTGTGCCGTGCGAGTTGGTGGGGAGGGCCAAAGCCCCCCCTAGGTGACGGCCAGGAGTTCGTGGGTCCTGGCGGCATCCTCGGCCCGCTGGACGGCCTATAGTTGATCCTCGAGGGCGGGGTTGAGCAGCGGCGCTTCCCGGCGCGTGCGAAGGCTGTTGCTGGAGGCCGCGTTCCCATTATTGTTATGTATCCCTCGGCATTCCCATAATATGTGCTCAAGAGTGGCTCTGGATTCACATGTGTTGCATTTGTCCGTTTGACATATATCCGGATATATGATATGCGAGACCGCAGTATTCGGACACGTCATAGTTTGTAACTGCCGCCATGCGACAGACTAGTTTTTGTCAATTTTGGGTGAGGTGGGAATATGCTCCTCTGTAACCTATAGTGTTCCGTGATGTCAATATATGTGGTCGTTCTGTCCTCTCACTCACTCACAGCACCGTTACGTCCAGACGGGGCCGGAGCGTCATTGCAGACTGCGGCTCGGTCCGTAAGCCCTCGAGCCGCGTCCTGTGCCGCCTCGTTATTGCCGTCCTCCGCGAGGGTGTGAGCGGGTGTCGATGTGATGCATATCTTTCTTTTGTAATTTTGGCCTCCTGCAAGAAGAATGCGTAGTGCCTCCGAGAAGATTCGGCCGTTGGCAAAGTTTCTTACTGCCGTCTGAGAGTCGCCGACTATCACGGTTGCCTTAGTCTGAGCTACTGCGAGCGCTGTGGGTAGTTCTTCCGCTGTATCGTTACTTGTGCGTATCGTCGCGCACATCTTACACTGTTTCTCACTATCGATTACAGCTGCCGTAAACCCCCGTCTGCCACTGTATTGAGCCGCGTCTACAAAGACTGCGTCATTGTCGCTCGCGAATTTCTTCTCTATCTGCTTCGCTTGTTTGTTAAGTGGACAGTACCTTCGTCACTACAAAATATCACTGTTTTATTGGCACAGAGAATGCAATTAGCGTTGCTAAGCGCAAACGGAAGGTCATATATGAAGTAAAAAGAAGTGGGCCCGAAATGGAACTTTGCGGAATGCCCTGGTTCGTCGTTATGAGCTCAAAGGAGAAATTATTCAGTTTAGCAGCCTGAGGACGCTCAATTAAATAACTATGCATAAGGTCTAGGCTGACCTGCATATGCCTAAAAAATCCTGTTTTAAAAAAAGAATGATGTGATTGAGTGCACCAAAAACCTTGGCTAGATCAATGAATAGGGCCCCAAAGCTAAACGCGTTACAAATTGTTTTATGCGATCAGTGAATGTAGAAGGAAATACAGTTCAAAAATGATACACATAATACCAAATAAATGCACAGCATAAAAGTCATTAAACAGTGTAAGATATTGCGCAGTTATCAGAGAGTGAAATTTTTATCAGTGCACGAAAGGTCAGTAAGGTTCAGTGTGCTCGAGAGTAGCAGTGCCTAAAGCACGAGCATTCACTGAGAAGCCTCGTTAGGCAAATGGGCCTCCTGTCAACATCACCTACACATAGGCATAAGAGTACTCTTCCTTTGCGGGTGGGGAACTAAGGAGAATAGGATACGTACACCATGCATCCGTTGGCTTAAACCTAAAGGAGCAAGACGAGGGCATCAACACCCATGCCCTTAGGCAACCCTGCACGTTTTTCCGCATTGTTTCTGAACGTAACGCACATGCATGCTTTTTTTACTTGCATTAGCTGGAATAGGGTCTTCGATGGAATGTTTTATCCATTATGATTAAAAAGGCTTGTGCTAAAAATATATAAATGAAAATGCATGAAGAAAGAACTTCTTAGTTCCCATTTCTTAAGCTTCCAAATGGTTTGTATTCTGAGTAAAATGTCAAATTTTCTCATTTGTTTCTGTGCCTGATTAATTAATATTGAGCACCTGCATGTAACTGCAGAAAGGTGCACGCATTTGTAACACTTAATACATTTGATAATTATCTGGCATTCAACATTCGTGCATGCACGCATGCACACACATAGGCTACAAGCTTATCAGACAATACATTTTTTAATAGTTTTCTTCACTGACATTCATAAACTACTGAAGTAACGCAACACAGCAGGAGCAGAATACTAAACAGTTTATTGCTCTGCACTTGAGCTTTTAAGCTACTGAAAACCACGTGACTAGCGACACTCGCTGCGGCTGACCATATCGTTTCTTGCTAGTAGCTGATAAGGAACTCGGCGCACAAGTGTGCTCTATAGACCAGGCTGCATCTGTTCCCCCTTCAAAAACCCAGTCGCTCCGGCGGGCGCCTTGGTCGTGGTGAGCGGCGAAGTTGCATTGGGCCCGCGTCCGATGTATTTGTTTGTCGAGTCTGCGGCCGGCTGGAGAGTCGCGGGACTGTAGTGCGCCGTTGCACTTGCTTCTCGAGTCTCCGTTGCCGACTGTGTTTCCGCTGAGCTCCTTTTGCGTTGTCGCTTCCGCTAGCCGTGTCCGCAAATGATCCAAGGTAAATGCACCTGGTAGCGAAGCTTCCATAGGAGCCCATACGTTCAAAACATGGTGGTCCATCGGCGGTCCATGGGGCTTAGCGCCATCTGTATGTGGTGGGAACACTTCCGGCGGAAGAAAAAATAATGTGACGCCATGTCCGTTAAAAGCAGAAGTGACGTCATTTTGTTTCCGAAGGCGCGAAATTTGTTTTGTTGTTCTTCCTTTGGAGCTATATATTCAAATGCCCTGCCATTCGACTGGATGGGCGTTTCGAGCTTTCAGCGTGGAAAGCGATGCAGGAAAAGGCCAGCCGTACGGTTGTCAAAATCGCATCCGTGCACAGAACATACTTTCTTTGGAGGCGGACGAAAGCTTTAGGTGTAGAGTGCTGATCCTATTGCTGGATGCCAAGCCCGTCGGCCAGCGCGGTCGCACGAAAACAACTACACAATTATCTGGCGGTCGTAACTCACTACATTTGACTGAACAGATTAAGAAGCAATGAAGCTACCCACGTCACCAAATTCAGACAAACTTTGACAAGCAAGAAAGCACAAACTGTGAGGGGGGCGTATTTCAATAGGTGATACGAGTGCGCCTTTCTGCCCATTTCAAGACGTGCGTTGCATTGCGAGTGATAGTGGCGTCAACGCCCCCTGTAGCGATGGGCGCTTAAAAGAAATGCATTTATTAATAATAATAAAATTAAACTTGTATTTTCTTAACTCGTCAAGAATGTATAAAATTGTCTAGGAATTTTATTTTCGTTGAATGAATCTAACTGTGTCTCGTTTGAATTAAAAAACGCGTTTTTCTTTCCCAATGTTTGTTCCCTCCAAACATAGTCGCGCTTCAATCGCTGCTCCCATAACCCCCCATGCTGATGTCGGTGACAATCTGTACTGAACCGCTTTTCGCCCGAAGCTTCGCGACCTATTTGGATCGACCTTGAATGATCCACATGGCGGCGCTGTATTCCCAGGGGTATCTCAAGCCTTACCATGCGATTCCCCTTCGTCGTTATCACAGTCCCTGGTAGCCATTTTCGCCCTTGCTGAAAGTGGCGGGACCAGGTGCGCTTTCCAGGTGGAAACAGTGGTTGTGTATTAGCCGACGGGAACTGTTCCTGGATCGCGTCAGCCTCTGCTGGTACCTCGCCTTCTGGGAAGTGGGCAGACAGCCTTGTCCGAGGTTGGAATCCAGTGAGCAACTGTGCGGGTGATTTACCACTCTCGAGAGGTGTGGATCTGTAGGAACAGGAAACGGGACAACTTTTCCCGTGTTGTGCCGCGTTTGTTTTTCTCGAGACACTATTTTATTGTTCGCACAGCCCGCTCCGCCAATCCATTTGATTGTGGATGGTACGGTGCCGTCCTGACGTGGCGTACGCAATTTTCCTGCATGAACTTTGCATTGCCGTGCTCGAGAACTGGGGGCCGTTGTCCGACACCAGGCACGGCGGAATACTAAAACGGGGAAACTTTCTCTGAGCAGCTGAACAGTTGTGTCTGTCGTCGCTGCTTTCACAGGCGTTGCTTCTATCCAATTAATTCCTCTGTCAACTAGGATAATGATTAGGTAACCATCAACAGGGCCTTCAAAATCCATATGGAATCGGTACCACCGCTTTCCTGTCGTGGGCCCCGGGGAAGGAACTTGCGGCGCAGGCATCGACCAACACTGTACGCACTTGGGGTAGCCTTGCGCCAACCTTTCAATGTCATTGTCCAATCCGGGGTACCGGAATAACGTACAGGGTCGATCACACTTGTCTAGAGTGGCCCGAAGGCTGCTCCGCACTGCGCCTGCGACGCCTAGCGACAAGCACCGGGTTCGAGATGTGTTGGCCGATAGCACCATGAGCGTGGGCGCTGCGGCATTCGCGGGCGGCCAAGATACAGGCCTGCGTGATTTGCGGGTTGCGATCACCGGCTTTTTATCACTGGATGAGCACTGCCAGTTGAGCTGCGAACGTGATACGGCTAGAATGCTGTGGGGCGCAACGCGTTCGAGCGATGCCATACCGCCGGAAACATGCTTCCGCGAAACAGAGTCTGATAACGATTGGGATTCGTTTGCGCAAAGCAAGAATAAAATTCATTTGCTTTACAGCTTTCAAAGGGTGACACATGTCACAACCCCCGAAGCACGTGATTATGCATTTATTTAGACTATTTTCAAGGGAGAACAGATGTAAAAAATAACGATGTCGCAATAAGTGTTTTTGCATTGCGTTACTCGTTTGTGAGGCTTATGAATATCCGAGGAGAAAAACCTTTTCGGCTCGCAGGTTAGTGGCTGCCTACCATGCCACATTGGGGATGGTCCGTAGGAAGGAAATAAATAGAAGCAACAGGTGGAGAATTTCCCTCATAAAATTGTGATGTTGCAATGGTTTATTGCAATCGAATGAACGATTTTTTACTAGTGATGTAAAAATAAAACACCGAAATACAAACTTAATACACGCAGAAGAAACCAACATACAAAAGAACATGAATTATAACAATACTGCATGTGATGAAGAATTTGGCGAATATTTCTGCCCTGAAAAGCAAATGACATCAGTAAAAGATAGGACCTCCTCGCCGTTCTTTCACGGAACGGATTCTCTTGGGAAGCGAATCGCACAACGAATTTACGAAATCAGGCAAAAGCCGCAGTCGTTCCCACTCTTCCTTTACGGCTTCCCGAAGTTAGTCCCCACTTGCCGTTGTAAGAGAAGCCTTTTTTGACAAACTGTTTTTCATGATACCCCACACATTTTCTATTTTGTTGAAATCAGGGCTTCAGCTGGCCAGTCCACCCTCATGATTCCTAGACACACACAGCCAAGCTCCTGGACACGCTTGGCCGTGTGTGTCGGTGCGCCATCCTGCTGCAGCCAGAAAAGCCCGTCAGGGAAAGGGCCATCAAGCACATATGGCACCAAAACAGTCTCCAGGATAGTCATGTATGCCTCGGACGTCATCCTATCCGTGAATCGGTAAAGTGGTTCGAGGCCGGCGTGGTTTACTGCTCCCCAAACGTGCACAGAGGTGCGGCCGCTTCAACGAACGCTCCATACGTATTGCTCGTCTTCGCTGCATTGCATTGAAAGGGTGTGAAGAAAAAGCAAATAGATCAGATTACGCAGCACATGATGTCCAAATGGATATATGGTATGCTTTTCAAGTGATAAGAATTGAATGCATTATAAACGCTGGTTTCTTTGAATCCTGCTAACTGCAACCGGGCAGCGCAGGCACTACTGATTACACCTTGGACCGCTATACTTTAAACCCTTTATTTTTTAACGCGGTAGATTGCCAGCGCTTCACAGCATCATGGAAAGTCATGTTTTAACACTTGATTTGGTTCTTTTGCAATTTGTAAGCACCCTTCGGCACAAAAGTAAGGCTTACAACGGTAGAAACGTCGCAGCGCATGCTGCATTGTCGCCTATGGGCTGCACCCTTTCGTCATGCGCTGCTTGTCTCCGGCAGTTCTCTGAGGTATTTGAGAACTTCAAACTAATCTTGATATCTGGATCGAAGACAATGTCTGAAGCATGGAATTTAGCAGGCATCTTGACTTATGCGAATAACTGTAATAAGCCAAAGTAAGAAAAAATTTCATAATATTTTTTTCAGAATTACACGAAAAAATAATATATCATCGTGTGGTAAATTATTTCCTTATTGTCCCGATGTATATATTATAGATTAAGGTGCAGATGGTCAGGGCTCAATTTATGCTCAACATGATTATTCCGCACTCACCGACACTTTTCAGGCCGCCAACATCTCTTCTGCACGTCCTATTTGGTGCAAAAGGTGGCTTCGTCTGTGAAAATCACAGCACGCCAGTTGTTTGGTGTCCATGGCTCGTACGATGAAGCGAACTCCAGTCGAACTTGCCTGTGCGACTGTTCGGGACGAGTCTTCTGGGCCGCGACCATGCTGTGGATTCCACATTCATGAAGCCTTCTTTTAACGGTGAAAACGCTTACATGAGACAATCCAAGCTCGTCTTTAACTTCCCTGGCAGTCAGGAAAGGGTCCGCGACCGCCGCAGCAATGATGAAACGGTCTTCTTCGACGGACGTCGCCCTTGCGGGACGCCCGCGTGCGGCGTCTGCTATGCGGCCTTCTTTGTAAAAAGCCTGTATCACCCTGCTGACGGTGGCCATGGGCCTCCCTGTCACGTTGCAGATGGCTTTATGGGACATTGGGCGACCCATAACAGCAATCGCACGCTCTCTGTAGTGAAACGTGGAGCCATGAATGAGACGGCAGTGATCTTTCGGCTGCGTGTGATTGCGATCCTAGTGGTTCGCGGCTGTCTGCGCAAACGTTCACCGGTGCCCCAGGTTTCGCGCAGACCCGCATGGCAGAGCAAGCATGCGTGGTTCCGGCGGTATCGCATCGCTCGAACGCGTTGCGCACCGCAGCATTCTAGCCGTGTCACGTTCGCAGCTCATCTGGCAGTGCTCATCCAGTGATAAAAAGCCGGTGCTCGCGACCCGCAAATCACGCAGGTCTGTATCTTGGCCGCCCGCGAATGCCGCAGCGTCCACGCGCGTGGCGCTATCGGTCAACACATATCGAACTCGTTGCTTGTCGCTAGGAGTCGCAGGCGCAGTGCGGAGCAGCCTTCAGTGTGATTGACTCTGTACGCGCAAGCCCCTTCATGGTCCCGATTCCTGGATGCGTATCGTATAGCTCGTTCAGTAAGCACTGTCGGGCTGTCACCGGCACGACCACATGATGGCCCCAGTAAATCAGGCTATGGCTCACGATGAGCTCGCGTCGGCGGGTGAAGTACGGAAGCAGATGCTGCTGTTCCTTGGCAAGATGTGATGGCCATCCAGGCTCGCTCCATTGCCCGACTTGCCGAAGTGTGTCGTCCTCCTGGGTGAGAGCAATTATTTGTTCAGCTGGAAGGGCACTTGCATCTAAGCCCTGCGTGTGGAGTACATATTCCATTACAACTTGACTTCCGCGTTCATGATCTCCTGGCAAAGGCATGTGATTAAGAGCGTCCGTGTTACCATTGTGCAGCCCCTTGCGGTATTCCAGATTGTATTGGTATGCTGAAAGAATGAGCGCCAAACGCTGAATTCGAGCTGCCGCCATCTGCGTAAACGGTTTGTCTGGGTGGAAGAGCCTGGAGTGGCTTGTGATCCGTTGCTAACGTCAAACGGTTGCCGAACAGGAAATCGCGAAAGCTTGAAATTCGTAACACCAAGGCCAGCGCTTCTTTCTCTATTTGCGAATAATTCCGTTCTGCTGACATAAGCGTTCTTCAACAAAATGCTATGGGATGGTCCACGCCCTCACTGCAGTGAGATAATATTGGGCCTAAACCGTATTATGAAGCGTCACACTCTAGTCGCAATTCCTTCTGCGGATCGTAGTGAACCAGAAAATATGCCTTTAATAAGGCACGCGTTGATTCCTAAAAAGCTCTTTCCTGCTCTTCTTTCCAGTTCCAGCGTTCACCGTTTGCCAGCAACCGATAGAGCGGAGCCAGGGGTCGTAGCCAAAGTAGGCGACAACTTTGAGTAATACGTTATTAGCCCCAGGAACGACCTACGTTGGCTTACCGACTCCGGTTTTGAGCAGCTGTTACGGCTTCGAGGTTGTCACTCAGCGGGTGAGAACCGGTTGCATCAATCTTGTGCCCTAGAAACTACACTTCTTTCTGTCGGAACCGGCATTTGCGTGACAGTGGCCTCCAGCTGAACAAAGCCAGTCTCTGCAACACTTGTCGAAGCGTAGACATGTCATGCTGTTTGTCGGCGATTACGATGTCGAAGTAAACGCACACGCTTGGTAAGCCCCGCAATAACGACTCAATGCGCCGCTGGAACACTGAGGGAGCAGAAGAGATGCCGAAGGCTAATCGCTTGTGCGAGTATAAGCTCTGGTGTGTGTTGATGACGGTCATTGTTATAGCCTCTTCTTCAAGTGGGGGCTGGTTATAAGCATTCCGCAAGTCCAGTGTGGTGAATACTTCTCTCCCGTAGAGCGCAGCAAAAATGTCATCCACCTTTGGCAAAGGGTACTGCTGAAGGTGAGTGGCGGGATTCACGGCGAGTTTAAAATCGCTGCACAGCCTGATGTCCGCAAGCTTCTTCACCACTGGTACAACATGCGCGGCCAACTCGAAAACATTGACTGGCGACAGAACGCCTTGCTGAACGAGGCGGCCAATTTCAGCAGACAAAGCTTTGCGAAGCGCAAACGGCACCGAACGAGCCCTCAAAAACAGTTGCACCGCACCTTCTTTCTTTTACAGCTTCACGGGCGGACTTGTGCAACAGCCCAGCCGCTCTTCCAACAAATCTGAGAACTCATCAAGCAGTTTTTTCATGCAGTCTTCAGACTGCAGTGCATGAACGCCTGGTAGAGCCTGTTCTTCGAAGAGTGACTAGCCGGGTTCACGGAAAGCTTGAATTGTGTTTCTACCGCACAGTAGTGGTCCGCCGCAATCGACTACCACGAGTGAACTGTCCATTTACGTCTTGCCGAGTTCCACCCTCATGGCGACTCGGCCGACCACTAGTAGAGGCCCCAAGAAGCAGGCCCATCGAAGTGGCGTTTTTTCTAGTCTTGGCCAACACTTACGGTGCCTCTTAGAGACGTTTTTTGGAATAAGACTGACGGATGACCCTGTGTCGATCCAACCGCCCCAGAACAAGTTTCGTTCCATTGGTACCGTCTTCGCCTGGTCAACATTGTTCTGGGTGGATAGGACAAAAAGCGTTTCTTCCCCGCTGTCTTCCCTATCGGACAGTTCGTTGAGCCCGTGTGATCCCTGTTGGTTGGTGCGCCGGCGCTGGCACATTCTTGGCAAGTGTCCTCTAGTGCCGCAAATGCCTTCCCGACATGTTGGCATTCGTGTGCCGAGTGACTTGAGCCGCATCTCGAGCACGAAGCGCGTGGGTCTCGTCTATCGTGCCCGCTGTGAGTATTTCGTCCGCTGCCACGACGCCGTCGAACGGAGAGCACATTGCTACCGTCCTTTTTGTCATCTGCATTCCTCATGGAACGAACGTTAGGGTGAGCCGTTTCTGAAGACATTGTGAATTCCTCAGCTTCCTTTGCGTCAGCAGGAACCGCCTGGCGTCGTCGCCCCGGATACCACAGACTATCTGGTCGCGTAACATTCTGTCCAGAAAACTGTCGAAGCTATCGGTTTTCCGCATTAGAATTTTGGCCTGCGATACCCATACATACTTCCAATTTTTCTCTCTTCTCGCTTGGCGAGCTTTTGCGAGAAGAATCTTAATCTCTTGGCAGAGGTGTTCATTAATGAATATGGGCTCATTCTTTTGGAAGCCAAGGGCTGATGTAGACAATCTCTCTTTCTTGGCATTCTTTATCATTTTGTCTCGGACTGCAATGGATGTAAACCTTACCAAAATATTCTGTTGAGCCTTGGTTTTAGTCGGAACTCGATGCACTACATCGATATCTTCGGTACGAAGTTCCATCTTCAAGCAAGTCGCTATGTTTTGCATCATGTCTGGCAGCGATTCGTCTGCCGACACTGGAACATTTCTTATTTCCAAGTTGTTTCGACGACTGTATTGCTTGAGCTCGATTGTTTCCTGTCGCATTTCCCTCACTTCCCCCTGCAACTGGTGCACATCGCCAATAATACTAGCCTGCTGGTGTTTCACTTCTGATAGTTCGCGGTGCACGTTGTGCACGTCAGTCCTTAGTTGCTCAAATGTCCTATTCATTACATCCATGGATGTCTTGATGTCCTGCATGTCCCTCTGAGACTGTTTGCTGTCTGCTACTAAGCTTGTTATGTCAGCTCTGATGCTTGTTGTGATACTTTCTAGCTTTGAGGTTATGTCAAGCAAGACTTTAGCTAGTTCTTTAATGGTACCCGGTGGTTTGTCCGCAAGAACCTGTCCAAATGATTTCAGTGGATTTTCACCCATTACAATTTTCCTACAACAGAGCAACAATGCAACAATGCAGAGCGATCCAGCAGCTATAATTTGAACTCGAGATGAACGTTTGAACGCTTACGTACCTGCAAAGATGCAAGGTCCGGGTTTAGTACATGGCAGGTGCTACTTGCTGCCTGGATCGCTCGGAAGTGATGGTGGCTCCATCTAGACAGGGCTCTTATAGCAAAGCCAAGGTGCGTCGTTTGCCAGAATAGCCGCTGCGCGCACCAGCTGCTGTGGTGACAGCGCGATCAGCCGTTCGGGCGATAGGTCCGTCGTAGGTCACCAGTTAAGTCACCCTCTTCTTATGCAGGACAGATATGGGGTGTGTACGCTTAGCTCAATCTGGTAACAGCGTTGTTTGGGGCAGCGATGCCATATTGCTGGTCAAGAGTCACGCAGGATGTTGGACAGATACTGGAGATACCCGACAAACTTTTTATAAGTGTTGCACCCACCCGGCAGACTTCAAACATCAGCTCAAACACAGCATTCCTTCGTGTGCAGTGATGATGGTGGATAGAGGCGGGCAGTGTGACGGACGGTGTATCTGTGCCGTGCGAGGAAGAGGAGTGATGAGCCATGAAATTTCCCAGTGCCGCTAGGGCCAATGACGCGCGCTGGTGTAAAGGACGAGCCTTCGGCTTGTCCCTGTACATCAGCGAAGGCTTTGATGCATGACTGCTGCACCTTACCACTCATGATATAGTGACAGCCTTCCAATGATATAAGTTGCTCATGACTAACAAAGTTGTATTCGCAAGGGAGTCCTTATGGCCACAAAGTCAACATGTGGAAGTATTCCAACATCTCACTGCACTTCAAGGACTTGTGAGTCAACACTGCGCCATAAGTTGTCGCACTTGAATCATTGGCAAACAATGCACCAATGGGCATCCAAGGCAGACCGGGGACTCTGCACTGTGAATGGTAACGGCGACTTTTTAACTGGACATTTTTTTAACTAGCCTATGTCTAAAGAATGGTGGCAGATAATTGGCATTCCATTAATTGTGCTGCAAGAGCATAGTGTGATGCAGCTGAGCAGAACAACAAGAGACAAGGTTGAAAAGCCTGACAAGTCTAGGATGGACACAGATACTCTGCAAATGCAAAAGATGTTTCAACAAGGACTTGTAAGATAATGAAATGCATCACACACTATGTGCTTTTTTTCATTATTTAAATAAAGTGCTGAGAACAAAGTGAAAAAACAATAACCGAAAATGTGGTTTTGTGCAGTTTCTATTAAAAATGTAAATGCCTGCCAGTGAGAATTAGTACTCATAAGTTCAGCATGTAAGCCGTGAGAATATGCTCCTGTAATGATATTACATGTTGGCACCGAAAAAAAGACTGTTGCCTGCGTTAATTGTTTGCGAAAGTTACAAGGACAATCTTGTACATTAAGCGGCCAGACAGCAATAAACTCCAATTTCTCGCTGTTATGTTTTCATTTGCAAATAACGAATTTTGACTTAACGAATTCTAAAAAAAAATGATCGAAACACAAACGACTATAAGAATAAATGATTCATCATGGACACAAATTAAGACAAACTGCAATGACAAAGCATTCGAACACCATTTTTAACCTGTATTGAGATGATCGGTTCAATTTCTATTAGCTAGCATGACATCACTGAGTGCTGCCAAACACTAAAAACAATAACACTGCAAACAAGCTGCTACTGGCACGCCTCTTTGCAGCACAGCAAGGCACTTCACTGCACTTTGCTGCTCAGCCACACCACACTCGTCTGTTAAAATCAATGCACAATGTGAATCCAGCTTTATAAAGTGACCACATATCTAGCGCATTAATATGTGCACAGCATAGCAATGGTGGCATGTGACGGAAAATTCTGTGTTTAGCATGACTTGTTTCATCCAGAATTTTCCACATGAATGTACTTACGGGCATGTATATTGGCTGACGCCTGTGCCGCAGTGCCTTGCATGTGACTCTGAGAGCCAGGCGTGCAGTGGATATGCCCACTCGGAAGGAGAGTGCAATGTCTTGAATAAGGTCTCCAGAAGACAAATACCTGCATTGATATTGTGGAATATACATATATCATAATAACTGCTTCATGGGCCATTAGAAGTAAGTGAAAAGGCTGAAGATGAAGCCACTGATCATTCTGCATGGTATTCTACAGCAGATGGCCAGTGTTGGGACACAGGGCCGCACTGCAACTACATGGCATTGTTACCTGAGCGTCATGGCCATTCGTTCCGCTGATGAAATGGGCTCCCTAATGCAATAAAGCCTTTGCAGGTCCCTTCCAACAAGACTTAGCAGGAAATCAAACTGCTGGGGAACCATGCGGTAGTATTTTTTGAAGTAGTCTATGTAGCCATCCCGCATTCTTTCCATCTGCAGCAGGAAGCAGGCTTCTAGTAATTTTCTTTTTAAGCACACACAAAAAATCGCAGAATGTACTTGACGAATAATGTGACCTTACACTTGAGTCAGCGATATATGTGGGTACAATGCCCATTCGATTAAAACTAGCGCAGCGTCACCTCGTCGCTTGCCACTGAAAGCACATGTGGGCGACGAAGAGGTACACTCTAAAAACAAGGAGAGTTCCGGGCGCTCTCTTTGAGGGAGTAGCGGCTTGTCCCATATTTCACTCTTTTCGAGAGTAGATCGACCCTCTTTGAGAGAGAGTAGGTCAACTCCTGTTGACAGTTTTGTTACTCCACCGCAAGGGATTGCTAGTACTCTTCCGCAGAGTGATAATACTCTTCTCACAGGGAGTGCTAGTACTCTTCCGCAGAGTGCTAATTACTCACCGCAGGGGTAATGGCACTCCACCAGACCGAGTACTTCTACTCCCTCAGAGTGCTAGTACTCTTCCCAATATCCTCTTAGCGAAGTCCTGGCCACACATGCAGGCGGGAAATCAGATCAAATTAGGGCCGCTGATATACCGTTCCCTAGGCGGCTCCTCAGAGTCTGGCCGAATTCCAAGCGGCCTTCAGAATAGGCGGGAGCAAAGTTATGCAGGATTTTAGTCATTTTTCCTGACTATTTGCTGTCTACCATGAGGCGTGACTGCTCGGAATCGGCCTATGCGTATGCGTCCCGAACGCCACTGCGCAAAAAGAAAAGCTAATTAACATTTAATCCGCAATTATCTTCACAAATTTCACAATCAGAGAACTACAACGTGAGAACTATTCACGGCTTGTCGTCACCCCAGGAAAATAACAAATGTGCCGTTCAGCTCACGATCAAGTGCTTTTCCAGTCCATGCACTATACGTTCTCCGAAAATACGCGGATACAAATTATCGTGCCAACCATCCACGTATGTGAATTTAATTTGCGCGTATACTGGTGAGCATTTCTGTTTTTTTCCGCCAGTTCCATTCGTATGTGGTCAACTGCGACGCCAGTACCAGGCATTTCGACGTGCCTCACGCTGCCGTGTGGGCGTTCTTTTCAAGTGCATTAGTTTAGAGTTTGGTTCAGTCAGCTGTGAGCTGTTGTCCTGCATTACCAGCGGATCGTTAGCGTTTTGAAGAGCATGCATTCCAGCATTTGGAGACTGCTTGTGCCGATAGCCGCGTCACATGCATTGGCACGCATGTTTAAACGACTAATGTGTCCACTTGTTACGCGTGCACTGCTCGTATCCTGTGGCAGTGCTCGTTCTAAAAGCTCCGAAGACCATCTACACTCATACGTGTGTTCAATATATATGCACAGGATGGACTTGCCGGCTAGTTGGTGGAGCATTTTAGATTAGTTTTAGTTTACAGATCCATTCGCAATCAACATGATATAGACGTACTCCAGCAGGACCTCAACAGCATAGCCTCCTGGTGTCAAAACTGGGAACTTAGCCTGAATACTGATAAATGTTACCAGGTAATATTCACTAAATCTAAAATCACTAATGAACCCACTTACAAACTGGGAGATTCCATGCTCAGGAAGGTTAACGAAATTAAATACTTAGGTGTTCATCTAACTGCTGATTTGTCATTTTCCAGCCATATTGATATGACCGTCAGGAAAGCCGGGAAAATGCTTGGCCTACTTATACGAACCCTTAGAACTGCCCCTCAGATTCTTAAAACCATAGCATATAAGTCGCTGGTAAGGCCGCAATTAGAATATGCCACCGCCTTGTGGGATCCCCACCAGCGGTACCTGATTAATAAGTTAGAAGACATACAAAACCGCGCTGCCAGGTTTATATCAAAGCAGTACTCCAGACACGCAAGCATAACAGCAATAAAGAAACACATCGGACTAGAGCCGTTACAAATAAGACGCCAGAAGCACCGACTGAAACTTCTGCACGCAATATACACTGACGCGACAGGCATTGACAAGCTAAAATACCTTAAAGCACCCCACTATATATCAAACAGAAGAGACCACAGTTTCAAAATACGTGAAATTTCCTGCAAAACTAACTATATGAAGTTTTCTTTTTTTCTCCGCAGTATTTCTGAATGGAATAAGTTGCCAGTTGAAGTTGTGAGTGCTCCTCGGGATGCATTTTTAAGACTAATCAGTGATTTGTAATTGCAATCGTCTTCCAAACTAATGACTGCAGGATGAAGGAACTTTTTTCTTGCACTGTTTTTCTTGCACTGTTTTTGATGTACATTTTTATGTACTTTTTCATGTACTTTTTTGATGTACTTATATTTATCTTGATGCATTGCTCCGTTGTCATCCCTTCCTTTTGTGTGATTATATTCTCGTGGTAGTCACTTCATGTTGTACCCACTCCCCTGCTTTAATGCTTCGGCGCTGCAGGGTGTACTGTAAATAAATAAGAAACAGCGCAACACAAGGACGACGCAAAAACATGCACCACACCACGAAGCGCTGGTGTGGTTGATGCTTTTTTTCGTCCTTGTGTTTGCGCTGTTTCTTCTTGCACGATACACGCACACCACAGGTACGCGAAAGTTTAGGAGCATAGGGCGTTAACTTTGTTTTCCCCGTTTCCTCTCAGTGTCAATGGCACAATGCGTTGCCCGGAATTGCGCACGCTTACCCCCATATTCAGAAATGCATCATAACTTGAAGCCCATGCTTGAGTTGCTCTAAATGACGCAAGTCGTGAACGCACCAAAAGAAAGGCAGTGAGCGTCTGGGGGACGTTTCGCACCAGGCGTCGTTTATATAAAGTCAAGCATGAGCTTTGTATTAAGGTACATTTCTGAATACGGGGGTTAGTCATCTACTTCTCACAGAAAATGTAGGAGAAACGCCCACCAAAACCAGGCACATTCGTAAACTTAACTAGGCAATACGAAGCTCCATAGAAAAAGAGTGGTATTAAAAGCATTCAGTATTTTTCTTTACTCCAAAATGGTTGCGCTCTCGTGGCTTCACTGTACAGAGATAGTGCAGCGTTAGCTAAAAAGCATGAATTTCCGAACTCCATGCCAAAATAAGCTTGTAAAATTATTTAGGTGCTAGAATCGAGGATTTGTTGCGATCTTTGAAAACCCTTTATTTCTAAAATGCCATTTTCAAGGCATTGAAAACCCTGGAATTTTTAGAAGTACTGGAAAGTCCTTAAATTTGTACACTTGGCTAGACTTAGCAGACATTGCCAAGCGTTTTTTTTCCCCCTTCTGTGACATTCTTCGCATGTCACAGAGAATTGTCTGTGGAGGTAATAGAAGGAAAGCGACATCCTTAAAGTTGAAATTACAAAGGAGCTGCAGATACCTGTTTTAGGCACATGGAACCGGCGACAAATGTACTTGGAGGAGCAGAAGCAGGAAGCTCAACAGTTGAGGCATTCAAAGAAAAGCCGTGATGAGTAAATCGAGAGCTACAGACACAATAAAAGGAAATTACAAATGACTATTGCTTATTTGGTGGTGAAAAGCTGAGGCAACAGATGACATCACACACACTGTCAAACCAAACAGTATTCAAAAACTGCAAATGTTGCAGGTCCAAGTAGTTAATTGTGCTATTGTAGAAAACCTTGAGCGCTTTCTTGAAATGCTTCCTTGTGTGCGTTTAGTGATGGGCGGTGAAAGACAAATTAGCAGTCTTTCAAATGTTTGAAATCAGTGAAATGCGATTTGTTTTGTATTCTTTTGTTTGCATTAAAGTTAACGATGTTGTTGAACAAGTTATTGCCTGTCCAATCTACTAAAAAAATTGCACGAGGTCCTTGAAGTTACTGTGTCGGGGCCTCGAAAGTTCTTGAAAACCATTGCATTGTTTTCTTCAATATTGCTACGAACCCAGTAGAACAACTGTCATGGAGTAAAAACCTTGGCTGAACAGGGGCTTCCATGAAGAGCACAGGAAGACTAGAAATGCAGTAGTAGGCATGGAGGGCCCTGAAAAAAATGTGCCACATCTGCTAGTCTGCCTTATGTTTCTGCATTGATGTCACATTTTTAATAGAAGTGCACTTGCTGTTCTACTCCAATAAACGCAACATTACCAACTCCAGTGTGGGGCAGTCCTTCAGCCAGTGCAGAACTCTTTCTGTACATTCCTGTCAGCTCTGTTATTTTTCCAGCATTGTAGTACAAGATTTGTTAAACTGGTTTCGCAGAATATGAGCAGTATACTCTTAATTAAGTAATTACCTTCGCAAAAAGTATCGAAAACGTTGCTACCGATGTGCTAAGCAAATAAGTCCGTCACTCTCCGCAGTAGCCGAATGGCTTGGGCGTAGCCTTGCGGAGGTCGCAGGTTTGGTCGCGGGAGGTGATTCCACTCGTCAGGTGTGCGTGGGAGAAACAAAAGTAAAAGGAATTACTTCTGAAAGACGGTATGGCGACCTTAGCATGGTGTAATCTTCGGGATATGTATTGCGGTGACAGAAGCATTTCTTTGTGTAATTCTGGGTGATGAAAAATTTCATTAAAAAAACGAGCTCGTTCCCGCTTGTGCTTGCGGCGTTGCTGATCGACAGCTGCCTACTCCTCAAGGTTGCTTATGACGTGTGGCCTACCCATTTCGGAGCCGGAGAGAGACTGCTGCGCGCGCGCTGGGCTGCGACGGACAGCAACGACACCACTACTGGCGCAGCTAATCTTGCGCCTCTTTTCGTGCATGCGCATGGGGTTGCGCCGGAAAAGTCCGGCGTACAGGCGACAGACGGATGGACAAATCGGCTACCCATATACAGCTTCGCTGTAAAAGCATGGGCCTAAATGCGCCTTAGAATGAATTTGCGCCTTATTTTATTCTGCAAAATGTGTTGTAGTTGTTTTTCAGTTATGACCACACTGAGCGCTTGCACAGCACCTGTAGGTAGCAGTATCCAAGTGTAAATGTGGTAAAAGACGAAGTAAGGCGCAACAGTGATGGAGGAAAAAAATTCTGCAAATCCCACTCAACGTAGGAAACGACCTTGTGCTTCACACGAGGTCGAACCAGGCAGCTAGCTATGGAACACTGTTTGGGGCTCCGGAATGCGTTACCAGGTTGACTAGTGTTTTTGTAAATCCGGTATATGTGTGTGTGACGCGAGTACAGTGAGATAGAATTAACCCGAGTGCGCGCGTGTGACGACGACGGTAATAATGATTGAGTGGTTTCTACGAACGATAGAATTAATGTGAACGACTGGATTGGAGGGCGAGATGGGTAAGAAAATGCAGAAATGAAGTGTTCGCTAACGGTTGCCCGCGGTATCACTTGGAGGACACAAATGGGTGCCTTGACGGCCCCACTGAAGCTCAATGTGAGTCGGTGTCCTTTTTAGCCATTCGAATGAGTGGCGTGGTGCAAGGCTGTGTCGTGAAGCCTTAGCTGAGCCGTGATCACGCTACCACGGTGGAAGTTCCTGCAGCGTTGTCGTACTCGGACACTGTGTGCATCAGGAACGAGTGCGCATCTGTGTTTGATTAAGAGGCTTGCTAACGACGAGAATGGCCGTCAAAGTCTGGTACGAGCTTTGGTAGGAGCGAGGAGTCGCGTTGTTGACCGGCGCTCGGAAATCAACGCTCACGGGAACCTTGCTTTGCAATCGCTGTTTTAACAGATGCAGCCATAACCCGGCACGTGTGCTGCTGAGATGTCATTTGCAACATGTGACTGTCTTTTTGAATATGTACGTTTTTTGTTCGTTGCGCCGGGGAGTGTGTCTGCATAAATCTGTTCTCTTTGCTGTTGAATGACTCTCAACCCTCAAATATCCTTGCCTTTGGTGTGCTATGATTAGTTGCTATTCTCCCTAAACATGTGCTTTTATCTAGGTCACGTCACTCTGTTTGCACCCTCTTCTGCTTTCTACAATCGACCGGTAACAACGGATTGATTAAACTTTGTGTTTTGATCTTTTCATGAAGGGTGTTATGAGCAATATATCACGGAAACGTTTATATTTTTTCATTTAATTACTACCCTTGGATTATGAATGTATATGAAGGTATCTACATACATCTTTCTATTTATACATCCCTAGTCTTGTAGGTAATTACGTCCGCCCGTCCTGCAAGGACCACAGTGTGGTCTGCAGTACTTACTAAGAGAGAGAGAGAAAGAGAAATGTTTATTTGCACCTGCAAATAGAGTGCCGAGGAGTCAAGAGTCTTCCTGTCTCTTCGGCTTGCTCCTCCCATTTCAGCTGGCTGATGCTCCTTGGAGCTCAGAGGTGTTTAGGGCCATGCGGATGACTTATTTTTGATCCTCTTCCTTCGAGCTGGTCATTAAAGTCTCCCAGGATTGTCTATCCCTATCTTGTTTATTGTATCTAGGACATGTCCACATGTACAATTTTTTTTACGTGTGGCACCAAGCTCGAGCGCATATGGCATGCCAGAATCGGAGGCAAGACTCATATTACGAAGCTGGAATACCCATGCAACGACCATCGCGGTATCCCGAACACGAGCATATCTATACAATCATCGGTCCAAGTTAGTACGCAGCTTGGTCCACTGGTCGTCATAAGTTTTTGTCATGGTAATAACATGTGGTGCATGCATGGATGCATGTCACGAATTTATCTGATTCTTGTCATGCATATTACATTTATGGGAATCATGCAATGGCTTGACATAGACTTTCGCGTTCCTGCCAATCATATTTTGACATGTCATGAAATGTCATTTATGTAACAGATGTGGTTCTATCCATTATACTCATCTCATTTATGGCATTCATGTCATGGCATGATTGTCATTCATGTCAGTTTCATTTTCTAACAAGCTATGTGTCACACTATATATAACAAATAAAATAACATGACCTGCATGCATGTCATGACATCACTGTTATGAAACTGACAAAATGACATCAGGGGATGAAGTCTAGGTTATTTCTTTAATGTATGCATCAGGACATGTGTGGTGAGACATGCGTGCATGACATAACAAGAATGACTCGGAATGATATGCTCATGCATGAATGGTCAGTAATGCCATGTCATACAATTGATGGCATTCATGTTATGTCATTGATGTCAGGTCATGCACGCCTGTCGTGTCATTCATATACAGATATATACGAAATTATTGGATATATATGGAGCAACGACAGCATCATGTTATCATACAATTTGTCATGACATACATGCCATGATAAGCATGTGATGTCATGGCTTTCATGACATGCGCTTGTATGTATTGTCATTCATGTAATGACACACACCACATGTCATGAAATCTATCGTTGATATCGTGATGGGTATACTATGTCATTCATGTCAGGTCATGCATGCATTTCATTCATATCCTGATATAGAGAGTTTAACAACCACGACAGCACCATGTTTTTATACCATTGATACGTAGGAGGATGGATGGGTGGATATGGATGGATGGATATGGACATAGATAGATAGATAGATAGATAGATAGATAGATAGATAGATAGATAGATAGATAGATAGATAGCTAGATAGATAGATAGATAGATATGGATGGATCAGGGGCGTAGCCAGGGGGGGGGGCTTATGGGGCTTCAGCCCCCCCCCCCCCGAAATCTTTTCGTGCTGTCCATGCACCGCCGACCAAAGCGACCCCCGGCGCCGGAAATCACTCTGGATTTTTTCTAGAATGTCTTTTTGACGCTCGAAAAGACATTTAACCGCAAAGATTGCAAACTCGGGCTGGATTTCGTCGCAACGCCCATACACCGGGAGTCACATAACGCCAGGCAGTCCCATCCGAGCACAAAGTTTCAAGGGCGCTTTGATGATGAGCGGGCTCGCCGCGGCATCTCACTGAGGCCACGGAATCTATGGAGTGCATGGATATCAATTGCGAAACTTTATGGGTGTAAATCTCATAAGCTCTTGATGTGAAAGGTGCATTGACATCTCCAAAGTTGTGCTTTAGATTTTCAATTGCGGAACTTTGTGGGTTTAATGTTGTTATAAATATTTGACGCCAAAGGTCTATTGACTTTTCTAAAGTCCTACATCGGAACATACAACGAGGCAAGCCATATCAACACACTAGCAGACGAGTTGACAAAGCAGGCAGCGAGTTCCAATGAGACGAAGCGTTGGGGTGGTTCATTTGTGCCGTCGTGTCACATAAAAAAATATAAACATTTTTTTTAACCTACGCCAGTACATCCATGTCAAGACACTAAAGCCAGCCAGAGTAACTACGTTCTTATTTATGTTTTCTACTTTGACTTTTATTCGCGAGGACACATTGAGCCTCTTCAATTTTTTTTGTACTCGCTACCCTACCCGCGGGCTGCCAGAGCCAGCCAGAGCGCGTACGTTTTTCTCGTATGGCCCCGATCACCGTGCGGTGCACTTCGGTGCGCGTTCGGTTTGCTCTGGCCGAGTGGATTTTCACCTGACAGAGTTTTGGACGCTTTCTGGCTAGCAGACGAGAAAAAAAAAACAATGGTCGCTCGCCGCCATCACTGTGGGGACTCGAAGGATTGCACCGCATTCCTTGACCGGAACCTTTCCGGAAAGTCTTGTTTCGACGCTGTAGGATACTGAGCAGTATGCGTATGGTTCTCAGTGGACCAAGCGTCTCATGTTTTCTTCGGTATTCCTTCCGTAGCCCCATTAGGTGCCCGAAGTAGGCATTCGATTCTGGCCAACATACTTTCCTATGCGTTTTTTTTTTTCATTTCGGTGCCTCCGCCTCATAGAAAAAAAAATACATTGTTGCGGCGCATCGAATTGTCGCATGGTGAAAATTCGATTTTGATACTTTTGCGGAAAGTAATGGGCGACGGGACGCTTCAGTTGCCGGATACTTTTATTTTATTGTAACAGATACGAAAGGCACGGACAAGAGAAAAAGAAGGGAAGACGAAGAGTTGGAGAGGCCGAGCTGCGCTACTATCACGCTACGATCATCATCCATCGCCTGTAAATAAAACCATTTCTTCGCAACTCTTCATAACAATATTATTGCGAAAGCAATTATATGGACACTCCAGGCGCATTCCTGCCGTCGCCGTCGCCCTCGTGTTTCGTATAAAGTCCAAGGGTGATGAAATCGTGACCACGCGCTGCATGCAGTATGTGCGAGTGAAAGCGTAGGAGGGGAGGTGGAATGGGTGAGCCGACGATGGTGGCTCAGTCTTGTGTGCGCAAAGCAGAAAAGCGGGGAGCAAGCGCGCCGCCTTCCGTCGCGCGCAATACAGCGGGGGGAGTGGATGGAATGGGGGCGGAATCTAGGATTCTGTGAATCTATGATTGTGCAACATGTTTATTTGCCTTGTTTGACGCATTATATACAGTTACTTCTTCTTACATACATAGACTCATTGGAGACTTATACGTATACCTAAATATCTTGTTGCGAGGTTTTGTGTATACACGCAGTGAACTATGTTTCCAGTGACACTTTTTTGTCCTTTATCAAGCCGTATTTTTGCATTTGTATATCCCATTGTATCTTTGCATTTCTAATGTACGAGGGCGAGTCAAATGAAAGTGAGCCTACCCTAACCACGCAATAATGGTTCGGTTCATTATCTGCGAGGCATGCGCGTAGGAGAACGGCATGTCTCATTTACAAAAGTGGCACGCAGGTGTGAAGATAAATGTTCTTTAATGCTCTCATACACTGGGTTGAATGTGGTTGCGTCACATAATGAACACTTCAAAAGTTGAACAGCTTGGTGTCGCGAAGTTTTTGACAGCTGAAGGTGTTTCCAAAACAGAAATTAATCACCATATGACTGCCGTGTACGTTGAACACTTCATTTCATTGACCACTTGTGAAGCGTTGGAGCAAACGGTTCAAAGAACGTTGCAAAGACATTCCAAGACCGGGCCAAAACCATCGCCAAATTCGTTTGCAGCATCTTTGGCAATGACAATGCAGTTATTATTCATGTATTTGATCCCTTGATAAATTGTTTAAGAGGAAGCTTTAGCTCCGACCCAATCCGACGCGGCCTATTCAAATACTTGTAAAACGCAGAAACGCTTTTCTGAGATAATCCTGCTAATCGCTTTTATTGAAGTTGGTTGCATTTGAGAGAGAAAGTTAAATGCTAGTGTCTGTTGGAAACAGAACTTCGATTTAGGGCCTGAATTTTGTTTAAAATATTTTGAAAAATTCCAAAGTGAAAAAATAGAAGCACGACGTTTACAAACTAATAGTCATGCATGAAGAACAGATATTGTGGTTCTGTAAACGGCATTTATTATAACAGTCAAAGGGGACAAGTTTGCTGTGTCAATTTGTATCTTACGTGAATTGGTTAGGTTGTGTACAAGGGTTCTGCAAAAGCCGTATTTCCACAATACCAAATTTTTTTGATATTCATGTGTAGCATATCTATTTTGTCCGCTGTGGATATACTATTAGATGCAATTCACAGAATTGTGATATCATTTTTCATTGTTGAGTCACGGAGTTTTAAATTTGATAGTTTCGTTTTCTGAAAATTTTCAATTTTGGCCAATTTTTAACAAATAATTGACCACCGAAATGAAAAATTCGAAACCAGTAGTCACTAGAATTAAACTTTTTCTTTTAGATGCAACAAACTTCCTCAAATTTGCTGAAGTGGTTGCAGGGGAAAACAAATTCCCCTTCTACATGTACTTAAATAGGAGCACCCGAGCTAAAGCTTCCTCTTAAGGAGGAGGCTGAGCTGCAACGTGCAGCTATATATATATATATATATATATATATTTGGCCAGTGGCGTGGCCCCCCCCCCCCACCCGAACAAAATTTCTGGCTACGCCACTGGGATGGATGGATGGATAGACAGATACAAACGCCCGAAGTTAGCAAAGAACGCTTCGCATCAAAAAGCTAACACTCAGAAACTTACGACACTTTGATGCGTAGCAGCTGGTCGCCAAATCGCACACGACACCCTTTGACGTCGATGTTGATGCGGGCAACAGGCCGATGCCGGTGCTGCTGCATGCACCGGCGTGTGCAAGGTTGAGATTGCGGCTTTCACGACAATGTCTAGCGCCTAGAAGCTTCTATGTTACTGGGAAACTTGTTTTCAACAGATACGAGTTGAACTCGTCTAATTATACTGCAAATATTTTACTTACACGGCCCTTCGGACTCAAAAGGGCGTACGACATTTCCTTAAGGATTCAAAGAACGAATGCGAACTCCCCTGACTCAAGGCTCCTTCCGACTATGCCTCCTCTGATGCACTCGTGTGACAGCGCGCATCAACCGTCGAAGTGCAGCGTCTTCGACTCAACGGGCTTCGAAAATGCCTGTGTGACAGTGGTATAAGTTGTTTCGTGCGTCAATAAATTTGGTCTGAGTAACCTGTAGTACATTTGCTTGACTAAATTATTGTGTTACCGGTTTCGTGATTTTTTTAAGGCTTGGCTTTAAATAATTGTACGTCCTCGCCAGCCTGATAAAACTGAAAATACTACACCTTCGATTTTAACATGGCGTAATCCGAGTCTCGCCTTGCCTTTCTCTCGCTCGCTCGTGTTTGATGGCGCGCGCTTGACCAGAGCCATTTTTGCAGTGGCAAGTTGCAAGCAGTGGAGTGATTTAGCACACGCGTATGCTTAGGTAGCCCATTTCTAAAAAGAATATGGACCGTAATGTGTGGCGTCTTGACGTCCCGAGTTGTGTTGCGAGAGTAGGGCAGCGGTGGTTTGAATCGCTTTGACTCTCGGACGCACTTTGATACCGGTGAAACACGGACCCTTTAAGTCGCAATCAAGCCTTATACGGATCACATTTTTTAGGTAGCGATCAAGAATGGTAGCTGCTGCACGGTCCAACAATCCGGATCAAGTTGGTTGAGCTCACTCAGCATTGTGGTGCTGGCGACAGCCTACGATCGCATCTACTGGATCCGGATCCAGTAACCAGTAGATAAGTGCACATGTAGTAGTACCCGATTATGATTAGACTCGGCATCGCTGCAAGCTGCCTGAGTGGCAGGGGTACAAAAAATAAAGTGGGTTTAGACACCTCAGGGACGTCACAGCCGATCGTTGTGTCGCGCGAAGCCATGGTAAAGCCGTCTCTTTTGGTAGTTGTGAGGCGGCTTCGTGCGCCAGTTTTTTCACGCCTGTTCTTTTTTTGGTCTTTAACGATTCCTTTGCTTCTTTCTTCGCTTTCCTTTTCAACGTGCAGTGATATCGTATCACATGAAGCCACTCGCTGCACAGAATGCCACTCCTGCCGACACTCAGCGGTGGCCCCCAGCGGAGGCTACCAGCCCCAGCATTTCGTTTAATATTCGACCCCAATTTCATGCGAGAGCCCCCCTCGACTAACTGCGTGTCACCGGCGGTAGTTTCGCATGCGAGAACGTCAAACTGGCATGCGAAAGCAAACAAGCGCCACCTTGCCAACAACAGCAGTCGTGGCGCTTGTCTCTCGTTTTTTTCGCGCTACCTACCCCCAAATAAGTAAAATTTCACGGGTGAGTGTCGACCCTTCGTATTTTCGAGGCTCTTTTGGCACTGAACCGTAGGCTAGTGTGAACGAATGTGCGGGAGAAGCAGCTTCGCAGCCTGTACTACCGTGCACAACACGTCTTCGCAACCGCGTTGCCTGACGACTGGTTCATTTGCTCCCGTGAGTGGTGCTGCTCAGCAGCATCCATAGCGCCATCTTGCCCCTGATAGGCAAGTGCATAGAGTAACTCACTGCGTGCACCATTCCAGCCTTCCTCTCTTGCACGCGCGTGAAGATGCCACCGCGCCAAGCCACCCTCGCACGCTTTCCCTGGCACCTACAGCATGCGGCAGGCAGCGGCCATCTTGTCGCACTTCGACTTTATACAAACGTCAGGGCGGCGATGAGGACAGAAATTCGCGTGGAGTATTCATAATAAAGTCGCAGTTTCACGTGAAAGACGAAACATCGATTGCTATGGCAAATTAGTGGAAAGCTATAAAAAGTAAAGATAGCAGTCTTATCGGTCTTATAAGCTTGTAAACATTCGCCTACTAAATATATAAACAAGCACGGTGTTCCGTGTGCACGGATAAACATTAACATATATCCATCCATGGCAGCGGAAACTCGCTGTCGAAACGCCGGAGTGAGGAATCGCGGCAGCAGCAGCGAGCGAATTAGCCTTCGCACAGCTCTCGCTTCAACGCAAACGAAACGTCGAAACGACAGCGCATGCGAAGCTACGGGCACTACTCGCACTCTGCAAACATTGCAGATCGCTTTGACGATGAGGCGCGCGCGGGCGCTTACTTTGGCACGTCGCAGATCGCTTTCAAGATACGCCGCCCGCAGGCCGCGTCGTAACCCGCAGTCGCCGGAGAAGAACGCCCCCTCTCCCTCGCTTCAGCCTCGTGCCTCGCGCGCGACGGAAGAGGGCGGGCTCGCCAGGTGACTCCCGCACGCTTTCACTCGCACATACGGCGCGCGGCGGCGGTTTTGTCGCCCTAGGACTTCGTACGGAACTTCACGGCGACGCCGACGGCAGAAATGCGCCTGGTGTGCCCGCAAAATTGTAGCGCAATAAAACGAGTGTAATTAGACAGACGGGGTGGGACGTGCATGCGTCTCTGTGTCGCGGTCGCCCTATGCCATGCCGCCGCCAAGTGCCATTTAAGTTAACTGCTGCGCCTTCCGCCAGATAACGTGGAGTTCCCGAATTACTGTAAGGTCGGTGATATATAGAATGGTACTGCAAACCATAGAATTAGAACTGCCAAAGTGGATGGAGAAGAATGATATACTCCGGGAACTACAGAGAGGGTTCATACCAGGCAGACGCTTAGTGTATGTTTTTTGTACGAACTCAATGTATATAGATTACAATAGCTCACAATATACCATTGTCAAGAAAATTTCTAGATATTAGGGTAGCCTACGACATTGTTATGGGATGTTCTCAAACACTAATGCATAGATGACGATTTTGTGGAGCTGCTGAGGGAGATATATAGAGACTTTGCAATTTGTATGGCAAGGAGGGAAATGCAATGAAGTTTTGGAAATTTTCCAAGGGCGTAAAACAGGATGTCCTCTGTCTCTATTGTTTTTCCCGCTTTATATTAACGCAACAGAAAGACGACTGGAAAATAGTGAATTAGGCTTTGATTTATTTTACATTCGCTCACGGCAATGGGCGCAACAGAAGGTCCTTGGACTGATGTACGCGGTCGACACAGTGATATTAGCGGACAATAGAAGATAATTTACAGACACTTGCGAATATCTCTGGCAACGCGTTTGGCACAGACAAATTGTCATTTATGATCTTTAAGAAAGAGACAAGTCATTACGTGGTGCCAGCTCAACAGCGACACGGTCAAGCAATGTAATTAGCTAGGCCTATGAGGAAATACTTACCCAGGCACCACCAAGATAATCTGAAAGTTAAAGGGAAGCGGAATGCAGTAACAATAAAACATTGAGCAATCTGGTGCTACAATAAATAGGCGGTGGTGCGTGGCGTCTGGAAAAGGTATAATGTTCCCAGCGCTAACGTTCGTAACTGCTATTCTGTGCTTGAAATCTTATATCTTGTCCGGGATTTCGAAGTTCACGAAAGATAGGTAGGCCGGTTGGCTTCGGGAGCCCACGGTGAAATGAAAATTGAGGCACTGCTCGGTGACTTGGGTTGGTGGACCTCTTTTGAAGTCGGAGAAGTGCAGGGCAAGATTACATTTGAAGTTACACTCAAGAACATGGGTGGCAATAAATGGGCGGCTAAATTGCACGATTGTGTGTACCTGAAAAGCTTCGACGCAGAATTGAGGAAGAGGTCGAGAAAATTGGCAAACAAGTACAGCATAATTGAAAACATAGACAGTCATCAGTCATCACAAAGAAAATGATCGAGAGAAGTAGAGACAGCAAATTGGACGGAAGGCTTGGGAACAAAAAAGACGGATATTTACAATGGGAAGAACGAAATTAGAAGATAGGTTTTGCGATAACACAAAGGGCAGTGCCTTGCTGTTTGAGGCTTGAGCTGGTTGCCTAAAGACAAAAACATACTGGAGCAAATATTGGCAACAAGATGACGCGTGTGTCTTCTACAGCGAAAATCCGGAGACCACTCATCGCATCCTAATGGAATGCGACATTGTTACCCCAACTAGATCCGTAGGTAATGGACACCTTCCAGAATCGCTTAGACTGAAAGTGGACGGAAGCATCAACAGGTCAGCTGTCGAGGTAAGCAAGATACCTTTAGAGTATTCGTAGAAAAAACCGTGGAAGAGATTGCTACAGTAATAAGTAGCGGTAGAAGGCAAATAGAGAAGTTTAAGAAAGACAAAAAGATGCAGATGTTTACAAAAATGCTAGAATGAAAATGTATAAAATGTCAGATACACTCACGCAAGCTGGGTAACTATTTGGCGTCGCTCCGTATCAGAGCTGATGAAAAAAAAACCATCATCAATGCTGCTTCTCTTTATGCTTCCAAAGGGAGCAAAGTTACGCCTGCCTTTTTCTTTCGCCGTTCACCCCACTACTTCACGAGCGCCATCACATGGTCTAAAATGATGTCACATGCTCCACCGCGCTGTAGAGAAGCCAACTTAATCGAGTGAGATGCATTCATGTTTGCTTACGCGCGCATGACACCATGTTTTTTAACTTAGCGAATGTTTACAAATTTACAGGGACGATAAAATTACTATGCTTGCTGCGTATAACTTTCTACTATAAGCTATCGCAATCGATGCTTCGCCTTTCGGGCGAAACTGCGACTATGTTCATACTATAATTTCCTTAAAGCGATTATCGAGGCGAAGTTAGAACGCCGGCGCGCCCTTGCGCGGACAAAGAACGCGCGGATAGCACATGCTTGCGAGACCGAGAGCGACGTGGCTACAACGCTTCGTCTCATCAGACCTCGCTGCCTGCTTTGTCAACTTGTCTGATAGTGTGTTGATTTGGTGTGTCTCGTTGTATGTTCCGATGTACGACTTCAGAAAAGTCAATGCACCTTTGGCGTCAAATGTTTATAACTACATTGAATGCACTAAGTCCCGTAATTGAATATCTAAAGCAGGACTGTGTTTGATCAGCTCATCAACCTTTGCAATTATGTGCAAAGGTTGCAATTATGTCACGGCATCTTTAGCATCAAACGTTTGAGAACTTTATACCTGTAAAGTCGGGGAATTGAAATCCATGCGCTCCGTAGATTCCGCGGCCTCGGCGAGCTCCCGCGGCGAGCCCCCTCTTCATCAAAATGCCCTTCAAACTTTGTGCTCGGATGGGGCTTCTAGATTTATATGACTCCCGGTGCATGGGCACGGCCTTGAAATCCAGACTGAGTTCGCAATGTGCGCGCTGAAATGTCTTTTTTAGCATGAAAAATAAATTCTAGACGAAATCCAGAATGATTTCTGGCACCGGGGGTTGTTTCGGTCGGCGATGCATGGGTAGCACGAAAACATTTCGGGAGGGGCTGAAGCCCCATAAGCGCCCCCCCCCCCCCGGCTACGCCTCTGGTTGACACTGCATGCACTTTGTTCTAAATAGATATTCCGAGACGACAGCGCTACTTCATGTGTAATGGCAATCACGAATTCGACGTAAAGTCTCGCAGGCTTCTTCTGGCATATGAGCTTCTTGTCAGCCTGGCCAGAAGCACGCCAGACCTGTCGTGTGGGACAAATTGGATGCTGTGTCAAAGCAAGAGAGCATGAACTATCCTTAAAAAATAAAAGGTTGCGCGCTTTCCTGCGCTTTGTATTGCCTGCACGCGTGCTGTTAGAGGCATTTCATATTAAAAAGAGGCACGGCCTACATTTGTGACACATTTTTATCTTTTTGGTATTGAGATGCAGCCATTTGACACATCGCTATACGTTTTTGACATAACCATTTCTCGCACGTCCATGTTCTGCGCTACACTGTTTCCTTCTACTCTTTCTTTCCAAGCCCCTATTTCCTTGTACCACTAACATGCATTCCTTAGTATTCAAGCATTACGCCTAGCAACAAGCTTTACTGAATTACCTTTAACGCTATAAGCCACACACACACTTTAGGCCTCCTCGTTGGCCACTCAACACCTTCTAGGTTAGGTTAGCTGGACATATAACAGTACATTTCACAGTGCTAATTTATAGCGTTCACAATATCTATAAGATTTCGCCAGCATTATGGACACTGTAAACGCCCTTTCTTGGCGTGAAGTTTGGTTTGCTGCTCGCAATAACTTACAATTTATGCCACTATTGAAAGGTTCGAATTATACCACCTGGGGAAATTAAAATGAATCTCAAGCACGACGCAGAAGTTTTTACTCGCCTATTTCACTTATGTTCAATAGAAATAGGGATACCATTGTTGTGTTGTGCTTTGCAAAGGTCTGATTGAGCCACAAAGGGCTAATATATATCCAGATATCAGTACAAAAGGTTGCTGTCAGCTTGATTGGCAGAAAACATTACAATTCCCTTCACTCGGAAGTACATTATGTATGAACAATGGTTTTGCATTGCATTTGAACTGTGCCACTTATATGCAGAATGGTATACTAAACTTACCATACATGTCTTTTTTCGCAGGTATCCCATTTTTAGCTACCCTGGAAGTTACTATCGGCAAGTAGACCGTATCTGTTGTATATAAATTCCTGGATTCAGTAAAAAAAAATAATACACGCTGGTAGAGTACGGATTTGGGCTGGTTGGTTGGTTATTACGACCTGAAAACAGCGCTAAACAACAGTTTTACCAGAAATGTTTTACATGCTTTGCACTTCCATCAGCATGAAGCATAAATTTATTATTTTTTATTTTTATAATTTTTTATTTATTCAATACTGCCGGCCGCCTTTTGGTAGCCAGCGCAGGAGTGGGTACATGACGCTTTTCATATTAATGATCCATCACGAAAACAACAGTAACAGTTACGACAGAGAACCACATATGCACACAGTAAGGTTACTGCGAAGCAAAGCAAACAAAACAAGATGCAAACGTGTTACATTCAAATCCAAAAAAGAAAGAAAAAAAATGAGCTCACAAAAGTTATTGGCTAGAACTGACTGCTGAAAAAAATGCATCGGGTGATGATAAGGTG
This sequence comes from Dermacentor albipictus, assembly GCF_038994185.2. NCBI lineage: Eukaryota > Metazoa > Arthropoda > Arachnida > Ixodida > Ixodidae > Dermacentor > Dermacentor albipictus. The sequence goes on along the minus strand of NW_027225576.1, from coordinate 2,010,283 downwards.
GCCACATCGTAGGGCAACTTGTTCCAGTCTGCTATCGTTCTTGGAAAGAACGACAGCTTGTATGTGTTGGTTCTGCACTGAGGCATTATAATTGTTTTGTCGTGTTTGTGTCGAGTCTGTCGGGTTCTGTTGTACTGCATGTAAGTGTGGAATTCTAATTCGGCAATAGGCACTCCATGGTTCAGACGAATGTGTCACGTGAACAGATCAATGGTACTTAGCTTGCACGTTTGCAATTCAAGAAGATGCACGAAGTTGCGCGTTGCAGTCACACAAAGTGGCCACCACACCGAGCTGCACATTGCATGCCTTACAGTAGGAGTCCAACGTAACGTTGGGGCCGAGCACACATGGCAGCTCATGATCACAGTTCATATCGCATCTGAAAACCTCGCAATGCAAACTTGGCAATACATTCATTGTTCTGCAACGTGTTCGGGACGTGTTCAAGGTCGTGTTAACTGCTACGTCACACGTGGTGGAGATTGCTCCTATGGTCCGAAACGCCTTCTCGCCTGCTCTACGTCCTGGAGCTTTGCTCAGGTAGCCGTTTGTGCCAGCTAATCGCCCTCAAGCTGCAAGACGCTCCATCACACACACCAACATCTACAATCTCGGCTACGTCTGCCACATGCTCTCCTTGGATCATCTCTGGGCCCCTGCACGATCCCCATCTGCTCGCTGGCCTTCAGAGTGGAGATGTGCAGGATTGGCTTGGCAACTGCGCCCGGGTAAGTTCACGCAACCGGTGGGGCAAGGCGATTAGGCTACGCCGCACATACTTCTAACTCAAGGGCATAGTGAAGGCTTCTTCATTCAACCACAAGATCGACTTCCCCGGCTGGAATTCTTTGAAGAAGGTTTTCGTCCTCCGGCAGTTTGTTGCGCACTCGAAAGCAGCAACTAGGCAAGTCCCACACCTCGCATGTAGATGTCCTCTCATTTCGCCGACTCGTCAACGCTTCGATGATGGAAACCGACAGAGTACGCCTTGTACTCAAAGGCATTGTGACTGCAGCCTTGAATGTGTTCGCCACCAAGGATCCTAGCTGCATTGCTGATATTACATGCATGTGCCAGCGCCTTGCCGACCACGAATTTCTGCGAATGGCGCCGGACAGCTTTGAAAGCGAACCCACAGCCGACCCCTCTTCACGCGCACTGGAGCGCGCGATCACACCGCCACAGCTGCAGTCTCTTCACTTCTCGGCAGGCTCCATTTCTACCCAGCATCTACACCACGTGTGGAGGAGCACTTAACGGAACCTAAAATGCGCCCCGAACACGTGGCGGTGCAATCACAGTACACGCACAAAGCAATGTCATGATGGGTCTCAACATGCAATGAACCCTAAGAGCATGTTGTGACCACAATGAGGTACACACAATGAGCACGCGCATAAGAAATGGCCATAGCACTTTGTTATTCATTTTCAGTCTGTCAGATCGGACAACACCAATTACAAGCAATGTGCAAACACTCTGTTGTAGTCTTGCATGCTGTACACATTCACATTTGCTGCATGAACTTGATGCACAACATTGCAGTCTTCACAATTTGCTAATTTTACAAGCAGTACCTGAAAACATATGTGATTGTTATCCTCTGAAAACATACTATTTTCCCCAATTGTCCCACCCTTCCGCGCATGCACGTCTTCAAGTATGCAACGTTTTCAACAGCACGTACGTGTACCGGGTTCGCGAGGTATTTGAGAGCACACTTTTGCCTTCACGCACAGCAGAGCATCTATGGCAAAACACAGCTTTTTTTTTGCGAAACTGTGGACAATACTTCCGTAATGCTTCATTCCCACAATTGGTCAATACATTCACCCTCCTCAGCAACGACACATTCAACTGCGCACGTGGCAGCGTGAGGGGGTTAAGGGGCCATTACAAATGTTCGCATTCACGCAGCTATGGCAGCCCTCAGCGAGCGTTTCGTATTATTTGGCTGTTTCTTGGCACCTCTCGCAATGCCGCCTCAGATGAGCTAGTCGAGTGGATAGAGATGTGGAGAGGTACGAAGTCTCCAGTTGGGAATGACAGGGTCATGGAAGCTGTCAGGAAACCACTCCTGTGTAATGCAGGCGGTGTGAGCGAGGGCTTGGTGTTGCAGTACCGTCGTAACATTTTCCTCTAGAAACAGTCTCTGTCCAGGGCGTTGCAGTGATGAGCACCCCTGCGTACGCGGCAGCATTAACGCGGACACCTTCTGCAAACCAGCGTGCTGGCATGGTGTTACCGTTGTTGTTGATGATGGAAATTCCGTGTAGAACACTGCAGCTAACTCATTGGAACTTGCAGAAAGCGACCTGCCATTACGGCAGGAGAGTTTTCGGTCGTGCTCAAAGTTGTTTTCATCGGAAAATAAATACCGCAGCATTTGCGGCTGCTCGGGCCTCTACAGCTTGATCAGCAATCGCTAGGAACACAGCCGAGTAGGTGGCCCTCCCGAGTCTTAATGGACGTAAGTTGCCCCCTCATCATCACATATAAATGGTACCGCACGCTGTCGTGCATAGCGCGCCTGGCAGTCGACTGTGCCACCTGGAGTTCCTTTGCAGTGTCTTGCATCTTCTTCCCTGGGTGGTCACTCGCGATGACTTGCAGCCGCCAGAGGGAATACGGGGTTCTGGCAGGGTCTGAACACTCTCTGTGCTTTTCCTTTTAGCCGCAAATGCCGCACCATTGCAATCACACACACTTCTGTCCAAACCTTCCAAGCGAGACTTCGCTCCATCCAGGAAGGTAGCAATTTCCCAGTTGCTGCGGTATGCAGCCACGGTAAGGAGGTCTGCATGGTGTTTCATTTTCTGCGTCAAACTCTGTACACTTCCATTTTTGAGCCGTGGCCGCCTTTTCCTTGATAGGTGGTCGACCAACGAATTGCCACATGCGTACATAGTTTTCATGAGCATGCAGAAGTCTGCGGCAATAGGTGTAAGTGTTCTCAAATACCTCGCTTACCCGGCACATGGAAAGCCGATAGGCATTCCTTTGATGTCACAGCTACACAGTGCAGTTACAGCACAGCCTGTAAACAGTCTCACATCATTCGGTACATTCAAGTGGCAATGATGCAGAATGTTAAACATTGACCCAGGTACATGCCTTCCGTTTGCAAGTGTTCGGCAACGTAACACACTTCACATTTTCGCCTCCCAGTGTGCAAGATTCCGCATTTCTCGTAACACCTTTGTCATTAATGGGGTTCGCACACTCCGAATGGCCACATTGCATTTTGTACCGGCTATGTTGCTTGCTGTCTCGCAGAATGTCACTTTCACCTTGATATAATTCAATATCACACGTGCAGTGCCTCTCTGTGTTCACATATATTTTGCTTGGGACTGTAGCATTTCTGTTCAATACATTTCATTTAGTACGCTTCCAACAGTGGCGCACAATTCCATCTGTCGTGTGGTGAAGCCACGCAGGTGAGCTGAGGATCGATGCACTGCTGAGCAGTGTCAATTTCAGGATAATGCCAAGACATTGTGTTTTTCTAATTTAGTTGTTTTCTGTGCTGTTTGCTGGAGTGCCGTGTGTTGTGCCCTTGGACTCGCACATGTGGCAAGTGTCTTGGTCTCTAGCAGAAAGGTGTTCATTCTTTTTACAGTGAAGCTGTGTATGCCTAGGCGAAACACTCATGGTCCGATCCCAAAAACCCAAGTGTAGTGGTATGAGCCATTGTTTAAGGGGGTATGAGCCATTGCATTCGTCTTGGTTAAGAAAGATCATGATGTCATTATTATCTCACACTAAAGGTGTGGTGGGCCATTGGCTAGACCGATAGTGACGTCGTTTTTCTCTAGCAGCAGAGCGCGCGTGCAGCAGTCTCTCTCCGACTTCCCAATAGGTTCGAAAATGTGTCCCTGTATTTAATTAAATGAAATGTGCAGCCCCGGTGTGTCACTTCGTAACTACAGTGCATAACTGAGTCATAGACATTATGATTAACACATTGCAAAACACAAGTGCGTAACATAATTCAGAAAGACTTTGATGGACCCGCTGGATTAACACAATGAACTACTCATTGCACTTCCCATGATGGTGATCTTGCGAAGTGCAATGTGTGGCATTCCAAATAAACAATGTGATAAACTCAAGCCAAACATGTGCATAACCTCATTAAGAAACACAGAGATAACCAATAAGATAGAAAGACTTGAATAAACCATTGCAATTAACCCAGTGATAAACACCGGGGCTGCACATTTCAGCTTCGCTGGTTTACCGTCTGTACAGGGTGCATGGGCAGTAACTTTTTCTGTTATCGTTTGTTAAGTATTGTATAATGTTGTGCCAATAAAACACGTTGGGCTAGTTGGTGCAACGTATTGGTACTGCTTTTTTTGCTTGTTTTTTTCTTAATGTTGTGCCCTTCTTCCTTTTGTAACAACTTTTTTATTTCCCCTTGCATAATACTCCAACCTTGCAGCCTGCGAGGTATATAAATAAATAAGTACATAAGCACGTCATTCATTCATCAGAATACACCTCGCACCATTCCTTGCTCAACAAACGTCACTGCGTTGATGTCTCGCAGCATGCATCTACATCAACTGCCATTTGCATTTCGGTATGGTTTGTGAACAGTGTAATGCATAAAGATTACATGACATTAAGGTTGTGACCTATGTGGTGCATAAGCAAACCTTGCAAAAGATGACATGTTGGATTGTTGAAAATAAGACAAAGTGTATATATCGCAGTTACTTTAACAGCATTTAACTGACCACTTGACAAAAACTTCACTTCGCATAGATTCAAACACGTACACTGAATCTGCAGTTTTCTTTTTTGCTTATTAATGCAGTCGTTACTGCATGGCCACACTGTAGATTTGAAAAGAAAGTTAAATAAATTTGTTTGTTGCAATATAACAATATGCGCAGATCACTGCGATTGTAACACGAGAACTTGATACAAACATGCACACTATAGGATGCAGACAAATGCTCAGGACAAACTCCAGAATGTTTGCATCCTGATACTTATGAAAGTGAACGGTTTCATTCCATGGCTGTCAATGAGAGGGAGAGAGAAAACTTAATTGTGTTCGTGGAACTAAAACGCATTGATAAGCTTCGACATATAGTCATTGCTTAACACTTTCGAAATAAATAATTACAGCTTGCTATCGACTATCTGAACATTGAATTGGAGGAAATGCAAGCAGGCATAAAATTCTGCGAATATAATCTGTTTAGGAATACCAAATTGGAATAAACACTGAGGCTTGCATTTGTACTTTCTCTGGCTGAGCAATCTAGTTTGAAATGACTCCCATAAGCATGTTGTAACAATGTTGATCTAATACAGGTTAAATGCATGACTAGCTTAAGAAATCTGGATGATTGCTATAAATTGCAGTGAAGAAACTACGATATATAATAACATTAATAATATAATAATAATATTTATTTCCTTTAGAAATATTTAGAGAGGGCTCCCATATATATATTCGCAGCGCAAGCACGGCGATGGACGAACCAGGCTAGCGCTAAGGTTGAATTTCACAACACAATTTTCATTCCACTTCGTAATCACACAGATCGTTTGAGGCTTCGTTCAGGGGCACACACGGGCGTTCGGGTTGGTGCTTCTTGTTGCGTTTGGCGTAAGAATATGGCTAGGACCAGGCACCACATATGCGCAATGACAGGCAATATACACGCATCACTTCTTCAGAAGCTGACGCCGAGCACAGGTAGCGCGAGGACCTTGTTGGGCTGACACGACAACTTCGTGGCAGCCGAATTCCGAATACCGCATATACGGTGAGGGTAGCTATATGAACTTGTCGATAGGTCATCTTCTAGATTGTTGTAGCGCAGGCAGAACGAAACGGCCATAGAAGGTAGATAAGACAACACACAGCGCTGAACCATAGAATCATCGCTGAACCACCCGCGAACAGCTGTTTACGTGCGCGATGTCGCACTGAACTACAGAAACCGCCGTCGCGCACCCCAAGACAAATCTTAACTAACGTTTTTAAATTAGTAAACGTACATATTATTTGCTTTTAATCAAGAGTAGTCAATAATATTATAGTGTAAACGTTTTATTCACTACAATAAAAGAATTATGCAGCGTGTGCCACGAAACCTGGCACTAAGCAACCCTGGGCGTCGCACCAGTCGCATTGTTGAAATCGCAATCATGTGAAATGAGCCCTCAAAAAATCGCATTGCGACGCGTGCGACAGCACCGATTTTCGTCGTTGCAGTCGCATCATGTGAAACAGGCTTCACAAGTGATTGCAGCCCTCATGCCGGCAACACCGGGGAGGCGTCGCTCAACATCGTCGCTCGCACGGAGTACAACTTGTAGGCGACGAGCGCGACAGCAATCTCCGTCGCGTCGCTTGTAGCTGCCGCGAGCAAGACCGCTTGTATGGGGTTTACACTTATATCAGCATAAAACATGGATTCCGCATGCGTTTTTAGTAAGTTCAAAATAACGCGCCCAACTGACCTTTTGCAGCATGCAGCTGAATGCCTGCGGCAAAGTTTTTAACTAGCACTGGTGCTGCACCTAACTTAAGTGGTCGCAGATTCCCCCTGCGCAAGACACCGTCAAGCGCGCGGTTTATTTATAAAGAAAGCATGCTGCCAGGAAAATGACGCCTTCTGTTATGTGATTTCTTAGTTCAACAGGGTTCCGTACACAGCAGACTGCAAAACTGAATAAATTCAAACACACAAAACGCACGCTAATCACGCTCCGCATAGGCTCGGAATCACGGGCTGGTGAACGAACCATTTTAAGCGTCCTCTCGCCTGGCGTCTTATTGAACATGCCATAATTCGGGCAGTGTTTGCGATTTTCAAAGCTCTTACGGACAACAGCAAAGTGATAAAATCACATGCAGTTATCGCGACGACTGGCTTTCTCGATTGACATCGAGAGACGACAGCGCGTATGGCTAGTCCTTTGTCAATCGCGTCGGCTAAGCGCAGCGAGGACTTCCTGGCGATAGCATGACATATACGGAGAATGTGCACCTAAGTTATAATTCACTTACCGTGGAGGATTTGTTGTTATATCCAAGGCATGACGAATGACTGTCGTGTTTTCGTGGCGACGCGAGATGGCTGACAGACGATCTCCCTTGGCTGGCCTTCGTTGCTGGCTGCTCGCTGGACGGATCACCTTTCTCCGGTGCTGTGTTGTTCCGGGATCTTGAGCGCGCGCGCGCGCGGTGGAGCAACTCCGGGTGAAAAAGTAGAGCCCTCGCTACGCGTTCGTGTGAGCTGCGGCGGCCTGTTCTCTTAGAAGCAAAACGATGTGTTCTTTGCTCAGCGTGCATGAATGATACATTGCCATGTTCGGGGCCAGCCACCTACAGTTGAAGTAGAAGATTACGCTACGTTTTGTTCTCTACTGCCGCAAGAGTAGAACGGGCATTCTACTCTCTCTCTGAAGGGGAGAGTGAAAAGCACATTTCACTCTCTCCTTGGTGACAGAGTGAACAATGCATTTCACTCTCCTCGACATTTTGCGAGAGTAAAACGACGCTTTGAAGAGTGAACCGGCCGCTTCACTCCTGCGATACCCTTCCTAGTTATTAGAGTGTAGCGCGGTGCGCTTCGCTGCATTTTCTCAGTGAACGGCGGACTCGCATTTTTCACTCGCATCGACTTCCACTGCTACTCCACGTAAAGTTTACCAAAAATAGCGCGTACTGTTTTTCCAACTTTCTGAAACGTGCATTCAATTCCCGACAGGAAATGAGTTTCTTTGGCTTTCAAATCTCGAGTTTAATATTTTAAAAGAGCACAACGCACGAAACACTGCCACAGATTCCCGCCGGCTTTTCATTACCTACTCGTTCGAAACATCACATCGAGCGACAAGCGATATCGTCGCTCAAATGGGGTTTTAAGCTCTCGAAAGGTTCTGGCGCGTGTAATTAGTAGCATTGTGCAAGCGATAACAAAACACACGATACGTACCGTAGTGAAAAACTCGCTCTCGGCGTGGCGCGTTCTCCACGAGGGTCCGACCCACCATCTGCGCCGGCGTTCTTCTTCCAGTCCTTTTTAATAAGAAGAGCTTTATTTTTCAGTAACAGCAGTCTTTTGCGGCGCTGAGTGAGGACCATATCAGTTTCGCTAACGCCTGACTTGCAGAAAGCAAGAAGCAGCAGCACAGAACACACACTTGCTTGCAGTCCCTGCCTTCGTACTGCCGTTGTTACCAACATCTCAGTACAAGTTTCTTCCGCGTACAGCCAATAATGTATCGCTACATGTAATACATGGTTTATCTGCATAAATCCATGTCGCTCTTAACTTATTTTATTTCTCCGCATAATTTTAATATATTTAATTATGGAGAAAAAAAACTTTTGGCGACTTTTTTTGTTGTATGGCCGGTCGGGCAACACTGTTTTGGGCAGAGCTACAACGAACCGGCGCCGCGATGACTTTCCGCACCGTGTGTCTCGAATTGACGTGAGCGGCAAGCCGGAGCATCCGAAAACCGGATTGCCGCACGTCGGATCCGTGGCCGCGTCGTAACGTGTGTCTCGCGCTTAAGGCCCCCTGAGGAAGGCAGCACACCTCTTTGGCCTCCGCTTCACGTAGACGGCACCTCCGGACTGACCCACCCGGGGGAAATCGGTAGTTGCCTTTGCCTGTCTCTCCCTCCCTACAACCTTCGTCTTTCCCTTACTTTCCACCTTTCCTGTCTTCTTCTGGCTTCCCCTTCCAATTTTTCCAGGCAGCAAGGGTTCACCTTGTGTGAATAGCCAACCTAGGTTATTTCATATTTGGTTATACAGTAAAAGCTCGTTAATTCGAACCGCAAGGCGAAGTCGCTTCAGTTCGAATTAACGAAAGTTCGAACAAACCAAAGTGAAGGAGTGCAACAGTACACTGCGATTTGGAAGCAGTAGGGCGTGTCAGAAATTTGGCGTGTCAGAAAGTGATGGCGTGTGCCGCGGGCACTCGCCATTTTCAAGTCGAAGCTCTGGGTCCGACTGTGCCACACCACGGATGTCCACCGAAACGAACGTTAGCCGAGGCTTAACACCATCACAATGAATCGGGACGGCCGATACCTCCTAAGCTGAAAACAGAGGTGCACAACCGATGAAGACTGCCGAGACAAAGACGCTGAACAAGTGAAGGTGGCGAAGGCCCTGATTAGTTGGTTCTTGATTGCAAGCGCAGCTGCGACGTACTTGATTCGCTGTGTTTTGGCGCTTACCGTGCCATCTCCGCACAACATTAGCAGCTATACAAGATTTGCAAAGCCTCCAAGATTCGCAACGGGCAAGAAGTCTCGGAGGTTACGTAGAACGGAGAGGCGGCAGCCGCCGCTGCCTTCTGGCTGACCACGCGTCGGTTAGATTTTTTTCCGATTTTGCCTTCTCTCGCCGTTCTCTCCGTTTCCGAGGCAATACAGCCTTGTGTGTTGGCAGTAGGCGCGTTTCTCTGGCCGTGTGCCAGGCGAGCGTAGTTCGAATTATCCTTGAGGGAACCTTCCAGCGTTCGAATGAACGGACTTTTTTTATACATAGACTTCTGTGGAGCTTGGCCGGACCAAATCGTACAGTTCGAATTATCCATAAATTCGAGTTATTGAAGTTCGAATTAACGAGCTTTCACTGTAGTGGTAATGTACAGCTGGTGTTTGCAGGCAGTGTTTCACAGGTCCGGCAGGGTCCCCTTGTACGACTGCACGTTGGCTGGCTGGCGTTACTGCCAAAATGTCACATATCTTTATGGGTAGCTCCTTTCCTTCGCTGCCTGATCGCCTTCAGAAAAGAGGGCGCTCCAATGGAGTTTTCTAGTTTTTCGGACACCAAGTCCACAACTTCCCACGCTTCCATGTAGTTCACTCGGAACTACATGGAACATGCAAACTAGGTCGCACCATTGCACCATTCCTTGTATAAAAGACTTTGACTGATGTATTTGGATCCGGTTATAAGGCGACTAGGATAGCAAGCGGTGATCTCCTCCTGGAGCTCCGCGATAAGAAGCAATATGAGAAACTGCCGAAACTAGTGTCATTTCGGGAGACCCAACTAACAGTAACCCCGCACCGTACTATGAACACCACCCGCGGCGTTGTCTCGGACGATGACTTGGTGGAGCTCACTGAGGCTGAGCTCTTGGAGGGCTTCAGTGAACAGAATGTAATCAATGTCAAAAAAATATAAGATGAGGCGAGATGGCAAAAAAATCACAACCAAGCACCTGATAATCACCTTCGGATCAAGTGTCCTGCCCGAGTCAATGCAGGCAGGGTGCATTAAGCTCCGTGTTAGGCCATATGTGCCCAATCCGCTCAGATGTTTCAAATACAAAAGTTTCGGCCACAATGGGCGTCTTGCGCTGGAGTTTGAGGTATAGTAGCGGCGCCTGGTGGCGGCGCGGGAAACGACATCTGGGTCGTACCAGCTTGGGTCGTATTGAGCCCTGGCTGTGGCGAAGCACGTTTCTAGGCCGAGTTTTGCGTCGATTCGCACTTTTTTCTGCCCTGTTGCGAGTGCGAAAAAGCTCGTCACTTCTCGCAGACCATGCCGACCAGGCTGCGAGCTCGCCGCAGCCTATAGTTAAACGAAAACGGGCTCTCCGTGTGCCGTGGGACGCAATGCTGGGAGCAGACGGAATCGGTGGCGCCGATCCGGAGAGACCTAGCCCAGCCTCGAGAAGGCGTCACCGTCATTACTTCTGCGTCGTGGGCTGCCATGAACAAGAAGGCCTGAATCCCAACATCATATTCTGCCGTTTTCCTTCAAGGCCTCACGAAGTGGAGCGTCGGGCGCGCTGCATAGCTGCAGTTCGTCGCGCTGAGTAAGCGAAACTTCGCGCCATGCTGACTGCTTCGCCTGTCTTGAAGCTTGCTTGATTATCTGCGTTCTAAAGTTCGGTCTTTTGCACCTACAGTCCCGACAGCAGACCGACATAACAGCAGGCATGGCTGGTAATTCACGATTCGAGACCCGGCCACAGCGACAATTAACAATTCGACTGATGCGAAGTGGTGAAGTGACCAGGTGTGTGCAAATGAGCACAAATGGTCGGGCTCATTCGATGACAATTCACTACTCCACTACGAGCAGCACAGGTTAAGAGAGTTAAATGCGCTCATCCTTGATCGCAAGCCAGCAAGTTGAGGCAACGCAGCAAGGCAGTATTGATTGCAGCACATCGATGTTCGAGCGCTGTCATTAAAACCTACATCAAGCGAGCGGCGTACGAGCTCGCGCTGCAGCGCGGTTCGCACGTACGTGCGAGCTCATATGCATTGCATCAGTTATTACCAGTTACTAAAAAGGGCAGATGGCCGCTACTACAACGCAGGCATAACTACTTGTTTAGCGGCATGCAGTCAACAAAGATTGCAGGAGGCCCGCCGTTTCGCGGCATGTCGAAAGACCGCTGCCGTCGCGGCGCGTACGATCGTGCGCTCGAGCAGTTCGTATATCGCGGCGCGTACCGTCGTGTGCTCGAGCAGTTCCGTACACATGTCTGCTCATCGCCGCTGTGGATTCATTTATAGCAAGCATTTCCTCGCGTTTGTGCGCCTGAATCTAGCAGCTAGCGTGCAAACCTTACCTGAAGTTCCACTTCGTACGCGACTCGCTTCACTTGCGATTGGCACGGTGCTAAAACTTCGCCGCCCAATTCTTGAACGGCGTACACATATTCGGCACTGCATAATTTCTTGCCTTTACGCAGCGTGCCACCACTGAAAAAATCTTCGGCGCCCGATATTCGCTGCAGGCCGTGAAACAACACAACCGAAAGTGCCGGGTCCATAGTGTAAACGTGCTTTCCGAAGCAGACGACCGAGCTTGGTACGACCCATTTTAGCGCAGAGGGCGCTTTTTAGCACCTTTTTCGCAGCGCCCCCTGGGCAATGCAAGAGCCCCATTCGCAGAGCTGCCGAGGCCGTCAAACCTGTGCGAAGTGCAGTGCCCATTAACATACTTATGAAGCTTGCGAGAACACTCCATTGTGTACACTGTGAAGGGGAGCACGCCGCATACTCGTGGTCTTGTCCACCTTGGAAAAAAGGAGAAAGAAATTGTCACGATCAAAGTAAAGGAAAACAACTATCAAGGAGGCACACAGGGCGGGTATCCTATCTGCCCAAAAAGACATTTGCCGAAGTGGTGCGTCAGGGGGCAGCGCCACAACGGTCTCCGGCGGCTGACCGACCCACACCCAGTGAGGCGGCAGTGACGCCATCCGCCCCCCCCCCCCCCCCCCCCGGCGGCTGCAGCTAGCGCTGCTACGCTAACCCAGCAGAAGGGGCCATCTACATCCGGGCAGGTGGCCTCAAAGGCCTCGTCCAACGTGCCGAGGCCTTCACGCCAGACAAAGCGCTCGGAAGAGCGCGTGTCCAGCGCCTCGCCAGAGGCGATGGACACAACCACCAGCAAGACGGCGCCACCAGCGCCTAAGGAGCGGCGAGGCACTCTCGATCGCTCCAAACAAAGACAAAAATCCCGTCACAGCGCCTGCAAAAGACCCGTGAGCTAACCCTCGTCTCTTAAACACACAGCACCCAACACATACAGTATAATGGATTCACAAATACTACAATGGAATGGTAGAGGACTTCTGCATAACCTCGACGACATTAGAGAGCCCCTACACAAACACACTCCCAAGTTGCTGTGTGTTCAAGAGACACACATCTGAAACCTACGAAAACATTTTTTTTCCGTCACTACACAATCTTCACTGTGCTCATTTGAACACTTCCCTGTGTTCATTTTGCTATTACAGTTGTCTTTATGTTAGCAGTTGCTATAATTAACATGCTGGCTTCTTGGGCATGCCTTTCACAAGCACCTACATTGAACAATGAAGGCACTCCACATGAAAATTCAATTTTGTGTGTATGTTGCAGACTAAGTGAAATAGTTTGCTTGCTGTTAGGTTCTTGTGGGTCTCGGACCAGTCATGTAGTTGTAAAATGTAGAAACTGATGGCAAATCAAAAAACAACAGTAGCATTCACGTGAACTGCTCTGCCTGTTGGGATAATGCACTTGTCTTTTACATCCACGGCGCTTCACATCAGTGCAGTTGCGTTTGAACAAAACGTTCTTATTTGATTTAATTTGGCCACTCTTCACATCTTATGCTTAAACAACTCTTGTACAACAGTTATTTATCTCAGTCATGTAGTAATATGCTGCGTTCCTGGCCATAGATGAGTCGAAGGTGATGTGCTTGCCAACGAAATCGCCAAATCAGTAGAATCGCAACGTATTAATCGTTCTGCTGCTACCCCTGCCACAGATCTGAAGCCTTTCCTACGAAACAAGCTGCGGAGCCGCTGGCAACACTTTGTAGGATGCTGAAAGGAGTAATAAGATTCACGTGATTAAGCCGAAGTTGTTTCTGGCCCCCAATTAAGACGACACGAACAGATGTCCTATTCACTGGAATCACAATAGGACAAACATTTGGCACTCATAGCTTTCTCGTGACTGGTAACGAGCCTCCAACCTGTGGTAGATGTGACAGACTGACCGTCCTCCTCGTCTTCCTGGAGTAACGGGAAGGCGAAAGAGGAAGAAACGTTTTCCTCTTGCTTACCGCTATTGTGTCCCTCTTCATCCGGCTATGTTCCTTGGTAAAGAACAGCTTTTTAAGGCCAAAGGAGCCCTCGCTTTCGTGAATGTTGTCCTACATGTTAAAAGTCCAATAGTGTTTCGTAGCGCATCCTCTTTCCAGATGATGCCGCTGTGATAGTTGTTTTGTATACCACATACAATACAATCCTTATTGTGCATAAAGAAAAAACAAAATGCAAATAGCAGGCCTGCCAAAGTCGCAGAGCCTCCAGGCCCTTATGTTTCAAGGGCTCTGGCGGAGTAGTAGTGCTCTAGCCAATGTTAGCATCTTAATTACGTATTTTGTATATCGCATAATTATTTCGCAATGCATTTTAATGCTCGTAGTACACGTCATTAGTCATCGCCATAATCTTATTACACATACATTTTACGCAATTTACAGCGACCATTTTTAGGCCTCTTTACAGCCACGTCTCATCAACTTCATAGAACTCATCACACCGCTTCGAACTTAACACTGGCATGGTGCTCTTTGGCCATACCTGGTCCTCGCGCCCCTAAAGACCACACATTCATTCAACGGATTTGTTTGTTGCATTTAAAACGAAAAGGTCAAGCCTACTGGCTATCGGAAGCAGATATTCTAGGCCGTGAATGGTAGTAGAAAAGTTGTTGAATTGCAAAACACAGTATTATGTCCTCAACTATTCACTTTGGTAGTAAATATTGCTCTCACGATTCTCTGAAGAGCACCTACAGAGACGCCTAAAGTGGGCAAGATAATGTATTATACAGTGATCCGAATGGAACTGCAAACTGTAGTTCGGATATTGCTGAACACTTGTGAGCATTGCTGCAGTATCGAGTAAGTGGTAAACTTGTATTAAATTCATGCGCTTGAGTTGGTTTGAGAGGTACAGTTTACAAAACTGAGATATCTAGTTTCGGCGCAAAGTTGTAAATTTGTAAACATTCTGCATACTGCGAGACTTGCCAATTTTCGGGAACGTTTGTGGAAAGCACGCGAGGGTCTAAATCAAAACTCTGCATCCTCTGTTGCTGGATACCTAGATGTATAGTTGGCACGAAGAACGCCGAAAAGTACACAACCAAGCGCCATTCCCATCAGCAGTTTATATTACGCAAAACAAAAACTTCATAGTTTTACAATTGCACGCTTATCTCATCGTACAAACACACAATCACGTGACCTGACGTGGTGTCGAATCTCAGATTTGACTCCGAAAGAGCAAACCCAGTGGCATATAAAGAGACGTGTCGCTGACACATTCATCACCATGTTTGTTCGTATCAAACGCTCAAGTGTTCCTCTTGCGGTGGAGTTCTTGCTCCTGTCCAGAATTATTACACTACCGAATTGCAGCTCGCATCCACACCTGTTAACATGCATCACCAATTGTGCGCAGTCAGCCTTATTCAAATTTTACGCATGCTCCCTCATTATGATTCACGCAGTTCCCAGTCTGCCCAACATAGGACTTGCCATTGCAGAATAGAACCTCATACACCACTGCTGTGGAACATAACGTGAATGTCGTAGAATGTCTCTTGTCGCTTCCTCCTTTTTACGCCATCATATAGCAAATCGGAAAATACATTCTTGAGCTTTGTAGGGACGGAGAACACAACAGGCACACCTTGTCTCCCAACGACTTTTTTGATATTGTGGGTAATCTTGTACAGAGAGGGCACCGGCTTCAGACCCCACATTTTTCTTGTTGGGTCTCGGAGCTAGTCCAGCTTGTTCTACGTTTTACAAGCTTCTGTTGGAGCGTTTCACTAAGTCCTACTAATAGAAAATGAGTGAAGCCAGAATTCGAAAACTAAACGAAATCAGGTGTGGTCAGGAGTTGATGGCAGGACAAAGGCAGTTAGCAACGATCGCCTTTTTAAGGCTTCGAATATGCAGATCAAAACAGGTCCTTCTCAGTCGGCAGGTAATAGGCCCAACATATTTTTTTTTTCTCAAAAGCTGCTGCTCAATAAAAGCTGAATAGAGCCGGACAGCGGGAGTTCGTGTGTTAAGGGCATGCCTCGGCCATGTTGTCTAAAAGAGATAATCTCCCCAACCACAAATTTTTCTGCGAGATTGAGCTTGTTAAAAATTAAAAAATTATTCATATATGAAAAATTCTTAATATTCCTTGTTAAAATTCTTATACATATAACTGCCGAATCCAGCTAATGATTGGGGACCTGCCCACGTCGCGTCCTTGCTGCCTTTGTATGCCCATACGTCTACTTGTATATTTACCAATTATATACTCCACATTAACTAGAGTTGGGAGTGGCATTTGCTTGCAATTTCTTTGCAATGGCTATAGCATGACATCTAAGAAACAGCCTGCCGAACACAACAGGCTCTGATAGGCAGTTGCCAGAAATTAGCTACCTCCGAAATACCGCAAACTTCATTCAAATCAATCCAGCAATTGTCTAACCAGAGAATTTCTACGTTTTTATCTCCAAGCCAAAGCTTAAAGGACACTAAAGGCAAATAAGCCGACTTCGACTGTGTAAATACCATTCCAGAAACCTCGCAACGCTTTTTCTGTGCCAAGAAGAGACTTAGTTTACGAAGAAAGTGCATCTGAAGGTCGGTATACCTTTTTAGAAATTCAAATCTCCCACCACTCAACCGGCGAGTGGTGACGTTGCATGCGCCAACGCCACCCTTTGCTGCCGCCAAGGAGTAAAACGGCGCCCGACAGACGGCGGTACCGAGCCAAGACAGTGCGTTGGATTGCGCGCGCCAGCTGCTTTTCGGTGAAGTGGCGTAGACCGTTCAGGCATCCCGCTACATCACATGGAAATTGAATTCTCTGCCACTTGCAGTTTGTGCGAGTTTCGCGAGCCCAGAAAACCAGCGCAGCACTATGCGATAACGAAACTACTGAAACGCGAACGTGTTGACGGTGCAGAGCCGAGCAAAAAAAAAAAAAAAACCTTTCGACCACCCGCGCTGTTTTCAAGAGTCATTTCAATGAATTATTTTTCTAAATATGAAATAGAACCAGGCAGCTTGCAATTTAGTCTTACAATACCAGTAACCGAAGGTTTTTTCAATGAGTGGTTGAGTGCTAGTGACAAAATTTAAACGAGTGCTTTCGTCATCGGGCAAGTACTTGAATGTCCCATGGCAGTTTCTTATGATGTCATGCATTTACCTCAATTTCTTTATTATTAAGGCTCTGGTCGTGACAATAGTGACACTTTAGAAATTTTCGAGCACTTATCTATTACTTTAGCTTGACTCAGTATTTGTGTTTAGTGTCTTTTTAATGAATCAGCTGGAGTTCGCAGTCATGTACTGTCTGTGGGGCTACCAACTCTCTTTGTGGAAACGATAACCTAGCAGTTTTGCGGACAAAATGAATGTGCGGTCATCGTGATCAAATAAGTTGGTCCTCCATTAAGTTGCATGTACAAGCACTGCTATAATACATGCCCTTCTGTTGCTTTCTCCAATAGCGACCGAGTCGCGTACCACCTGTGGGTTGGCCCCCCTCAAGCTCCCGGACTACTCTTTTCTCTTTAAGCCAGTCTGCTTCTCTCCTGACTGTTCTGACACCGACGGTCATTTTCAGGCTTGGCCTCAAAAAAGGGCTCGCATGTTGTAGTCGTTACCTCATGGTGCAACCTTTTTAATTGACATTTTCGCATGCTTACGTGTTTCTAATAGTTACATTAAGAGAAGTGTGATTTTATACCTGACGTATTACCTGATATTATACGTGATGTTGACGATGACTGTTTCATGTCTTCAGCTTTTAGTGTAATAAGAGAGTCGTGACTTGCATGCACCACTCCTGTTCGCGTAGTACACAGAACACACAGCGCAGCGAGACGAGTTTGCTTACAAGGTTAATCTTGTCATTGCTTCACACGGCGCATCGCATCGTGGCAGAAGTGTTAAACTTCCCTTGAATTATGGAACTGTGCGTGACAAAACCACTATCGGATTACGACGTATGCAGTAGTGGCAAACTACAGATCAATTTTGACCAGGGTTCTTTAACGCGCACCTAACCGAAGTACACGAGCGTTTTTGTATTTCGCCCCCGTCAAAATGTGGCGGCCGCGGTCGGGATCAAATCCGCGATCTCGAGCAATGTCATAGCCGCAAAGCTACCACGGTGGGCACAGAGGTCTTGAAGTGCGACGCCTAGGCTCTACGGTGCTGCGATGTCGCCTAGACGCTGCGGTGCTTTAATGCGGCTTCGAGACTCTTGTCCTGCGTCATTCGTGCGCTTGACAAATTCGCATGCTCATTATTTTTCACGAATAGCAAAAACGCATCGTACCGCACCTTGAACTTCAGTTTTTAAAATTTGTCCGCAACCGCAGTCGTGTCTAGTAGCAGCTAGCGAGCCTCGGGGGCACGCGCGTGGAGGCACCCTAGTAGTAGCGTTTTCTCTCCTTCGCACTTCGCCTTTTACACTCCCCCCCCCCCGTAAGTGCTAGTTGCTAGCTGAGAGTGCCAAGGCTCTCACTCGTTTCGTGGCTGTGTCTGTTCTATCCGTGCTGTGCCTCATCTCCCTACCTACTCTGTACCACTCTGTACACTCCCCCTAGACGGTTGCACGTTAGCAGAAAGGTAAGCGCTGCAGTTTCTGCAACGCTTTGCGGCAGGTCACGGATAATTACAGCCGTCAAGAGGGTATTGTGACGTCGCCCAAGGAACACCACAGGCCATTGTCTGCATTCGACGCGGTGCAAAGGTTCAAACTAGTTTCTCGCGTCGCCTTTCCACTCTGCCACGCTTCTATAGATGCACGTTCTGAACCACATCCCGACACTGCGTGCAAGGAGTCATCAGCAGTAGTGGAAAAGTCAGAGTAACAAAGAAAGCTTCGCTTTAAGATACCAAATCAAATTATGGCGAAGAAAACTTGTCCACCGTCCGGACGCACTGAAGCACATGAACGCGCAGCACGCCATGAGTGACATTCCAGTCGTGGGTATGTGGCGGACAGGAATGTTCGACTATTTACAGCCGGTAGATAATGTCTTGATGTGCATGTTGATCTATTCGTGGGTGCAGCGCGGTAAAGATGGATGTCATGGCTTACCCGGCGTTGTTTAGATTTAATATAGCAAGAAACCTTCCATAGAATACAATGACTAGATGCGGCTTCACTCTGTGTCTGTTTCGGGCCTTAGTGGTGCGATGCGAACTCTTTGCGAATGACTAAGCCTCTGCCAAACGCCGTTGTGCTAACCTTATTTCTTGTAAGTAGAGCTGAAGAATGGTGCGTACAAAATTCTACTCATGACATATTCCAAGAAATGCTCTATGTAGGCTGCGAGCAGTTTCTTTCCAGAAGCCACGCGTGCTGATTCGTCTACTCCTGTGCTCTTCGCTTGTCACATGCTTCCTTGTGTAAACGCAAACAATAGAAACCATTTCACTAATAAGGAAAAAAATCTGATGAATATTGCAATGGTCAGCATTCTCTTGGCTTAGCGTCAATACGTTTTACTCTTGTGTGACGACATGAACGTACTTCAAACAGTACAACTGAAGTTTGACATGTCATATTTGACTGTTGTTCCCGATGTGCTTGGAAATGCGTGTAACTCGAGAAGTAAGAGTGGTATTTCTGGTCGACTTGGGTCCTTTGAAACTAGTGCTTACCATGGGTTGTATAAATGTAACCGCCTATGCAATTGCATTGGAATGCAAGTACTTGCGAACGTGTCTCCTTTGTTTTTCTTTTCCTTGACAAAAGTCGCTTCCCAAAGACATTGGGTCATTAAACATGGATTTCAGCTTGACCAAGTGGTGTAGCTTAACTTCCACCTGATCGGTTGGAAGTTCTCATTTATTCATTAGTAATTACCTTCGCAAAAAGTATCGAAAACGTTGCTACCGATGTGCTAAGCAAATAAGTCCGTCACTCTCCGCGGTAGCCGAATTGCTTGGGCGTAGCCTTGCGGAGGTCGCAGGTTTGGTCGCGGGAGGTGATTCCACTCGTCAGGTGTGCGTGGGAGAAACAAAAGTAAAAGGAATTACTTCTGAAAGACGGTATGGCGACCTTAGCATGGTGTAATCTTCGGGATATGTATTGCGGTGACAGAAGCATTTCTTTGTGTACTTCTGGGTGATGAAAGATTTCATTAAAAAAACGAGCTCGTTCCCGCTTGTGCTTGCGGCGTTGCTGATCGACAGCTGCCTGCTCCTCAAGGTTGCTTATGACGTGTGGCCTACCCATTTCGGAGCCGGAGAGAGACTGCTGCGCGCGCGCTGGGCTGCGACGGACAGCAACGACACCACTACTGGCGCAGCTAATCTTGCGCCTCTTTTCGTGCATGCGCATGGGGTTGCGCCGGAAAAGTCCGGCGTACAGGCGACAGACGGATGGACAAATCGGCTACCCATATACAGCTTCGCTGTAAAAGCATGGGCCTAAATGCGCCTTAGAATGAATTTGCGCCTTATTTTATTCTGCAAAATGTGTTGTAGTTGTTTTTCAGTTATGACCACACTGAGCGCTTGCACAGCACCTGTAGGTAGCAGTATCCAAGTGTAAATGTGGTAAAAGACGAAGTAAGGCGCAACAGTGATGGAGGAAAAAAATTCTGCAAATCCCACTCAACGTAGGAAACGACCTTGTGCTTCACACGAGGTCGAACCAGGCAGCTAGCTATGGAACACTGTTTGGGGCTCCGGAATGCGTTACCAGGTTGACTAGTGTTTTTGTAAATCCGGTATATGTGTGTGTGACGCGAGTACAGTGAGATAGAATTAACCCGAGTGCGCGCGTGTGACGACGACGGTAATAATGATTGAGTGGTTTCTACGAACGATAGAATTAATGTGAACGACTGGATTGGAGGGCGAGATGGGTAAGAAAATGCAGAAATGAAGTGTTCGCTAACGGTTGCCCGCGGTATCACTTGGAGGACACAAATGGGTGCCTTGACGGCCCCACTGAAGCTCAATGTGAGTCGGTGTCCTTTTTAGCCATTCGAATGAGTGGCGTGGTGCAAGGCTGTGTCGTGAAGCCTTAGCTGAGCCGTGATCACGCTACCACGGTGGAAGTTCCTGCAGCGTTGTCGTACTCGGACACTGTGTGCATCAGGAACGAGTGCGCATCTGTGTTTGATTAAGAGGCTTGCTAACGACGAGAATGGCCGTCAAAGTCTGGTACGAGCTTTGGTAGGAGCGAGGAGTCGCGTTGTTGACCGGCGCTCGGAAATCAACGCTCACGGGAACCTTGCTTTGCAATCGCTGTTTTAACAGATGCAGCCATAACCCGGCACGTGTGCTGCTGAGATGTCATTTGCAACATGTGACTGTCTTTTTGAATATGTACGTTTTTTGTTCGTTGCGCCGGGGAGTGTGTCTGCATAAATCTGTTCTCTTTGCTGTTGAATGACTCTCAACCCTCAAATATCCTTGCCTTTGGTGTGCTATGATTAGTTGCTATTCTCCCTAAACATGTGCTTTTATCTAGGTCACGTCACTCTGTTTGCACCCTCTTCTGCTTTCTACAATCGACCGGTAACAACGGATTGATTAAACTTTGTGTTTTGATCTTTTCATGAAGGGTGTTATGAGCAATATATCACGGAAACGTTTATATTTTTTCATTTAATTACTACCCTTGGATTATGAATGTATATGAAGGTATCTACATACATCTTTCTATTTATACATCCCTAGTCTTGTAGGTAATCACGTCCGCCCGTCCTACAAGGACCACAGTGTGGTCTGCAGTACTTACTAAGAGAGAGAGAGAAAGAGAAATGTTTATTTGCACCTGCAAATAGAGTGCCGAGGAGTCAAGAGTCTTCCTGTCTCTTCGGCTTGCTCCTCCCATTTCAGCTGGCTGATGCTCCTTGGAGCTCAGCGGTGTCTAGGGCCATGCGGATGACTTATTTTTGATCCTCTTCCTTCGAGCTGGTCATTAAAGTCTCCCAGGATTGTCTAACCCTATCTTGTTTATTGTATCTAGGACATGTCCACATGTACAATTTTTTTTACGTGTGGCACCAAGCTCGAGCGCATATGGCATGCCAGAATCGGAGGCAAGACTCATATTACGAAGCTGGAATACCCATGCAACGACCATCGCGGTATCCCGAACACGAGCATATCTATACAATCATCGGTCCAAGTTAGTACGCAGCTTGGTCCACTGGTCGTCATAAGTTTTTGTCATGGTAATAACATGTGGTGCATGCATGGATGCATGTCACGAATTTATCTGATTCTTGTCATGCATATTACATTTATGGGAATCATGCAATGGCTTGACATAGACTTTCGCGTTCCTGCCAATCATATTTTGACATGTCATGAAATGTCATTTATGTAACAGATGCGATTCTATCCATTATACTCATCTCATTTATGGCATTCATGTCATGGCATGATTGTCATTCATGTCAGTTTCATTTTCTAACAAGCCATATGTCACACTATATATAACAAATAAAATAACATGACCTGCATGCATGTCATGACATCACTGTTATGAAACTGACAAAATGACATCAGGGGATGAAGTCTAGGTTATTTCTTTCATGTATGCATCAGGACATGTGTGGTGAGACATGCGTGCATGACATAACAAGAATGACTCGGAATGATATGCTCATGCATGAATGGTCAGTAATGCCATGTCATACAATTGATGGCATTCATGTTATGTCATTGATGTCAGGTGATGCACGCCTGTCGTGTCATTCATATACAGATATATACAAAATTATTGGATATATATGGAGCAACGACAGCATCATGTTATCATACAATTTGTCATGACATACATGCCATGATAAGCATGTGATGTCATGGCTTTCATGACATGCGCTTGTATGTATTGTCATTCATGTAATGACACACACTACATGTCATGAAATCTATCGTTGATATCGTGATAGGTATACTATGTCATTCATGTCAGGTCATGCATGCATTTCATTCATATCCTGATATAGAGAGTTTAACAACCACGACAGCACCATGTTTTTATACCATTGATACGTAGGAGGATGGATGGGTGGATATGGATGGATGGATATGGACATAGATAGATAGATAGATAGATAGATAGATAGATAGATAGATAGATATGGATGGATCAGGGGCGTAGCCAGGGGGGGGGCTTATGGGGCTTCAGCCCCCCTCCCCCCCCCCCCGAAATCTTTTCGTGCTGTCCGTGCACCGCCGACCAAAGCGACCCCCGGCGCCGGCAATCACTCTGGATTTTTTTGAATGTCTTTTTGACGCTCGAAAAGACATTTAACCGCAAAGATTGCAAACTCGGGCTGGATTTCGTCGCAACGCCCATACACCGGGAGTCACATAACGCCAAGCAGTCCCATCCGAGCACAAAGTTTCAAGGGCGTTTTGATGATGAGCGGGCTCGCCGCGGCATCTCACTGAGGCCACGGAATCTATGGAGTGCATGGATATCAAGTGCGAAACTTTATGGGCATAAATCTCATAAGCTCTTGATGTGAAAGGTGCATTGACATCTCCAAAGTTGTGCTTTAGATTTTCAATTGCGGAACTTTGTGGGTTTAATGTTGTTATAAATATTTGACGCCAAAGGTCTATTGACTTTTCTAAAGTCCTACATCGGAACATACAACGAGGCAAGCCATATCAACACACTAGCAGACGAGTTGACAAAGCAGGCAGCGAGGTCCAATGTGACGACCCCGCAGGGGCGTCTGCGCAAGCAGGCGTTTGGTGTGTGGCGACACCACGGACCCGAGCACACGAGGGTTGGACCCTCCCGCGTGTAGCCGTGCGCGGCTTAGCCGTGTCCGGGGAAAAGGGGATCCTGGGGGTTGAGCCAATGCCGGGTGTTTGGACCTTTACGGCCCCTCGGCGGCGGCAACACACCCCTTTGGCCTCGGCTTCACGTAGACGGCACCCCCGGACTGACCCACCCGGGGGAAATCGGCAGTCGCCTTTTCCTGTCCTCCTCTCCAATCTTCGTCTTTCTCTCTCGCCTTTTTCATCTTTCCTGTCTTCTTCTCTCTTCCATTTACTTCCTTTCTCCACGGCGGCAAGGGTTAACCTTGTGTATGTGCCCTCCCTTGGGTATAATATATTAGGTTATAGTGGCAGTGTACGGTTGGCGCCTGCAGCCTTACCCGTTAAGTCCTGCAGCGTCCCCAAGTTGGGCTCCATGGTGGGTGGCCGCCATTGCTGCTGAAAACATACCAAATTACTATGGGAACACCCGCATTTCCCCGCCTACTTGATCGTCACCCTCAGAAGAGGGGACGCACCGAAGACTTAAGCACTTGTTTCAACCGCACGAAAGAGACCTATCCAAAATACCACGTAGTACACAGTGAGAACCTTGAAAAACAAGCTAGATTTATTTCTCCATTCACAGTAGCAAAATCTTTGACCGAAGCCTTAGGGGCAGGTTATAAGGTAACGAAAATGGCTAGCGGGGACCTTCTCCTCGAGATCCCTCAGAAACAACAGTACGAAAAGCTTGGCAGTCTCGTGACATTTGGTAACATACCAATATCTATTACACAACACCGAACAATGAACAGCTCACGGGGAGTCGTGTCAGAGGCAGACCTCCTAGACTTGACAGAAGCTGAACTCTTGGAAGGATGGAAAGAACAAAATGTCACTGAAGTAAAACGTATTATAATTAGACGAGACAATAAGGAAATCCCCACAAAGCATCTTATCCTAACATTTGCATCCAGCACACTGCCAGAAACTATCGAAACAGGATACATCAGATTAAATGTTCGACCATATATCCCCAACCCTAGAAGGTGTTTCAAATGTCAGAGGTTCGGCCATGGCTCGCAGAGCTGCCGTGGTCAAATAACTTGTGCAAAATGTGGAGTGCAGGGCCACCCCTCCGACAACTGCAGTGGCACACCTCACTGTGTGAACTGCAGTGGTGACCATCCCGCTTACTCACGCTCCTGTCCAAACTGGAAGAAAGAAAAAGATATAATCACCCTGAAAGTCAAGGAAAATATTTCGTTTAAGGAAGCCCGTAAAAGGTGCTCTCCTTTCCACAACACACCTTATGCTGATGCGGCGCGTCGGGGGGCGGCGTCGCAGCGGCCAATGCCAAGTGCCATGCCCGCGTGCAGCGAGCAGGCACCTTTGGCTTCTGCCCCTAGGGTGGAAGTAGGTAAGCCTACTCCATCCAACCAGCAAACCGGCCAGGCTACCCTTGGGTTGCCGGCCCCACAAAAGTTATCGGCGGCAACCTGCGCTACACGCAGCGATGCCGCAGTACCGATAGTGGCCCCGAAGGTAGGCGCAGCCGAGGCTGCCTCGACCTCCCCGGCTGCTCCCAGCGCTGGCAACAGCCGGCGCAGCCAAATTCCACAGGGAGCCCCATCGACCTCCGGGCAGGTGGGCGCAGGGGTTTTGCCTTCCGAGGTGAGACTCTCCCGAAAAACTTCTCGCTCGCAAGAGCGCGTGTCCGGCGCCTCACAAGAGGCAATGGACACAACACCTATCCTCACGGCGCGCCAAGCGCCTAAGGAGCGGCGAGGTTCCCTCGAACGCTTCAAAAAAGGCAAAACCCCGGTTACAGGGCCTCGAAAGAGCTCTGTAATCTAATGCATCACTTCCGTTTCCGTACACACAGCACTAATTTACACTAAATATGGATACACAAATCATACAATGGAACGTCAGAGGTCTCCTTAGAAACCTTGACGATGTACAAGAACTCATCCACAAACACAATCCAAAAGTGCTGTGTTTACAGGAAACACACTTAAAACCAAAACACACAAATTTTCTTCGACAGCACGTCACTTATCGCAAAGATCGCGACGATGCTATCGGATCATCGGGCGGTGTCGCCATTGTAATTCAAAAAAGCATAGCCTGTCAACGTTTGCAGCTACGAACGGCCCTTGAGGCAGTGGCGGTTCGAGTTATTCTGCTAAACAAGCTTATCACTATTTGCTCACTTTATATACCCCCACATTATAAACTAAGCAAACATGAATTTCAGTCCTTTATTGATGAATTGCCAGAACCCTATGCTGTTCTTGGCGATTTCAATGCACATAACTACCTGTGGGGCGACCCTCGTATAGATGCACGAGGACGTCTTGTCGAACAGTTCCTTTTTTCTTCTGGTGCTTGTCTGTTGAATAAAAAGGAACACACATATTACTCTCTTACAAACAGAACCTATTCTTCCATAGATCTTAGCATAGTCTCGCCGTCTCTACTGCCTGAGCTCGAATGGGAAGTTAACGACAACCCTTACGGAAGCGACCACTTCCCTATACTGCTAAGATCTCCAAAAGAAAACGAATATCCACCACACGCTCCTAGGTGGAAGATTGAGACAGCTGATTGGGAGAAATTTCAATCTCTTACTAGTATATCATGGGCTGAGCTGTCTTGGTTAGGAATTGATGCTGCAGTCGAGTTCTTTACAGCCTTCATAATAGATGCCGCATCAAAATGCATATCCGAAGCGAGTGGTCTGGCATGCAAACGACGTGTACCGTGGTGGAACAGCGAATGTAGGATCGCCCGTAAGAATCAGAACAAGGCGTGGGGGTTGCTACGCGCTTCTCCCACTGCAGAGAATCTTATGAACTTTAAGAAAACTAAATCCCAAGGCAGGCGAACCCGCCGACAAGCCAGAAGAGAAAGCTGGCACAAGTTCTTATCGAGTATCAACTCGTTTAGGGATGAGGCCAAAGCCTGGAACAGAGTTAATAGGATTAGAGGGCGGGAAACACATTCACTCCCCCTGGTAAACACACAGGGCGACACATTGCAAGACCAGGCAGACTCACTTGGGGAATATTTTGAGAGCGTTTCAAGTCAAACAAATTATACACAATCCTTCCTCAAATACAAACTAACAGAAGAACGTAAGCCATTAACAAGAAAACGTCGAGAGAATGAGCCTTACAACCGTCCTTTTTGTATTGCCGAATTGAGAGCTGCCTTGAGCGCATGCAACAGCTCCGCACCAGGATCGGATAGAATCATGTATGAAATGCTCAAGCACTTACACAATGACACGCAGGTTACACTACTCACACTTTTCAACACCATTTGGGATGCAGGGTACCTTCCAACCGCATGGAAGGAAGCCATTGTGGTCCCTGTTTTGAAACAAGGCAAGGACCCTTCCTCAGTATCAAGTTACCGCCCGATAGCCCTCACAAGTTGCATTTGTAAGGTGTTCGAAAAAATGATTAACCGGCGACTCATTCATTTCCTTGAACAGAGCAAAATCCTTGATCCCTATCAGTGCGGCTTCCGAGAAGGGCGCTCCACAACTGACCATCTTATACGTGTAGAAGCAAATATCCGGGACGCATTTGTGCACAAACAATTCTTCTTATCCATATTCCTCGATATGGAGAAGGCATACGATACGACGTGGCGTTACGGAATCCTAAGAGACTTGTTAGAAATGGGTATCCATGGAAATATGCTTAACCTAATAGAAAGCTATCTGTCCAGTCGTACCTTCCGGGTAAAAGTCGGCAATGTACTATCACGACCTTTTATACAAGAAACGGGTGTACCCCAAGGAGGCGTGCTCAGTTGCACACTTTTCATCGTGAAGATGAACACGCTTCGCGCTTCATTACCACCGGCAATCTTTTATTCTGTCTACGTGGACGATATACAAATAGCTTTCAAATCTTGTAACCTCGCAGTCTGCGAGAGGCAGGTACAGCATGGCCTGAACAAAGTCTCAATGTGGGCAGACAATAATGGATTTCAGATCAATCCTAACAAAAGCTCTTGCGTTCTTTTTACAAGAAAGAGAGGAATGATCCCAGATCCTTGCTTAGAACTTTGTGGACAACAAATACCCGTAAACAAAGAGCACAAGTTTCTAGGTGTTATACTAGACTACAGACTCACTTTCGTCCCCCACATTAAACATATTAAAGAAAAATGTCTGAAAACAATGAACCTAATGAAACTTCTATCCCATACATCGTGGGGTAGTGACAGGAAGTGCTTAATTAATCTCTATAAGAGCCTGATCCGTTCACGATTAGATTATGGTGCCGTGATCTACCATTCTGCAGCCCCGAGCGCGCTAAAGATGCTAGATCCGGTCCACCATCTAGGTATCCGTTTAGCCACAGGAGCTTTCAGAACGAGTCCCGTACAAAGTTTATATGCAGAATCGAATGAGTGGTCGCTTCATATCCAGAGAACGTACATCAGCCAAACATATTTACTGAAAGTCCACTCAAATCCTGAACATCCCTGTTTTAATACCGTTAATGACGTGACATATGCTACACTCTTTCGCAATCGTCCCTCCGTAAGACAGCCTTTCTCGCTGCGTGTGAGGGAGCTTAGTGAAGAAATGCATGTTCCACTCCTCAAGATTCCCCTAATGCATCCAACCAAGCTGCTACCTCCTTGGGAGTGGCAGCTCATACAATGTGATATATCTTTCATGGAAGTCACAAAGCATGCCCCAGAGATTGAAATCCAAATGCATTTCCGCGAACTCCAGTACAAATACTCCTGCACTGAGTTCTACACAGACGCATCGAAGTCACGCGAGGGGGTGTCATATGCAGCCGTCGGTCCATCCTTCTCGGAATCCGATTTACTGCATCCGGAAACTAGTATCTTCACGGCTGAGGCCTACGCAATATTGTCGACCGTGAAGCATATAAGGAAATCAAAACTCGAAAAATCAGTTATATATACGGACTCCCTTAGTGTTGTGAAGTCTTTGATGTCGTTCTGTAAGCACAAAAATCCTATAATAATTGAACTCTATTCCATCTTATGTAAAGCATATGTATCAAACCAGCATGTGATTATATGCTGGGTGCCTGGCCATAGGGGCATCCAGGGTAATGTTCTAGCGGACCAGATGGCCACATCAATTGCATCACACACTGTTAATTCTACCGCTGCGGTCCCTGTCACAGACCTGAAACCCTTCTTAAGAAGGAAACTGCGAAACTACTGGCAACGATTGTGGGACCTGGAAACAAATAATAAGTTGCATGTAATAAAGCCAAAATTAGGTTTCTGGCCTCCTGTAACAAAGTCACGCCGGACAGATGTCCTATTCTGTCGCCTAAGAATAGGACACACATTTGGCACGCACAACTTTTTACTCACTGGAAACGAGCCTCCAACCTGCGGTAGATGCGGGGAGAGGCTGACCGTCCTCCACGTCCTGCTGGAGTGTCGGGAAGCCGAATATGAAAGAAAGAAACATTTTCCCTTAGCCTACCGGCAGCGCATCCCCCTTCATCCTGTTATGTTACTCGGCCAAGAACCTTTGTTTGACACCAACGCAGTCCTAAATTTTCTGAAAGATGTTGTCTTGCATGTTTTTAGCCCTACATGTTCATAGCGGGTCCTCTCTTCAGAGGACGCCGCTGTGATAGCTCCTTGGTATAGCACATGCCTCTAGACCCTTGTTTTCAAGGGCTCTGGCGAGGCAGCAGTGCTCCAAGTAATTTTACCATCTTATACATTTTATATTTTGCATCATTCTTGTACGATGGATTTTAATGTTCATAGTATTCGTCATTAGTCATCGCCATAATTTTATAGTACGTAGATTTTACGCACTTTACAGCGAATATTTTTAGGCCACTTTACAGCCAAGTCACATCTTCCATAATACATCCTTAACACTACCCCCGGTCATGGCGCTCTTTGGCCAAACCTGGCCCTTGCGCCACAAAACAACACACATCATCATCCAATGAGACGAAGCGTTGGGGTGGTTCATTTGTGCCGTCATGTCACATAAAAAAATATAAACATTTTTTTTAACCTACGCCAGTACATCCATGTCAAGACACTAAAGCCAGCCAGAGTAACTACGTTCTTATTTATGTTTTCTACTTTGACTTTTATTCGCGAGGACACATTGAGCCTCTTCAATTTTTTTTGTACTCGCTACCCTACCCGCGGGCTGCCAGAGCCAGCCAGAGCGCGTACGTTTTTCTCGTATGGCCCCGATCACCGTGCGGTGCACTTCGGTGCGCGTTCGGTTTGCTCTGGCCGAGTGGATTTTCACCTGACAGAGTTTTCGACGCTTTCTGGCTAGCAGACGAGAAAAAAAAACAATGGTCGCTCGCCGCCATCACTGTGGGGACTCGAAGGATTGCACCGCATTCCTTGACCGGAACCTTTCCGGAAAGTCTTGTTTCGACGCGGTAGGATACTGAGCAGTATGCGTATGGTTCTCAGTGGACCAAGCGTCTCATGTTTTCTTCGGTATTCCTTCCGTAGCCCCATTAGGTGCCCGAAGTAGGCATTCGATTCTGGCCAACATACTTTCCTATGCGTTTTTTTTTTTTTTCATTTCGGTGCCTCCGCCTCATAGAAAAAAAAAAATACATTGTTGCGGCGCATCGAATTGTCGCATGGTGAAAGTTCGATTTTGATACTTCTTTTGCGGAAAGTAATGGGCGACGGGACGCTTCAGTTGCCGGATACGTTTATTATATTGTAACAGATACGAAAGGCACGGACAAGAGAAAAAGAAGGGAAGACGAAGAGGACGAAGAGTTGGAGAGGCCGAGCTGCGCTACTATCACGCTACGATCATCATCCATCGCCTGTAAATAAAACCATTTCTTCGCAACTCTTCATAACAATATTATTGCGAAAGCAATTATATGGACACTCCAGGCGCATTCCTGCCGTCGCCGTCGCCCTCGTGTTTCGTATAAAGTCCAAGGGTGATGAAATCGTGACCACGCGCTGCATGCAGTATGTGCGAGTGAAAGCGTAGGAGGGGAGGTGGAATGGGTGAGCCGACGATGGTGGCTCAGTCTTGTGTGCGCAAAGCAGAAAAGCGGGGAGCAAGCGCGCCGCCTTCCGTCGCGCGCAATACAGCGGGGGGAGTGGATGGAATGGGGGCGGAATCTAGGATTCTGTGAATCTATGATTGTGCAACATGTTTATTTGCCTTGTTTGACGCATTATATACAGTTACTTCTTCTTACATACATAGACACATTGGAGACTTATACGTATACTTAAATATCTTGTTGCGAGGTTTTGTGTATACACGCAGTGAACTTTGTTTCCAGTGACACTTTTTTGTCCTTTATCAAGCCGTATTTTCGCATTTGTATATCCCATTGTATCTTTGCATTTCTAATGTACGAGGACGAGTCAAATGAAAGTGAGCCTACCCTAACCACGCAATAATGGTTCGGTTCATTATCTGCGAGGCATGCGCGTAGGAGAACGGCATGTCTCATTTACAAAAGTGACACGCAGGTGTGAAGATAAATGTTCTTTAATGCTCTCATACACTGGGTTGAATATGGTTGCGTCACATAATGAACACTTCAAAAGTTGAACAGCTTGGTGTCGCGAAGTTTTTGACAGCTGAAGGTGTTTCCAAAACAGAAATTAATCACCATATGACTGCCGTGTACGTTGAACACTTCATTTCATTGACCACTTGTGAAGCGTTGGAGCAAACGGTTCAAAGAACGTTGCAAAGACATTCCAAGACCGGGCCAAAATCATCGCCAAATTCGTTTGCAGCATCTTTGGCAATGGCAATGCAGTTATTATTCATGTATTTGATCCCTTGATAAATTGTTTAAGATGAAGCTTTAGCTCCGGCCCAATCCGACGCGGCCTATTCAAATACTTGTAAAACGCAGAAACGCTTTTCTGAGATAATCCTGCTAATCGCTTTTATTGAAGTTGGTTGCATTTGAGAGAGAAAGTTAAATCCTAGTGTCTGTTGGAAACAGAACTTCGATTTAGGGCCTGAATTTTGTTTAAAATATTTTGAAAAATTCCAAAGTGAAAAAATAGAAGCACGACGTTTACAAACTAATAGTCATGCATGAAGAACAGATATTGTGGTTCTGTAAACGGCATTTATTATAACAGTCAAAGGGGACAAGTTTGCTGTGTCAATTTGTATCTTACGTGAATTGGTTAGGTTGTGTACAAGGGTTCTGCAAAAGCCGTATTTCCACAATACTAAATTTTTTTTATATTCATGTGTAGCATATCTATTTTGTCCGCTGTGGATGTACTATTAGATGCAATTCACAGAATTGTGATATCATTTTTCATTGTTGAGTCACGGAGTTTTAAATTTGATAGTTTCGTTTTCTGAAAATTTTCAATTTTGGCCAATTTTTAACAAATAATTGACCACCTAAATGAAAAATTCGAAACCAGTAGTCACTAGAATTAAACTTTTTCTTTTAGATGCAACAAACTTCGTCAAATTTGCTGAAGTGGTTGCAGGGGAAAACAAATTCCCCTTCTACATGTACTTAAATAGGAGCACCCAAGCTAAAGCTTCCTCTTAAGGAGGAGGCTGAGCTGCAACGTGCAGCTACATACACACATATATATATATATATATATATATATATATATATATATATATATATATATATATATATATTTGGCCAGTGGCGTAGCCCCCCCCCCGAACAAAATTTCTGGCTACGCTACTGGGATGGATGGATGGATAGACAGATACAAACGCCCGAAGTTAGCAAAGAACGCTTCGCATCAAAAAGCTAACACTCAGAAACATACGACACTTTGATGCGTAGCAGCTGGTCGCCAAATCGCACACGACACCCTTTGACGTCGATGTTGATGCGGGCAACAGGCCGATGCCGGTGCTGCTGAATGCACCGGCGTGTGCAAGGTTGAGATTGCGGCTTTCACGACAATGTCTAGCGCCTAGAAGCTTCCATGTTACTGGGAAACTTGTTTTCAACAGATACGAGTTGAACTCGTGTAATTATACTGTAAATATTTTACTTACACGGCCCTTTGGACTCAAAAGGGCGTACGACATTTCCTTAAGGATTCAAAGAACGAATGCTAACTCCCCTGACTCAAGGCTCCTTCCGACTATGCCTCCTCTGATGCACTCGTGTGACAGCGCGCATCAACCGTCGAAGTGCAGCGTCTTTGACTCAACGGGCTTCGAAAATGCCTGTGTGACAGTGGTATAAGTTGTTTCGTGCGTCAATAAATTTGGTCTGAGTAACCTATAGTACATTTGCTTGACTAAATTATTGTGTTACCGGTTTCGTGATTTTTTTAAGGCTTGGCTTTAAATAATTGTACGTCCTCGCCAGCCTGATAAAACTGAAAATACTACACCTTCGATTTTAACATGGCGTAATCCGAGTCTCGCCTTGCCTTTCTCTCGCTCGCTCGTGTTTGATGGCGCGCGCTTGACCAGAGCCATTTTTGCAGTGGCAAGTTGCAAGCAGTGGAGTGATTTAGCACACGCGTATGCTTAGGTAGCCCATTTCTAAAAAGAATATGGACCGTAATGTGTGGCGTCTTGACGTCCCGAGTTGTGTTGCGAGAGTAGGGCAGCGGTGGTTTGAATCGCTTTGACTCTCGGACGCACTTTGATACCGGTGAAACACGGACCCTTTAAGTCGCAATCAAGCCTTATACGGATCACATTTTTTAGGTAGCGATCAAGAATGGTAGCTGCTGCACGGTCCAACAATCCGGATCAAGTTGGTTGAGCTCACTCAGCATTGTGGTGCTGGCGACAGCCTACGATCGCATCTACTGGATCCGGATCCAGTAACCAGTAGATAAGTGCACATGTAGTAGTACCCGATTATGATTAGACTCGGCATCGCTGCAAGCTGCCTGAGTGGCAGGGGTACAAAAAATAAAGTGGGTTTAGACACCTCAGGGACGTCACAGCCGATCGTTGTGTCGCGCGAAGCCATGGTAAAGCCTTCTCTTTTGGTAGTTGTGAGGCGGCTTCGTGCGCCAGTTTTTTCACGCCTGTTCTTTTTTTGGTCTTTAACGATTCCTTTGCTTCTTTCTTCGCTTTCCTTTTCAACGTGCAGTGATATCGTATCACATGAAGCCACTCGCTGCACAGAATGCCACTCCTGCCGACACTCAGCGGTGGCCCCCAGCGGAGGCTACCAGCCCCAGCATTTCGTTTAATATCCGACCCCAATTTCATGCGACAGCCCCCCTCGACTAACTGCGTGTCACCGGCGGTAGTTTCGCATGCGAGAACGTCAAACTGGCATGCGAAAGCAAACAAGCGCCACCTTGCCAACAACAGCAGTCGTGGCGCTTGTCTCTCGTTTTTTTTCGCGCTACCTACCCCCAAATAAGTAAAATTTCACGGGTGAGTGTCGACCCTTCGTATTTTCGAGGCTCTTTTGGCACTGAACCGTAGGCTAGTGTGAACGAATGTGCGGGAGAAGCAGCTTCGCAGCCTGTACTACCGTGCACAACACGTCTTCGCAACCGCGTTGCCTGACGACTGGTTCATTTGCTCCCGTGAGTGGTGCTGCTCAGCAGCATCCATAGCGCCATCTTGCCCCTGATAGGCAAGTGCATAGAGTAACTCGCTACGTGCACCATTCCAGCCTTCCTCTCTTGCACGCGCGTGAAGATGCCACCGCGCCAAGCCACCCTCGCACGCTTTCCCTGGCACCTACAGCATGCGGCAGGCAGCGGCCATCTTGTCGCACTTCGACTTTATACAAACGTCACGGCGGCGATGAGGACAGAAATTCGCCTGGTGTATTCATAGTAAAGTCGCAGTTTCACCTGAAAGACGAAACATCGATTGCTATGGCAAATTAGTGGAAAGCTATAAAAAGTAAAGATAGCAGTCTTATCGGTCTTATAAGCTTGTAAACATTCGCCTACTAAATATATAAACAAGCACGGTGTTCCGTGTGCACGGATAAACATTAACATATATCCATCCATGGCAGCGGAAACTCGCTGTCGAAACGCCGGAGTGAGGAATCGCGGCAGCAGCAGCGAGCGAATTAGCCTTCGCGCAGCTCTCGCTTCAACGCAAACGAAACGTCGAAACGACAGCGCATGCGAAGCTACGGGCACTACTCGCACTCTGCAAACATTGCAGATCGCTTTGACGATGAGGCGCGCGCGGGCGCTTACTTTGGCACGTCGCAGATCGCTTTCAAGATACGCCGCCCGCAGGCCGCGTCGTAACCCGCAGTCGCCGGAGAAGAACGCCCCCTCTCCCTCGCTTCAGCCTCGTGCCTCGCGCGCGACGGAAGAGGGCGGGCTCGCCAGGTGACTCCCGCACGCTTTCACTCGCACATACGGCGCGCGGCGGCGGTTTTGTCGCCCTAGGACTTCGTACGGAACTTCACGGCGACGCCGACGGCAGAAATGCGCCTGGTGTGCCCGCAAAATTGTAGCGCAATAAAACGAGTGTAATTAGACAGACGGGGTGGGACGTGCATGCGTCTCTGTGTCGCGGTCGCCCTATGCCATGCCGCCGCCAAGTGCCATTTAAGTTAACTGCTGCGCCTTCCGCCAGATAACGTGGAGTTCCCGAATTACTGTAAGGTCGGTGATATATAGAATGGTACTGCAAACCATAGAATTAGAACTGCCAAAGTGGATGGAGAAGAATGATATACTCCGGGAACTACAGAGAGGGTTCATACCAGGCAGACGCTTAGTGTATGTTTTTTGTACGAACTCAATGTATATAGATTACAATAGCTCACAATATACCATTGTCAAGAAAATTTCTAGATATTAGGGTAGCCTACGACATTGTTATGGGATGTTCTCAAACACTAATGCATAGATGACGATTTTGTGGAGCTGCTGAGGGAGATATATAGAGACTTTGCAATTTGTATGGCAAGGAGGGAAATGCAATGAAGTTTTGGAAATTTTCCAAGGGCGTTAAACAGGATGTCCTCTGTCTCTATTGTTTTTCCCGCTTTATATTAACGCAACAGAAAGACGACTGGAAAATAGTGAATTAGGGTTTGATTTATTTTACATTCGCTCACGGCAATGGGCGCAACAGAAGGTCCTTGGACTGATGTACGCGGTCGACACAGTGATATTAGCGGACAATAGAAGATAATTTACAGACACTTGCGAATATGTCTGGCAACGCGTTTGGCACAGACAAATTGTCATTTATGATCTTTAAGAAAGAGACAAGTCATTACGTGGTGCCAGCTCAACAGCGACACGGTCAAGCAATGTAATTAGCTAGGCCTATGAGGAAATACTTACCCAGGCACCACCAAGATAATCTGAAAGTTAAGGGGAAGCGGAATGCAGTAACAATAAAACATTGAGCAATCTGGTGCTACAATAAATAGGCGGTGGTGCGTGGCGTCTGGAAAAGGAATAATGTTCCCAGCGCTAACGTTCGTAACTGCTATTCTGTGCTTGAAATCTTATATCTTGTCCAGGATTTCGAAGTTCACGAAAGATAGGTAGGCCGGTTGGCTTCGGGAGCCCACGGTGAAATGAAAAATGAGGCACTGCTCGGTGACTTGGGTTGGTGGACCTCTTTTGAAGTCCCCCGCAGGGGCGTCTGCGCAAGCAGGCGTTTGGTGTGTGGCGACACCACGGACCCGAGCACACGAGGGTTGGACCCTCCCGCGTGTAGCCGTGCGCGGCTTAGCCGTGTCTGGGGAAAGGGGGATCCTGGGGGTTGAGCTGATGCTGGGTGATTGGACCTTTATGGCCCCCCGGCGGAGGCAACACACCCCTTTGGCCTCTGCTTCACATAGACGGCACCCCCGGACTGACCCACCCGGGGGAAATCGGTAGTTGCCTTTTCCTGTCTCTCTCTCCCTCCAGCCTTCGTCTTTCTCTCACTTTTCATCTTTCCTGTCTTCTCCTTCCTTCCGCTTACTTCCAAATTTTCCAGGCAGCAAGGGTTAACCTTGTGTGATTAGCCAATCTAGGTTATTTCATATTTGGTTATAGTGATGACGTACGGCTGGCGTTTACAGGACCTGTTCTTACAGTCCCTGTAGCGTCCCCTTGTAGGACTCCATGGTGGGTGGCTGGCGTTATTGCCGAAAACTAAGTTCTCCTATGGCAAATTCTTTCCCACCCCTCCTTGATCGCCCTCAGAAAAGAGGGCGCACCGAAGATGTTTTCAAGTTCCTTGGTCGTGAAAGACCCAACTTCCCACGATTTCATGTTATTCACTCGGAAAAGTCAGACACACAAGTACGCACAATCTCCCCATTTCTAGTTTCAAAGTCCTTAACTGAGGCCCTTGGTCAAGGTTACAAGGCAACAAGGATGGCAAGTGGAGATCTCCTCTTGGAGCTCCAGAATCTGAAACAATTTGAGAAGTTATCCAGTCTCGTGTCATTTGGGGACGTTCAAGTGACAGTGACTCCGCACCGCACTATGAACACTTCACGCGGCGTTGTCTCAGATGATGACCTGCTTCAGCTGACGGAGGCAGAGCTCCTAGAGGGCTTCAATGAGCAAAATGTGGTTAATGTGAAAAGAATAAAGATGAGGCGCGATGGTAAAGAAATTGCAACCAAACACCTAATCCTCACTTTCAATTCAAGTGTCCTGCCCGAATCGATCGAGGCCGGGTACATAAAGCTCCGTGTCAGGCCTTACGTGCCTAATCCGCTCCGATGTTTCAAATGCCAGCGCTTCGGCCACAGCTCGCAGAGCTGCCGAGGCCGCCAAACTTGTGCTAAATGCAGTGCCAAAGAACACACCACCGAAACCTGTGAGAACGCTCTCCGCTGTGTAAACTGCGATGGGGAGCACGCCGCGTACTCGCGGTCGTGCCCATCCTGGAAGAAAGAAAAGGAAATTGTTACAATTAAAGTCAAGGAAAATATCACTTTCAAAGAGGCACGCAGGCGGGTTTCATACCTGCCCAAGAAAAGCTTTGCCGAAGTGGCGCGTCAGGGGGCAGCGTCACAACGGCCTCCGGCGGCTGTCCGACCCACACACAGTGAGTCGGCAGCTACGCCATCTGCCCCCGCGGCGGTTGCAGCTAGCGCTGCTCCGTCAACCGAGGAGAAGGGATCATCGACCCCGAAGGTGGGCGCAGCCGAGGCTGCCTCAACCTCCCAGGTCCCTTCTAGCGCTGGCAACGGCCGGCGCAGCCAAATCCCCCAGGGAACCCCATCGACCTCCGGGCTGGTGGGCGCAGGGGTCTTGCCCTCCAAGGCGAGACTCTCCCTGGTGACTTCTCGCTCGCAAGAGCAGGTGTCCGGCGCCTCACAAGAGGCAATGGACACTACACCTATCCTCCAGGGGCGCCAAGCGCCTAAGGAGCGGCGAGGTTCACTCGAACGCTCCAGAAAGGGCAAAACTCCCGTTACAGGGCCTCGAAAGGGCTCTGTAATTTAATCACTGTAATTTCCATAAACACTACTTCTGTTTCTGTACACACAGCACATATTATCTCCCAATATGGATACACAGATAATTCAGTGGAACGTCAGAGGTCTCCTTAGAAACCTTGATGATGTTCAAGAATTAATCCACAAACACAATCCCAAAGTGCTGTGTTTACAAGAAACAAACTTAAAACCCAAACACACCAACTTTCTCCGACAGTACATAACTTATCGCAAAGATCGCGATGATGCTGTCGCATCATCGGGCGGTGTCGCCATTGTTATCCATAAGACCATTGCGTGTCAACGTTTACAGCTTCAAACGCCTCTCGAAGCAGTGGCGGTTCGAGCTGTTCTCCTAAACAAACTCATCACCATTAGCTCTCTTTACATACCCCCACATTACAAATTAACGAAACATGAATTTCAATCCTATGTTGATGAATTGCCAGAACCTTATGTTGTTCTTGGCGATTTCAATGCGCATAGCACCTTGTGGGGAGACTCTCGCATCGATGCGCGAGGTCGTCTCGTTGAACAGTTCCTTTTTTCTTCTGGAGCGTGCCTTCTAAATAAGAAAGAACCCACATATTACTCTCTTGCAAACAGATCCTTTTCGTTAATAGACCTTAGTATAGTTTCCGCGTCTATACTGCCTGAACTCAAATGGGAAGTTACGAGCAATCCTTACGGGAGCGATCACTTCCCCGTACTGCTAAGAACATCTAAAGAAAATGAATTTCCGCCACAAGTTCCTAGGTGGAAGATAGATACAGCCGACTGGGAGAAATTTCGAAATCTATCTAGACTCTCATGGGCTGATATGTCTTCTCTAGAAATCGATGCCGCTGTGGAGTATTTTACAGCGTTTATAATAGATGCCGCATCTAAATGCATATCTGAAGGAAGCGGTTTGGCATGCAGACGGCGTGTCCCGTGGTGGAACGAGGAATGTAGGATTGCTCGTAAGAAACAGAACAAAGCGTGGGGGCTGCTACGCGCTTCTCCCACCGCAGAGAATCTAGTCAACTTTAAAAAAGTAAAATCCGAAGGCAGGCGAACCCGCCGACAGGCCAGACGAGAAAGTTGGCACAAGTTTTTATCAAGTATTAACTCGTTTAGGGATGAGGCCAAAGCCTGGAACAGAGTAAATAGGATTAGAGGGCGGCAAACACATTCACTCCCCCTAATAAACACACAGGGAGATACACTGCAAGATCAGGCCAACTCACTCGGAGAGCACTTTGAGAGTGTATCAAGCTCAAATCATTATACGCAATCCTTCCTAAAATATAAACAAATAGAAGAACGTAAGCCACTAACAAGAAAAGGTCGAGAGAATCAGCCTTACAACCGTCCTTTCTGTATTGCCGAATTGAGAGCTGCCTTGAGCGCATGCAAGAGCTCTGCCCCGGGCTCTGACAGAATCATCTATGAAATGATCAAAAACTTACATAAAGACACCCAACTTACACTACTCACACTTTTCAACACCATCTGGGATGCAGGGTACCTTCCAACCGCGTGGAAGGAAGCCATTGTAGTCCCTGTTTTGAAACAAGGCAAAGACCCTTCCTCAGTGGCAAGTTACCGCCCGATAGCCCTCACAAGTTGCCTTTGTAAGGTGTTCGAAAAAATGATAAATCGGCGACTCATCTTTTTCCTTGAACAGAGCGAAATTCTTGATCCTTATCAGTGCGGCTTCCGAGAAGGACGCTCCACAACTGACCACCTTGTACGTGTAGAAGCAAATATCCGGGACGCATTTGTACACAAACAATTCTTCTTATCCATATTCCTCGATATGGAGAAGGCGTACGATACGACGTGGCGTTACGGAATCTTAAGAGACTTGTCAGAAATGGGCATCCACGGTAATATGTTTAATATAATAAAAAGCTATCTGTCAAATCGTACCTTCCGGGTAAAA
Organism: Dermacentor albipictus; assembly: GCF_038994185.2. NCBI lineage: Eukaryota > Metazoa > Arthropoda > Arachnida > Ixodida > Ixodidae > Dermacentor > Dermacentor albipictus. Next base: position 1,970,652 of record NW_027225576.1, on the reverse strand, counting down.
GTCGGCAATGCACTCTCACGTCCTTTTACGCAAGAAACGGGTGTACCCCAAGGAGGCGTGCTCAGCTGCACGCTATTTATCGTGAAAATGAATACGCTTCGTGCTTCACTACCACCCGCCATCTTTTACTCTATCTACGTGGACGACATTCAAATAGCTTTCAAATCTTGTAACCTCGCAGTCTGCGAGAGACAGGTACAGCATGGCCTGAACAAAGTGTCAATGTGGGCAGACAAGAATGGGTTTAAGATCAATCCTAACAAAAGCTCTTGTGTTCTTTTTACAAGAAAGAGAAGACTTATCCCAGATCCTTGCATAGAACTGCGTGGACAACAGATACCTGTAAACAAAGAACACAAATTTCTAGGTGTCATACTTGACTACAGACTCACCTTCGTCCCCCACATTAAACATCTCAAAGAAAAGTGTCTAAAAACAATGAACATAATCAAACTTCTATCCCAGACTACGTGGGGTAGTGACAGGAAGTGCTTAATGAATATCTATAAAAGCCTCATTCGATCACGACTAGACTATGGTGCCGTGATCTATCATTCTGCAGCCCCGAGCGCGCTAAAGATGCTAGATCCGGTGCACCATCTAGGAATCCGACTGGCCACAGGCGCTTTCAGAACGAGTCCCATACAAAGTTTATATGTAGAATCAAATGAGTGGTCACTAAATCTGCAGAGAACATACATTAGCCATACATATTTTCTGAAAGTCCACTCAAACCCCCAACATCCCTGTTATAATACCATCAATGACATGACATATGCTACACTCTTTCGCAATCGTCCGTCTGTAAGACAGCCTTTCTCGCTGCGTGTGAGGGAGCTTAGCGAAGAAATGCACGTTCCACTCCTCGAGCTTCGCCTAATGCATCCAGCCAAGCTGCTACCTCCTTGGGAGTGGCAGCTCATACAATGTGATATATCTTTCGTGGAAGTCACAAAGCATGCTCCAGAGATTGAAATCAAGATGCATTTCCGGGAACTCCAACACAAATACTCCTGCACGGAGTTCTACACAGACGCATCGAAGTCACGCGACGGGGTGTCCTATGCAGCTGTCGGTCCATCCTTCTCGGAATCCGACGTACTGCACCCGGAAACTAGTATCTTTACGGCTGAGGCCTACGCACTGCTGTCGGCCGTAAAGCATATAAATAAATCAAAACTCCAGAAATCAGTGATATATACGGACTCCCTCAGTGTTGTGAAGGCCTTGATGTCTTTCTGTAATCATAAAAATCCAGTAGTTATTGAACTTTACACTGCACTGTGCAAATCATATATATCTAACCAACATGTGATCATATGCTGGGTGCCTGGACATAGGGGCATCGAGGGAAACGTTCTAGCCGACCAGATGGCCACATCAATCTCATTCCATGCAGTTAACTCTACTGCTTCGGTCCCTGTCACAGACCTGAAGCCTTTTTTAAGAAGGAAACTACGAAACCACTGGCAACGCATGTGGGACGAAGAAATAAATAATAAACTGCATTTAATAAAGCCACAATTAGGTTTCTGGCCTCCTGTAACAAAATCCCGCCATACAGATGTCCTATTCTGCCGTCTAAGAATAGGACACACTTTTGGCACACATAACTTTTTACTCACAGGAAACGAGCCTCCAACCTGTGGTAGATGCGGGGAGAGGCTGACCGTCCTCCACGTTCTACTGGAGTGTCGGGAAGCCGAATCTGAAAGAAGGAAACATTTTCTCTTAGCATACCGGCAGCAGATCCCCCTTCATCCTGTTATGTTACTTGGTCCAGAACCACTCTTTGACACCAATGCCGTCCTAGGCTTTTTGAAAGATGTTGTATTGCATGTTATTAGACCCACACATTCGTAGCGCTTCCTCTCTTCAGAGGATGCCGCTGTGATCATTATTTTGAATAGCACATGCCTCTAGGCCCTTGTGGTTCAAGGGCTCAGGCGAGGCAGCAGTGCTCCAAGTAATTTTACCATCTTATATATTTTATATTTTGCATCATTATTCTACGATGGATTTTAGTGTTTAGAGTATTCGTCATTAGTCATCGCCATAATTTTATAGCACGTAGATTTTACGCACTTTACAGCGACAATTTTTTAGGCCACTTTACAGCCAAGTCACATCTCCATAATACATCGTCAACATCACCACTTGTCATGGCGCTCTTTGGCCAAACCTGGCCCTTGCGCCATTAAACACCACATATCATCATCATCATCTTTTGAAGTCGGAGAAGTGCAGGGCAAGATTAGATTTGAAGTTACACTCAAGAACATGGGTGGCAATAAATGGGCGGCTAAATTGCACGATTGTGTGTACCTGAAAAGCTCCGACGCAGAATTGAGGAAGAGGTCGAGAAAATTGGCAAACAAGTACAGCATAATTGAAAACATAGACAGTCATCAGTCATCACAAAGAAAATGATCGAGAGAAGTAGAGACAGCAAATTGGACGGAAGGCTTGGGAACAAAAAAGACGGATATTTACAATGGGAAGAACGAAATTAGAAGATAGGTTTTGCGATAACACAAAGGGCAGTGCCTTGCTGTTTGAGGCTTGAGCTGGTTGCCTAAAGACAAAAACATACTGGAGCAAATATTGGCAACAAGATGACGCGTGTGTCTTCTACAGCGAAAATCCGGAGACCACTCATCGCATCCTAATGGAATGCGACATTGTTACCCCAACTAGATCCGTAGGTAATGGACACCTTCCAGAATCGCTTAGACTGAAAGTGGACGGAAGCATCAACAGGTCAGCTGTCGAGGTAAGCAAGATACCTTTAGAGTATTCGTAGAAAAAACCGTGGAAGAGATTGCTACAGTAATAAGTAGCGGTAGAAGGCAAATAGAGAAGTTTAAGAAAGACAAAAAGATGCAGATGTTTACAAAAATGCTAGAATGAAAATGTATAAAATGTCAGATACACTCACGCAAGCTGGGTAACTATTTGGCGTCGCTCCGTTTCAGAGCTGATGAAAAAAAAACCATCATCAATGCTGCTTCTCTTTATGCTTCCAAAGGGAGCAAAGTTACGCCTGCCTTTTTCTTTCGCCGTTCACCCCACTACTTCACGAGCGCCATCACATGGTCTAAAATGATGTCACATGCTCCACCGCGCTGTAGAGAAGCCAACTTAATCGAGTGAGATGCATTCATGTTTGCTTACGCGCGCATGACACCATGTTTTTTAACTTAGCGAATGTTTACAAATTTACAGGGACGATAAAATTACTATGCTTGCTGCGTATAACTTTCTACTATAAGCTATCGCAATCGATGCTTCGCCTTTCGGGCGAAACTGCGACTATGTTCATACTATAATTTCCTTAAAGCGATTATCGAGGCGAAGTTAGAACGCCGGCGCGCCCTTGCGCGGACAAAGAACGCGCGGATAGCACATGCTTGCGAGACCGAGAGCGACGTGGCTACAACGCTTCGTCTCATCAGACCTCGCTGCCTGCTTTGTCAACTTGTCTGATAGTGTGTTGATTTGGTGTGTCTCGTTGTATGTTCCGATGTACGACTTCAGAAAAGTCAATGCACCTTTGGCGTCAAATGTTTATAACTACATTGAATGCACTAAGTCCCGTAATTGAATATCTAAAGCAGGACTGTGTTTGATCAGCTCATCAACCTTTGCAATTATGTGCAAAGGTTGCAATTATGTCACGGCATCTTTAGCATCAAACGTTTGAGAACTTTATACCTGTAAAGTCGAGGAATTGAAATCCATGCGCTCCGTAGATTCCGCGGCCTCGGCGAGCTCCCGCGGCGAGCCCCCTCGCCATCAAAATGCCCTTCAAACTTTGTGCTCGGATGGGGCTTCTAGATTTATATGACTCCCGGTGCATGGGCACGGCCTTGAAATCCAGACTGAGTTCGCAATGTGCGCGCTGAAATGTCTTTTTTTAGCATGAAAAACAAATTCTAGACGAAATCCAGAATGATTTCTGGCACCGGGGGTTGTTTCGGTCGGCGATGCATGGGTAGCACGAAAAAATTTCGGGAGGTGCTGAAGCCCCATAAGCGCCCCCCCCCCCCCCCCCCCGGCTACGCCTCTGGTTGACACTGCATGCACTTTGTTCTAAATAGATATTCCGAGACGACAGCGCTACTTCATGTGTAATGGCAATCACGAATTCGACGTAAAGTCTCGCAGGCTTCTTCTGGCGTATGAGCTTCTTGTCAGCCTGGCCAGAAGCACGCCAGACCTGTGGTGTGGGACAAATTGGATGCTGTGTCAAAGCAAGAGAGCATGAACTATCCTTAAAAAATAAAAGGTTGCGCGCTTTCCTGCGCTTTGTATTGCCTGCACGCGTGCTGTTAGAGGCATTTCATATTAAAAAGAGGCACGGCCTACATTTGTGATACATTTTTATCTTTTTGGTATTGAGATGCAGCCATTTGACACATCGCTATACGTTTTTGACATAACCATTTCTCGCACGTCCATGTTCTGCGCTACACTGTTTCCTTCTACTCTTTCTTTCCAAGCCCCTATTTCCTTGTACCACTAACATGCATTCCTTAGTATTCAAGCATTACGCCTAGCAACAAGCTTTACTGAATTACCTTTAACGCTATAAGCCACACACACACTTTAGGCCTCCTCGTTGGCCACTCAACACCTTCTAGGTTAGGTTAGCTGGACATATAACAGTACATTTCACAGTGCTAATCCATAGCGTTCACAATATCTATAAGATTTCGCCAGCATTATGGACACTGTAAACGCCCTTTCTTGGCGTGAAGTTTGGTGTGCTGCTCGCAATAACTTACAATTTATGCCACTATTGAAAGGTTCGAATTATACCACCTGGGGAAATTAAAATGAATCTCAAGCATGACGCAGAAGTTTTTACTCGCCTATTTCACTTATGTTCAATAGAAATAGGGATACGATTGTTGTGTTGTGCTTTGCAAAGGTCTGATTGAGCCACAAAGGGCTAATATATATCCAGATATCAATACAAAAGGTTGCTGTCAGCTTGATTGGCAGATAACATTACAATTCCCTTCACTCGGAAGTACATTATGTATGAACAATGGTTTTGCATTGCATTTGAACTGTGCCACTTATATGCAGAATGGTATACTAAACTTACCATACATGTCTTTTTTCGCAGGTATCCAATTTTGAGCTACCCTGGAAGTTACTATCGGCAAGTAGACCGTATCTGTTGTATATAAATTCCTGGATTCAGTAAAAAAATAATACACACTGGTAGAGTACGGATTTGGGCTGGTTGGTTGGTTATTACGACCTGAAAACAGCGCTAAACAACAGTTTTACCAGAAATGTTTTACATGCTTTGCACTTCCATCAGCATGAAGCATAAATTTATTATTTTTTTATTTTTATAATTTTTTTATTTATTCAATACTGCCGGCCGCCTTTTGGTAGCCAGCGCAGGAGTGGGTACATGACGCTTTTCATATTAATGATCCATCAAGAAAACAACAGTAACAGTTACGACAGAGAACCACATATGCACACAGTAAGGTTACTGCGAAGCAAAGCAAACAAAACAAGATGCAAACGTGTTACATTCAAATCCAAAAAAGAAAGAAAAAAAACGAGCTCACAAAAGTTATTGGCTAGAACTGACTGCTGAAAAAAATGCATCGGGTGATGATAAGGTGGCCACATCGTAGGGCAACTTGTTCCAGTCTGCTATCGTTCTTGGAAAGAACGACAGCTTGTATGTGTTGGTTCTGCACTGAGGCATTATAATTGTTTTGTCGTGTTTGTGTCGAGTCTGTCGGGTTCTGTTGTACTGCATGTAAGTGTGGAATTCTAATTCGGTATGATTATTAATTATTGCAAATAGCATCTTCAGACGGTGCATTTTTCGACGAGATTCCAAGGTGGGAAGACCGGAGCGGCTAAGAAGATCAGATATCGATACCTGTCTTTCGTAGGCGTGCTGTATAAATCGCAGTGCCTTTCTCTGAACCCCCTCAATACTTTTTACATTCGTTTTAGTGTGCGGATCCCAGATCACGTCAGCATATTGCAATAGGGGACGCACGAGCGAAGTATAAGCTACAAGTTTTGTTTTAGTGGTTGCATGTTTTAACCGGTGTCTTATTAGCTATAGTCTTTTGGATGCCACTGAAACCATGTTTTTAATGTGGGGGCTCCAACTGAGGTTCGAGCTGATCGTTACGCCAAGATACTTAAATTGTTCTACTGGTTCTAAACGAGCGCTATTTTGTCGAATACTTCATTGGATCTTTCTTTTTGGGTTAAGGTCATTTGTTTGCATTTCGTGACATTTAATGTCATCGACCAGTTTTGGCACCAATTACTAACAGCACACAAATAGTTATTTAGAACGAGCTGGTCACCTTCGGTGAGAATTGTCTGAGAAATTACGCAGTCATCTGCGAAAAAACGGGCCCGCACAGGAGAGTCAAGTTTTAGGTCATTTAAATATATAAGAAAAAGAGGCGGCCCAAGGACTGAGCCCTGTGGCACTCCTGAAAATACTGGAGCGATGGGTGAACTTCAACAGCATATATGGACGTACTGTTGCCGGCGAGATAGGTATGAATCAAGCCACTGTAAAATTTGTTGATTCTGTAAGATGTGTCTAAGTTTTAGCAGAAGTTTACTATGCAGTACGCGGTCGAAGGCTTTTTCAAAGTCTACAAAAACAGCATCTATTTGTCCTGCTTTGTCAAGGGTGTTACAGAAATCATTGGTAGTGTGAATTAACTGTTACAGTAGATAACCCGCGACGAAATCCATGTTGAGCTTCAGAAAAAAAATTGTCTTCCAAGAATGAGGCGATGTGTTTGAAAACAAAATGTTCCATCACTTTACCTGCGGTGCACAACAAGCTAATTGGCCTGTAATTAGCGACATGGAGCTTGGTACCAGATTTGTGCACAGGAATAACCTTAGCCAGCTTCCAATCCCTGGGGACGTCACCCTCTCGTAGACTAGTACGGAATATTATAAAGAGTAATTTTGAACACCATTCCGCGTATCTGGAAAGAAACGTGTTCGGAATATCATCTGGTCCAGATGATTTCTTTGTTCTTCGCCTGTGCTAAGATCGGGTACCTGGAAGCTGGTTGATTTGAAATTGGTAGACGGACCTCCACCACGCAGTAACACAGAAGAAAAATAGTCGTTGAATGTTGCCGCTATTTGCTGTCCGTCACTAACGTCCACGTCACTTATTGTCAATTTGTGTATGGGGTCCTTTTTTGAGCTAGATAAGTCCAGAATTTTCCCGGGTCATTAATGAGGAAGTTGTGCAGTTTTACATTAATGAATTGGAATTTTGATTTCTTAGCTCTCTACGAAGTGACGCCACAGTATTGTGTGCAGCCCTCGAAATGTTACGGGAAAGTCTGCTTACGCGACGTTTCAGGTGAATTATTTCTCGTGTAATCCATGGACTGTGGCTTAGAATTTTCTTTTTCTTCAGCGGGACGTACCGATGAATACACATATGTACCGCACTTTTAAAGTTCAACCACAATTCATTCGTACTTGTGTGGCCTTCACTGTACCTTGCAAAAAAATTGTCGTATTCTTGTTCAAGAAGGTCTAAAATACTCTCGTCTTCAGCGTTATTGAAATCGTAAAACTGTTTTGTTGATTGGCGTGTGATTGGTCGTGCCATATTGGTTTTGAAAAGCACTAAATCGTGGTCGGATATACCAGGCATAATATTAACCGTGAAACCCAGCCTTTCAATAGCATCAGACATAAATACAAGGTCTAGAAGTGAGCCCGTGGTAGCAGTAACCCGCGATGGTTCAGCCACAACCTGCTTCAAATTAAAAGAAAAGGCAACATCGAGTAGGAAATGAGAATGCTGGCATGAAGATGAGACGCTCAAGGATTCCCAGTTGATTTTTGGCAAGTTAAAATCACCACACAAAATGACATGTGAATATCGCTTTTTGTGCTCATTCAAAAAGTCATACAGCGTCTCGAGCATACCTAGATCTGAATTTGGTGGCCTGTAAACGGCGCCAATAAAGATGCTGTGTTTGCAAGTATGAAGTCGGATCCAGACCATTTCTATGCTAGTATGGTGTGGTACAAGCGTGTAATCTGTTCGTTTCTTTATCACAATGGCTACCCCACCCCCTCTAGAACTGCGGTCATGGCGGATAATTTCGTGCGAATGAGGTATCACGTCCTTATCGGATATGTTATCATGGAGCCACGTTTCGGTGAGCACTGCAACATCAGGCTCATACGTTAAAAGAAGACCTTCGAAGTCTTCTGTTTTATTCCGGATACTGCGGGCATTAATAAGAAAGGTGGTAAAACGGATGTGTCTAAATGTCGTCCTATTTCTGTTCTATCGTCGATTAGTAAAGTTTTTTGATAATGGGGTTTTACGTGCCAAAGCCACTTTCTGATTATGAGGCACGCCGTAGTGGAGGACTCCGAAAATTTCGACCACCTGGTGTTCTTTAACGTGCACCTAAATCTAAGTCCACGGGTGTTTTCGCATTTCGCCCCCCGTCGAAATGCAGCTGGCGTGGTCGGGATTCGATCCCACGACCTTGTGCTTAGCAGCCTAACACCATAGCCACTGAACAACCACAGCGGGTGAGAAGTTTTTTTTTCTTTTTTTTGTAAGTACACCCGCCGTGGTTGCTCAGTGGCTATGGTGTTGGGCTGCTGAGCACGAGGTCGCGGGATCGAATCCCGGCCTCGGCCGCCGCATTTCGATGGGGGCGAAATGCGAAAACACCCGTGTGCTTAGATTTAGGTGCACGTTAAAGAACCCCAGGTGGTCAAAATTTCCGGAGTCCTCCACTACGGCGTGCCTCATAATCAGAAAGTGGTTTTGGCACGTAAAACCCCATATATTATTATTATTATTTTTGTAAGTACCTAAATAATTAATTAAAATTCAATTTGTTACAATCTTCTCACTTTGGTTTTCGCGGTGCCAGTTCGACTAACTTAGCTTTAATATCACTAACCGACTACATTCGTCACTCGATTGATACGGGTAATTTCGTTGGTTCGGTATTTTTGCACTTCACTAAAGCTTTTGATACAATTAATGATAACATACTTTTTACTAAGCTAGACACCCTGTGAATTACCGGTCCAGTGCTAAAACTCCTAAAGAGTTACCTGCATGACAGAGAACAGTTTTTTTTGCGCTGCTTATTGCGATACTAAAGTTGTCAACCAGGGTGAACCACAAGGCTCCATACTAGGCCCTTTACTATTCTCTATTTATATGAATTATTTACCCACGTGTCTTAAATCCGTACATTGTGTAGTATACGCAGACGACACTAGTATCACGTTGCTTTAGAATTCTTTACCAACCTCAATCCTTAAACTAAACAATGAGCTTGACGATATTGTCGCATGGTGTTCGTCCAATCGTTTAAATATGAATCCTTCAAGAACTCAATTCATGATTCTCCGTTCTAGTCAAAGGATACTACTTCGCTTGCCAGAAATAACTCTATATGGTCATCACGTTCCCGTCCCCGACTGTGTATCATTCTTGGGCATCGAATTAGATTCTAACCTAAAGTTATCTAACACATTGCCTTCATTGAGAAAAATTCTACCTTCGGTGTTACAGCATTAATCAAATTAAGGGCATATTTCTCCAAAGACGCATTATCAGAATTATACTTTGCCTTCATTCACAGTCACATTAAATGATGACATCGTTTCCCGGGGAAACACGCATAACTGTCATATCGTCTATTCAGCACTTACAAAAGCAAGCAATACGCATTTCACTAACAGTTAGTTTTTCACGAGTGCTACTCTATTCGTCAAAATAACATCCTTGTTGTAACGAACCTGTTCAACTATCATCTAATAATTATGCTTTATAAATTACTACTACCTATGGTTCATTCTAGCTATGAAAAAATGACATCATTCGCTGCTATGAAACTGCAATGGTTTACCCATCAGCATTAAATTTCATCCTTTCATACATTTAGTCATGCCCTCAAGCTGTTTTATATGTATAACTAAGTTTACGTCATTAATTACACATTTGCCATCTGTATGTATTGAGTTTCTTTGTGCACTATAGGCTTGCATAGAGACAATTTGTTTTCGTTAATTTAAATTTTTCTGTTGTATTTTCCCGATTGTGTGTTTCTTTTAGTTAGCTTGATCTTCTGTAATACATCTCTCCATTGTTATTATTAAACGAGGGTCCTGTTGCAGTCTTTGACTTTGGGACCCTCGTCTTTATGTTCTCTCACCAATTCATTGTATTTAATGAATAATAAACTGAAACTGAATATAAACCTACGTGGCGCAGAGGCCTCCACTTTAAGGATGCCAACATGCTACGGAAGGCTTATAAGGGTTGTGTGAAATGCTTATCTTCCAATATTCCATGGCCGCCATCTGTGGCCATTGCTCAACAAGAGTGAAAATGTATGCGTTTAGTTTCTGTTACTGTAAGCACGCGGCTGCTAGCTCACAGGTTCCTCAATGGTGCGCAATAATAACGAAGTCATTATTAACCAGTTTACTTGTGAGCACTTTCTAAAGGTGATGGTTGTGGATGTTACTTTCAGGTTCTCATCTGTCAGCATTACATTATGGAGTTTATTCTGCTCTTTATTAGAGGTGTCTTCGTAAATTGTGTGAATGACCTTTTTATGTGCCTTCTGGTGGCCTTGTAGAGGTGTGTGTCATCATTTCAGCTGCGATAGCTACTTTTTCTGTAACATATAAAGCCTGATTGCTGGCAATTTCAACATGGCTAGATATCCAGCAGAAAGGAATGTCAGCCTTTGAGCACCGTCCTATTGATCAGACGAATAAGTTATAGACAATGATTTATTTGTACTCCCTGTGTTTGTTTAAGCGCTGCTGCTACACTTCTTGAGTCATTAACAGTGGGGCTTTCTTTTTCAGTTTGTCTCAATCGATACATTGCCCACACATTAGCATTTATATGTCGAGCATTGGCGCTATAGTCAAAACTGCTGAAGCTGCTCCGACAACATGCATACACATGGTCACTTCTAGCCATGTGTATAAAATTAAATAAAACCATGGCACAGGCACCAAAAGTTCGAAACATTTATTTGTATAAGAAATAGTAGTTCTTTTTTCATTTCCGGTGAACTGAAAATTTCACGGCGCTTCTTTCTGCAGCCAGAGCGACAAAATGATATAAAAGAAAATTCCCATAGAAAGGCCTGATCTCAATGTCATCAGCGAGGTGCAGGAAGCGAAATGGGATTGCTCGCACTTACAGTGACTTTTTTTGAAAACTAAGTTCTCTTTACGCGTTTACAAAGCAGCCATCAAGGTTAATTCCGCCTTGCATCTCGGCTATGTATCACAAGCACAATATCTAGAACAGACAACAACAAAGAATGGCAGCTACTTGTGCAACAGCTATATCAGGAATTCTAGAAGCTTGAGAGAAGTACATTGTAGAAGCAGCGCCAACGCGTCATTTTGATGATACAATAGCGCCCTTTTCTGCAGCTTGTTGAGCATATGCACTGTGTCACCATAGTACCCCTTACACCACATCCTAAACCAGTGGTAGACAGTGTTCGCAGATAGATTGAGTGCACCATTCGCTCGCTGTTGAACACCATCATCGTCGACAGCAATTTCCTGCTGGTGAAGCTGAAGACACTCCGCAAGTGCAAGGACAACTTTAAAATCGCCTTGGAAAGTGGCCCGTGTGTGACGAGAGCTCCGTAGAAGGCGCAGTCCATCAGCAGAGTGACCTGATGGTTGTGGTCCTCCTTGAGCTTAATGATGGCACACACAGGATGTTCCCTCTTCAGAAATGAATCGTTTCCTTCTGTTTCTTTTGTCACAGCCTTGATCTTGATGCCCACGAATGCTGGACAGTTTGTGGACTTTAGGCCACCGCTGTTGTAAAGGTTGCTCTGCTGGCATCTCCATTTCATATAAAACACCATCCTTTAAAGGAAAAGAGAAAAACAGTTTAGTCACTGAGGAGTTTTGTGGTTCCGTAAGTGGTGCATTCTTTTGAAATATACGTCTGTCACGTTAGGCAGCTCAGCATGGTTCCTAATTTTCCAGTTAAATTACTCCCCGCAGGGGCGTCTGCGTCAGCAGGCGTTTGGTGTGTTGCTACACCACGTACCCGAGCACACGATGGTTGGACCCTCCCGCGTGTAGCCGTGCGCGGCTTAGCCGGGTCCGGGGAAAGGGGGATCCTAGGTGTTGAGGCGATGCCGGGTGTTTGGACCTTTGAGGCCCCCCGGCGGAGGCAACACACCTCTTTGGCCTCTCCTTCACGTAGAGGGCACCCCCGGACTGACTCACCCGGGGGAAATCGGTAGTTGCCTTTTCCTGTCTCTCTCCCTCACTCTAGCCTTCGTCTTTCTCTGACTTTCCACCTTTCCTGTCTTCTCCTGGCTTCCTTTTACTTCCATTTTTCCCAGGCAGCAAGGGTTAACCTTGTGTAAACAGCCAGCCTAGGTTATTTCATATTTGGTTATAGTGATGACGTACAGCTGGCGTTTACAGGACCTGTTCTTACAATCCCGGTAGCGTCCCCTTGTAGGACTCCACGGTGGGTGGCTGACGTTATTGCAGAAAATTCAATCCCTTTAAGGCAACCTCCTTCCCTCCGCTTCTTGATCTCCCTCAGGAAAGACGGCGCACCGATGAAGTTTTCCAGTTCCTTGGACGTTAAAAACCGAACTTCCCACGGTACCATGTGATACACTCAGAAAAATCCGATAAACAAGTACGAAACATTTCCCCTTTTCTAGTCTCTAACTGATGTCCTTGGTCCAGGCTACAAGGTATCAAGGCTGGCAAGTGGTGATCTCCTGTTAGAACTGCATGATCAGAAACAATAGGAAAAGTTGCCAGGTCTAGTATCATTTGGAGATGTTCCCGTGACAGTAACTCCACACCGTACTCTGAACACCACCCGCGGTGTTGTCTCGGATGATGATTTGCTCCAGCTGACAGAGGCTGAGCTCCTGGAGGGCTTCAGTGAGCAGAATGTTGTCAACGTCAAGAGAATTAAGCTGAGGCGGGATGGTAAAAAAAATTGCGACTAAAGACCTAATACTCACATTCGGTTCAAGTATTCTGCCCAAGTCTGTAGAGGCCGGGTACATCAAGCTCCGTGTCAGACCATATGTTCCACACCCCGAACATGCTTCAAATGCCAGCGTTTCGGCCACAGGTCGCAGAGCTGCCGGGGCCGCTAAACATGTGCGAAATGCAGTGCCGTTGAACATGCCACTGCAGCTTCTAAGAACCCTCTCCACTGTGTAAACTGTGACTGGGATCACGCCGCGTACTCGCGGTCGTGCCATTCGTGGGAGAAGGAAAAAGAAATAGTCACGATAAAGGTAAAAGATAATATATCGTTCAAAGAGGCACGCGGAGGGTAGCATACCTGTCAAAGAAAAGCTTTGCCGAAGTGGCGCGTCAGGGGGCAGCATCACAATGGCCTCCGGCGGCTGTCCGACCCACAAGCAGTGAGTCGACATTTACGCCATCTGCCCCCACGGTGGTCGCAGCTTGCGCTGCTCCACCAACCGAGCAGAAGGGACTACCAACCCCGAAGGTGGGCGCAGCCGAGTCTGCCCCAACCTCCCCGGCCTCTTCCAGCGCTGGCAGCAGCCGGCGCAGCCAGAACCCTCAGGGAGCCCCATCGACCTCCGGGCTGGTGGTGGGCGCAGGGGTCTTGCCGTCCAAGGCGAGACTTTCTCGGGAAACTTCTCGCTCGCAAGAGCACGTGTCCGGCGCCTCACACGAGGCAATGGACACTACACCGATCTTCAAGGCGCACCAAGCGCCTAAGGAGCGGCGAGGTTCCCTCGAACGCTTTAAAAAGAGCAAAACCCAGGGGACAGGGCCTCGAAAGAGCTCTGGAACCTAAGCCCTGGAATCTCTGTAATTAATACTTCTGTTTCCGTATACACAGCACCTATTTACTTCCAATATGGATACACCAATAATTCAATGGAACGTCAGAGGTCTTTTTAGGAACCTTGATGACGTGCAAGAGCTTACCCAAAAACACTATCCGTAAGTGCTGTGTCTACAGGAAACCCACTTAAAACAACAACACACAAACTTTCTCCGACCGTATGTCACGTTTCGCAAAGATCGCGATGATGCTGTTGTATCAGGCGGTGTTGCCATTTTTATTCATAAAAGCATAGCGTGTCAACCTTTACAGCTACGAACGCCCCTTGAAGCAGTGGTGGTTCGAGCCGTTCTCCTAAACAAACTCATCGCCATTAGCTCTCTTTACATACCCCCACATTACAAAATAGCGAGACATGAATTCCAATCCTTTATAGATCAATTGCCAGAACCTTATGTTCTTGGCGATTTCAATGCATACAGCAGCCTGTGGGGAGACTCGCGTATCGATGCGCGAGGTCGTTTTGTTGAACAGTTCCTTTTTTCTTCTGGTGCGTGCCTTCTTAATAAGAAGAAACCCACAAAATACTGTCTTGCAAACAATACCTTTTCTTCAATTGATCTGAGTAAAGCTTCGCCGTCCATACTGCCTGAACTCGAATGGGCAGTTACCAACAATCCTTACAGAAGCGTCCACTTCCCCATACTATTACGAACACTTATTAAACGAAATGAATGTCCACCACATGCTCGTAGGTGGAAGATTGACACAGCAGACTGGGAGAAATTCCGAACCTTAACTAGTATATCATGGGATTACATGTCCTCGTTAGAAATTGATGCTGCTGTGCAGTATTTTACAGCTGTCATAATAGATGCCGCATCTAAATGCATGTGTGAAGTAAATGGCATGCAAACGGCGTGTCCCGTGCTGGAACGACGATTGTAGGATCGCTCGTAAAAAACAGAACGAAGCGTGGGGGTTGCTACGCGGCTCTCCCATTGCAGAAATCTTGTCGACATTAAAAAAGTCAAATCCCAAGGTAGGAGAACCCGCGACAGGCCAGAAGAGAAAGTTGCCACAAGTTTTTATCGAGTATTAGCTCGTTTAGAGATGAGGCCAAAGCCTGAAACAGGGTTAATAGGATTAGAGGGCGGCAAATATATTCACTCCCTCTAGTAAATGCACAGGGTGATACACTGCAATATCAGGCCGACTCACTTGGGGAGCATTTTGAGAGTGTATCAAGCTCAAATAATTATTCGCAATCCTTCCTGAAATATAAACAAGTAGAAGAACGTCAGCCAAATGTCGAGAGAATGAGCCTTACAACCGTCCTTTGAGTATTGCCGAATTTAGAGCTGCACTGAGCGCATGCAAGAGCTGCGCACCAGGATCTGATAGAATCAGAATCGGTTTTATTTTCCTCAAGGAAAGGAAAAATGGACCCCAGACAAAAAGCTGCTCATGTATCATGTATGAGAATCATGATACATGAAAAATGTATGAAATGCGTGTCATTGTGTAAGTTTTTGAGCATTTCATACATGATTCGTACAACTTACACTACTCACACTTTTCAACACCATCTGGGATGCAGGGTACCTTCCAACGGCGTGGAAGGAAGCCATTGTTTTCCCTGTTTTGAAACAAGGCAAAGACCCTTCCTCAGTAGCAAGTTACCGCCCGATAGCCCTCACAAGCTGCCTTTGTAAGGTATTTGAAAAAATGACTAATCGGCGACTAATTCACTTCCTTGAACTGAGCAATGTGCTAGATCCCTATCAGTGCGGCTTTAGAGAAGGGCGGTCCACAACCGATCATCTCGTACGTATTGAAGGATATATTCGCGACGCTTTCATACACAAACAGTTTTTCCTATCGATATTTCTCGACATGGGGAAGGCGCATGACACAACGTGGCGTTACGGGATCTTAAGAGACCTGTCAGAAATGGGCATCCACGGTAATATGCTTAATATAATAGAAGGCTATCTGTCAAATCGTACTTTCCGGGTAAAAGTCGGCAATGCACTCTCACGTCCTTTTACGCAAGAAACAGGTGTACCCCAAGGAGGCGTGCTCAGCTGCACGCTCTTTATCGTGAAGATGAACACGCTTCGTGCTTCATTACCATCCGCCATCTTTTACTCTGTCTACGTGGACAACAATCAAATAGCTTTCAAATCTTGTAACCTCGCAGTCTGCGAGAGACAGGTACAGCATGGCCTGAACAAAGTGTCGATGTGGGCAGACAGAAATGGATATAAGATCAATCCTAACAAAAGCTCTTCTGTTCTTTTTACAAGAAAGAGAGGACTTATCCCAGATCCTTGCATAGAACTGCGTGGACAACAGATACCTGTAAACAAAGAACACAAATTTCTAGGTGTCATACTTGACTACAGACTCACTTTCGTCCCCCACATTAAACATCTTAAAGAAAAATGTCTAAAAACAATAAACATCATTAAACTTCTATCCCAGACTACATGGGGTAGCAACAGGAAGTGCTTAATGAATCTCCCTAAAAGCCTCATTCGATCACGACTAGACTATGGCGCCGCGATTTATCACTCTGCCGCCCCGAGCGCACTAAAGATGCTAGACCCAGTCCACCATCTAGGAATCCGACTGGCCACTGGCGCTTTCAGAACGAGTCCCGTACAAAGTTTATATGTAGAATAAAATGAGTGGTCACTTCATCTGCAGAGAACATACATCAGCCCAACATATTTTCTGAAAGCCCACTCAAATCCTCAACATCCCTGTTCTAATACCATTAATGACATGACATATGCTACACTCTTTCGCAATCGTCCCTCCGTAAGACAGCCCCTCT
Source organism: Dermacentor albipictus (assembly GCF_038994185.2). Taxonomy (NCBI): domain Eukaryota; kingdom Metazoa; phylum Arthropoda; class Arachnida; order Ixodida; family Ixodidae; genus Dermacentor; species Dermacentor albipictus. The sequence goes on along the minus strand of NW_027225576.1, from coordinate 1,953,937 downwards.
CGCTGCGTGTGAGGGAGCTTAGTGAAGAAATCCACGTTCCACTCCTCCAGCTTCGCCTAATGCATCCAGACAAGCTGCTACCTCCTTGGGAGTGGCAGCTCATACAATGCGATATATCTTTCGTGGAAGTCACAAAGTATGCTCGAGAGATTGAAATCCAAATGCATTTCCGGGAACTCCAGCACAAATACTTCTGCACGGAGTTCTACACAGACGCATCAAAGTCACACGACGGGGTGTCCTATGCAGCCGTCGGTCCATCCTTCTCGGAATCCGACGTACTGCATCCGGAAACTAGTATCTTTACGGCTGAGGCCTACGCACTGCTGTCGGCCGTAAAGCATATAAACAAATCACAACTCCCGAAATCAGTTATATATACGGACTCCCTCAGTGTTGTGAAGGCCTTGATGTCTTTCTGCAATCACAAAAATCCAGTATTTATTGAACTCTACTCCGCACTGCGCAAAGCATATATATCTAACCAACATGTGATCATATGCTGGGTGCCTGGACATATGGGCATCGAGGGAACCGTACTAGCCGACCAGATGTCCACATCAATCTCATCGCATGCAGTTAACTCTACTGCTTCGATATCACAGACCTGAAGCCTTTCTTAAGAAGGAAACTACGAAACCAGTGGCAACGCATGTGGGACGAAGAAATAAATAATAAACTGCATGTAATAAAGCCACAATTAGGTTTCTGGCCTCCGGTAACAAAATACCGCAGGACAGATGTCCTATTCTGCCGTCTAAGAATAGGACACACTTTTGGCACCCATAACTTCTTACTCACGGGAAACGAGCCTCCAACCTGTGGTAGATGCGGGGAGAGGCTGACCGTCCTCCACGTCCTACTGGAGTGTCGGGAAGCCGAACCCGAAAGAAAAAAACGTTTTCTCTTAGCATACAGGCACCACATCCCCCTTCATCCTGTTATGTTACTTGGTCCAGAACCACTCTTTGACACCAACGCCGGCTTAGGTTTTTTGAAAGATGTTGTGTTGCATGTTATTAGCCCCACACGTTCGTAGCGCTTCCTCTCTTCAGAGGATGCCGCTGCGATAATTATTTTGAATAAGCACATGCCTCTAGGCCCTTGTGGTTCAAGGGCTCTGGCGAGGCTGTAGTGCTGTAATAAATTTAACGTCTCGCATATTTTAAATAATGCATAATTCTTTTACGATGGATTTTAATCTTCACAGTCTTCGTCATTATTCATCGCCATAATTTTATAGCACGTAGATTTTACGCACTTTACAGCGACTATGTTTAGGCCACTTTACAGCCAAGTCACATCTTCCATAATACATCGTTAACACTACCATTTGTCATGGCGGTCTTTGGCCAAACCTGGCCCTTGCGCCACAAAACACCACATCATCATCATCATCATCACTTATGTAACATCTACTCATCACACAGACATGTAGTAATATGCTGGGTTCCTGGCCATAGAGGATTCCAGGGAAATGTGCTTGCTGACGAGATGGCCAAATCAATGACATCGCAGGGTACTCGTTCTGCTGCAGTCCCTGCCGCAGACATGAAGCCTTTCCTCAGAAACAAACTGCGAAGCCACTGGCAACGCTTGTGGGACGCAGACACGAAATAAGCTTCACGTAATTAAGCCTAAGTTAGGTTTCTGGCACCCATCAACGAAAACACGAAGAACAGACGTCCTGTTCACTAGACTACGAATAGGACACACGTTCGGCACTCATAACTTACTCCTGACTGGTAACGAGCCTCCAACCTGTCGTAGATGCGGCGACAGCCTTTCTGTCCTGCACGTCTTACTGGAGTGCCGGGAAGCCGAAAGAGACAGGACACATTTTCCTTTTGCATACAGCCATCACGTCCCTCTGCATCCGGCCATGTTTCTTGGTGTAGAACCGTTTTTAAGACCAAAGAAGTCCTCGCTTACTTCGAAGATGTTGTGCTACACGTGACAAGCCCAATTATTCCGTAGTGCATCCCCTTTCCAGAGGATACATCTACGATAGTGTTCTTTGTATAGCACATGCCTCTATGTCCTTGGCTTTCAAGGGCTCTGGTGAGGCAGAAGTGGTCCAGACATTTTAGCATCTCACGTATTTTATATATTGCATCATTGTTTCTCAATGCCTTCTAATGTTCATAGTACACGTCAATAGTCATTCCCATAATTTTATTACTCCTACATTTTATGGTATTTGGATCAACTCTTTTTGGCCCCTTTACAGCCACGGCACATTAAGATCACAGAACCTGTCTGTCCACTGCGAACTCGTTAACATTAGCATGGCGCACTTTGGCCACACCTGGCCCTTGCGACATTAAACACCAAACATCATCATCATCACGGGTGCATGCTTGCTAAATAAGAAGGAGCCAACTTTTTACAGCGTTCCGCACAAGACATTTTCACCTAAAGATTTATCCATTGTTTCAAGTACAGCCGTGCCGTACTTGGAGTGGAAAGTACATAAGTACCCACACGGGAGTGATCATTTCCCGATTGTTTTAAAGTGAAGGAAACGGGACGAATGTTCTCCACGTGTACACCAGTGGAAAGTTGACTCAGCGAACTGGCAGCTATACGGAGAGCTGACATATAGGACATGGGATGATATTCGTGCGCTTAGTATTGACGATGCAGTGTCATATCTAACCGCATTTATTCTCGACGTAGCGTCAATATGTATCCCGCCAACAAATGCATCGCCTATTAAACGACGTGTTCCCTGGTGGAATGATGAATGTAAGGAAGCACGAAAGAAACAAAATAAGGCTTGGAATCAGCCCTGTGACTCTGCGACTATCGAAAACCTTATCAGCTTTAAGAAAATAAAATCACAAGGCAGAAGAACGCGCCGCCGTGCCAAAAGGGATAGCTGGCAAAAATATATTTCCGACATTAATTATTATACAGACGAAAGAAAAGCCTGGAACAGGGTAAACAAGTTAAAAGGCCGCTAAATTCATCCTCTACCATTAGTAAACACACAAGCAGACACTCTTGAGGAACAAGCTGATTGTCTAGGAGCAAATTTCGAGCACATTTCCAGTGCATCTCAATATACAGATACATTCCTAAAATACCAGCGACTAGCAGAACAGCTGCATTTGAGTCGGAAAGGCACATCCAATGAAGCATACAATCATGCTTTCGGACTGGCTGAGTTCCAGGCTTCACTGAACTGTTGCAACAAGTCCGCTCCAGGAAGTGACAGAATATTGTATGAGATGATCAGACACTTACACCCTGAAACCCAAAAAACACTACTGTCACTCTTCAATTCCATGTTCTCTGCCGGCTACATTCCTTCTGCCTGAAAAGAAGCCATTGTAATCCCTATTCTCAAAGAGGGCAAGGACCCTTCCTCACCCAACAGTTATAGGCCTATAGCTCTGACAAGTTGTCTCTGCAAATTATTTGAGACAATGATTAACCGTCGCCTCATGCATTTTCTTGAAAGCAATAAGATACTTGACCCCTTTCAGTGCGGTTTTAGGGAGGGCAGATCCACAACCGATCACCTTGTCCGAATCGGGACAAATATCCCCTTTGCCTTTGTCCAGAAACAGTTTTTCCTATCAGTATTTTTAGATATGGAAAAGGCATACGACACAACCTGGCGATTTGGAATCCTCCGTGATCGGTTTGAAATGGGAGCTCGAGGCAACTTGCTGAACGTAATTCAGAGTTACCTCTCCAATTGCACGTTCCGTGTTAGAGTTGGTAACGTTCTGTCTCGTCCATTTACGCAGGAGGCTGGTGTTCCACAAGGTGGTGTGCTAAGCTGCACTCTTTTCATAGCCAAAATGAATGCGATCCAGACTGACATACAACATACTATGTTTTATTCTGTATATGTGGATGACATCCAGATAGGTTTCAAATCATGTAACCTAAGTATCTGTGAGCGACAAGTACAGTTTTGCATAAATAAATTATCTAAGTGGGCGGACAAAAACGGTTTCAAACTAAACCCACAAAAAAGTACATGCGTCCTGTTTTCTAACAAAAGAAGCATATGTGCGGACCCCGCAATAGATCTAAATAGAGAACGGCTATCTGTGAGCCATGAATACAAATTTCTAGGAACCCTTTTAGACAGCAAGCTGACTTTTGTACCACACCTGAAGTATCTGAAATCAAAGTGCCTCAAGTCTATGAATCTGCTGAAGCTCTTGTCACGCACATTTTGGCGAAGCGACAGGCGGTGCCTTTTAAAACTTTACAAAAGCCTAATGTTAACACGGCTTGACCACGGAGCAATAGTGTATAATTCTGCTGCACCTAGCGCTTTGAAAATGCTAGATCCTATTCACCGCTTAGGTATCAGCATTGCTATAGGTGCCTTTAGGACTAGCCCTGTAGAAAGTCTATATGCTGAATCTAACGAATGGTCCCTGCATTTTCAAAGAACATATTTAAAATTTTCCTATGCTCTCAAGGTTAAATCGGACGTGCAGCATCCATGTCACTCATCTATTAGTGAAGTCTCTACAGCCAGATTATTTCGTAACCGCCCAGCTATTAGCGCTCCGTTGAACCTTCCTTTGATAGCACTAGCAGAAGAAACAGGTGTCTTAGTCCTAGAGAATGTCCTAATGGCACCCACTCGCCTGCTCCCACCATGGGAATGGCAGACCATTGAATGCGACGTCTCTTTCGCAGAATTATCTAAGAGGGCGCCAGAAGCACATATACAATTCCATTCTCGTGAACTTCAGGAAAAGTACTCCTGTACAGAATACTATACAGACGCTTCCAAGTCCTCTAAAGGAGTTTCCTACGCAGATCTGGGGCCTTCATTTTCAGTATCCGGGGCACTAAATCCACACAAGTATATTTACAGCTGAAGCCTACGCTATACTATCGGCTATTCAAAACATAAGACTCACAAAAATTTCTATGGCTTTCTAGGGTTTACAGATTCATTAAGTGTAGTCAGAGCCCTACTTAGTCCAAGAAAATATAAGAACTCAGTTTTTAGTGAGCTGTACAGTCTGTTGTGGTCCCTATATATGTGCAATCAAGGTATTGTCATATGCTGGGTACTTGGTCACAAACATATAAAAGGCAACGAAGCTGCTGACGAAAGCGCTAGGTCAGTAATTTTTAGCGATGCAGATTATTCAAATATCCCCATCCTTGCCAAAGACCTAAAGCCCTTTCTACGCAGTAAATTGAGGAATCACTGGCAAGGCGAATGGGATGGGATGAATGGATGGAATGGATGGAATGGGATGAATAAGCTTCACATAATAAAACCAAAACTGGGGAACTGGATAAATGGGAAAATAGCAAGGTACAAGGAAGTACTTCTTTGCCGATTAAGGATAGGCCACACATACGGCACCCACTCTCATCTCTTGACTCGGGGCGATCCTCCAACTTGTGTGAAGTGCGGCAATAATCTCACAGTCCTCCATGTTCTTATTCAGTGCCCTGCAATAGCAACAGGGGAAAAAGTATTTCCCTGCTGCATGTCGCGAGAATTTACCCCTTCACCCTGCATTTTTTCTTAGCGAAGAACCACTTTTTAATCTGCAAACAGTCTTAGAGTTTGTAGCCGAAACGGACACCCTGAAAATCATCTGGCCAAGCAACTTTTAGCACACGACTAACAACCCTGCATTCAAGGGCTCTCTTGAAACTCTGTTGTCAGTGTTAAGTGTTATTGCATCATGTTTTAACGAAAGCCCATTGCCATAGCCTACATCACATCCTAGTCACCGTCATTATTTTAGCACCTATGTATTCTACTCCACTTACAGCGGAAGTGTTTATGCCCTTTTACAAACATATCTCATCCACCGTGATGACTTCATTGTGCACGTCATCCACAACACATCGTCAACATTATCACCTGTCACGGCGCTCTTTCGCCAAACCTGGCCCTTGCGCCATAAAACAGCACACATCATAATCATCTCAAGGCTTCTTCGATTTCCTCGTCTGTGCAGTTAAGGAGTTCTGTATCTGAAATCACACCCTTCGCGTAGTTCAGTGTCCGATGTGGCGAGACAGACACACTGTTCTCGCCAATCTCCTCAAATTTCTTAATCTGCCTGCTGTGCTCAGCCGTCATAACTTCGAGCAAGAGGTCTCCAGAATTCATTTTCTTGGCTTTGTAGGTCTCACCTATACACTCGTTAAGTGCTCTGGCGATTAGGAAGGGGGACACGTCTTGAATTTTTTGTTTAGTTTCAGACGTGATGACAAAACAATTTGTCAAGCTATCACTAGGATTATTGAAGTTCAAATTACCTCGGTCCGATGCGTTTTCGGCCTCCGATCAGGTTTTGCTGAAGAGGGGTTCTATCCATCAAATTACATATACGTTCGGCCGCTAAGCTGGCCGCCTACCATGGAGCCCAACACGGGAATGTTTTAAAAACCACTAGCCATACATAACTGCTATAACCATATAACCATGACCAAGGAACGTCACGCCCCCATGGTTAACCCTAGCCGCCCGGAAACTTGGAACTGAAATGAAGTAAATAGGAGACAGGAAAGATGCAATAGTGAAAGGAAAGAAACAAATATTGAAGAGGGGGACAGGAAAAGGCGACTGCCGATTTCCTCCAGGTGGGTCAGTCCGGGGGTGCCGTCTATGTGAAGCAGAGGCCAAAGAGGTGTGTTGCCTCCGCCGGGGGGCCTTAAAGGTCCAAACACCCAGCATCGGCTCAACCTCCAGGATCCCCTTTTCGCCACACACGGCTAAACCGCGCACGGCTACACGCGGGAGGATCCAACCCTTGTGTGCGCGGGTACGTGGTGTCGCAACACACCAAGCGCCTGCTGACGCAGACGCCCCTGCGGGGACAAACGAAAGAGGAGGGTCCATTGTTGCATATGCACCTTCGCTTGCGGAGAGCTCCTCTTGCACTAATCAGTTGGCGCCAAGGCTGCGATGGGGGCGCTGGTGACGGGTGTTTGCGCAGCGCCGCCGGGGCATAGTCTGAGGTCTATAGCTCGCCCGTCTGCGTATCAAGAACCAGCAGAGGACCGACAGCCGATACTACAATCTTCGACGACGCTACGTGGACTGCCAGCCCGGCGACCATGTTTGGATTTGGATTTGGATCCCGATACGCCGACGAGGTCTTAGTGAGAAACTATTGCGGCGCTATTTCGGACCTCACATGATCATCCGACGTATTGGCTCACTAGAGTGTGTGGTTGTGCCAGGTGGCATTTAGCAATCCCAGCGGCGCCTCGCACGACCTGAAGGCGTCCACATGGTGCTTCTTAAGCCTATATATGCCCGCTGACGAACTCCGAGTCTTTGTTTCTTTTTTTCTTTGTTGTTTCATTTCGTTACTGTGCGGGTACTTTAGTTTTTCGGCCTTCTGTGTGCAGCATCGAGAAGATGATATTTAAGAGAAGAGGGAAGGGGTATCGACACGTTTATTTGTTTATCTTGATCCGTAGACCACTTCTAACCGGGTAACAAATTTTAAACGCTATCGCTCGGTGCCAGACGCGCCTACGTGTATCGGAAGTTTCGCCATAATTACTGACGGTTCGACCCGCTGCCTGTTATCACCGAACACGTCTAATTTGATTGCATGCGCGACACGAATTCTGTAGTAGTTTCTGTATGGCACGCGGGCACCAGCGAAAACCCTGAAAACTTCGACAAGTCATCTTTAAAAACCGACGCGCTTGGCCAGCTGATTATATTCCGACGATCGCCGACTGCGTTTCTCGCTATCGTGGTGGTTCGAGTGTCACTTGCTTTTGTGGGCACAGGTTCGCCCAATACAAAGTTAGTTTCGCCATTCACAGTTTCGCTACTGTGTTCGCCAACACTGCGCGACATACTGCGACCGAGTGTTCGTATAAATTGCGGATTGTCATTTGAAGAACTCGTTGATCGATACAAAAGTCCTGTCGCATTACACAGTTAGGTGACTCACTCACTCCAGCAAGGATCAGCTGATTCATGACGTCTTCCTATAGTGGTTCCAATTCAAGGAACATACAGCTCTAGTCATCGCCTGACAGACAGGACTGCCAGTGCTATACATCCTAACAGACACGATCACGTAAGGAATCACAAGTTGATCACTTCACATTGCTTCCACTCGACATTTGCTGTCGCCACACACGGCGTGTACTTTGCCAGCGGTCCACAAGTGATCAAAGAGCACTACCTCATCTAACGTCAATAGTCTTGGCGCTTGCCTGGATGATGTGGAGGAATGCCACGCACTGTGTTCTCGCAACAACTGCAACTCAATGTGGCGTCGTCAGAATTGTCTTCTTTTTACAGGCGCTTGAAGCAGTCCACAAACACCGGCATCTGGGTGTGTTGGTATCAGCACGCGGTAATACTACCAAAGCTTCAGTGATGCCGTAAAACGGTCTGGCCGATTAATAATGTCGAAGCGGTGCCAATGATTCCGCGTATATCATTTTACATATATTGTTACTCTTGACAAAACAAGCCAACAAGTTATAATGCAAGTTGGAGCCACATTTCGTTTCGTGTCAGCGTCATGAGTTACAACACCGATTGTTAACAAGCAGTGAATGGTGCACACCGTAACGTTTACTTGCGTCGTTATGTTAGTCTGATATTAGCCCTCCCAAGACAGGTTTGACAGGCTCTGCTTGTCCCTAACCTTTTTTCATCAACCTTGCGGACCTTCTCACTGTCCGTGGTAGCTTGCGCCAAAGTGAAGTGCACACGTCTCATGACAAGATGTTGCACAGGCTGCGACTGCTGCGGCTACTTCACATGTCACTGCGGCGAGCCATAATGGGACACTGGAAGGTTTTCATATCATCAAAACCTGTGAGGCTGTACAGTTTGAAAAACAAATCCGCGGTGATGTGCAGCATCCTGTTTCGAAGAAGGTTAGGGCACTTGATCTCGGGCGAAGTCATAACGTGGCGCCGAACTCATTTATTTTGTCAGGGCCACAGGGAACAGTTGGCCGTCAAATATTCACCTCTTACCAACAAGGCAGCGAACGTGCTTTGCCTTTAGCATTCCCACCCGGTGGCGTTCTGTTTAAACACGGATGATGCAGCTCCGAAGACGCTGCAACCTAGAGCTGTTGACTACTTTGCATGCTTTTCTTTAGTAGCATGAGATGCCATCGTGCGGAGCCTTTTTGCGTTTTGCGACGTCGTCGCTACTCCTAGCGCTCCAAGTTCGGTTCTCAGTTCTCCCGGCGTCATACGGTCAAAGTTTGGTGCTTCTGATGTTGCGGTGCTTGGTGTGACGCTGATACGTTCGCGCCGTTTTCGGGATTCGTTGATGCCGCCCTCGTGCCAGTAATCCGTGTCTGCTTTCCTGTACGGCCGATGAGGTCGCTCTACGGTGCTCCCTTCAAGCATTTTGATCACCCTCACCTTGTCTGCTGCAGAATCCCACTTGTTTGATCGGGTGTGGTACACATGCTTCAGTACGTCATTTTTTTTTCTCTAGCCCCTGACTAGAAAACTTTCCAAGCCCGCCAGCTGCAATGTGCTTCTGCGATGCATGGTGGCAGAAATTATGCACAGAGTCACTCTTTCTCGGCCATAACCTTTCCTTCTAGAAGTGCCAAGTCGCACGAACGTCTCCAAAAATGTTTTCAGGTCGTTGTCAAGCTCCGTGCCAGTTCTTTCGCCGCTCAACGACTCTGAAACCGATCTAAGCAATGCCTATCACAAAAAAACATTGTCTCGGGGTCAGCGTTCAGAAGGTTTCTTATTTTATCCGGGAGCTCATTAAGAAAATTGTTTGACTTTCCCTGTAATAGTTCCAAACCTTCGTCCTTTGTTTGGTGTTTCTTTGGAAACGTGCAACTCAGCGCCACACTCTTTCACAAGGCGAGTAAACTCGCGCACATAACTGATGGTTGTGGTACCAGTGACGACACTTTCTTCAGTCTCCATATCTTCAAATTCTTGGAGCACGTTGTCCAAAAGACAGTCAAACACTCGCACCCGCATGTGCATTGTGTCCGGGAACATTAGCTTCGGCTCGATGGAAATTAGTGGCATGTATTGCACACCGAACTGGAGGTTGTCGGCGTGTGCTCGAAGATTGGCCTGGTCACTGATTCACTGTTAAAATGAGCACAACTAAGCGTTTCATCCGACCATTGAATTTTGCTGGCCAAGCAAAATGGACAGGCGAAGTTTGAAGAGGCGCTTTTCATGCCGAACATTAAAAGCAAGAACTTGAGATCACCTCCGAGGCAAATTCTGAGGCGGAAAAACTGCCCGTTGACATCCAGGCCACCTTTCTCGGCAACTTCATTTATGTCTTTCAAGAGCGGGCCGCATGTTTTCTGTATCGGAAAGTAAGCCTCTTCATTTTGAGCGAAAAGGAGTTCTCGGTGCAGATCCGGGTCCTGGAGTGCCTTTGCGGTATTTCCAATAACGACGAACAAAATCGTCGTCGATGACATGTTGCGACTGATTTTACATCCGTATCCTTCAATTTTCACCAAGATATCCTCATCCATGAGCTCTACCAGAGACTTTCCTTCACGTTTGCAGATCTCTAAACTTGCGCAGCGGATCTTTTCAGAAAACAAAATGTATGCTCCTGGAGCAACTCTTGGAGTCCGCAGTATTGTAAGCCTGCTATCAACAGACTCTTGAAAGTTCCGGATAAGGTCCCATGTTGGTACAGGAAAGAGTGCTGCCATTTCTTTCCAGAAAGCCTGGCTGACGAAGTGCCTGTCGAAAAACACGGTGGTTTCCTGGACGCGACAGCCATCTTCTTTAGGCATTTTAGTCATATCCGAGCATTTCGCAAGAAACGGCTTTTTCGTATTTAAGTAAACATCAGCCGGTCCATCGATTCGGTACTGAATACCATGCCAACGGTCCTGCTGATTCTGCACGTAGAGAAGCGTAGCTTGCAGTCCGTGGCGCGATGCTACCGGTTCCACAGCGTCGTCTGCTTCTTGCGTTAGTGCTTTCAGATGCCGTTTGTCGGTTTTCGACGACCCTTCAGAAATGGCCATTTGAGCTAGCTCTCTTCTTTTCAGGTGGCTTGGAGGTAGTAGCTTTCAATAACGTACACTGAGGCTCCTGTCGAGCAGGTGGTTCAACAAATCGGTCACCTGTTTCCACCCGCTTAGTGCGGCCCTCAAGGGTTTTTGGAGAGGCTAAGTCCTCCAAAGACTCTGCAGCCCACTGGAAAGGTGTGAAGTTTGCAGCCAGGCTCACCTCGTGTAGCTTTTCATTATACTGCAGCCTCTGTCGACCTCGCAGAGTTTTCTTTGTTTGGCCGATACGTTTGAGCTGCGTGTCTAAAGCCACTTTCACAGAGCTATCATTGAGCAACTCCCATACACTTCTTGCGGCATCGCTGAGCACAGTACATGGATTCACTGATCTTTCCTTGCATTCCAGTAATTGCAGTGCGGTCTTTGTGCTGATGACTACCTTCAGTGTTGATCGCGACATGTCAAAGCTCAGAGTCCCCCATCTTGGTTATCACGTTGGTAAGCAATAAGGGCTACGTGGTGAACATACAGGATTGTTGAACGTGATACTCCTCACTATGTCGAGATGAGGTTCATGCTCATCAAATCATCCATAAATCCACTAAACGCAATTCAGTGGTGTCGCAGCAAGTGGAACCTGCAAATAAACATAACACATTATTATATCACGCAGCCGCATTTACGAAATAATGAACCAGCGCTCGTTTTCTTTTTCTTCTAGATGCTTATATTCGAAGAAAAGAAATTTATGACACATACCATGCAAATTACTTCGCTTCTATCGTACGTCTATAAGAAGATGATTTCATGCCTCTTTCATACCTCGATGCATATTTTCTACAAGTTGATTGGAAAATGCACCCACGTGTTCCAGGAATGAGTCTTGCACACCGGTTTAAGTGTGAGCAAAAGTGATCCATCTATTCGACAAGCAACTGTGTCGCAGAGAAAACATCATGAGAACGTCACGCCGATAACTATATAGTGTTGTGGTGGTTAGTGGTGTTTCTCACGCTTAAGGTTTTGCCTGATTTGGTGAACATAGGATGAAATTTTACGAGCCGATGGGACGTGGCATAAATTGCAATTATGGTTTACGCAGAAAATTTAGTAATGGTGCAAATCTGTGCCGCAAACAAAATAACGTTTCAAAGCAGTACCTATCGCCTTGTGTATCCTGAGTATATGGCTGTGCTGTTGCTTCTGTGGAGGGTTGCTAAACTCGTTGGCGTCTGCCGACGCAATGCGATGCTTATTGGATATGGCGGAGGTTGACAATATCAAGGCCCATAGATTTTAAAGCGATAGCTGTGCACTATGGCGTAGTCAAAAGAGGTTTCAACGTTGCATTGTGAACGCTACTACTGCAAAGGCTTACACCAAATATTATAACGGCGGTTAGAGCAGCGCGGCTGGTTTAAAAGCGAGAGTGCTGTTGCGGCCAATACGCAATAAGTGTCGCAGATCATAACCGTCAGTCCGCGCAGTAAGGAGTTACCAGAGTTCGTGCTCAGAGACGCTGCAGATGTGGTATCGCGCGGCGTTGAGGGTGAGGGTGCGTACTGCTCTATTGAACACAAAAATTCACAGGGCCCCTTATGTTATCTTAAGGTGAAGCCTTAGGATAATCTCTGAAGGTGAAAGCCCAAGCGCCGGTGCATTGAAGACGGACACATGACGTATACATGCCCCTTACTTCGCTTAGTCTGCATAATCATCCCTACCCGCCGTGGGGACTTCGTGGCCAATGTGGTCGTGGGATCGAATCCCAGCCTCGGCGGCTGCATTTCGATCGAGGCAAGATGCCAAAAACGCCCGCGCAGTTAGATTTAGGTACCCGTTCAAGAACCCCAGGAGGTCTGAATTTCCGGAGTCCCCTACTACGGCATGCCTCATGATCAGCAATTGGTTTTGGAACGTAATACTCTCTAATTAAATTTTTAGTCATGCCTCTTAATTCGCTTAGCCCCGCAGGGGTGTCTGCGCCAGCAGGCGTTTGGTGTGTTGCAACACCACGTACCCGAGCACATGAGGATTGGACTCTCCCGCGTGTAGCGATGATGATGAAGCAACATTTGCTGGGCCCGAAATAAATCGGTGGTGCACGCAGGCACCAGACGGGTTGGTTCCCTAGTTACGGGACCCATATGTTTCCAGCAGCTCCTGGCCCCTGTCCGTAAGTGCGAGCTGAATCGGTAGGGCGGGGCTGGATAACAAGGTCTCCCATCCGCGTGTAGCCGTGCGTGGCTTAGCCGTGTCCGGGGAAAAGGTTATCCTGGGGGTTGAGCCAATGCCGGGTCTTTGGACCTTTACGGCCCCTCGGCGGCGGTAACACACCCCTTTGGCCTCGGCTTCACGTAGACGGCACCCTTGGACTGACCCACCCGGGGGAAATCGCTAGTTGCTTTTTCTTATCCTCCTCTCTGATCGTCGTCTTTCTCTTGCTTTCGGTCTTTCCTGTCACCTCCTAGCTTGCTTTTTATTTCCACTTTTCCCGGGCAGCAAGGCTTAACCTTGTGTGGTATAGGCAACCTTGGTTATAACAGATTTGGTTATAGTAGTGTCGTACAGCTGGCGCGTGCAGGCCGTGTCTTTTCACGGTCCTGCAGCGTCCCCTTGTTAGGCTCCATGGTGGGTGGCTGGCGGTGCTGCCGAATTTCCGCATATATCTATGGCAAGTTCTTTTCCACCCCTTACTGATCGCCCTCATAAACGTGGGCGCACCGAAGAAGTATTTAAGTTCTATGGTCGTCATAATGAAAACTTTCACAAATTTCATGTCATCCACTCGGAGAAAACCGCAAAGTCAGCGAGAATTATCTCTCCTTTTCTAGTGTCTAAATCAATAACCGATATTCTTGGCCAAGGCTTTAAAGTAACTAATCTCTCAAGTGGAGATCTGCTTTTGGAACTCCGAGATGTAAATCAGTTTGAAAAGCTGCCGAATCTTGTCTCTTTTGGGTATATTCCAGTGAATGTGACACCGCATCGCACCATGAATACCAGCCGTGGTGTTGTATCAGATAGTGACCTTATTGATCTGACAGAGGCTGAGCTACTTGAAGGCTGGAGCGACCAGAATGTGATCACTGTAAAACGAATCAAAATTAGGCGCGATGGTAAAGAAAATCAGACTAAGCATCTTATTCTTACATCCCCACAGGGGCGTCTGCGTCAGCAAGCGTTTGGTGTGCTCCGACACCACGGACCCGAATGAATGAATGAATGTGTAGTTTTTATTGGCGCAAGGGCCAGGTATGGCCAAAGAGCGCCATGCAAGTGTTAGTGATTTCGCAATGGAGTTTTGAATTCTGTGAAGTTGATGTGACGTGGCTGTAAAGGGGCCTAAAATATAGTCAGTGTAAAGTGCGTAAAATGTACGTGTAATAAAATTATGGCGATGACAAATGACGTGTACTTTGTACATTAAAGTGCATTGCAAAATAATGATACGGCATAAAAAAATGCATAGGTTTCTAAAAAAACTAGAGCACCATGGCCTCGTTAGAGCCCTTGAGACACAAGGGCCTGGAGGCATGTGCTATATAAAACAACTATCACAGCGGCATGCTCTGGAGAGAGGCTGCGCTACGAATTTATTGGGCTCATAACATGTAGGACAACCTCATTTAAAAAATTGACGACTGATTTGGTGTTGAAGAATGGTTCTTTATCAAGAAACAAAGCTGGGTGAAGAGGTATGCAATAACGATGTGCAAGAGGAAAATGCTTCTTTCTTTCAGCTTCGGCTTCGAGACACTCCAAGAGGACGTGGAAGACGGTCAGCCTCTCACCACATCGACCACAGGTTGGCGGTTCATTTCCAGTAAGAAGAAAATTGTGTGTACCAAATGTGTGCCCTATTCTGAGGCGGCAGAATAGGACATCTGTTCGCCGTGATTTTGATCGGGAGGGCCAAAAACCTAGCTGTGGCTTTATAACGTGCAGTTTATTGCTTACTTTCTGCGTTCCACATGCGTTGCCAGTGTTGTCGCAGTTTCTTAAGCAAGAAAGGCTTCAGATCTGTGACCGGGACAGCAGCTGCAGAAGAAGTGTTTAGTGATGTGAGTGATGTGGCCATTTTATCAGCCACTACATTACCCTCGATACCTCTATGGCCAGGTGCCCAGCATATTACTACATGTATATGTGATATATAAATACTGCATAAGCGGGAGTAAAGTTAATGAATACAGGATTTTTAAGCTTTTGTAATGAAATTAACGCTTTTACGAGACTTAGCGAGTCTGTGTATACACTTGCTCTATCGAGTTTTAATTTCTGTATATGTCTTACTGCAGACAGTACTGCACAAGCTTCTGCAGTGAAGATACTTGTTTGCGGGCTCAGTAAGTCAGATATAGAAAGAGAGGGACCAACAGCAGCATAAGATACACCAGCATGTGATTTAGACGCATCTGTGTAGAATTCAGAGCAGCTGTACTTCGATTGAAGTTTGCGGAAATGCATAGCGATTTCGATGTCAGGTGCGTGTTTTGTGACCTCTACAAAGGATACGTCACAGTCTATCACCTGCCACTCCCAGGGCGGTAATAGCTTAGTTGGAGGCATTAGTCGATGTTCGAGAACAGGGACATCCATTTCCGTGCTAAGTTTTCTTGCATGCAGTGAGAAAGGAAGTCTCATGGAGGGTTTATTATGAAACAGTGTTTGACACGTTATGTCGTTAACAGTTTTGGAACAGGGAGGTTCTTTATTGGAGCGCACATTGAGAAAATAGGTAAAGCTGATGTACGTTCTCTGAAAATGTAGTGACCACTCGTCTGACTCTGCATATAGACTTTCCACCGGGCTTGTTCTAAATGCGCCAGTGGCCAGGCGGATACCTAGATGATGAACGGGGTCTAACATTTTTAGCGCACTCGGTGCAGCAGAGTGATATACTACGGCACCATAATCTAATCCTGATCTAACTAGGCGTCTGTAGAGATTCAACAGGCACCTCCTGTCGCTACCCCAAGTAGTGTGGGATAGAACTTTAAGTAAGTTCATCGTTTTTAGACATTCTTCTTTAAGGTATGTTATGTGTGAAATGAAAGTGAGCCTGGAGTCGAGAATGACGCCTAGAAATTTGCGCTCTTGAAGGGAATTTGTTGTCCACCCAGTTCTACACAGGGATCAGGTACCAGGCCTCTCTTTCTTGTGAAGAGAACACAAGAGCTTTTGTGCGGGTTGATTTTAAATCCATTTTGGTCAGCCCACTTGGACACCTTGTTTAAGCCCTGCTGTACTTGTCTTTCACACACTGTAGGGTTGCAAGATTTGAAGCCTAGCTGTATATCATCTACGTAGACGGAATAAAAAATGGCGGGTGGCAGTGAAGGACGAAGTGTGTTCATTTTAGCGATAAAGAGAGTGCAACTGAGTGCTCCTCCCTGGGGTACACCTGTTTCTGAATAAAAGGTCGCGACAATACATTGCCGATTTTCGCGCGGAAGCTACGATCCGACAAATAGCTTTCAATTATGTTCAGCATATTTCCACGGATTGCCATCTCCGACAGGTCTCGCAAGATCCCGTAACGCCATGCCGTGTCATACGCTTTTTCCATGTCAAGGAATATCGATTGGAAATACTGTCCATGTATAAATGCATCGCGGATATTTCCTTCAATGCGCACCAGATGATCGGTTGTCGACCGCCCTTCTCTGAAGCCACACTGATATGGATCGAGCATATTGTTGAGCTCAAGGAAATGTATAAGTCTGCGATTTATCATTTTTTCAAAAATCTTACTCATACAATTTGTTAGAGTTATCGGACGATAACTTGTTGCCAAGGAAGGGTCTTTTCCCTGCTTTAGAACAGGAACCACAATCGCTTCTTTCCATGTGGATGGGAGGTATCCTGAAGCCCAAATAGTGTTGAATAGTGTAAGAAGTGTAACCTGTGTGTCAATATGTAGGTTTCTGATCATGTCATACATGACTCTGTCGGGTCCCGGTGCAGTGCTTTTGCATGTGTGGTGTCGCAACACACCAAACGCCTGCTCACGCAGACGCCCCTGCGGGGACCACGGACCCGAGCACACGAGGGTTGGATCCTCCCGCGTGTAGCCGTGCGCGTCTTAGCCGTGTCTGGGGAAAGGGGGATCCTGGAGGTTGAGGCGATGCTGGGTGTCTGGACGCTCTAAGGCCCCCCGGCGGAGTCAACACACCTCTTTGGCCTCTGCTCCACATAGACGGCAGCCCCGGACTGACCCACCCGGGGGAAATTGGCAGTCGCCTTTTCCTGTCCTCCTCTCCAATCTTCGTCTTTTTCTCTCGCCTTTTTCATCTTTCCTGTCTTCTCATCACTTCTCCTCACTTCCTAGTTTCCCGGCGGCAAGGGTTAACCTTGTGTAGCTAGCCAGCCCTGGTTATGCTGCATTTGGTTATAGCAGCGATGTACGGCTGGCGTTGGCAGCGTTTCCCTTGCAGGAACTTCTATCACGTCCCACTGTTGGGCTTCATGGTGGGTGGTCGGCATCGCGGCCGAAAACCCGACTGTACTTATTGAAAGCGCTTTTCCTAAACTCCCTGATCGCCCTCGGAAACGAGGGCGCACCGAAGATCTCTTTCAGTTTTTCGGACGACAAGTGCACAACTTTCCTAGATACCGTGTGATTCACTGAGAAACCCCTGGCAAACTAGTGCGTAACATTTCACCGTTCCTTGTTTCGAAGTCCTTAACCGAAATTTTTGGAACAGGATATAAGGCGTCGAGAATGACTAGTGGTGATCTTTTCTTGGAGCTCCACGATAAGAAGGAGTACGAGAAACTGCCGGAATTTGTGTCATTTGGGGAGACCCAAGTAACAGTAACCCCGCACCGTACCATGAACACCACCCATTCTGTTCACCTTCATTGAACAGAATGTCATAAATGTTAAGCGAATTAAGATGAGGCAAGATGGTAAAGAGATCAAGACGAAACACCTGATACTCACTTTCGGTTCAAGTGTCCTCCCCGAGTCCATCGAGGCCGGTTATATCAAACTTCGTGTTAGGCCATACGTGCCCAATCCTCTTAGATGCTTTAAGTGCCAAAGGTTCGGCCACAGTTCACAGAAGTGTCGAGGCCGGCTGACATGTGCCAAGTGCAGTGACGATGAACATTCCTCCGAAACATGCCAGAACACTACACATTGTGTCGACTGTGATGGCGAGCATGCCGCATACTCGCGGTCCTGCCCGTCCTGGAAAAGAGAAAAGGAGATTGTGACAGTCAAAGTCAAAGAAAAGATATCTTGCAAAGAAGCACGTAGGCGGGTGTCATACCTGTCTAGGAGCAGCTTTGCCGAAGTGGCGCTCAGGGCGCAGCGTCACAACGGCCTCCGGCGGCTGTCCGACCCACAGGCAGTGAGTCGGCAGTTACGCCATCTGCCGCCGCGGCGGTTGCAGCTAGCGCTGCCCCACCCCGAAGGTGGGCGCACCGAGGCTGCCCCAACCTCCCCGGCCCCTTCCAGCGCTGGCAACAGCCCGCGCAGCGAAATCCCGCAGGGTGCCCCATCGACCTCTGGGCTGGTGGGCGCAGCGTCTTGCCCTCCAAGGCAGGACTCTCTCTTGTAACTTCTCGCTCGCAAGAGCACGTGTCCGGCGCCTCACAAGAGGCAATACTACACCTGTTCTCAAGGCGCACCAAACGCCTAAGGAGCGGCGAGGCTTCCTCGAACGCTCCAGAAAGCGCAGAACACCGGTTACAGGGCCTCGAAAGAGCTCTGTAATCTAAGGCATAACTTTCGTTTCCGTACACACAGCACCGATTTGCTTTTAAAATGGATACACAAATTATGCACTGGAATGTCAGAGGTCTTCTTAGGAACCTCGATGATGTGCGAGAACTCATCCACAAACACAATCAAAAAGTGCTGTGTCTACAGGAAACACACCTAAAACCACACCACACAAACTTTCTCCGACACCATGTTATTTTCGCAAAGATCGCGATGATGCAATCGCATCATCGGGCGGTGTTGCAATTTTATTCAAAAGAACATAGCGTGTGAACACTTATAGCTACGAACGGCCCTTGAAGCAGTGGCAGTTCGAGTTGTGTTGCTGAACAAACTAACCACTATTTCCTCGCTTTATATAGCCCCCCATTACAAACTTAGCAAACATGAATTTCTGACCTTTATAGATGAATTGCCAGAACCTTATATTGTTCTTAGCGACTTCAATGCACACAACTACCTGTGGGGCGACCCTAGTATATTCTCCGTGCAGGAGTAACTGCGGCGCAGACGAGGGCGCCCCTCGCGGCGGAATGCGATGAGCTGGTTGGAGACGCGCGCGCGAAGCTCTCCGAGCGTGTGTGTGTTTGAGCGGTCTGAGTGCGTCGGTCCTGGATTGCAACAGCAACATGCCGTGTTCTAACGTGAATTGCTGCGTTGTGAATTGCCACAGCACCTACGCGAACTCGCCTGGAACAAGTTTTTTTAGGTTCCCCAGCAAGCCGTACGAAGCAAAGCGACGGGAACGCTGGATTGCTCTTGTCCGACGACAGAAGTGAGTCGCAGCAGCACCCTACCAAGCGTGCGCCGTTCATGTGTTGTTGCATTCATTTGCTTATCGTTCAGGATGCTTCCTTCACATTACTGTACGAGATACAATGCATTATTTTGATAGTCATATGCGAAGTTGGAATGAGATCGCCTGTTATTCGCGGTAAACTCTTAACAGGGTTGTAAACACTACCCGTTGAACATGCAGAGCTTAGAATATGCAATTTTGGCTACATCTTAGCGTTTGCTTCGTGGCACGTAGCCTTAACTGGCCTGAAGTGTTAGGGTTCGCGTCATTTTTGTGTTGTTATTGCCCCGCCATCGTAGCTCAGGTGTTAGGCGCTAGACTACTGTCCCGACGACGCCGGTTCGGCCCCGCCTCCGGGAGCTGCGTTTTGATGGAGTCTAGCAGAAACAGTTTGGACACCGCAGGTATCGTCTAACGATGAGGTTGAGATGTTCATCGAGGAGGATAGGTGTTTTTAGACGCTAAACGCGTGTGTTGTGCGATGTCAGTGCATGTTAAAGTATCTGAGGTAGCTTAAATTAGTCGGGAGACCTCCACTACGAGGTCCTTCAAAACACATGTGTCGATTCAAGGCGTCAGACGGCACAGTTTACTATTTTTTTTTGTGGTTGTTGCCCACACAAACTGTTTTGTCCGCAGCAAGGACGGCGCCGGCTGGCGACCTACTCCATACACAAAGATCTGCAGCAAACACTTTGTGGGCGGTGTAAAGGTGAATGAAGAGGGGCATCCAGCCTACTACCCCTCCATATTTCCTGCTCCATACAGGGCAGCACCTGGCCCACTCTCTGAAGACCGCTATGTCAAGTAAGAAGGGATCCACATTAACATTATCATACAGAGCTCTTTGCTCACAGTTACTGAAGATCCGTGTGATATATTATGCGACTTTCAACTCTCTTTGGACTAGGTGAACATTGAAATCTCTGTTGATTCTGTAAATGCACTTCAATCCCACTAGGAAAAGAAGGCAAGAGCAAAGGATGCTGCTGGACAAGCAGACTGCTGAGGTGCATGGACAAGCAGCTGAAGCGGTAATGAAGTTAATTTATGTGGGCGATGAAGCCTGCTTTTTTCCAGGCCCTGTTTTCATCGCCCACAGTTTTTGTGCAGCAAAAACTAAAATAAATGCTCATTTATTCGTTCATTTACATTTCATAGGCTGCTAATGTACACGGGAAAAGTGTGGAGGCCATAATTCTGGAGGCTCAAGCTGCTAGCAGCGACAACAGTCCAGTGTCTTCTGACAGCAGTCAAGGCGCTCTCTTTGATTCTGGCCTGCGATTCGTTCACGTAAGAAAGCATATCCCATGTCAGGGTTGGGGTATTGATTAGTAATTGTCTTTTAACTTATTGCTTCCAGGTGTCAACAATGACAGAAGATGGACACTCGTCCTTCAGCAGTGAATTCATCTTCACTTCTGAGTTGACCGATAAATATGCATCATGTTATATTAGCCACAAGGAGGTGTGCACTACAGGCGTGGGAAGATGTAGCACTACATTTATTGACAAAAGCTGTGGGCCTTTATATATACAACCCATTTTCGCTGGTCACGGCTCAGTTAATGAAGATGAAGAGAAGTTTCATTCTTTAACAGCTGTCAGTTTTAACATTTTTGCTCTTCTTTTAAGCGTTTTGCCACCCACGAGGAGGGCCGTGAACGAGTTGTGCATTGAGGACAAACTTCTGTTATGTCTGATGAAGTTGAGGCATGGCATGCCATTTTCTGTCCTTGGAGCTCTTTTTGATGTGCACAGAACTACAGCAGCACGAATCTTCAAGGGAATGCTCGTGAATTTGAATGTGGCCACAAAAAATTGGGTCTACTGGCCGTCACGAAATCTTATTCAGTCAACTATGCCACCTGCATTCAAGGAGCACTACCCAAGTTGTGGAGTAATTATTGACTGCACGGAGCTTGAAACAAATCCCAAATGGAGTGGAAAAACAGAACCTATGGTATTCACATTACAAGAGTAGGCATACAATCAAATATTTAATTGGCATTGCACCCAACGGCCTGGTCACTTTTGTCTCAAAAGGATTTGGAGGACGGACTACAGATTCAGTGGCAACTGTTGAGTCTGGATTTCTGTCGCTACTAGAGCCAGGGGACCTGGTCTTAGCAGACAAGGGTTTTCCTGGCATAAAGACAGGTGTCGGTACCCAGAAAGCGACATTGGTAATGCCACCGTTTGCTAGCAGTCAGGAGTTCACTGAATCGGAAGTAAATGCAACATATGAAACTGCGTCAGTACGAATACATGTTGAGAGGGTCATTCAACGATTGAAAATATTTGATATCAAACATAAGATTCCGTGTGAACTCACATCTTATGCAGATGCAATCCTGCATATGATAGCTATAATAACCAATTTGAAAAGTCCTATCTTTGCAAAACAGTGAATGAAGAGGGGGACTTGCCCTGCAAAGGACGTTATATGAAGTGTATTTATTGTACAACCCACATATATGTATATTTTGGTGTAAGTATCACAGCCAGCACATCTCTAATTGTATCAAAATATCACAATTTTAGCAGTGCAGATGACAGGAAGTTGATCACGTTATTGATGTGTCTATGCTTGAATACACAGGAATGGCATGCTTCCAGCCCTTTCACGTGTATGCGGTTTTGTTTTGCAGTCCACATTTTCATTCTTTGGGTTTGCCTCATAGGCCTGCACATTCATGTAATGCCTTCAAAAAGTGCTGAAAATAAAAGCGCCTCAGCTTTGGCACTGCAGACAGCAGGAAGTCACTGTCTTTCTTGACAGGTATCAATAGCATGTCTACGCTCGAGTACACATAAAAGTGGCACACATCGAGTCCCAGCACATGCATGCAGATCTGAACTTGAGTGAAGTACTGATGACTACGTCGTAGGGAGATGACTTCATCGCCACACAAGTAATTTAGCAAGGGCTTATTCTTCAGTGTGGTGTTTCTACGGCTGTACGGGCACTTTATTTCAAGCCGGATGGTTTCTCCATGTTTGTCTCTGAAAAAAAAAACACGCTGGTGTGGTCTGAACAAAATAAGTTTGCGGAACTCCTTACCTAAATATGCCGTCAGCTGAACATGCCAGCCAAGGCTCCTCGGGGCACACAACTAATCCGAATTCTGCGACTGTCACCTCATACTCTTTCTGAAATGCTACACGAGCTTTTGGCTCCATTGTCACTCCATACTGGACAGAGGGACCACTGAAGGGCACCTCCATTACCATGCGCTTTGCACGGTCATAAAGGCCCTCCTCAGGGCAAGTCAGGATCCTGTGTTCCTACAAAAAAGTTTTATCACTGATAATAAATATTCACTCAATGTACTGAGAAAAATGCTTTCCTGTCCATTCCAAATAAACGATGTGTCCCACCTTTGTGGCAGTAATTCTGGGAAACCTTTCGTTTCCCCAGAGAGCTTTGTTTGCCAATATATGTGTACACAAAGTGGCTACATCCCCTGGTTGAATTGCCACGTATTTTCTGTAAACTTGCAGAAGTGGGTCAGGCGACCTACACGGGGAATGCCAAGAACAACTGATCGGAAATTCTGCATCTTTATGCAATCCATATAACATTTAGCTCTGCCTGAATGGTGGACTACCCTACAATTAAAAGCATTGGTCAGTCGTGCAGGTATAAAAAAATTACTGACCTCTCGATGAAGTTGATCCTTTTCAGAATGAGCCTGCCCTCGTGCAGCTCAGAATAAAAGCAGTGAAATATTTGGTAAATTCGTTGCCAGTCAAATAGGTTTAATGAAGGTGACCCAGGAGAGATGGCTTGTGTGGGCTCAGGAGGTAAGCTTTGGGATTCTGCACGTAGGGCATCCACTAGTGGGCAATTTATGCTATCAAAGAATTGAAGGACGTGAGTGACGGGAAAACTCTTGGCACGCACTGAAACGTGAAAACATGGTCATTAATAAGTGCTCTTCAATCTGCGAACCTTGTGATAAACAATTTCAGTCAGATGAGCGTTGTGATGAAACCCTACCAGGCTCTTTCAAGGTGCCTTCGACTAGTAAGTGCTTGGGGTAATATTTCCTGGAAGCAGGAACGCCCCACGCTCGTGGTCGACTTGTTTTGCTGTCGCACGTGGTGGTGTGCACAAACAGCGCGACAGCAGCAGCGTGTTTTCATTTTCCAGCCACTCCTGCCTGGCAATCGCATCTCGCCGCCAGCACCCTTCTGTTTTTGTCAACCTAAAAAATTTAACTTTCAGCTCTCAAACAATCCAATTAATATTTGGGCAACTTACGTCAATCTTGACAGATCTCGCAGGTGCGTTGATTCTGGTTCGCGGTATGCACTTCGCCGTGATTTCCGAACCTCCATCATGCAGCAGCTCTTTCACGTCATACACATGATCGGCTTCTAGAAGGAGTCGTCCTTTACGAAGGTTCCCGCCGCGGAAAAAACAGCTTAGTTCTTTAAGCTCGCCGAAACCGGTCGCCAGTAACGTGGGCACGCCGCTCGACATGGCTCGCAAAGCTCCCGCGCCCGAATTGGCGCGCGCACATCTCCCACCAGAGTTTATCTCGTCGCCGCTCAGTGGCGCTACCAGTCAGCCGACGGTATCGCCGTCTGGGTAACTGCACGGACCCTATAGATGCTCGAGGACGACTTAAACAATCCCTTTTCACTTCTGGTGCGTGCATTCTGAATAAGAAAGAACCCACATATTACTGTCTTGCCAACGAAACCTTTTTTTCAATTGATCTCAGCATAGTCTCTTCTATTCTGCCTGAACTCGAATGGGAAGTTACAATCTTTACGGAAGCGACCACTTCCCCATACTGCTACGAACACTTAAAGAAAATGAATATCCACCACAGGCTCCTAAGTGTAAGATTGATACAGCTGACTGGGAGATATTCCGAACTCTCAGTAGCATTTCATGGGATGCCATGTCCTCGTTAGGAATAGATGCTGCTGTGGAATATTTTACAGCCTCCATAATAGATGCCGCAACTAAATGTATATCGGAAGTAAATGGCCTGGCATGCAAACGGCGTGTCCCGTGGTGGAACGACGATTGTAGGATCGCTCGTAAAAAAAACAACAAAGCGTGGGGGTTGCTACGCGTCTCTCCCACTGCGGAGAATCTTATTAACTTTACTTAAAGTCCCAAGGCAGGAGAACCCGCCGACAGGCTAAAAGAGAAAGTTGGCAAAAGTTTTTATCGAGCATAAATTCCTATACAGATGAGGCCAAAGTCTGGGACAAAGTTAATAGAATAAAAGGGCGACAAACATATTCACTTCCTTTGGTAAACACACAAGGTGAAACACTGAAAGATCAGGCACACTCACTTGGGGAACACTTTGAAAGCGTGTCGAGTTCAAACCATTATTCGCAATCCTTTTTGAAATACAAACAAATAGAAGAACGTAAGCCAATAACACGAAAATCCAGACAGAATGAACCTTATAACCGGCCTTTCAGTATTGCTGAGTTGAAAGCTGCCTTGAACACATGCAAAAGCTCTGCACCAGGACCTGACAGAGTCATGTATGAAATGATCAGAAACTTACATACTGACACACAACTAACACTTCTCACACTTTTCAACGCTATTTGGGCTATGGGGTGTCAACGTGGGTAGACAGGAATGGATTTAGGATCAATCCTAACAAAAGCTCTTGTGTTCTTTTTACAAAGGGAGGACTTATCCCATATCCTTGCTTAGAACTGTCTGGACAGCAGATACCTGTAAACAAGGAACATAAATTTCTAGGTGTCATACTTGACTACAGACTCACTTTCGTCCCCCACATTAAATATCTGAAAGTAAAATGTCTGAAAACAATGAACCTAATAAAACTTCTATCCCAGACTACGTGGGGTAGTGACAGGAAGTGCCTAATGAATCTCTATAAGAGCCTGATTCGTTCACGATTAGATTATGGTGCCATGATCTATCATTCTGCTGCCTCGAGCGCACTAAGGACGCTGGATCCTGTCCATCATCTAGGTATCCGCCTAGCCACTGGCGCTTTCAGAACAAGCCCGATCGAAAGCTTATATGCCGAATCAAATGAGTTGCCGCTCCACTTGCAGAGATTATACATCAGCTTTACATATTTCCTTAAAGTACACTCCAATCCTGAACACCCATGTTTCAATACCGTTACCGATATGACGTGTGCTACACTTTTCCGCAATCGTCCGTCTATAAGACAGCCTTTGTCGCTGCGTGTGAAGGAGCTTAGCGATGAAATGTATGTCCCACTCCTCGAGCTTCTCTTAATGCACCTAACCAGGCTCTTACCCCCTTGGGAGTGGCAGGTGATAGAATGTGACGTATCCTTTCAAAAGGTCACAAAACACGCTCCAGAGGTCGAAATAAGAATGCATTTCCTACAAATCCAGTACAAGCACTCGTGCACAGAGTTCTAAAGGAGTGTCCTATGCAGCCGTCGGTCCATCCTTCTCCGAATCTCATGTACTACATCCAGAAACAAGTATCTTTACGGCAGAGGCCTAGGCATTATGGTCGGCTGTAAAGCATATACGGAAATCAAGGCCCCAAAAAGCCGTAATATATACAGACTCCCTAAGTGTGGTGAAGGCCTCAATGTCACCCTACAAAAAGAAAAATCCTCTGCTTACAGAGGTCTGTTCTGACCTGTGCAAAGCTTATCCATCTAGCCAGCATACCATCATATGCTGGGTACCTGGCCACAGGGGAATCGAAGGTAACGTTCTGGCAGACCAGATGGCTACGTCCATTGCACCCCCTGCTGGTATTATTGCTGCTTTGGTACCTCTCACGGATCTGAAACCTTACATACGGACAAAAGTGCGAAACCACTGGCAACGCATGCGGGACGCAGAAATAGATAATAAACTGCACGTTATAAAGCCACAGTTAGGTTTTTGGCCCTCCCCAACGAAATCTCGGCGAACAGATGTCCTATTCTAATCGGACACACATTTGGGACCCATCATTTTCTACTTACTGGAAGTGAACCTCCAACCTGTGGTAGATGCGGTGAGAGGCTGACCGTCCTCCATGTGCTCTTGGAGTGTCGGAAAGCAGAACCTGAAAGAAAGAAACATTTTCCGCTTGCATACCATAATTACATCCCTCTACACCCGGCTATGTTTCTTGGTAAGGAACCGCTTTTAACACCAAGGCAGTCGTCGACTTCTTAAAGGATGTAGTTCTACACGTTATAAGCCCAT
Organism: Dermacentor albipictus; assembly: GCF_038994185.2. Taxonomy (NCBI): domain Eukaryota; kingdom Metazoa; phylum Arthropoda; class Arachnida; order Ixodida; family Ixodidae; genus Dermacentor; species Dermacentor albipictus. Next base: position 1,927,242 of record NW_027225576.1, on the reverse strand, counting down.
TAAATTCGTAGAGCATCCTCGCTCTAGAGGATGCCGCTGCGATAATTGTTTTGAACAGCACATGCCTCCAGGCCCTTGTGTTGTAACGGCTCTGAGGAGGCAGTAGTGCTCTAGCATATCTTACATAACCTGATATATATATAACCTGAACTAAGCCACGGCGCCGTCGCAGTGCGCTCTTTTGCGTGTTCAATGCAAGTGCCGGTATTGTCCTGTGAACCATAGAAAAAGGGCAAAATAAACGAATCAAGGCACCGGCGAGATTCGAACTGTTTACTAGACAGGCGCTTTAACCAATTAAGCCGCGGCGCTGGTGTTTTTTTTTTTTTCTTTCTTGGTATTTATTACAGTAGCAACAACCCGATATTCACCAGTTGTGCATAGTAAGAGAATGGAGAGCACAATGATAGTCACTCAGAGAAAAGGCATCGTTCATACTGTGTGTAGAAATGTGGTTTCACTTTAGAAGGGTGGTAAGGATAGGCACCTCACCGAAATGGAGTACTAGTCCGGCTGGGTATCAAGTCCATCATAAACCTCCTTTAGGTGTAGGGTCATTTGGATGAAATTCACCACCATTTCGGCGTTTCGGTCCATCATTCGCGTTCTCCGCAAACTGTGCATTCCGATGAGAAAAAACATATCGAAAGGTGCACTATTATCAGCGGTCGGCAGCAGGTATCGCACAGTATGAGCGTTGATGTCAAAGTCTTGTTTTAAAGTCCGTTGGAGGACATCCCAAAATAGTATGGCGTTGCTGCTGCTAATAAAACAATGTTCAATTGTCTCTGACACGTCACAAAGGCGATAGTTAACAGAAGAGACAAAGATACCCTTTTTCTGTAGCCATGTTTTAGCCGGTATGGTTTCACTATGAAGTTTATAAAAGACAGTTTTGCAGCAAGGGGATATATACATTTTACGAACTCGCGTTAGAACATCGTGACCTGGCCATTGAATGTATAGTGATCGGTAAAATGGAGGCAGAAAAAGCATGGACAACAGATCTTTGTATGATGTTTTACGCGACACAGAGTACAAGTATTCAGGGGAAAACCGAACTGTCAGGAAACGAACCGCCAAGTAAACTTCTTGCATGAACCCCCACAAGCATAAACGCAAAAAAAAAATTCCAAGAAATGATTAAGTCGGGTAACGCATTACCAAGTGTGACTTGCATGAATGACCGTAGTATAGGATGCGATGTATCGAGAAAAAAGAAGAAACGAGACACTATTTGCCGCACATAAAGATGTACTAAACCCAGCCCACCTTCACTAATGGGCCTGAAAATATCGTCTCGCCTCATGGGCTCAAAAGTTGAAGACCATACGAAGGTTCCAAAGTTTCGGTGAAAGCGTTGGATGTAGAGCCTGGCACAATGCATAACTTGCAATACATAGTAAATTTTTGTTGCCAAGAACTTATTGCAGGCCTCGGCTTTCCCAAAAATAGAAAGTCGGTGTGGTACGAATGTCTGGGCGTAACTTTGCAGGGCTGAAAGTTGTTCTTTCCAATAGTGTGCGCTTAATTTATATGCGTCTAGCGGCACGCCGAGATACTTTGGCGGGACACCGGTCCAATTAAAGCCTGCAAACTGTTCTTGTGTATAGCACCATGAGCCAAACCATAAGCCTAAGCTTTTTGAGGAGTTTATTCGTACTTCTGATACGCTGCCAAATTCCTCTATTGTTGATACTACCGTTTCAACACTGGACTTATCCGTGCAGAAGAACGCTAAATCATCTGCATAAGCTAAGACATTTACTTCATTACCAAGTATATTGAAGCCATGGATGTAACTTGACTGAATTACGCTCAAGCATAGCGGTTCCAGATAAAGGGCGAATAGTAATGGGGACATAGGGCATCCTTGTTTTGCCGAAGAGCAAATGGAAACGGGTTTAGAGAGTTGGCCATTAATAACTAAACGAGTAGTACAACACGTATAGCAAAGCTTAACACCTTCAAGCACAACGGAGCCAACATTGGCATGCTCCAGAAGTGTAAATAAATAGGAGTGACTGACACGATCAAAAACTTTAGCAAGGTCTACCTGGAGCATCGCAAGCTGTTCAGTGGAACCGAAACAGTATTGAAGGGCTGTACGGGCGATATGTATGTTGGTTTGAAAGGATCGGCCCCTAATTCCACACGTCTGATGGGAACCAATTAGAATTGGCATCGAAAATTTCAATCTATTCGATAAAACTTTTGCAAAAATTTAATAATCCACGTTTGACAGTGTGATTGGTCGGTAGCTTTCAACAGAACGCAGTTTCTCCTTATCTGAACTTTTTCGAATTAAAACTTTGTGGGTTTTGCAAAAAGATTGTGGAAGGGCGTCTACCTCTAAACTTGTAATAAAAATGTCCAATAATATGGGGCTGATAATTGATTTGAAAGCTTTGTAAAATTCACAGGAAAGTCCACCAGGGCCGGGTGTTTTCGACAAAGGCAGCTGATCAATAGCTAGCTGAATTTCTTGTATCGTAAGGGTATCGCTAATGAATGCACATTCATCATCCTGTAAAGTTTTACAATAGACAGAAAACTCTCTAAAACTTTTGCATCGTGATCTTCGCGCCGAGCACTAAACAACACACTGTAGTAAGTTTTGAACTTAGAAATTATGTCATTCGTATTTGTTAGAAGACTACCTTCGGAGTAAATTTCTGGAATTACTTTGGAAATAGCGTGACGTCGCTCGTCAAGTAAAGCTTGACGTTTTGGTTGCTCAGACTGCAGAGCACGCCTATTTCGAGATCGAACATGCGCACCCCTGTAACGCAGTGCATCATACTTTTGCAACTCACATTTAATATTTTCTATGTCAACAATGTAAGTGCCTGGCAATTCGCATTCCATCTGATAAAGGTTGTGTACGCTCTTAAGAAGTATTGTCTCTTCATTCTTTCTATAGAATGCTTTCAGCGAGCCAATTTCAATAGCCACTGTACGAACCCCTTGTTTAAAGAGTTCCCAAGTTGCAAATAACCGCAAGTCAGTAGAAAGATAATTTTTTAGGGTCATGCGCACGCGATTAATAAATTCCTGATCATTTAGGAGCTCAGAGTTAAGCTTTCAGAGTGCCCACTGTGGTCGGAAATTGGTTACAGATTTCTCACCAATCTTTGCGATAACCACGCAATGATCAGAGAACGAAACTGGGATAGTAGTGCAGGACAGTTTTCGGGAGAGGAGGGATGAAGAATGATAAATTCAATCAAGGCGGGCATAAGAGCGACCTTGAATTCGTGTATAAGAGCGAGCTCCCTGTCCCGACACTCTTATATCAATGAGCCCTGCATTTTCTATTAGATTAGACAAAACTTCACCACTCCTGTCCCGCTGAGTCTTAATGCCGCTTCGATCGCGCGGATCACATACACAATTGAAATCTCTCATTAACACAATGCAACGATCACAGTCCATTAGACTACGCACAGTATCAAACAAGACAATTCGTTTTGCAGCGTCATTAAATGCATAGACGTTGACTAATCGCCATGGCACACCCTGCAACATAAAATCACAACATGTATATCGACCTTCAGTGTCTACATGGTAACTAAGCGCTGAACAAAGTTGGTTCTTTTTCAGAAACAGGAAAGAGCCCGCGGATAAACCAAGAGAGTGTGAAACGCAGACATTATATTCCGACAGAAAAGGTCGCAAAGCCCTTTCTGTCTCGTCATCACTCTCAATCTTCGTCTCCTGCACGGCGACGAAGTCGAGGCACTTCCTAGACAAAAGCCGGCGAAGCTGCGCCTGTTTCTGCAAAGACCTAAGGCCTCGTACGTTCAAAGTTGCGAAGAGAAGTTGCTGGGACAGAGCCATCGTGACTACCCACTATTTAGACTTAATTCTCTATGCGGTCGGTCCTCGAGGGTAACGGTGAGGCTCTCTCCGAACCCTCACCAGGCCTTCTGGACTGTGATCGCCGGCACTTTCCTGAATGTGTCGATGTTTTGCGGCGACGCGTTTTTCTTGTGGTGCTGGCCGTCTCGCTGTCCGTGCTTGATTCTGATCTGTTAGTCGCACGGCGCTTCGGAATTGACGTATCCGCGCTACTTCGTCTGTCCTCTGCAAGCATAGCGCACGTGCTGAGATGCTTCGGTGTAGCAGGTGAGTAATCAGCGGCTGTCTCATTCGCTGGCTGGGCGGCAACTGGCTGCGTAGTAGCGGGCGCTTGTTTCTTTTCGGTACTTTCCTTTTCCACGGGCAGTTCTGCGATGTCGTTATCTTTAACATGTAGAGGGGCCTTACTGGCACAGCTGGTATCCGTGGAAGAGGGAACGTCTCCCGTTGCATCGAGAACCTCAGTAACATCCATTATGTGTTCCTGCAAGCTTTCTTCCTGAGGCCTTCTCCTGTGTCGTAACTTGTCGGCGTATTTCACAACACATTCTTCATCTGTGTGGCCAAAGCGTCGGCAGGCTTCACGACGTGGGGTTCTGCAGTTTCGACGAATGGGTCCAACCTTGTTACAGCTGAGACAAAGCGGGGGCCGGCCTGAAAACAATACAAGGCTCTGCGCTCCACAGACGTTTAGCAGATGTGAAGCGTCGCCCACGCCGACTCCATCGGCAAGAGTCAACACCACGTCACGATTTAGGGTACGCATTTGCTCCATTTCCGATACTCTCCAGCTTTCTACTGATATGGACTTCACTTTCCCGTAAGCCTGGAGCGCATCTCGAACGTAATCGTCTTCCAAACTCTCAGGAAGCCATAAAAGCCTAATTTTTACTTCCGTGGGCTCGAGGTCAATAACGAAGCAGCGTCTACCAGTTACGGATAATTCTCCGCACGTGACTAGCTTTGATTTTGCAATTGATGATTTGCACGTCACCATCCACACGTGCGACATCTGAAATTGACGGATGGAACTTATTTCCTTCCGGTCAATAACGTTCCGAAGGGTGTCTCTGAAGTCTTCGGCTCTGTACGGTCAACCACTTAAGTCAGCATGCAGGAAAACGGAGTCCACAACCAGCTTACCGCTAGGAAGACGAGGTATCACAACACGGTAGTCATTGCTGCTGGCTGAAGCCTGAGCAGCACCTCGGCCAGGGGCCGATAAATCCTTTGGGGCGGAGAACATGAAAAAAGCGACCGATTGGAACGCCGTCTTCTTCAGCCACGGCGCTGTTTGGAAGTGCGCTCTTTTGCGCGTTCAACGCAATCGGCGGTATTGTCCTGTGAACCATAGAAAAAGGGCAAAAGAAATGAGTCGAGGCACCGGTGAGATTCGAAGTCACGATCTCCTGTTTACTAGACAGGCGCTTTAACCTACTAAGCCACGGCGCCGGCGGTGGAAGTGTGACTGCGTGTCATTGTAGGCTCGTAGATAGCCGATTGACCCAATTTATTCGTCTCATTGGCTTTCAGCTCACGACGACGGCGGCTCTTTGCAGGTCGCAATACCGGATCTCGCGGGCGCCTTCAAAGTTTGAAGAAGTGCCTATAGATAAAAAGCCGTAGCTGCCAGCCGGCTATACGAATGCTTATATGCAAAAGGCGGCGTCACAGGGAGAGCACAGTGGCAGGCCAGTTGATGGCTTTTTGTTAGAATTAAAATCTGCCGTTACATTATTGCTAATATTTTTCTTAATTTGCTCGATCAACGAGACGAAATCAAGGACTTGAAGGACGCACAAGTTCAGCAAAATCGAGATTATGTCGCATTCGTTCAAAAGTAGATTGCCGTAACTTCCGTAACAAGGTGCTTTACTTTCGCTAGGAGCGCGACGATTAAAAGTGAAGTGAAAAGTACGAAAGAGCTTACAGCACTCTTTCCTGCTACTTTCTTCACTTTTCATGTGGATCGTCGCGCTGCTATAGCCAAAGATGCAACATCACAAACGTGCCCTTTTAGCCGCCCTTGCGAATGTGCTTTACCCCACAAGTACTTGCTTGTATTTAGATAAACGATGGTCGTCCTCATTATAGACAATGTGCGACGTGCTTCGACTAGTTAGTGCAAAATTCATATTACCTGCCTATGTTTCGTTCGTGAACCAGGCACCAAACTCCAAAGAGCAGTCCGGAAGCTGAAATTACCTGTAGTACTCATTCTATTTAACAGAGAATTCTTCATTTGAAATGACTGCTGCTTCAGTTACAGCAATACATTTATTCTCAATAAGTGGTGTTTGTAAGCCGAGGGGAAGGGCGTGTAATAGCGGTAAAATCTAACGATAGGCCTTTGCATTAGTTTCCAAGAGTAATTAACTGATGAGTTGATATTATTGGACAGAGTCTGGATAATAATGGTATCGATAATATCTGGGATATAAATTAAAAGCTGAAGACAATGGTGGTACATGGAATTAAACATGCAGACGTCAGGAAGTTTATCTGGTGTAACAAGATATGTGTGGCGATTTTATAACAGCTTTACAAAGCAAGAATCGTTGAGCAAATTAGTGCTTGCTTATACAGAGCAAAAGAGGTCCTGAAATCTAAACGAAGGCAAGACAGACGATTGCATGAGGGCCCCTTCAGTCACTAAATTTATTGTCGGTCAGATGCTTTTTGGTTGTTGTTTTTTGCTGGCTTTTTTAAGCATCAAATTTTCACATATGTACTGTCTCTGGAACTTAGCATTGTCACTCAGGGAGCAACCTTTTTAGGAGGTGTTCTTACCACAAAGTTTTATTGTCCACTTTCCCCTCAACTCTGCAGCTGCTAGCTACTGGCTGGCTGCTGCTGCCTTGCCGATTATGCAACACCGACCACTATTTAAGTTCAAGTGAGTTTGTGTGAATGGGTACGTGGTGAAAATCTTGGTCAATCTCCCAGAATGGGGACGTAGACTCTGAGTAAGTGCTCGAATACACAAGCCGAGCAAGATGTGACCCAGTCGGCAACAGACATAGCAGTCGGCTAGGGATAAGTGACAAAGTTCACAACAAAAGCAACCGAGTTTGCACAAACAAGTGAAATAAATAGAAAAACACCGTGGCACGCATTGAGCGAGGAGCGGAGGGTGATGGGGAAACGAAGCATTCACTGACCGGAAATCAAGAATATTAGCTGCACAGAAGGGAATAACTTAGCAACAGTAGCAGCCGAGTGTGCAAAAAGAAGTGAACAAAATCAGTTTTATTGTGAAAGGCAACAGGAACAACGGCCACAACGGAACCAGAGCGGGCATTGAGCATTTTTCATGGAGCGAGGATAGTTGAGCTACATAGAAGGGAATTGAAGTACAACATCGAAGAAAGCTTCTCTGATAACTGATTCCCCTATAAGCGTGAAAATGGCCAGTATATTTTCAACAGGACTACGCAGAAAGCATGAGAGAACGACGATGACATTATAGGGGGTAGAGCACCAGTGAAGCTGAAAATATGAAGGGAGTGGGCCACCTTCCCTTACGTTATCGCGCATCGGGGCGCCTTGGCGTCGGCATTTAGAGATTTTACCTCAAGTGACAGCAGAGAAGAGACCTTCCAGTCGGAGCGAGCCACAGCTCTATATTTCTTTCGTGGCGAGAAAAAGAGAGATCACGCAAAGTACACCGCACACACAGACGACAGCGACAAGTTGGAGCCAACTGAATCTTACGTCACAATACTCTTTTTTTTTATGTAAAGTGCCTGCAGCGGTTCTTTATGCCAAAAAAATTATTTACGTGATCCTGCATTCTTGATGTCTTCTAATGGTATGGTATGGCAACACATTAATGAAGTCCTGCAGATCGTGAGTCTTCACGAAGTGGGTCACTCCCACGTGGAATGTCCTTGCTCTAATTCTTCCGAGGGCAATTTCTTCAGAAACCCTTATTTCTGTACTGATGCTAAAAAATGTTTTATGGCACTTATTTATCAATGAGCTAGCGCTTTGCGGCCTGATATTCATGGCGAGCAAATATTTAATTGATGCTACGCGTAGGTTTTCATGCTGTTTAAAGGGAGATAAGTTCTTATTAATTACAATTTTTTTTGTTACTATCAGCCTTATCTCTGTCATGGCTTTTCTGAAGTATTGCTAATACTCAAAGGTAGACAGTTTGACAAAATATGAGGTCCGATGCCTTTTCTATTGTCGGCACCCTCGCTTATATTAGAGACGCGTACACTCTGGTTGATGTGAATGCCTACAATGTAGCAAAATATTAAGATATAACGATCCATTGTCGTAATGGTGTGCAGAATTCTGTGACGTAGTCTGTATAGAGGAACTTACCTTTCAGCTGCGCCAAGGTGCATTACAATACGTGGTATTAACAGTGAGAGCAATGGGGCTGCTCCTCTCGTGGTTTGGCTCTGAGGCTAAGAGGGTAATAAGGTCCGGCTTCTGAGCAGCGAGGAGGTAAGGCCCTATGTGACACATGGAACAATATGGCGCCGCAGAGTGAGCGGTGAATTGAAAAGCTAAAGAATGACCCTAGTTCTACGAGTACTATTCATTATTGGCATGCTTGCTGCAGATTCATGCAAAGAGGGTTTAATTAACAATGTACACTAACACTTTGTGTTGTAATAATAATAATAATAATATTTGGGGTTTTACGTGCCAAAACCACTTTCTGATTATGAGGCACGCCGTAGTGGAGAACTCCGGAAATTTCGACCACCTGGGGTTCTTTAACGTGCACCTAAATCTAAGCACACGGGTGTTTTCGCATTTCGCCCCCATCGAAATGCGGCCGCCGTGGCCGGGATTCGATCCCGCGACCTCGTGCTCAGCAGCCCAACACCATAGCCACTGAGCAACCACGGCGGGTACTTTGTGTTGTGGCGAAATGCGAGACAATTACGAACGATTGAGTGGTGCAGTGTTTCTCAAACTGTGGGTCATGACATACAAATCGGCCATGAGCATTTTCTGTGGGTCACGGAGCGTTCAACTATGCGTGCAAAGTGGGGCCCTATAACATAAAACTATTCCAGTCTGTTTTCATTCCAGTCTTCTGACGTCGTACTTACGCAGTCGCCGGCGCGCAAGCATCGGGCGGTAACCGGTCGCGTTGTTTAAAAAGTCTAATCAAACGCTCTCCGAGGTCACTTCATTTTACATTCAGAGCGAGTAGCACTGATTACATTGATCGTGAGATAAATTTGTTTTTCCGAGCGTGAAAGAAGCCCGCGAATACACGCAAGGTGAGTCGAGTGGCCAGTCACGCGGGAATTTGTGTGCGTTCGCGGGCTTCTTTCATGCTTCGAAATACACTTTATCTAGATTGTATCGAGCAACAGAAAGCTGTCCCGGCAGCTTTTTCATGTTACTCTGCAATTTTCTCATCGACAGTTTTCATGTAATATGATAGTTGAGAAGTTGATTATTTTACGAACATTAGTTATCCAATTAGACATACTGAAAAAAATCGGAGTATCTCCAAGTGATGGCCAACAACATTAGCTTAATTTTGTCCAACTAGGTGGCATTTGCATATTCTTAATGTTTGGCTCAAGTGTCGTGGGACACCCTGTATATGCGGATAGCTTTAGTTGAAACTTTTGCTGCGTGAAAGGCACTGGTGTCGCTTGAAAGGAACGATCCGGCCGATGACAGCAGGAGAGCTTGTACAAAAAAGTGGACACCCGATGTTAGCACCATGTTACCAGCAATATCGGCGTTCCCACCCTCAATGTCCACATGAAGATGGTATACACTGGCACGGCCGCTATATATATATAGATATATACATATATAAAGCAGACAGAAGAAAGTGCAGCACCTGCCATGGTTGCTCAGTGGCTATGGTGCTAGGCTGCTGAGCACGAGGTCGAGGGATCGAATCCCGGCCACGGCGGCCGCATTTCGATGGGGGCGAAATGCGAAAACACCCGTGTACTTGCATTTAGGTTCACGTTAAACAACCCCAGGTGGTCGAAATTTCCGAAGTCCTCCACTACGGCGTGCCTCATAATCAGAAAATGGTTTTGGCACGTAAAACCCCATAATTTAATTTAAGAAAGTGCAGCCTGCCGCGTCAAGGCTGTTTCACATGGCGCAATTTTGAGTCAGCGGCAGTGAACTCCAGTGACCACCGCGATGTTGTGCGCCCTCCGCGACTGGATTCCTACAAGTTGGTCGCGCCGTCGCTTACTCGCATTAAACGGCGCGGTGTGGGAGGGGCAATGTATGTGACGAAACAAAGCGCCGTCAAAATAGGCTGTTTCCTGCTTTACCATGCGTTGGTAGATCTGTAGAGCAATGTCGCGTGCCAGTTTTAGCTATGTTTAGGGCCTATCCACCAGCGTTTGCGGCTTAGGAGCTTCATGAAGATTTTTCTTTTCTTCCGCTTACACAATTCGTTTAAAAGGAAAAGCTGCACGCTATCCAGGTCGAAAGAAGGACGCCGCTTCAACATAAAGCAGGTACCCACTTGATCACCACCGCCGTCAACCTCGTCATGGCTACAAATTGCGCCAGCTGCTTATACATGCACACTCAATAGTAGCTTGTTCTTCTGCAAAAGCAAGCACTCATTCAGGAAAAAAGTTGTGGCTTCCAAAGTAACAACGAAACTAGAGTGTACTAAACGGGAGCACCCCGCCGACGCCGATGGAGCAGCTGCGGACTGCTCCACCTCCATCTGAGTATCGCTCACGGCAAATGGTTGCGGTTATAGCATATGTGCACCAGGTTGCGCACAATCTCGAAAAGGTTGTCAGCAGGGCAGGTGTCAGGTTGCTGTTCACTGCCAAAAACAAGTTAGGTAGCCTGTCCTATCAAATTAATCGGGTAACCAAGAACAACAAGAAAAGTTCTAAAAAGCAGCACAGACAGAGGTTTGTTGGTGTCTGTTGTGACTGTGTGGTTTATAAGATTCCCCTTTCATGCAAGCGTTTTTATATCGGCCAAACGGGGCGGTGCATCAATGACAGCATGCACGAGCACTCAAAAAAATTTCGAAAACGAGCAAAAGATAGTCAGTTGTCACTGCATTGCAATGAATGCGGCTGCAAGCCATCTTTCGAAGGTGTGACCTACCTGTCAAAATACTGCGATGACAGCGCACGCCTTATTTCCGAAGCTTTCCACATTCACATTAGCGGTGAAGCATCTGTAAGTCTACCGTCTATTTCTCTCCTTTCGAAGGAGATTGCCTTCCTATCGCATTAATTGCAATCCCCCTGCGCATGCCCAATTCTGTTGATTCTGTGGTTTCAGATAGCGGCGGAGCATATATATGCTGACTGAAAGAATAAAGACACTTTGGTTGTTAGTCAGCTCTGTTGTCGGTGACACTTCACTCGTCCTGTCGTTTAGTGCTGTTTTTATTGCTCGTAATCATGAACCAACCAGCCCAAATGCGTACTCTTCTGCAAAACATTTCCGAGATGTTTTAGGCCGTCTGCAGCTCATGCCGGAAGTTGTGGCCCTAGGGGCGTATCAAATGAATCACGCCTGGGCGATAGCATTCAAAGACGGAAAAGCCAAGCAGAAGCTTTTGAGAGCCCCAGCCTTCAGTGTTAAGGAGCAGCGGTGTGTTGTGATAGACCCCTACAACCAAGACATCAGGATGAAGCTGTATTGGCTTCTGCACACCACACCCGACGAAGACGTGAGAACTGCCCTGGCGCCCTACGGCACTATTAGCGATATATCGAGGGAGAAGTGGTGTGCGGCAGGCTGTAATGACAAGGGTTCCCACATGCGTCTAGTGTCGCTGCGCCTGAAGGCTGCCTACACCGTGGAAGACCTGCCACACCAGCTCCGCGTCGGTGAAGATGCGGAGCTGGTGTGGCACGTACCACACCAGCTCGTGCGTACCAGGGAGATCGCCGCTCTGCCTTCGGTGCCACGGCGCGAGTGACGAGTTCCACGCTGTGTTACTTGCTGACTTCAACTGCGGTTGCATACCTGAAGACACGGTTAGTAATATTCCAGTTCGTGACAAAAGTGCACTACAGCTTCGAGCTTTAACAGAGGACTGTGACCTTGTGGACGTTGGTGTTCACGGAAATCATGCGCAGTTCACACATTTTCAGCTTCAAAGCCACGCTAGATAAGATCGCGTGAACAATTCCCAAGGTATCTTGGCTTTTTGTAGCAACTACATAATGAAACACGTTAGCTTTAGTGACCATAGTCTTGTAATGTTCCAAGTAGGTAATAAAAGAAAAACAAGTGCGTTTAATTTGGACATCTGGAAGTTAAATGAAAACCTTTCGAAAAACGAAGCGTTTGTTAAACTGGTGAGAAAAAAGTGCTAAGAAGCTCTGTATAATGATACCACAAGCTTTACCGCGGTTTGGGAGAATTTTAAAACTGAAGTAAAAATGCTCGCAATTGACAGGTCAAACATCCTACGATACAAAGAAAAACAAAAAGAAAACGAGCTACAAGCCACACTTGACTATCTTTTAAATGAAAATAGCACGATACCCGGATTGTTCAGAAAAGAAATTAAAGAAGTGAAAAGATAGATGGAATGCATTGCTGAGGAAAGATATAAAGGCGCCGTAGTAAGGGCACGCGCGGTACGGTTTTCGGTGGGAGAAACACCCACCAAAGGCGCGCTAGCTGAAGAAAAGAGGTATGCTACCTAAAAGGAGATAAAAGAAATACGCTATTGTGGCATGGTTTCGTCGGACCAGAAGGTTATCGAAATAGCTTTCCTTGAACGGTATCTGAGCCTGTTGGGTAGCGAAGCAGAAGTGCAAGATCCTTTTGTAAAAGATTTTCTGTCACTTATGCCGAAACTGAATGATACCATTAAAATCGGTCTTGAAAGGCCAATAGCAATAGTAGTAGTTCAGAAAGTGATTGATGGCCTCAGCAACGGCAAGACATCTGGACCAGATGGCATCGGGGCTGCCCTTTATAATTTTTTCAAAACATAAATTTCAGAAATGCTTCACCGTACTATAACGGAGGCATATGACGTTAAACAAATGCCCATGTCTTTTAGGAAAAGCCATATCATACTTATACCGAAAACAGAAGATCCTGAAAGATTGCAGTCGGTAGAAAATTTTAGGCCCATAAGTCTCAAAAATGTGGATTACAAAGTGTATATGAAGGTTATTGCAAAAAGACTTCAAACAGTAATTATCAATATTGTTGGTGCACACCAAACATGTTGAATAAGAGGAAGAAGTATCTTTAGCAATATTCATACGGCAAGAAAAATTTTAGAGTGCTGTGATGCGTCATGTGGCCGTATAGCCATGATTCAGTTAAGTTTGGAAAAAGCATTTGACAGGGTGTGTCATAACACACTTTTTGCATTGCTGGATTACGTAAATGTAGGAGCGGTAATAAGAGATGGTGTGAAAATGGCATACAATTCAGTTCTGCACCTATTGCCTGTAATATGTTCCTGCCAGCTCGTGACTTTGTCAATCTTTCGTGTTGCGCTAGCTGTTGGGCCTCCGCAATGTCTTCCATTGTATTGTGCACCCCTAGACTCATGAGTTTGTCGGTTGCAGTGTTACTGCGTATCCCTAGGGCTACTTTAACGAGCTTCCTGAGCATCACATGAAGTTTGTTAAGTTCTGCCTGCTTCCATTTGAATAATCCAGCCACATAAGGGAAGTGACAGAGAGCAAAGGCATGTATTAGCCTCAAAGCGCTGTCTTCTCCTAGGCCTCCCCGCAGGGGCGTCTGCGTCAGCAGGCGTTTGGTGTGTTGCGACACCACGTACCCGAGCACACGAGGGCTGGACCCTCCCGCGTGTAACCGTGCGCGGCTTAGCCGTGTCCGGGGAAAGGGGGATCCTGGGGATTGAGCCGATGCCGGGTGTTCGGACCTTTAAGGCCCCCCGGCGGAGGCAACACACCTCTTCGGCCTCTGCTTCACATAGACAGCACCCCCGGACTGACCCACCCGGGGGAAATCGGTAGTTGCCTTTTCCTGTCCTTCTCTCCCTTCGTCTTTCTCTCTAACCTTAGATCTTTCCTGTCTTCTCTTCATTTCTTTTTTACTTCCGCTCTTCCCGGCAGCAAGGTTTAACCATGTGTGGTACAATCAACCTTGGTTGTACATATTTGGTTACCCGCCGCGGTTGCTCAGTGGCTATGGTGTTAGGCTGCTGAGCACGAGGTCGCGGGATCGAATCCCGGCCACGGCGGCCGCATTTCTATGGTGGCGAAATGCGAAAACACCCGTGTACTTAGATTTAGGTGCACGTTAAAGAACCCCAGGTGGTCGAAATTTCCGGAGTCCTCAACTACGGCATGCCTCATAATCAGAAAGTGGTTTTGGCACGTAAAACCCCATAATCTGTACATATTTGGTTATAGCGGAAACGTACAGTTGGCGTCCGCAGGACTTGTTTCTGTATAAGACCTGTGGCGTCCCCTTGTTGGGCTCCATGATGGGCGGCTGCCGTTACTGCCGAAAACTGAACATTCCCTTATGGATTATTCCTTTCCAAAACTTCCTGATCGCCCTCAGAAGCGAGGGCGCACCGAAGAAGTATTTAAATTTTTTGGCCGACACATTGAAAACTTTCCCCGCTATCAAGTCATTCGTTCTGAGAAACCTGGAAAGACAACGAGAATGATCTCGCCTTTCCCGGTTTCAACATGTCTAACTGAAACTATTGGCCCAGGCTATAATGCATCTAGGCTAGCAAGTGGCGACCTCCTCTTAGAACTGCTTGACAAAAACCAGTACCAAAAACGAAGTAACCTAGTGTCTATTGGGGAGACTCCTGTTTCAGTGACCCCACACCGCACCATGAACACCATCCGTGGTGTGATCTCTGAAGATGAATTAATGAACCTGACCGAGGCCGAACTTTTGGAAGAGTGGAAGGCTCAAAATATCATCAATGTAAAACGAATTAGAATCAGGTGCGACGAGAAAGAAATCGATACCAAACACCCAATTCTCACATTTGGCTCCAGTGTGCTACCAGAAACAATAGAAGCAGGTTATATTAAGATCCGAGTAAGGCAGTACATACCTAACCCTCTCCGTTGCTTCAAGTTCCAAAGATTCGGCCATAGCTCGCAAAACTGCCGAGGCCGGTTGACCTGTGCTAATTGCAGTCCACACGAACACCCCACTGAATCCTGCGATAAACCTCTACACTGTGTAAACTGTCATGGGGACCAC
Source organism: Dermacentor albipictus (assembly GCF_038994185.2). Lineage (NCBI taxonomy): Eukaryota > Metazoa > Arthropoda > Arachnida > Ixodida > Ixodidae > Dermacentor > Dermacentor albipictus. The sequence continues at coordinate 1,912,215 of NW_027225576.1, read as the reverse complement.
GCGGCATACTCGCGGTCTTGTCCATCCTGGAAAAAAGAGAAAGAAATCGTAACAATTAAAGTAAAGGAGAACCTCTCATTCAAAGAAGCGCGCAGGCGGGTGTCCAACCTGCCAAACAGCTTTGCCGATGTGGCGCGTCAGGGGGCAGCGCCACAACGGCTCCCGGCAGCTGTCCGACCCACAAGCAGTGAGTCGGCAGTTACGCCACCTGCCCCCACGGCGGTTGCACCTACCGCTGCTCCGTCACCCCAGCAGAAGGGGCCATCCACCTCCGGGCAGGTGCCCCCAAAGGCCTCGTGCAGCGTGCCGAGGCCTTCTCGCCAAACAAAGCGCTCGGAAGAGCGCGTGTCCAGCGCCTCGCAAGAGGCGAAGGACACAACGACCAGTCAGACGGCGCCACCAGCGCCGAAGGAGCGGCGAGCATCACTCGACCGCTCCAAAAAAGACAAAACTCCCGTCACGGCGCCTGCAAAGCGCTCGGGAACTGATCTCAGTCTCTTAAACACACAGCATCCTACACATATAGCATAATGGATACACAAATACTACAATCGAATGTTCGAGGACTTCTTCATAACCTCGACGACATTAGAGAACTCCTACACAAACACAATCCCAAGTTGCTGTGTGTTCAAGAGACACACCTAAAATTAACACAGACCAACTTCCTAAGGCAATATGCCACTTTTCGCAAAGACCGTGATGATGCACTCTCCTACTCGGGGGGTGTAGCCATAATAGTCGATCAGGGTGTTGCATGTCAGCAATTAAGTCTCCGAGCCCCCCTCGAGGCAGTTGCAGTACGAGCTGTGCTATTTGGTGAGCTAATAACGGTTACTTCGATGTACGTCTCCCCTTCTTGTCACCTTACTAAAACAGACTTTGAAAGCTTCATCGATGAACTCCCTCCGCCATATATAGAGTTGTTGGCGATTTAAATGCACATAGCCCCCTGTGGGGCGACACGCGTTCCGATGCACGTGGGCGCCTGATAGAAAACTTTCTATTTTCTTCAGGTGCATGTTTATTGGATAAAAAAGAACCAACTTACTACAATGCTACACATCAAACGTACTCGTCCATTGACTTAAGCATAGCTTCCAGCACATTATTTCCGTACCTGGAGTGGTCTGTTCTCAAGAACCCCTATGGGAGTGACCATTTCCCAATTACATTAAATCTAACAAAACCAGATACATGCTCGCCCCATTTCTCTAGATGGAGCGTGGAATCAGCAAACTGGGAACTGTTTCGACAACTCACATATTTAGGCGAGGACGACATTTCTGATTTTAATATAGACGATGCTGTGGCATACCTAACTGGTTTTATTATTGACGCTGCAACAAAGTGCATTAAACAATTTAACGGACTGGCAAAGAACCGTCGCATCCCTTGGTGGAATGACGAATGCCGAGAAGCACGCAAAAATCAAAACAAAGCTTGAGGATTGCTTCGCAATTCTCCAAAAGCTGAAAATCTTATCAATTTTAAACAGGTCAAATCACAAGGCAGGAGAACACGTAGACGTGCAAAGAGAGAGAGCTGGGAGCGGTACTTATCTGGGATAAATTCTTACAAAGACGAGGCAAAGGTGTGGAATAGGGTAAATAAACTAAAAGGCCGGGAGACGAACCCCCTGCCCTTATTAAGCACCTAAGGAGATGGCCTGGAAGACCAGGCTGACTGCCTGGGTGAACACTTTGCCTATATATCCAGTGCATCTCATTACACGCAATCATTCCTCAAGTTCAAAGAACGTGCAGAGCGACAGCCCCTTATGAAGATTACAACCACCCGTTCAGTTTAGCTGAGCTTAAAACTTCTCTTGCATGTTGCAACAGCTCAGCGCCAGGTGGTGACCGTATCATATATCAAATGATCAAGTCCCTCCACCCTGAAGCACAGAAAACACTCCTCTCATTTTATAATGTCATGTGGGCGGCTGGATATATTCCATCTTCTGGGAAAGAAGCTATAATAATACCTATACTCTAAACAAGGTAAGGACCTGTCCTTGCCTTGTAGTTACAGACCTATCGCTTTGACAAGCTGTCTTTGCAAGCTTTTTGAAAAGATGATAAACCGGCGCTTCGTATATCTCCTTGAGAGCAACGGACAATTAGATCCTTACCAGTGTGGCTTTAGAGAAGGCAGGTCAACCGCAGACCACCTGGTCCGTATTGAGGCAAATATAAGGGATGCCTTCATACACAAACAGTTTTTCCTCTCCGTATTTCTTGATTTGGAGAAAGCATATGATACCACATGGCGCTTTGGTATTATCCGAGACCTTTCCACTATGGGTATCCGCGGCAGTATGCTGAGTATCGTCGAAAGTTTGCTTTCTAACCGCACATTTCGTGTAACGGTGGGCCATGCCTTGTCGATGTCTTTCACCCAGAAAACTGGTGTTCCTCAAGGTGGTGTGCTAAGCTGCACACTCTTTATTGTGAAAATGAATTATTTGGGCATGGCTATCCCACGAACGATGTCATACTCTGTATATGTAGATGATGTGCAGCTTGGTTTTAAATCATGCAACTTAACTATCTGCGAACGCCATGTCCAGCATGCCTTAAATAAAGTGGCGAAATGGGCTGACGAAAACTGTTTCAGGTTGAGCCCACAGAGAAGTACCTGCGTTCTTTTCACGAATAAGAGAGGAATACTACCACGTCCTGCTATTGAGCTCTCTGGTAGCAAATTACCTGTAAGCGCCGAATACAAGTTTCTCGGCACCATACTGGATTCGAAACTGACATTCATCCAACATATTAAACACTTAGAAGGCTAACTGCCTCAAAACAATGAACTTATTGAAGCTTCGATCAAATACAACATGGGGTAGTGACCGGAAATGTCTTTTAAACTTATATAGGTGTGTTATCGGCTCACGCCTTGACTATGGCCCTATAATATATCAGTCCGCTACGCCAAGTGCTTTAAAGATGGTGGATCCTGTCCATCATTTAGGAATCCGCCTCGCGACCGGAGCCTTCAGATCAAGCCCCGTACAAAGCCTTTATGCAGAAGCAAATGTATGGTCACTCCATTTTCAGAGATCATATAGCAGTTTTACATATTTCCTCAAAGTAAATTCTAATCGCGAACACCCCTCTTATTCTTGCATAAACGATATGACCGATGCCGTACTCTTCAATAACCGACCTGCAGCGAGAAGAACGTTCTCTTTGCGTGCAAGGAACCTCAGTGAGGAAATGGGTGTTCCGGTACTTGAACATTGTCTTATGGCTCCAGCGAAACTGTTGGCGCGATAGCAGTGGCAGCTGATAGAGTGTGACACATCCTTCGTAGAGGTCACTAAACATGTGCCAGAGACACATATCAAAATGCATTTCTTGGAGCTCCAGTACAAGTACTCGGGCACAGAGTTCTACACAGACGCTTCTAAGTCGCATGTCCGGGTGTCCTTGCCTTGCCATTGGTCCATCCTTATCGGAATCCGGTATACTGCTCCCTGAAACGAGTATATTTACGGCTGAGGCCCATGCACTATTGTCGGCTGCGGAACTTATCAGAAAATCAAATCTTCAAAAAACAATGATATTTACAAACTCCTTAAGCGTCGTAAAAGCCTTGAAGTCACTCTGTAAACACTGAAACCCCGTACTTACTGAGCTCTATTCCATTCTCTGTAGAGCATGTATGTGTAACCAGCATGTCATTATATGCTGGGTACCTGGCCATAGAGGCATCGAGGGGAATGTACTAGCTGACGAAATGGCTACATCAATCACCTCGCAAGCTATTATTCCTACGGCTGCTGTCCCGGTCTGAAGCCTCTCTTACGGAAGAATCTGTGAAGCCACTGGCAAGGCTTGTGGGACAATGAAACAAATAATAAGTTCCATTTGATTAAGCCAATGATATGTTTCTGGCCCTCCATTACAAAAACAAGACGGACTGATGCCCTATTCTGTAGACTCAGAATACGATACACATATGGTGCTCACAATTTTCTGCTTACTGGCAACGACCCTCCTACCTGTGGTAGATGTGGTGAAAGGCTCACCGTCCTCCACGTCCTCGTGGAGTGTCGGGAAGCCGAAACAGAAAGAAAAAAAACATTTTCCTCTAGCATACCGTTATTGTATCCCTTTCCATCCTGCTATGTTTATAGGCAAATAACCCCTTTTTACCACCAAAGCTGTCCTGGATTTCTTGAAAGATGTGGTCTTGCATGTTATTAGTCCAAATGTTTCGTAGCACATCCTCTCTACAGAAGATGGTGCTCTGATATTATTAGTCTTTGTACAGCACACGCGTTCACGTCCTTGCGCTTCAAGGAATCTGTTAGGGCAGTAGTGCTTTTCGAATTTTTATCGAAATGACCAATCGTACATCGTAACTCTTTTACATTGCACCTTTCGCATCCTTGGCACACTTCATAGTCATTGTCATAGTTTTATTACATGTAGCTCTTAAATACACACTTTACAGTGGCCATCTTTTAGGCCCCTTTACAGCCCCATAACATTCATTGCTCGTAACATATTACTTGACTTCGATATAATTACCATTGGCTTGGCGCTCTTTGGCCAAACCTGGCCCTTGTGCCATAAAACTCCAGGCATCATCATCATCCCAGAAAACGTATTGCCTATGGATTGTTTGTTTCGTAGAAACTGCACTATGTCTTGTGAATTGCCTGTCGAGAAAGGATCATTTACTTTAACAGTTTTTAGCGCCTTTAGAATGTGCCTACTAGGTAACAACTGCCATGTTCCACGTTCGCTCACGATGCTCTTAAACGGCACATTGGGCTTGTGCGTCTTTGCAATAAACATGTTTAGCGCTGTAGCTCACAGACAGTTAATATCTTTGGCCAACTTGTCCAAGCTGAACGCCTTACACAGCCTGACAACTTTTTCCTTTACCTTTGATTCAGATTTCGTAATCTGTACAAAGTTTTTGTTTACAGCCTCTGCGGCTTTCTCATTTTACATTCCTCTAGAAAGTACCACAAAACACCCTTCTTTGTCTGCTTCCAAAATAACTAGGTTATGCTCTCTGCAAAACGTAACAGTCTTCCGCGTCACAGCAGCATCACGACTTGACCTACACCCTGAAGCGATTTTTTCTAGACTGTCCGCACCATCAAGCAAACATCTTTCTTTGTCCTCCTGGGGAGCTTTCGTAGCCACATTTCTGTTAAACGCTGCTAGTTCATGCACAGGAACGCCGGGCTCAATGCTGTACTTAGGTCCTTTCGTAAGAAGATTTGTGGCATCCTCAGGCATGCTGGCATTTCCCAGCAGCACCAATTGTATTAGTGATGCATCTATCGTGCTCTATAAATCAGAAACTAATTTTTTGACCGCTGGGTAACGTAGAGCTGTGAACAGCCAGCGCATGCGTGTGTGTATATATATATATATATATATATATATATATATATATATATATATATTCTTGGGTCATAGCCCCAAATAAATCAGTTTAAAGTGCCGCCCGTGTTGTCTTCATGTGTCTTCCTTTTGTGAGTGTTCAATTGCGACAAAAAACATGCGTTTTGTAGAGCAATACTTCCTGGTGTCTTGTTTTCTCAGAGATCCAGTTCCCTACTTTTGGTTTGATTAGGTGCAGTTTGTTCGATACATGAGTGTCCCATTGCCTCTGCCAATATTTCCGTAGTTTATACCGTAAAAATGGCTAAGGTCTGTGTACGGTACAGGTATATTGATGTTTGCATCACAAAAAGCTAGAGCTGTAGCCCTTTCGTCAGCAGCTACGTTGCCCTCTAGGCCTCTATGGCAGGCACCTAACGAAGAATTATTTGGTTCGACGTGTATGCTGAGCAGAGAAGGTTGTTGACTTCATTAGAGATAGAGTTTTTGTGTTTACGTAGACTTGATATGCCACGAACAACGCTTAATGAATCTTTGTTTTGTACGTTTCACAGCAGAGAGGATCGCGTATGCCCCCGTCGTGAAAATGGTGGCGTTTGGATTTAATGCACCGGACGTTGAAAATGGCGGTCCCAGAGCTGCATAAGGTACACCATAAGTAGACTTTGAAGCGTCTGTATAAAACTCCGCGCAGGAATACTTCGCCTGGAGTTCGATAAATTGTGAATGTATGTACACCTGAGGCGCATGTTTTGTTATTGCGAAAAAAAGACATATCATACTGCATAGTCTCCCCGCAGGGGCATCTGCATCAGCAGGCGTTTGGTGTGTTGCGACACCACGTACCCGAGCACACGAGGGTTGGACCCTCCCGCGTGTAGCCGTGCGCGGCTTAGCCGTGTCCGGGGAAAGGGGGATCCTGGGGGTTGAGCCGATGCCGGGTGTTCGGACCTTTAAGGCCCCCCGGCGGAAGCAACACACCTCTTTGGCCTCTGCTTCACGTAGACGGCACCCCCGGACTGACTCACCCGGGGGAAATCGGTAGTTGCCTTTTCCTGTCTCTCTCTCCTTCGACCCTTCGTCTTTCTCTCGCTTTCCAGCTTTCCTGTCTTCTTCTCACTTCTGAATTTCTGATCCTTCTGGCAGCTAGGGTTAACCTTGTGTGAAATAACCAAGCTCGGTTATATCATATTTGGTTATAGTGGTTGTGTACAGCTGGCGATGGCAGGCCTCGTGTATTTACAAGGCCTGTCACGTCCCCTTGTTGGGCTCCTTGGTGGGTGGCTGACACCACTGCCGAAATTACTCCAATTTTTATGGCTTCTTCTTTCCCTAGGCTTCCTGATCGCCCTCTCACAAAAAGAGGGCGCACCGATGAATGTTTCAACTTCTTTAATAAGCCCACTGAAATTTTTCCACGTTTCCACGTGCTCCACAGCGAAACCCCCGACAAGACCGTAAGAACTGTATCACCTTTCGTTGTCGCGAAATGCCTAACTGAGACCCTAGGTGCAGGATACAAAGTCACGAAAATGGCTAGTGGTGACATTCTCCTTGAAGTCCGTGATAAAGCTCAGCATGAAAATCTGCAAAAGCTCATCTCGCTTGGCGACACCCAAATCTCTGTAAGTCCTCATCGTTCATTGAATAGTACACGAGGGGTAGTATCAGATCAGGACCTGCTGGAACTGACTGAGACAGAGCTCCTAGAAGGCTGGAAAGAGCAACACGTTACGAATGTACAGCGAATTAAGATCCGACGTGACGACAAAGAAATTCCGACAAAACACCTCATACTTACCTTTTGTACGAGCACACTCCCTGAACAAATTGAAACTGGCTACATGAAAATAAATGTAAGACCATACATTCCAAACCCCCGACGCTGTTTTAAGTGCCAAAGATTCGGTCACGGCTCTCAGAGCTGCAGGGGCCGTACCACCTGTGCAAAGTGCGCATCACATGAGCACCCTGCAGATAATTGCAATGATCCTCCCCACTGTGCAAATTGTGACGGTGAACACCCGGCATACTCTCGCTCTTGTCCCTTATGGAAAAAAGAAAAAGAGATTATCACGCTCAAAGTAAAAGAAAATATTTCCTTCAAAGAAGCTAGAAAACGCCTCTCGTTTGTGGGGCCTTCTTTCTCCGACGTGGCACGGCAGGGGGCAGTGCCACAACGGTTCTCGGCGGCCGTTAGGACCACGCAAAGTGGACCGACGGTAGCGCCACTCGCCCCCACTGCGGGATCAGCTAGTGCTGTTCCGCAACCCAGCAAGAGCCAGCAGTCCACCGGACCTGCGGGCTCCACGACTTCTAGGGCCTCTGTTCGCACAGAGAAGCCCGAAACACCCGCGAACGTACACCGCGAGCGGGCATCCAGCGCCTCTATGGAGGCGATGGATACATCAAGTGTATCGGCGTCTCGGACGCTGAAAGATCGGCGAAGCTCTCAGGAGCTGCCCAAAAAAGGCAAATCGCGCATCACAGGGCCTGGCAAGGTTCCTGTGGGATAACATAGTTTTCCTCTCTTGAACACACATCACCATACACTTTCACTATCCCCGCAGGGGCGTCTGCGCAAGCAGGCGTTTGGTGCGTTGCGACACCACGGACCCGAGCACACGAGGGTCGGACCCTCCCGCGTGTAGCCGTGCGCGGCTTAGCCGTGTCCGGGGAAAAGAGGATCCTGGGGGTTGAGCCGATGCCGGGTGTTCGGACCTATAAGGCCCCCCGGCGGAGGCAACACACCCCTTTGGCCTCGGCTTCATGCAGACGGCACCCCCGGACTGACCCACCCGGGGGAAATCGGTAGTTGCCTTTTCCTGTCTCTCTCTCCCTCCAGCCTTCGTCTTTCTCTCACTTTCCACCTTTCCTGTCTTCTCCTAGCTTCCGTTTACTTCCAATTTTTCCAGGCAGCAAGGGTTAACCTTGTGTGAATAACCAACCTAGGTTATTTCATATTTGGTTATAGTGGTAATGTACAGCTGGCGTTTGCAGGCTGTGTTTCACAGGCCTGCAGCGTCCCCTTGTAGGACTCCACGGTGGGTGGCTGGCGTTACTGCCGAAATTACAATCTCATATGGCTACCTCCTTTCCCCCACTACGTGATCGCTCCCTGAAGAGGGGGCGCACCGATGATGTTTTAGAATTTTTCGCCCATCAAAAAGAAACTTTTCCATGCTTCCACGTAGTCCACTCCGAAACACCAAACAAACCCGTAAGAGCAATCTCACCATTTCTTGTATCCAAGTCTCTGACCCAAGTTCTTGGTACAGGTTACAAGGCATCCAGAATGGCAAGTGGTGATCTCCTCTTGGAGCTCCGCAACCTGAAGCAATATGAAAACCTACCCAAGCTAGTATCATTTGGCGACGCCAAAGTGACAGTAACTCCGCATCGAACTATGAATACCACCCGTGGCGTGGTCTCCGATGATGATCTCTTGGAGCTGACTGAGGCTGAGCTCTTGGAGGGCTTCAGTGAGCAGAACGTCATCAACGTTAAGCGAATTAAGATGAGGCGTGACAACAAGGAAATACAGACCAAACATCTGATACTCACTTTTAACACAAGTGTCCTGCCCGACTCCATCGAGGCCGGGTATATCAAGCTCCGTGTTCGGCCATACATTCCGAATCCCCTGCGTTGCTTCAAATGCCAGCGTTTTGGTCACAGCTCACAGAGCTGCCGAGGCCGCCAAACCTGCGCTAAATGCAGTGCTAATGAGCACACTTCTGAATCTTGTGAAAACTCTCTCCACTGCGTAAACTGTGAAGGCGAGCACGCTGCATACTCGCGGTCGTGCCCATCTTGGAAGAAAGAAAAGGAAATAGTTACGATTAAAGTAAAAGAAAACATAAGTTTCAAAGAAGCACGTAGGCGGGTATCTTTCCTGCCAAAGCACACCTTTGCCAAAGTGGCGCGTCAGGGGGCAGCGCCACAACGGCCTCCGGCGGCTGTCCGACCCACACCCAGTGAGGCGGCAGTGACGCCATCCGCCCCCTTGGCGACTGCAGCTACCGCTGCTACGCCAACACAACAGGCGGGGCCAACGACCCCGAAGGTGGGCGCAGCCGAGGCTACCCCCACCTCCCCGGCCCCATCCAGCGCTGGCAACAGCCGGCGCAGCCAGATCCCTCAGGGAGCCTCATCGACCTCCGGGCTGGTGGGCGCAGGGATCTTGCCTTCCGAGGCAGGACCCTCACAGAAAACTCGCTCGCAAGAGCATGTGTCCGGCGCCTCACTAGAGGCAATGGACACTACACCTAGCCTCAAGGCGCACCAAGCGCCCAAGGAGCGGCGAGGCTCCCTCGAATGCTCCAGAAAGGGCAAAACCCCGATTACAGGGCCTCGAAAGAGCTCTGTAATCTAAGGCATAACATCCGTTTCCTGACACACAGCACCTATTCACTTCCAATATGAATACACAAATAATTCAATGGAACATCAGAGGTCTTCTTAGAAACCTAGATGATATCCAGGAACTCATTCAAAAACACAATCCAAAAGTGCTGTGTTTACAGGAAACACACCTAAAATCCAAACACACAAACTTTCTCCGTACGTATGTTACGTTTCGCAAAGATCGCGATGATGCCGTCGCATCATCGGGTGGTGTGGCGATTCTCACTCATAAAAGTATAGCATGTCAATCTTTACAGCTACGTACGCCCCTTGAGGCAGTAGCGGTGCGAGCTGTTCTGCTAAACAAACTCATCACTATTTGCTCGCTTTATATACCCCCGCACTACAAATTAACTAAACATGAATTTCAGTCCTTTATAGATGAATTGCCAGAACCTTATCTGGTTCTTGGCGGCTTCAATGCACACAACTACCTGTGGGGCGACCCTCGTATAGATGCGCGAGGACGTCTTGTTGAACAGTTCCTTTTCTCTTCTGGTGCTTGTCTACTGAATAAGAAGGAAGCGACATACTATTCTCTTGCAAACAGAACATTTTCTTCAATAGATCTTAGCCTAGTCTCCCCGTCACTATTGTCTGAACTCGAATGGCAAGTTAACAACAATCCTTACGGAAGCGACCACTTCCCAATACTGCTTAGAACACCCGAAGAAAAGGAATATCCAGCACAGGCTCCTAGGTGGAAAATTGACACTGCCGACTGGGAAAAATTTCGAACTCTATCTTGTATTTCGTGGGATGACATGTCCTCGCTAGAAATTGACGCTGCTGTCGAATATTTTACAGCCTTCATAATAGATGCCGCATCTAAATGTATATCACAAGTAAATGGTCTGTCCTGCAAACGGCGTGTCCCGTGGTGGAACGACGATTGTAGGATCGCACGTAAAAATCAGAACAAAGCGTGGGGGTTGCTACGCGCCTCCCCCACTGCGGAGAATCTTATTAACTTTAAAAAAGTAAAATCACAAGGCAGGCGAACCCGCCGGCAGGCCAGAAGAGAAAGCTGGCAAAAGTTTTTATCGGGCATCAACTCTTATACAGAGGAATCGAAGGTCTGGAACAGGGTTAACAGGATAAGAGGACGACAAACTTATTCACTCCCCTTGGTAAACCCACAAGGCGATACCCTGCTTGAACAAGCAGGCTCACTTGGGGAGCACTTTGAGAGTGTATCAACCTCTAACCATTATTCGCAATCATTCCTGAAATATAAAGAAATAGAAGAATGCAAGCCACTCATCAATAAATGCCGACAGAATGAACCCTATAATTGCCCATTTAGTGCTGCCGAGTTGAAAGCGGCCTTGAGCGCATGCAAGAGTTCCGCACCAGGATCTGATAGAATCTTATATGAAATGCTCAAAAACTTACACAATGACACGCAACTTACACTACTTACACTTTTCAACACCATCTGGGATGCAGGGTTCCTTCCAACAGCGTGGAAGGAAGCCATTGTAGTCCCTGTTTTGAAACAAGGCAAAGACCCTTCCTCGGTGGCAAGTTACCGCCCGATAGCCCTCACAAGCTGCATTTGTAAGGTGTTCGAAAAAATGATAAATCGGCGACTCATTCATTTCCTTGAACAGAGCAAAATGCTTGATCCTTATCAGTGCGGCTTCCGAGAAGGGCGCTCCACAACCGATCATCTCGTGCGTGTTGAAGGGAATATCCGGGACGCATTTATACATAAACAGTTCTTCCTATCGATATTTCTCGATATGGAAAAGGCGTATGACACAACGTGGCGTTACGGAATCTTAAGAGACCTGTCAGAAATGGGCATCCACGGTAATATGTTTAATATAATCAAAAGCTATCTGTCAAATCGTACCTTCCGGGTAAAAGTCGGCAATGCACTCTCACGTCCTTTTACGCAAGAAACGGGTGTACCCCAAGGAGGCGTGCTCAGCTGCACGCTCTTTATAGTGAAGATGAACACGCTTCGTGCTTCACTACCACCCGCCATCTTTTACTCTGTCTACGTAGACGACATTCAAATAGCTTTCAAATCTTGTAACCTCGCAGTCTGCGAGAGACAGGTACAGCATGGCCTGAACAAAGTGTCAACGTGGGCAGACAGGAATGGATTTAGGATCAATCCAAACAAAAGCTCTTGTGTTCTTTTTACAAGAAAGAGAGGACTTATCCCAGATCCTTGCATAGAACTGCGTGGACAACAGATACCTGTAAACAAAGAACACAAATTTCTTGGTGTCATACTTGACTACAGACTCACTTTCGTCCCCCACATTAAATATCTTAAACAAAAATGTCTGAAAACAATGAATCTAATGAAACTTCTATCCCAGACTACGTGGGGTAGTGACAGGAAGTGTCTAATGAATATCTATAAGAGCCTCATTCGATCACGACTAGACTATGGTGCCGTGATCTATCATTCTGCAGCCCCGAGCGCGCTAAAGATGCTGGACCCTGTTCACCATCTGGGTATCCGTTTAGCCACAGGAGCTTTCAGAACGAGTCCCATACAAAGTTTATATGTAGAATCAAATGAGTGGTCACTTCATCTGCAGAGAACATACATTAGCCAAACATATTTTCTGAAAGTCCACTCAAATCCACAACATCCCTGTTTTAATACCATCAATGACATGACATATGCTACACTCTTTCGCAATCGTCCCTCCGTTAGACAGCCTTTCTCGCTGCGTGTGAGGGAGCTTAGTGATCAAATGCATGTCCCACTCCTCGAGCTCCCCCTAATGCATCCAGCCAAGCTACTACCTCCTTGGGAGTGGCAGCTCATACAATGCGATATATCTTTCATGCAAGTTACAAAACACGCTTCAGACATTGAAATCCAAATGCATTTCCGGGAACTCCAGCACAAACACTCCTGCACGGAGTTCTACACAGACGCATCGAAGTCACATGACGGGGTGTCCTATGCAGCCGTCGGGCCATCCTTCTCGGAATCCGACGTACTGCATCCGGAAACTAGTATCTTCACGGCAGAGGCCTACGCAATATTGTCGACCGTGAAGCATATAAGGAAATCAAAACTCAAAAAATCAGTTATATATACGGACTCCCTAAGTGTGGTGAAGGCTTTGATATCGTTCTGCAAGCACAAAAATCCTGTTATAATTGAACTCTATTCCGTCCTATGTAAAGCATATGTATCTAACCAGCATGTGACTATATGCTGGGTGCCAGGTCATAGGACCATCGAAGGTAATGTTCTGGCGGACCAGATGGCCACGTCAGTTGTACGGCCTTCTGCTAATCCCACTGCTGCAGTTCCTGACACAGATCTGAAGCCCTTCTTACGGAGAAAACTACGGCACCACTGGCAACGCCTATGGGACGCGGAAACAAATAATAAGCTCCACGTGATAAAACCAAAGTTAGGATTCTGGCCCTCTGTAACAAAATCACGCCGAACAGATGTCCTATTTTGTCGTCTGAGAATAGGACACACATTTGGCACGCATAACTATTTACTCACTGAAAATGATCCTCCAACCTGCGGTAGATGCGGGGAGAGGCTGACCGTCCTCCACGTCCTCCTGGAGTGTCGGGAAGCCGAATATGAAAGAAAGAAACACTTTCCCTTAGCCTACCGGCAGCGCATCCCCCTCCATCCTGTTATGTTACTCGGCCAAGAACCTTTATTTGACACCAACGCAGTCCTGAGTTTTCTGAAAGATGTTGTCTTGCATGTTTTTAGCCCTACATGTTCATAGCGGGTCCTCTCTTCAGAGGACGCCGCTGTGATAGCTCCTTGGTATAGCACATGCCTCTAGACCCTTGTTTTCAAGGGCTCTGGCGAGGCAGCAGTGCTCCAAGTTATTTTACCATCTTATACATTTTATATTTTGCATCATTCTTGTACGATGGATTTTAATGTTCATAGTATTCATTAGTCATCGCCATAATTTTATAGTACGTAGATTTTACGCACTTTACAGCGAATATTTTTAGGCCACTCTACAGCCAAGTCACATCTTCATAATACACCATCAACATTACCACTTGTCATGGCGCTCTTTGGCCAAACCTGGCCCTTGCGCCACAAAAAACCACACATCATCATCATCATCAGATGAGGCGAAAGTCTGGAACCGCGTAAATAGAATTAGAGGCAGACAAACATATTCACTCCCTCTCGTAAACACACAGGGTGATACGCTGCAACATCAGGCAGACTCACTTGGCGAACACTTTGAGAGTGTGTCAAGTTCAAAACATTATTCGAAATCCTTCCTAAAGTATAAACAAATAGAAGAATGTAAGCCACTCAAAGGAAAATGTCTACAAAATGAATCGTACAACTGCCCTTTCAGTATTGCCGAGTTCAGAGCTGCCTTGAGCTCATGCAAGAGCTCTGCACCTGGATCAGACAGACTCATGTATGAAATGATCAAAAACCTACCCAGTGATACCCAAGTTACACTACTCACACTTTTCAACACCATTTGGGCTGCAGGATACCTCCCAACTGCATGGAAAGAAGCCATTGTGGTTCCTGTTTTAAAACAAGGCAAAGATCCTTCCTTAGTGGCAAGTTACCGCCCGATCGCCCTCACGAGTTGCCTTTGTAAGGTATTTGAAAAAATGATTAATCGACGACTCATCCATTTCCTTGAAATGAGCAAAATGCTTGATCCGTATCAGTGCGGCTTCCGAGAAGGGCGGTCCACAACCGATCATCTCGTACGTGTTGAAGGAAATATCCGGGACGCATTTATACATAAACAGTTCTTCCTATCGATATTTCTCGATATGGAAAAGGCGTATGACACGACGTGGCGTTACGGAATCTTAAGAGACCTGTCAGAAATGGGCATCCACGGTAATATGCTTAATATAATAAAAAGCTATTTGTCAAATCGTACCTTCCGGGTAAAAGTCGGCAATGCACTCTCACGGCCTTTTACGCAAGAAACGGGTGTACCCCAAGGAGGCGTTCTCAGCTGCACACTCTTTATCGTGAAGATGAACACGCTTCGTGCTTCATTACCACCCGCCATCTTTTACTCTGTCTACGTCGATGACATTCAAATAGCTTTCAAGTCCTGTAACCTCGCCGTCTGCGAGAGACAGGTACAGCATGGTTTGAACAAGGTGTCAGGGTGGGCAGAGAAAAATGGATTCAAAATCAATCCTCACAAGAGTTCTTGTGTTTTGTTTACAAGGAAGAGAGGCCTGGTTCCAGATCCCTGCTTAGAAGTGTGTGGACAACAGATACCTGTAAACAAAGAACACAAATTTCTAGGTGTAATACTTGACTACAGACTCACTTTCGTCCCCCACATTAAACATCTTAAAGAAAAGTGTCTAAAAACAATGAACATAATCAAACTTCTATCCCACACTACGTGGGGTAGTGACAGGAAGTGTTTATTGAAACTCTATAAAAGCCTCATTCGATCACGATTAGACTATGGTGCTGTGATTTATCACTCTGCCGCCCCGAGCGCACTAAAAATGCTAGACCCTGTCCACCATCTAGGAATCCGACTGGCCACAGGCGCTTTTAGAACAAGTCCCATACAAAGTTTATATGCAGAATCAAATGAGTGGTCACTTCATCTTCAGAGAACATACATGAGCCAAACATATTTTCTGAAAGTCCACTCAAATCCTCAACATCCCTGTTTTAATACCATTAATGACATGACATATGCTACAATCTTTCGCAATCGTCCTTCCGTAAGACAGCCTTTCTCGCTGCGTGTGAGGGAGCTTAGTGAAGAAATGCACGTTCCACTCCTCGAGCTTCCCCTAATGCATCCAGCCAAGCTACTGCCTCCGTGGGAGTGGCAGCTCATACAATGTGATATATCTTTCATGCAAGTTACAAAACACGCTCCAGAGATTGAAATTCTAATGCATTTCCGGGAACTCCAGCACAAATACTCCTGCACGGAGTTCTACACAGACGCATCGAAGTCACACGACGGGGTGTCCTATGCAGCCGTCGGTCTATCCTTCTCGGAATCCGACGTACTGCATCCGGAAACTAGTATCTTTACGGCTGAGGCCTACGCACTGCTGTCGGCCGTAAAGCATATAAATAAATCACAACTCCAGAAATCAGTTATATATACGGACTCCCTCAGTGTTGTGAAGGCCTTGATGTCATTTTCTAAGCACAAAAACCCAGTCATCAACGAACTCTATTCCGTCCTATGTAAAACGTATATATGTAACCAGCATGTCATCATATGCTGGGTGCCCGGTCATAGGGCCATTGAAGGCAATGTTCTGGCGGACCAGATGGCCACATCAGTTGCATCGTATTCTGTAAATCCTACCGCAGCAGTCCCTGTCACAGATCTGAGGCCCTACTTGCGCAGAAAACTGCGGAACTACTGGCAACGCTCGTGGGACATGGAAACAAACAATAAACTGCATGTAATCAAGCCACAATTAGGTTTCTGGCCTCCCGTAACAAAATCCCGCCGGACAGATGTCCTATTCTGCCGTCTAAGAATAGGACACACTTTCGGAACACATAACTTTTTACTCACGGGAAACGAGCCTCCAACCTGTGGTAGATGCGGGGAGAGGCTGACCGTCCTCCACGTCTTACTGGAGTGTCGGAAAGCCGAATCTGAACGAAAGAAACATTTTCCCGTAGCATACCGCCAGCACATCCCCCTTCATCCAGTAATGTTACTAGGCCCAGAACCTTTATTTGATACCAACGCAGTACTAAGCTTTCTGAAAGATGTTGTCTTGCATGTTTTTAGCCCCACATGTTCGTAGGGGGTCCTCTCTCCAGAGGATGCCGCTGCGATAATTATTCTGAATAGCACATGCCTCTAGGCCCTTATGGTTCAAGGGCTCTGGCGAGGCAGTAGTGCTGTAAGCAATTTAAAGTCTCGCATATTTTAAACATTGCATCATTCTTTTACGATGGATTTTAAAGTTCATAGTATTCGTCATCAGTCATCGCCATAATTTTATAGCACGTAGATTTTACGCACTTTACAGCGACTATTTTAGGCCACTTTACAGCCAAGTCACATCTTCCATAATACATCCTTAACACTACCACCAGTCATGGCGCTCTTTGGCCAAACCTGGCCCTTGCGCCACAAAACAACACACATCATCATCACTTTCACTATGGATACACAAATATTATATTGGAATGTCAGGGGTCTTCTTCACAATCTAGATGATGTCAAGGAACTCCTACATAAACATAATCCAAAGGTGCTGTGTGTTCAAGAGACTCATCTGAAAAGCACACAAACAAACTTTCTTTGTAACTACTCCATCTTCAGAAAAGACCGTGACGAGGCTAACGCGTCGTGCGGTGGCGTAGCCATTGTCGTAGACAAGTCTGTAGCTTGTCATCATGTAGCCCTACAGACACCCCTCGAAGCAGTATCAGTGCGAGGAGTTCTTTTTAATAAGTTGGTTACTGTTTGCTCCATTTACATACCCCCAAACTATCACCTTCACAAAACAGACTTCTACAACCTCATAAATCAGCTTCCGGAACCCTACGTACTCGTGGGTGATTTTAATGCCCACAATACCCTTTGGGGAGATTCCCGTTGTGACGCGAGAGGTCGGCTGATAGAAGATTTTCTTCTGACATCCGGTGCATCCCTATTTAATAAGAAGGAGCCGACTTATTACAGTGTGCATCATAACACATACTCATCTATAGACTTAGCAATTGGTACAGGTAGTCTTCTGTCTCACCTGAAATGGGATGTCATCAAGAATCCTTTTGGAAGTGATCACTTCCCAGTCACTCTAAACTTAACAACACAGTATGATTCTCCACCGCATGTCCCTCGATGGAAATTAGCCTCAGCCGATTGGAAAAGTTTTCAAGAATGTACTTATTTACCGCGGGGCTTTTTAGAATACTATACTATAGATGATGCCGTATCATATTTTACACATTTTATTATCGACGCAGCGCAAAAGTGTATACCACAAACAAATGGTCTTTCATCCAAAAGACGTGTCCCGTGGTGGAACGAAGATTGTAAAGAAGCGCGAAAGAGGCAGAATAGCGCATGGGGCAGGCTTCGTCGATCACCAAATGCGGAGAATCTAATTGAATTCAAGAAGGCAAAATCACAGGGAAGGAGAACACGACGACATGCTAAGCGAGAAAACTGGGAAAGGTACATATGTAGTATAAATTCGTACAAGGATGAGGGTAAGGTATGGAACAGGGTAAACAGTATAAAGGGCAGGGAAACACAACCGCTTCCTTTAGTAAACGATCAAGGCGACACCATGAAAGATCAGGCAGATTTCCTGGGCAAGCATTTTCAAAATACTTCTAGTGCATCACACTATGCGCCAACTTTCCTAAAATTTAAGGAACGCATAGAGCGAGAGCGCCTTGAACGAAAATGCGCAGCAGATGAACCTTATAACCGTCCGTTTAGTCTCGCTGAGCTGAAGGCTGCTCTCAGTTCTTGCGGCAACTCAGCACCAGGTGGCGACCGCATAATGTATGCAATGATCAGGAATATGCATCCAGAAACATTGAACACACTTCTGTCTCTATACAACACCATGTGGGTATCTGGGCGTATTCCATCCTCATGGAAAGAAGCGATTGTCATCCCAATTCATAAGCAAGGCAAAGACCCAGCATTAGCCAGTAGTTATAGGCCAATAGCACTAACGAGCTGCATGTGTAAATTATATGAAAAAATGGTTAATCGGCGTCTACTCTATTTCCTCGAAAGCAACCGTCTACTTGATCCCCTTCAATGTGGTTTCAGGGAGGGTAGGTCAACAATAGACCACCTTGTTCGCATTGAGGCAGATATTAGAGAGGCTTATATACACAAACAATTTTTTCTCTCTGTATTTCTGGACTTGGAGAAAGCCTATGACACAACATGGCGATTCGGAATCCTTCGAGACCTATCTGCGATGGGCGTACGCGGCAACATGCTAAATATGATAGAAAACTACTTGACTAACCGCACGTTCCGTGTTAGAGTGGGCAATGCCCTGTCCAGGCTATACACTCAAGAGACTGGTGTGCCACAAGGAGGCGTGCTTAGCTGCACCCTCTTTATTGTGAAAATGAATTCCCTCCACAAAGTCATTCCATCCTCAATGTTTTATTCAATTTATGTAGACGATGTGCAATTAGGATTTAAGTCTTGCAACCTTGCTGTCTGCGAGCGCCAAGTCCAACTAGGACTGAACAAGGTCTCAACGTGGGCAAACGAAAATGGCTTCAAGCTAAATCCCCTCAAAAGCTCCTGTGTACTTTTTTCTAGAAAGAGAGGCTTGACACAAGATCCTGATATTATGCTGCAAGGACAACACATACCACTCAACACTGAACATAAATTTTTAGGCATAATACTCGACTCAAAACTAACCTTCATTCCTCATATCAAGTATTTGAAAGCTAAATGCCTTAAAACAATGAACATCCTGAAAATACTGTCACATACAACATGGGGAAGCGACAGGAAATGCCTCATGAACCTCTACAGGAGCCTTGTACGATCGCGCTTAGACTACGGTGCCGTTGTGTATCACTCAGCTACACCCAGTGCTCTGAAGATGCTGGACCCTGTGCATCATCTTGGTATCCGCCTCGCCACCGGCGCCTTTAGGACGAGTCCGATTCAAAGCGTCGAATCGAATGAATGGTCGCTCGATCTGCAGCGGTCATATTCTACATTTAATTATTTTCTGAAAGTACATGCTAACAAAAGCCATCCTTGTTATCCCACCATAAACAATATGACCTCTGCAATACTCTTTCGTAACAAACCTTCAGCCAGAGAGCCATTCTCGCTCCGTGTGACAAAGCTGAGCGAGGAGATGGATGTTCCTATTCATGAAAATAGTCTAATGACTTCTGCCAAGCCGTTTCCACCGTGGTTGTGGCGAATTATTGACTGTCACACTTCATTTGTGGAGGTAACGAAGCATGCTCCAGAAGCGCACATTCATATGCATTTTCTGGAATTACAATTTAAATACCCGTGTCCAGAGTATTACACAGATGCGTCTAAATCACATGCTGGCGTGTCATATGCAGCCGTCGGCCCATCCTTTTCCGAGTCCGATGTTCTGCATCCTCAAACAAGCATCTTTACAGCAGAGGCGTATGCACTGTGGTCAGCTGCGAAACACATCAAACAGTTAAAACTACATAAGGCAGTCATATACACAGACTCATTAAGCGTTGTGAAAACACTGACGTCATGCTTCAACCACACAAATCCAGTAATTGCAGATCTTTTCTCTCTCCTCTGTACCATTTATGCCTCTGGCCAACATGTAACGATATGCTGGGTGCCTGGACACAGAGGTATTGAAGGTAACGTCCTGGCAGACCAAATTGCTACCTCCTTAGACACAAAAGCTTCCAACATGTCCGCAGCCGTTCCGGTCTCAGACCTAAAGCCATACTTACGGAAAAAACTCAGAACCTACTGGCAGCATAAATGGGACTCTGAAACCCATAATAAACTCCACACAGTTAAGCCACATTTAGGATACTGGCCATCACTGACCAAGTCCAGACGAAGTGATGTCCTATTCTGTCGGCTCAGAATAGGGCACACTTACGGTACACATAACTTTCTGTTGAGTGGCGGTGAACGTCCAATGTGTAGTAGATGTGGGGAGACACTCAGTGTTCAGCATATCTTCCTAGAATGCCGCGAAACACTAGTCGAGAGAAAAAAACACTTCCCTTTAGCATACAGTCAGTGTATACCACTTCACCTGGCACTGTTTTTAGGCAGAGAACCGCTATTTCACATGCAATCTACCTTAGCCTTTTTAAATGACGTTGACACGCTGCACGTTTTCTGTGCAAGAAATTCGTAACACGGCCTCTTGCGAGAAGCCACTGTTGCGATGTGAACGTCTGCTCTAGCACATGCCTCCAGGCCCTTGTACTCAAGGGATCAGCTGAGGCTGTTGTGCTATTCGTCAACAGCAATCACCTCTCCATTTTTATTCATGTAACACTATTACACCATTCTTGTACATCCTATACTTATAGCATACCCTACTTCAGCCATTCTCATATTTTTATTCCTTGTGTATTTTATGCAACTTATAGCTCTTAGTTTTAGGCCTCTCTACATCCACGTCACATCAACCATTACTTCATTCAGTACTCGTCACCACTGCCTTGGCGCTCTTTGGCCACACTTGGCCCTTGCGCCAATAAACACTACATATCATCATACTGCATAGTCTGCCATTCCCAAGGTGGTGCAAGGTTAGTGGGAGTTATTAAGACTGATTCTCTATGTTGAATGGCGGTTTCATTAGCCAGTTCTAAGCGCGCAGAAAGAGGAGCTCGAACAGATGGGCGGTTACGGTGAAGTCTTGCAGAAGACGAGTCGAGTAAAGCGGATGTTCGCTGTTAGATTTAAAAGTTAAAGAGTAGGATCAGCTTAGATATGTTCTGCGTAGGTGTAAGCACCATTCGTTCGCCTCGACATACAGACTTTCCACAGGACTTGTCCTAAATGCCCCTGCTGCCAGCCGTATACTTAGATTGTGGACTGGGTCCAGAATTTTGGGAGCACTATCCGATGCGGATTGGTTCACCAGGGCTCCGTAGTCAAAGCGTGATCGTACAATGCTTACACAGGCTAAGCAAACACCTCCTGTCACTGCCCCAGTTCGTTCGAAAAAGTAGCTTAAGCAGGTTCATAGTCTTCAGGCACTTCACTTTAAGATATTTCAAGTGGGGAATAAACTTAAGTTTTGTGTCCACGATAATACTAAACATTTGTGTTCAAGGCTGACCGATAGTCGTTCTCCATTAAGGTCAGTAGTGGGTTTTGGTGAGAAGCCTCTCTTGTTTGAGAAGAGAGGCTTCTCAAGCAAGTGCTTTTTTGAGGGTTATATTTAAAACCATTTTCTTCTGACCACTTTGAGAGTTTGTTTAGGCCAAGCTGTAGCTGTCTCACGCACATGCTAAGATTCCATGACTTAAAAGCTATCTTTACATCGTCTACATAAACTGAGTAAAAGAGTGTGCGAGGTATGATGGTATGTAATGAGTTCAGTTTTACAATAAAGAGCGTACAGCTCAGCACTCTACCCTGCGGTACACCTGTCTTCTGTATGTATGATCGAGACTGCACATTGCGAACTCTAACACGAAAGGTTCTGAAGACAGGTAGCTCTCAATAATGGGCTTCTTCGATTTTCCACTTCTGGCTACCCGCGGGCTGCCAGAGCCAGCCAGAGCGTCTTCGTTTTTCTCGGGTTGCTCCCCCCACCGCACTACGCACTTCCGCCGGGCGTTCGTTTTGCTCGCGCTGGACGGTTCTGGCTACCCGCGGGCTGCCAGAACCTGCCAGGACGATTTTGGTCTGGCTGCTCTCTGGAAGTTCTCTGGCTAGCAGACGACTAAAAGAGGCGATGGGCGCTCGCCGCCATCTTTACGGGGACTTCACGGATTGCTACACGGGCGCTTGAGGACTTAAACTTACCTCGCTCAGCCAACTGTCTACGGTCATCTTCGGATTTCCTTACTTCTAGCGTTATCGTTTTAGGTGCTAACGCTCCGTTCCGCATCGCGAAGCGGTGTGATACGAGCCGTGGTGAACCGTTTGAAGCTTGTGTGTGTGTGTGTCCCCTGATTGCTTCTTCGCGGCGGTGATCAGCACGCCGCGCTCTCATGCGTGCATGTTATCTGCATCGTGTTCCACGCAAGCTGTAGGCGCTCATTCACAGATTGCGGTACATTTTGGGTTCGTCTTTCACTGATGGCGTTCCTTTTCACATATCTCGCGTATGCATGCGGATGTATCTCCTTTTTCTGCAGTTATCTAAGGCTTTGCAGCTAGCCCGTGTGCGCTCCGTCTCTCCGTCGTATGCTTGGGTGGCAGCTCGAAACCGACATGTGTTCGAACTGCAGGCCGTTGATCTAAGAATACACAGATTGCACTCGGTACATTTAGACGCACGTACATTGGCTTATTGCTCTCATGATTGCGACCAATGTTGTTTTTCGTGTGAAACGTTTCGCTGGTCACAGGCGACGTGCATTTTCACGCGCCAGCCGCGTCCCCAGCTCCTTAAATGAGAAGCACCATCAGCCACAACAAACTTTCTGAAATCGAAGCCCAAACAGGTCGGCGCGAAATTTTATGCGTATGAGACGTACCCGTTAACCTGCTTTTTCATGTCTTGTGATGACACAACGCCAACTCATCAATGTTGCCGGTGGGCGACGTGATCGCTGCGAACAGGGATTTTCCAGCTATCGCTTTCGAGTATACAATCACGATTTCGCGTCGGAGGCCATCTGTTGCGCTGCGCAAGGCGAGGTTGGCCCAGTACGCGTCCTGCGACGAGTCGCGCGAAATCGCGCGAAAGCGATCGTATTCCTGAATGCAACTATACATTTTCAAGGTGGCAACGCATAAATGGGCCGACTACGCCGAGCGCGCGTCGGCCTCGACGGGCGCTGCCATGCTGGTAGCATGTTTACATTTGGCCAGCTGTACCGGCGTTCGATTTTGCAAACTTCGGGCAGGTTCGGGTTGTCTTGGGGTCCCAGCCCACGTGACTTCCTGTCAGAACCGGAACTAGCTGGCTGCCGTCTGGCTACCAGCGGGCTGCCAGAACTGCGAAAATCGAAGAGGCCCAATGTTCAGCAAGTTTCCATGTATAGCCATTCCAGAAAGATCCTGAAGGATGCCAAAGCGCCACGTAATATCATACGCCTTTTCCATATCAAGGAATACAGATACGACAAGCTGTTTGTGGATAAAGGCTTCCAGGAAAGAAAATATTGCGGGGGCCGCAAGCGCTTGGCGGAACGAGCCTCCTCACCTACAAGCGGCGCGCCCC
The DNA here is from genome assembly GCF_038994185.2 of Dermacentor albipictus. Lineage (NCBI taxonomy): Eukaryota > Metazoa > Arthropoda > Arachnida > Ixodida > Ixodidae > Dermacentor > Dermacentor albipictus. The sequence goes on along the minus strand of NW_027225576.1, from coordinate 1,888,600 downwards.
TGGTGTCGAGACCTACGCCTACGCGCATGCGCGGCCCTCTGAGACTGCAAGCGTGCATATTTCCGCGCTTTCTCCTTGTGCGCCGGCGATATCCGAGTGTAGCCGCGAGGTTCGCCTCTTGCGATTCGCGCTGTGGCGCCTTCGACGAACACGTGAAGCGCGGACCCGCGCCGCTTTCTTGTCGAGTCACGGGCACGTCTGCAACCGCCCTGTCATGAACGCGTCTTTCTTTTTCTTTTTGCTGCGCTGCGCCTTTTCGTGGTCAGTCTTCGTTGGTTCTTTAGCGAACGAGTCCGTTCTTCCACAACAGAGCGTGGTATAAAAGACGCTCTAAGAAGGAGACAGAAAATACGAAAACGAACTTTTATTTCCGTTATATCAGCAAGCAAAAAAATCATGCTGTAGAAAGGGAGGCGGACGAAAAGGTGGTATGGCGGGGAGAGAGAGCGTGCTGTAGACGCTAACAGTCTCGTTTAAAAGAACACCGAAATTATGTTGTGGATGGATCAGCAGCGTAAACTATAATTGCGTTCGTCTTCCGAGCACGACGCAACGGGCTTAATCATGGCAGCAGCCGCCACATCTCAATAGGGGGAAATTAAAAAGGCACCCGTAAGCTTAAGAAACCTCGGGCCGTAAAAATAATTTCGTAGGCAGTCGTTGCGGCTTCCTTTACAGTGCCGTGCAGTTTTCAAACCCCACACTTTTCACCAGCCCTCAGCGTTTGGCGTTTCAGAAACTGACCGATCCTAAATGTGATTCTCTTCATCACCTTTATGAAAACTAGCACAATCTTGCAGCATGTGATGGTCCACAGAAAAAAAAACACTAGTAAAATGCTTGGCATTTGCTTTACGATGCCTAAAAGGAGGGTATAGAGTTGGCCAATACTCGACCACAAACTTTAAGGAAATGTTTAGGAATGTCGTGCCGTTTATCAGGCAAAGGTGATCCATCACTGCTTTCTTTGACAGAGAATGTCCCTAGTAAAGAGTGAAGTTCCCGTTCACAGAAATGACTTCGGCCACCCTTCTTGGCATAGAGCCATATAGAGGGCAGCCACTATTTCTGACTGAGGGCAAAGCAGCTCCCATTCTTCACTGACGGCTGCCCGAAGAGCGTCGGTCGTGGCTCTGGAGAGCCTTCGTTTGAAAAGCCGCGACTTGGTGAAACCCCGCACGTTCTCGATGGGATTCATGTCAGCGTCATTCGGTGGCCACTGCAAGGTTGGCACGGCCAAGTTTTCGAGCACGGTGGTGATTCTGCGAGCCGCGTGCACGGGGATCCTGTCTTGCCGGAAAAGGTACAACCCGTCTGGCAAAGGCCCCTCCAGCACGTATGGCACCAAGGTGTACTGGATCAGGCTGGCACATTAGGCCGCCGTGAAACTTCCGTCGATGCGTACAAGAGAGGGCCGAGGCCACGGCTGCTAAAGTCGCGCCACACCAGACGCTCAACAGCGACCGCTGGAGAGCACGCTTTTTATGTAGCATGGGCGGTGTCTGCGAATGTAGTTGTTGCAACACACCTTCAGAAATTTAGCGGGAAAAATGCCATATAATAGCATTAAAACGAAAAAAAAAGTTTTACGAAAAGCGCTTACTCTGTATACAAGGATCTTATAGTCGCTTTGTATCCTTGCAGGAAGCACGCGCTCATTTACCAGCCGACTAACCATCCCATCGATTTAAACCACCACTAAGATATTCACTGATGCTGTACGTGCGCGTATTACAATAAATCTCACACCACTATACCAATGCAAAACAAGACCGCTCCTTACCTGAAATTCACAAGTCGCCACACCCGCTGCTGTTGGTCCCAGCGCGTGCACAAAGCGCACTCATCACAGCACACGACAGTCGACCATTCTTCTGATGTCCAGCTTTCGTGCGCCAGTGCGAAGTCTAATCGCTGCCGTCGCTAGTCCTCTTGAAGATGAGGCTTCTGGGCAGCTACGCACTTTTTCAATCCAGCTTCCTTTAGGCACCGACGTATAGTTCGGTCGAAGCAGTTATTGACTGTTCGTCGGCAATTTTCCTGGCGGTGAGGAAGGGATTAACAAATGCTGCTGCGGCAACTAGCATACCTTCTTCAGTGGATGTGACCCGTGGACGACCAGAACGCTTCTCATCGGTATGCTGCCCCTCGTCACGGAAGGCCTGAATAATTCCTCTCACTGCAGTCTTTGACCGGCCTGTCAAGCTGCGAATAGTTTGTTGGAGTACTCCTTGCACAGGAAGCCTCGTTATGGCCTGCTGTTGCTCCATCGGGACACGAGGCGCCATCTTAAACGGCCACTACTTGGTTGGAACGACGATAAGAAACTGAAGCAGCGATGAGTTTACGTTCATATACAATAGAAATACAGCCATCACGCTCCTAGTCTTCCTTTTTCTCTCCTCCACCCCTTGCAGTGTCCTCGTAGGTCTGTACGCTTCTCCTTTCCCTCATACTGCAGTGACCTTTAAAGATAAGGCAAGATCTTAACGCAGCGCAGTAATCGCGACTCAGAACAAGCAGCATTGACGGAGTAGGGACGAGCACTTTTTATGTCGCCTGTCATCTAAAGGCATACGGGCGAGAAGCCGGTGCCCGTAAAACATACTCCGCAGCCGACACTATACTCCGTTTCATAGATAGCAGTAATTACTGTGGAAGCTAGGTACGTATTCTGAAACGTTCGCCGCCGCGAAAGTTTCGCCCTGGCCATGCCTCCGCCAACGGCGCGCGCTGAATGGCTGCTTTGGCAAAAATGGAAATTCACTTGCGCCACCTGGCAGTTCTTGTCTACGTCATTTTAACGTCACGGTGTCATTGGGTGCTCCGGACATATATATTGAATAAGCGAACACGTCTTTTGGCGTTCGGTTGCTGGTGGAGTCTAGTACGGGGTAGGTAGGTGGTAGCTTATAGTAGAGTTTTTGATAGCGTGCTGCACGTGTTGTTTCAGGCGATTATTTATTGATATATTGTTGTTGTTAGGGTGTGTTCCCTTGTGCAAGTGACACGTGTGGGTGGCAGTGTTCTTGAGCAGCGCCATGAACAACGCACTGCTCGCGTGGTTCCTCGCGCGACGGCGGGAACAACATACCCGCTCCAGCCGTGACGCCTTCGCCATGAGGGGAGAAGCGTTTCGGCGCCATTTCCGGATGACGAAGAGTGCCGTCCGGCTGCTTTGCAGCGAGCTTGCCCACTTGCTGGAGCCGCTGACCGCGGGGGGCCTGAGAGTTGAGGACGAAGTCCTCTGTACCCTCAGGTTCTTCGCAACTGGCAGCTTCCAGTCGTCGGTCGGCAGTGAGGCGACCATCGACATGTCCCAGCCGTCTGTAAGCCGCTGCATCGCAAAAGTCGCGCGGGCCATTGTTCAGGTTGGGAAGGAGCAAGGATGGGTGGCCTTTCCACGCACCGCCAGCGAGCGAGCTGCAATTAAGCAAGGGTTCTTGCAGCGCGGCAGGCTCGGCGGCGTGATTGGGTGCGTGGATGGCACGTTCATCGCCATCGTCGCCCCGAACCTGCCTCCTGCGCGAAAGGCAACGCATTGGTGCCGGAAGGGCTATTATGCCCTCAATGCAATGGTGGCAAGTTGTAAACGAAATTGCATGTAATGGAACCACAATTAATGGACAGCCATTGGCATCACCGTAACACAACTGTCTGCAATGTGTTTCAGGTGTGTGACTCGGACTTGAGGGTCCTTCACGTTGACCCGTGATTCGCCGGGTCGTGCCACGACGCGCACCTGTGGCGGTACGCGTTGCTTCGCCGGCGCATTGCCAGCGGCCGCATTGCCGTCCAAGACGGCGAGTACTTTCTCGGTGAGTAGTAACGAAGTTGCTCTCAAAAGAAAACTGTACTCGATGCGTGTGTATGATGTCCTATATTGCGCAAGATGCCAGAAATACTATGGCTGCTATCTTTCTATATGCAGGCGGCAGTGCGTACCCTCTAAAACCGTGGCTCTGGACACCTGCGCCCGGCCACCCTGCCCCGCACACACCGGAAGGGCGCTACAACGCCGCGCACACTTCCGCAAGGTCAGCTGTGGAGAGCTACATCGGTGTCATGAAGAGCCGCTGCCGATGTCTGCAGCGGCACCGTGCCTTGCATTACGGCCCCAAAAAGGCAGCTACGATTGTGGCAGCGTGTGCGGCACTGCACAATCTGTGCATTGAGGAAGATGTGCCACATACGGGCCGCGTGTACTCTGAAGGAGGCGACAACGACGGCGACCGTCCGCATGCCTCAAGCAGCTCAGCAACACAGGGTGAAGCACCTCGGGCCAGGCGGGCACTGTATTTGCGCGGGAGTGCAGCACGTGCAAGGCAAATTGCAATACTCTCGATTGATTGCACTTACAGCATGTACAGAGAGTGGTTTGTCATGCACATTGCCTGCAACGCTAGGCTGTAGCAGTTTGCCCAGCAGCAGTGGATTACACATGCAGGCATCGCCACTCCTGGTATGTGCTTCAGAAACGTATGCTGCCCTCCCTTGAGGCTGCCGTACACTAACACTTGTCCTTCTCCACTGATGGTGTCCATAGCTTTATGTTGCCCCTTGATCGAAAAAGAATGAAAAAATAAAGGAGGGGCGAACCCGCACCACCGTTAAGGTATAAAGGGCATAAAACCAAATATAAAATATAAATGAAAAGGGGCCGCCAAGGCAGCCCAAATCAGTTTTAGAGAAAAAGCCAATTGATATAAGAAAAAAAGGCGGAGGCAAGCTTACAATGAGGCCAAGAAGTGGAATGAACAGAGACACTGAGAGAAAAGAGGGGAGCAGTAAAGTGAAACTGCCTCCATGGGTCTGCAAGCTGCGCATGCTCCCAAATCCACTCCGTCCTCAGGGCAACCCAACAATGCCCACACAGTGACGCGCAGTTGGTTTATTGTAGAGAAGAGCCAAAGCATTGGTGCGTCTTCGTGGTCGCCCTCGTGCAGCGTGGTCTTGTCACGCCGAGGCGACTTGAATGGTCCGGAGAAAGGTCATCTCGAGGGAGACGCCAACGGTCTGCTGGCTGGACAGCTGCACAATTGGTATAAGAGTATACAAATGGGGAAAAAAAGGGGAAATGAAAAGGAGAGAAATGGGAATGTAGCATGCGGTTAGGACCATCCTACACGGGGAAGCCCCGCCATAGTTGGCTTATGCAGTGTGGACGGCCACGAACAGTCATGCGAAAGTAATATGAAATGGTGAACCGAGAGGTATCAGAAGGAGGGAATTAGTAGGCATCGGGAAGGAGAGGAGGCACCGGAACAGAAGGAGAAGGAACGCAGAGGGTTACAAGCCGGATTAGTTGCAGGAGCAGGGCGCGGGATCGTGCGGTTTTGATTAGTGCGGGGTACATGTCGGAAGAAAGGGCATCGATATTATGAAGTCGGCGCAACCGCGAAGCAAAAACTACAGTACGCGGGCATGAGGTCAAGTAATGAATGTCATCGACATTAGAGGTACCACACGTGCACCGATCAGAGGCAATAAGGCGGAAACGATGAAGGTAGTATGGAAAGTGGCCGTGCCCGGTGAAGAAATGCGTGAACAGACGAGGCGGGGGGAACCAAGAGGGAATGGCAAAGACACTCCCGACCCAACTATAAAGGCTGGTACCTTTTCCCTCGCGCTGCCAGTACAAGTGCCAATGCTGTAATGAAGCGGCAAATAGTGTCTTTTTGACCGACCGGACTGTGGTGGGGCAGGATCGAAGTAAACCACTGTGCAGCGCCGATGACGCGGCCTCGTCTGCCAGTTCGTTACCTACTACGCCCCGGTGGCCAGGGACGTGAAATAGGCGCACGGCGCGGCCCACGAGTTGGAGCTGGCGCAGCAGTTGCTGAAATTTCCAGACGCGTTCATCCGTATGGTGGAGGCTGGAAATCGCCCTCAAAAGAGGTAGACAGTCCGTATATAGGTGGGCTATGCGAGCCCCACGCACGTTGACTATAAACTGGAGGGCCTCGTCAAAAGCAATGACCTCAGCACTGTATGCGCTAGTGGCATTCTGGATGTTGTACTTGCGCACCGCAAGAAGGCGGCCGCGCGGGTCGAATATCACGTACGCCGCTCCTGCCGCGACTGTCGTGAAGGCGCCGTCCGTGTAGACGTGATACCCCGGCAAGGAGAGTAGGGCTGCCTGGGAGGGTGCCTGCAATGTGTTGGCGCTAGTCTTGTTGCGTTCGAAGCGTAAGTGCATTCGTGCCAGACGCTGCCATGGGTTGACGCTTGTTAATGTGCACTAGAAGTAAGCGTGTCTTCGTGCCACACACTGCCGTGTGCTGACATTAGTCCTTCTGCGCTGGAAGTGTGCGTCGTTTAGTGGCAGTAACTGCCTACCCCCACTGCTCCCTTGTGCCGCCTTCACACTGTGCATTTATATAAGTGGTGTGCGTGGTTTTGTGGCAGCGGCTGCCTCCCCTTGCCGCTCCCATGTGCAGACGCCTGCTGTCGCCTCCTGCCCGAGAAGTGTGCGTCGCTATGTACCAGACGTTCTCACGTGCTGACACTTGCTCCGCCTATGCTGGGTGTGCTTGTGGTTCTGTTGCTTTCTCCCATGTGCAGACACCTGCTGTTGCCTCCTTCTGCCCGAGAAGTGTGCGTCGCTATGTGCCAGACGCTCTCACGTGCTGACACATCCTCCTCCTGTGCTGGGTGTGCTTGTAGTTTCGTTGCTGCCTCCTCTTGCCGCTCCCATGTGCAGACACCTGCCGCCGCCGCCTTCTGCATTACAAGTGTGCGCTGCATTTCGGGTGTTAGTGCCTCCCCTTTCCTGCTCCCTTGTGCTGAGACGTGTGTTTATGCGCTCGAAGTGTGTATGGTTTCCTGTCAAGTGGTGCCTCCTTGCTGCTCCAATGTGCCGACACCTGCTGCCATCTGTTGGGGCAATGGAAGTGTATGTGGTTTTGTGGCAGTTGGCTGCCCCACCTGACATGTGCGAACATTCCTTATTGTAATGGAGGTGTTTGTGTTCGTGGTGATATTTCTGGGCTTTCTTTTAAGGGGGAGCTTCTTGTGCACTGTCTAGGCAACGGCTTGCGCTGCTCAGCATTGCCTTATGCTAGCTGCTGCCTTGTTCAGGAGGTCTTGTGAAATGCAAGGGTCGAAGCTGCAATAATGTGTTCTGGCTGTCGTGCCACTGGTATCTCTGCTACTTCCTGGCTGAATCCTAGCGGCAGCACCAGACGCAGGGTCAGGAAACTGCATTCAGTGGAAATAGGATCAGATCAGTGAGGCAGGTGATGTGAATGTGATTACAGGTCATCTCCACAACCAGTGCACCATCGTTCGTGTGAATCCATTGGCATCATGCAATTTCGCCATTCTCACAGCAGTGCATCCTTGCTGTCATGGATGATGATCTGCCATCGCACCACTAACGCCACACCCTTGTGTGCAGGGTCAGGGAAAGAAAAGTGCATGATTCGTGTGCAGTACATATAGTGTAAACACTATATGTGCTGTGGAAGGTAGAAGTTTGCGATGACATGTGGTGCAGTGAGGCGTACACCACATCTGAAAACAAAACGCTGTTTTCTCGATGCCATCACTTCATGATATTGCACTACCGCAATACCACATCTTTAGATGTCATGCCATCGTTACCGTATCGTGGCAGTTATTGAACCTTCATAACACCACTGCTATCATTAAGTTGTTGTAACATTGCAATAACTTCAGCATCACGTTCCTGTTGTCAGCATTTCCACTCCTGCATAGTCTTGCTCGCACAGGCATTGTAATGGCTCCGTGATGTTACCATTGGCATCTTTTCAATGCCAGCACGGCACTGTCGTCACCTCTCTGCTCCTTTCCTTGAGTTGGCATTGTACATTCACTCTGCTGTCACTTCCATGATGCTTTGCTGACATTGTGACTCGATAGCATGTGTGTAGTCATAACAGTTGAGTTATAACAAGACTGTATCGAGGACGGACTTGATCTATGTGACGCTGAAGCTCACCTTCTGCCGTTGCAATGGTGATCATTCGGGATCCTCTTGTTTCTTTCACTGTGGCTGGCAGCCACCTTTCTTCCTCTCCGAAGTTACGAGTCCGAACAGGAGTGCCCGGGCTCAGCTTGTTTTCTTGATCTGCCTGTGGACAGATAGGGAAGGCTACGAGTGGTGGAAGGCATGCGTCCAACCGAGAACGGATCTGGTATCCCAAAAGTTGTTCAGACGGTGATCGTCCATCATCAAGGGGCGTTCTAAGGTAGCTAAAGAGCAGTTTAGCCAATCGCCCAGACAAGTCACCTGACCTAACCTTCTTGAGGCCATCTTTCAGCGTCCGCATGGCGCGTTCTAGCAAGCCCGTTCGATTGAGGGTGATATGGTGCCGTACGAAAGTGCTTTATGTTATTTCCTGTCACAAACTTCGTGAAAGTCTCTGGCGTGAACTGAGTTCTGTTGTCTGCCGCAATGGTTCTTGTATGCCCAGTCTGCTGAAGATTTCACGCAAGGATGCAACTGTGGATTGTGCTGTGACATGACGCATTGGGCCCCGCAGGGGCGTCTGCGTCAGCAGGCGTTTGGTGCGTTGCGACACCACGTACCCGAGCACACGAGGGTTGGACCCTCCCGCGTGTAGCCGTGCGCGGCTTAGCCGTGTCCGGGGAAAAGGGGATCCTGGGGGTTGAGCCAATGCCGGGTGTTTGGACCTTTACGGCCCCTCGGCGGCGGCAACACACCCCTTTGGCCTCGGCTTCACGGAGACGGCACCCCCGGACTGACCCACCCGGGGGAAATCGGTAGTTGCCTTTTCCTGTCTTTCTCTACCTACAACCTTCGTCTTTTCCTTACTTTCCACCTTTCCTGTCTCCTTCTCATTTCTTTATTACTTCCGACCTTCCTGGCAGCAAGGGTTAACCTTGTGTGAGTAGCCAACCTTGGTTATATCATATTAGGTTATAGCGGCAACGTACAGCTGGCGTTTGCAGGCCCTGTTTTTCAGGCCCTGCAGCGTCCCCTTGTTGGACTCCATGGTGGGTGGCTGGCGCTGCTGCCGAAATTTCACATATATTTATGGATAGCTCTTTTCCTCCATTCCGTGATCGCCCTCAGAAAAGAGGGCGCACCGATGAAGTTTTTCAGTTTTTCGGACGCCAAGTCCACAACTTCCCACGTTTCCACGTAGTTCACTCGGAAAAACCCGGCAAACCAGTGCGCACTATTTCACCGTTCCTTGTATCAAAGACTTTGACTGATGTTTTTGGAGCCGGATATAAGGCGACCAGGATGGCAAGCGGTGATCTCCTCCTTGAGCTCCGCGATAAGAAACAATACGAGCAACTGTCTAAGCTTGTGTCATTTGGGGATAACCAACTAACAGTAACCCCGCACCGTACTATGAACACCACCCGGGGCGTTGTCTCGGACGATGATTTGCTGGAGCTCACTGAGGCTGAGCTCTTGGAGGGCTTCAGTGAACAAAATGTTATAGATGTCAAAAGAATTAAGATAAGACGAGATGGAAAAGAAATCCAAACGAAACACTTGATAATCACCTTCGGTTCGAGTGTCCTGCCCGAGTCAATCGAGGCAGGATACATTAAGCTCCGTGTTAGGCCATACGTGCCAAACCCCCTGAGATGTTTCAAATGCCAACGTTTTGGCCACAGCTCGCAGAGCTGCCGAGGCCGCCAAACGTGTGCAAAATGCAGTGCCCATGAACACACGTCTGAAGCTTGCACGAACTCTTTGCATTGTGTAAACTGTGATGGAGAGCACGCCGCGTACTCGCGGTCGTGCCCATCTTGGAAAAAAGAAAAAGAAATTGTCACGATCAAAGTGAAAGAAAATATATCATTCAAGGAGGCACGTAGGCGGGTGGCATACCTGCCTAAGAACACATTTGCCGAAGTGGCGCGTCAGGGGGCAGCGCCACAACGGCCTCCGGCGGCTGTCCGACCTACACTCAGTGAGGCGGCAGTGACGCCATCCGCCCCCTCGGCGGCTGCAGCTAACGCTGCTACGCCAACACAGCAGACGGGGCCATCGATCCCGAAGGTGGGCGCAGCCGAGGCTGCCCCAACCTCCCCGGCCCCATCCAGCGCTGGCAACAGCCGGCGCAGCCAGACCCATCAGGGAGCCCCATCGACCTCCGGTCTGGTGGGCGCAAGGATCTTGCCTTCCCAGGCAGGACCCTCACAGAAAGCTCGCTCGCAAGAGCATGTGTCCAGCGCCTCCCAAGAGGCAATGGACACTACAACTGTCCTGACGGCGCGCCAAGCGCCTAAGGAGCGGCGAGGCTCCCTCGAACGCTCCAGAAAGGGCAAAACCCCGATTACAGGGCCTCGAAAGAGCTCTGTAATCTAAGACATCTTTCAGTTTCCGTACACACAGCACCAACTTACTTTAAATATGGATACACAAATCATACAGTGGAACGTCAGAGGTCTTCTTGGGAACCTTGATGATGTGCAAGAGCTTATACACAAACACAATCCAAAAGTGCTGTGTCTACAGGAAACACACCTCAAATCACAACACACAAACTTTCTCCGACAGCATGTTACTTTTCGCAAAGATCGCGATGATGCAATCGCATCATCGGGAGGTGTTGCAATTGTAATCCAAAAGAGCATAGCATGTCAACATTTACAGCTACGAACGGCCCTTGAAGCAGTGGCGGTTCGAATTGTTTTGCTAAACAAACTTATCACTATTTGCTCGATTTATATACCTCCACACTACAAACTAAGCAAACATGAATTTCAGTCCTTCATAGATGAATTGCCAGAACCGTACGTTGTACTTGGGGATTTCAATGCGCACAACAGCCTGTGGGGCGACTCTCGTATAGATGCGCGAGGTCGTCTTGTTGAACAGTTCCTCTTCTCTTCTGGTGCATTCCTGCTGAATAAGAAGGCACCCACATATTATTCTCTCGCCAACAGAACATTTTCATCAATTGACCTCAGCCTAGTTTCCCCGTGTATACTGCCTGAACTCGTATGGGAAGTTATGAACAATCCTTACGGAAGCGACCACTTCCCAATCCTGCTTAGAACACCTGAAGTAAAGGAATATCCACCACAGGCTCCTAGGTGGAAAATTGACACTGCCGACTGGGAAAAATTCCGAACTCTATCTTGTATTTCTTGGGATGACATGTCCTCGCTAGGAATTGACGCTGCTGTCGAATATTTTACAGCCTTCGTAATAGATGCCGCATCTATATGTATATCACAAGTAAATGGCCTGTCGTGCAAACCGCGTGTTCCGTGGTGGAATGACGATTGTAGGATCGCACGTAAAAATCAGAACAAAGCGTGGGGGTTGCTACGCGCCTCCCCCACTGCGGAGAATCTTATTAACTTTAAAAAAGTAAAATCCCAAGGCAGGAGAACCCGCCGACAGGCCAGAAGAGAGAGCTGGCAGAACTTTTTAACAGGTATCAACACGTATACAGATGAGGCCAAAGTCTGGAACAGGGTTAGTAGAATAAGAGGGCGACAAACATACTCCCTCCCTTTAGTAAACACACAAGGCGAAACCCTGCAAGACCAGGCAGATTCACTAGGGGAGCACTTTGAGCGTGTGTCAAGCTCAATCATTTATTCCCAGTCCTTTCTTAAGCATAAAGAAATAATAGAACGTCAGCCAATCATACGGAAATCCAGGCAGAATGAACAGTATAACCGGCCTTTCGGTATTGCCGAGTTGAGAGCTGCCTTGAACACATGTAAAAGCACTGCACCGGGACCAGACAGAGTCATGTATGACATGATCAGGCACCTACATACTGACGCACAAGTTACACTTCTTACACTATACAATACTATTTGGGCTTCGGGGTACCTCCCATCCACATGGAAAGAAGCGATTGTGGTTCCTGTCCTAAAGCAGGGAAAAGACCCTTCCTTGGCGGCTAATTACCGTCCGATAGCTCTAACTAATTGTCTGTGTAAGCTTTTTGAAAAAATGATAAATCGCAGACTTATACATTTCCTTGAGCTCAACAATATACTCGATCCTTATCAGTGTGGATTCCGAGAAGGGCGGTCCACAACCGATCATCTTGTGCGCATGGAAGGAAATATCCGCGATGCCTTCATACATAAACAGTTTTTTCTATCGATATTCCTCGATATGGAGAAGGCATATGACACGGCATGGCGTTACGGGATCTTACGAGACCTGTCGGCAATTGGCATCCGTGGAAATATGCTGAACACAATTGAAAGCTATTTGTCAAATCGTACCTTCCGAGTAAAAGTCGGCAATGAACTCTCACGTCCCTTTACGCAAGAAACTGGTGTACCCCAGGGAGGCGTGCTCAGCTGCACTCTCTTTATCGTAAAGATGAACACGCTACGTGCTTCACTACCACCTGCCATTTTTTATTCCGTATACGTAGATGATATACAAATAGGCTTCAAATCCTGCAACCTTACAGTATGCGAAAGACAGGTACAGCAGGGCTTGAACAAGGTTTCCAAGTGGGCAGACGAAAACGGATTTAAGGTCAACCCCCACAAAAGTGCTTGTGTTCTCTTCACAAGAAAGAGAGGCCTGGTCCTAGATCCTTGTGTAGAACTGGGCGGACACCAAATTCCTGTCAGCAAAGAACACAAATTCCTTGGTGTTATTCTTGACTCTAGGCTCACTTTCATTCCTCACATAAAACATGTTAAAGAAAAATGTCTAAAAACAATGAACCTACTTAAAATCCTATCATACACAACATGGGGTAGTGACAGGAAGTGCCTGTTGAATCTTTACAGGAGCCTAGTTCGGTCGCGAATAGACTATGGAGCCGCAGTGTATCACTCTGCCGCCCCGAGCGCGCTAAAGATGTTAGACCCCGTACACCATCTGGGAATCCGTCTGGCCACTGGGGCATTTAGAACAAGCCCTGTTGAAAGTTTGTATGTTGAGTCCGATGAGTGGTCACTCCATTTTCGGAGAACTTACATCAGCTTCAACTATTTTCTGAAAGTGCGCTCTAATAAGGAACATCCGTGTTTCACAACCGTTAACGACTTGACATGTGAAACACTTTTTCATAACAGACCCTCTGTGAGACGTCCTTTCTCACTGCGTGCAAGAGAACTTAGCACGGAAATGGATGTCCCAATTCTCGACCAACGCCTAATGCCTCCAGCTAAGCTAGTACCACCCTGGGAGTGGCAGCTGATAGAATGTGACACATCCTTTGTACAGGTCACTAAACATGCGTCAGAGACACATATCAAAATGCACTTCTTGGAGCTCCAGTACAAGTACTCGTGCACAGAGTTTTATACGGACGCTTCTAAGTCGCATGCCGGGGTGTCCTACGCAGCCATTGGCCCATCCTTCTCGGAATCCGGTGTACTGCACCCTGAAACAAGCATATTTACGGCTGAGGCCTATGCACTACTGTCGGCTATGAAACATATCAGAAAATCAAATGTTCAAAAAACAATTTTATTTACAGACTCCTTAAGCGTGGTAAAAGCCTTGAAGTCACACTGTAAACACAGAAACCCCGTAATTATTGAGCTCTATTCCGTCCTCTGTAGAGCGTATATGTCTAACCAGCATGTCATTATATGCTGGGTGCCTGGACATAGGGGCATCGAGGGTAACGTTCTAGCAGACCAGATGGCCACATCAATTTCATTGCATACAGTCAGTCCTACTGCTTCGGTCCCTGTCACGGACCTGAAGCCTTTCTTAAGAAGGAAACTGCGAAACCACTGGCAACGTAAGTGGGACGTAGAAGTAAATAACAAACTGCACGTGATAAAGCCACAGTTAGGTTCTTGGCCCTCCGTAACAAAATCACGGCGAACAGATGTCCTATTCTGTCGCCTCAGAATAGGACACACATTTGGTACACACAACTTCTTACTCACTGAAAATGATCCTCCAACTTGCGGTAGATGCGGGGAGAGGCTGACCGTCCTCCATGTCCTCCTGGAGTGTCGGAAAGCCGAATCTGACAGAAAGAAACATTTTCCGTTAGCATACCGGCAGCATATTCCCCTTCATCCTGTAATGTTACTCGGCCCAGAACCGCTCTTCGACACTAACGCAGTCCTAAGTTATCTGAAAGATGTTGTGTTGCATGTTGTTAGCCCAACATGTTCGTAGCGTCTCCTCTCTTCAGAGGATGGCGCTGCGATAGTTCTTTCGTGTAGCACGTGCCTCTAGGCCCTTGTGTTTGAAGGGCTCTGGCGAGGCAACAGTGCTCCAGGCATTTTTACCATCTCATATATTTTCTATTCTGCATCATTCTTTCACGATGGATTTTAGTGTTCATAGTATTCGTCATCTGTCATCGCCATAATTTTATAACAAGTTAATTTTACGCACTCTACAGCGAATATTTTTAGGCCACTTTACAGCCAAGTCACATCTTCCATAATACATCGTCAACATTACAACTTGTCATGGCGCTCTTTGGCCAAACCTGGCCCTTGCGCCACAAAAAACCACACATCATGACGCATTGGAATTGCTTTGATCCATTTTGGATGTAAATCTATGGCCTCTCGGATCATGGTCTTATTCACTGGACCAGCATAACCCAAATGGACACGTGACCAATTCTCGTGCGTTAGTGGCCAGTTTACTGGTATTTTTGCCGGTGGCATTGCGTCTGCTTGTATGCATGTAGTACAATACCTACTGATTTTCTCGATAGCTCCGTGGATGCCGGGCCACCACACCACAGTACGGGCCAAGGACTTCATTGCCGACATTCCTTGGTGAGTCTCGTGCAGTAATTGCAGCATGTGACTACGAGCAGCCTCGGGAATCACGACTCTGTGACACCAGTAAATGAGACCTTTATAAACGGTTAGCTCACTTTTTCGTGCAAAGTATGGGTCCGACCGCCGATCGGGTGCTACATACTTCTTTCGCCAACCATGAAGTATGTAGGAATTGACGTTTCCAAGTACTTGACCTTTCTCGGTCAACTGTCTGAATGCTTGTGACGAAAGGGGCGTGTCATCTAGCTGCTGCAGCGAGTGCACGGACTCGTGTAGCTCCTCTGTGTTTCTAGAGGAGGCCGACTGAGTGCGTCTGCATTCAGGTTGTCCGAGCCAGGTTTGTACTCTATCTTGTACTGGTATGCTCCCAGCAGCAAGGACCAATGCTGAATTCTTGCGGCAGCCATGATGGGCTTGGGACGATCTTCGCGAAATAGACCCACCAGCGGCTTAAAACATATGGGCTTGTCAACGTTGCCAGTGCGATGGGACAGTACCGCTCCGATCCCGTTGGCTGACGCATCGCACTCCAAGCGCAGCGGCAGTGAGGGATCGAAGTGAGAGCATTTTGGCCTTGCGTAAAGCGTTTTTTGACTTCTGAACCACTTCCCGTTGTTAACAGCCGCAATTCCAGCGACGTTCTTTGGTTAGCAAATCGTAGAGCGGTGATAGCAGACTGGCCATATTGGGAAGGAACTTGCTGTAATACGTGAGAAGACCCAAGTATGAACGCAGCTCGCTCGTATTCTTGGGTGTTCGCGCCCTCATGACAGCATCCATGTTCTTCTTCAAAGGTTGTAGCCCTCCAGTACTGATCTTGTGGCCATTATACGACACCTCAGGCATCCTGATGGTGCACTTGTCCTTCCTTAGCTTGACGCCGTACTCTCGAAAGTGCTGGAGAACTGCCTTGAGGTTCTTTCTGCTGTTGTTCCCCTTCTCGGCAACCACAACGTCGTCCAAGTACGCCTGGACTCCCGGCAAACAGTCCAGAGCGCTGTCCATTATCGCTGAATGATAGTTGGGGCAGCAGAAACACCAAATGGCAGGCGATTAAAGCAGAATAATCCCCGATGTGTGTGAATGACCGTCAACTTCTTTGACTGCTCATTCAGGGGAACCTGGTTGTAGGCGTCTCGAAGGTTCAATGTGCTGTAAACGTCACCCTCGTGCAGTGCAGCAAAAAGGTCATTCATTACCGGGAGTGGGTACAGCTCCGTCACACAGCTGGCATTTACCGTTAGCTTGTAATCGCCACACAATCGAACTGTTCCGTCTTTCTTCATTAGTGGAACTATCGGCCGCGCCGACTCCGCGTGAGCAACCGGGGACAGCCTGTCCAATCGTTAGAAACCTTTTGTCGCATTGCATATGGAAGTGGCCTGGATTTGATGAACTTTGGAACCGCATCCTCCTTTGTGTATAGATGAGCGGGCGGAACCTTGAACAGACCCAGTTCAGGTGTAATCACGTCCTCGTACTCACACAGGATCGCTTGCAAGCTTAGCCCTTGCTCCTTAATGCTGGACACGCTCAAAACCGCGGCCCCTTCGTTGTTCAGCGCTTGGATGAGATCACGGCCACACAGGCTGGGTCCGGAGACACGAACAACGGTCAGTGACGCCGTAACAGTCGTGCCGCAGAATGAAACTGGGAGCGTTAGCTTCTCGGCTATAGGCAACGGACCCAACTAGCATGACAACTTCAAGCTAGATTTTTCAAGGCGGGGCCAGCTTGTGTGATGTTGGCAGTAGACGTCCAAGGACACCACGCATACGGGTGAGCCGGTGTCAATTTCCATCACGATGTCGGCTCCACCCCAGCAAAAATTGCATCGTACCGGGCTGACGATTCCGTTGTCTGCGGTAGGTTGCGGCTTTAGTGTATACGACTGTGCGGAGAGTTCGGCTTCGGCACTTTCCATTGAGCCGCTGCTAAGCGCCAAGCTCTGGTGCGGTCGCTTTTCCTTAGATCGACACACGGCATAAGTGCCCATTTTTCCTACATTTGAAACATTAGGCATGTTTAAGGGCACAAGTCGCGTCACCGTGCTAGCGGATTCAACACCGATGACAACTTTCAGACGATCCACTCGCCTGACTACAGGTTTTTCCTGCCTGTCGCTGCCGTCGATCGCCCGCTGGTCCAATGTGATGCTCGGGCTCTTCTTTCGGTTCCGTCTGCTTCATAAGCTCAACACCCTGTCGTGCAGCCTCTGTTGCAAGCACGATGTTTTATGGCCCCTGCACGTCACTGCTGCGAATTCCGCACACGATCCTGAACCGCCTGCTGCGAGACGATCCTGTCTCGCAGCAGGCGGTTCAGCATGGTCCCGTATTTGCATTTATCAGCCAGGCGTCCAATCTCCACGATAACCGGCTGAGCTGATTCCTCTTTCCTTTGAATGCGGGTGAAGAACTTGAAGCTTGCGGCTATCTAATTTGGCGACGATGCGTAAAATTCTTCGAGAATAGTAACCGCTTCCGCGTACGTTAACTCGCTCACCTTTCGCGGGGCACAATGCCCACTAAGTACGTCGATAGGCTTCGAGCTCAGTGCCGAGATCAGAAGCGCCCTTTTTTTAGCGTCGTCGACGATGTCGTTACCCGCGAAGTACGACTCGATCTGATGTAGTACGACGACCACTTGTCCTTGGCGTCGTCGAACTGTGGAACTTGGTACGCCATGACAGGAGTGTTCGCCGTCATCAGGGTTCTGGTTCGTTGTTCGTCACCACTGTTATAAATCAACTGTTATGACTGCTACCAGGCGGGAACGGCATCCGGCGGGACGGCCAGGAGGATAACAATGGCCACACAAGAACGGGAACACTGCGCCCGTTTATTCAGTGACAGCCCTTTCTTCAGACGCTCTCAAGCTGCTCCGGCACGTGCGATGATGGCGGTCTCGCGCCACGGCAAACGCGGTTTTCTCTGTCTTCGTTGTGGTTTTCATTTTGCAGCAGTTGTGAACACTGCATTGTCGTCACACGAGTGTGCTTGTTGCAATAATGCAACTGTGATCAGACCATTCTGGTTGCCTTAATGGTGATGTCGTTTCAGTATCTTTGTAAATGCAGCATCGGTGCGCCTTCGGCATGTTTGCATTCGTGGCTGCTAGCCTGTCGCATGTGCGGTAATGTAGCTCTTTAGGCTTTCTGATGTGACGGCAGTGGCAGCGTTCCATCATTACCATTACGTTGGTGTCATGCAGTGAGATTCATAGTGTTGCTGTCATTTTGATGTCTTTCGTGCTTCTCTTTTCGTCACGGCGCCCAGCTACTCGACGACGATGAAAGTGGATGCTAGAGAAAATTAGCCCAACTAGGACATGTCATGTGCACTTGCCAATGCTCGATGGGCGGCAATAGTGTTCCTCGTGAAATGTCGTTGAAAGTGTGATTACGCGTACTTTTTTAAACACGTGAGCATCACATATTTTTCACGGCACTCTACCTCCCGATGCTCCTAAGCCATGAAACCGGCTCTTTAATCCTTGCGCGTTGCAGATGCATGTGCTGTTGTGGGACTTGTTTAGTCATACGCGTAATGTGTGTCATTGACCGATGTGGTCTTGATCAAGCAAGAACAGTCAAGCAGATCCTAAGGGGGCGAGAAGCATTGTGTTCCTACGTGAAGACAAGACAATGGTAATATTGCTTTAGGTATTGCAGTTGTGCAACAATGTTGAAACTGCTCGCAGCATGTGGATAGTGTTACAGCATCGTACTGCAGAATACGAGTATGAAATTAACGCAGCTGTGCGTCCGTATCAGAAATCTGCGCATGAAGGAATTCAACTAAGTAGAATCGCATGTCTTGCCAAGCATACAACACGTGCACTGTAAACAAGGCAAAGTCTTCATTTGCCAATCACTGTTGAGCCTTTTCTCGTATGGAATCTGTTTGCGACAGTTTGACTGGTCGTGAAGGTCCGCTTGCGAAAGCCAACGTGGCTGCATAGCACCATGTCAGTGACAAATATTTTTGAAGCGACCGTAGGAATCGTAGAAGAATCATTACTGCTATCCAGCGCTATGCTGGTGAAGTGCCTTAGCCGCAAAGAGAGAAAGAACTTCCACATAGTCTGCAGCGCCACCATGCCATGGAATGTTCTGGCACTGTAGAAGCTTATTATATTAATTTCAGTACTTCACACCCAGAACGGTGCCAATGACACGCAGAAGTTGACTCATGTTTGCTTTTTTCTACAATGGGGTGTTGAAACAGCTGTTGGGCGTCTTCTGCGGCCCCACAGTTAATACAAGAATGCAAGCGGGTTCTACAGCTTTTGCAATGGTGTTTAAGCTCAACGTAGCTCATTTGGCGAATGGCATAGCGTCATATGATTTCTTTTCATCATCGCCGCATCATTACCAGGGGCCTGTGTAGGCTGCCTTTCTAGCATTGTCATCATACATGACGCATTACGTTGCCCTACAGCTGTTACCGTTGGCAGCACTGAAGGTGCACCAGTGCGCATTGCAAGTTGCACGTGACGCAAGGGAGCACTTTTTCCCAGCAGCACTAAATGGATTCTGCACAATGCAGTAGTTTCATTTGCACAATGCGTGGGGACACACATTCTGCGTTTTTGAGGATGTGAAGGTGAAAATACAGTGTTTGCAATAGAATTTCATGCATCGTTGGCACTACAAACCTGCTCCGTGTGTGCTGCACACCTCCTTCGCACTTGATGAAAACATGAAACTATGCCTTTCCCTCGTTCAGTAAAAGCAGGACAAGCGTTGGCCCCAAGGCGGTTAGGAATGCAACTGTCCACCTATAGAAGCAGCTATCATTACACAACCGTACGCAAGTGGGGGATACTGTAGTGGACATGATGTTGCCCTTGACACATTATGATTGGGGTGGCGTAGGAGTGTGTGCGACACAATGCAATGTGAAGGACACGTAACTAAACGTGTACGTTGCCCTGCTGAGATGCTGACATGGGAACGTAGAGCATGAATCTTTCGCGGTTCTGTAGCCGTTACTTGCACAAACGTGCCACTACACGATATGTGTCTGACATCATGAACGCACAGCACGCATGCGACGTTTTGTAGCAGCTGAGGAAACAGAACCGAGGTGGGATCGAATGCAACAGCATCCAACAGCGTTACATGCATATTTTGCAAAGCGCATAACCATTACACGCTTGCTCGTATCCTATTCCATAATAAGTTTTGAAACACAAACACTGCCAATGCATGTGTTTCCACCGAGTGTTGTATTCAGCAGGTGCGTAGAACATGCGAGGCAGACATTTCCTGGCAAGTGTGTGTGTGAGCCTCCTCGTACATTTGCTAATTGTAGGAGACTGGAAGCTCATTTAAAGATCATTTCGGCACATATCTTGTATGCGACGTTCTTGTATGAACTCCTACAGCACACCATGGGTACAGAAACGTAACTGGAAGAAAGGTGTGCTTGCGGCCCATTGAGGAATTTTTTGTTGTGGGGAGATGCCGTAGCATTTCTGACCACATAATACGAAGAGGAGTATGGCGCACTTTAAGAGCGAGCGCCATGGCCCTGTGAAGGGGATAATGCTTAGTGATGCACTCTCAGAATGGGGCCTTTCGGCTTTCTGAAGATAGGCTAGGCCCCATTGAGGCACGCTTACTTGTCTGTGGCGTAAACGCAAAAGTGAACTGTGCTTCGGATTACGTGCCATATTCTGTGCCATGTGGCAGGAAGCAGTACACAACGATATAATCGGGAGGTATTGATGTGCAGACAAAGAAGCACGCATTGCCCACTCGAAGTACTCATGGCCACCGTCATGTAGTGCGGGATGACCCTTGCAAGTTAAGTTGGACAATTGTGTGAAGCAACAGGGGTCAAACCATTCTGCCACAGCTCCGATAGGGCAATACGTGTGGCATTACAAGCGGACCGCAACTTATACTGCAGACAATCTGCTACACGTATCATACTGTGGTCATCTGAAGTGGTTCACTTGGGAAAATGGTGCAACGTAGAGCAAGGACGCTTGAAAAGAAATGTTTAACTCCGGCTACGCCTCCATGAGAAGTGTTGCAACAAGCTCGATTGCAAGATACAATGATGAAGAAAATAAAGCGCAAGGACAGCTGCAAATGTGGTCCCAGCAAAGAATTTACATGCAATGCACTGTATTATATGTTCCGCTTCACCCAGAAGGAATCATTGCTGCAGTCAGCATGTGCATGGTGAAGCGATACAGTTCGCATAGAGCAAAACTTCCTGTTTTGTGTAACGATGATGCTACATGTATTGCGACATCGTGAGGACCATCGCATTTTGCATCTCCCTTGGCAGCTAACTTAACAACTCTGAGTCGGCAGCGTGATGCACGTGCATATGACATGAAACGACTCAATCAGGTTCACTTTGTGCACCAATTCTCTAACGAGTAAACAAACGGGTACAGTGATAAAAAACGACTTCACGCGATGTATCACACACGTTGTGTGAACGACGCTCCACATGCAGATAACATCGTGTTTTGATTTGTAAGAAATTATGTTTAATAGCGTTCCCACTGTGCAGCACTGCCACTTTGTCAACATGCATCTAACAGTTCTCAGTTTTCATGCGTGACAAGACCTGCCCTGGGTCGTGATCACAATTTTCCAACAGGCACTCCATGTTTCAGACGAATGCGTCGCGCGAACAGATCAACGGTACTTAGCTTGCATGTTTGCAATTTAAGAAGACTCATGAAGTTGCGCGTTGCAGCCGCAGAAAGTGGCCCCCCCACCGAACTGCACATTGCATACCTTTCTGTAGGAGTCCAACATAACGTTGCGGCCGAGCACACATGGTAGCTCATGATCACAGTTCATATCACATCTGAGAACCTCGCAATGCACCATTCATTGTGCTGCAACGTGTTTGGGCCGTGTTCAAGGTCGTATTAACTGATACGTCACACGTGGTGGAGGTTGCTTCTAGGTTCCTGAACGCCTTCTCGCCTGCTCTACGTCCTGGAGCTTCGCTCAGGTAGCCGTTTGTGCCAGCTAATCGCCCTCAAGCCGCAAGACGCTCCATCACACACACAAACATCTACAATCTCGCCTACGTCTGCGGCATGCTCTCCTCGTATCATCTCTGATCCCTTGCACGATCCCCATCTGCTCACTGGCCTTCACGGTGTAGACGTGCAGGATTGGCTTGACAACTACGCCCGGGTAAGTTCACGGAACCGGTGGGGCAAGGCGATTAGGCTACCCCGCATATACTTTTAGCTCAAGGGCGTAGCGAAGGCTTCTTCATTCAACCACAAGATCGACTTCCCCGACTGGAGTACTTTGAAACAGCCCCTGTGAGAAGGTTGGGGAATACTTACAATACACTGTGGGCAATACTTCCGTAATGCTTTATTTCCACAATTGCTCAATGGATTCACCGTCCTCAGCAACGACACATTCAACTGCGCAAAAGGCAACGTGAAGCGGTTAAGGGGCCATTACAAATGTTCGCATTCACGCAACTATGGCAGCCTTCAGCGAGTGTTTCCTCTCGCAATGCCGCCCCAGATGAGCTAGTCGAGTGGATTTAAATGTGGAGAGGTAGGAGGTCTCAAGTTGGGAATGAAAGGGTCATGGAACCATGTCATGTCATCATGTCAGCGAACCATCATGGAACCATCATGTCAGCGAACCACTCCTGTGCAATACAGGCGGTGTGAGCGAGGGCTTAGTGTTGCTGACCGTCGTAACATTTTCTTCTAGAAACAGTCTCTGTCCCCCGCAGGGCCGTTTGCGCAAGCAGGCGTTTGGTGTGTTGCAACACCATGTACCCGAGCACACGAGGGTTGGAACCTCCCGCGTGTAGCCGTGCGCGGCTTAGCCGTGTCTGGGGAAAGGGGGATCCTGGAGGTTGAGCCGATGGTGGGTGTTTGGACCTTTAAGGCCCCCCGGCGGAGGCAACACACCTCTGTGGCCTCTGCTTCACATAGACGGCACCCCCGGACTGACTCACGCGGGGAAAATCTGCAGTAGCCTTTTCCTGTCTCTCTCTTCGCACATGTTCCTCTTTCCCTCTCTCTTTTAATCTTTCCTGACGTCTTTTTCTTCTGATAACTTCCATTATTCCTGGCGGCGAGGGTTAGCCTGGTGTGCTATGACTTACCTTGGTTATAACATATGTGGTTATTGCGACGACGTACAGTTGGCATGGTAGGGCTTGTTTCACCACATACCTTGCCTTGTCCCCTTGTTGGGCTCGGTGGTGAGTGACTGGCATCGTCGCTGACTACTTAACATATTCCATGGGAACTTCCAACCCCTTCTTAACTGATCGTCCCTTTAAAAGGGGGCGCACCGATGCTACATTTCAATTTTCTCGCAAAGCCACTCAGACTTTGCCGAAATTTCACGTTGTTCACAGTGAGAAACCTGGCAAGAAGTCAAGAACGATTTCGCCATTCGTTGTCACGAAGTATCTTACAGAGATCATTGGAGGCGGCTACAAAATCACCAAGCTGGCCAGTGGCGACTTATTGCTCGAATTGAAAGACAAGGCACAACATGACAAGCTAACGAACCTTGTAGAACTTGGAGACATCCCCGTCAGTGTAACAGCACACCGAACCATGAATACGCCCAAAGGCGTAACTTCTGACATTCACTTGATAGACTTGACCGAAGAAGAACTCCTGGAAGGATGGAAGGATGAAAACGTAAGAAGCGTACAAAGAAAAAAGATCAAACGGGACAACAAGGAGCTGCCAACTAAGCACCTGATAGTTACCTTTGGCTCTAGCACATTACCAGAGACATTAAAAAGTGGATATATCAAAATCAGAGTACGACCGTACATCCCCAACCCGCGACGTTGCTTTAAATGCCGGAGGTTTGGCCACGCTTCCCAGAGCTGCGGCTAGCATGTGCGAAATGCGGCATCAACGATCATTCTGCAGATGACTGTAAGGCTGAGCCCCGTTGTAGCAATTCTAATGGTGGCCACCCTGCATATTCTCGATCATGCGAAGTCTTTCAGAGAAGCAAGACAACGCATCTCACCAACATTTGCACAGACCGCATCTTTCGCCGAAGTGGTACACCCGTGAGCAAAAGTATACGGACCGCGGGAGCACGTGCCAAACTGCATCGACGCTCCGTCTACCGACGCGTTGCCTGCTGTCGAGAGGGCCGCTAGAGCAGCGGTGCGCATGCGCGTCCCATCATATCTGCTGGCCTGACATGTAGCTTTGCCTGACGTCGCCGTGGTGCTCGTAGACTAAACGTCCACTGGGCGTCGTTTTCGCTGCTCCGTCGCATCCGGGCCATTGTTTTACGCAGCGGCTGTGATTGGGCTGGCACGCGCGTCCGCCGCGCTTCGCTTTCATTCTTTCGGGGAATTATCGCACGCCGCACTGCCTTCTCTGACGCTTTTAGATGACTCGCACAAAGTGGCTTTCGGCGGCTATTTGTTATCTCGAACTGTTCCAAGGTTTGCTGCCGCAGGTGGAAGCAAGGTTTTGCAATCGGTGTCCACCGTCGCGTTAAGAAGTAGAACTGAGCTGCAGGCGCTACTATGCTCCGCTAGCAGCAGGATGCTAAAAGGAGAAATTAGCGGCACCGTGCTGCCTTTATTTCTTCAAACCCTTCAACAAGGCTTGAACAAGAAATGCACGCAAAGGTGCCACTACAGACAGCAGCGGCAACGCTGACACATGCGCGAGAATATAAAATCAGATGCAGCTGTGCGGTGCACGCTGCCGTGAAGTTCCAATTACGGTTGCCCCCTTGCGAGCAGCGAAAACGACGCCCAGTCGACGTTTCGTCTACAAGTACCACAGCGACGTCCGGCAAAGCTACATGTCAAGCCAGCAGATATGATGATGATGGGACGCGCATGCGCACCGCTGCTCTAGCGGCCCTCTCGACAGCAGGCACCGCGTCGCTAGACGGCGCGGTTTGGCACGCGCTCCCGTGGTCCGTATACTTTTGCTTACGGGTGTACGTCGGGGGGCAGTACCACAACGGCACTTGGCGGACGCCAGCACCACGCGTAGCGAGCGTGAAGCAACGCCACCCGCCCCCATGGTGGGAGCAGCGAAGGCTGCCCTACTTCTCGCGAATTTGACCACAGTAGAGGCCTCTGCTAGTGCTGGCAACAGTCAGCCAAGCTCAGAAGTCAAGAAAAACCCACCAACCACCAGGATGGTGGGCCCCAAGGCCTTGTCTCCCGAGACAAGGCTCTCACGGAAAACACACCGCTCGCAAGAGCGCGTGTCCAGTGCCTCTCAAGAGGCCATGGACACAGCACCCAGTCAGAAGGTGCAGTTGACGCCTAAGGAGCGGCGCGATTTTGCCGATTGCTCCAAAAAAGAGAAAACTCCAATTACAGGGCCCCAAAAGGGCAACCTAAGCTAAACCAAGTTCATTCTCTTTGACACATAGCACAACATATATTTTAATATGGATACACTGATTATTCAGTGGAATATCCGGCCTGCTTTGCAACCTCGATGATGTCCAAGAACTCCTTAATGAACTAACTCCTAAAGTGCTGTGTGTCCAAGAGACTCACTTGAAATCTAAACATAAACACTTCCTTCGTCGCTATGTGATATTTCGGAAGGATCGCGATGATGCCCTCGCATCATCCGGCGGCGTAGCCATCATCGCTGTTAAATCTATAGCCTGTCGATACTTACAGCTACAAACACCCCTTGAGGCAGTGGCTGTTCGAGCTGTACTTGTAAATAAACTGAAAACCATCTGCTCTTTATATATACCGCCGCATTTTCAGCTCCACAAAGAAGAATTCCAAACATTAATAAATCAGTTACCTGAACCATATCTTGTGCTTGGAGATTTAAATGCACACAACAACCTATGGGGCGACCCGCGCTGCGACGCGAGAGGTCGCTTGATTGAAGAGTTCCTTTTTTCTTCAGGCGCATGTCTTTTGAATGGGAAGGAACCCACGTATTATGTGACAAACAAAACATACTCCTCAATAGATCTTAGCATTGCATCTCCTACTCTTCTACAATACTTTAAATGGAAAGTTATTAAAAACCCTTACGGGAGGGACCATTTCCCTGTAGCTCTATCCACACGAATGTCTAATGAATGTCCCCCACAATTGCCTTGCTGGAAAACTGACTCTGCTGACTGGGAAAAGTTCAAAAACCTTGCTTCTTAATCCTGGGACGACATCTGTGCTTTAAGCATAGACGCTGCGGTTCAATATTTTACAGTTTTTCTCCTTGACACCTCCACCAAATGTATCGCTGCAACAAGGGGATGGTCCACAAAACGCCGACTTCCGTGGTGGAATGATGAGTGTCGAATAGCGCGTAAGAAGCAGAACAAGGCAGGGCGTTTACTTCGGGATTCTCCGACGGCAGAAAATCTAGTAAACTTCAAGCAGGTCAAATCCCAGGGTAGAAGAACGCGGCGACAAGCTAGAAGAGAGAGTTGGAGAAAGTATATATCAGGCATTAACTCTTACACTGACGAAACAAAGGTTTGGAATAGAGTTAATAGAATAAAGGGTCGACAGTCTTGCCCTCTTCCTTTAGTGAATACTGAAGGCGACAGCATGGAAGATCAGGCGAACTTTCTTGGCGCACATTTCGAACAGATATGCAGCTCGTCGCACTAATCTGAAACATTCCAAAGGTACAAAAGGCAAATAGAAGGACAACCATTAGAACGGAAAAGCACAAAATATCAGGCATACAATAGACCCTTTTGCATGGCAGAGCTTCAGGCAGCCAATCTGCCCCTGCATCTGACCGCATCCTATATGAAATGCTTAAACACCTGCCGCCTGAAACACAAAAAACTCTTCTTTGTCTCTACAATTCTATATGGTCGTCCGGTCACATTCCCTCTGCCTGGAAAAAGGCCATCATAATTCCTATTTTGAAACAGGGTAAGGACCCTTCTTTGGCAAATAGGTATAGGCCTATAGCATTGACGAGCTGCTTATGCAAAGTTTTTGAGAAAATGGAGAACAGTCGCTTGGTCCACTATCTAGAAATAAACAAGAAATTAGACCCATATCAGTGTGGTTTCAGAGAAGGCAGATCGACGACAGATCAGCTTGTGCGCATGGAAATGTACATCAGGGATGCCTTTGTCCACAAACAGCTTGTATTATCAGTGTTTCTTGACATGGAGAAGGCGTATGATACTACGTGGCGCTTCGGGATCCTTCGGTATCTTTCTGCAATGGGTATTCGCGGCAATCTGCTGAGAATAATTGAAAGTTATCTCTCTGACAGGACATTTCGTGTTAGTGTTGGCCACGTGCAATCGCGGCCATTCATGCAGGAGACAGGTGTACCGCAGGGTGGAGTACTGAGCTGTACGTTATTTATTGTTAAAATAAAATCCCTCCATACCGTATTGCCTCGCACACTCTTCTACTCCGTCTATGTGGACGATGTACGAATAGGGTTCAGGTCATGTAACCTTAGCATTTGCGAGAGGCAGCTACAGCTTGGCTTGAATAGATTCTCAAAGTGGGCGGATGAGAATGGTTTTAGATTGAACCCCTCGAAAAGCACATGTGTCGTGTTCTCAAACAAGAGAGGTGTACTACCAGAACCAGATATCAACCTTAAGGGAGAAAGACTAACCGTCAGCCTTGAACGCAAATTCTTAGGTGTTATCCTGGACACAAAACTCAACTTCATTCCCCACTTAAGATATCGTAAAGAAAAGTGCCTGAACACCATGAGCCTCCTCAAGGTGCTTTCTCGAACAACTTGGGGCAGTGACAGGAAGTGTCTGCTTAGCTTATATAAGAGTCTCGTGTAATCACGCCTCGACTACGGAGCTGTGGTGTACCACTCGGCAACTGAGAGTGCGGTAAACATTCTCGACCCAGTCCACAACCTCGGTATACGACTGGCAACAGGCGCCTTTAGAACTAGCCCTGTTGAAAGTGTGTACGTCGAGGCTAACGAATGGTCCTTACACCAACACAGGACATTCGTAAGTGTTTCATACTACACTAAGGCAAAATCAGACACCGAGCATCCATGTCATTCCATCGTTAGCAACCTGTCCGCTTCCAGACTTTACACCAACCGCCCACGTATTAGAACTACTTTGAGCCTACGCTTGGAAGCAATGGCAGAAGAAATAGACATCCATATCTCAGACAATATCCTTATGCCTCCCACTCGCCTTCCACCTCCTTGGGAATGGCAGACCATGCAGTGCGATATCTCTTCTGTCGAAATAACAAAACATGCACTAGAGGCACACTTACGGTCACACTTCGTCGAACTGCAAGTGGAGTACCGCTTTGCCGACTTTTATACAGATGCTTCCAAGTCATCTGCAGGTGTCGCGTATGCGGCTCTTAGGCCATTTCTTTCCACCTCCGGTACTCTAAATCCTAACACAAGTATTTTTACGGCTGAAGCGTATGCAATACTTTCAGCTGTAAAGCACGTCAGACATACAAATCTGAATAAGGCGATCATCTTCACAGATTCATTAAGCGTAGTAAGGGCCTTAACGAGTTTTCGAAAACATAAAAACCCTGTTTTTGATTAACTGTACACAGAACTATGCTTAGCCTTAACATACAACCAAAACATAGTCCTGTGTTGGGTACCTGGCCATAGGGGCAGAAAAGGTAATGTAGCTGCCGGCGAAAGTTCAACGTCAGTCGCCTTTATTGAAACGGATGCGAATAAACCCATAGCAGCAACAGAACTTAAGCCCTTCTTACGCCGTAAACTGAGAAAATACTGGCAGGATCAATGCGCTAATGCAGTAGGGAATACGCTACACGTCATAAAACTCAAATTAGGGAACTCGATATATGAAAGTACAGCAAGACATAAGGAAGTGCTTCTGTGTAGATTAAGAATAGGACATACGTACGCCAGTCACTCCTACCTTTTGACTGGAAGCGAACCTCCGACATGCACCAAATGTGGCAACAGGCTTACAGTTATTCATGTTCTCATCCGATGCACTGAAATAGAGGCAAAAAAGAAAAAGTACTTCCCCTCCGCTTATCTCCAACACATACCGTTACACCCAGCATTTTTTCTGAGCAATGAGCCCCTTTTTACTTTTCAATCAGTATTAAACTTTCTAACTGAAACGGACACCTTACATGTGATTTGGCCAGGCTACTTGTAGCACGGCCTCCACCTGGAGGTAGTAGCTGCAACGAACCCATTTTCTAGAGCACGTGTCTCCCAGCCCTTGCTTTCAAGGCCTTGCTGAGACACTAGTGCTAGAGACATTACATGTTTTACTGATCATCCCTCATCTCGTGAAACATCTATTGTCATCGCAGACACGATCAATAACTGTCATTTTTTATACTTGTATTTTACGCACTTCAGATTGAATAAATTTTAGGTCCTTTTACAGCCACATTGCACCACATGCACATTTTGCACTTTTTAGTGAATATTTTAGGCCACAATACAGCCGTGTTTCATTAATCCCCGCAATTAACACCCATATATCATTGAGAAGCACGGATCATCGACTTGGCGCTATTTGGCCACATGTGGCCTTTGCGCCAATAAGCTCTACTAATCAATCAATCCATCAATCAAACAGTCTCTGTCCAGGGCGTCGCAGTGATGAGCACCTCTGCGTACGCGGCAGCATTAACGCGGACACCTCGTGCAAATCAGCGTGCCGGCATGGCGTTACCGTCGTTGCTGACAATGGAAATTTCGTGTAGAACACTGCAGCTAAATAATCTGAACTTGCACAAAGCGACCTGCAGTTCCGGCAGGAAAGTTTTCGGTCTTGCTCAAAGTTCTTTTCGTCGGAAAATAAATACCGCAGCATTTGTGTCTCCTCGGGCCTCTGCAGCTTGACCAGCAATCGCTTGGAACACAGCCGAGTGGGTGACCCTCCCGAGTCTTACCGGACGTAAGTTGCCCCCTCGTCACCACATATAAATGGTACCGCATGCTGTCGTGCACAGCGAGCCTGGCAGTCGACTGTGCCACATGGAGTTCCTTTGCAGTGTCTTGCATCAACTTCGCTGGGTGCTGGGTGGTCACTTGCGAAGATTTGCAGCCGCCAGAGGAAATCGGTGGTTCTGGGATGGTCTGACCACTCACTGTAATTTTCCTTTTAGCCACAAATGCCACGTCCTTGCAATGACACACACTTCTGTCCGAACCTTCTGAGCGAGACTTCGCTCCATTCAGGAAGGTAACAATTTCCCAGTCGCTGTGGTATGCAGCCACGGTGAGGACTGCATGGCGTTTCGTTTTCTGCGTCAAACTCTGTACACTTCCATTTCTGAGCAGTGTCCTCCTTTTCCTTGATAAGTGGTCAACCAACGAATTGCCGCATGCATAATAGTTTTCATGAGCATGCAGCGGTCTGCGGCTGTAGGTGTAAGTGTAAATGGAAAGCCGAAAGGCATTCCTTTGACGTCACGGCTACACACTGCAGTTACAGCACAGCCTGTAAACAGTCTCACATCATTAGGCACGTTCGAGTGGCAATAATGCGGAATGTTAAACATTGACCCAGGTACATGCCTTCCGTTTACAAGTGTTCAGCGGCGTAACACACTTCGCACTTTCGCCATTGTGCAAGATTCCGCATTTCTCGATATGCCTTTGTCATTAATTGTGTTCGCACACTCCGAATGGCCACATTGCATTTCGTACCGGCTATGTTGCGTATTGTCTCGCAGAATGTCACTTTCACCTTCATATAATTCAATATTACACGTGCAGTGCCTCTCCGTGTTCACGTATATTTTGCTTCGGACTGTGGCATTTCTGTTCGTTATATTTCATTTGGTACGCTTCCAACAATGGCGCACAATTCTATCTGCCGTGTGGTAAAGCTGCGCAGGTGAGCTAAGGATCGGTGCACTGCTCAGCAGTGTCAATTTCAGGATAATGCTAAGATTTTGTATTTTTCTGATGTTGTTCTCTTTTCTGTGCTGTTTGCTGGAGTGCCGCGTGTTCTGCCCTTATACTCGTACGTGTGGCAAGTGTTGCCTGTTTGTGGTGCGGCGTTTACGTTATTGCTTCTTTATTATGGCCTGTGCATGCGCGCATATGTAGAACTGCTACTCGTTCTGCCGATACCTACACGACCACAATAAATAACCCTTGCCTCCCGCACGCAGTCATGTGCTACAGTGTTCCAATGATGTAAGTTTAGTTGTGCTTGCAGCACCTCCTTCGGGCACACGTGTTAACTCGAGTACAAATGCTTCATCGAATCGACTCATGAGTTGTCGTTCATAGCATTGCCACAGTAAGCACGCCACCTCAATATGCACTACTTCAAATGATCGAGGAATAAGGCATATTTCGAACGAAACAGTTCACAACATCGATGTGTATGCACACTGCATCATACGGACTGCGTTTGCAGTGCACCCACAATAATGCCAAAACATGCCGGACATTGTCTGCACGACTAACATTTCATATTGGAAAATGGCATGGCACAAGCTAGACGGACTTGTGCGAACATGGAACGCTTTATTAATGATTGCAGTACTCACACTAACTCACAAACTCGGCTGTTGAGGAAATGCTTCAGAAAACTAAATAAACGCAATTGCACATGTGCATTACACATTTAGCCACAATAGACCTGCCTTGAAGAAGTTGATACATATGCACACAGTTATCGACATCAGTTCATCTCACATGCAGTTACCGTTGCCTGACAACGGAGACCACCATCCGTTCATTGCAAAACAGTACAGTGTCGATGCATATGGATCACACTAAAGCCCCTCCATCCACGCGCCACCGCCGCTTTCTTAAAGGGATACGGACACAAAATCTGAAAATTTTACGAAAATGATGAAAATGAGTCCTTAGTGTGCGAGTACAGCGAGAACAAGTGGCCACTTAGCTCATTTTTCAGCGGATGGATTTATTTTTGGCGTTTTTGTGAGCGCGCGCAACGCGGCCCGGCCCACGCGAGTCGGAAGGCGTGACGTCACGAAACCCTCGTCGGATAGGAAGCCGGCCTGCCGCGGTCATTCGAGGCCCGCCGCCGCCGTCATCGCGATCATGGATACGAGATCAGGCACCTCTACCAGCGATGACTGTATCTCTGAAGACGAGGACCGTTCCAGCTTGGCAAAACATATCATCGCTTACGGTTACGAGCCTTCTGCGTCAAGCGACGAAGAGGAGCAGGTGGCCGTAGACGTGCCGGTCAGGCAGCCCGGGCCAGCAACATGGTAAGCCTTTTTTCTAGTAAATTAACGTGCAGCGGCAGCAGTTTGGAAAGTAATGTTACGTAGGATGTAGAGCGCCTAGTTTCGTGTCCTACGCGAGGCAGAGTGGCAGCTATTATCGCTGAATCGTAGAGCATCGTAGCTCGTCGCTTTGTGCTTACCTACGCGGTGGGCTTTCGACCGCTACGCAGTTCGTTTTTGCGTGACGAGACACAGCATGTGTGGAATTTTCCAGCTGTTTCATAGCCCTGCGTTTACGGCTACTGTCACATTCACGCCATTAGAAGCCATTTACTGGTTGAACTCGTTGAGATGAGCGGCTGCGCTAGGGACCCGTCAACCAGATCACTTAGCTACACCGATTCTGTGGCCATAGAGAAAGAAAAACCTTTGGCTGTAACATTTACTAGGGAGATGCTGCGCGAACAATCAAGTCATGAAATCCGAGGCTTGATCATGCAGAGAACTATGAAAACCCGTCATTTTTTGCTTCAAGTTGAAAAGGAACGGGTGAAAAAGCAATGTAGATAAATGTGCTGTGCATTTTAAATTACTAAACACGCATGCTATTGTCTCGCGTTCATTCACTCGCTTTTTTGTATATTTTATAAATTAAAACGGCGCTCATATGCTTTCATTCGATATTAGACACAGCGAAAGTGTACATAACATGACTATTTTGTTTTGTGACAATAACATGCATCCACAGGATGAACAATTTCTGTCACAACCCGAGAATATTTGTTCTTGCACAGCAATTGATAGGGTAATTTTCCTTCTTTCAACAGGTGCTCCTGCGGTCACCGCTGCGGCGACATGCCTACGGAAAAAGAGAGGGTCTGTTGTACAGAGCAGCAAAAGGTGGCAAACGCCGCTGAAACCTACGAATGCATCACGGAGCACCCGCTTTTTCAATTGTATTGCCTGTATAGGCACATACTCGACCTGGAATACCTCAAGTTGAAGCATTACTGCCCATACCACCTTGGACAACGCACCTTGAATGAGTAAGTACAATAAGAAATCAGTAATCAGGCGAGAAAAAAAAATCCTGAAGCCCGGTTACCGCTGCATATATTTCGTGCTATTGGTGCATAGCATGAACGAGACAGAGGGAATGAATCGAGGGCTCGTTTTATTTGTTAGATGAATTCAAACGAACAGTGCATGGCATGCAATAGCAAAACACGAAGTGAATTTTTTAATCTATATTGTTGCGTGTGTGTTTCTTTTTTTGCAGGCAATACCGATACACTGCTTACCGACAGTTTGTTTGGTGGGTGTACAGGCGACTTGGTCAAGGTAACCGGGTCGTTTTGCCAAGCTGTGCTGTCCACAGAATCAGGAAAGAGTTCCCTACGCCAGGAGGGCATTACACTGGCTACCTGGACGCATGATTGCAGTTTCTCCTGAATAAACACCCAGAGTTTTCTTCTCAGAATGACGTGTCTTGTTCAGTGAACTACTGCAGTCTGTAACACGAGACAGGGAAATAAGTGGTTACACAAGAAGCTTCAGTTCCAGATGCAACATGAAAGGAAAGTAGCCTTACGTTGGTAAAATATTAAAGCGCCTTGTATGTGCTGCCACGAGAGCTTCTTTGTCAGCCCGTTCAAAGTTGCTTGAAAGTGGAGGGGGCACGTTCACACTTGTACGTGCCGATGCCTCCCTGTAGGAGCTCACATTCTGGCACAGGTCCACAGCACACTTCAGCAATTCTTTCACATAGCCTGGAACAAAGCATAGTAAATGGCAATGTGTGTGCAAAAGCACGCAAACCAAGTACCGTATGTGCAAGATTCTTTCACTGGTGCGACAACGGCAGCCTTTTTTGCCTTCGGGTATTTGACCAGCCACCTCTTTGTCCCATTGTCAGTGGTTGCTTGCTGCCTTGCACTATTTTCATTATAGTGAAGTGCGGCAAGGCGTGTTCTGAAAGACAACAGGACCATATCCGTTTACATCACAACAGTCCACCTAAACAGCTTAGGCACAAAGTATGTTTTACTTTGCTACCATGCTGGAATACCCAAAATGGGTATTTTTCGGCGCGAACTGAGTGATGGTGCTGTGAAAGCATTCAACAGCAAATGTTTGTGCACTCGTGGATAGTCGAGGAATGTCTCTGAGCAAAGCCTTGTTTAGGACGATGGCTTTCAGTTTTTGGTGCGCTGGTGATCCTAAAAGAATTCATTGGAAATAATGCAAAAATACTGAAAAAACAAAATTTCAAAGCCGCATACCTTCTTCCAACCACTTCTTCTTAGGCAATGGCTCATGCTCGCACCTCGCATAAAGGCTCTCATCATGTACATGAATGTCAACGACATGACGGACAAGGGAGCACCACTTGGCAAGAATTAGCTCAGGTTGCGCCCGGCTTGAAAGGGCGCACCAATACAGGTGGTTGATGACAGCAGGAATCCATAGAGTCAGCTCCTGAAACTTCTTGAGCTTCGCTGCTGCTGTCAGCTTCTTCTTGAGCACTGTACAAAAATAGAGATAACCAGATGCATCATGAATTAAAATTTGAGAGCCCAGATATCTTACTGGTACTTGTGCTTCTAAAAAATTTATTAATGCAGAACCTACTCTTGGCAACGTGCCAGCAATCAAAGCTGTGCTCTATGCAGGTCTCCTTTGATGTGAATGCTTTTATCTGAGAATGACGGTCAGTCACAGGAGTTGAAATCTCGAGGCCATTAGCCTCGCATATTTGCAGTGTCCTCTTGAGTCCTTCAAGCTCCATATGGTTGCTTCCCTTGGTTTCATTTGACTGCAACATAAGCATCATTAAACCAAGCACATGTGCATGTAGTCACGAATGCTTGCAGGTTTCTTGGGAAACAACAGTGCTGTCTTATTGACAGCGCTGTTGTTTCTCAAAGGTTGTGTACAACCAACTAGCCTACCCATTACCTCCTAAGCAAGCTTGCAGATTTTCCTATAGCACTCTCTCATGCAACAATAATAACTACCTGGAGAGTTTCGATGTGCAACACCTTGTTCTGCTCTATATCCAGAATAGAGTATGTGCCATACTTGGCAGAATGTCCAGGGGAATCTGCCCTACCATCCCCAGCAACCTGGAGTGGACGGCCAATGGCTTCATCAAAAAGCACATTTTGGTGGTTTGTCCAGACCTTGAAGTAGTGAACGTGTACGGCTCATGAATCTATATGCATACACTGTAAGGTTGGTTACATGACCTAACCAATTTGATGAGCCTACGCACCTTGCTGACTGCAGGAATGACGAATGCATTTTGGACTCTGAAGTGTGTTTTGTCACTGCTGCAGGCAACACCCACACTCCTTAGTGCCCTAAAAAACTTCGAAGCTTTGCAGCCTGAAAAAAATACTGCCGCAGAAAGAAGCAAGCTACCCGCTGCCTTCCAATTAATTATTGGCTGTGTTGCCCATGTAGAGACATGATGGTTTATGCACATGCGTGTCACCTGCAATAATATGCCTTTCACAGTTTTGTCAATGGCTTTGCATGGATGTGAACACAGAGGGCAGACCGAGAGCAGTTCATCCAGGCTAGACTCGAAAACAATGAACTTCCTCTCTTCATAAAGAGGCACCTCTGTGTTAACAGTACTGTCTCTGAAAAAAGAAAAAGATCTGTTTGAGCACTGCACAATATTATATGTTGGTCTAATACATACTTATCCAAACTGACATCAGAGAGTACATAGGAAGGATCATATTGATTTCGGTTTTCATTTTCATCCATTTCGTCTTCCGATGCATCCGTCCATTCTGGCAATGGTGTCGAAGACCGTGGTGGCATAAAGGAGCTAGTTGAAATAGTACGTTTGTCTCCGTGAATGTTAACCTGTGTTGCTAGAAAAAAAATAGCATAAGCGAAAATATAATTTAGCAGCAACAGTAGAACTGCTCCGATATGCTATTTTCAACAAAATGCCAGGAACAACACGGATACAGAAAAAACAGACGCGGAGGTGCACTCATCTGTGTCCAGGTTGTTCCTAGTGCGGTGGAAAACGACATACCTGCACCACCTGGCTCAATGTGCCAAAAGAACTTCAGGTGCGTTGATTATAAGGACAGTGCAATGATTTTATGCTAGCTGGTAGCTGTTACGTATATATGCTATGCATAGCGAGGCTAGTTACAAAAGAGCAGTCACATAAGGATGCACATTGGTTCCCCTGATACACCTACCCCAGTCTCTACAGATCAATGATGTCTGAACAGCTGCATCAGCCTGAAGTGGTTTAGCTGTAATTTGTCTTTCATTGGCGGCGTGAGGTTCTGCTGCAAATTGCTGGAGGAGTGCTGCAGAGCATTTCTCCTGATGTGCCTCACACTCACTGTTCTGCCTGCTATTTGTACATGCCTCTGCACTGCGTTCACAGGAAGCTGAAAGAGATGGAAACAGTTGACAAAACTATTTAATGAACACACACAAAAGCATAAAATTTTATCAACATGACCTGAAGATTTTTACATGCATTTTTGTTTTCTTCCCTCTACACCCACGCAAAGAAAATCCATTGACAAATATGAAATACGTTTGTTATTCTTGAATTATGAAATGTACCTGCTTGGGTGACTTCTTCAAACGGAACATGATCAATTGGAGGTGTATGCATTTCGCAAGCATCACACTGTGGTCCTTGGATGTGAACTGCTTCTGTGTGGCAGGCTTTTTCTGTGGTAGGTTGTTCTTGCAATATTTGATCAATGATCTGCAATATAGGAATACGGGAGTGCACATGAAAACGGGGCACAAAACACGTAGGTAGAATGTACAGGTGACGAAATTGTGTATTCAGTCATGCACGCATAGTTATTTATGCCGTCGTCGTAAGCAACTACACAGGAAGGCGGCAAATCAACGAAAACGGTACCAACCTGTTTTCGTCTCCTCTTTTCAAACGCGCCGCTGATCCTTCCTGCCTTGCGTTTTCGTGAGAAGACCGAGGGCACAGCGTCAGGCTTTAGGCGTTGCCCTTTGAGCGGCATGCCGAGGCTTTTCAGCACAGCCGGGCTAGTCGCATAATCATCGTCGACGAAGTGGTCCCGCGCAAATGAAGTCATTTTTTAGAGGTTTCCAGGCTGGGCGTGATGGCTGACAGGCACGTATCCAAAGTTTACGCACCTTCTCGTCTCTGGGAAACGTGTGTGACGGCGAGTCACGACCGACGACGCTTTTATAACAGCCTTGGGCTCAGCAGTGTCTGGGCATTTCCTTCCACCGCGACGAATGCGTCGATACCAATCGACGACCGTGGGAACACACGTGTAACGCACTACCTGCGTGGAGCGCCGTCGGGGATAACGTTTCAGACGGACCACGTGCGAAGATCGCCGATAGCGGTAAACAAACGCGGCAAGCGACCGACACTCCGGAAAGACTGCGACGGCTTTGGCTGGCCTTGGCCGCGCGCGCGCGCGCGCGAGGGTTTGATGACGTCAATTTTAACGCGATAGCGTTAAGGAGCTCGTGTCGCAGAAAAGCCGGTGTCGTCGGCGTCGGGTGTCGGCGTTTGCGGCGTTGACCGTGAGCGATAAATCACGGCAGGCGCTTCATAAATAAAAAGCAACTTCCAAGATTGGCCCGGTGGGAATCGAACCAGGGTCTCCGGAGTGTGAGACGGAGACGCTACCACTCAGCCACGAGTTCGATGCTTCCAAGCGGTGCAAACGCGCCTCTAGTGAATGCGGTGTTGCCTTCGAAACGAGCCGTGGAAAGTTATACTGCGGTGTATATCGGTAATTATGAACATGTAACGTACAGAAGTCACAATTACACGAGTTGCGAAGTGCGTTTCCGCTGCATTTCTTCTGCGCTTTCCGCACACGCAGAGCCATCTTGTGGCAAACACAGAAGACCCCCTCCTCTCAATGTACGGCGCTGCCCCGACAGGAGGCGCGCCGCGCGCGCATTGGGACCGCTGCCAGGCGCGTCGCGGGACTCCCTCTCCCCTGACGACGCTTCGCCGTGCTCCCGGTTTAGATTACTATCTATCTCTCTGCCCGTGCCGATCACGACGTTTGGCTGGCGTAGATCGTTTCCCCTCCGAGACACCGAGTTCTTTGGTTCGTTCCGTTCGCTCAGGCGCACGTTTCGTTGCCGCGCCGAACGCTGCGTTGCTCGACGCTCACCGCGTGATAGGTGGGCGCTAAGTCCGATGCGGGGCGCATCGTAAGTGATCGCTGTGCCGTAGCGCATTGTCTTATACCCCTTGGCGGGTCGACGGGAACGCTGTCGCGTCCCACTCTTGAAGGCGAAGCTTAAGCGTCCTCCAATTTTTAAGCTTCTGCCGGCGGCCGCTTGGATGCAAGGCGCAACAGAAAATTGCAAAAGAAAGATGTTTCTCGTTCTTTTTTTCAAAGCAGCTTGTTGTATTCGTCATTTTCAAGAGATAAACTTTTCTTCTCACGCATAAAATCACCCGCCAACTTTTGTGTCCGTATCCCTTTAAGTAGCGACAACCGCCTTCTCCCCTCACACCAAATCCGGTTCCGGCATTTCCGCTTCCGGTATTTCCGGTTCCGGCATGTCCGGTTTTAAGATTTCCGGTTCCGGCGTTTACGCTTCCTGGAGTTGCGCTGCGAGAATTTCCACTGTGATTGCAGATGATGGTGAGACGCCCGTGCATAGCAACAGGTGCTAATTTGAGTAGCTCGCTCTAGCCATTCCACCAAGCGTCATTCGTGTGCATCTACGTGCTTGTTTGCGTACGCTGCGCCCGCACAGACAGACAGACAAGAAACTTTAATTAGTCCGAAGGGACTACGTTGTCGTAGTCGCGGGCCGCACCCGCGCCGGGGGCGGAAGACCGTGATCTTCAGCCCTGGCGCAGGCCCTTTGGACAGCCCGAAGTTGGACTTGAAGGTTGTCGCTCTTGACGGCTTCATCCCAATCTTCTTGCCTGTTGAAAGGCGAGTGGCGCAACACAGAACATAGCCACAGCATGTGGTTCAAAGTGCATCGTTCCTCGCCGCAGTCTGGGCAGCGGGGATCCACACCCGGAGTGTAATGGCTCAGCCTTGAGCGAGACGGAAAGGAGCCCGTCTGCAGCATTCTCAGCACTGACGCCTGGGGTCTGCCTAGCTTCGGGTGAGCAGCCGGAAACTGTCTGCGTCCCAGCTGGTAGTGAGCAGTTATCTCGTGGAAAGTTAGCAGCGGGTCCGTGGTTCGGTCGATCCCCTGCGAAGCTGGGCCCCCCGGACCGGCGCGGTTGATGAGACCTCGCGCCTGGTCGTGGGCCAGCTCATTCGGGTTGAGCGAGCCAGGGGAGACGTTCCGGCCCATGTGAGCCGGGAACCAAGTGATGACGTGACGGGCCGTGCCTGTCTTGCGGGTCCTCAGCACTGCTGCAGCAGCCTCGGCCGAGACCGAGCCGGCGAGAAAGGCCATCGCCGCTGACCTGGAGTCTGTGAAGATATGCGTGCGCCCGGGTTCGCACAGAGCCAGCGCCACTGCGACTTGCTCTGCGACGGACGCCGTCGAGCGTTGTATAGAGGCCGCATTCAGGATCTTGCCCTGGGGGTCAACCACCGCGGCCACGTAGGAGTTTGATCCGGGATACCGCGCCGCGTCGACAAAGGACGCGAGCTCTGGGTTCTGCAGAGCAGTCTTGATGAGTGCTCGGGCTCTGGCTGCGCCCGCACGCTTTGTGCGGGCGCAGCGTAGATGCACAGGTGCATAGGTGCGTAGATGCATAGGTGCGGAGAGCCATGGGCTGGGGCACAACACACGAACATAATTCGCCGTACACATCTGGGACTGGGAAGGGGCGCGACATCGCTGTCGACATGAGCTTACCTCGTCTTTTTGCACAGGTGCTTTTCGGAGCCCTACTGATTCCGTGGCCCGGCGGTGGTTTCTTCGATGTGACTTGGAACCTGCCACCGCCTACAGTTTCTACGTGGCAAACGGACGCGTGCTTCGCCGCACAATCATCGCCTTTCCCGGATATCAACGAGCAGCCACCCACTTTGGATACATTCACTCATCTGGCCTGGCAACCGCATATGTCAACTGATACAAGAGGGGCGGAGGCACTACTTAAGCTGCACTTCGACGGACTACTGCCGGGGCGCGACATCGCTGTCGACATGAGCTTACCTCGTCTTTTTGCACAGGTTAGTTACCGAACCCCTGCATCTTGTTACCGGTGTTCTGACCGATGTGTAATTGCGGTGTCGTGCCCCGACAGCCTATTGGAGTACGTGAGAAAATGTATCAGTTTACGTGGTTTTGCCTACCGTGCTTTCTCTGGATTACATTTACTTCTCTCCGGGGATGTCGAACTAAACCCTGGCCCTGGTACAGATGCTAGTAGTGCTGAAGGAAGTGCTAGTATTGAAGGCATTTATGCTATTGTCCGCCGGCTTGAGCGAGGGCAAACTCGTTTTTTCACCGAGCTAGAAGTTGTCAAGAAGGAACAGTCTGCTCTCGCTCTTTCGCTACAAGAACTACAGAGCACAGTCGCTGTTCTTCAAAGTGACCTAGTTTCAGCCAAAGAAGAGTCCTCAGAAAATCTGCGAAAAATGGTCGAAATTAAAACGTCCCTTGAGGATACAAACAAGAGGTCGCGCAGAAATAACTTGATAGTTTTTGGCCTATGTGATTGCGAAAATGAAAGTTGGAGAGACTCTGAGAAAAAAGCCATCGCGTTTTTTCATACTGAGCTCGAGCAGACTATTACAACGGAAGATATTGAACGTGCTCATAGGCTGGGAAAGTTTCGCGAGGGAAAGAACCGGCCAATTATTGTTAATTTCTGTAGATTTAAAGTTAAGGAACAACTTTTGTCGTGCGGATCCAGGCTGAAAGATAAGGAATACGCAATTCGAGAGGATTTCAGTCCTGCTATCAGATATGCACGATCAAAACTGGTTGAATATGCTTTAGCCACAAACCTGTCATTTAAAACTACGTTTCGATAAACTGCACATGGGCAACAAAATCTTTGGCTATGATAGCGGAAAAAAGGTGGTAACCGAAATAAGATAGCTAAAGGTCAAGCATCGTGCAGAACCTAAAACCTTGCGTACTGGCGCGGAACATAACACTTCTTGTTATCTTACACTTAATCTTCTGTTAGTTAACTGCCGAAGCTTGAAAAATAAGGCCGATGAGTTTGCAGCTTTACTTTCCGCTGTTCAACCACACATAGTGATCGGCACTGAATCCTGGCTTCATGAATCCATCGCCAATAACGAGGTATTTCCGTGTGGTTATGATGTTTACCGGTGTGACAAACACATGGTGGCGGCGT
Source organism: Dermacentor albipictus (assembly GCF_038994185.2). Taxonomy (NCBI): domain Eukaryota; kingdom Metazoa; phylum Arthropoda; class Arachnida; order Ixodida; family Ixodidae; genus Dermacentor; species Dermacentor albipictus. Next base: position 1,847,467 of record NW_027225576.1, on the reverse strand, counting down.
TTTTCTTCTCATTAATGAGTGCCTTCACAGTACTAAACTCCCTACTTTAAATCACTCTGAATCCATATGGTGCAGGGTTAGAATGAGCAATGGCAATTACCTTGCTGTTGGGTCTTTTTACCGGTCTCCTAGTTCTTGTGGTCCGGAATCATTTACCGAGCTATCAAACTTTTTAACTACCGTAAATACTGAGTATATACTTGGGGGCGACTTTAACATGCCTGCTGTTGACTGGGAAGATGGCAAACCTGTGTTCTCAGACTCGACTGCCCTATCTCTTGCCTTTTCAGAGTTCGTTATAACTAATGACCTAACCCAATTCGTCTCCGAATGCACGCGAAGAGACCATTTTTCTGCCAGCACTTTAGATTTGTTTTTTGCTAGCTCTGAGTCGCTGATACAAAATGTAGCTGTTATCCCTGGTATCAGTGATCACGATTGCGTTGTTTCCACGTCTAGTGCCGCTTCAGTTAGACCAACCCATAAATATCCTAGAAAGGTTTTTTTCTACGACCGAGGGGATTACGTCTCTCTATCACGAGAGCTTTCAAATTTCTTCCCTTTTTTTTATGAGGTCAGCCAGACAGTGGACATAGATGAAGCTTGGATTCTTTTTAGAGATAAATTAAAGGCTTTAATTGAACAATACATACCTTCCAAACTTTTGACAACTAGACGCCGGAAAGATAAACCGTGGTTAGATAAGAAAATTCGCTCGCTAATTAACAAAAAACGCCGCCTGTATGCTTCGTATTTGAAGACTCGCAATCAATCTGTTTTCCATGAAATGCGTCATGTGAACTACAATATTAAGCAAGAAATAAAGGTGAATAAACAAACTTATATTTCATCGCTTGACGCAAAGTTTAGGGATAATCGTAAAGAATTTTGGAAATTTGTTAAAATAAATGGTAAAGTGGACACAACCTTCGCCATTTTATCAGTTGGCGAGAAAACAGTGCTTGATGATTATGAGAAGGCTTGCTGTCTGAATTCCTATTTTAAAAGTGTTTTTTCTGAGACATACACTGGTGAACCGCCTGAAATACAAGAAATAGTCTATGAGAATATGCCTATGGTCACTGTCACATATAACGGTGTTCTGAAACTTATTTCCAATCTGAACAACAAATCAGCTGGCGGTCCCGATGGTATTCCGTCGCAGGTATTGAAATCCTGCTCTCAAGAAATAGCGCATTTTTTAGTCGCTCTGTTTAATAAATCATTAAATACCATTTCATTACCTGCAGAGTGGAAGGTATCCCACGTCGTTCCCATACATAAACACGGTCCCAAAAATGTACTAGAAAACTACAGGCCTATTTCTCTAACATGTGTATGTTGCAAAACAATAGAACACATCATATACAGTGCTGTGATGAAACACCTTCAAAGCAATAATTTTTTTTCGGATTTTCAACATGGATTTAGGCCCGGCTTGTCATGTACGACTCAACTGGTAGAGTTCGCTCACGATCTCTTTTACTCTTTTGACCTTGGATTTCAGGTAGACTGTATATTTTTAGATTTCCGGAAAGCTTTCGACACCGTTTCTCATGCATTGCTTTTACATAAATTGTCTTGTCTCGGTATACACCCTGCAAAAGTACATTGGATTGGAAATTACCTGTCTGGACGAACACAGCATGTTTTAATAAACGGCACTAAATCAACACCTGTCACCGTAACCTCTGGCGTACCCCAAGGGTCTGTTTTGGGGCCTTTGTTATTTTTAGTCTCTATAAATGACATTGTGCTCAATCTAGAATGCAAAGTGGGGTTATATGCTGATGATTGTGCCATATACAAGAATGTAGAAAATGTTTGTGATGTTAGTAGTTTATAGAATGATCTAAACAAAATTCATGCTTGGTGCATTAAATGGGGCATGTCTTTGAACAATGCTAAATGCCAACTTGTGTCATTCACCCGTAAACGCTTTCCTGTGAGATCAGTGTATAAATTGAACGGACTACTTCTTGAAAAGGTCGAACACTACAAATACCTCGGAGTCTATGTTTCAGAAAATTTAACATGGAACAGACATATTGAATACTTAACCTTAAAATCATCTCGTATACTAAACCTTGTTAGACGTAATTTTTATAACGCCCCCCAGAAAGTAAAAGAACAGCTTTACATAACAAATGTTCGTCCGGTACTCGAATACGCTTGCCAGGTATGGGATCCTCAAAGCTCTAAACTTATAGAAAAGCTCGAACGCGTCCAAAACCGCGCTGCAAGATTTGTTTCTGGTAATTATAATTTCCGTAGCAGTATTACATTGCTTAAAGAGGACCTTGGTTGGAAAACACTAGCACACCGCCGATTAACTGCAAAATTAGAACTTTTTTTCCGAATCTACTTTGATCTCACAGGAATAAACAAGAACTTGTACATTTTCCCTCCCCACTTCATCTCTAAACGATGTGACCACGAGCTGAAAGTCCTTGAAATGCGCTGTCGTACCGATGTCTACCGTAATTCATTTTTTCCGCATGTTTCCGCACACTGGAATAGGCTTCCCAGGAGCATTGGTGAATGTAAAACGTGTTCAGAGTTTCTGTCTTTATTGTCACGCAGTCTGTCGTAGTATATTGTCCCGTTTTCTTTATATCATTTGGCTGGCATTGCACTTCATGCGATAGTGTACCCTTTCCATTTCTTTCTTGCAAATTTGCACCGCATTTCACAAGACCGTTTTGCCGTCGAGATGACTCATCTATGTTACGTATTTTGTTACTTTTGCCACCTCTGCTCTGCTGTATCAAGTTTTTGTCACATGTTCACTTTTCTTCAATTTGTCCCCCCCCTGCAATAATGCCCTTGTGGCGCTGCAGGTACTTGTATAAATAAATAAAAAAAATAAAAAAATAAATCTGCTCGCGTCACAACACTAACACAATTCGCCGTACACCTTTGCAATTCACTGCACACCTCCGCTCATATCGCACAGGAAAAGCACACTTGTTTTCACCATGTCACTGAATGCCTTCAACGCAAATTTGAACTTGTTATATTTCATAGCTTCACGTCATTGCAGTTCTTCACGCAGTGCACGCACTTGGGACGTTCGTTACCTTCGATCTGCCGTACGAGACAAGTTCAACCTTAGAATCAACAGCATAAACTCTATGCGTCTGCCGTACAAATTGGCGTCGCGAACTCCTTCACTAAAGTCCCTCCATACGTGCTGGCTGGAGGGGATGTATGCTTCAAAACAAGAATTCAAAGGGGACAGGCTGTTGTATTCCGCTGAAGTAGTAGTTTGCGGTCGCTTTTTTCCAAGTGCACGAAAAACGGGAGCGGCCTCCAAGCACCCAGGCACTACATTCCGGTGTACGTTGTCTCTCGTGGCACAATCCGTCGCAGGTTGACGCGAAGCAGCGAACACGACCAGATCGCCGATTACAATAGGCGGTGGTTCTTGGATGGAATCGCATTAACAGTTTCAACCGCAGCTGGTGCAATTAAAGCCTCTTCGTAGACGCGAAAGTAAACAATGCTAAAAAACATAGCGTCACTTCCACTCGGACCAGGAAGCTGAAGCTACGTAAGTTCCGCTTGACGCCGGAAGCTGAGCGGGTGAGTGGGAGAGGAGCGTGCAGGAAGAGGGTAGGTTGGCGGTACTTAACCTGGTCGCCGGTGGCGCGTGGATGTAGGGGCTTTAGATCACACAAGGTTAGCGTTTCATGATGATATGTGTTACGCGAACGGGACACAACAGTGGTCAAGATGCATGACATTGGCAATGGAACCTCATTAGTATATGTGTTAACGGAGAGCGATCGTCAACATGTTTTGACCGAAGAAGAACTCCTGGAAGGATGGAAGGATGAAAACGTAATAAGCGTACAAAGAATAAAGATCAGACGGGACAACAAGGAGCTGCCAACTAAGCACCTGATAGTTACCTTTGGCTCTAGCGCATTGCCAGAGACATTAAAAACTGGATATATCAAAATCAGAGTACGACCGTACATACCCAACCCGCGACGTTGTTTTAAATGCCAGAGGTTTGACCACGCTTCCCAGAGCTGCCGAGGGCGGCTAACATGTGCGAAATGCGGCATCAACGATCATTCTGCAGATGACTGTAAGGCTGAGCCCCGTTGTAGCAATTGTAATGGTGGCCACCCTGCATATTCTCGATCATGCGAAGTCTGGAAGAAAGATATAATTGCGATAAAGGTGAAAGAAAACATAACTCTCAGAGAAGCAAGGCAACGCATCTCCCCAACATTTGCACAGACCGCATCTTTCGCCGAAGTGGTACGTCGGGGGGCAGTACCACAACGGCACTTGGCGGACGCCAGCACCACGCGTAGCGAGCGTGCGGCAACGCCACCCGCCCCCATGGTGGGAGCAGCGAAGGCTGCCCTACCTCTCCCGAATTGGACCACAGTAGAGGCCTCTGGTAGTGCTGGCAACAGTCAGCCCAGCTCAGAGGTCAAGGAAAACCCACCAACCACCAGGATGGTGGGCCCCAAGGCCTTGTCTCCCGAGACAAGGCTTTCACGGAAAATACACCGCTCGCAAGAGCGCGTGTCCAGTGCCTCTCAAGAGGCCATGGACACAACACCCGGTCAGAAGGCGCAGTTGACGCCTAAGGAGCGGCGCGATTTTGCCGATCGCTCCAAAAAAGAGAAAACTCCAATTACAGGGCCCCAAAAGGGCAACAAATGCTAAACCAAGTTCATTCTCTTTGACACATAGCACAACATTTATATTAATATGGGTACACTGATTATTCAGTGGAATATCAGAGACCTGCTTTGCAACCTCGATGATGTCCAAGAACTCCTTAATGAACTAACTCCTAAAGTGCTGTGTGTCCAAGAGACTCACTTGAAATCTAAACATAAACACTTCCTTCGTCGCTATGTGATATTTCGGAAGGATCGCGATGATGCCCTCGCATAATCCGGCGGCGTAGCCATCATAGCTGATAAATCTATAGCCTGTCGATACTTACAGCTACAAACACCCCTTGAGGCAGTGGCTGTTCGACAGATAGACAGACAACGAAATTTAATTAATCCTGAGGAGCCACTGTCAGGACCTCCTAACGGGAGGCCATTGTAGCCGCTGGCCGCGCCCACGTAAAGGACAGAACGCCGTGACGCTCCGCTCTTACTGGGCCCTTTGGATAGCCTGGGCTTGCTTACGGAGTACCCTGCTTCTGATGGCCTCTTCCCATCCGGCTTCGCTGGAGAGGAAGTCGTTAGGCAACGCGGGACATCGCCAGAGCATGTGAGCCATGGAGCAAAAGGTTTCAGTGCAGTCGGGACAACTAGGGTCCACATCCGAGTACATCCTACTGAGGAATCCCCGCAACGGGAAAGATCCCGTCTGCAGCATTCTAAGTGTAGCTGACTGACCTATACTGAGCTTCGGGTGACGCAGAGGATAAATTCTCGGACCAAGTTGGTAATGTTTAGTAATTTCATTAAATGTGAGGAGCGGCGCGTGACTTCTCGCGCACGGTCGTGGGCAAGCTCGTTGAGGTTTGGGAAGCCCTCGAGAACGTTCGTCCCCATGTGTGCGGGGAACCACGTGATATAATGAAAACCGGGGCAAGTCCTTTCCTCTAAAATAGAGGCCGCTTCTCGTGCGAGGTTACCCGACTCAAAAGCTCTGATTGCGTCTCTCGAGTCAGTGTAAATGTAGGAACGCTCTGGGTCACACAAGGCCAGCGCAACCGCAATTTGCTCTGCGATACTCGCGGTGGCCGCTCTGACCGAGGCCGAAAAGCGAAGCCCCCCCGCCCGTCTATACCCGACAACGCATACACTCTCCTGTCCCCGTACTGCGCCGCATCGACAAAGACCGCGGAGTCTCTGTCATCTCTAACTTTCTTCAATATGGCTCGAGATCGGGCTTTACGTCTACCCTCGTTATGCTGCGGATGTAGTACGTTCCGCGGGAAGGGCCTCACTACGTAGGTTGCCCTCGTTTCTCGTGTCAATGTAATACGCCGGTCCTCCATTATCCTAGGCGCCATGCCAACCTCGTCGAGAATTCGCCTGCCAGGTTGGGTCGACGATAGTCTAAACAACTGGGCAGTGACCTGTGCCTCTATAATCTCGTCTATGCTATTGTGCATACCGAGTTGATCTAGCCTGTCGGAGCTCGTGGCAATAGGCAAGCCTAGCACTTTCTTGATGCTCTTGCGCATGAGTGTATTTAATTTGGTCTTTTCCGTTTTTGTCCACAGTAGAGCTGACGCCACATAGTTAATATGGCTCATGAGGAACGCGTTGTACATCCGAAGGAGGTTGTCTTCACCTAACCCCTTCTTTCGGTTGGACACCCTAGCAATTAGCCGCAACATATTCTCCGTTTTGGCTGTAACGTGGGTAATTGTTCTGGCATTACAGCCCCTCGCGTCTATGAGCAGGCCTAGTATCTTAACTGAGTCGACTCTAGGAATTTTGTGCCCATTATTCGCGTTTAATGCCACGGGTAGCTGGTTGAGGGGTGTCAGACCCCGAACCCCTTGCCTTGCGGGTCTGTAAAGCAACAGCTCCGATTTACTCGTAGACAGCTTGAGACCCGTGTCCGCGAGGTAAGCCTCCGTCTCGTCCAAGGCCGCTTGTAGAGCTTGCTCCATTTCAGCTAGGGAGCCCCCTGGGCACCAGATCGTGATGTCATCTGCGTAAAGTGCGTGACCTATGCCCTAGAGTCCGCCCAGCCTATCTGATAGACCCTTCATGACTATATTGAAGAGCAGCGGTGGGATAACTGATCCTTGAGGGGTACCCCGAGCTCCCAATCCGTACACGCTCGACCGAATCTGCCCCACCTGAATAGTAGCAGTTCTATTCATGAGAAAGGACCTTACAAAGGCCTGGAATTTGACTCCTAGGCCTATCCCGGCCGTGGCTTGCAGAATGTATCTATGAAACACTGTGTCGAACGCCTTAGTGAGATCCAGGGCGAGAATCCCTCTCACGTCCCGGGTGCCGCTATCAAAGATTTGCTTCCTTAGCATTAGCATAACCTCCTGCGTCGAGAAGCCGGGCCGAAAACCAACCATATTATGTGGGAAGAGGTTTCCGCGCTCTATGTACCCGGAAACCCTGTTCAAGATCACATGCTCCGCTACCTTGCCTATGCACGAGGTTAGCGATATAGGCCTCATGTTGTCCAAATGAAGGGGTTTTCCTGGTTTGGGGATGAGTGTCGCTATAGCTGACCGCCGTCCGTCAGGCACCTGTCCTGTCTCCGATACCCTGTTTACCTCCTTAGTTAGTAGTTCCACTGCTTTATCGTCCAGGTTTCGTAATACCCTGTTAGAAATCTTATCCGGACCCGGAGCCGATCTGCTGTTTAAATTGTAGATCACCGCCCTGACCTCTGATTCTGTGAAAGGCGCGTCCAGTTCCTCTACCGTCGCGCACTCGATCTGCGGATAATCCTCTTCCTGCGTCGGCCCTATAGGAAGGTATCTATCCGCGATCGCATTCAAAAGTGACTCTTCAGTACCTCCCTCCTGTTTGTGCCGGTGTATGACTTTACTAAGTGTTTGCCTTTGATTAAACTTTGTCTGTGCGTGGCCCAGGAGGTGCTTGAAGAGGTTCCACTTCCCTCCTGAGCGCATAGATCCGTCTACTGCCGCGCAGACCTCGTCCCATTGTAGCCTATTGAGCTCCGCGCAATATCTCTCGATCTCTCTATTAAGCTTTGCAACCTACGATTTAACCTTTGTGTTTTCCCCCTCATCAGAATTGACGATTTCGCTTCCAACAGATGCGCTAAGTGCGGATCCATTCTTAGGACCTCCGCTTCTGTTTCTACTACCTTAGTAGCCCTCTCGACGTCCTCCGTTAGCGATTCGATAGCCTCGTCAAACGAGAAAAATGTACTCGTTCGCTCCTTCCTAAGTTTCCTGAACTCCTCCCAGTCCGTGACTCGAAATACCCTCGCCGATCGGGCGTCCACCGTTAATGTTACCGCTACTATGAAGTGGTCACTGCCCAGGTTCTCCTGCTTATTGGCCCACGTTACGTTACCTACGTTCCTTACACAGGCCAAATCAGGCGTTGTGTCTCGCGCAACTGACGTGCCCAGCCTAGTTGGGAACCCTGGGTCCGTGATTACCGAAAACGCAAGATCATCCAGGATGCTCGCCAGGTTCTCTCCTTTTGCAGTCCGTCTGACGTAGCCCCATGCATTATGAGGGGCGTTAAAGTCCCCAGCAACTATCAGAGGAGAGTGTTTGGCTATCAACGTCGCCTTCCTAAGCAGGGAGTTAAACGTCTGTCTCTGGTCTGACGGCGGGCTATAGACATTAAGCACAAAGACGCTGTGATTGAGACGCCCGTGCGGTATAACCTCCACGAAAAGGGCCTCCATCTTACACCGTCCAGATAGGATTGTACGTTCAATAAAGGCTAGATTTTTTTTTTATCATCGTAGCTAGTCCTCTGCCTCCCTCGTTCCTGACCGACACAGTGTTGAAACCAGAGAGGGTAGGGTCGTCACATAGTGTCTCCTGTAATAACAAAATCTGCGGTTTTTCCACCTCATTCGCCAAAAGTTGCCGTAGCGGAGCCTTGCGCCTTTGAAAACTTGCGCAGTTCCACTGCCATATTACCAGCTCTTTGTGATCGCCCGCCATGATGCTACAACAACATACCTTGCTCCACAGCCGGAGCAACCTCGGAGTGATGCACTGCCTTACTTTGCGCTCGGACCTTGGCTTTGGCCTTAATCGCCGCCTTTTTTTCTAGTACGGTCACTCTTTGGATCAAAAGCTTTACGCTTTCCCGATTTTCTCTACTTATCCTAAGTAGTTCTTCCAACATCTTTCTTTGCTGGACCTCTCCCACAGACGTGTCCGAGTCGCTCTCGTCATTAGGAAGGGGGGCCTTACGCTTTGCTTTAGTGAGTCCTACGCGGGGTATATGTTCGACTACCTGTGGCGTCTCGTCGGTCGCCTCTATTTCAATGGACTTTGGGTTTGCCTTGGCGGCTTTGAGTCGGCGTACCTCCTCTCTAAGCTCCTTAACTTCCCTAAGTAATGCGTCCACCTGCGACCTACTACCATGCTCTGGCGAAGCCGACCGCGTTACCTCCGTGGGTCTCTGTGGCTCCTTCTTCTTCTTCCCTTTGACACTATCCGCCCAGGTAAGCTCCTCCTGGATCCGCACGCTGGACACAGAGCGCCCTCTTGATCTGGAGCGCTGCCTGATTGCACCGCGCTTCTGCGCAGCTGGCGTGCGAGAGCGGCTTCTTTCGGTGCTGCGCTCCTGCATAGCTGGCGTACGCGAGCGGCTCCTGCCGCCCGCCGTGATGACGTCGGTTCCCAGTTTCAGCTGCTCGGCGCGTCTACGCCGCTGCCGCCGTCTTCTTCTGACGATATATGGTACTTGAAATTTGTCCCTACACTCTTTGGCCGCTGTGGGGTGCGGGCCACCGCACAACGTGCATTGCGGATCGCACTGATGATCTTCCGCCGGCGATTATTTGCCGCAGGTGCGACACCACTTGCTTCCCGGGTTGGGACACACGTCAGCCCGGTGTCCCAGTGCTCCGCAACCGTAGCAGACTTCCGTGTGGCGTCGGTACAGCGAGCAGCGAAACATGCTCGCGCCGCATGTCACGTAGTTGGGCACCCTCATTCCCTCGAAAAGTACCACCACCGCTGTAGTGTTCTTGATCCGCCTGACCTCCAAAGTGCCCGGATTCCGATTATTTACAATTCTCGCTCTGAGTTGAGCCTCGCTGACTTCCACGTCGACTCCTTTAATGACTCCTCTACACGTATTCTCGGGTGGGGCCAGGTACGCCGCCACCCCAAACGTGCCTTCACCGAGCCTGATTAGCTGCACTCTGGCGTACGCGTCCGCGTTTTTCTCGTGAGGAGTACACACGACAAAAATGTTCTGAACTCCGTTGGGACACATCCTGTCCTCTTCGATAGCGGCTGGAGCCAAGGATGCCGCCATTGCCAAGGCCTGCTCAAAGCGTATTTTACTGACCTTGTTGACATTGAGGCCGTCGCCTGGTCTGACAATGATGCGAAAAGTGTCCCTCGGCAGTCGAGGCAGCCTCGAAGCAGCGGTGACGCGTCGTATCGCGTCGCGTGGTTGCGGTGGTGCGGCCGCCGTCCCTGCGTCTGCCACTTGTATTTCCACCGTCTTGACCCGAAGAATATTGTTCCCTGCGCCTGCCGAGCCGGCGGCCGTACGCCACCTTCCATCCCGCGTCGCATGCCTCTTCCTGAGTAATCTCTTCTCCTTCCACAGCGTCCATCCTGAATTCAAAGTCCCACATGCGCGGGAGTAGGCCTAAGCCTACCCTCGCCGTGTTTCAAACACTCGCAGAACGTCAAAATGTCCTCCTACCGACGAAAATCCGGTATCGGCAGGGTCCTCTTGACGTGCCACGTCGATTAAAGCATAACTCGCCCGTTATCGCAGGGAGACCCACTCGAGAACGTTGATGAAAGCTGGAGCCGATGTCAAAGCGTCCGCACTAGTCAACTTCTTCCAGTGGCTGTTCGAGCTGTACTTGTAAATAAACTGAAAACCATGTGCTCTTTAAATATACCGCCGCATTTTCAGCTCCACAAACAAGAATTCCAAACATTAATAGATCAGTTACCTGAACCACATCTTATGCTTGGAGATTTAAATGCACACAGCAACCTATGGGGCGACCTGCGCTGGGACGCGAGAGGTCGCTTGACTGAAGAGTTTTTTTTCTTTAGGTGCATGTCTTTTGAATGGGAAGGAGCCCACGTATTATAATGTGGCAAATAAAACATACTCCTCAATAGATTTTAGCATTGCATCTCCTACTCTTCAATACTTTAAATGGAAAATTATTAAAAACCCTTAGGGGAGGGACCATTTCCCTGTAGCTCTATGCACACCAATGTCTAATGAATGTCCCCCACAATTGCCTCGCTGGAAAACTGACTCATATGACTCGGAAAAGTTCAAAAACCTTGCTTCTTTATCCTGGGACGACATCTGTGCTTTAAGCATAGACGCTGCGGTTCAATATTTTACAGTTTTTCTCCTTGACACCTCCACCAAATGTATCGCTGTAACAAGGGGATTGTCCACAAAACGCCGACTTCCGTGGTGGAATGATGAGTGTCGAATAGCGCGTAAGAAGCAGAACAAGGCATGGCGTTTACTTCGGGATTCTCCGACGGCAGAAAATCTAGTCAATTTCAAGCAGGTCAGATCCCAGGGTCGAAGAACGCGGCGACACGCTAGAAGAGAGAGTTGGAGAAAGTATATATCAGGCATTAACTCTTACACTGACGAAACAAAGGTTTGGAATAGAGTTAATAGAATAAAGGGTCGACAGTCTTGCCCTCTTCCTTTAGTGAATACTCAAGGCGACAGCATGGAAGATCAGGCAAACATTCCTGGCGCACATTTCGAACAGATATGCAGCTCGTCGCACTACTCTGAAACATTCGAAAGCTACAAAAGGCAAATAGAAGGACAACCATTAGAACGGAAAAGCACAAAATATGAGGCATACAATAGACCCTTTTGAATGGCAGAGCATCAGGCAGCCCTAAACAGCTGCAGCCAATCTGCCCCCGGATCTGACCGCCTCCTATATGAAAATATGAAGCACCTGCCGCCTGAAACACAAAAAACCCTTCTTTGTCTCTACAATTCTATATGGTCGTCCGGTCACATTCCCTCTGCCTGGAAAAAGGCCATCATAATTCCTATTTTGAAACAGGGTAAGGACCCTTCTTTGGCAAATAGGTATAGGCCTATAGCATTGACGAGCTGCTTATGCAAAGTTTTTGAGAAAATGGAGAACAGTCGCTTGGTCCACTATCTAGAAATAAACAAGAAATTAGACCCATATCAGTGTGGTTTCAGAGAAGGCAGATCGACGACAGATCAGCTTGTGCGCATGGAAATGTACATCAGGGATGCCTTTGTCCACAAACAGCTTGTATTATCAGTGTTTCTTGACATGGAGAAGGCGCATGATACTACGTTGCGCTTCGGGATCCTTCGGTATCTTTCTGCAATGGGTATTCGCGGCAATCTGCTGAGAATAATTGAAAGTTATCTCTCTGACAGGACATTTCGTGTTAGTGTTGGCCACGTGCAATCGCGGCCATTCATGCAGGAGACAGGTGTACCGCAGGGTGGAGTACTGAGCTGTACGTTATTTATTGTTAAAATAAAATCCCTACATACCGTATTGCCTTGCACACTCTTCTACTCCGTCTATGTGGACGATGTACGAATAGGGTTCAGGTCATGTAACCTTAGCATTTGTGAGAGGCAGCTACAGCTTGGCTTGAATAGATTCTCAAAGTGGGCGGATGAGAATGGTTTTAGATCGAACCCCCCGAAAAGCACATGTGTCGTGTTCTCAAACAAGAGAGGTGTACTACCAGAACCAGATATCAACCTTAAGGGAGAAAGACTAACCGTCAGCCTTGAACGCAAATTCTTAGGTGTTATCCTGGACACAAAACTCAACTTCATTCCCCACTTAAGATATCGTAAAGAAAAGTGCCTGAAGACCATGAGCCTCCTCAAGCTCCTTTCTCGAACAACTTGGGGCAGTGACAGGAAGTGTCTGCTTAGCTTATATAAGAGTCTCGTGCAATCACGCCTCGACTACGGAGCTGTGGTGTGCCAGTCGGCAACTGAGAGTGCGCTAAAGATTCTCGACTCAGTCCACAACCTCGGTATACGACTGGGAACAGGCGCCTTTAGAACTAGCCCTGTTGAAAGTCAGTACATCGAGGCCAACGAATGGTCTTTACACCAACGCAGAACATTCTTAAGTGTTTCATACTACACTAAGGAAAAATCAGACACCGAGCATCCATGTCATTTTATCGTTAGCGACCTGTCCGCTTCCAGACTTTACACTAACCGCCCACGTATTAGAACTCCTTTGAGCCTACGCTTGGAAACAATGGCAGAAGAAACAGACATCCATATCCCAGAAAATATCCTTATGCCTCCCACTCGCTTTCCACCTCCTTGGGAATGGCAGACCATGCAGTGCGATATCTCTTTTGTCGAAATAACAAAACATGCACCAGATGCACACTTACCTTCACACTTCTTCGAACTGCAAGTGAAGTACCGCTGTGCCGACTTTTATACAAATGCTTCCAAGTCCTCTGCAGGTGTCGCGTATGCGGCTCTTGGCCCATTTTTTTTCCACCTCCGGTAGTCGAAATCCTAACACAAGTATCTTTACGGATGAAGGGTATGCAATACTTTCAGCGGTAAAGCACGTTAGACATACAAATCTCAATAAGGCGATCATCTTCACAGATTCATTGAGCGTAGTAAGGGCCTTAATGAGTTTTCGAAAACATTAAAACCCTGTTTTTGATAAACCATACACAGAACTGTGCTTAGTCTTATCATACAACCAAAACATAGTCCTGTGTTGGGTACCTGGCCATAGGGGCAGAAAAGGTAATGTAGCTGCTGACGAAAGTACAACGTCAGTCGCCTTTAATGAAACGGATGCGAATAAACCCATAGCAGCAACAGAACTTAAGCCCTTCTTAGGCCATAAACTTAGAAAATACTGGCAGGATCAATGAGGTAATGCAGTAGGGAATACGCTACACGTTATAAAACTCAAATAGGGAACTGGATATATGAAAGAACAGCAAGATATAAGGAAGTGCTTCTGTGTAGATTAAGAATAGGACATACGTACGCCAGTCACTCCTACCTTTTGACGGGAAGCGAACCTCCGACATGCACCAAATGTGGCAACAGGCTTACAGTTATTCATGTTCTCATCCAATGCACTGAAATAGAGGCAGAAAGGAAAAAGTACTTCCCCTCCGCTTATCTCCTACACATACCGTTACACCCAGCATTTTTTCTGAGCAATGAGCCCCTTTTTACTTTACAATCAGTATTAAACTTTCTAACTGAAACGGACACCTTACATGTGATTTGGCCAGGCTACTTGTAGCACGGCCTCCACCTGGAGGTAGTAGCTGCAACGAACCCATTTTCTAGAGCACGTGTCTCCCAGCCCTTGCTTTCAAGGCCTTGCTGAGACACTAGTGCTAGAGACATTACAATGTTTTACTGATCATCCCTCATCTCGTGAAACATGTATTGTCATCGCACACACGATCAATCACTGTCATTTTTTATACTTGTATTTTACGCACTTCAGATTGAATAAATTTTAGGTCCTTTTACAGCCACATTGCACCGCATGCACATTTTGCACTTTTTAGTGAATATTTTAGGCCACAATACAGCCGTGTTTCATTAATCCCCGCAATTAACACCCATATATCATTGAGAAGCACGGATCATCGACTTGGCGCTCTTTGGCCACATGTGGCCCTTGCGCCAATAAGCTCTACTAATCAATCAATCAATCAAACAGTCTCTGTCCACGGCGTCGCAGTGATGAGCACCTCTGCGTACGCGGCAGCATTAACGCGGACACCTCGTGCAAATCAGCGTGCCGGCATGGCGTTACCGTCGTTGCTGACAATGGAAATTTCTTGTAGAACACTGCAGCTAAATAATCTGAACTTGCACAAAGCGACCTTCCGTTCCGGCAAGAAAGTTTTCGGTCGTGCTCAAAGTTCTTTTCGTCGGAAAATAAATACCGCAGCATTTGTGTCTCCTCGGGCCTCTGCAGCTTGACCAGCAATCGCTTGGAACACAGCCGAGTGGGTGACCCTCCCGAGTTTTACCGGACGTAAGTTGCCCCCTCGTCACCACATATAAATGGTACCGCATGCTGTCGTGCACAGCGAGCCTGGCAGTCGACTGTGCCACATGGAGTTCCTTTGCAGTGTCTTGCATCAACTTCCCTGGGTGCTGGATGGTCACTTGCGAAGATTTGCAGCCGCCAGAGGAAATCGAGGGTTCTGGCATGGTCTGACCACTCACTGTAATTTTTTTAGCCACAAATGCCACGTCCTTGCAATGACACACACTTCTGTCCGAACCTTCTGAGCGAGACTTCGCTCCATTCAGGAAGGTAACAATTTCCCAGTCGCTGTGGTATGCAGCCGCGGTGAGGACTGCATGGCGTTTCGTTTTCTGCGTCAAACTCTGTACACTTCCATTTCTGAGCAGTGTCCTCCTTTTCCTTGAGAAGTGGTCAACCAACGAATTACCGCATGCATAATAGTTTTCATGAGCATGCAGCGGTCTGCGGCTATAGGTGTAAGTGTAAATGGAAAGCCGAAAGGCATTCCTTTGACGTCACAGCTACACACTGCAGTTACAGCACAGCCTGTAAACAGTCTCACATCATTAGGCACGTTCGAGTGGCAATAATGCGGAATGTTAAACATTGACCCAGGTACATGCCTTCTGTTTACAAGTGTTCAGCGGCGTAACACACTTCGCACTTTCGCCAGTGTGCAAGATTCCGCATTTCTCGAAACGCCTTTGTCAATAATGGGGTTCGCACACTCCGAATGGCCACATTGCATTTCGTACCGGCTATGTTGCGTATTGTCTCGCAGAATGTCACTTTCACCTTCATATAATTCAATATTACACGTGCAGTGCCTCTCCGTGTTCACGTATATTTTGCTTCGGACTGTGGCATTTCTGTTCGTTATATTTCATTTGGTACGCTTCCAACAATGGCGCACAATTCTATCTGCCGTGTGGTAAAGCTGCGCAGGTGAGCTGAGGATCGGTGCACTGCTCAGCAGTGTCAATTTCAGGATAATGCTAAGATTTTGTATTTTTCTGATGTTGTTCTCTTTTCTGTGCTGTTTGCTGGAGTGCCGCGTGTTCTGCCCTTATACTCGTACGTGTGGCAAGTGTTGCCTGTTTGTGGTGCGGCGTTTACGTTATTGCTTCTTTATTATGGCCTGTGCATGCGCGCATATGTAGAACTGCTACTCGTTCTGCCGATACCTACACGACCACAATAAATAACCCTTGCCTCCCGCACGCAGTCATGTGCTACAGTGTTCAAATGATGTAAGTTTAGTTGTGCTTGCAGCACCTCCTTCGGGCACACGTGTTAACTCGAGTACAAATGCTTCATCGAATCGACTCATGAGTTGTCGTTCATAGCATTGCCACAGTAAGCACGCCACCTCAATATGCACTACTTCAAATGATCGAGGAATAAGGCATATTTCGAACGAAACAGTTCACAACATCGATGTGTATGCACACTGCATCATACGGACTGCGTTTGCAGTGCACCCACAATAATCCGAAAACATGCCTGACATTGTCTGCACGACTAACATTTCATATTGGAAAATGGCATGGCACAAGCTAGACGGACTTGTGCAAACATGGAACGCTTTATTAATGATTGCAGTACTCACACTAACTCACAAACTCGGCTGTTGAGGAAATGCTTCAGAAAACTAAATAAACGCAATTGCACATGTGCATTACACATTTAGCCACAATAGACCTGCCTTGAAGAAGTTGATAGATATGCACACAGTTATCGACATCAGTTCATCTCACATGCAGTTACCGTTGCCTGACGACGGAGACCACCATCCGTTCATTGCAAAACAGTACAGTGTCGATGCATATGGATCACACAAGGTTAGAGTTTCATGATGATATGTGTTATGCGAACGGGACACAACAGTGGTCAAGATGCATGACATTGGCAATGAAACCTAATTAGTCTGTGTTAACGGAGAGCGATCGTCAACATGTTCAGAGGTGGTGCAGCTTCATGTAAACAGACATGGACATGGCGCTCCCTGAATACGTGCATGCAACGGGATACCGCTGTTCAAGCAGGGCAGAAAAGGAAATTTTGATGTTTGTCGGTCATTGCAAAACAAGACGCTAACACGTCCTTAATGCCACCCGAAACGTCCATCGGTCATGCGAAAGGCACAAAGGTTATGTATGAATGCTCTCATCTCGCCGTGCTGTTTACGGGGAGGTGGTGCCAATCAAGGTGGCATTATGCTGCTTTTATCCTGCCACCCCCACTGCTTGCATGCATGTGTGTACTTATGTGGCAAGCAAACGTCTCACTTCAAAATGCTGCCCAAGCAAAAGTGCTAGCTCATGCGACATGTGAATATGTGTGCATACATGTTCACTGCTGCACAAGTATAGGCACCGTGGTTCGCATTGATGCATAGTGCAAATAACAAATGCAAGGATTAAAACCGGTATGTACAGTGTGTAATAGCGTGCGCTAATGGATGAAAATGTCACGAAATAATTACAAAGTACAACGAAGGACTCCAAAGCGCCCCGCGCGGATGTTACACACACGCGTGTAAGGCGAAGACTGATTCCATTCACAAAGAAATAATTGCATTTCTGCGGCGCACTGCACAACAACGTCTATCAGCGATACAAACATTGCACAGTCATATCGACAGCTGAGCAATAACACGCTGTTGTTGTGCAGTAATGCAGTGTCATTGAGCAGTGGGTACACTGAAAAAAAAAACACACACACCAAGCGTTACGCACGGTATGAAAGACATTATTATGCAGCACGAAACTCTTCCACTGCTGTGCTTCCACAAAAAATGTGCCCACGCAATAAACGAAGCGTTACGTGGCATGAAACATCGTAGGCCCCCTTTGCTGCGAATATGGCCCGTGTCTGTGCATTTACAATTCATTACGAATCTGCATGCCCCTATACGGAAATCTCGTAATGCTGTCACACATACATGACAAAAACAGGGTGAGCGCGAGACATGTACTTTCAATTCAATGAGCATAATGAGAACAAGGTGAGCTCAGGAGGCAACATTTTGGTAAGTGACCTCGTCCTTTCCCAGTACACATATGTTGAAAGCGGAAGCCAACGTGTCTTTGGTCAGGGCATCATCGGTTTTATATGTTGCACATCTGTGTACACGCACCGCTGTTGTGCAGCAAAAAGGCTCATCCAAGCACTTTACTATAAAGAACCAACGCTAAAGTGTGTTTCCAGCACTACAAACAGTACAGGCCTATTCCATGTGATACATGAACCAAGGAACACACAAGCAAGGAACATGGGACACAACACGAAAAGAAACAATATGCAATGCAATAGACTACGTTGTTATCAATAAATACATAACAGCGTAGTCTGAGTGACTAGTAATAATAATTATGCGTAACAAATAAATGGCATCCTGTTTCAGGTCCTGCTGACACAGGTGGAATGAAAGGGAAAAAAATATTGAGGCTGCTGCGGCTGGTTCTGCTGCCGCAGGAACACTGTCACTGCCGCAGCAAGCGTTGACAGTGGGGACAAGTGCCCCTGCAGCAGTTGTAATCGGCTCTCTTGCCGCCCCATGAGATCGCCGAGTCGTTCCAACGAGCCAGCAATGCGCTCCATCGCGGCCGTTTGCTGTGAGAAGAGGGGGAAAAAAGCTCTTCACATACGGTGTGTCCTTCACGCGGGTTCACTGCTATGTTCGTTTGGTTTGCAGAACCTATGTAAAGTTACGTCATGCACTTACATGTCTGCCTTGTCCGATTTGTAGCATTCACACAGAACCAACTTGCATTGCTCCCTGTTGCAGTCTCACAGTTATGTTACGCATGTCGTAGTGGGTGTACTTCTGGAAATGTCAGTTTGAACGTTTAGTGACATGTTTTCGTTGTACGGATATCAGTGCGTTCTCCTAAGAAGTACACAGGTTAAGGTAGCAGGTGTAATACGAAATTTTATGGTGCCACATTTACAGACCCGCATTGCAATATTTCACTGCGCTAGGTGCGTCTAGGACCACACTTGCCAATGTAAGTTGCTGAACATATCTGGCACATTTCTGCCAGTAGGTCTGGTTATATGGGGGACCTGCATATCAAAGGAGCGCTAGCACAGAATTATATTTCATGTTATTGTTTCGTTTGCAACAACGTTCGTCCAAATGTGAATCGCACTTACCAACTCCACTCTACCACAACAATACAAACTCATTGAGGCG
This sequence comes from Dermacentor albipictus, assembly GCF_038994185.2. Lineage (NCBI taxonomy): Eukaryota > Metazoa > Arthropoda > Arachnida > Ixodida > Ixodidae > Dermacentor > Dermacentor albipictus. The sequence goes on along the minus strand of NW_027225576.1, from coordinate 1,828,569 downwards.
CTGCCATCAGATGTATCCTGCATTCTACATAATGGTCTTACAAGTGTACGGCTTGTGGGATGCATAAAACAGCAATACAAGCTCCTCGTACAGTGCAACTAACCGCCTTATGCATTCATTCCATGCAGCAAAATAACAGTGTCATCCTCTCACTGCAGCACATCCCGCCATCCAACCTCTCATCTGTCAGACAGTCAGACAGACGCTCGTCGTCCTATGACCAAGAATGATCCCTTTTAATGTACCGTCATGAAATATATACAGACAGAATGGTCACATGACGTGTGTGAGAATGGTTCAAAGAAATGAAAGCATAGCGCTTATCTTAGCGCGTGTCTGTGGCTCAGGCACACACACAGTACGTATCAGGATGACGTCACATCTTCCCCGTTTTACAAGCACTGTGTGCCTACCAAGAAAAGAAAGCACTTTGCAAATCAGTCATCAATGCCGAGTCTTTTCGGCGCTCGTACGACGCGACCGTATCGCGTAGTTCTTTGCTCGGGTCTCGAAGTTTCGTTCGGTGGAAGGGTTCCCTGGGTGTCGCACGATTGCTTAGCCACGATGTCCGCGTTCTCGGTCGTGTCCGTTGGCAGGGTGCTTTGTTGAGGCTGTGCGGCCGGGACGGGACTGGTTTCTCCGCTTGGGAGCAGGAACAGATGGCGTCTGTTTCTGCGTACGGTGCCCCCTGCAGTCTGGACCCAGTAGGATCTTGGTGTTGAGGAAGGACGAAGGACTGTGCCCTCGGCGCATCTGTCTCTCAGCCATACTTGGTTGCCTGCGGAAAAACTGGGAAGAGGTCTCGCAGCATGACGTCTGTCAAAATATATATTTTGTTTCTGTCTGCATTTTTCGTCCTGCTTTTTTGAAGAAACGGTTACCACTCGCGGTTTTAAAGCGGATGGCATGCATGGCACTCGTGAGCGTAAGCGGCGGCTCATTTGCAGTTGCGGTGTGTTTCTATAATTCAGCAAGGCAATGTATGGGTCCGGCGCTTTCTTCAGTAGTCTTTTGAGAGTCCCTACCATGCGCTCAGCTTCCCCGTTAGCTTGTGGGTAACGAGGGCTCGTCGTGACATGCTTGAAGCCGTATTTTCTTGCGAAATCAATGAAAGCAGATGAGACGAACTGTGGTCCGTTGTCTGATATTACCGTTTTGGGTATCCCATGCCTAGCGAAGATGCTTTTCAGGTGCTGAATGACCACCTGTGACGATGTTCCTTGATCCAGTAGGGCCAGCTCAGGATACCTGGAATGGTAGTCAACAACAACAAGATAGACAGCTCCTTTCATTTCAAACAAATCAATTCCGACTTTCTCCCATGGAAGCTCTGTTGTTTCAGATGGGATCATCGGTTCGGAAAATTGGGTGCGCTCTGCAGCACAAATTTGGCAGTTGGCTACCGTTGTTGCAATTTCCTGGCTAATTCCCGGCCACCAGACTGATTCCTTGGCGTTTGCGCGGCAGCGGGCAATACCTTGATGCGCTTCGTGGATTCTCTGAAGCATTTCTTTCCGCATAGATCTTGGGATTACTAGTCTGGCGTCCTTTAGAAGCAACTGCTTGCAAACCGTGATGTTGCCACGATGCGCCCAGAATGGTTTGAGAACTTGCGGTAGCCGATCCTTTGCGGGCCAACCTTGCATTCAAGCTTCGAGCAACGATGCGCCCTCGGGATCCGTTGCTTGCTCTGAGCGTATGCAATCGAGCATGTCATCTGAGAGCGCACATAGTACGACTCCTTCCACGTGAGCCGAGACGTCAGCTTCAGACAATTCCCCGATAGACAGTCTCGTGTTCATCCCTCTGGCTCGAGAAAGAGTGTCCGCTGTAGCGATGGTTTTACCAGGGACGTGTGTGAGCGTGAACGAGTACCGCATAAGACGCATTCTGAACCTTTGGATTCTTGGTGGAAGAGAATCGAGAGGGTCGCGACCCAGTAGTGGAAGGAGGGGCTTGTGGTCTGTCTCAAATAAAAACGTGAGACCTCTCAGAAATTCGTCGAAGCGTTCTGCTGCCCAGGTCAAAGCCAACGCTTCCTTCTCTATTTGTGAATACCTCTGCTCTGTTTTTGTGAGCGATCTGGAGGCATATGCTATTGGACGTCTTTCGCCAGCTGGCTGATCCTGGAGCAGTACAGCGCCAAGTCCTTGCGAAGACGCGTCCGCCGAAACGATTGTCGAATACATGGGGTTGTACCTTGCCAGGCATCTGTTAGAGCTGAGAGTAGTCTTGATCTTCTCAAAAGCTTCCTCTTGTTGAGTTCCCCAACACCAGTCGCTGTCTTTGTTGAGGAGGCTGCCTAAAGGCGCAGATATAGACGCAGCATCACGAAGAAACCTTGCGAGGTGGTTCATCATGCCTAATAAGGAACGAACCTCAGCGACGTTTTGGGGTCGAGGCAACTCCTTGATTGCTCTGATCTTCTCAGGATCTGGGCGCACACCATTGGCGTCAAAGATCATGCCCAGAAATGCTACTTGGTCAACAGCGAAACAACATTTTTCCTTGTTAAGGGTTACTCCTGTTTGTTCCAGTCGGTCGAGCACGTTACGAAGGCGGTTGTCATGTTCCAATTTGTTCTTGCCGTACACCAGAATGTCGTCCATGTAGTTCAGTACGCCGTCTAGGCCTTCGATGACCTGCGAGAACTTTCTTTGAAAAATTTCTGGTGCGGATGTGATACCGAACGGCAACCTGCGGTAGCAGTACCGCCCATACGGCGTTATAAAAGTAGTGACCTTTTGACACTCCTCGGAAAGTTTTATCTGGTAGAATCCAGAATTCGCGTCCAGTTTAGAAAAGACCTTGGCTTCCTGGAAGCTTCCCATAACTTGCTCTACCGTTGGTAGCTGATGACGCTCGCGTCTGACAAATTGGTTCAATTGAGTTAAGTCGACGCATATCCTTACTGCTCCAGACGGCTTCATTACGGGTACAATAGGAGCGCACCATTCTGTCGGTTCCTCGAACTTTTGTATCATTCCTTCTCTCTCTAGCCTGTCCAGTTCTTGCTTGACTTTTTCCTTCATGGGAATAGGAATCCGTCTGGGTGTAGAAAGAGCGTACGGTGTTGCATTCGGAACGAGACGTATGGTATGTTCTCTAGATATGGAACCCGTGCCTTGGAATACCTTAGGATACCTGCTTACGATGTCGTCAGCAGTTGCTAAGTCATCTAGGAAGCGAACGATTCCAAGGGCTTTGATAGCTGGTAGTCCCAACAAGGGTGTGCGCAAGTTATGCACAACGTAGATGGTCTGCTTCGAACGGTTGTCTTTCCAAGCTACTTCAGCGTCAAACTTTCCTATCGTACGAATGCTTGCACTGTTCGGTCCTTTAAGATCACCTGCTGTGTCCAGAGAACGCGGAAGTAAAGGAAAATTTTGCCCGACGACTGTTACTTCGGCTCCCGTATCTACTTTCATGTGGAGCTTATGATCGTTTATCAGTACCGTGACGAAGTGCTCAGATGGTGTGTTCGCAGATCGCTCGACCGTGCCAAGAAATTTATCAGCTTCGGCAATGTCGTCAAGATTCCCGTCTGCTCGTCTCTTTTTTCGGCACGCCTTTTCGAAGTGGCCCAACGTTCGGCAAAACCTGCATCTTTCTTGTTTCGCTGGACAACTGTTTCTTGGATGAAATGGTCCGGCGCAGAAACTGCAGGACTTTTCACGATAAGCTGGCTTGAGACCGCGTGTAAACTTTTTGCTCTTTCCAGGGTTTTTCTCTGGCTTTACTGCGGCGACGCAAGCTTCTGGGATAGTGCCCTCGTGCTCTTCTAGCTCGGCTTGCTGTTTCTTTACCGTTTCGCTTGTACGCGCTTTTGCCAAAGCGGTGCTCAGCGTGAGATTAGGATCCATCTGTAGCTCTTCCGAGAGAAGGTGGTCTCGTAGTCCTACTACGAAGCGGTCTCTTATTAGGCGTTCCTTCATTTCTTTGAACTCGCATCTGTCTGCTAGCCTGTTAAGCTCGGTTGCAAACTGGTCTACTGTTTCCCCCAGCTGTTGGCGGCGTAGATTGAAGCGAGCACTCTCGTAGACTGTGTTCTTGGTATGGACGAAATAGCCCGTAAATTTTGACTTTACGAGGTCGAAATCCTCCATTTCTTCGTCTTTGACGTTTAGCGACCGAAGAATCTCCCGTGACTTTCTGCCCATTGTATAGAGAAGAGTCCTTACTTGTACTTCGTCTGGTTTCTCATGTAGTCCGGATGCGAATCTGTAGTCGTCGAATTCGTCCATCCAGGCGGGCCAGTCCGCAGCGTTCTGGAAGTCGAAAGGCCTAGGAGGCTTGATTCCTGCCATGCTGAAGCGTTGCTTGACGATTGTCACCGGGAGGACTTGCTCTTGTGGAAGCAGGCGCTCGTTCGCTTCTTGACGGGCTGCTGCAGCGCTACATCGCAGCCAGCTTTGAGATAGCCACTTCTGACACCATGTCAGACAGTCAGACAGACGCTCCTCGTCCCATGACCAAGAGTGATCCCCTTTTAACCCCTTATCGCATATCGTATCATATATGATACGCACCAAACTTTTTTTTCTCACGGAGAGAGAGTGAAACAAAAATCGTTCTGCCACATTTTGCTTGATCTTATATCCTATCTGGCAACTACACCCGCAGTGGCTCCTTCTTCCGAAGCTATCTTGAATCCCATTTGTATGCCACAACACGTGGACGCATTGTCGCGTTCTCAAAGCTTCGAACAGGTAAGTGAATGAATTTTTTTCGTGCTGTTGACATATGCTATCCTTTCAAAAAAATTATTAGCGCGTTATATGGCTTGTTGTCTTCCTCTTGTGACAATTTGAACGCCCGACACCTTTGCAATGCACCGCGAGGACTACATTTAGACCCGTATCACATATGATACACTATGCAGTTGGGGGTAATTTTTTTCTTCAGAAGCACGTCGGTGTCGTCATCACAGAAAACTTACATTTGCAATGTAATGGAGCATTTTTGTGTGCTTTCTTGTTGCTGGAAAGTGAAGTATCCTTTTTTTGTCCTAGGCAATGGATGTCGGCACTTTTTACGGTGGAACAAGACGGGGAGTTCGGCCCATTCCCGGTGATGGTGACAGGAGCAGCGATAGCGAGCTCTCGGACGACGATGGGCAGGAACTGCTGCCATGCCGGGCTCCATCTGCGCTAGCAGAGGAGTCGTCTGAAAGCGAGGATGATAGTGAAGATAAAGCACCTCCTTCAACATCGACTTCTAGAGGCAAGAAAGGACCTGCGAAATGTACACCAAAGTGGACGAACACATGCCTTGAAAGAGACCCAAAGGAAATTGAGTTCACTGGGAGCACCGTGATGCCATCGACTATCGAGGACCTAGACACTCCCTTCCAGTTTTTCAAATTCCTCTGTCCCGTTGAAGTGTTCAAGATGATTCGCGAGGAATCGTTGCGCTACTCGGTTCAGTGTCGTCCTGAAAAGCCTCTTACGGTGAGCGTAGAGGAACTCGAAAGGTTCGTCGGAATGGCTCTTTACATGTCAATCATTCAGCTGCCAAGCACCCGAGACTACTGGAGCTCCAGCATCGGACATCACAAGGTTGCAGACGTGATGTGCCTCAACCGCTGGGAAGAACTAAAACGGTTCCTTCACTTCAATAATAATGAGACTTTTGTTGCCCCTGCAGAAATTGGCCACGACAAGCTGCACAAGGTCAGACCCCTCTTGAACAAATTGCTTGAGCAGCTGAAGATAATTCCGCGAGAAGAGAAACTGTGCATCGACGAGCAAATTGTTCCGTTCAAGGGGCGAAGCTCCCTGAAGCAATACAATCCGAAGAAACCACACCGCTGGGGATATAAAGTTTTTGCTCTGAGTGGGGTGTCGGGTTTCTGCTATGATTTTGAGGTCTTCAGTGGCGCCGCGGAAAACAAGCAGCTACCAGGTGAGCCTGACCTAGGCGCAAGCAGCAATGTTGTCGTCAGGTTGTCTCGCACCATTACCAGGCAAAATAGTCACCAGTTGTTTTTTGACAACTGGTTTACTTCTATTCCTCTGCAAGTATTTTTAGAGAATGAAGGGATTCACTGCCTTGGCACTGTGCGGCGAAACCGTCTACCTGGCTGCACGCTCCCGAAAGAAACAAAAAAGAAAGAGAGAGGAACATATGAAGAAAGGGTATGCGAAGTGTCAGGAACCAAGCTGTCTGCAGTAGCGTGGCACGACAATAAAACCGTCACATTGCTTTCCACGTTCGCCGGTAGTGAACCAGCGGGCGAAGTAAAACGGTACTTCGCAAAAGAAAAAGCGCACAAAATGGTTCTCTGCCCAAATGTTGTGTTGATGTATAACACACATATGGGTGGTGTAGACCTCCTTGACTCGATGCTAGGCTATTACCGAATCAAGATTCGATCAAAGAAATGGTATCACCGTATATTTTTTCACCTGATGGATCTCACTGTGGTGAATGCCTGGCTACTCTGGCGAAGGCAAAAAAGTGCCAAGACTCCCCTGCTTGAGTTCAAGTCTTCTGTCGCAGAAGGACTCTGCAGGGCAGGGAAGTTACATGAAAGGAAGCGCGCAGGGAGACCCAGTACTGAAATCGAGTCACTCATTCAAGCAAAGAAGAGGACGACGCTGGCGCCACTGCCAACTGCTGATGTTCGCCTCGATAAAATGGACCACATGCCGCATTGGCTTGACAAGCGAGTGCGCTGCAGGCTGCCCTCTTGCAACCACCTCACAAATGTATCATGCAAAAAGTGCAATGCGGCCCTCTGTTTCAACAGGGAGAGAAACTGCTTCGCATCGTTTCACTAGGAGGGCAAGGTGTACTAAGCATGCAAGCAAATGATATACTCACCCTTGCTTTAGCGATGACATTTGAGGAAAGCTGCAACACCTTTGTGCAATAAATGTTATTTCACCAATTTTCTATTAGTTTTTCAATGCCGCTTCTTTTTTCTCTTCGTATCCTGTTTTTTTCCACGTCCAAAAATATTACTCCTAACTGCATGGTGTATCATATGTGATACGCGAAGAAAAAGCTGTAATAAATCTAAACCGCTCGTAATTTTTAAAAACTAAGTTTAGCTTGGGTGTTTGTGTTACAAGTCAAGGCTACTGAAATTCTTTCACGCGAAAAAAAAAATTCATGCAGTAAGGGGTTAATGTACCGTCATGAAATACATACAGACAGAATGGTCACATGACTTGTGTGAAAACTGGTTCAAAGAAATGAAAGCATAGCGCTTATCTTAGCGCGTGTCTGTGGCTCAGGCACACACACAATAAACAGTTCATAATATTGAAGCGTTTCTGAAGAAACAAGTTCCATGCTAAACAATGTACACTATACAAGGCTTCATTTTTTGCACATAACATATTGTAACGGATACGAAAGGCACGGGCAATAGAAAAGAAGGGAAGGGAAGACGAAGAAGACGAAGAGTTGGAGAGGCCGAGCTGCGCTGCTATCACGCTGCGATCATCATCCATCGCCTGTAAATAAAACCATTTGTTCGCAACTCTTCGTAACAGTTGTGGTGGAGGTGCTGGGTAGATGACGATGCAGCTCCCTTGCTGTTGCCGTGTTCCAGATGCTTTTGGAAAGCCTGCCGTGAGATGTGTGTGTAACCTTGCCCCTGTGATGATGAAGCCGAGGTTGGGGTTACAACTCCATGCTGTTTCAAGGCAAGTTCCGTTGCTGTTGAGGAATGGGTGGTGAACTGCGGTGCATATGTGGTTGCATTGTAGATAGGCGACGCGCTTGTCTCGCCGCCCGAAAGGATGTGGTGAGCCGCATGGTAGACTGGAGTTTGTTGTGCTCCTGATGTTACGACTGTCGGATACGGGACAAGCTTGGAGCCATGTGCAGTGACCTGTGCCTTGTACGTAAACTGGGGAGCCTGGTAACCAGTCTGGGAGTGTGACGAAAGGGGCGGCGAAGGTGAGTGAGGCCGCCTCAGCGAGCTTGAGTGGGTCCTGATGGTATTGCCAGATTGCGGGCTTGTCATCTTGTACAGGACAGGTGTGCGGCCTAGGCTTTGGATGTAGAGCGGCTGGGCTTGGCCTGCTCCGCCCACGATGCCGAGAGCCTGGCGGTTAGCGTAGGCCTGACTGGCTGCAGCAGCTTGGGCTGCGGCCACTTCGCTGGCCTCTTTGTCTAGCGCACGGCGACGAGTGTCATCTTCGTGGAGTACTTTCTTGAGTTGCATGAAAAGCTGATGCTTCTCGTCCTTCAGCTCTTTGAGCTTCTTCTCCGACTGCGTGACCTGATCTTTTATCTCCTCCAACGTCATGGCATCCTGTTTGCGCTTCAGTTCCTGTTCTCGACGCAGCCGCTCGATTGCTCCGTCAGCTTCTTGCTCTTGCTTTTTCCTTTCCCGTTCGCGCATGATGTGGCTCTTCAAAGCCGCCCACATCTGCAGGCTCATCTTTGGTCGTTGGATTAGTGCCGGCATCCTTGAACGGTTTTGCTGTTCCCTTAATGCAGATAACTTAATCTAAACGCTAAAACGTAGCTTCTACAAGCAGAACGGAGAGAGCTCCCGTTCTGCATCACGATTACCGGGCAGCAGCTATATCTATAGTCCCTATAGCTATATCTATATAGCAGCTATATCTATAGTATCTATAGTCCAGCTTTCTCTATGGAGTCAAGAACGAGGCTGAGGCGTTCGTTATGTTCTTCAAACGTGCGGCCAAAGATTACAACATCATCGAGGTAACACATGCATATCTCCCACTTTAGACCACGTAGTACTGTGTCCATGAATCTTTCAAAGGTGGCAGGAGCATTGCAAAGGCCAAAAGGCATAACATTAAATTCGAATAGGCCATCTGGAGTCACGAAAGCGGTCTTTTCCTAGTCGGCAGGGTCCGTAGGTATTTGCCAATACCGCGATCGCAAGTCAAGTGTTGAGAAGTAAGAAGCAGCGTATCAGCAATCAATGACGTCATCGATTCGCGGTAGTGGATAGACATCCTTCTTCGTCACTGCGTTTAGATGTCTGTAATCCACGCAGAATCTCCAGGAGCCATCTTTTTTTCGGACCAGGATTACTGGGGCTGCCCATAGACTAGATGACTCTTGAACGACACCTTTGTTCATCATCTCCTTGACTTGCTCGGCAATAACTTTGCGCTCGGACGATGACACTCGGTAGGGCTTCTGGCGGATGGGGTGTGCTGAGCCGGTGTCTATTCTGTGGCGAGCGCGGGACGACGGTAAATGAATGGGAGCATCTCCATGCGTGAAGTCGAATGCAGCCTCATGCATGGCAAGGACTTGTACCAGTGCTTGCCGTTCCGATGTACTGAGAGCCTTGCTGATCATGCCAAGCATTAGCTCTTCAGAATGGCGATTATCGCAAGGAGAGCAAGCTGTAGAGACGTCCGTAGTTAGTGCCGCTATTGAGCTACATGCGGCTTAATCGAAAAGAGCGATTTTCATACCGCGAGGAAGGAGAACCGGCGAGGCGGAACAGTTCAGCGCCCACAATGTGGCGACTCCTCTTGTCATGCACACGACAGAGCAGGGCATGAGTATATTTTTTTTAGCACAGTTTACGCGGAGAGGCCTAACTACAAGGTCAACACAATCAGCATTAACAGTAGTTGTAGACACACGAACGGGCGTCAGGCACCACGATGGTGCAATCACTTCATCAAGAATACTGAGTGTGTCTGTGTCCCCGTCTTCACCACCCAAGCTTTGCTCGGAATGTGCTGATATAACTAACTTGTTCAATGAGATTTCGCCACAACCACAGTCCACGGAAGCGCCGCACTGTTCAAGAAAATCGATACCAAGAATAACGTCGTGCGAACAACGAGAAAGAACAAGGAATTCCGACACAAACACTTTCCCAGCCAACAAAACACTCACAGCACAAACACCAAGGGGATGAAGCCACTCGCCGCCTACTCCACGAAAGGTAATACCGTCGTTCCGAGAAAACATAACTTTGTGGCCTAGACGGTTCTTGAAAGCGAGACTCATCACAGACACAGTCGCTCCAGTATCAACTAACGCCATGGTCGGTATTCAGTCAATCGAGACATTCACTTTGTTTTTGAGCACCACAACAGGCAGAGGAATTTCTGGCAAAGACCGTCCGGCGACCTCACCTCTATTGGCCGCGGATGCTAGTTTCCCGGCGGCGGTGACGAAGAACGGCGCCGAGGGGACGGAGAGCGACGGGAACGATTATTTGGCGGCGTCAAACTCCGCTCAGAAGTTGGCGAATCGCTGCGTCTGGTCTCGTGTTGGAAGTGGTCCATTGGAAGGGAATCGGTCGTCCGCAAGTCATATGAAGTACGGGTTCTGGGTGGCGAGAACATCGGTGGTGTCCTTCGTGATTGACGGCCTTGGCGACAATACCGTGCTATATGGCCTGTATAACCGCAGTTGTAGCACACGGGAGGGCCGCGATTCACAGCATCTTCCTCGAAACGGATGCCAGGCTGCTGCGGGCGGCGAGAAAGTTCGTTGTCATGTGGATAACGTGTCTGTGCGCCTCGCTGAAATCCGTTATATCGTTCATAAGTCACGTCGTGGTATTATGGTCGGTGCTCTTCTTGTCGTGGCCTGACAGAAGTCACAGGGCCTCGGGGGTAAAAACGCGGCTGCTCTCGTTGTGGCCGAGCGTCATAAGTCGCGCCTCTGTCGTAGAGACGTGGCTGCTGTCCGGGCGCGAGTTCATAATCCTCGGTGCCCCTCGCCGCAGGATACGGGGCGATGGATGCCACGTTTGACTCGAAATCTGGTGGTAGGCGGAAGCTGTGAGTGCCTGCATGTGTCGCTTGTGCGTGCAGGCTGAGCTCTTCCCGAACTATTTGTCTGATCGTTGATGCAAGATCGAGGGGCTGGTTGCTGTCCACGCTTGCAACTGTTGTCACATTGGCTAGCCTGCCAAACTTCGGCGTGATGCGCCTCGTTTTCAGCTGCTCGAAAGTACGACAGTGCCGAATGATGTCAGTGACGAAAGCCAGGTTGTCCTTTGCGATGAGGAAATTATAGACGTCTTCGGCAATTCCTTTCAGGATGTGCCCGACTTTATCTTCCTCAGACATTCCAGAGTCCACCATCCTACACAGTTTTATTCCCGCCTCAATATAGGTCGTGCAGGTTTCGCCTGGCACTTGCGCACGTTGCAGTAGCTTGTGTTCTGCCCTTTTCCTTTTCGTCGCGGAGTCGCCGAATCGCTCTTTGATTTCGGAAACAAATCTTCCCCATGTTGTGAAGGTTTCCTCGTTATTGCCGAACCACAGCAACGCAGTATCCGTCAGAAAGAACACGACGTTCAAAAGCTGAGCAGCGCTGTTCCACTTGTAGGCGGCACTCACCCGGTGATAATGGATGAGCCATTCCTCGACGTCTTCGTCCGATCTTCCGGCGAAGGGACGCGCATCTCTCAGTTGCAGAACAGAACTTGTCAGGGCAGCAGTTGGAATGGGCCGTTGTTCGTCTGTGTCGTGGGACATGTTCAGCTCCGGTGAATTCGGTGGGAGTCCAGCAATGCGACGGCTCCGTCGAAGAAGTTCTGGTTCAGCCACCGTCTTCGGGTGTCAATTGCCCCTGTTACGTTTCGCCTACGACGCGCGATATGGCCGGCGTAGCATTGAAGAGTGACTTCGTTTGTGCACTTCCCAGTTCCGTTATTCCACGCCGTATCATCCACAGACCAATGGCCTCGTTGAAAGAACGAACAAAACGCTGACCAACATGCTTGCCATGTACGTCACCTCCAATCATAAGAACTGGGACGACGTGCTGCCCTTCATCACTTACGCATACAACACGGCGGAACACGAAACCACGAACTATAGCCCATTTTATCTCCTCTATGCAAGGTTACCGCGAAGCCCTCTGGACACTTACCCTTCGTTCTGCACAATGATGATTCTGCATCGAAGACCTTGTGTCTCGCCGGAGAAGCCCGTCGAATAGTTCGTCTTCGTACTCTGGCCTCGCAAAGTCGTACAAAAGTAGTTAAGAGGATCTAGACGACACTACGCAGGGCATGTGTTGTCCACCACGACTGCATAATGTGCACACCTCAGGCTGCTCTGTATTTCCTGCTGTGTGCAACCACAGTGCTCTTCCCTGACCTTCTTAGGCACTGGCATCACCATCGAAAAGCAAAACGCAAGAGTACACTTGCAAAATAGTATCCTCACCTCAGAGCTGCTCGAGACGAAGAAGGGCTCTCCGAGCCCTGTTGCGCAGCCGCCCCCAACAAGTTGGAGGACGCGGCCTCGGATGCCCCCCAGTCGGCCGCCGCCAGTTGCCCTGCAAGGAAACGGTGCGATCGTAAGAATACGAACCGCATTCATTAAAGCCTACTTTTCACTCACCCCTGCTCGGCCGAAAGATTGCCAGCGTCACGCCTGCATTTGTAAACGAACTTACACCACCACAGCCTCCACTCTCGCTCTGTCTTAACTGGCGGCCCTTCTGCATTGAGAAGTGCCGCCAGTTGTTTCCATAAGTCGTTCCTTTTAGCGGCAGAAAATTCCTCACCGAATTCCCCCGACATACTAGCAAGCGGGGGGTTACTTTCCATGAAATTTACCATAATTTCTTCTTGCCGAATGGTGATTTGACGCGCAGGCATGGTGCTGTGGTGACCTTCGTTCATCTACAAAAACGAGCAAACTGGCCGTCTGCGAGCGAGATCGCCAAGGAAATGAACACATTTTGTGGGATGGTAGCCTTTATTTCCGACAAATAATTAGCCTCCTGCTATTTCTTCTTTTGAAACCTGCAATTTAGTAGAAAAAGCAACGCTCTGGAACAGTGCCGTCTGTTCACAACTCAAGGCATGCAACGCACACTTACCAAATTTTCGGACGGCAGCAGAAGGGCAGCAGACGACTATACGGCGGGGTCCCGCGCGTCTTCTTCGAGGGCTCCGCTGAAGCTTTGCCATTCTTTGCATGACCTTCGCGGTGCGCGAAAACATTGCACACACCCATTCTCAAAATGATACGGCCACAATAAAACTCGCACACGCGCTACGCCGGTTCCTTTCGTTTTTGCTCAGCTCTACCCATTTTCAAAGTGGGGCGCCATGTTGACACGACGGCAATCTGGCTGTGCTTGATCGCTGATATACACACGCAAAAAAAAAAGACCGTCGGTTTACGATATCACCCAAATGTTGCTTCGCAACTATGTCAGTTGTAGCACAATTTATTCATTGAAATATGACATTTCTCACTTTCTTCTCTCATTTCCTTTCATAAAGCGACCGGAGCCAACCGTGGCCAGTGCCCAGAACCGAGCGACGGCCACTGCACTCGATTACGACACACCCCAGTCGTTCTACGCTCGCCGGGCGCGATCTCTCGTGCGATGTGAAGCGTTCGAGAGCGCGCGCTCGTAGTGCACGCTGGCGTCACGAGTGAGCAGGCGCTCGGCTTATTGAATGTGACTCGCGGCGGCGAAGAGAGAGAGAGAGAGTAAAATTTATTAAATGTAAATAAAACAAGGCACGATGGTTGGAGCCCCTATTCCAGGGCCCCACTGGCACGAGCGGCTCGCTGGGCTTGGTCCAGAAGAGCCAACTGGCTCTCCCGACCCTCGTCCGCAAGCCATGCCTCCCACTGCCTATTCCTCATTAGTGGATGTTCGTGTAATATGGGACTGTCTATGTGCGGAGGCCTCCTGAGGCACTCCCATGTGATGTGTTTTAGTGTGGGTGTGTCTGTGCACCACGGGCACTCGTCAGTGAACCTCGTATTCGTCTGAATACGACGCCAGTCCCTCTCCTGTTGGCTGTTTAAATCGGAGTGAGGATGTCCAAAACGTCTCCGCTCCTGCCTTTGCTGTAGGAGGATGTCACGAGAATTCGGTGGAAGGTCATCGCTAGGCCATGCCGTTGCTCGGACGTTCACACCTCGAGCAATACGGTCTGCCCTAGCGTTTCCTGCCAGTCGCTCGTGTGCCGGACAGCAGACGATAGTGTGGTGCCCCTCTAGTTGAGTGCGTAAAATTTTGATGATTGATTTGGGTGCCGTTCCTTGTAAAAACAGGCGGCAAGGCGCTTGTGAGTCGGATAATATGACAGCTAAGTGAGTCGGATAATATGACAGGATAATATGATATTGGTTTGGCGCTCGGCGTCCTGAATGGTCAAGGCGATGGCTGCAGCCTCTGCCACGCATGCCGAGGCGGTTTTGAAGGATGCCGTTGTTATGTTGTTGTTGCATGTATAGAGACTATGGTGAAAGTGTCTGAGCTGGCTCGACTGGCATCCGTATAATACACCCCCGGTCCCATGCCGAAACGTTTGTGAAGGGTCTTTGCCCTTGCTCTGCGTCGTCCGGGATGGTACTTGGGGTGTATGTTTTTGGGAATTGGGGCCACCGCGATGTGCGATCGAACATTGCGGTCCATCTGTGCCGTTTCCTCTCCGCAATACTGGGGTCTCAGGGGAAAGCCTAACCTCGCCAATACTTCCCTGCCCTGAGTTGAAGAACAAAGTCGTTCTTTCTGGGCATATAACGTCGCGACTGCGTACTCGTCAAAAGTATTGTGCAGGCCCAGTCCCTCGAATCTCTCTGTGCTAGCGCATTCGGGAAGACCAACGGCGGCTTTGAAGGCTTTTCTTAATATTGCGTTTGCCTGTTTAATCTCTTCGTTTGTCAAGGCCTGATATGGAAGGGCGTATGTGAGTCGGCTAATTACGAATGCGTGAACCAGGCTGATGGTCTCCCTCAGTTAGGCTGTCTCTGCTTCTTGCCACTCTCCTCATCATTCTGGCCACGTTTCCTGTGACCGCCTTTAGTTTTTGTAGGGTGTGAGATTTTCCAGCATTCTGCTGTATCCACATCCCCAATATTCTGAGCGTCTCCACTTCACGAATTGGCGCCCCGTCGAGAGTCTGAGTGAGCGGCACCCAGTCCTTCCTTCTTGCGTATTTCGCACGCACCCGAATGAATTCCGATTTTTCGGGTGCGCATGCCATGTCCGCCGCCCTCGCGTATTCCGCGACTGCGTCTATGGCCTTTTGAAGGGTTTCTTGCTTGTCCCGGTAGGACCCCTGGTGAGCCCAGAACGTGATATCATCGGCATATATCGCACAACCGAGATTCGAGTGTTTATCTAGCTCCAGGGCTAGCTTTCTCATCCCTACATTGAAAAGCAGTGGAGAGAGTATAGCTCCCTGAGGGGTACCTCTGTCGGGACAGTTGAAGGTGTCGGACCTCGTGGAGCCTAATCCGATTGTGGCCGTGCGGTGGCTGAGGAACGAGCGCACGTAGTTATAAATTCGCGTTCCGCAGTTCACCGCTTCCAGTACCTCCAGAATAGCGTGGTGGGAGATGCTGTCGAAGGCCTTTTTGATGTCCAATGCCAGTACAAATTTATCTTCCGACCCTCTGTTGGGGTGCAGGACCTCGTGTTTTAGTAGTAGAAAAACGTCCTGCGCTGACACGTGGGGTCGGAAACCGAACATGTTGGAGGGGAACATGTCGTTTAGCTCTATGTGGTTCGAGAGCCGGACCTGCACAACCGTTTCAAAGAGTTTCCCCGCGCACGACGTTAGGCAGATGGGTCGAAGGTTGGTGATGTTACGAGGCTTGCCTGGTTTTGGAATAAGAATAATTTTTGCTTCCTTCCATTCTTTTGGAAGGACGCCGTCCTCTGTCCAGACCGTGTCGTTAAAGAATTTGGTCAAGCTCTTTAGCGTGTCGTCACTTAGATTGCGAATCATTGCGTTCGTGACCTGATCTACTCCTGGGGTCGTGTTTTTCTTGAAGGAGTGTGCCGCTGCGTAAACCTCTTCAAAGGTTATGGGGGCGTCCAGTTCCGGTTGGTCCTGACCTTCGTAAACGGGTTTGGTGGATTGCCCGGTCGGTACAGTTCCTACGTATATCTCTTTAATTTTGTCTATCATGTCAGCTTCCCGACCTTCAAACTCGTTTTCAAGCAGCTTGAGTGTGCGATTCGCGACTGTTTTTGTTCCTCCCGGGTCAATCGTACTTCGAAGAATGCGTAATGTTTTCTTTGCAGTCAACGTGCCCCGAAGCGAGTCACTGAACTGACGCCAATTGCTGTCGCTTAAATTTTGTGCGTATTCGTTAGCTTCCTGCGCTAGCTGAGCTATCCGTATCCGGAGTTTGCGATTAAGCTTCTGCCTTTTCCACCTTTTTGTGAGGCCTCTCCGGGCTTCCCAGAGATGCAAGAGGTGACGATCCACGGCTGGAGCCTCCGTTGTCGTTTCAATTGTTTTTGTGACCCTACAATGAATAACTCGGATCCGCTCGGCCCATTCTCCTACGTCTGTTATGCTGCCGATTGTTTTCTGTTTTTCCCGAAATTTGGTCCAGTCGGATAGCCTTGCCTTGCCAATAGCTCTTCGAATCCTGGCTGCATTAACCGATATGTTTAAGATATAGTGATCGCTTCCTAGGTTTTCACCTAGGTTCGATGTTTTTTTACTGCGATTCAGCGCAATAGTTGTTTATATTGGCTCAGTGCGTGTTGAATGAAACAAGTTTTAATCATTAGAAACAAACACTGTGGTATACTGCTGCTAATGCGTTGTTTAAATAATTTTTTTTCTCGTATCTGGTTTCGTTATTTACAACCCAGCGCGAGGAACATCACATGCGTGCTCGCGCGCAGCGAAGGATAGACAAAACGCGCGGAGTGATAACGTTTCTTGACCGAACTTCTTGCGTAGCTTCCATAGCGTTGCCTGCTGTGTATGGAACGGAGTATTGGCCTCGAGCTCCACCACAGGAAAAGTTGGCGCCACCGTCGGCGTGACGTGCTATTAGGGATCACGTGGACATAGCGTCCGCATCGGCTGCTTCGGGAGCGCCGAAGCGAGCTGAAAACGAGAGTTTAAATTCCCTCGTACGCTGCGGTCCTCATTTAGTGGCGAGATTTTCCCGCTTCGAGTGTCTCCTTTACAACGCTTGAAAGCACTGCAATAGGTAGTGGCTGCCTTTGAAGGCGCGCAACGTGGTAGGCTACTGCTCGGTGCCGCAGTGCCGGACGTACGCAACGGAGCCCGGTGTCAGCCTTATTCACACGTAGCCGCAGGACAAAAAGCTGCCTGAAGCTTGGCTTGCGAAACATAAAACCGGCAAACAGTCATCAGCTACAACTTGGGTATGCAGCAAGCACAGACGCGAGGAAGATTTCTGCTACGGCGCCGGGTCTGCAGCGTTCGGAAACCGCGCACTGAGACGCTCGCCCGAGTCCGCTGCCCGACTAATGTCATGACGGTTTGGTGTATGAACTTGTCGATGCTATAGATACTGGCAAGTTTACTGGAGTGGAAATGGAGCGGTAAGAAGCACATTAAAAAAAAAGCATGGCATGTGGTCATATTTGTGTTATGAAATAATGCACTGGATTACAAAAAAGAAGCAGCGGAAAATCGCACGCTGAGAACACCGATAAACATACAGTGCGACGCAACTCGAGAAATAATATTGAAACGTCCAAGAATTTAGAAGGAAAAAAAATAAGATTGAATCGTCGCGACGGCACACTACAGTCCCCGTAGACGTCGAACTCTCTACAGTGAAATTATTTTTGAACAGCTCTGATAGCGCCCACGCAACAATGGTTGCTTGTACACTGTCAAATGCTCATATTCTGCGGACTAAAGCTCATGGCACGGTGCTAAAACGCGCACGCGGCGAATGGGAAACAGTGCGCGGAGAAGCATGCAGATGCGCAGTCGGTCGCTGAGAATCTGTGCGATCGCTGCATTGAGGCTTCATGCTATTACGCTCTATTTAGTTATACAAACACTATAAGAACATATTTCACATAGTTTGCTCTCGGCGTTTACCTGCCTTTCACGCAAGAAGCCGGTTCGGGAGACACCATCGCGGCGACCGCGCGCAGTGGCGTTCACTGTACATATTCGGTAAAAAAATTGCCTCTGTACACGATTCTGTGCTTTCAGTTTGTCCAAGATTATTATTTAGTCTGTAAGGAAACTTCTCTCGTTTCGGAAGTACTTACAGAGATGTCGGGGAGAGCTCGCGCGCGGTGTTTTCAGTGAGCGCTGACAGCAAAACCTATGAGGAGCGCGCCGCGGTATCCCTCATACTACGCCAGTGAGGCGCTTCCGGTAGATGGCGACACCGTAACTCCTCGCCGCCAATAGGTTCTTTTCTATGCTACCCTCTTCTGCGGAAAAACACGCCATTCGTAAAAATAAAAGAAAAAAATGCAGAGCCATTCCACTCTGTGAAGGTGGATGACCAGCGGAGCTTTGTATATAATGATAAATATGTTGGTTGAAAATAAAAGACACATGCCACAATCGATTTAGCTTTCTCACGATTTTTCGCGGTTTTATTTTAAATTGCATACACAATTCTTTCTTTCTTAATTTTTAACGTTTTTTCTTCTCTTTACAATCGCTTCAGGATCGCTGTGATATGCGGCCAGTGGCTCTGTGGTGACACTGGAAAGGTTCTTGGCTAATGTGAGGTCTACACTCGACCTCTAACGCGTCATGGGCACAGTGATGTTTCTGTAACATTGAATGCCGAACCTTTCCAAGAGAAACGCCACGAACCACTTCACGTGTGGCCGAGACACGTCTATGTTGAAACGGTCCACAATTACGATAAGGCGGATTCGGTAGTGGTTGATCCAACCAAAGGTGCATACACTTGGCGTTTGCGGCACGACCTTTGTCTGTATTACGTGCCGCCCGCTGTCGCCGCGCACATTCCCGCTTCTGTTCACGATGGTGATCTTCGTAGGCGCGCTGTTCTTCCGCAGTCCACGCTGCAGGCGGCCTATTCATTGCGCGGGTGGAAGGCAGCTGAGGTGACGTTACGTGGTTTGCCTGTAGAACCCGTGACGTAGAACAACTATCCCTACACCGCAGTGTCTGTTCCTGTTTAGCTTTTTTTTATTAGGATTGTTTTATCGCAACACGTTTCGGCACTTCTCGCGATTAAAAGCAGCTGGGTATACACGGCGATACGTTTTTGTTTAATGCTTCTGCTCTCTTAGCTCTGGGGTGGCCGCCATCTTTTTACAGAGAAGCTGTCTATGGTTAGGATCTACAAAACTGTCCGAGGTGATGACAAAAACAAATCGTCATATGAGCCGATCCTGGTGATAGTGCAGAAAGAATCCATGCTCAATGACTCATACCCCTGTGGGCTCAGGGACCTGTAATGCGCCCTTGAATTACCCTTGCCACACGCGGGAGCCAGAGAGGTCCCAGGCACAAGGATAAGAACAGATGATTTTGAAAAATTGTTTTGTGCAACTTTTTTTTTCAAGAAGGCCTGTTAAAAAATTAGCGGCGCCAACCGGGCAAACGCGCTAGTGCCACTGCTCGCGCGTTCGTCGTCGTCATCGTCTTCCATAGCTGGCTCCGTTGTGCAAAGAATTATCCGAAATGGCTCGAGCGTCGTTGTCTTCTACAGCTGGCACCGTTGCAGCTCATCATTCCAGTGTAGAATTTCACTTGTCGTCGTAATTGGGAGGCGCGTTAGACGGGGGTCTGGGTCATGGCTTAAGGGGTTATAAGCCATTCAATGTCTTACGTAACGGACACAGTTAATGACAGAGGTAATACAAGAATACGCGTGCGTACCTATATCGCCACGATGACCACAGATTTGGGGTGCTATGCAGGATGCGCCGAGTTTCTCGTTCACCCGAGTTTTACCCGAGTTTGCTCGACGGCAGTCAGTGAACGGAGATAGCGCGGAACGCGCCGCAGGTGCAGGCAAAAAAATATGTAGACAAAAAGCCGCGTATGACAACATGAGCGCACCCTGCGCGGCACGCTGCTTCCACGTTTCAAGCGCAGAAGGCTGCACAACGAAACGCGCCAGCGCCACGTATTGTTATCAACGGATTATCGCAACTTAGCGATACCGTGACTCTCCCGCTGTCTGTCAGCACACTTGCCGTGAGCCGCTTGCCACGCCTTTCCCGGGCGCGTCAAGGGCGTGCCTTTTCTTTCGGGCACTATCTTTCTTTCCTTCATCGAATGCGAACAGGGTACATGCGGCGCATTCTTGCACCTACACTTTCACTCAAACGAATACGTTAAAATACAACAAATAAAATAACGAACATTTTTATTTCTCTAAGTATCTGTTTTTCGTTTTCAACGCTAGAAATTTGTGATGACAAACGGAGATCGAGCAAATTATTAAATTTTGCACTTCTTGCCGCGAGTGGCGACAGTGAGGCGAAAGCTTAGAAGTGGTACATTGAAGCGGGTCGCACGCACGAGGGCGTTCATACGGTGATAAGTCGCTTAGGGGCGCTGCAGAGCTATTCTCAATAATGTCGGTCATGATCCATGGAGGGTGATGGCCACTCTTTCTCTATTAGGGGAATAGAAACGCAGCGCCGCGGTACGGCTGTTCATCGCAGGCGCTTCACTAGGCAATTAAGGCCCCCGCTTTACCAACTAAAAACGACACAACGGCTGTCGCTGCGAAATGGCGGTATGTTATTTTAGAGTGCGTAGCGACGCAGTTCAGTGAAAATGTACCAGTTTATCCTTGTGCGCGAAGCCTCTGCGATACATTGCGAAACGTGCGTGCTTCCCCAGCGACAGAATTCATCGCTTGTCATCGCTTGCCCAGTGAAGGCGCCTCTGAGCGCATGTACGCAGTATATGAGTGTGTTGTGCAGTCGAAGGTGCTTGCGGATTACCTCTGCTGGAGCCAGCAGCGATCGCAGATGGATATCGTAACGACACCGCAGCACTCGCATTTTGGCAGGTGAGGGCTCTTGTGTGCAGTTATGAAATCAGATTTCGAACGGAGAGAGGTGTTGGGACTGTTGAGTGCGCAGTGCTTGTGATGAAGAAATGCCATTGCACTGGGTCTAGAAGAGCGAGCGATTCTCAGACGCTGATCGTGTTTACGACGCTGTGGCTCCGTTTCATCACCGATGACAGAGCAGCCATCTCAAACGACTGCTGCAATATGCACTCCTCAGCATTGTCGTCCCCCTCGCCGCATCGACGCCTTGTAAGCAGCTACAGTGACGTGCCGATAATTTACTGTGCGCTACGCGCCACAATGCAGGCCATGAAACCGTGTTATGCGGCCATCTCAGCCCGAGAAGATGTATGCATAAGCCAGCGACAGTCAACGCTTTGTTTTTGATTGTGGTGCTCAGTACATCACCGATGACAGTGCGTTGTGCGCGTTTTATGTCGGCGGTCAAGATTGTTGATGCCTCTCAGCTCGACAACGCGTCGCTGTTGCCGGAAGATAAGTTGGGCGTGGCCCAACTGTAGTGGGTGCGCGCACAACAGTTACATGCCTCGCGCGGGGCATGACCTCTCGTTTTGATTGACAGGCGAACTCGTGCTAAACTCGTATATCGCGAAACCCCTCCGAGTTCAACTCGGGAACATGGCGGCGGCAGCAGCAGCCTGTTTCATTGCATCCAGCGGCAGCAAGCGTCAGTATGACCGTCCGGACCCGTTCACCTACATGACCGACGGGGAGTTTCAGCGTCATTTTCGCCTGTCGAAGACATCAGTGCGCTGGCTGTGTGACGAGCTAGGCGAAGACTCTCGTCTGCGGAGACAGCGTGGCGGGCTTCATTCGCTCACCGTAGTAGAGCAAGTCATCTGTGCCCTCCGTTTCTACGGGACTGGGAGTTTTCAGGGAAGCGTGGGCGCCGAGCGTTACATTGGATGCCATCAAACTACTGTTAGCCACTGTGTCAGAGATGTGTCTGACGCGCTTATCGATGCGGCAGTGCGTAAGCGGTGGCTAGCTTTCCAGCATACTACGGCTGAGCGGGCATATATAAAAGAATGCTTCCTACTTCGTGGGAACATTACGAACGTAGTCGGGTGTGTCGATGGAACGTACGTAGGAATTAAGGCGCCTTCAATGTCAGCGTTACTGTGATTAACATTGAAGCAATGTATAGACACGCCATACTGCCAAATTCGTCACTTCTGTGTAGCCGACTTAAATTTTGTGTTAGCAACATCTCACATGCGGCTGCTTATGATACTGACTTTTTCGCTGGTTGATGACTTTTTGCCGATTGTTCTACTTGTCTGTCAGGGTGCCTTCCAAATGGCTCACTTTCTTGGGAGAGAGGTTAATTAAGTATAAATAGATAAATGGATATCACAAATTGTGTGAAGTAACCTATGAATCCTAATCTCGTAAAGAACTTGGGGTTCTTCATTGGTGAAGTTACTTAGTATGCACAATGCCGAAATTTGGTCATGCGTAATCTATCGGCCGCACTATGAAACAGCGAGGCATTGCACAATTTGTTGCAGCGCGAGATGTGGATGTTGCGCCAAGCCGGTTGTGCCTATGCATTTGTGGCGAAATGAAAATGCATTGAGAATCTTAGTGTGTTGGCTTGGATGAAGAAAATACTTCAGTTTGTTTGCTCTGTTCACCGTCGATGCATGTGCCAGAGGTTCAGTGTATCTTCTTATTTTGGGGGGGGGGGCGGCGTTATTCTGGATGGATAAATTGTATATTTTTGTCTCATAATGGGGCTCTAATTCTTAAGCAGTAGAATAATGCACATCCAATGCTCTGCAGAACTCTGTACGTGAAGATGTCGTGAACCACCAAGGCAAAATTACACATCGGGAGGAATGTGGTGCAGATGCCAATGAAAAGTGGGTCTTTCACCCACCATGATAAAAATTGCTGAGCAAATAGACCATTTGTGCAGCTTTATAGCAATGATTACACAAAACGTGATATCCTCAAACGAGTAAATGCTTGCTTCAATGCCAAAGTAGGCTGAGCGACATGCAGCATATATTGGCATTGAACATGTCTCGTAACCGTTACTTTTATTGTAAGCCCTCGCTGTCACACCTTTCCCTCCGGCACTCCCTTTACTGAAACGTGGCACTGTCTTTCCATTGGTGTCAGGAATCAAAGGGGCAAGCATTACCAGCCTTGCAGCAGCAAGGCTGGTTAATGCTTGCCCCTTATATTCCTGTGAGTTTAGTGGTAAAGAATATGGCACGTGCATGCATACACCTGTGCTGCAAAATTTAACATTTGTGATTTTTTGGAGAGCTAATTTGTCTTGGGAAATTTCAAAGATGTGCACCATTGTGGCCTAATAACTAGAGCATTGGTGATGTTGAAGACTGGGTGTCTTGGTATAGTGGCTTGAAGTTTAATTGCAAAACAATTCGACGGGACACAAAGAAGAGAAATACACACAGCAGAATGCTTTGCTGTGTGTGTTACTCTTCTTTGTGTGCTGTTGAATTGCTGTGCGATCCAACTTCAAATAGAGCATTGGGCTTCCTTGGTGCAGGACCGAGGAAGTGTGAGCTATTCGACAACATGCCAGTGCGTTGCCACACAATTATGGAAGTCGGAAGGTTTGCAAACAAAGCTTTGCTTTCAAATCCACCTGCTCATGTTATACAAGCAGTGATTGAAAGAACCATCATACAAAAATAATGGTGAAATCAATGGCATCTGAAAAGTGTAATTTGTATATTGACACTGTTACATAATAGGTGCCATACCGGCCTCAAAATTGTACTGGACAGAGCAGTTGGTTTCCTATGTGAAGCACAACCCCCCATTACATGCTGTGCAGACAACCAAGTTCAGTTTGTTTTGACGTGCTACACAACATTCACTGTAATCTGTTTTTGATTCTAAAGAAGTGCCAAACACCACCTCTTTTTCAAGGACGTCGTGGGAATATTTGGCGAGACCTTTTGCAGCCCCTCATAATGGAAGTGTTGCCAGCCAGCTTTGCTTCGATGCCTTTATAGATTTCTGTTGCTGATCATTGTGTGCTATCAATTTGCAGAAGTCTATGCAACTGGTACAAGGCATTACGTGTTTCTATAGTCGGATGCAACTTTAGGAGGCTGCGGAATCTGCACTTTAAGGCAGGTGAACACAAGCCTGCACCGATGGGCACACACTCTAGACTGACTGACAGACTAATAGCTGCTCGTTGGAGAGGGACTATTTCTTTAGACGTGTAGGCAATCGGCTGCTGCGCTTTGGTAATCTGGATGGGGCCTCTCCTGTCTTCTGAAGTTTTGTCCAGCTGTAAAGGATGCTGCTTTTCATACCACACAAAAGGACAAAGTGTACAATTATTTGGCCTATGAAATGGATACATCAGAAGTGTGCTATGCAAGGGCTTAAGATGTGTGAAATATAGTACATGCAATTATAAGACAATGTTAAAGAATATGTGGTATCGAACATGCATGTAATGGCACATTTGAATCGGGGTGTGTTGCAGTCATATGCACAGTCAGTAGGTGATAGCATTATTAAGCTCCTGCTGTTTCCTGTCTTCATTGTGAATTACACACACCGTTCATCTTGTGGCTAATCAACATGCACTGTATTGCACATAGAACGAACAAACAGCACAATGATGTGTATGCTGCATTAGTGTATTTTTTATTTATATGGTCCAAGAGTGGCACAGGTTGTCTTACGTTTTTGCCTATTTTGAAGGGACACCAATGCATGTTACAAGTCTCCTAATATGCACAGCACAATGTTTACTGCAATAATTTTATTCATGTTCTTGAATAATAAACAAAATATTAAACTGAAAGCTCCTTTATAAGGCGCCTTCTGTGGGCTTGACAGCAGAGCAGTGAGGGCACCGATACTACTGTTGCAGAGCAGCCCTCTGGACCTCTGCCACACTCTCAAGAGCACGTGCCAGGCGCTCGCCTACTGCCACCAGGCGGTTGAGTGCCTCCAGCAGCAGAATGTTTTGCTGCAAAAAAGTGTATTGGAATGAATCGGCCGCATACAAACCATTATTTACGAAGAAAAATGATCGTTGCACTACTAGTACTAAGTGCCCTTAACTGTGGAAACCTCTAGTGTAGTATGCATAATAAAACAATGTGTTGGGACAACGTTGTTTTATTTTTCATAACGGGCTTTATTTTTCAGAGCCAATTGTCATGTGGATTAGTGTGCCAGCAGCTAAGGTGGCCCCGCACCTTCAGGAGTCTCTACTGTCAGCCCCACAAGCCTATTTTTGTTCGCTGCAAAACAAATGCCTCACCCTACAATCCCGTCTTATACGAGCTGATTGCATCCTATTCCTACAAACATCATATTTTTGTCCCATTACGCAATTTTCTACCACCCTCGGCTGTAGTTCTCTCTCCTTGACATCCATTCTGTCACACTTATGTAATCACCTGTTATGAATTGGCAACAAGTGATCAATTACGTGCATGGCCTACCTGCCGATTCCTTTTTTTTTTCTTAATCTCAACTAGCATATCAGTTGCCACGGTTTACTACGCCACTGTCTTCCTGCCTTAATGCTGTCTCCAACATTTTTTGTTACTTCGCTTTCTGCACAGTCATTTACATCTCAAGTTTCTTTGTTGACCTCCAGGTTTATGTCCCATATTGCATAACCGGTAGAATGCAATGATTCTAAACTTTTTTCAAGGATATCGGTAACGTGGCGATCACGATTGGGTAATGCCTTCCATGTGCTGTTGAACCCGTGAAATTTTTGTATAAGTTTCCTGCTTTATCAGTACCTGCTATTGATATTTCACCTGGATAAAGATACTCTTCCATAAATTTTGCGGGCTTAATGTCACTCATGAATTTCTGTTATCTCACCAAGTTAGTGAAGGTTACCTTCATCTTTTCCATATTTTCGGGGGCACACTTGCATGTAGAAGCACGAACACTCATTGGTTCTCACTGCCTTCTTTAAACTGCTGGACATTCAGTTCGTTACTACGAAAGCGACTTAATCCGTGCATTCTTATTATGCTAAATATGAAACAGTAGAAATATACTTATCTGCAATTTGTCGATGTCTCCTTCACTGTGTTGGTAGCGAGATCCATAGTCGATACCACGTGCTTGTCGTATCGTAGCTATATGGGATGTAATGTAACACTATGTAATGTTCGTGACGCTCGCAGAAGCAGCACCGGACAAGTTGTTTCTTCAGCACTGCGCCGTGAACAGTAGGTGCGCGTTGCGATCTGTAAAATCTCGGAAGCTATTGGCAGTCGTACCGGGTGCATGGAAAGATTGCTCACGGAGGAACAGAACTATCCAAGAAATAGTGGTCATCGTCGAGCCTGATCACTACATCGCGCACAGCAAGCTCGTTGTACGAGTTTGTTTACACTGGGCGCCTCCGATGCTTAGCCGCCATGCTCGCCCGGTGAATGGATGTGATGACGCCACCACAGCGTTCCCTCGTAGTATAATGCGAAGCGTACTAAATTACAAATTAGTCTAATGCACATTCAGTGTACATGTTGTAAGCTTTAAAATGTTTCTAAACCACGTTAAACTAACTAATAATATTGTACTAAATGCGTTTGTTTTATAACTCGCTTGTGCATGTAATGCACTCGGTGGAACGACAAACAAGTGAAAGAAGGCACGACCATGCACCGACGGTATGATCACGTGAGCCCCAGTTTGTCGACCGCCCAGAAGGCAACGCCCAAGGAATGATAGCCAGCCAGAGTGAATCTAGATAAACCAATGAAACTGGAGGCTTGTCGAAAGATAAACTGTGTCTCGGTACCATTCGTGCTTTCATCTTGGGGTGTCGCCAGAGCTCGTGAAGATCCCGAGTTTCAGCAAACTCGGCGCATCCTGCATAGCACCCTTGGACAGTAAATATGTTCGCACCTTTGTTCAATATTCTGGGTCACCTCGGTGTGGTGCGGTAACCAGCTTCGCTGATCCTCCACTTTCACTGAGCGGAATGGCTCATGATTTTTTTTCCTGTGCACACAAACCGCCAGAACCAAAGAAGATTGGCCGCGAAAAGGCGCAGCGCAGCAAAAAAAAAAAAAAAAAAACTGACTTGTTGCGTTTGCGACAGGACGGTTGCATACGCTGTTAAGAACGGCCAGCTGCAGTGCAATTTTCGCCAACCAGTTGCGACCGCGGGCATCATCTTTTCCTGGAGCGCCGCCGCCAACCTCTAGCCACGACGTGACTAAGTCGACTTTGTGTCGGGAACAATACGTTCGTCCTCCACTCTCCGTCGCTTCAGCTAGGATCACGGTGTAAGAATAATTTAGGTGCTGACACTCGCCGCTCCCCGTAGAGAGAACGCGCGGGCAGATTGTGTTCGCAGATGACCTTGAATCGGCGGTAGTTTTCGCCGCAAGGGTACAGATGGCGCTGTAGTATGGGAGCCCAGGGGCCCGCGCTGCCCGCTCGGGTGCGTTCAGAAATTTTCACGCCACGCGCGGGGTGAATACACGTGGTATAGGTGCAGAAGTGTACTTGCTGAAACTCGTGTGTGTGTGTGTGTGTGTGTGAAGGCTTCTCCGGATTCTCGAAAAGTGTTTGGTTGTGCCTGTCAGTCCTGTGAGTGCATTGTTCGGCTGATTGGTATTCTGCTGGGATTCACTCAACGTATACCACGCCGCGTCATGTGACGCCGAGTGCAATTAGTTGCGCTCAGGCTTGCTGCGCTTCAAAATGGGCAAGAAGTGCTTTGTACCGAATTGCAAGTCGGGGTATCGGACATGCACGGAGCGTGTGTCGCTTTTCAAGGCTCCGCGTGAACCCGAACGTTTAGAAAAGTGGCGACGGGCGATTCCGAGAGCAGACAGAGTTTTGCAGCCTACCGACCACGTGTGCGCGAAGCACTTCCCGAATGAAGTGATCTCTGCAACATATCACGCGGAATACAAGGGGAACGTCCTTCTGCACGCACAAAAAAAGCCGGTGCTCTCACCCGACGCTGTGCCTAGCATTTTCCCGAATTGCCCAGGATACTTGACTGTGCAGCAAAAAACGAGAAAACCTCCGCGGAAACGGCAGGCTCTGCCGCCGACTTCTCAGAAGCCTAAGAAGCAAGGACAGCCAGAAGCGTCGAATGCTTCTGAAGAGCTACACCTGGCCGTTGAAAATACACCAAGTTTATTGCTGGTTGACACAACGAGTTCAAAATATTCTGATGCCGAATCAACAGACGCGCCTTGTAAGAGGCCACGCTTGGATTTCAGCAGCGTCGCGCCCCCTCCACGTGAAGAAAAGGATCCTTTTCAACACGATACTGACACATTGAGTGGCACATGCACTGCCGATGCACCTAGTCACACAGCTGAAAAGGTAATTTCCTGTTTTAAATTTAGGTGGCATTCCTCCAGCCGCTTCACCTAAGCTCACTAGGCGCAACAAATCATGATATTGTTCTACAATACCTACTGAGCGGAAATTATCGTAAATACGATACGGTTGCTGCAGCCGTGTTTTCTTCCCTTCAGTATATTTATTTGATTATAATTAATTAGCCAGGATCTCATTGGACATCTAAGAGCACAGTGTGCTAGTAATCGCATAAGCTTTGCTCACTATTAGGTGCCATCCGGAAAGTGCACATTCATTTATTTAATTTCAGCGCCGTTCAGGCGTTAAAGAAGAGGTTGGTAACAGGAAAATTTTAGATTAATAAGAAATAATAAAATAGTAAGAAACATATAACACCGACTTGTTAAGAGAAGTAATGACATAATATAGATGACGTAAACGAAACTTTGGCTTAGTTCGGACGGCAGAAACATTCCTAATTCTATCATTTCTTTTCATTCAGCAACAAGTTTCTTCCTCATCTCAAAAAACTACGGAGCAAAAGAGAAGTCATGGACCAACGCAAGAGCAGCGACCCACCGAGTCCCTGTTCCTCCAGGACGGAGGACAGCAAATGACAATTTCCGCTCTGTCAGGCTGTGCTTCCAGCCTTAAACTCCCAAGTGAAGCCTGGGCAGTCCAAGTTTCTGACAGATTTGGGGTTAAATCTGTTGTTTTCAGTGAGCTAGAATTGCCGAAAGAGAGTAACCAGGCGCCTTTTCATAGAAAAGTACTAGAAGTAACCACATCACATAATGACTCCTTGTCAGTGAAATGTTTTGTTTATGGCCGTTTTGTTAACGTACAGACCATAAGTTCTGGTTTGCCCATGAATTCCCTAGCTGATATAGAGTGTGCAGTACGGGTCTTTCATGAAATGCATGTGTGTGCAGGTGGTCCCAGTGGTGAAATGTACAATAATATACGCCCCGAGTGCGCATATATTGACAAATGTGGAACCTGGCGGCACAACCGTTGCCTACTAGTGACAGAGAGTACAAGTTGCAATGCATGTGCTAAGTTAAAAGATGTACTTCGTATTCATGCTGCACGAAAGAAAAAGAATTCTCAACTGAAACACATTCGCATTCCGGCCAGTCCATCGAAAAAAACACGCATTGAAATGTTGCGGCGCGCCAGGATTGCCTGCTACAAGTCAAAAGTGCGGCTTCAAAAACAAAAACATAATCTTGAACAAGAATTGGCTAACTGCAAATCAAAACTACTAGAAATCAGTAATGAAACACTCGAACGCCTTTCCAGAGAAGCAAACCTTCCTGAAGCGCAAAAGCTGGTGTTGAAAGAGTGTGTAGCTGCAGGCAAAGCTCGCTCAAAAAACGGTAGAAGATACTCAGGTGACTGGATCTTGCTCTGCCTTCTCCTCCATATTAGGTCACCTGGAGGATACAGATTCTTGATGGAGAGTGAAATTCTCGCCTTGCCTTCAGTACGAACAATACACCGCTACATCTCATTGGTGGGCTTTAAAACAGGCTTTGATAGTAAGTTCTTCATAGCCTTAAAAAAGAAACTTGAAAAGAAAGATGACTTCAAGCGGCACGGTATTATCATCTTTGATGAGATGCAAGTCCGTAAAAGTAAGGCTGTCAACTCAAAGACAATGACCTACGTCGGTCTGGCATCAGAGACGGAAAACAGTACCGAGCTTGCAGACCATGCTCTTGTTTTTATGTTCTGCCCTTTTGGTGAAAGTTATGCTCAGCCAATAGGTGTTTTTGCAGCAAAAGGTGCCACGAGGGGTACTATTCTTGCACAGTTGCTCCTTCAGGCAATTTTACTTATGGAGGAAGCTGGAGCAAAAATTCATGGGTTTGTTTGTGATGGAGCTTCGACAAACAGGACTATGTGGCGAACACTGGGTATAAGTGGGTCACTAGAAGCCTGCCGGAACTCCTTCACACATCCAAGCGACCCCACACGAAAAGTTTTTGCATTTTCTGATGCTCCACACCTCTTTAAATGCATCAGGAACCGTCTTTTGCAACAAAGGTACCTGAAAAAGGAGGGACGTTGGATTAGGTGGGAGGACTATGCAGCAGTTTATAAAGAAGACCAAGCGAATGTTGGAGCTTTGAAGGTGTGTCCAAAAATAACACATTCCCACATTTATCCAAGCAACTGTGAAAAGATGCGGGTAAAGCTTGCCA
The DNA here is from genome assembly GCF_038994185.2 of Dermacentor albipictus. Classification (NCBI taxonomy): domain Eukaryota; kingdom Metazoa; phylum Arthropoda; class Arachnida; order Ixodida; family Ixodidae; genus Dermacentor; species Dermacentor albipictus. The sequence goes on along the minus strand of NW_027225576.1, from coordinate 1,798,328 downwards.
CGCAAGTGTTCAGTCGCTCGATGGCAGCAGGTATTGAATTTTACAGAAACCGTGGTGTGCGCAGTCTGGGAGACACTGAAGCCACGCAAGAATTCACATTGTTTCTTAATAATCTTTTCGATGCCTTGAACCGGCGGTTTCCTCATGAAGGTGTCACAAAGCAGGGCTCTGACCTAGGCATTCTGTCACGTGGGGTAGAATGGTTGGATAACTGGGAAAAAGAGCTGCAGAGTGGAAATATCACGAAAGATATGTTCCTGACAAAAAGCACTTCTGAAGGGCTCCGAGTTACCTTGAGATCAACTAAAGAGCTTTGTGAGGTTCTTTTGCATCAGTACGAGTTCAGATACGTTCTTACAAATAAAATGAATCAAGATCCGATCGAAAGATTCTTTGGCAAGATAAGACTTGCTGGAAGCCAGAATGACCATCCTTCAATGCCGACATTTATGCAACTGTACAATACAATGTCCATTTACAGCCTTCTGAGGCCTCCCAAGTTTGGCAATTGCTGCGTGGTCGATGAGAAGCCATTACTAGACGCATCAGACTTCAGAGCCCTGATCGAACTAGGCAGTGCAAGCAACTCTTCGCCTGGCTTCATTGATCAGCTAAAAGAAAAGCTTGATAAACTGATTCTTGTTGAGGACTGGGAATGTGAGGATGTTATCACAGTAAACGGAAAGGATACAGCGCAAGTCGTTGACTGCATACTTTACTATGTGGTTGGATTCTTGAGCCGAAAGTTGATGAAAGCCACCACGTGCGATTGTTGCCGGTCTGCTTTTACCATTCCGCAAAACAGCTCTGCTGAAGCATCCCTGACCAACACAAAGAGCAGGGGTGGACTGTTGCACCCCAACGCGAATCTCTTTGAGCTGTTGAGAGTAGCTGAGGAGCACTTTGCAAAAAATGCCGACAGTCAGTCTGTATACTGGGAAACGGTGGAGCATGTGCTTGACACAAAGACCTTGACTTTTCCATGTGCTCAGCACAAAGAAGAGGTCATTGCACAAATTCTGCACTATTTCTTAACCATGAGAATGAGGCAGCACTGCAAAGCTGCAACCATGAACTTGAAAAAACAAGCTCAAGAGAAAAAAAAGCTTGCGAAACTTTGTTCATCCTGAATCGTGTTGCCAAGTTTACAGAATGTACTAATTTTGTTAGATTTTTTGTGAATGTATGTATTAAACAGTTTGTGCCATGCAATGTATAGTTTTGTAACAGAATAAATTATATGTTCAGCCCCCCTTTCAGCATGCCATTCCTAATATTCTACACAAATGTAAGAGCACTGTACACACCACCAGACCTACTTCAGGTCGGACATTTTTTTTTCTAATATAAGAGCGCGCATTGTTCTCTTGAAATGACAGAGTAGAATAGAAAAATTATGCCCATTCATGGGCAACTAACGCAAGATATACTGCTTTGAGAGTTGCGATGGATTTAGCCGTGTGACATGCCCTTCATCAAGCTGTACTGCACACGGCTTGCAGTACTGGCGCAAAGTATAACCGCCATCGCCTTAACACTGAGCAGAAGCCTGCGTAGGGGTCGCGTGTCGAGCGAAGTTTGTAACCAAGTACATGTGTAAGCTAGAGGTGCAATGGTTCAAGGTACTTTGAGGACGTTTATTTTGTAAAGAGGAAGATGAGCAGCGGCGGCAGATGCACCGCCAGCACACAGCGCGAGATTGCTGGGTTGACGACCGAAGCTCGGAACGGCATTTTGGCTAGCTGTCCTTACGCTATTTCCCCGAAAATCCGGCTACAATTTATTTATTTTTGCTTTAATTAGCTAACATTGGCGGGCGCAACTAGAAAATACGATTGATACACTGGCTTCAACGTATGCTAGATACCAGATCTATAATAAAAACGTCGTCGAGAAATCAGTTGCACATTCATTTAGATAATCAGTCTTGTTACTGCAGAATCCCGGTGTATTCATGCCTGTGCATACTTTTCTATATACCCCGATATCGAGCTCGACAAACGAGCAACGCTTAGCATCGATAACCTACGCAGCGCAAATCCGAGAGCCTCCACCTACTAGCGCCACCTGTCGCCGGGAAACGGAAACAGCGCCGGCGGCGAACACAATTAGGACGGTGCGCCGGCCGCAGTGTCAACACCTAAATTATTCTTACACCGTGGCTAGGATGCGTTTGACGAAGCACGCTTTGTGCTGCAACCGCCACCGTTACACTCTAGCCTCGTCGCCGTTGTGACTGAATGAGTTCGGCGGGCCAACTATTGTTACCGAACTTCCAACGCGGAGCTGATCTGCTATGAGTGGGGGAGTTGCCGCGGGAACGTCGGCGGACACCCCTTCTCACGCGCCGACCAAGACGCAAGACAAAGGCTACCCGGGCGCACTGCGCGGGGCTCCGAGTTCTACGAAATTCGTGTGATGTCGGTTTCGGACCGAGAACCTGTGTCTGTATGTGTGTGCGTGTGTAAACCGTCCCGCGGAGAGGCGGCGTGTTTACGATGGCTGGACGAACGTTTCCGCCACCTTGGAATCGGGGGAGGACCGATTGTTTATAAGCGGCTGTTGTGCGGATGCTCGAGACACTTTCTTTAGTAGTCATGTTAGACTGAGGCACTCTCTCAAGCAGTCGTGTTAGACTGACGTACTTTCTCTCACAGTCGTGCTAGACTGATGAACTGCATGTAAATACTGTAAATAAACCCTTATTCCTCTTTCTCGATGAGAAGCAGTCCTTCCCTTCATCAACATCCTCAGCGTGGATAAGTTGGACGACGGCATGGGCCAGCTACCTTCGAATTCATGCTGGACTCCAGTCTTGACAACGGGTTACGAGCGGTGTGATTGAACCCCCAATCCTGACAACGCGCTCGTGGCTTGACGAAAAAGCGGCGCGGGCGAGCGCTTCAGGTGCCCGTCGAAGGCGCCACAGCGCCAATCGCAAGAGCGGAGCCTCGCGGCTACACTAGGATATCGTGGGGCGCGCAAGGAGGAAGCGCGGAAACATGCAGGCTTGCAGTCTGGGAGGGACGCGCATGCGCGCAGGCGTCGACACGAGGAGTGCGCCGCTAGCGGGGCAGGAGGGTCGTTTCGCCACGCGCTCGCCCACCCGGCAATATTTTGTGGGTGAGTATACATTTCCATGCGAACAAGCTGGTCTGTCGTCGCTCTCCCTTTCCTGAGACCGCATACCCTTGTGGGTCTAATAATTTCTTGGTTTCAAAATAGTGGAGTAAGCGTTTGTTCACCATCTTTTCAAACAGTTTGCATAGGCAGCTTGTCAGCGCTATAGGCCTATAACTGTTTGCCAAGGAAGGGCCCTTACCCTGTTTCAGAATGGGAATTAGAATGGCCTCTTTCCAGACAGAAGGAATCTGGCAGGATGACCAGATATCATTGTAAAGAAAAAGAAGGGTTTTTTGTGTTTCCGATGGCAACTGCTTTAACATTTCATATATCATGCGGTCAGATCCTGGGGCAGATTTGTTGCAGCCGTTTAGTGCTGCTTGAAGCTCTGCTATGAAAAATGGTCCAGTGTATACCTTGCCTTTTGCACTTTTTTCGTTCTAATGGCTGTCGTTCTATTCGTGTTGTGTGTCTTTGGAATGCGTCAGAGTAGTGCGGCGAACTGGATATGTGTTCAAAATGTGCGCCTAGAAAGTTGGCCTGGTCTTCATACTATCTCCCTGAGTATGTACTAAGGGTAGCGACCAAGGTTGTCGACCTTTTATTCTGTTCACTCTATGCCAGACCTTTGTCTCATGTGTGTAAGAGTTAATTGCTGATATATATTTTTGCCACATCTGTCTTCTAGCTTGTCGGCGCGTTCTTCTTCCCTTAGATTTGACATGCTTGAAATTAACCAGGTGCTCTGCTGTCAGAGAATCACGGAGCAAACCCCATGATTTGTTCTGCTTCTTACACGCGTTACAACACTTCGTTCCACCACGGAGCACGATGCTTGTTAAATGATCCTTTTGTTTCTGGAATACGTTTGGTCGCGGCCTCAATCAGAAAATTGTGAAGTATTCAACCGCAGCGTGCAGGCATAGAGCAGAAATGTCAGCCCACCATACGAGAGTAACTTTCGGAAATGGTCCCAGTCGGATGAATCAGTTTTCCACCGAGGAAACTGTGGGGGGGGCATTCATTCATCTTCTGTGTACACAGAACTATGGGGTAATGGTCGCTCCCGTATGGATCTCTAATAACTTTCCATTTAAGATCAGGTAAAAGGGTCGGAGATGTAATACTGAGGTATATAGAGGAATACATTTTATGTGCAATGTTATATAATGTAGGTGTCTTGCTGTTCAAAAGACATGCACCAGATGAAAAGAGAAACTGTTCAATCAGTCGACCTCGCACATCGCAATGAGAGTCGCCGCATAGGTTGCTGTGTGCATTTACATCTCCTAGAACCAAATAGGGTTAGGGTAATTGATCTATTTATGTATGAAATTCATGTTTATGGAGCTGATAATACGGGGGTATTTACAGAGAGCAGATGGTAATAAGTTTGTTTAGAAGTACGACTCGAACGGCCACTGCCTCTAGGGGCGTTTGTAGTAGATGTTGCCACGCTATACCTTTGTCGAGTATAATGGCTACACCGCCAGATAATGCGATGGTATCGCCACGATCTTTACAAAAAAATAACATAATGACGAAGAAAGTTAGTGTGTTTGGATTTAAGATGGGTTTCCTGTACACACAGCGCTTTTGGAGTGAGTTCGTAGAAAAGTTATTAAGCATCATCAAGGAGCATCATCAAGGAACGTCATCAGACGTTCGAACAACAACCCCTTTTCGAGGATACAATGCGAGTTTTCTCGATGTCTCACCACCCTCCCAGAAATGTGCATTCATAGCTGCATTTTTTAGACGCCAAAAGGGAGAAACGGGCACGGCGGCCGCAAAAACTTAGTGCTGAGGACGCGGTCGTGCAGGACGAACTTGGAATATGTTACACAGTCGAGATCCCCGAGTCGGCCCACACTCTAGAGGTAAGTTTCACACTTTTCTTTTGGATTTGTCAGCACGCTCAGGCGCACTGATATCTGTGCTGTGCAGATCGTACTTCTGATCTAGAGCAATCTTCAAACGTTCGTCGTTCACGAGGGTTGGACCCTCCCGCGTGTAGCCGTGCGCGGCTTAGCCGTGTCCGGGGAAAGGGGGATCCTGGGGGTTGAGCCGATGCTGGGTGTTTGGACCTTTAAGGCCCCCCGGCGGAGGCAACACACCTCTTCGGCCTCTGCTTCACGTAGACGGCACCCCCGGACTGACCCATCCGGGGGAAATCGGTAGTTGCCTTTTCCTGTCTCTCTCTCCCTCTAGTCTTCGTCTTTCTCTCACTTTTCAGCTCTCCTGTCTTCTTCTCACTTCTTAATTTCTGATCCTTCTGGCAGCTAGGGTTAACCTTGTGTGAAATAACCAAGCTCGGTTATATCATATTTGGTTATAGTGGTTGTGTACAGCTGGCGATGGCAGGCCTCGTTTATTTACAAGGCCTGTCGCGTCCCCTTGTTGGGCTCCATGGTGGGTGGCTGACACCACTGCCGAAATTACTCCAATTTTTATGGCTTCTTCTTTCCCCAGGCTTCCTGATCGCCCTCTTACAAAAAGAGGGCGCACCGAAGAATGTTTCAACTTCTTTAATAAGCCCACTGAAATTTTTCCACGTTTCCACGTGATTCACAGCGAAACCGCAGACAAGACCGTAAGAACTGTATCACCTTTCGTTGTCGCGAAATGCCTAACTGAGACCCTAGGTGCAGGATACAAAGTTACGAAAATGGCCAGTGGTGACATTCTCCTTGAAGTCCGTGATAAAGCTCAGTATGAAAATCTGCAAAAGCTCATCTCGCTTGGCGACACCCAAATCTCTGTAAGTCCTCATCGTTCATTGAATAGTACACGAGGGGTAGTATCAGATCAGGACCTGCTGGAACTGACTGAGACAGAGCTCCTAGAAAGCTGGAAAGAGCAACACGTTACGAATGTACAGCGAATTAAGATCCGACGTGACGACAAAGAAATTCCGACAAAACACCTCATACTTACCTTTCGTACGAGCACACTCCCTGAACAAATCGAAACCGGCTACATGAAAATAAATGTAAGGCCATACATTCCAAACCCCCGACGCTGTTTTAAGTGCCAAAGATTCGGTCACGGCTCTCAGAGCTGCAGGGGCCGTACCACTTGTGCAAAGTGCGCATCACATGAGCACCCTGCAGATAATTGCAATGATCCTCCCCACTGTGCAAATTGTGACGGTGAACACCCGGCATACTCTCGCTCTTGTCCCTTATGGAAAAAAGAAAAAGAAATTATCACGCTAAAAGTAAAAGAAAATATTTCCTTCAAAGAAGCTAGAAAACGCCTCTCGTTTGTGGGGCCTTCTTTCTCCGACGTGGCACGGCAGGGGGCAGTGCCACAACGGTTCTCGGCGGCCGTTAGGACCACGCAAAGTGGACCGACGGTAGCGCCTCTCGCCCCCACTGCGGGATCAGCTAGTGCTGTTCCGCAACCCAGCAAGAGCCAGCAGTCCACCGGACCTGCGGGCTCCACGACGTCTAGGGCCTCTGTTCGCACAGAGAAGCCCGAAACACCCGCGAACGTACACCGCGAGCGGGCTTCCAGCGCCTCTATGGAGGCGATGGATACATCAAGTGTATCGGCGTCTCGGACGCTGAAGGATCGGCGAAGCTCTCAGGAGCTGGCCAAAAAAGGCAAATCCCGCATCACAGGGCCTGGCAAGGTTCCTGTGGGATAACATAGTTTTCCTCTCTTGAACACACATCACCATACACCTTCACTATGGATACACAAATATTATATTGGAATGTCAGGGGTCTTCTTCACAATCTAGATGATGTCAAGGAACTCCTACATAAACATAATCCAAAGGTGCTGTGTGTTCAAGAGACTCATCTGAAAAGCACACAAACAAACTTTCTTCGTAACTACTCCATCTTCAGAAAAGACCGTGACGAGGCTAACGCGTCGTGCGGTGGCGTAGCAATTGTCGTAGACAAGTCTATAGCTTGTCACCATGTAGCCCTACAGATACCCCTCGAAGCAGTATCAGTGCGAGGAGTTCTCTTTAATAAGTTGGTTACTGTTTGCTCCATTTACATACCCCCAAACTATCACCTTCACAAAACAGACTTCTACAACCTCATAAATCAGCTTCCGGAACCCTACATGCTCGTGGGTGATTTTAATGCCCATAACACCCTGTGGGGAGATTCCCGTTGTGACGCGAGAGGTCGGCTGATAGAAGATTTTCTTCTGACATCCGGTGCATCCCTATTTAATAAGAAGGAGCCGACTTATTACAGTGTGCATCACGACACATACTCATCTATAGACTTAGCAATTGGTACTGCTAGTCTCCTGTCTCACCTGAAATGGGATGTCATCAAGAATCCTTTTGGAAGTGATCACTTCCCAGTCACTCTAAACTTAACAACGCAGTATGATTCTCCACCGCATGTCCCTCGATGGAAATTAGCCTCAGCCGATTGGAAAAGTTTTCAAGAATGTACTTATTTACGGCGGGACTTTTTAGAATACTATACTATAGATGATGCCGTATCATATTTTACTCATTTTATTATCGACGCAGCGCAAAAGTGCATACCACAAACAAATGGTATTTCATCCAAAAGACGTGTCCCGTGGTGGAACGAAGATTGCAAAGAAGCGCGAAAGAGACAGAACAGGGCATGGGGCCGGCTTCGTCGATCACCAAATGCGGAGAATCTAATTGAATTCAAGAAGGCAAAATCACAGGGCAGGAGAACACGACGACGTGCTAAGCGAGAAAGCTGGGAAAGGTACATATGTAGTATCAATTCGTACAAGGATGAGGGTAAGGTATGGAACAGGGTAAACAGATTAAAGGGCAGGGAAACACAACCGCTTCCTTTAGTAAACGCTCAAGGCGACACCATGAGAGATCAGGCAGACTCGCTGGGCAAGCATTTTCAAAATACTTCTAGTGCATCACACTATGCGCCGACTTTCCTAAAATTCAAGGACCGCATAGAGCGAGAGCGCCTTGAACGAAAATGCGCAGCCGATGAACCTTATAACCGTCCGTTTAGTCTCGCTGAACTGAAGGCTGCTCTCAGTTTCTGCGGCAACTCAGCACCAGGTGGTGACCGCATAATGTATGCGATGATAAGGAATATGCACCCAGAAACATTGAACACACTTCTGTCTCTATACAACACCATGTGGGGATCTGGGCATATTCCATCCTCATGGAAAGAAGCTATTGTCATCCCAATTCATAAGCAAGGCAAAGACCCCGCATTAGCCAGTAGTTATAGGCCAATAGCACTAACAAGCTGCATGTGTAAATTATATGAAAAAATGGTAAATCGGCGTCTAATCTATTTCCTCGAAAGCAACCGTCTACTTGATCCCCTTCAATGTGGTTTCAGGGAGGGTAGGTCAACAATAGACCACCTTCTTCGCATTGAGGCAAATATTAGAGACGCTTATATACACAAACAATTTTTTCTCTCTGTATTTCTGGACTTGGAGAAAGCCTATGACACAACATGGCGATTCGGAATCCTTCGAGACCTATCTGCGATGGGCGTACGCGGTAACATGCTAAATATGATAGAAAACTACTTAACTAACCGCACGTTCCGTGTTAGAGTGGGCAATGCCCTGTCCAAGCTATTCACTCAAGAGACTGGTGTGCCACAAGGAGGCGTGCTTAGCTGCACCCTCTTCATTGTGAAAATGAATTCCCTGCACAAAGTCATCCCATCCTCAATGTTTTATTCAATATATGTTGATGATGTGCAATTAGGATTTAAGTCTTGTAACCTTGCTGTCTGCGAGCGCCAAGTCCAACTCGGACTGAACAAGGTCTCAACGTGGGCCAACGAAAATGGCTTCAAGCTAAACCCCCTCAAAAGCTCCTGTGTACTTTTTTCTAGAAAGAGAGGCTTGATGCAAGATCCTGATATTATGCTGCATGGACAACACATACCACTCAACACTGAACATAAATTTTTAGGCATAATACTCGACTCAAAACTGACCTTCATTCCTCAGATCAAGTATTTGAAAGCTAAATGCCTTAAAACAATGAAGATCCTGAAAATACTGTCACATACAACATGGGGAAGCGACAGGAAATGCCTCATGAACCTCTACAAGAGCCTTGTACGATCGCGGTTAGACTACGGTGCCGTTGTGTATCACTCAGCTACACCCAGTGCTCTGAAGATGCTGGACCCTGTGCATCATCTTGGTATCCGCCTCGCCACCGGAGCCTTTAGGACGAGTCCGATTCAAAGCCTCTATGTTGAATCGAATGAATGGTCCCTCGATGTGCAGCGGTCATATTCTACATTTAATTATTTTCTGAAAGTACATGCTAACATAAACCATCCTTGTTATCCCACCATAAACGATATGACCTCTGCAACACTCTTTCATAACAAACCTACAGCCAGAGAGCCATTCTCGATCCGTGTGACAAAGCTGAGCGAGGAGATGGATGTTCCTATCCGTGAAAATAGTCTAATGGCTTCTGCCAAGCCGTTTCCACCGTGGTTGTGGCGAATCATTGACTGTGACACGTCATTTGTGGAGGTAACGAAGCACGCTCCAGAGGCGTACATTCATATGCATTTTCTGGAATTACAATTTAAATACCCTTGTCCAGAGTATTACACAGATGCGTCTAAATCACATGCTGGCGTGTCATACGCAGCCGTCGGCCCATCATTTTCCGAGTCCGATGTTCTGCACCCTCAAACAAGCATCTTTACAGCAGAGGCGTATGCACTGTGGTCGGCTGCGAAACACATTAAACAGGTAAAATTACATAAGGCGGTCATATACACAGACTCATTAAGCGTTGTGAAAACATTGATGTCATGCTTCAACCACGCAACCCCGCAGGGGCGTCTGCGCAAGCAGGCGTTTGGTGTGTTGCGACACCACGGACCCGAGCACATGGGGGTTGGACCCTCCCGCGTGTTGCCGTGCGCGGCTTAGCCGTGTCTGGGGAAAAGGGGATCCTGGGGGTTGAGCCGATGCTGGGTGTTTGGACCTTTAAGGCCCCCCGGCGGAGGCAACACACCCCTTTGGCCTCTGCTTCACATAGACGGCACCCCCGGACTGACCCACCCGGGGGAAATCGGCAGTCGCCTTTTCCTGTCTCTCTCTTCGCACACCTTCGTCTTTCCCTCTCACTTTTAGTCTTTCCTGTCCTCTTTTTCTTCTGATAACTTCCAACTTTCCTGGCGGCTAGGGTTAACCTGGTGTGCTATGACCTACCTTGGTTATAACATATGTGGTTATAGCGACGATGTACAGTTGGCATGGTAGGGTTTGCTTCACCGCATACCCTGCCGTGTCCCCTTGTTGGGCTCGGTGGTGGGCGACTGGCATCGTCGCTGAATACACAACACATTTCATGGGAACTTCCAACCCCTTCTGTACCGATCGTCCCTCTAAAAGGGGGCGCACCGATGCTACGTTTCAGTTTTTTCTAAAAGGCACTCAGACTTTCCCTAAATTTCATGTTGTCCACAGTGACAAACCCGACAAGAAAGCAAGAACTATTTCACCATTCGTTGTCGCGAAGCATCTCGCAGAGACCATTGGAGGTGGCTATAAGATCACCAAGCTGGCCAGTGGGGACCTGTTACTAGAACTAAAAGACAAAGCACAACACGACAAGCTAACAAACCTTGTACAACTTGGAGACATCCCTGTCAGTGTGACAGCACACCGAACCATGAATACAGCCAAAGGCGTAATCCCTGACATAGACTTGATGGACTTGACCGATGAAGAACTCCTGGAAGGATGGAAGGATGAAAACGTAATAAGTGTACAAAGAATAAAAATTAGACGTGACAACAAGGAACTGCCAACTAAGCACCTGATTATTACCTTTGGCTCTAGCACACTACCAGAGACATTAGAAACTGGATATACCAAACTCAGAGTACGACCATACATCCCAAACCCTCGACGATGTTTTAAATGCCAGAGGTTTGGTCATGCTTCTCAGAGCTGCCGAGGGCGGCTAACATGTGCAAAATGTGGCATCAATGACCACTCTGCAGATGACTGTAAGGCTGAGCCCCGTTGTAGTAATTGTAATGGTGGTCACCCAGCATATTCACGATCATGCGCAGTCTGGAAGAAAGAAAAAGAAATAATTACAATAAAGGTAAAAGAAAACATAACTTTCAGAGAAGCAAGGCAACGCATCTCACAAACATTTGCACAAACCGCATCTTTCGCCGAAGTGGTACGTCGGGGGGCAGTACCACAACGGCACTTGGCGGACGCCAGCACCACGCGTAGCGAGCGTGCGGCAACGCCACCCGCCCCCATGGTGGGAGCAGCAAAGGCTGCCCTACCTCTCCCAAATTTGTCCACAGTTGAGGCCTCTGCTAGTGCTGGCACCAGTCAGCCCAGCTCTGAGGTCAAGACTAGCCCACCAACTACCAGGACGGTGGGCTCCAAGGCCTTGTCTTCAGAGACAAGGCCTTCGCGGAAAACACACCGCTCGCAAGAGCGTGTGTCCAGCGCCTCTCAAGAGGCCATGGACACAACACCCAGTCAGAAGGCGCAGTTGACGCCTAAGGAGCGGCGCGATTTTGTCGACCGCTCCAGAAAAGACAAAACTCCAATTACAGGGCCCCAAAAGGGCACTCTAAGCTAAACCAAGTTCATTCTCTTTGACACACGGCTCAACATTTATTTTATTATGGATACACTAATTATTCAGTGGAATATCAGAGGCCTGCTTTGCAACCTCGATGATGTCCAAGAAATCCTTAAAGAACTAAATCCAAAAGTGTTGTGTGTCCAAGAGACTCATTTGAAATCTAATCATAAACACTTCCTACGTCAGTATGTTATTTTTCGGAAGGATCGCGATGATGCCCTCGCATCATCCGGTGGTGTAGCTATCATAGCTGACAAATCTATAGCCTGTCAACACTTACGGCTACAAACACCCCTTGAGGCAGTGGCCGTTCGTGTTGTACTATTAAATAAACTGATAACCATTTGCTCTTTATACATACCGCCGCATTTTCAGCTTCACAAACAAGAATTCCACACATTAATAGACCAGTTACCCGAACCATATCTTGTGCTTGGAGACTTAAATGCACACAGCAACCTATGGGGCGACTCGCGCTGCGACGCGAGAGGTCGCTTGATTGAACAGTTCCTTTTTTCTTCAGGCGCCTGTCTTTTGAATGGGAAGGAGCCCACGTATTATAACATGGCAAACAAAACATACTCCTCAATAGATCTTAGCATAGCATCTCCTACTCTTCTACCTTACTTTCAATGGAAAGTTATTAAAAACCCATACGGGAGTGATCATTTCCCTGTAGTTCTAAGCACACCTATGGCTAATGAATGCCTTCCACAATTACCTCGCTGGAGAACTCACTCGGCTGACTGGGAAACGTTCAAAAAGCTTGCTTGTTTATCCTGGGACGACATGTGTGCTTTAAGCATAGACGCTGCGGTTGAATATTTTACGGCTTTTCTCCTTGACATTTCCTCCAAATGTATCCCTGTAACAAGTGGATTGTCCACAAAACACCGTCTTCCATGGTGGAACGATGAGTGTCGAAAAGCGCGAAAGAAGCAAAACAAGGCATGGGGTTTACTTCGGGATTCTCCGACAGCAGAAAATCTGGTCAATTTCAAGCAGGTCAAATCCCAGGGTCGAAGAACGCGGCGACAAGCTAGAAGAGAGAGTTGGAGAAAGTATATATCAGGCATTAACTCCTACACTGATGAAACAAAGGTTTGGAATAGAGTTAATAGAATAAAGGGTCGACAGTCTTACTCTCTGGCTTTAGTGAATACTCAAGGCGACAGCATGGAAGATCAGGCGAACTTTCTTGGCGCACATTTCGAACAGATATCCAGCTCGTCGCACTACTCTGAAACATTCCAAAGGTACAAAAGGCAAATAGAAAGACAACCATTAGACAGGAAAAGCACAAAATACGAGGCATACAATAGACCCTTTTGCATGGCAGAGCTTCAGGCAGCACTAAACAGCTGCAACCAATCTGCCCCCGGATCTGACCGCATCCTATATGAAATGGTTAAACACCTGCCGCCTGAAACACAAAAAACCCTTCTTTGTCTCTACAATTCTATATGGTCGTCCGGCCGCATTCCCTCTGCTTGGAAAGAGGCCATCATAATTCCTATTTTGAAACAGGGTAAGGACCCTTCTTTGGCAAATAGTTATAGGCCTATAGCATTGACGAGCTGCTTATGCAAAGTTTTTGAAAAGATGGTAAACAGTCGCCTGGTACATTATCTAGAAATTAACAAGAAATTAGATCAATATCAATGTGGCTTTAGAGAAGGCAGATCAACGACAGATCAGCTTGTACGCATGGAAATGTATATCAGGGAAGCGTTTGTCCACAAACAGCTTGTGTTGTCCGTCTTTCTTGACATGGAGAAGGCGTATGATACCACGTGGCGCTTCGGGATCCTTCGGGATCTTTCTGCAATGGGCATTCGCGGCAACCTGCTGAGAATAATTGAAAGCTATCTCTCTAACAGGACATTTCGTGTTAGAGTTGGCAACGTGCAATCTCGGCCATTCATACAGGAGACAGGCGTACCGCAGGGTGGAGTACTGAGCTGTACGTTATTTATCGTTAAAATGAATTCCCTCCACACCGTATTACCTCGCACACTCTACTATTCCGTCTATGTGGACGACGTACAGATAGGGTTCAGGTCATGTAATCTTAGCATTTGCGAGAGGCAGCTACAACTTGGCTTGAATAGATTCTCAAGGTGGGCGGACGAGAATGGTTTCAAATTGAACCCCCAAAAGAGCACATGTGTCCTGTTTTCTAACAAGAGAAGTGTACTACCACAACCCGATATTAACCTTAATGGAGAAAGACTAACTGTTAGCCCTGAACACAAATTCTTAGGTGTTATCCTGGACACAAAGCTTAACTTCGTCCCCCACTTAAAATATCTTAAAGAAAAATGCCTCAAGACCATGAACCTCCTCAAGCTGCTCTCTCGAACAACCTAGGGCAGTGACAGGAAGTGTCTGCTGAACCTGTATAAGAGTCTCGTACAATCACGCCTCGATTACGGAGCCGTGGTGTACAACTCCGCAACTGAGAGTGCGCTAAAGATTCTCGACCCAGTTCACAACCTCGGTATACGACTGGCAACAGGCGCCTTTAGAACTAGCCCTGTTGAAAGTTTGTACGTCGAGGCCAACGAATGGTCCTTACATCTACGCAGAACATTCTTAAGTTTTTCATACTACACTAAGGTAAAATCAGACACCCAGCACCCATGTCATTCCATTGTTAGCGACCTTTCTGCTGCCAGACTTTACAGTAACCGCCCACGTATTAGAACTCCTTTGAGCCTACGTTTGGAAGCAATGGCAGAAGAAACAAACATCCATCTCCCAGAAAATATCTTAATGCCTCCCACTCGCCTTCCACCGCCTTGGGATTGGCAGACCATAAACTGCGATACCTCGTTTGTCGAAATAACGAAACATGCACCTGAGGCACACATACAGTCACACTTCCTCGAACTCCAAGCGAAGTACTGCTGTGCCGAATATTATATAGGTGCTTCCAGATCATCTGCTGGTGTCGCGTATGCAGCTCTTGGGCCATCTTTTTCCACCTCGGATTCTCTAAATCCCAGCACAAGTATTCTCACGGCTGAGGCGTACGCGATACTCTCTGCTGTGAAACATATCAGACAAACAAATCTCAATAAGGCCATCATTTTCAGCGACTCATTAAGCGTAATAAGGGCCTTAATGAGTTTTCGAAAACATAGGAATCCTGTTTTTAATAAACTATACCTAGAACTATGCTTAGCTTTAATATACAACCAAAACATCGTCCTATGTTGGGTACCTGGCCATAGGGGCATAAAAGGCAATGTAGCTGCTGACGAAAGTGCAGCGTCAGTTGTCTTTAATGAAACGGATGTCAATAGACCCATAGAAGCAACAGAACTTAAGCCCTTCTTACGCCATAAACTTAGGAAGTACTGGCAACATCAATGGGATAATGCAGTACAGAATAAGCTACACGTTATCAAACCAAAATTAGGGAACTGGATAACTGAAAGAACAGCAAGGCATAAGGAAGTACTTCTGTGTAGATTAAGAATAGGACATACGTACGCCACTCACTCTTACCTTTTGACGGGAAGCGAACCCCCTTCATGTCCCAAATGTGGCAACAGGCTTACAGTTATTCATGTTCTCATCCAATGCACTGAAATAGAGGCAGAAAGGAAAAAGTACTTCCCCTCCGCTTATCTCCAACACATACCATTACACCCAGCATTTTTTCTGAGCAACGAACCCCTTTTTACTTTTGGAACAGTATTAAACTTTTTAACTGAAACTGACACCCTAAATGTAATTTGGCCAGGCTACTTGTAGCACGCCCTCCACCTGGAGGTCGTAGCTGCAATGAAACCATTTTCTAGAGCACGTGCCTCCCAGCCCTTGCTTTCAAGGCCTTCCTGAGGCACTAGTGCTACAGCCATTTGTTGTTTTACTGATGATCCATATCTCATGAAACATCTATTTTCATCGCAGACACCATCAATCACTGTCATGTTTTTAGACTTGTATTTTACGCACTCCAGAGCGAATGAATTTTAGGCCCTTTTACAGCCACATTGCATCACATGTATATTTTCCACCTTTTAGCGAATATTTTTAGGCCACTATGCAGCCATGTATCATATACTCCCCACAATCAACACCCACACATCATTGACAAGCACAGATCATCGACTTGGCGCTCTTTGGCCACATCTGGCCCTTGTGCCAATAAACTCTACAAATCAATCAACCACGCAAATCCAGTAATTGCAGATCTTTTCTCTCTCCTCTGTACCATTTATGCCTCTGGCCAACATGTAACGATATGCTGGGTGCCTGGACACAGAGGTATTGAAGGTAACGTCTTGGCAGACCAAATTGCTACCTCCTTAGACACAAAAGCTTCCAACATGTCCGCAGCCGTTCCGGTCTCAGACCTAAAACCATACTTACGGAAAAAACTCAGAACCTACTGGCAGCATAAATGGGACTCTGAAACCCATAATAAACTCCACGCAGTCAAGCCACATTTAGGATACTGGCCACCACTGACCAAGTCCAGACGAAGTGATGTCCTATTCTGTCGTCTCAGAATAGGGCACACTTACGGTACACATAACTTTCTGCTGAGTGGCGGTGAACGTCCAATATGTAGTAGATGTGGGGAGACACTCAGTGTTCAGCATGTCTTCCTAGAATGCCGCGAAACACTAGTCGAGAGGAAAAAACACTTCCCTTTAGCATATAGTCAGTGTATACCACTTCACCTGGCACTGTTTCTAGGCAGAGAACCGCTATTTCACATGCAGTCTACCTTAGCCTACTTAAACGACGTTGACACGCTGCAGGTTTTCTGTGCAGGAAATTCGTAACACGGTCTCTTGCGAGAAGCCACTGTTGCGATGTGAACCTCTGCTCTAGCACATGCCTCCAGACCCTTGTACTCAAGGGATCAGCTGAGGCTGTTGTGCTATTCGTCAACAACTATCATCTTTCCATTTTTATTCATGTAACACTATTACACCATTCTTGTACATCCTATACTTATAGCATACCCTACTTCAGCCATTCTCATACTTTTATTCCTTGGGTATTTTATGCAACTTATAGCTCTTAGTTTTAGGCCTCTCTACAGCCACATCACATCAACCATTACTTCATTCAGTACTCGTCACCACTGCCTTGGCGCTCTTTGGCCACACTTGGCCCTTGCGCCAATAAACACTACATATCATCATCAACGTTCGTCGTTCAACACCAGCACAGGAAAAGCCAGGTTGCTATGAGCGGACATGTTTCATGCCCACTTGCTTTGTCGTCCCAGATAACGTCGCTTCGCTTCTTATCACTATGCAAGTTTGCATATGGATCAATTTGTTCCAAGATTACTTCGTGTTGAATGAAAAAAGCGCGAAACAAGGCGTGGGCAAGATCAGGGACAAAACGAGCGTACTGCCATATTGTTAACCGCTTCTTTTGCGTTCTTTAAATCCAGCTAGCTCAATTTGCTGCACTCGAGGTTAGTTGTTTCTCCTGTTGCAGTATTTGTTGCTCTGACGCGCGGAGTGAGTTATATATTGGAACCTTGTTACTACTAGACCAACTTGCTGCATTCGAGACTAATTGTTCTTCCTACTACATCATTTCTTTCTCTGACGCTCATGATGTTTTCAATAGGGAACCTCTTGTAGCAATACTGCGTCCATAGTCATGGCTTCTGCACGTTTTTCCCACAATATCTCGCTTGGTTTGTTAGCCCACATATTGACACTTCAGTGGTCTTTCGCAAACGACACAATCGAAACATCAATCGAAGCTGCCTCGGGAACCTTTATTTTCCGCAATCCGAATTTGTAGCTCATGTCCTGCTGACATATTCATCTTTCAGATGGCGATCACACATGGAGTCAGAAGGATCAGCAGCTGACATTATGCGAGAAAGGCAGACTCCCTTTTGAAGTCTTGTGAAGAGATGAGTCGTACAATTTTAGCTTTAAAAAGGGAAACGAAGAACTGGGGGCAGAGGTAGAACAGCTGAATACTGAACTGGTCAGTGAAAAAGTGGCCAGGCTCACAGACAAAACTGCACAGGAGAAGCATGTGTCTAAAACTGATACCTTCACTCAAGACGAGAAGGAGCTTCAGTATTACACTGGCTTTCGCACATCGCAAACGTTCAACAAATTCATCTCCTTTTCGGAGAGCAAATACAGTTGCCTAAAAATGAGTGGTGGAAGGCCACCAATCCTCACAATGAGAGAACAGCTTCTCGTTGTGCTATGCAGGCTCAGAGGTGGATTGCTAGAACAAGCGCTAGCATACCGACTTTGTCAGTGTATCCACAGTAAGCAAGATTTCTGTGTACTGGATGTATATTCTGCACGAAGTGCTTACTCATGTACCTATTTGGCCATCACGTGAAAATGCAAAACTTAATCCGCAGGAATCCAAGGATATGTATCCTGACACTCGTGTTCCACGTGACTGCACTTAGATTGTTATTGAGACGCCTTCTGAGTACAACGTGAAAAGTGGCACTTTCAGTGCCTACAAAGGTCAAACACTGCAATGGGTCTTATATGCATGGCACTAAATGGTCTTGCTTCTTTTGTGTCTGACCTTTCACCAGGCTGTGTTTCAGACAAACTTACCAGGATGAGCGGCATTTGTGACTTCCTTGAAGCTAATGACAGTGCGATGGCCGACAGGGTATTTTTAATTGACGATGATATTGAAGAACGTGGTATCTAATGGAACATGCCACCTATGCTCAATGGCCGCCCGTAGCTTTCTGTAGCTGATGAAGCCAAAATGAGGCAGATTGCCAGCCATAGGGTCCACGTGGAACGTGTTATCAGGGCGCTGAAAAACTTCAGAGTACTAAAATGTGTTTTTCCAAATGTGATGACTGACAGGTTTTACAAGATATGGAAAATCTGCTGCTATTTAAGTAATTTCTTGCATGAACATCTGCTTGACAGATGAACCCACTGCTGTAGGTATCCAGTGCTCTCCTTTGAGATTCAAGAGAACGTTTTGCACCAGTTGGCATGAGTGATAGAACTGCATGAGCTTCCGCTCATTGAATGTATAAAATCTCCACTACTGCCTGTTTTTATTGCAACAAAAGTGTCCACTTCTCAGGCACCCATCTGTTCCTTTTTTTTCTTTTTGCGTGTTTAAGCTCATGGCGAAACTGTGATAACTAGAGCTTTCATGGTGACATTTTGTGAACCACATTATTTATCAGTGTTTATTGACTAGTGTGCAAGACGCTTATGAACACCTTCTGTTTAACTGCGTTTTCTTTGCCTTTAATATGTGTTAGCTTTATTGCTTGTGCTCATTGCTGTGTTACAACTCTGCACTCATTTTACATACCATAAATGCTCTGTAGTGGTGATGTTATCTGTATTGGAACTGCATCGTAGTGAGATACTGTTGCTTGCCCAGGCAGTGATGTTTGGTTTAACCTGTATGCAAGAACTACGTCTGTGGCTTTAGGTACATCTTACAGGTGCTTGTCATATATTATGGCATGCACATCACTGCCACTGCTGCATCAATTACCCAGTAGTTGTATTGCCAAGAGCCTGTGTAACAGGCATCTAAATTTCGGATACATGGTGTATAAACAGTCGGTAATGGCACTTGAGTCACACTATTCAAGCTATTGCATGTCTCGATCGTACAGAGGCCTGTTTAGTTACACACACGTGCGTTAAGAAACAAACTTTATCACCGTTGAATAAAGTACACAAATTACCAACAGATTAGTCGTGCAGCACAATTTTTTACTGATGCCTGCTCTCTCAAAAGTGCAAAGTTGAGCTGAAATAAAATTTGAAGCTTTCAAAGCACATCTGGTGTTCCTATTTGTCCTCTGATTAACAACTTTACTGTGCATACTGAGCTTTCCTGTCATTTCCAGACAGTAGAAGCGCAGCGCAGCTTCTACTGTCTTGTTTCTTATTCATATTAGAAAGACTGGGCACTGTACATACCTCTGCTAAACTTGAAAGTCATGAAAATGCATTTTGACATCTCTTAAAGTTGTTTTTCAATAAGAATCAGGCCGACTAAGTTCGAAATGACACAACACTTACACATCATTGACAGTTCTGGCAGCCACTAAAAATAATTTTTATAGTTATAAGAATAATTTTACGCAGCTGAAATATTTATTTCCTTGCCATAACAGCCACTTGGCGCTATGCATTTTTAAAACCATGTGATTGCTGAGAGCTGGAGGAGGATAGTAGCTATTCCTTGTGGGCAGCATAAAAGTCCTATAGCCGAGGAAGTGTTACGTTTGCCCACAGGTATTCATCAAATGTAACCCTTTCAAGAGCAAGCAACACCACTGTCTACGACAAACTCGCACCACTGTAACCCCTTATAGCCAGCTGCCCCTGAACCAGGAAGTAATAAACCAAGTGATTGCTAAGAGCTGGAGGAGCATAGTAGCTATTTCTTGTGAGCAGCATAAGTCCAGTAGCCGAAGGAGCATTACGTTTTCCCACAGATATTCGTGAAATGTAACCCTTTCAAGAGCAAGCAACACCACTGTCTACGACAAACTCGCACCACTGTAACCCCTTACAGCCAGCTGCCCATGAACCAGGAAGTAATAAACCAAGTGATTGCTAAGAGCTGGAGGAGCATAGTAGCTATTTCTTGTGGGCAGCATAAAAGTCCAGTAGCCGAAGGAGCATTACGTTTTCCCACAGATATTCGTGAAATGTAACCCTTTCAAGAGCAAGCAACACCATTGCCTACAACAATGTCGCTCCACTGTAACCCCTTATGGACGTCAGACTCTGGAGTTTTGCAAGACGCGTAGCGCCTCCTGCCGGTGGGAAGAGGCAGTAATTGAGTAGTGCGAAGCCCTGCTCACGTGCTAAGTTGCATATGCAGCTTGCGACTGCGAAACAACCATTTAACTAGATTTTCGTCCATATTGCGAGTGCTTTGCGCATTTAACACCCAGACGGAGAGCTATGAATTTGTACGCCAGTCGGACGCGCCGCCGAACTGCCATAAAGCGCTTATTGGCTCACTCTTCAGACTGATAGCGGAAACGACGGCAACTGCGATAGCTCCGCGCGCTACGAAGAAACGCCGCAATCGACGCTACTGTTGCGTTGTAAATTGCCATGAACGTGAAGGACGGAATAACAGCGTTCAGTTTCACCGATTTCCATCGCGACAGTATGAAGGGGAAACTCGAGAGCGCTGGATACGGGCCTTTCAACCTGTTGAGCAATCGAATTACTTGCATTCACCACAACACAGCGGCTCGCATGAGAAAGTGCGACAATTTTATTCTTCTGTAATTGTGTTGTGTAGCCCTGACGGAGGACCGTGGTAACCAAGCGAAAACTCAATCTGCAGCCGCCACTTCGTTGGTAACAGAAAAAACAACGTTGCTAACCATCCTGCTTATGTGCCAACGATATCTCCACCTTTTAACAGACGTCCGCCTCCACTTCACTCAAGTGGAACGGAGAGATTTGGCAGGTCAGCTTAACCAAACATATTGGTTCGTTTATGAATTCGAAATGCTGTTCTAGAGCATCGTTGTATCGCGAGCTCATTTCTACTTTCGGTATTTTGTAAGTCCTGCGCTGATACAACAAGCACGCTTCGCAATGTGCTGAGCCTGCTCGACTGCGTTTTTCAAATCTGAGAAATAAAGTTGCTGTAGGAGCACTGGATGAGTAACTGAGAAGTAACGCACGTGTGCAAAGAAAAACTGTCGCGTTTATTAACATTTATTTGTGCGCGCTTGTTGCTCGAAGCGTCTAAGAAACGTTCAAATTAAGGTACTGAGCGATGCTGTAGCTCCTGCGAGAAAGAAAGATGCAGCGCGTAGGCACCGTAGGTGCTTACTATCGTTATGATCGCACGCTGTTTGCTGCCTTGGAAAACGTTTTCTGTTTGCTGCCCTGGAAAAGGCTCTGAAAAGATTTACTCTCTCTAAATAACTGCGAGACAAAAAATTACGATAAAATACATATAGGATATACTTAAGTCTTGTGTTCAGGACATATTCAATATGAACCAATTTGAAAGGCTCAGATTTTTATGCCGATATGCCTATAGACAAACTTGATGCAATCTGTACTTGCGAGTGGCAGCACGCCGAAAGACCACTTGAGACTTTATTTTATATTGTACACGTACTTCGCCCTGCTGAGCTTCTTTTTTGAAGCGTGGATGGGCGGAAGAAGCTTTCCAGGTCCTTGATTTTTAGGAAACCGTGCCTCAACATAAACGAAAGAGAAGGGTCCATTGTGGCCTATGCACCTTCGCTTGCTGACGGCTCTTCTTGCACTACTCAGTTCGCGCCAAGACTGCGATGGGGGCGCTGGTGACGGGTTTTTCCACAGCGCCGCCTGGGCAGAGTCTGAGGTCTATGGCCAGCTGCCCCTGAACCGGTAAGTAATATTTATGATTACAGGCGCAGCTTGCTATTTCTGTGGTAAACAGCCAATTGCGCTGCTGAAGCCATGTCTTCGAGACGCCCCCTAGATACCGAAAGCATTTTTTATCTCAAGTGGCCCACATTCCTCTGACACACTTTCTACTACCACTCTGTCAGTTGACGCTCCGAGCAAGGGAACGCCAGGCTTCACACAGAAGCAACAGTGGAATACTTCTACTTTTCCGTTTCTTTCAATGACGTGCCTTTGGACTGCAAGCTCCTCATTCTCAATGCCAAAGGCCATGTGCTTTGTCTTTGTGGATGTAGAAGCAAATAAACGATTAATAAATTTTTCGTCAATCTCCTTGTGTCTTGAAATTATTTCACCGAAGCGTGATCCTGTCAGCCGCTTTGCACCGTAAATCACTGCTAGCTTGTTGCCTTGTGCTTGCGTCTAGTTCTTGTGCCTTTTCAAGTGATGGTGAACAACCTTTCACATCATACCTAGAAGGTACATACTGGCCCCATGGGACCTCTGTTGGCAACTTTACTGGGAGGGATGCAGAGATCACTTTCAGAAGGTGCCTCAGCTTTCTGCACAGGCTGCAACATCGCATCTTCTAGCTCATAAGCAATTATCGGGTTAATATGTGATTTGTCTTATACGTTGTAAAAGCCCTTGAGGTAATCTTCTGTAAGTTTTACTCTTACACCACTTGTGCTAGCTCTTCGTGCTTTGTTTTTTTCTTCAGCTCCACAAAGCGGAAATCTGAGAACAGCAAACACTAGGTGGTACCTTTTTTTAACCTGTTCCCCATGTTCAGGCTTTAGCTGGGCATGGTGAGCTCTCTACAACGTAATGTGTCCCTGATCGTACATAATCGGGTAAAAGCCACAGGAGGGCAGCCACATGCTTGCGAACAGCTGTTGCTCCAGCCCGGCATTGACATCCAGCTTCAGCTACATTACCATTATTCTGTATCATAGCACCTACATGGTACTGCCTAAACAAAGTAAAGGAGGCTTCCACACCAGCCTTGACACCGCAGAGGTGTCTGCGTCAGCAGGCGTTTGGTGTGTTGTGACACCACGTACCCGAGCACACGAGGGTTGGTCCCTCCCGTGTGTAGCCGTGCGCGGCTTAGCCGTGTCCGCAAAAAAGGGGATCTTGGGGGTTGAGCCAATGCCGGGTGTTTGGACCTTTACGGTCCCTCGGTGGCGGCAACACACCCCTTTGGCCTCGGCTTCACGTAGACGTCAACCCCGGACTGACCAACCCGGGGGAAATCGGTAGTTGCCTTTTCCTCTCCCCCTCTCCATTCTGCATCTTTTTCTCTTCCTTTAAATCTTTCCTGTCTTCTCGTCTCTTCTATTTACTTCTGACTTTGCTGGCAGCGAGGGTTACCCTTGTGTGGGTGGCCAACCTTGGGTACTCCAGATTGGGTCATAGTAGCACCGTACAATTGGCGAGCGCTTGTCTTACTCGTAAGACCTTCTCCGTCCCCATGTTGGGCTCGGTGGTGGGCGCTTGGCACTGCTGCTGAACTCAGGACCTCTATATGGCTTCTAGTAAACCACTTACCTTTGATCGCCCTCTAAAAAGCGGGCGCACCGATGCAACCTTTCAATTCTTTTTCAAAATCAATGAAGAAAATTTCCCTAATTACCATGTAATCCATAGTGAAAGCAACACGAGCGTACGTAAATTCTCCCCCTTTTTGGTGGCGAAATCCCTTGGCAACACGATAGGACCTCGCTACAAAGCCAGAGATGTCCAATGGAGATCTGCTCCTTGAATTGAAAGATAAAACCCAATGTAAGTAAATGAATGACTTGAAATGCATAGGCGATGTAGCGGTCACTGTGTCCGCACATCGACCCATGAACACGAGCCGTGGAGTAATCTCTGAAGACGACTTCATGGCCACTGGTAATGAAGAGTTGCTTGAAGGTTTTCAGGACCAAAATGTCATCAAGGTAGAATGAATTCTAGTCCACAGGAATAAAGAACAACTTCGAACAAAGCACACTGTACCAACCTTTGTTACCAGTGTGTTGCCTAGTACAGTGGATGCAGGCTATATCACAGTACGTGTTAGGCCGTACATTCCAAATCCTCGACGGTGCTTTAAGTGTCAGAGTTATGGGCATGGATTCCAGACATGCCGAGGAAGGCAGACTTGCGCGAAATGCTGCTCGAATGAACATCCATCAGACACTTGCGACTCATCTCCACTTTGTGTGAATTGTGAAGGAAGCCATCCAGCCTACTCCAGGACATGCCCCAAATGGAAGAAAGAAAAAGAAATTATTGCATTAAAGGTCAAAGAAAATAATACATTTCACGAAGCAAGAAAACGTCTTTCGTACTTAGATCACACAAGCTTTTCCGAGGTGGCGTGACGGGGGGCAGCGTAACAAATCACTCGGGAGTCTACCGCGGAAGCTGATAGTGGCCCGGTAATCACTCCGCCTGCCCCCTGGTGGCAGCAGCAAGTGCTTCTCCATCAACATCGAAGGTGGGCCTCGAAGACTACCGTTCCGCAGGTCCCAAAGCTAATCCGAACTCCACGGTTTGGGACGCGAGTTTCAGCGCGTACTTCACGATCCTCCAGCGCCTCCGAGAAGGTTGTAAAGGTCGCTGAAAAATCGCCGACGTCATCGACGCCGAATCAGCGCTCTCAAGAGCGCGCTAGAAGAGATTAAATACCTGTAACTGCTCAAAGAAAGAACATTTTTGTAGGTGAACTGTTTATGTGTAACCAAACATCTGTGTAATCGTACAACCATTTGTAGTTTGAGAATATCAGAAGCTTCCTAATAACTACTGCAAACTACAAACTCCCTGCAGCTTGACACCATAAAGAAAATGAATACCGACAGATGTAGTCTGTGTGGCCCTCAAGTAAAACACCTTTCCCAAAAGAAATGAATCTTAAAAGTAAATACCTAAATAAATAAATTACAAGGAGACTGACATGACTGTAAATCAGAACTATCATAAAAGGTATTTGCTTTCTCTATTAGGTAGCCAGTGGTACTATAACGATGGAACGATTCGCTTTAGCCCACAGCACTCGCTGAGACCTGATATGATAGGTGGTTGTCTTTTTAAGTTTTATGGAATTTATTAAAGACTGGCTGTTGCAGCTAACATAATTCTAGATACAGAGTGCCAAACATTACTTGCATGAGAAATCAAGACACCGTGAGAAATGAAGGTAATTTAATTAACAAAAACTCAGTTCCTACTAAATCTTTTACGATTTGTAGCCGCTAATCTTATAAGGTGTATGCACTTAGAATGAATTTCCAGAATGACACCAGTACCGAGACATATTGCATCAAACTGGCTGTAGAAATGCACTGTTCTTGCACTTTTTTTAACAAAACGCACTGTTATGCATTGAAGCACAAAAGTAGCTGGAATGCCCATCTATTTCCCCTACATTTATGAAATCATCTCGAAACTCCTGAAAATTAATTTCAAGTGAATACGTCTGAAACACACTGGCTACAATTTGGAAACTGAAGTATGTGCCGTGATGTTATAAGTGAATTAATAAATTTGTGAGAATCAGTTGAATGTGTTTCCAGTTCTTGTGTTAGTAATGTCCACCTCTGAATAATCCACCTCGCTAAGGCAGCTTAAAAAAATCTGTAAAACTGAAAAAGGATCACTCTGTACAATCCTTATTTGGTGGTTGAATGGTGTGTGCCAATTTCAGTAAGCCTTATCTCCTTTTGAAACATGGCAATAGCAACAGTGATGCTTATGGGAGCAATTTATTATGATGCATTGCTGTTGCATGATCCCGTTGTTTTCTGCCATGATAACGTTGTCGCGCAGGTCATTCCATATCAAGCGAGTTACTCATATTGACTGCTTCACATTGTTGTATAAGAAAAACACAGATGTTAGTGATGCGCTGGAATACTACAAAGTTACTCCTTGTGTGAGTTCCATTTCAATTTTGTTCACTGGCACGGAGAGATAACGAAAAGCTTACAAAACCTGGTTTCATGCAAACATGAAAGGCACATCATTGCCCTTAATGCAGATATGTTGTTGCATATTAAATCTAAGCCGACGTACAGCTATTAATTTTTTCTTGTGTATTTTAGATAGCAATAAACCATTTTTATGAAGTTATGTAAAATGCAGTTTTTACTGATCAACTCTGATAATGGCACAGATGCACTGTGCTTTTTTCGATGCACTGTGATGTTTTTTCGACACCACAGGTATAGCTGAAAATATTGCCATGTGTTTACTAGAGTTGAAAACTCGTTAGCCACTTTTACTTATTTTTGCCAGATGTTTTGTAGTATTTTGGTGACAGTTTGTTTTCGTTCTCAGCTGAGCTAGATGACATAAATCAACATTGGTTTTCAAATGCACATTGTATTGACGTGTGCATGTAAACACGGTGAAGTGATGCAACTGCCAAAATAGCCAATTTTTCAAATCTTTCAATACCTCAAGTGCTTGGCACCGGCAAAAGTGAGTAAAATTGCAATACGTTCTTTTTTTCGTAACAAAAAATTCAAAGGACAGAAATTAAATAGAATGGTAGCACAGGTGACACCGTATAGTAGAAAAATATTTGAAGTTCTTAAGGTTTAGCCTATTACCTGTAAAGAAACGAAAATTCTAATGTTTTGCAAGAAGCTTCACGTTCAAGGTAAAAACAGCTTTGGTAGCTGGCCAAAATATGTGATACATCATTGGCTGCTATGCATGTGTGAAGTTAAAAAGGTATTATTTTTAAATCCGAAAACATTTTTTTTAAATTTTTGTCAGACTGACTATTCTCGGATCTGCGCACAAGCTTGCCGGCCTGTTGTGCAGGCGACAAAGCTGGCTTCGTCTGCAATACAGATGACAGAGAAGCGGTGTTGGGGTCTGCATTTTATTGCCAAGAAACGCATGCTCTAACGTGACGAGGCTTGTGCCTGGTGTGGGCTGGGTAAACCATACTGCCATTCCACACAAAATATCAATACGTGTTAAATTCTTGAGGGAGTCCTGCAGTGCTAAATGACATGTTCCATGCAGTTTAAAAAAAGAGATAGATATCTGCTATTATGTAGACACTAAATATAGAAGGAGCGCTGATATTCATACAAAGCATTCTAAAGGACATGTCGCACTGCAATGCAATGCGACATACAGTGTGCAGGACACATGTGCTCTGCTACTTGGAACCCAATGACGATGCAAGTAGAAAACACCTTCATAATTAAAACTGAAAACCTACACAAGTATGAACAAATTTCTTGTCGTGTTGCGTGTTGCCACTGTTTCAGAGTTGGAACGTGCTCATCTATAAGTCATATGTGCCGCGTTCAGTCTTATGTGGTCAGGCATCATCGTTGGCGACCACTTTTGGCGTTCATGTTAAAGAAGTACGAGTCGAGACTGCGGCGCTTGACGACACCTGCCTTTGTAATGATAAACAAGGCAGTCACAGTTTGTTGAGTAGTTCATAAGGCTAATTATATTAACAATCTTTCCTTCCTAGATGACATGGCTTCATATATTTATGCTGTGCGTGTGGTCCACAAATGCACATTATAAAAAATAATTTATCGCACTGAAAGAATACCTTTCGTTACTGGTCACATGCATAGCAGACATGTAAGGCTATGTAATGATGGGTAACATACACTTTTGCGCCAGCCACCAAAGCTAATTTGTTCACCTTCAACACGAAGCTTCTTGCAAGAAACTTGAACTTTTCGGTTTCCTTAAGTGATCAACTGAACCTCCGAGGCTTGAAATATTTTTCAGCTATGCCAAGTCAACCAGGCTGATTCTATATTTATTTTGTTCCTTTTGTATTTCCCTACGTTCGAAGCAACAAATTCAAACTTTGCAAACTTTGGCAGTCACACCACTTCAGTCTCTTGACATGAACAGCATCTAAATATCTGGATCATACAATTTCCCTTTGAAAAGAAACGTGAATCAGTTCCTTCTGTACTTCCATGCGTTTGAAGAAGCAAATTCAAGCTTTGCAATTTTGGCAGTCACACCACTTAAAATTAAATTGCAGGGTTGTACGTGCAGAAACCACATTCTGATTATGAGGCGCGCCGTAGTGGGGTACTCCGGAAATTTTGACCACCAAATTTTGACGGAACATTTTGAAAAAATGCGCCTTTTCAGAACAAAATTTTGCATAGCGTCCCACTGGAGCTGCTGCAACCTTCTGGCACTTCTAGAAAATATTCTTGTTGTGCTGTCGTCCCTTGAATTTATTCAAAACTGAATATTCACTTAGCTCCTTGGTGTCATTGCAGTAGTTTGGGAGTGTTGCCACTTCACCTAGTTTACTATAAAACAAATTTTTGTAAGTTTCGTTAAAAAAATTATGCTCCTTTATTCTACATAGAAAAATAAACATGTAAAACTGCAAATACTGAAAGGTTTTTGCCACATAAAAATTATTTACCAGTTCTTTTTCTCGGAAAGTCGCTCTGAAGAACTTAAATCTGAATAAAAATATTGGGGATGCGCAAATAGCGATTTTTGAGACCGCGCTGAATAATGCCACAAGCAAATCGAATATTGCATGGTTTCTCAATAATGAACAGCTATCACAATAATGTACAATGATGTTCACATCCTAGTATTCTGAAAGTTAGCAAGTTTCTGCCATTGCATACTATGTTATGAAGAGCAGTTTATTAAAAACAGAAATATAACTGCTAAATTCGAGAGGCATATTTCTCCCCAGAATGCGATCCTCAACGGGCTAAACAAGAGCGACAGGAAAGTCCATTCATTTTTGTTTATAAATTTAAGCCCATAATCTACTTAGCAATGGTTCATAATAACCCTGTAAAGAGGCAAGTGATGTAAGGAAGCAGGAAGCAAATTCGAACAATTTCAGAATGGGAGTAATGGACATGGCCGATGGTCTGTAAGAAGCTTTATACAGCAGTCGCCAAGGACCAATTTTTAATTTATTGAAGTATATGGGGAAAAGCAACACAATCTTTTTTAATATCTTAGAATACAAAGTGATAAAGTGCATGTTACTAAACAAGAGTCGTAGCTTAGGTGCTTAGAAAGAGTGAGCGTCTACTAAACACAGTACTGTTGACAGTGATGCTGGGAACTTTGTGCCTGTTGTTTCTTTGATTGAAACAACCAAAAGAAAATTGCCACACAACTCATGTTCCCTCTGCTGAAAGGCCGCTATCTGGCATCACATGAACCTCCATCAAGATAGGAGCAACTTTAATTCAATGTGGTCTGTTAAAATTGGTGAAACTACTGTTTCACATCCTAGAACCTGGAGAGCTGTTTTGATTGCTGAAATGTGGTGAATGTGCTGCTCCTCGAGCTGAGCAGTAACCACACTAGAGCATAGCTTCTCAGCAATTCGTGTATTAGAATAACACTTTCAGACTACTTAAACATGTCCCCCATGCCACTAGATTTGGAGCATGCTTCACATTCATTGCAATGACAGCCAAGTAGCACTGCTAATGGGCAAATGCAGCTCATTTCATCTGGTGGAGCCGCCAAAAACTTCTGGCAATGAAGGAAACTTTTAAATTTTAGAGCCATGTGAGTGTCGTGGCATTAGACACTTGAGATCAATTGTTGTAATACGCTGCGCTTGGCCAAGAGGCAACAGCCCGCGCTAGCTTCAAATCGTCGTCGTCGTCTTCACACTGCTGGCCTTTCGTGATCGCACATATTGTGCCGTAGCAATATAAACAGTCATTCCAAATGGTAAACTATCGTAGCACACAACTGCACACACGGGTTACTTGAAAGTCGTTTGTTATGCCGTTGGCAAGTTGCTAATTTTAGAAAACAATGTGGATGTAGAAATGCAACCAGAAAGGATATATGGCACTTGCCTATAACAGCGCTCACCCTGGTGGGATCAAGAGCCTTTTTTGCGCCTTGGTGTTATTTCCAAAGCGTAAATGGCCCATGAGCTCCTCCTCTGTGAACATACGGTGAAGCAAGGCCGTTGCAAACTTCCCTGGTCCACCATGGCAGGCCATGGTAAGCTGTGCCAGGATAACCTTCTCAATGTGCATTCCTCCGACCAATGTGAACCTGTATGTTTAAGTAAATGTTAGCAAACCAATTCTAAGCCTTTCAAGCACATTTACACAACAGCGATACCTCAAATAAATTACAAAGTACCTGTTGCAACTCTAGAATGCTAAACTTGACTTTTTACTAGCTTCTTATGCTGTCTGGATGTCATGTGCTTTCAGAAAAAACAATCCAGCACACCCCGCAGGGGCGTCTGCGCAAGCAGGCGTTTGGTGTGTTGCGACACCACGGACCCGAGCACACGAGGGTTGGACCCTCCCGTGTGTAGCCGTGCGCGGCTTAGCCGTGTCCGGGGAAAGCGGGATCCTGAGGGTTGAGCCGATGCTGGGTGTTCGGACCTTTAAGGCCCCCCGGCAGAGGCAACACACCTCTTTGGCCTCTGCTTCACGTAGACGGCACCCCCGGACTGACCCACCCGGGGGAAATCGGCAGTCGCCTTTTCCTATCTCTCTCTCCCTCCAGCCTTCGTCTTTCTCTCACTTTCCGCCTTTCCTGTCTTCTCCTCTTTTCCATTTAGTTCCTTTCTCCTGGCGGCAAGGGTTAACCCTGTGTGGCTATCCAACCTTGGGTACACCATATTCGGTTATAGTGACGGCGTACGACTGGCGTCGTGCAGACTTGTATGCAAGCTCTGCCGCGTCCCCTCGTTGGGCTCCGTGGTGGGCGGTCGGCGCTGTTGCCGAATGTATACATTTTTCATGGAAACTTTTTTCCCCTCCCTTGCTGATCGCCCTCAGAAACGAGGGCGCACCGAAGATGTCTTCAAGTTCTTTGGACGCCAAACTCAGAATTTTCCCCGCTTCCACGTTATTCATTCCGAAAAACCAAACAAAGCAGTGCGAAACATTTCACCATTCCCTGTTTCAAAGTCCCTGACTGATGTTTTTGGTCCAGGATACAAGGTGTCGAGGATGGCAAGCGGCGACGTCCTCTTGGAGCTCCGCGATGTAAAACAATATGAAAAACTACCGCAACTAGTGTCATTTGGAGAGACCCCCATAACAGTTACCCCGCACCGTACAATGAACACCACCCGCGGCGTTGTGTCAGACGATGACTTGCTGGAGCTCACTGAGGCTGAACTCTTGGAGGGCTTCAGTGAACAGAATGTAATCAATGTGAAAAGAATTAGGATGAGGCGAGATGGCAAAGAAATCCCAACCAAGCACTTGATAATCACCTTCGGATCAAGTGTCCTGCCCGAGTCAATCGAGGCAGGGTACATCAACCTCCGTGTTAGGCCGTATGTGCCCAATCCGCTCAGATGTTTCAAATGCCAACGTTTTGGCCACAGTTAGCAGAGCTGCCGAGGCCGTCAAATCTGTGCGAAGTGCAGTGCCCACGAACATACCTCTGAAGCTTGCGAGAACACTCTCCATTGTGTAAACTGTGAAGGTTAGCACGCCGCATACTCGCGGTCGTGCCCATCCTGGAAAAAAGAAAAAGAAATTGTGACAATAAAAGTTAAAGAAAATCTTAGTTTCAAGGAGGCACGCAGGCGAGTATCCTACCTGCCCAAAAACACATTTGCCGAAGTGGCGCGTCAGGGGGCAGCGCCACAACGGTCTCCGGCTGCTGTCCGACTCACACCCAGTGAGGCGGCAGTAACGCCATCTGCCCTCCCGGCGGCTGCAGCTAGCGCTGCTGCGCCAACCGAGCAGACGGGGCCATCAACCTCCGGGCAGGTGCCCCCAAAGGCCTCGTCCAACGTGCCGAGGCCTTCACGCCAAACAAAGCGCTCGGAAGAGCGCGTGTTCAGAGCCTCGCAAGAGGCGATGGACACAACCATTAGCAAGCCGGCGCCACCAGCGCCTAAGGAGCTGCGAGGCGCTCTCGACCGCTCCAAAAAAGACAAAACTCCCGTTACGGCGCCTGAAAAAGGCCCGTGAATTAATCCTTATCTCTTAAACACACAGCACCCAACACATTATCATAATGGAAACACAAATATTACAATGGAACGTACGAGGACTTTTACGTAACCTCGACGACATTAAAGAACTGTTACACAAACATAATCCAAGGTTGCTGTGTGTTCAAGAGACACATCTGAAACCCACACAGACAAACTTTTTACGTCAGCACATAATCTATCGCAAAGACCGCAACGAGGCTCACGCCTCCGGCGGTGTTGCAATATTTGCGGATAAATCTGTAGCTTGTCAACAGATTGCCCTCCAGACGCCCCTGGAGGCCGTATCGGTTCGGGCAATCCTTTTTAACAAACTGGTAACTGTGTGCTCTCTATACATACCGCCTAACTCTCACTGGAATAAAACCGATTTCCATAACTTAATTAATCAGCTTCCTGACCCCTACATACTCGTGGGTGATTTTAATGCCCACAACACGATGTGGGGAGATTCGCGATGCGACGCTAGAGGTCGAATAATTGAAAATTTTCTTTTGACCTCTGATGCCTGCCTTTTTAACTAGAAGGAGCCGACGTATTACAGTGTCCAACACAACACATATTCAGCAATAGATTTAGCAATCGGTTCTCCTTCTCTTATGCCTCACCTAGAATGGTCCGTGATCAACAATTTATATGGAAGTGACCACTTCGCGGTAATTTTAAACCTGACTACTTTGCATGAGAACCCTCCGCATATTCCTCGATGGAAACTAGCATCGGCGGATTGGGAGCATTTTAAAGAATCATCTTATTTATCACCAGATTTTATAAATAATTTTACTATAGATGATGCCATTGCATATTTTACTGCTTTTATTATTGATTTAGCCGAGAAGTTTATTCAACAGACGAATGGTGGTTCACTAAGAAGACGTGTTCCCTGGTGGAACGAAAACTGTAGAGAGGCGCGAAGGAGACAGAACAAGGCATGGGGTGTATTGCGCAGATCACCTAATGCCGAAAATCTAATGCACTTTAAACAAATTAAATCACAGGGAAGGCGGACACGACGTCAGGCAAAGAGAGAAAGATGGGTGAGGTTCCTCTCTGGCATTAATTCTTACACGCAGGAGGCAAAAGTGTGGAATGGCTTGAGAAAGCTGCAAGGGCAACAAATCCATCCGTTGCCTTTGGTGAATGACGAAGGGGATACCTTGCAAGACCGGGCAGACACTCTTGGGGAACACTTTGAGCGTGTATCGAGCTCAATACACTATTCTGAATCATTCCTTAAATACAAAGAAATAGAAGAACTCAAGCCATTTGTACGTAAATGCAGACATGACGAGGCGTATAACCGGCCATTCAGTATTGCCGAATTAAGAGCTGCCTTGATTTCATGCAAGAGCACTGCACCGGGACCTGACCGAGTCATGTATGACATGATCAAAAACTTGCACTCTGACACACAAGTTACACTACTCGCACTCTTCAACACTATTTGGGCTGCTGGATACCTTCCACATACATGGAAAGAAGCAATTGTGGTCCCTGTTTTGAAGCCGGGGAAAGACCCATCCCGGGCGGCAAGCTATCGCCCAATAGCTCTTACAAGCTGCATGTGCAAGCTTTTTGAAAAAATGATTAATCGGAGACTCATGCATTTTCTTGAACTCAACAATATACTAGATCCTTATCAGTGTGGTTTCAGAGAAGGCAGGTCGACAACAGATCATCTTGTACGCATTGAAGGATATATTCGTGATACATATGTACATAAACAGTTCTTCTTATCAATATTTCTTGACATGGAGAAGGCATATGACACAGCATGGCGTTACGGCATCTTGCGAGACTTGTCGGGAATGGGCATCTGCGGAAATATGCTGAAAATAATTGAAAGCTATTTGTTGAATCGCATCTTCCGCGTGAAAATTGGCAACGTATTGTCACGACCTTTCACACAAGAAACAGGCGTACCCCAAGGAGGCGAGCTTAGCTGTACGCTATTTATTGTGAAGATGAACACGCTTCGTGCTTCATTACCACCTGCCATTTTTTATTCCATCTACGTAGACGACATTCAAATCGGCTTCAAATCCTGTAACCTCGCAGTATGCGAGAGACAGGTGCAGCAGGGCTTGAACAAGGTTTCCAAGTGGGCAGACACGAACGGATTTAAAATCAACCCCCACAAAAGCTCTTGTGCTCTTTTTACTAGAAAGAGAGGCCTTGTTCCAGATCCTTGTGTCCAACTGTGTGGACATCAAATACCTATTAACAAAGAACACAAATTTCTAGGTATTATACTTGACTCCAAGCTTACTTTTATTCAGCACATTAAATACCTTAAAGAAAAATGTCTAAGGACAATGACCCTACTTAAAATCCTATCCCACACAACGTGGGGTAGCGACAGACAGTGTTTATTGAATACTTACAAGAGCCTAGTTCGATCACGGTTAGATTACGGTGCCGTAGTTTATCACTCTGCGGCACCGAGCGCGCTTAAGATGTTAGACCCGGTTCACCATCTGGGTATCCGTCTGGCCACTGGCGCGTTTAGGACAAGCCCTGTTGAGAGCCTATATGTAGAGTCAGATGAGTGGCCACTCCATCTTCAGAGAACAAACATCACCTTAACATATTTTCTCAAGGTTCGCTCTAATAAGGAAAATCCGCGTTTCACCACCGCTAACGACTTGACGTGTGAAACACTTTTTCATAACAGACCCTCTATTAGACTTCCTTTCTCACTGCGTGCAAGAGAACTTAGCACGGAAATGGATGTCCCAGTTCTTGAACAACGCCTAATGCCTCCAGCTAAGCTAGTACCGCCCTGGGAGTGGCAGCTGATAGAGTGTGACACATCCTTTGTAGAGGTCACTAAACATGCGCCAGAGACACATATCAAAATGCATTTCTTGGAGCTCCAGTACAAGTACTCGTGCACAGAGTTTTACACAGACGCTTCTAAGTCGCATGCCGGGGTGTCCTACGCAGCCATTGGTCCATCGTTCTCGGAATCCGGTGTACTGCACCCTGAAACAAGTATATTTACGGCTGAGGCCCATGCACTATTGTCGGCTGTGAAACATATCAGAAAATCAAATATTCAAAAAACAATTTTATTTACAGACTCCTTAAGCGTCGAGAAAGCCTTGAAGTCACACTGTAAACACAGAAACCCCGTAATTACTGAGCTCTATTCCATTCTCTGTAGAGCGTATATGTCTAACCAGCATGTCATTATATGCTGGGTGCCTGGACATAGGGGCATTGAGGGAAACGTACTAGCGGACCAGATGGCCACATCCATTTCATTGCATGCAGTTAGTCCTACTGCTTCAGTCCCTGTCACAGACCTGAAGCCTTTCTTAAGAAGAAAACTGCGAAACCACTGGCAACGTATGTGGGACGCAGAAGTAAATAATAAACTGCACGTAATAAAGCCACAGTTAGGTTCTTGGCCCTCCGTAACAAAATCACGGCGAACAGAAGTCCTATTCTGTCACCTCAGAATAGGACACACGTATGGCACACATAACTTTCTACTCACTGGAAATGATCCTCCAACCTGTGGTAGATGCGGGGAGAGGCTGACCGTCCTCCACGTCCTCCTGGACTGTCGGGCAGCCGAATCAGAAAGACGGAAACATTTTTCCCTAGCATACCGCCAGCACATCCCCCTACATCCCGTAATGCTACTCGGCCCAGAACCTTTATTTGACATCAACGCAGTCCTAAGTTTTCTGAAAGATGTTGTCTTGCATGTTTTTAGCCCCACATGTTCGTAGCGGGTCCTCTGTTCAGAGGATGCCGCTGCGATAGCTCTTTAGTATAGCACATGCCTCTAGGCCCTTGTGTTACAAGGGCTCTGGTGAGGCAGCAGTGCTACATGTAATTTTACCATCCTATATATTTTTATTTTGCATCATTCTTCTACGATGGATTTTAATGTTCATAGTATTCGTCATTAGTCATCGCCATAATTTTATAGTACATAGATTTTACGCATTCACAGCGACTATTTTTAGGCCACTTTACAGCCAAGTCACATCTTCCATATTACATCGTTAACACTACCACTTGTCATGGCGCTCTTTGGCCAAACCTGGCCCTTGCGCCACAAAACACCACACATCATCATCAATCCAGCACAAATAAGAAAAATAATTAGTAAACCAAAGCGTCCAGAACATCTAGTATTAATTAATGTGATTACCATTCTTAGGATACTTCATATTTTCGGGTGTTTGTCTCTATTTTCCCACCCATTTGTGTCAATGGGTAGCCCATGGTCTAATGGGAAGAGATTGGGCTCCTATGTTGAGGAAGTGGGTTCATGATCAACCATCAGAACAGCTTGGGTGATTGAGTATGTGACCCTGGGCGTATGCCACTTTTCAGTGAATCTCTTTCACGCTATCTTGAGCAACTCCTGCTGCTTGTGTTGGCAAACAGCATTAGGAGCTCGAAGAGGAACATGACTGTCGATCATTACTAAGATTACCACTACACATCAGGTTCGCTTCATGTGCTCCGTAAGTAATGTGCGAGATTCCACTCCACTGTATGAAATGTACATAGGCTGCAAATACAATATGTGCCAACCACCACCTGACCAACTAAATTAATCGACTCGCAAAGCACAGGCTGCACAAGATCACGCAGTGAACTCAAAAGTTTGTGGGCAGTCAGTTGATGTCGATGTCAAGGACCTCTATGGAGACTGTCATTTCCTCGATGTCCGTCATCGTGACCTCACACACTGTATTACAATTCTATTTCGTCGTGCCACCGTTCTAATAGTCATCACGTATCACCACTAATTAAAATATAAGCAGACACTTATGTTTACTGTTTATTAAATCTTTATGGAAAATACTTTAAGCATGAGTTGCAGAGATAGTGAATGCTACAGCTTAAAGGACCACTAAAAAAAGAACATTAGATTCTGGTGTTTTATATGCCAACATGACAATCTGATCTTGTGGCACGCCATAGTGGGGAACTCCGGATTAATTTTGTCCACCTCCGCACAGGGGCGTCTGCGCAAGCAGGCGTTTGGTGTGTTGCGACACCACGTACCCGAGCACACGAGGGTTGGACCCTCCCGCGTGTAGCCGTGCGCGGCTTAGCCGTGTCCGGGGAAAAGGGGATCCTGGGGGTTGAGCCAATGCCGGGTGTTTGGACCTTTACGGCCCCTCGGCGGCGGCAACACACCTCTTTGGCCTCTGCTTCACGCAGACGGCACCCCCGGACTGACCCACCCGGGGGAAATCGGCAGTCGCCTTTTCCTGTCCCCCTCTCCATCTATAATCTTTCTTCTGCACCTTTCCTTCTCTCCACTCTTTTCCTTATCTTTTTTTTCTACTCTAATTTCCTGGCGGCGAGGGTTAACCTTGTGTGGCTAACCAGCCTTGGTTACACCATGTACGGTTATAGTAGTGGCGTACAGCTGGCGTTCACAAGTCTTGAGATACAAGCCTTGTGGCGTCCCCATGTTGGGCTCGGTGGTGGGCGGCTGGCGCTGCTGCCGAAGACAAATACTTTTTATGGCTACTCCATCCATTTCTCTAACTGATCGTCCTCTAAAAAGGGGGCGCAACGAAGCAACCACTCGATTTTTCTTCAAGAGTTACGACAACTTTGCAAAGTACCATGTAATCCACAGTGACGGCAGTATAACAGCCAGAAAACTATCTCCCTTCAAAGTTTCGAAGTGCCTAAGAGACACACTAGGCCCAGGATTCAAAGCTACAAGGATGACTAGTGGCGACATCCTTCTGGAACTGAACGACAAAGAACAACTTAAAAAGCTTGCAGACCTCAAATTCATTGGTGACATAGCAGTAACTGTCACGGCGCACCGTTCGATGAACAGTGTTCGTGGGGTAATCTCTGATGAAGACATGATTGATCTTAGTGAAGAAGAATTGCTTGAAGGTTTCGCAGAACAAAATGTGAAGAAAGTTCAAAGAATCATTATCCGTCGGAATGACACCGAAATCCCTACAAAACATGTAATCCTTACATTCGGCTCCACCACACTACCAGACTCAGTCGAAGCAGGCTATGTGAAAATCCGTGTGAGGCCCTATATCCCCAATCCTAGACGTTGTTTCAAATGCCAGAGGTTTGGGCACAGCTCTCAGACATGCAGAGGAAAATT
Source organism: Dermacentor albipictus (assembly GCF_038994185.2). NCBI lineage: Eukaryota > Metazoa > Arthropoda > Arachnida > Ixodida > Ixodidae > Dermacentor > Dermacentor albipictus. The sequence continues at coordinate 1,760,130 of NW_027225576.1, read as the reverse complement.
AACGTGTGCCAAATGCAGTTCTAACGATCATCCATCAGATAATTGTAATGCTGAATCACACTGCACGAACTGTGAAGGGGATCATCCTGCATTCTCACGATCATGCCCAATCTGGAAAAGGGCGAAAGAAATCATTGCGCTTAAGATAAATGAAAACATCACATTCTCTGAAGCACGAAAGCGACTTACATTTCCTCGCAACGAAAGTTTTGCCGCTGTGACGAGGCAGGGGGCCCTCTCACAACGGCCTAAAGAGCCCGCCCTGGTCACACGCAGTGAACCACGGGGGACTTCTGCCCCCACACAGGCAGCACCCAGTGCTGCCAAATCCAACAACACGCAGACCTTGCTCTCGCAGGGCTGCATTACTGTGCAAAAATCGAGGCCCGAGACACGACCCTCAGAGCCTCGTGACCCCGCCTCCACCGCCTCTCAGAAGGAGATGGAGGTTGACGCAAGTACATCGGTGCCAGTGGCACCAAAAGACAAGCGCAGCTTGCTTGAGGGACGTAAAAAAGAAAAAAACCCTCGAATAATTCCACCAAAATCTAAATAACATTATCACTCTACACAGAACACTTCCAAAAACACCTTTGTCATAATGGATGTTCAGATATTGCAATGGAATGCAAGAGGGCTTTTGCATAACCTAGATGACGTCAAAGAATTGTTATCTACATATAAGCCTAGAGTGTTCTGTGTTCAGGAGACGCACTTAAAATCAAGTGACTCGAACTTTCTAACTCAGTTTGGAATTTTTCGTAAAGACCGTCATGATGGACATGCTGCATCAGGTGGCGTGGCAATAATAATATCAAAGACTGTTGCATGCCAAAATCTCCAACTTAACACGCCTTATGAAGCAGTAGCCATACGAGCTATTTTGCTTAATAGGCTTGTTACTGTATGCTCTTTGTACATCCCACCAGACAAGAGGCTCGACATTACTGAGTTTGAAAAACTAATAGACCAGCTTCCTGAGCCGTATATTGTGGTTGGTGATTTTAATGCCCATAGTGGACTCTGGGGGGACTCACGCTGTGATGCAAGAGGCCGCGTAATTGAAAAATTCCTTCTATCCTCTGCAGCATCCCTGTTTAACAAAAAGTTCCCGACTTATTATAGCATTACGCATAACACCTACTCCTCAATAGATCTGGCGGTTGGCTCTGCAACACTTATGCCATTGCTTGAATGGAGAGCTCTCACAGACTCCTTTGGAAGTGACCATTTTCCAGTTCTTTTAGAGGCAATACATACGTATCACCCACCTGTGAATCCAAAAAAATGGAAACTAAATGCTGCAAACTGGGCAGAATTCAAAGAGCTCGCATGTATATCCCTTGAATCCATAAGGCAGCTTGACATTTAAGAAATGACTGCCTATATAACTGAACACATTATTCATGCCGCGAAACAATGGATACCACAAACCTCTGGTAAAATAGTGAATCCTAAGCCCTGGTGGAATGAAGAGTGCAAGCAAGCACGAAAAGAACAAAACAAAGCCTGGCGTACGTTTTCCAAATATCCAACAGAAGAAAACCTTATAAATTTCAAACGTGCAAAAGCAAACGGAAGACGTATTCGTTGGGAAGCCAAGAGAGATAGTTGTAGAAATTATATCGGCTCAATAAACTCATACAAAGATAGCCAGAAAGTGTACAGTAGGGTTCGAAGGCTGAAGGGGAATACCACACTACCCTTGCCCGTGGTAAATGACACTGCTACTACATTAGAAGGGCAAGCAGATGCTTTGGGCGAACACTTTGAGCACATATCAAGTTGCGCGAACTACACAAAAGCATTCCTAACCTATAAAAAATTAGCTGAGTCAATACCCTTCTCCTTCCGAAAATCCCATAGCGATGGGTACAATTGCCCATTCACGATGCAAGAATTAAAAATAGCTTTGCACAACTGCAAAAACTCTGCGCCAGGATTAGACTGTATTAATTATGAGATGGTCAAGCACCTACCCGAGGAAACACTTGAATGCCTCTTATACCTGTTCAATAAAATTTTCTGCAGTGGTCGATTGCCGTCCTGCTGGAAGGAAGCTATAGTAGTGCCAATATTAAAGCATGGAAAAGACCCCTCCTATGTACAGAGCTACAGACCTATCGCTCTAACGAGCTGTGTATGTAAGGTGTTTGAAAAAATGACAAACCGCCGATTAATGTTCTTTTTGGAATACAATGGAATTCTGGATCCCCACCAAGCCGGTTTTAGACCAGGAAGGTGTACAACAGATAGCCTAGTTCTCAGGCACGTACCCAGGATTTTTTTTCGGGGGGGGCCCACCAACTCCATCATCATCATCACCACCATCATCATCATCATCATTATATCGTCATCGTCATCATAATCATCATACTGTTTTATGTCCACTGCAGGACGAAGCGATCTCCAATTACCCCTGTCGTGCGCCAACCGATTCCAACTAGCGCCCGCGAATTTCCTATTTTCATCGCTCCGTCTAGTCTTTTGTTGTCCTCGATTGCCTTTGCCTTCTCTTGGTAACCATTCTGTAACCCTAATGGTCCAACGGTTATCTAACCGGCGCATTACATGACCTGCCCAGCTACATTTTTTCCTCTTGATGTCAATTAGAATATCGTCTATACCCGTTCGCTCTCTGATTTAAACCGCTCTTTCTCTCTCTTAACGTTATGCCTAGCAATCTTCGTTCGATCGCTCTTTGCGCGGTCCTTAACTTGCTCTCAAGTCTCTGCCCCATATGTCAGCACTGGCAAAATGCACTGATTGCACACCTTACTTTTCAATAATAATGGTAAGCTTCCAGTCAGGAACTGGCAATATCTGCCGTATGCGATCCAACCTATTTTTATTCTTCTGTGAATTTCCTTCTCATGATCAGGATTGCCTGTGAATAATTGGCCTAGGTAAACGTGCTCCTTCACAGTCTCTAGTGGCCGACTGGCGATCCTGATCTCTTGTTCCTTTGTTGTTGTTGTTGTAGCCTGTGGCACGTGTGGCTCCTACCCACGAGGGGGGATTGTACAAGAAATGGGTGGATTATTCCAAAATAATATAGAGCATAAATTTCTTAATATCTATGCGAATAGCATTGAATAGGGTTGAAAACCGGCTAAAATAAAATCAGGAAGGTGCTGTTGAATGAGGAATAATTAATTTAAAAGTAATAAAAAAATAGAATTTAGCAGGGCATTCGTTTAGATTCTGTAAGGAATGTTTGGACAGCGAAGCATGCATCCCTGTGGCTGAATCCCAAAGTGAACGCCCCGAACAAAAGAATTGCAGGTTCTGTCAAGTCCAGGCCAATTCTTGGAAAAGGTATCTCCAACAATCTTTTTCTTAACGCAGCAAAGCGGCTGCAAGATAGCAGAAAGTGCTGTATCGTCTCTTTCTCACAAAAAGAACAAAGGGGAGAGGGAACCAAATCTGACCTGTATAAATTGAAATTTAGGGAGGGAATGCGGCAGCGTAATTTGGTGAGGCAGACCTCAAGCATCTTTGTGTAATAAGATTCGCTATGCCAGGGAAATGCCAGGTGTTTATACTCTGGAGAAGCTGTCAAATGTGGGTTTCTGAGTTTCTGTGGGTTTCAAATGTGGTTTCTGCCAAATAGGAGTTTCTACATGTATCCTGTTCATTACTGTTTCTAAGTGAGGTATCGTGACTCCTCTTGGTACTGTATACAGGTCAGCTTAGAATTTTTCCGCTGCTTTTACTATATCTTCAAGATTGCTGATGATATTCCCCTTTTTATCTTTTAGTGCATACATCATGGTTTGTCCTATGCCAGGTTTCTTTTTTACTGATTTCAGGCTGCGTTCATTTTTTACGGCTTATTCAGTGTTTCTCATGTTAGAGTTTCGAATATCAGTTATTTTCGCCTTGTTGGTCAATTTGGACAGTTCTGCGAATTGCGTAACGCTGTGTGCCCGCCAGTCCCATACAACCGCGTAGAGCGCAGGACTCTGCGATTCTAGACGTACTGCGCTCACCGCGAAAGGTTAGAAAAACACCCACATGAGCACAGCAGAGAAGTGGCTACGTGAGGCGGTTCGACCGATAACTGTAGAAGCGTCATTCAAAACAAGTAATTGTTCTCCACTTCCGGCGGCGTTTTCTCTACTTCCTTTTTCAATAAAAAGATGTTGATCCATAAATAGTGTCATAAACAACGCTGAACTTTTTTATTATTCGCTTTTGCTTGCAGTTTGGTTGTTGCCTTCGCTCTCTCCCTTAGTATATCGCTTAATTTCTCAACTCCTTGCGATTTTCGTTTCCAGTTGCCAATGTTGCCCGAAAAGTGCTATAGAGTTAGGGAAAAATAGACGAGGTAACGGGCGACAGTCATCTTGCTTATGGATTTAAGAGTTATTGCAGGGTTTCATGATGAACGCTCTTTCACATTATTTTATTTCCCACCTTATCTAACCCATATCACGTGTATATGGTTCCGGGCATCTGCCAGCGTCGCGGCGAGCCGGAACTCAAGAAAATAATGAAGCAAAGGGAAAAGTTAAACGCAGTTGGCGTTTTCTCCGGCCGCAACTCGTTTCATGAGAGTACAGAACAGCTGAGGAACAGCCGCATCCCTCTCCTGGTCCCAGGATAAGCCTAAACAAAGAAGGTTGAACTAACGAAAGCAACAGCTATGCGCGTGACGGTTGAATAGATGGTGACAACTGAACGCATAGCGAGTTAATCGCGCGGGTGCCGAATCTATGAGAAACCTGTCCTTCACATTACAAGAGGTGCCGATAACTACCGCCGTCTAAAAGGAGTGAAAAAGGCAGCTTAATGCTGACCGATGAACAGCTGTCAAGTCTCAATATTGATCTGGTGGCGCTTTAGGAATGTGTGAGGAGTGGTGGCGTGGGTGGGGAGGGGGGGGGGGTTGCCACTTGATTTCGGGGGGGGGGCCCGGGCCCCCCCGGGCCCCCCCTGGGTACGTGCCTGCTAGTTCTACTTGAGAGTTATATACGAGACGCATTTGTTCATAAGCAATACTGTCTATCAGTATTTTTTGATCTCGAAAAAGCTTATGACACTACCTGGAGGTATGGCATATTGCAAGACCTCGCGTCGTATGGCGTGTCAGGCAACATGTTTAATATAATAAAAAGCTACCTGTCCGAACGAAAGTACAGAGTAAGGGTGGGAACTGCAGTGTCGAGAGTCTTCGTGCAAGAAAACGGTGTACCACAAGGAGGAGTGCTCAGCTGCACACTATTCTTAGTTAAAATGAACACACTACAAAAAACACTCCCACCATTTATATCCTACTCACTCTATGTAGACGATATACAGATAAGTTTTAAATCATGCAATCTGTCCATATGCGAGAGGCAGATTCAGCTGGGAGTGAACAGGCTTTCAAAATGGGCGGACAAGAATGGCTTTCGCTTTAGTGAAGAAAAGACGACATGCGTGTTATTTTCTCGGAAAAGAGGCATACATCCTGAACCGAATATTACAATGAACGGGTATGTGCTTAGTGTAAAAAAGGAGCAGAAATTTCTCGGCGTTATATTGGATGATAAGCTCTCGTTTGCGCAACATATAAAAAACATAAAAATGAAATGCTTAAAAACTATGAATATCCTCAAAATTCTTTCGCACCAGTCGTGGGGAACTGACAAGAAATGCTTGCTCTCGCTGTATAACAGTTTGATTAGAACACGTATCGATTACGGGAACCTTGTTTATCAATCAGCTTCACGTTCTGTTTTAAAAATTCTCGATCCTGTACATAACCTTGGCATGCGGCTGGCCCTAGGTGCATTCCGTACTAGCCCTGTTCCAAGTTTGCACGTAGAAGCTAATCAGTGGAACCTAGACCGACAACGTAACTACTGTAGTTTTATGTACGCACTTAAGATTAGTTCCAACCAAGAACACCCGTGTTACAAAATGTTGAAGAGCACAGAAACGGAAACCCTCTTTGCAAAGCGGCCATCATTAGCAAAGCCATTTCCACTGAAAGCACTGTCGCTATGTCAAGAAAACAACATATTGCTGTCGGACGTTCACCTGCATAACCCTAACCAGTTAGTAGCACCATGGGAATCAGTCACCATACATTGTGAATTCTCGTTCACCGAAATAAACAAAAAGCATACACCCCAAGAAGCTGTAAAACAACACTTCTTATTACTACAGAGTAAGTACAAGTGTCCAGAATTTTACACTGATGCTTCAAAAACTGCTGAAACAACATCATGTGCTGCAATTGGTCCAGATTTTGTAGCCCATTTAAGATTAAACAAATACACAAGTATCTTCACTGCTGAAGCTCACGCTATACTCCTCGCAGTTAAAGAAATAACAACAAAACAGATCAATCAATCGATAATATACACAGATGCCTTAAGTGTGGTCCGGTCAATACACATTGAAAAACAAAGAAAGAATCCAGTGATAAACACTCTCATCAGCAGCTTAACCTTAGCCTACAAGAGAGGGCTACATATTATAATCTGCTGGGTACCTGGCCATACTAGTATACCTGGTAACGAAGCAGCAGACGCAAATGCGGCCTTAGCAGGTCTAAGGCCCCAAATAGATTTAAGTTATGTACCATACACAGATATGAAACCTGTCGTTCGAGGAATACTGCGTCGCGCATGGCAAGAATCTTGGGACACAGAAAACAATAACAAACTTCACATCATCCAACCCTACATTACCCAAACACCTGTATACCGGCATAGACAGGAGGAAGTAATGATGTCGAGACTGAGGATAGGACACACACATGCAACTCACTCATACTTGCTAACCGGCAATGATCCACCGGTCTGCATTAGATGTGGAAATCAACTCACAGTCATCCACGTTCTTATCGAATGCCCTGGCATGGAAGCTACGCGAAAAAAATACTTTCCTGAACTTTACCGCTCCAATTTACCTATGCATCCTGCATTTTTCCTATCGGCTGAGCCGATGTTCCCCCTCGACCGGCTGTTAAGTTATCTTAATGATGTGAACTTTTTGAAGAATATATCTTACCGCTTTTAAACTCATCTTCACTACGCTGCCTGAAATCCTACATGATCATCCTAAATTCTCCCAAGAAATGCAAGCCTCGTGTTTTTAATTCCTAGGCCTTTACAGCCACCGCAGTACATCACAGGCATTGCAACTCACTATACCCGCTGACAGGTTTATAACATTCTACTGCACTACTAAACATCGTTGCTGGCGCTCTTTGGCCGTTGTAGCCCTTAGAGGGCGGGAAACACATTCACTTCCCCTGGTAAACACACAGGGCGATACACTGCAAGACCAGGCAGACTCACTTGGGGAATATTTTGAGAGCGTTTCAAGTCAAACAAATTATACACAATCCTTCCTCAAATACAAACAAACAGAAGAACGTAAGCCATTAACAAGAAAAGGTCGAGAGAATGAGCCTTACAACTGCCCTTTTTGTATTGCCGAATTGAGAGCTGCCTTGAGTGCATGCAACAGCTCCGCACCAGGATCTGATAGAATCATGTATGAAATGCTCAAACACTTACACAATGACACGCAGGTTACACTACTCACACTTTTCAACACCATTTGGGATGCAGGTTACCTTCCAGCTGCATGGAAGGAAGCCATTGTTATCCCTGTTTTGAAACAAGGCAAGGACCCTTCCTCAGTGGCAAGTTACCGCCCGATAGCCCTCACAAGTTGCTTTTGTAAGGTGTTCGAAAAAATGATAAATCGGCGACTCATCTTTTTCCTTGAACAGAGCAAAATTCTTGATCCTTATCAGTGCGGCTTCCGAGAAGGGCGCTCCACAACTGACCACCTTGTACGTGTAGAGGCAAATATCCGGGACGCATTTGTACACAAACAATTCTTCTTATCCATATTCCTCGATATGGAGAAGGCGTACGATACGACGTGGCGTTACGGAATCTTAAGACTTGTCAGAAATGGGCATCCACGGTACCCTACTAGAAAATCCTATTTGTTTTCAAACGGGTTTCATCAAATAGGGTTATGGAACGGGACCCCGTTTGATCCTGTTCAGTCCTGACCCGTTTAAATCCCGTTTGTTCCTGTTTAAACCTGACCCGTTTAAATCCTGTTTAAACTTGACCCGTTTAAATCCTGACCCGTTTAAATCCTGTTTAATCCTGACCCGTTTAATCCCGTTTAATCCTGACCCGTTTAATCCCGTCCTATCTAACCCAGACCTGTTTGCCCCTGTTCAGACCTATTTTTTGCTACATTCATACCAGGTCCTTTCAGAATGGATTGATGTTGCTTAATATAATTTACTCTTTACACCTATTTTGTACACTTGTGTATTTGCGATCAGCATTGAAGAAAAGTAGATCTGCATTAGGTTCGCAACAAGAACGCCACTTTCATATGTAGGTTTGCCTGGTACATTGCTTGATACGAAGATGAACACAATTTTCGGCATAAATTGATTAGCACTACCAACACCGATGTGATAAATCATGAACAAGTTTTGTATGACCCACGAGTACGTTCTCTATGTATGACCTACAAGAAAATGCACCCTGAAGAAGACTGTACCTCATTTTCATATTTACTACAAGTATGCAAATGTAATTCTTGCAAGTTTAGTATATGTTTGATTACTTGTACTCGTCTTAATGCAGTGCTTTTTGCTGTAATGGTTTGTTCACAAATCCACAGTACAGCGTAATTTTGGGGTGAAAAATGTCAGGCAAAGTATTGGCATGTACTTGTAAGTGAAAAAGACAAGTATACTTTACGTAGGTATTTCTGTACACCCACTTGAGCTTTCATTAAGCCTGAAGTCCTCCGGCTTAAATAAAAGCATGTCATAAATGTCCCAAGCACTGTTTATTGGACCTTCTAACGGTATTTCGATGCATCCAGTCTGCCGAGAGAAGACCGCTGGAGTGGGTTGCTTGGGTGAGAGCGAGCAGGCCACCTGAAAAAGTAAAGCCAATAATTTATCTTGACTCATGCAACAGGTTAGCACATAGGCAAATTCGCCTATGTTTTCACAGATAAGAAAGGTTCAGCATTCCGGTCATAGAAGATAATGAATAAATCTTATTGAAAAATATGTGGTTTCATGCACTGCCTATGTTTCAAGGGAACATGGATTACTGTGGGAGAATAAGCTGTCATAATTAGCAGGCGATTGAAGCAAGTCTTATAGGAAAAATATGGACACATCGTTTGGTTAACAATAATTACTAGTATTGAAGCAACAGAATACAAACATGAAATACCTTTAAAAACAACACCGACAGGTTGAGATAATAAATTATTCAGAAACTAAACCCTTCTGCCAGCAAAATACCGTAGTGTACTGGCTTTGACATTGCGCTGCTCAGGCAGAGGGCACGGGATTGAATCCCGGCCACAATGGCGGCATTTAGATGGCAGGGAAATGCCAAAACCCCTATGTAAGGTCTATTGGGTACACGTTAAAGGAGACTAGGTATCCTGCCAACTTGAAGTTATAAAAACTGGGGTAAATTTCGAGATAAGCAAACTTACAAAAGTACAAGGCCCTGGCCATGCGAAGACTGTATAAAGCCTTTTAAGGTAGGTGCCAGCAGCCGCTAAATTTCTTGCAAAAGCCAAATATAGCAGAAGCGGTATTTTTCCGTAGATCACTTTTGCAAGGTATTTTACAATTTGACACCCTACATGTTGGGCATCTACGGGCAACAGCAATTCTGGCACAGATCATAGCAAACACTGTTGCACCTAGGTATACATAGACACATAGGTATAGGTACAGTCGCCGACTGATTTTCCGGACATGATTACTTGGTCTGCTTCACGGCACTGCCATTCTCCCCATGGACCATAATGTATAACAACTTCCGAATATTCGGACGCCTTGCAACCTCTCGTCTGATTTTTCAGACACTCCTTGAGCCAACTTGATCGAGAGCACCATGCACCGACTCTGACCGTTGCATGGTTCTACTTGCTGAACGCCATTTTTGTTTTGAACGGAGCCTCCTTGGTGCCCCACGAAGTGGCGCTACTGCGAATCCCTGCTCATCATCATCGTTTCTGCCTGGTTTGTAGCTACAGCAGTTCTGGTCTCAGCTTAGTATGCGATGTCAAGACAATCCAGCAACTGATTTGTTTGTTTCTTCGTGCACGACGCTGCAAGTAGGCCAGGTTTTTTGTTTGTGCAACTGATGTCGGCGTGACGATGTTTGACGAAGCAAGATGGGCCAATTCATTTCACTAATATTTAGAATAGCTACCTGTAAGCACCACCTACCTTTCAACAACATTTGCAAAGCAAAAAACCTCATCCTGAAAATCTGCACATGAAGACATCGGTAGCATCATCAGCGTGGGGCCTCAAGATAATTCGGCAAGCCAAGAAATTACTGACAGCACGAGTGCAATCATGCCAACAGGAAATCAGTGGCTGAATAATGCACCTCCTACCACTTGGTAGACAGTGCATTTTCGCAAGGCCCTAACTACGGCAGATCATTGTTCAGGAGTTCCCGAATGCACAACTCTATGCCATTTTCACGCTGACTCTAGGGAAGCACCTCTGCACAGTTTTAAGAAAAAAAGCTAGATGCCCCAAGAGAAATGAGCCCACTCAAGCCATGGAAGTTATGTTTACCTTGTCTTCCTACAACTACTCTAAACCTAGGACTGCTGTTTTGCACAAGGGAACAAACGTCAACATTGGTGCCTCGCCCAACACAAGTGGTCTGCGCCGTAGAAGGTGCCATCAGTCAGCCCACAGATTAGGCCCACACCAGTGCTGTCAGTGTGCTGTACAAATTGCAGAAGCACAGCCTACAAGCTTGTCTGCCTTAGTGTGATCGCAATAATGAACGAAAACCAACGAATCAAGTTTGTTTCGTGCTGAGAACAGTTGCCTCATGCTAGATTTTCCTACAATTCTTTCTAAGCACAGATAATGCGTGGTTTGTTGTGTAGGCATGTAAATAATGAAAAGGCCTGCATCACTATCTCTGAAAAAAATCATGTAAGAAAGCACGTACCAGTACACAGGTGCAGTGTCTATCACATACCATTTCATGCAGTAGAGGCTACATCGGATAAACCGGCCAATGTATAAATGACTGGCAGCGTGACCAAGCAAACTTGATGCGAGGGTCAGTTAGCAGTGGTAGTGCACTACTCTCGGTGCACATGCACCTATGTTTGAAAGCTGCTTGATCGTGACAAAATATAAAGACAAAAGCACTGGAGAGATATCTGAGGCTTTTCTTATATGTATAACGAGGAACCTAGCACTAGCTCCCCATACAGAGAATTACTAGACAGTGAGACTGCTTCTTATCATTGTAAAACAAGTGTCACACTCACCACGTGATGCGTCCTTTTCGTTTCTGTGCGAACAATATGTATTCAGATCTATTCTCCCCCTTTCACCTTTTGCACAATATTACTGTGCGAGCTATAATACTGAACTGTTAGTAGCACTCTGTCCTGTTGCCTCCTTTCTTTCCTTGTGAACTGTGTGCTAAATACGGCTTTTTTTAGTGAAAGAGGGCTACTTTAACGCATAAACTAGCGCCATGGCACTTTGCAATAAAGGACTGTTATAATTCTCTAAAAATATGTCCATGCAGAACAGTGTCAAAAGAACACCTTAAAGAAAGAACATGAGTGTATCTATCATAAAGACCAATCCTTGCCTTTTTTCCTTAACATAATTTTCAATACTGATATTGAAGTACAAGCTCACCATATTATATCACCTTGTCAATGAAGCAAGGCACAATGGCGCCCAACTGTCGCGGCACCAACTTGGATGTGGAGATCAGCGCAGATCAGCAACATAGCATGGTCTGCTTACACTTCTTCTCCAGGTCCAGCCATACCTATAGCAGTTATAAAACAACTGAGCTTAGAATCACAAGCGAAACAATACAAAAAGTGACACTGAACAAAGCAACTTTCGTTAGGCATAAATAGGATCGAAATGCTGACATTATGCACATAAGTAACTTCACTTTGAGCAACAAAGCATGCAATTTAAGAAAGATTATATGTATGAGCTATCTATGTGAGAAAGATTAATTGAACGCCCTCTATTTGCTATACCCCTCCCCTTATGCATGGATGTCTCCCTGACTGAGTGAGCTGGGCTGATCCCAGGTATAGTGTAATTAAAGGGTGTCACTTGGTGGGCCAATCCCGATACCATTGCATGACTTGTACAATAATTTTAATGTGTATTGTAATGCTGGCCATCCTGCAGGCACTGCAACATTACAGCACCCATAAGGCTAATGGTATTACCTGATAAGGTTAACTAATAAGTGTCCCCAGAAGCATAACTCGGCATGTATACTCGAAGGCCATTATTATAAGAGAAGCAATAGCAGAGGTGAAGCTTTATCCTGTGCCATATGCAAAATCGCCGAGCACGCCCAGCTTTTGGTTACATTCTCACTTGTGACCACTGCAACAGGCTGACTGACATGCGTAACCAGCAGTTTGTAGGACCACATTTTCATAACCTGCAATTTTTTTTTACATCTGAAGAGATCAGCCTCAAGCTCCATGCTGCGCTGCACTCAAGAAGCATTATAAACTGGCAACATTTAAATGCTATGCTGCATGGTTTGTTGCATGCTTTAGGAATTTAGTTATTTATTATACACATAGCTCATAGGCTCCAGTTGGAGTATTGCATGAGGTGGCAAGAAAACAAATTCTGAACTAACCAGGAGAACGTTCAACAAAACAAGTCAGACCAAAGAAAGAAAAATAACATACTCTCATAATGGGACTATGTATCTGGCAGCTAGCTTATAAAAAAGGCAATTAGGAATGTTTTACTACTGGTAGCGCTTTAGGGGATGGAATGTAGAATTCCAAGCATCATAGACTTTGAAGCCACCTTTCGTGGCTTTTTGTTTTGAAGTCCTATTCTCTGTAATATTATAGAAATGAGTACCCCCTCCCAAATAAAACAAAGAAAAGCATGTAATGCACAGTAATGTAACACAATAATGTAATGCACAACAGTGAATACTTAGAAAAATGTAATTAAGAACATGGAGTCTATGTGGGCACAGATGTTAGAAGTCTACATGAAAGCATAATAATAAAGGTGGGCAGAGCATTTATGCTTTTGTCGGGCAACCGGCAGCAAGACATACAGGTAAAAGGATATGCATGCCTCACAACACAGTCCCTAAAAATATGTCACAATACAGTGAGTAGGTATATCATGCTTATCTACAATAGCCCCTAATTATATTTACCTCACAGGGGGCTACCTATGTAACTTGATCAAACTGAAGGTGGGCCAAATTCTAAATATACGATTCAAGTAGACAGAAAATGAACGTTATGAATATGGCATCTACAGCAAAGGTGTTGTACAATATCGTTGTACATTATGTCATACCTGCCAACCTGTGAACATAATATTTTGTAAAAATGCTGCACACACTAAATTCTTTGTTGGGGACATAGCACACATTATTTTAAAGCTTGCTCTCAGCACCCCCATTGTTGCATACACACACACATTATTAATAAAGGGAAAATCGCACATCCACCCACTCGTAGCAATTGCTACAAAAGAAACCCGTACGGATTCCTCCAAAGGAAAGCCTCACAGCTGAAAAAAAGAAACCGTCCAGGTCCGGGACTCAAACCCGGGACCACCGTCTTTCCGGGACAGCCGCTTTGCAATCTAAGATAACCAGGCGGCTAGCAGATGGCCGGGCGAATTTATCGACAACATGAAGCAAAGGCAAGGGTTTGACGTAATAGTTCTGCGGAAACGCGCAAGGTGTAGAGAGGTAATTAATAAAGGGGAAAAAAATATTACGTCAAACCCTTGCCTTTGCTTCGTGTTGTCAACTAATTCGACTTCGCCCTGCCATGTGCTAGCCACCTGGTTATCTCAGATGGTAGAGTGGCTGCCTCGGAAAGGTGGTAGTCCCGGGTTCGAGTCCCGGACCAGGACGAATTTTTCTTCAACTGTGCGGCTTTCCTTTTGAGGAACACATATGGGTTTCCTTTGTAGCAAATGCTACGAGCGGGCGGATGTCTGATTTTCCCTTGAATAATTACTTCTCTCCACCTCGTGTGTTTGCGCAGAACTATTACATCACGCACACATTATCAACCATTATTTAACTTGTCGTGCAGCACAAAAAGCAGCAGCGAACTTGAAACCAGTAACTGACAACTTTGTTTTTTTTTTTAGATTACAGAGCTTTCTCAGCGTGCTTGCTGCTGCCGCTTTACGCTGCTTCATGAATTTATCTGACCAAACTTCCCTAAAGCAAGTGCCCCTCTGATGCTCTTGTTAGAGATATTGCATCGCTAATAATAAACCAGTACAAGTACCATTACAATTAATTTTTTACATGCATTTTAACAATGTCATGCCCTTAATCTCTCAACAGCTTTAAAACATCTTAACCAACACAACTTCATTGTCTTTCTAAAGTGACATTGAAAAAATTGTAAAATGAGCCCACATTTGTAAACCCACGAAAAATTCAGGAGAGTTTCCAAACATGGATGATACGAACAAAATCTGTAGCTCGTGTAAGTGACAGCGACTGCTTTGCACACACCTTGTCACAGCATGCATATCAGGTACTTTGCCGTGCTGTTGAGGCTGCAGAAGTGCCGCAGGTGCATATGTGGAGGTGCCTCTGGTTCACAAAATCTTGCCATCCCTAAACAATAATAAATGCTTAATTTATTGTAATCCCTGCTGAAACTGCAAACTTGTGATATAAAAAGATCACGTCATATTTTGAAAAAAGTCTCATACAACCAGTTACATGAAGCTGCAACTGGTTGTGCAAATATCTGACCGTAACATCACAGGCGGTTAAATAACACGTAAATCGAACTGTAGCAAACATGAATCTACTATGAAAAGGTTCACACAAACGTGCAGCTGTATAACGTGAAATGTGAATTGTACTATCGAAAAATTCCTTAGGACATGAAAAGCGTTCCAAAACCTAATTTGTTTATGCGGCGCAACAAAGCACTGCTCCCAAAGGACGATGCGCTCAAAATTACAACAGACCACCTCTGTTTCTGGAGAGACAATACAGAAAAGAGAAAGATTTTTCGATTAAAAAGAAACATTGCTTTTGTAATTTCGGCTTCTCTGCAAGATCGGAACCCTTTACAAGTACACGAAAACACACAGGACACTAATACACGTCATCTGACGACACTCTATAAACAGAAAAATTTCCATACAAGCTGAAAATCTGGCCATGCGTCGACGAAGAAATCGGGTGCTATCTCGCGCAGCTGTTAGCTGTGAAGACGACACATCGACGTACTACTTCTGGAAATGCCTATACCATTTCTCAATGAAAAATTATGTACACAAACAGTAACTTTCTCTGCTTGAATTTTTGTGCCCATTTAGATCAAAGAACCACCCGCGCTAGCGTGCTTCATAGGTGAAAGTAAATAAACCACAGATAGAGCTGTTGGTAACATGAATACGTTTTAGGGCAATTTTCATGGAACTTTTTGCTAAATGTGCACTGCGACATGAAGAACAACCATTTGAAAAGCACATTTATAATTCTTGCTGCTTTACTCATTCGGCAGTGGCGTAGCCAGAAATTTCGTTCGGGGGGGGCTCACTTTGCAGCTCGGCCCGATCCGATATATATATATATATATATATATATATATATATATATATATATATATATATATCTCTGTCATTCAAGAACCTTGTTTACATTTTTGTACATATGCAACGACCAGGGGAAAATCTCAATGACGTTCTCCTTTGTTAGAATGTATTGCGCAGGAACAGCTGTCATCGGTCGTGTATTGTGAGTAATTTCTCCGAAATTACAGTCGCAACAGAGAGCACATATAAAAAGCAGGAGTTCTGCAACATATACGAGGGCGAGTCAAATGAAAGTGAGCCAGTGCGAATATATGACAAACGGGGTACTTTAATTAAAAGTAGTCACCATGAGTATTTAGACACTTGTCCTACTAACGAGTCGCGTAATTCCCGTCTCATAAAACTCCTTGGGTTGCTGCCTCAAAAATCTGTAAATGACTACACGTCATCTTCCGACACGAATCTGGTTTCCTTGAGCAGTTTCTTCAAATTTCACCAAATGTGGAAGACGCAAGGCAACAGGTCTGGGCTGCATGAGGGATGTTGCAGCGTTTCCCACTTGAACTTTGCCAGTTTTGTATTAACCACAACAGCGACGTGGGAACGGGCAATGTCGTGAAGCAAGATGTCCCCAATGCTCAATTTTCCACGTTGTTTGTTCTTAATTGCGACACGCAGCCGATCCGATCTTTCACAATATCTGAAACGATTTAGAGTCTCTCCATGTTTATAAAATTCAATCAATAGTGGCCCCTAACGATCTAAAAAGAAGTCAACGCTTTTCCGGCATAAATGACGGCCTTTCTTTTCCTTGGGAGTGGTGGAGTCAAATGTTTCCACTGTAAGATTTGCCGTAGTGTTTCAGGCTAGTAGTAGGGGCACCATGAGTCATCCCCGATCACAACTGCAGACAAAAAGTCGTCACCCTCATCTGGGGTTCTTTGACGTGCACTTAAATCTAAGTACACGGGTGTTTTCGCCTCCACCGAAATGCAGCCGCCGTGAACGGGATTCGATCCCGCGACGTCGTGCTCAGCAGCCGAACACCATAGCCACTGAGCAACCACGGCCTTTTCAATTGTGTTGGGGGTGATTGCACGGTGGCTTTGGCCCGGCCATGGATCGTCTTTGTAACTTTCATGTGCTTTTTTGAACAGTTTGCTACAACGCTTCTTAGGCGCCAATGAAACGCAATGTTCAACGCATACGGCAGCCATACGGCGAATAATTTCTTTTTGGGAAACATCTTCATTTGTCAAAAACCTCACGACACCAAGCTGTTCAACTTTTGAAGTGTCCATTATGTCACGCAACCATGTTCAACCCCATGTATGAGAGCATTAAAGAACATTTAACCTCACCTCTGCATGTGACTTGTAAATGAGATGCGTATGTGCTACGCCCATGCCTCGAAAATAATGAACCGAACCATTATTGCGCGGGGTGGGTTTTCTCACTTTCATTTGACTCGCCTTCGTACATTAGAAATGCGAAGATACAATGGAATATACAAATGTGAAGATACAGCTTGATACAGGGCAAAAAATTGTCACTGGAAACAATGTTCACTGCGCATATGCACAAAACCTCGCAACAAGATATTTAAATATACGCATAAGTCACCAATAAATCTACGTACCTAAGAAAAAGTCACTATATATAATGCGTCAAACAAGGCAAATAAATAGGTTGCGCAACCAGAGATTCACAGATCACAGCACCCACCCACCCCTTCGCTCCACTCCCAAAATGTATCGCGTGCGACGGAAGGCGGCGCGCTTCCTCCCCGCTTTTCTCTCTTGCGCACACCAGACGCAGCCACCATCGTCGGCTCAACCCCTCCCCTCCCCCCCGCACGTTTTCACTCGCACATAGAGCATGCAGCGCGCGGTCACGATGTTATCGCCCTTGGCCTTTATTTATACGGAACATGAGGGCAACGGCAGGAATGCGCCTGGACTCTTCATAGAGCTGCCATCGCAATAATAAAATAGTATCCGGCAACTGAAGCGTCCCGTCGCCCATTACTTTCCGCAAAAGAAGTAACAAAATCGAACTTTCCCCATGCGAAAATTCGCTGGGGAAATGGCTTCAATGGCTTCTTTTTGTGTGTGTGTGTGCGGGGGGGGCGGCGAAATAGAATAACGCAAAGGAAAGCATGTTGGCTACAATCGAATGCCTACTTTGGGCACCTAGTGTGGCTACCGAAGGAATATCGAAGAAAAGGTATGACGCTTGGTCCACAGAAAACCATACGCGTACTGCTCGGTATCCTACAACGGCGAGACAAAATTTTCCGGAGAGGTTGCGCTCAAGCGAACGCGTTACAATCCATCGAGTCCCCGCAGTGCTGGCGGCGAGCGACTATGCATTGTTTCTTTTTCTCGTCTGCTAGCCAGAAAGCGTCCAAAACTCTGCCAGGCGAAAATGCAGTCGGCCAGAGAAAAACAAACGCGCAGCCAAGTGCGCCGCGCGGTTATCGATGCAGCACGAGAAAAACGCATGCGCTCTGGCTGGATCGGCAGCCCGGGGGTTGCGAGAACAACAAAAAAATATTAGAAAGAAATGAGAAAGAGGCTCAATATATCCTCGCGAATAAAAGTCTAGGTAGAAAAATAAATAAAAACTTAGTTACAATGGTGGCTTTAGTGTCTTGACATGGATGCTTTGGCGCAGGTGAAAAAAATGTGTATATTCTTTTCTGTGACCTGACGGCACAAATGAACCACCATAACGCTTTGTCTCATCGGACCTCGCTGCGTGCTTTGTCAACTTGTCTGATAGTATGTTGATTTGGCTTGTCTCGTTGTATAGCCCGATGTACGACTTTAGAAAAGTCGATGCACCTTTGGCGTCAAATGTTTACAACAGCATTAAACCCCAAAAGTTCCGGAATTGAAAATCTAAAGCACGATTTTGAAAATGTCAATGGACCTTTCGCATCAAAATGTTATGAGAACTTTATACCCACAACGTTTCAGAGTCGAAATCCAAGCGCTCCGTAGATTCTGCGGCCTCCGCGAGATGCCGAGACGAGCCCGCTCGCCTTCAAAACGCCCGTGAAATTTTGTGCCTGGTGGGGCTCCTTGCGTTACGATATGTGACTCCTGATGCATGGACGTTGCCCAGAAATCCAGCCCGATTTAGCAATGTTCGCGCTCAAATGTCTTTTAGAGCGTGAATTAAGGACATTCTAGACAAAATCGAGCATGATTTCTGGCGCCGGGAGTTGTTTTGGTCGGCGGCACATGACAGCACGAAAAAATTTCGGGGGGGGCTGAAGCCCCATAAGCCCCCCCCCTGGCTACGCCCCTGTCATTCGGATTCGGTTGTTGTACGGATCTTGCGATACGTACAAGAACGCACACTTCACGAACCATAGACAGGAAGAATGCGCGCAAGCGCCGGACTTACCTTTCTAGGCGTACTCGGAAAACGCTCCTTTTAGCGTCACAGGTGCCGCGGCATCGACTGCACCAACGGTCCTTCCGGCGCACACACTGTTGAATTGCGGATCAACTACAGGACGTAAGAGCACAATTTTCACCAAATTCTTCCGTACAGTGTGATACGATGCGAGAGTGCCAGAGGAGGAGATCCTTTTCGTGAGCCCGGAACAAAGAAAGTGGCGAAGGCTCATACCTTCGACATCGGCGCACCACACGAAGGATACTGCGGGCTACATTACGCGGTCCCAGGGGTTTTGTGATTCTCAATGAATACAAAATGCACCACAACTACTCTCGGCACAGCGTACACACAATTAAACAACTGCATCGGACGGCGTCAATGCAGCGCGCACTCACATGTAGCTAAGGCTGAAGACGGCAAAATAATATCACCTGTAACTTTACCGGCGCTACCTGTGCTGCCATCTGTAGGCCGCCACCGAAAGCGACCGTGCTTTCGGCGATCTCATGGATGGTGACGGCGTTGTATTTCGATGTTATGCGAGTCGTACAGCGTCTTGTACGACGTGTTTCAGCAACGTTGCTTTTAATAGAAAGGACGGCAATGTGCGTATACGCCGTATAGACGTCTCACCCACTTGAATAACACAACAGGAAATTTTCAGTCTGTCGTATTTTGGGACGTTGTGACTGTCGTTCTGTTCTCTGTAGTGTGACGTCTTGTAGTCGAAAATTCTGTAGCTTCTGATCAATATATTTGATTAAAAATTGACAGAGACCTCTTTAAGGATAAGAAAAATTATGAATACAAAAAAAAGAAAGTAGAAAAAAAAAAGCTTTCGCGCAGGATTCGAACTGCGGACCTCACGATTCCGAGACAAGCATCCTACCACCGCACCACGCCAAACACTCCCACATCTCGACTAGGCTAGCAATATAAATCTCTCTCTGGGTTGCTGTTTACATTTACATTTTAAAAGCCAAGATGCGCTTTCACTTCACCGGTCGCGTCAACTACCGTATCTCTATATGCGCAAAAGTGTTGTTACCATCGACAGGTACATCGTGGAATGCTAGAACATCAATTTTGCTGTAACGATATCCATATTTAATAAGAAATTCAGAAATAGACAACGGTGACCGGGGACACTGAAGGTTTTTACTGCTAATTTCGACAGTTGTCTCTTGCTCTTTACACTTTTGAGCTCGCATATAATTCGTGCGTTCAATGCAAAATAGCTACATAAACACTCGTGGGTGAGTCTTGATCCGGACAGTATACTGGCTTCTCACGGCAGCGCTGTACCAGATTAATGAGACCCGAGCGAGAAAGCTTTTCACGCAACTTTGTGAAACAATCCAAAACTTCTTTTCCGCTTCGCATAAGCTTGTGCAATATTTCTGGGAAATTAACCAATGTGTCAGTGTAACCGCACATGTAAGTCCACAGGACTGTGTGCCCCATCTTACCAAATAAAACAAAGCGGATACGCAGCCATTCCCGCAGATGGTATGATTTTGATCAGCGGCCGATTTTGAGGAGGCCGGTAGCGCGTTGCTGGTGCCGCGTCGTCACGGCACAATTATAACAATTGGCCACGTCGACTTTAATACCGGTGTCGGTGCTATCAGTATTGCCGGCTTCAGAGAAGCACGATTGAATACCGCGCAAGAGAAAAGTGCAGTGTACACCACCGATGCGAAGCTGACATTTTAAAGGGCCGCAACGGAAAGTGCTTCTGTTGCGACTTCAGAACTCTTGGCCGTCGCGACCGAATGTTTCTGTTGCGACGTCAGAATTGCTGTCGTAACGCCAGAAATGTCTGTCGCAGCTACAGAAACGTTAGGAACTTCTGTCGTACAACAGAAATTTCTGTATTTGCAGCAGGAATTCCTGTTGTCTTTTTCAACTGGGCAGGACCGGGAATCGGTTTGAAATTCGCAGCTATCATATCGCAGTTTGGTGTGTGAATGTTCCGAGGTGTTCACGCAATTTCTGTAGAGCTTGATAATGGCCCAATTTAGCACTAGGGGTTAAATTGTCAGGATGTCGAACAATAAAAAAGCTCCTCCCCAGTTATATTCAAGCATTAAACTGGTATGCATGATGCCATCCAGTATAGTTGCCACAAAGCTCCAGATTAAACTAGCTTTTGTGACAAACAGGCGACCCTATATGGTGCCATTGCGTCCAGTATAAGCCAGTTTAGTTGCAAACAGGGCTCCTGTTAAGACCCATTTCTGCGTGAACTGGTCATGCCTATACCTGCTTGCATGCCAAACGGGACCCCGTTCAGACCTGTTCGTGTGTGAACTGGTCCTGTTTATACCTCTTTGAATGCCAAACGGGACCCCATTCAGACCTGTTCGTGTGTAAACTGGTCCAGTTTATACCTGTTTGAATGCCAAACGGGACCCCGTTCAGACCTGTTCGTGTGTAAACTGGTCCAGTTTATACCTGTTTGCATGTCAAACGGGACCCCGTTCAAACCTGTTCATGTGTAAACTGGTCCTGTTTATACCTGTTTGTTGCTAAACAGGTCCCTGTTAGAACCAGTTTAAACCTGTATAACCCAGTTTGAATTTAAATAGGATTTTCCAATAGGGTAATATGCATAATATAATAGAAAGCTATCTGTCAAATCGTACCTTCCGGGTAAAAGTCGGCAACGCACTCTCACGCCCTTTTACGCAAGAAACGGGTGTACCCCAAGGAGGCGTGCTGAGCTGCACGCTCTTTATCGTGAAGATGAACACGCTTCGTGCTTCATTACCACCCGCCATCTTTTACTCTGTCTACGTGGACGACATTCAAATAGCTTTCAAATCGTGTAACCTCGCAGTCTGCGAGAGACAGGTACAGCATGGCCTGAACAAAGTCTCAGTGTGGGCAGACAAGAATGGATTTAAGATCAATCCTAACAAAAGCTCTTGCGTTCTTTTTACAAGAAAGAGAGGCCTGGTTCCGGATCCTTCCTTAGAACTGTGTGGACAACGAATACCTATTAGCAAAGAGCACAAATTCCTAGGTGTCATACTTGACTACAGACTCACTTTCGTCCCCCACATTAAATATCTTAAAGAAAAAATGTCTGAAAACAATGAACATAATCAAACTCCTATCCCAGACTACGTGGGGTAGTGACAGAAAGTGTTTGATGAATATCTATAGGAGCCTCATTCGATCGCGACTAGACTATGGTGCCGTGATCTATCACTCTGCCGCCCCGAGCGCACTAAGGATGCTAGACCCAGTCCACCATCTAGGAATCCGATTGGCCACTGGCGCTTTCAGAACGAGTCCCATACAAAGTCTATATGTAGAATCACATGAATGGTCTCTCCACCTACAGAGATCATACATCAGCCATACATATTTTCTGAAAGTCCACTCAAACCCCCAACATCCCTGTTTTAATACCATCAATGACATGACATGTGCTACACTTTTTCGCAATCGTCCGTCCGTAAGACAGCCTTTCCAGCTGCGTGTGAGGGAGCTTAGCGAAGAAATGCACGTTCCACTCCTCGAGCTTCGCCTAATGCATCCAGCCAAGCTGCTACCTCCTTGGGAGTGGTAGCTCATACAATGTGATATATCTTTCGTGGAAGTCACAAAGCATGCTCCAGAGATTGAAATCAAGATGCATTTCCGGGAACTCCAACACAAATACTCCTGCACGGAGTTCTACACAGACGCATCGAAGTCACGCGACGGGGTGTCCTATGCAGCCGTCGGTCCATCCTTCTCGGAATCCGACGTACTGCACCCGGAAACTAGTATCTTTACGGCTGAGGCCTACGCACTGCTGTCGGCCGTAAAGCATATAAATAAATCAAAACTCCAGAAATCAGTTATATATACGGACTCCCTCAGTGTTGTGAAGGCCTTGATGTCTTTCTGCAATCACAAAAATCCAGTATTTAATGAACTCTACTCCGCACTGTGCAAATCATATATGTCTAACCAACATGTGATCATATGCTGGGTGCCTGCACATAGGGGCATCGAGGGAAACGTTCTAGCTGACCAGATGGCCTCATCAATCTCATTGCATGCAGATAATCCTACTGCTTCGGTCCCTGTCACAGACCTGAAGCCTTTCTTAAGAAGGAAACTACGAAGCCACTGGCAACGCATGTGGGACGAAGAAATAAATAATAAACTGCATGTAATAAAGCCACAATTAGGTTTCTGGCCTCCTGTAACAAAATCCCGCCGGACAGATGTCCTATTCTGTCGTCTAAGAATAGGACACACTTTTGGCACACATAACTTTTTACTCACGGGAAACGACCCTCCAACCTGCGGTAGATGCGGTGAGAGGCTGACCGTCCTCCACGTCCTCCTGGAATGTCGGGAAGCCGAACATGAAAGAAAGAAGCATTTTCCCTTAGCATACCGGCAGCGCATCCCCCTTCATCCTGTTATGTTACTCGGCCCAGAACCTTTATTTGACACGAACGCAGTTCTAAGTTTTCTGAAAGATGTTGTCTTGCATGTTTTTAGCCCTACATTTTCGTAGCGGGTCCTCTCTCAGAGGATGCCGCTGCGATAGCTCTTTAGTATAGCACATGCCTCTGGGCACTTGTGTTTCAAGGGCTCTGGCGAGGCAGCAGTGCTCCAAGTAATTTTACCATTCTATATATTTTTATTTTGCATCATTCAACGATAGATTTTAATGTTCACAGTATTCGTCATTAGTCATCGCCATAATTTTATAGTACATAGATTTTACGCACTTTACAGCGACTATTTTTAGGCCACTTTACAGCCAAGTCACATCTCCATAATACATCGTCAACATCACCACTTGTCATGGCGCTCTTTGGCCAAACCTGGCCCTTGCGCCACAAAACAACACACATCATCATCATCATCAATTTCGACGGAAAATCGCAGCGATCGGTGCGACGGTGCGACCAACCGGTTGGTCGCAGCCAAAAAGCGGGGGGTCGGCACTGCGACTGCGATTTTCATCGCAAACGACGGAAATCGCATCATGTGAAACAGGCTTTAGTCTGACTGCGGCATTGCAATTTTGAGGTGCCTAGTTGTTGTCATGCCAAGTTAAGCACGAAGCAACACAGCAAATGTTCTACAATCTAATCCTGTGTCATTAAATGGTGACAGTTTCGCGCCTTAATGTAATGTTGAACGGAACCTCTGAATATGCACAGCAAAAAGAAAAAGTTCTGAAAATTGCTTGCCTATGCGCCTTCACCTCATTTGTAATGTGTATTTTTTTTTCATATTCATGTACAGGGTGTCTACCAACCGGGAAAACCGGGAATTCTCAGGGATTTTCAGTAGTCTGGAAAAACACAGGGAAAACTCGGGGAATTAGTGCCTCTATCAGGGAAAACTAGCTGTAATATTATTGAAAGGGTCGAAAGTCACGGTAATGCTGGCGTGAGTAACAGACAGGAATCGTAATGAATCGTCTTTGACGCCCTGTCGGCGGCTGGAGAAGGTGACAGTGTGCTGTCAACGACCGACTGTCCCGATTTCCGATAATTTGGACGTCTACGCGGCACCACCACGTACCCCTTAGAGTCAGTAGAACGTCTGAAATTTCGGACGCAAGAACTCTTTGCCATCCGATTTTCCGGACATTTTGCCGTGACTGCAGGTGCCAAACGGCATTAATCAAAGTCACCACCACTGCCATTTTGATTACCTCGTCGCCTCGAACCAGCGCTCTCGCACGCAGATCAGCTGGCAGCCGTAGCCACCACTGCGGCAACGTTAGGCCTAGCTGCTTCGGCGTTCGCTATCAAGCTTCTTGCCGTTGGGTGCCGTGTTTTTAACGCGATAGCGTTAAGGAGCTCGTGTCGCAGAAAAGCCGGTGTCGTCGGCGTCGGGTGTCGGCGTTTGCGGCGTTGACCGTGAGCGATAAATCACGGGAGGCGCTTCATAAATAAAAAGCAACTTCCAAGACTGGCCCGGTGGGAATCGAACCAGGGTCTCCGGAGTGTGAGACGGAGACGCTACCACTCAGCCACGAGTTCGATGCTTCCAAGCGGTGCAAACGTGCCTCTAGTGAATGCGGTGTTGCCTTCGAAACGAGCCGTGAAAAGTTATACTGCGGTGTATATCGGTAATTATGAACATGTAACGTACAGAAGTCACAATTACACGAGTTGCGAAGTGCGTTTCCGCTGCATTTCTTCTGCGCTTTCCGCACACGCAGAGCCATCTTGCGGCAAACACAGAAGACCCCCTCCTCTCAATGTACGGCGCTGCCCCGACAAGAGGCGCGCCGCGCGCGCATTGGGACCGCTGCCAGGCGCGTCGCGGGACTCCCTCTCCCCTGACGACGCTTCGCCGTGCTCCCGGTTTAGATCACTATCTATCTCTCTGCCCGTGCCGATCACGACGTTTGGCTGGCGTAGATCGTTTCCCCTCCGAGACACCGAGTTCTTTGGTTCGTTCCCTTCGCTCAGGCGCACGTTTCGTTGCCGCGCCGAACGCTGCGTTGCTCGACGCTCACCGCGTGATAGGTGGGCGCTAAGTCCGATGCGGGGCGCATCGTAAGTGATCGCTGTGCCGTAGCGCATTGTCTTATACCCCTTGGCGAGTCGACGGGAACGCTGTCGCGTCCCACTCTTGAAGGCGAAGCTTAAGCGTCCTCCAATTTTTTTATAGAAAGCATTCACCGCTGTCAGCAATCGCAACGACTCCGCCTTTGTGGTCCTCGCGATCGGCTTAGAAGATTGGAAAGCACAGTGCGTTGCATAATGCTGGGTCCTGAAAGTCAGCTTTGCCTCTGTGCAGAAAAGTTACTTGGTGAAGCAGACGCAAGAGTATTGCAGTGAAGCATAACACGCGTGGAAAGGGGCTATTGCCACGGGACACAGTATGTATTCCTTAATTATACATGCATGCACCCGGTATTTCCTGTCGCAGTACGAGTACCGATATGCCTAATACGTGTACCGACAGGCCTTCAGAGCGTTTTCGAATGTGCCTGGGGCGGTTTGAACCCTTAAGGGCAGTAAATGACAACCATTTATTTTTTTCAACTGGCCGATTTTTCGGATGTTTTCACGGCCCCTAGGGAGTTCAAAAAATCGGACATAAACTGTAAAACAGACCAAGCAGATGCTTCAAATGGTCTCTGGGACGAATGAGTGGCGGAAGGAAGACAAGAACGTGAAGCACCTACGCATTGAGGAATGATAACGGGAAAAGAAGCGGGCTGCCGCCATATTGAAGGAGCTTGAGCTCAGAAAACAGTGTTGGCTGATGCCGAGATGCAAGTGTCCCTCATCCAAACCAAAATAAACTCTTTAAAAGCAGTGAAACACAACACTGAGGCGTCGTATGCAGGCTGAGAGTATGTCAGGACAGTTGAGGTTGGCTTACGAGCTGTTGAGAGAAAATCCCAATTGTGACAAAGTTCGGGCCTCATACCACTGAGCTTGCTATCAGTTGATAGAAATAGCTCATATTTGAAAATATTTGCTTCTATATGTATCTCCTTTTTATTCGTATTTGAGAATGTCCGACTCAATTTTCATTTTTTAAGACATTTTATTTGCTGTGCATTTTACCAACCCCTCCCTTTATCCTCTTTTTGAATAACATAAACACTACTCCTTAGTATTCAAATTGGATTAAGTCGTTCTTTTAAAAAAATTTTTTTTCATATGCTCACTAGAGAGTGACAGCATAGGGCAATAATGGTTTCAGCCCGTCTTGACATAAAACATACGTCTGCATCACTCAGGGAATTTTGCGAAGGCACTCAGGGAAAACCTGGAAAACTCAGAGAATTTGGAAATGTCAACTTGGTAGACACCCTGATTTACTATCGCCCAAAAAAGTAAACGGACCACGGCACAGGTGGCCGGAGCGGCTGCGGGGCCACACCGGGGCGCTGCTATCTCGCTCCACGCGCTGACGGCGAGAGTGCCCCGAGTGACGCCAGCCTTCGCCCTCTCTCTCGCGCGGGGCCTTGTCACGCTTGATAAATTTCTAGTGCACCGTTCGGTTGCTCTGCTGCTGACGGTCGCGACCAAGGGGACAGTGCATCGCCGGTAGTTTAGCACATGGCGCTGTCGAACAGTAGTGTCGAACAGTAGTGTCGAACAGTAGTGGACGGCCGCGGGGCATCAAACCGCGCCACTGAGAAGGAACGAAGACTTGTTCTTAATGTTGTTTTGCTTATATTAACCATACCTCTCACATGAGTGCATTTCGCTGGCGTCCACCGCTGCTCGATTTTAGGCAACACAACGCAAGCAGCCGCAACGGCGGCTACGGTGACGCGCGCTTGCAGGTGCCAAGCTTTACTGCCGGCGCGGTTTCTCTGTGGATATTACTTTTCCGGCATTGTCCCTAGCAGTGGGTTTATTAACTATAGCAGCGCGTCTCTCCACACTGCTCTAATTCGCTACTACAATACACAGTCCCTTATGAAACTTCCTTTACAAAAGTATCGTGTGAAAGAGATGATTGGAAAGACTCATCGGAAAAGCAAGTCGCTCGTGAAAGCTTACTCACGGAAGAAGATAAAAAAATGGGGTTCCATGCGTTGAAGAGGTCCTCAATGGTATGAAAATTCGCCGTCGACCGCGATGGCTTGGCCTACTCGCCTTAGCATCGAGCCATAGAGCGCGGCCACTAGCTCCGGGCGTCCGCGTAGTGCTTCCCACTCTTCCTTCACAGCATGCCACAGCTGATCCGCTGTGCCACCACAAAGGCGCCGTGAGGCAAGAGTCTTCTTCAACATTGCCCAAATGTTCTCGATGGGGTTAAGATCAGGCCCGTTAGGCGGCCACGGAAGCTGACGCACGATGTAGCTCTCCTGCAGAGTGCGCTCACAGCGCGTGCTTTGTGCACAGGGCATCGGTCGTGCTGGAACATGTAGCACCCGTCCCAGAATGGCCCGTCCAGAACGTATGGAATAAAGTGCTTGACGAGGAGTTCGCAGTACTTCGACCCGGTGAAGGAGCCCTCAATCCGCACGGGTGGGCCAAGGCCGTCCTTACTGATGGCGCCCCAAACAATAACCGAGCAGCGGCCGCTGCTGAGCACGCTGTGGATGTGGCCGGGGTCATATCTGGGCATATGAGAGAGCAGTCATTAACATATGTCGGGTACAAAACTTAACGCGCAGCCACTTCACTCTGCTGTAGAAAAGAAAATAATGAAGGCTTAAATCATACTTTGTCCAACATTCAGCTCGCTGATATGCAATGACGCAAACGAAACACTTTGTAGTCAACACTGCACCTACGTCTAGTCATGCAGTAAGACGAGAAATGAGGCTGTACTGCATTCTTAAGGCTAGTATGCGTTGCAAACAATCCATATATTTTAGCACTGACTAGCTCTGCGAACTTTACCCGCAACTTCCCTCAGCTGCAAGGATGACAGGTCGTACCTGCTGTTCAACGGGCGCCACAGACGCTGCTGTTGGTCCCAGCGTGTGCTGAACGTTGACTCATCCGTGAAGATGACCTCCCGCTACTCCTCTGCAGTCCATTGCTCGAACGCTCGGGCAAAATTCAGTCGCTCTTCCCTCTGCTTCGTCGTTAGGTGCGGCTTCTGAGCGGCAACGCAGTTCATGAGACCTGCCTCTCTCAGTCTGCTCCTGATAGTCTCGCAGCAGCAACTGAGGTCCAGTGCTTCGTGAATTTCCCTGGCGTTCAGAAAGGGGTCAACAACAGCGGCAGCAACTATCCGTTGGTCGTCTTCCTACGTTGTAAGCCTTGGCCGCCCACTGCGCTGAGCATCAGCAATTCTACCGTATTCATCCCTATAGGCTTGAATAATGCGGCTCACCGATGTTCTGCTCCTCCTGGTGCGGCGGCAGATTTCACGCTGAGGGACACCTTCTATGCTAAGCCGCACGATGCGCCTTCTCTCCTCGATCGGCACCCGAGATGGCATTTTTGCGACGAAAGGAATGCGACCGTTCTCGTTTTTAAACATTTCCTAGTCTTTCAGTGTCCAATGGCTGGACACAACCATATCTGGATAGCAGCGCGCACTACAAAGCGCGTCGCCCACACCGTTCCAGAGAACAAAAAGGAAATATTGAACGCCGGTGTCCTATTGGCGCCTTTGCTGTGGCACCGCGGATCAGCTGCATCATACCGTGAAGGAAGGGTGGGAAGCGCTGCGCGGATGACCGGAGCTAGTATAGCAGTGCTCTATGACTCGATGCCAAGGCGAGTAGGCTCTCATCGCGGTCGACGGCTACTTTTCATCCCGCTGAGGACCTCTTCAACCCACGGAATGCCATTTTCTATCTGCTTCCGTGAATAAGCTTTCACGAGCGACTAGTTTTTTTCCGATTCGCCTTTACAATCGTCTCTTTCTGACGGTATTTTTGTAAAGAAAGTTTCATAACGGGCTGCGTATTGTAGTATCGAATTAAAGCAGTTCTGAGAGGCGTCGTTGCTCTAGTTATTACACCCACTGCTGGAGACAATGCCGGAAAAGATAATATCGACAGAGAACCCGCCCCGGCAGCAAAGCTTGGCGCCTGTAAGTTATCGCGCCGGCGTGAAAGAGGGCGCATGGAGCGGCCTTCACCGTAGCCGACGTTGCGGTTCCTTGCTTTGTGTTGCCTAAAATCGAGCAGTGGTGGACGCCAACGAAATGCACTAATATGAGAGGTATGGAGAATATAAGCAAAGCAACATTAAGAACGAGTGTTCGTTCCTTCTCAGTGGCGCGGTTTGATGCCCCGCGGCTGTCCACTACTGTTCGACAGCGCCATGTGCTAAACTACCGGCGATGCACTGTCCCCTTGGTCGCGACCGTCAGCAGCAGAGCAACCGAACGGCCCACTAGAAATTTATCAAGCGTGACAAGGCCCCGCGCACGAGAGAGGGCGAAGGCTGGCGTCACTCAGGGCAGTCTCGTCGTCAGCGCGCGGAGCGAGATAGCAGCGCCCCGGTGTGGCCCCGCAGCCGCTCCGGCCACCTGTGCCGTGGTCCGTTTACTTTGTTGGCCGATAGTACATACTATACATGCTTTTTTGGCATACAGGGCTGGAATGCCTTCTTTTCTTGTTTGTCGTTATAACATTTTGTTTCCATTTACTGGTCTTTCATGGTCAATTTTGTTTTGTCGTGACATACAAGGCGTGATGTCTTCTTTTTCATTATTACGTTTTGTTGCCATTCACTGATCTTTCATGGTTGGTATTTCTTTTTTTGTCGTGACATACGGGGCTTAATGTCTTCTTTTTCACTAGTACGTTTTGTTGTCGTTCAGTGTTTTTTCATGGTTTATTTATTTTGTTGTCGTGACATACAGGGCTTGACGTCTTCTTTTATTGTTTTTCATTACCGCGTTTTGTTGTCATTCAGTGTTCTTTCATGGTTGCGATACATTGTACGTTTACCCCTCATGTGCAATATTTATGCAGTTTCTCTTACTCAATATCAAAGCAAGATGTTATGGCTTTCCTTTCCAGTATGGAACTCCACGACAGCATGTTCCTTTCACACGTAGTGATGTACCGACACATTTCGCAGTGATAAATATTCTTCTGTTGATGCGTGATTTGAGCACCTGCACGTTTTTTTTTTTCTGGCGCAGTTTAAGCCAGTTGCTATTTCTGCATATTTGTGCAGCGTACAACACTTTCCTTAAACGATGCCTGCCGTTACCTGTGAATCTTTCAGATGCAAGAACAATGCGATGCAATATTTATTTCAACTTGTCTGTGATATGTTGCATATGACTACTGCTGCAGTACTCACTATTCTCGCACTTCTTCCATGTAGAGAGTGTCGCACGTGATGTGTACATAAACAAGTGTTACCATAAAAAATGGCTTATCATGGGAAGCCAACAAACACTGACACCAAGGACAACATAGGGGAAATTACTTGTGTTTAATAAATGAAATTAAGAAACGATAAATTAATGGAAATTAAAGTGGATGAAAAAACAACTTGCCGCAGGTGGGAACTGAACCCACAACCTTCGCATTTCGCGTGCGATGCTCTACCAATTGAGCTACCCCGGCTCAATTTCCCCATCCACTTTCTTGGGTATTTGTGTGTCCTAGTAGAGCCCTGGGAGTGTTAGCCAGCGCCATCACTCACATACCTTGGCAGCGGACGTGGGACGTCCTTGTTGCCGCAGGCGTCACAAGAACGTGATCTTTTTTGGGTGAAGGCAACTAGTAAATGAACCCCCACATGCTACCTGAAGG
Source organism: Dermacentor albipictus (assembly GCF_038994185.2). NCBI lineage: Eukaryota > Metazoa > Arthropoda > Arachnida > Ixodida > Ixodidae > Dermacentor > Dermacentor albipictus. Next base: position 1,728,934 of record NW_027225576.1, on the reverse strand, counting down.
CATCAATGTTGCCGGATTCGAGGCCCTGGTTATGTAATAAACGAGAAAAGAGGGGGTTAACCGAGGGTCCCGATTTTTATTAGTCATATCATGAGAAGCCAACAAACACTGACACTAAGGACAACATAGGAAAAATTACTTGTTTAATAAATGAAATAAAGAAACGATAAATTAATGGAAAATTAAGTGGATGAAAAAACTTGCGGCAGGTGGGAACCGCACTCGCAACCTTCGCATTTCGCGGCAACCCACCTGCGGCAAGTTGTTTTTTCATCCACTTTAATTTCCAATAATTTATTTTTTTCTTTATTTCATTTATTAAACAAAAGTAATTTCCCGTATGTTGTCCTTGGTGTCAGTGTTTGTTGGCTTCTCATGATATGACTAATAAAAATCGGGACCCTCGGTTAACTCCCTCTCTTCTCGTTCATAAAAAATGTCTATGCTGAAGGGTGAAATAATACAGAAAGGTGCAGTGTTCCTCTGGTGCTTTTATTTGCATGGCGCTACTGTATTTGAAGTGCTTGCTTGCACTGTGGAAATGTAATTACACACTCTGCAATATTCCATTCACCGGGTTCAGCTATTTACAATTGAGGGCACTTTGTTGAAATCTATCAACTGCTCATGCGTGCACACACTTCACGGGAGCCACAGCGTTTGACATGTCGGATGACCAGTTGGACGGCATCTTCGTCACTACAAAGGAACTTTGCGGTTGTTGCGAGACAAAATGGTGGAGGAACTAGAAGGTGCACGTGTAACAGCACGTTCAATGGAGCGGAAGGTGTGACGTACACTGTACATTTTGGCTTTTGTGAGCTTCTCTGCACGAGTAGAAAGCGAGGAGACAGGCGCTTATGTCCGTCAATGCGCAAGGGAACACAGAACTCCCACCGATACGAGTAGAAATAATTATGACAACTGCACGCTACATGCATGGCATGCAGGGCATCTAGGTGACGACAGCAGCAACAAGCAAATCATGGCAGACACTTTGAAAGTACACTTATTTTTAGCTTGCTTTCAATCTTATATGTCACCACTAAACATACTGTTTCACTAAGTATAAATGCAGGCCTTACCTAACGCTTCACTACATAACTTATACATTTCTTGACAAGTCATGAATGCTTTGTATTACATAAAAATCATCCACAACTGAGCCTGGGAAATCTGTCTGCAATTTCACAGCATGAAATGCACAATGCAATTATTTGGCATATGTTATGCTACAACTGTGTGCATGCACCTAGCGATGCTGACGCTGCTGTTGACGTCGCAGCTGCCGCCGAACACTCCTCAGGTAATGTATGTGCTGCGCACAGGTTGTGCCAAACATGCCGATCACAGAGTCACGGACAGCCCGGCCTCTCAAATAATTCATTCTCGACCCTGCGTTTCGGGGCAGACCTTGCGGAATGGGGTCGCCATTACCGCAGAGCTCAGTACTACTGCTGCTGCTGCTGTCCCCATCGCTGTCATCATCGCCCGATTCTATGTCGCCCTCAGAAAGGCGAAGGTTGTGGAATGCACCACATGCCGCGACAATGTAGGCTGCACGTTCCGGCTCGTAGAGGAGGGTGCGATATCGGTGAAGACAGCGGAAACGGCTCTTTAAGAGCCCAATGCACCTCTCCACTACGGAACGCATGGCGCCATGTGCTGTGTTGTACTGCCCCTCGGCTGTCTGCGCTGGAGGATGGCCAGGATCTGGGGTCAGGAGCCACGGCTCCAAGTGGTAGCCACTGTCACCTGCACGAAGATGGAAATAGTACGTTGAGTACTCCTCTGACGAAAGGCAAGTTGTAAACTTAGGAAATCTACAGTACACTTCAGAGGTGAATCTCAAGTAAAAGCATGAGTTGAGCATGTCCATACCCGACACAAACGGTTAACAAATTTACAACTGCACTACTCGGTACCTGCCACAAGCAGAAGAAATCAACGCTTGTTGGTACTATCAATGACAGTAGTAGCAGTAGCAGCACTAATGTTTGTTGATTTCTTCTGCTTCTGGCAGGCACTGGGTGCAGTAGCAGCACTAATACGTGTTGCTTTCGTCTGCTCCTTGCAGGCACATAATGTGCTTGTAACTTAACACTTCGAATATTGACAATGGTGGCAGTCACAATGGTGACTTCATTTTTTCTTTACTCCCGACTTATGTGCTTGTAATTTGGTTAAAAGTTTTGGTTGGAGCGGACACGGCGTTCTGCGTTACTGAAGCGTGACTGCGCCAAAAAAAAAAGGTGTTTTGTCTCACCGAGGAGGTATTCCCTGGGATTCACGATGCGGCCCGCTTGAAACCACCGGCGCAGCCATGTCGTCCGCCAGATGAAAGCGTCGCGGTCCGACCCCGGTCGCAGGGGGTCCACGGCCAAGATTTTCATGTCCGCATCGCATATCTGGTAAAACGTAGACAGAAAAAGTGCCCGTTGACATGAGCAACATAACTGTCAAAAAGGATCGGCACCAGAAACCGTGAGGTTTACTTACGAACATGCAGTTGAGGGAACATGCAGTTGAGAATAATTTCCCTTTGCGGCACATGAACGCAGCCTTGCGCTCACCCTTCGGTGCGACAATAGCTACGAGGCTGCCGTCGACGCATCCTATGACGCCGGGGATAGCACCGCGCCGAAGAAAACATTCCTTCACGGCTGCCTTTTCCTCGGCCGCCTTAGGAAAATGCACCCACTTGTTGCGCGCCCCGGCGTTCACAACAGCCTCTGCCATTCGTCGCACGCACTCGCTCACTGTCGACTGCGACACACGAATCGTCTCCTCGCTCCCAACGGACGCTTGGAAGCTCCCAGTGGCAAAGAAGCGCAGCGCACACAACACCTTCCGCTCCACCGACAGTCCCGTCGCTCGCTCAGCTTCTAGTTCCACCGCCAGTTCCTCGCACAACAACCGCACCGTTGCCTTCGAGACGCGAAAATGCCGTCGAAAATGGTCATCCGGCATGTCAAACGCGTCGTCTGGCTCTCCGTGTTCACGTCGGCGACGGCGAAGAGCCACGGCCATAGCGATCAGAGGGGCGGCCATTTTTTTTTATTCCTTCAGAAGCGACCCTACCTCTGGCCGTACTAAAAATTCGTGCCGTATGCTCCGCACAATGAGTGCGTCAACGTCACTATGACGATTACAGTTTTCGCGGATTCCTGACGTCGCGTGATTGACAGACAAAAATGGCCGCGGCACGGTCATTTTCGACCAATGGATGTGCGGTGATGGTGGCATAAGGCGTAAAGAAAGGAATATAATTGCTACAAAATAGCACCCTTGGAGTGCCATGGAATCTGCCTTTTCCGTGAATGCAAAGAGCGCCTACGCGAAAGCGTTCGTGCGAAGCACTCGATGGCGTCGAACGGGGAAGGTGAAAAAAAGAAAGTTCAGTGCGCGCGAACTGGTGGAAAGCAAAACACACGCGGTTGGCAAGGCGTATAACTAGATGATTTCGCAGCACTCGGTGGCGCCACCACTACTTTATCTCACGTATCGCATAGAATTGCATGTAGTACAGGCGCCGACACAAGTGATATACTCCACGCAGCGGGAGTCGGAGCAGCGGCACACTAAGGTCCCTCTATAATTTTAAAGGTAGCGCCATCTGCCGCGCGCGCCACCTAGGAAGTCCCTTTAGCAGACGGCGCCCACGCTAAACCGCAGCGCTCCGGCATTCATGAGGTGAAAAAATATCTGCATACGCGCGCAAATAAAACCTGCTGGTGCCTAACTGTGGAGAAAAACGAAAGAAGGACCCGAACTGCTAAATTTAGTCCTTTAAATTCAAATGAGCGCTGAATGAAAAACGCTCAATAGAGCGCAATGAGCGGTCAATCGCTTCGATGCCCCATGTTTACATTTCGTTCGTTTGCGCTCTTATAAAATTACATTTTCACAGCATAAATTATCTGCATATAATTAAGAAGAGCGTGAAGTGCTGATTTACTTTCATTTCATAAAATATTCAAAGTACTTGCCGGGAAACAACACGGAGTCGGAGCCAAAGGCAACGCGAGACGTGTTTCGTATGTGTTTCGCGTCTATCCGCGCGAGCCTTGTTGATTGCTTGCGCTTAATTCCGTTTGCTATGCGACTTCTTTTGCTTTTAAGTGTGCTGCGTACACATAGCGGTTACTTTGAACGAAGAATGCGTGTAAAAAAGAAGGCTGACAGTCGCTTGGACCGAAACTTTCGACATAACGTCGCTGAAACGTGCGATCCTCACGGCGACTTTACAACATCCTGTGTGTGAGTGGAAACGAGCGCGCCAGCAGTCTTCGTGCCGCTGAGTGTGTCTGTCGTGTAGCGATTACTCGGCGACTGTTCTGCTTTGTGGTTCAGTGTTACGAGGCAGTGCAGCAGTCGTGGCATTCTAAAGCGGCGGCATGGATCGTGTCAGCGAGTCTCATCGATCGTGTTCGGGCTGCCAGCGCGATCTAATCTCGCGGTACGCCAACATCGAGCGTAGGGTGTGTGCGTGTGTGAATTCGGTTGACTGTTCTTGTGAACCGTGCGACGTTGCCAAGTAAAGTTGAATCATGACGGGGATTTTTGTGTTATACATTTTCGGCTTGCCTTTACACTTCCGTGCACCGCTAATGCCGCTTGAGAATTAGAGGGACCTTACATGATACGCACGCGAATTGGCCTAGCTATTACTGCATTTTGTTTTGCTGGCAATCTGTGTATCGCTTCTGACGTATTTCTTATGTTAATTTGCAGTTGCGCGTTTTTCATCAGTAAAATGGCATCGCCGATTACTGAAACGTCTTTGAGTGTAAGGGAAACTTGAAGGAACCAGCTCATAGATGTATGTAATGTACTTTTTTATGTTGTAGTATACTTTATTTTTTGATGGCCAGTAGCAGTGGCTATGCAGTATTTGTCTTTAAAAGCAGAGGAATGCAGGCACTTAGGAATATATTTATTCACATATGCAATGCACAAAATATGATTAGGATATGCTTCCAAGTGAACAAAAAAATACGAAATCATGCTGACACAGAACAGTAAGGGTGATTAAAAGAAGTATTACAATGCAAAAACAAAGAACAGCCAGACGGTTACAGTATTAAATAAAAGGCCATATATTTTACACATCAGACTTTCTACCAATCATTCCAAATATAGTGAAGAAACGGGGGGGGGGGGTGGATTACCTAATGCTATTTGCAGCAACATGCATTCCAATGCTTCGGCTGTCACATTTCTGTGAGCTTTACATTTTTGTCAGAAGGAGATGGTTTTTCTGGTTCACGAGAATTGAGATTCCAGTTCTTAAAAATGTGGCAAGGAGTGCCTGAAATGCAGTGGCATGTAGGAAAGCAGTTACCTAAGTGCAGTGCAATTTCAATGGTGCTTTGAAGCTTAGATGCCGACACCCTGTTTGTAATCAGGCCATCCTCATTCAAGCGCACGTAACTTTCTGCAGTCTCTAATAACTGCAAGACAGCTGGTGATGGAAATGTTAGTGCCGGCTGCTCTTTGTTGTAGCACTTCAGCATAGTGAGCTTGTTGCGCTCAGCTGAGCTTGTGATTGCTTCAGTGCAGGCTTGGCAGGAATTTGCCTTCTTCACTTGCGCGACAACATAACCAGCAAGATACTCCAAGGATTCATGTTCTAAAACTTCAATATCAAGGAGGTCAGATGGGCGAACAACATACATTTTGCTTTCATCCGATTTGTTGTCGGCCATACCAGTTAAGAGAAAGCAGTCCTCTTCGCTGTAGCTGCCATCCTTACTTGGCCGCAGAAACTGTGCCATCGTTGCAGCACGAAGTGAACACTTGAATTCAAGTGCACGGGGCACAGGGATCTTGCAAACTGTAAAAAAAATTTCTTCAGTTTACGGTCAAAGTTGTAGGTAAAACGTTGCCGGACACTTTTCCGTCAAATGAAAAACGGTGTTTGCGTAAAACGGACAGGCCGTAAAAATTATTTCCGTTAAATGGAAAACTGTGTTTCCGTAAAACGGACAGGCCGTAAAATTATTTCCGTTAAATGGAAAACGGTGTTTCCGTAGAACGGACAGGCCGTAAAATTATTTCCATTAAATGGAAAACGGTGAGCTCCGTAGTTGTGATAACAGAATCGACCGTATTTTGTAAATAAGAAAAACGGTGAGTTCCGTAAAACGGAAATGCTGTAAATTGAGCCCCGTACTTGTGATTATAGTACATGACCGTACTTTGGTAATGATGAAACGGGGACTTGAATGCTCGTGTTCTTGAGCCAAATTGTTTCGTTCATTGGAATAATTTATTTTGGACAATGAACCACCCAAGTCGTACATTACAACGTGGATAACTTGCAACATCATTTAAGATATAGCTGGAAATGGGGCAGAAATCATAGCACACAGGAAATACACCAGACAGAACGTGCTGTGTTTGCATGTTTCCTCCTAGTGTAATTGTTTTCTACATGTGCACCGCTTATTCTTCGTGTCAGTGTTGTCATGTTGCACTTGGGTTCTACACCCAACATGTACACAGCATACATACAGATTTGTGTTCGAGAAACAACAAGCCACTTGAATCTGAAAAAAACCTGTGTTTATTCTGCTTTACTGAAAAAAGCAGTGTATGAGACCGGGCTAGTTGGTATTCCATGCTGAAGTGACCATCGCAAGAGTGAACGCAGGACACTAAAAAGGTGACAAGAACAGGTGCGAACTTCCAATTGGTGTTTATTACGAAAAGGCATGTATATATACTCTTGTGCACTTGATCATAATCAGTTACAAGAGCGCACTAAGGCCGCCCCAAGGCCCAAGGCGGCCTCCCATATACAGACCCCAGGTATGCAAATTCTTTAATGTCAACGCTAGGGATAGTTTGCTAACGCAGTTGCCTTATGCGATATCTGCCCCCTCAATGATGGGCCTAGTGCTTTTTTATGCGTTGCTTGCTATTATTTGTTTTTTCAGAGTGCATGACATTTGCATTGGGAGTTGTGGATTCCAAGGAAACCCTCTCTCCCTTTTGTACTTTTGTATTATGTTCCTGTAGTCTCATATTTAGGCACCTTCCCGTTTGTCCCCCGTAACGCTGCCCACAGAAAAGAGGTATGCTATTCACTACTCCCCCTGAGCATTTCGACGAAACCTTTTCTGTGAGCAATCTTGCATGAAATTGATTGTCTGCTGACAGGGCTGGTTTTGGCACATAACTGAGATAACTTGATGGGTGCAGGAAAAACGACCGAAACTCCCGCCCTTTGGCCTATTTTCTTTAGTTTATGCAAGATAGCGTAATGTATGGGATGACTGCTAGATTCCTGTGAACAGTATCACATAGGTGTAACTAAAGAAAATAGGCCAAAGGAAAGCAGTCTTGGTCATTTCTTCCGCGCCCCGCAAGCTATCCAAGTTATGCGCCAAAACCAGCCCTGTCAGCAGACAATCAAAATCATGCAACATTGTGCACAGAAAGGGTTTCACCAAATGCTCAAGAGGAATAGTGTATAGCATACCTCGTTCCTGCAGGCAGCGTTACGTGGGACAAACGGGAAGTTCCCTAAACTTTAGACTACAGGAACATAATCGGAAAGTACAAAACGGGAAAGGAGGTTTCCTTGGAGTCCATTGGTGCCAATTCAAATGTCATCGACTGTTTGAAAAAACAGAAATAATAGCAAGCAGTGTGAAAGAAAACACTAGACTCATCAGTGAGGCAGCGGCTATTGCAGAATGCAACAGCGTTAACAAGCCATCCCTATAGCACTGACTGTTAAAGAATCTGAATATCTGGGGTCTGTATGCGGGAAGCCGCCTTAGGCCTTGGTGCGCTTGTTTATTTGTGATGACCATGTTGACTTGCACGATTGTAACAGATTATGATCAAGTGTGCAAGAGTACATATACATACATTTTTGTAATGAACACCGGTTGGAAGTTTACGCCTGTCCTTGTCGCCTTTTGAGTGTCCCGTGTCCAGTTTTGCGCAAGTCCTTTCCGCATAGACACTAGAAATTGGCTGACTAGAGGAAGGATTGGTTGAGACTTGGAATGACTGGCTGCTTGCAGAGGCCTTCGGCTTTGCCTGAAAAGTAAGAAACACCAATCAATTAAGGCTGTTCAATTATTTACCATCATCATCACTACTGTTACTCAGATAAACAATGATTTCGTATTCACAACTGTCACTACAAGTGCTCTTGTCAAAAGAAATGGTTCAGACTCAGCCATGTTGGTATACATTCATTCGTAGCCTTATAGCATAAAAAGCTTCAGATAGAAAGTACCCAAGTCAATTGATGGTTTGCTTGGAACAGTCAAAGATGTCACGTGCACATTATGACATTCGGAGATTACATCTCCCATATTTAGGTAGAGCTGCCATGGCCACATACTGCAGACCATAGTTTTCAACTTTCACTGCTCCATTAAACAACCTTGCAGATTTTACAGTTTCCCAAAACAATTAAGCACTCTTGAAACAAGCGCAAACCATGCATGTTGTTTGCTTACGACACAGAACAAGCAAGCCAAAGATATTGTCCAGCTGACAGGCTGGTAGAATAGCGACAATACAAAAAAACCATGCTTGCACCACAACTGTGTCACAACAGCTGTCAGCCCCTTTCGGATATGGTTTGTTGTGTCACGGAAGAAGTATCAATGTGTAATATTCTTTTTACTCAAGCAGTGAAAATTGAAAGTTACGGTCGTGAATGCATCAACATACCCTTCCCATCTTCATAAAAAGTTATAATATTGCACTCTGTTCACCAAAAAATTTGCCCTTTTTGTAAAGAAGCCTGCAATTATGCCTGGACCCCATACATGGCTCTGGCAGGCAGTACTGTTTATTCTGTCCGTTTCTTGACTTGCAATCCCATAACGAAACAAATAATGCAACATATTTTTCTAGATTGCATTGCTTCATGCAAATGCGCTTAATTCGGGAAATTTCTGAAATGAATCAAGCCTCTCCTAAAAAATTTTAAAGTAGAGTAATTCATTAACATGCCTAAACATGAGCACTTCCCGTAGATTTTGAGAGCCAATGAGGACAGGGCTATTTGCTCAAATTTCTGCGATTCATGGCAACAGGATGGCCAAATTCCGTGCTGTTAGCAAATGCAAAGAAAAAAAACTTTGGTCAATTTGTGCAATGTTTCGTTCCAAAATTTTTCTTCTTTATACCGTAGTGGGGATACTCTGTGGTAATTAGTTGAAATTATTGCTATTGGCCTGCAGTCTGGTACGAAACATTTTTAAACCCGCAGCGACAACACTATTTCCTTCGGATCTATCCAAAATGTAGATTCGGTAAACTCCAGGAAAAATGCTTCTAACAGTTCATTCTATTTTGTTTTTTGCAGAGACACCTTTTTCTTTCTTGGAAAACTAAGGTTAATTTCATTGTCGCCAGGCTCGGGCAGCAAAATAAACTTTTAAATCAAAATTAAAAGTGATCGCCAGGCATGTCCAGTTGAATTTATCTGAACATGCCCTACTGTCTGCAGTACACATGTTGCCACTTAAAGCCCTGCAAGAAGGCACCAGTTATATTTTCTAGGGCAAGAACGCAATGAAGTATGTTATTTAAGGCAGTTAGTCACAGGAGTCCTGGATCAGTAGAAAATTTAAAGACTATAAATTGATGATGAATGTGGTGTTTTGTGGCGCAAGGGCCAAGTGTGGCCAAAGAGCGCCAGGCCGGTGCTAATGTGTTCGCAATGGAGCTATGATTAACGAAAGGCAGATGTTACGGTGGCTGTATAGGGGCCTAAAAACAGTTGCTCTAAAGTGCATAAAACTTATAGAAGATAAAATTATGCCGATGGTTAATGGGCTGTACAATGAACACGATACACACACTGTAAGATAATGATCAGATAGTGATATGTCTCACAGATAAAGCTTTTGCAATAAGCACTACTGCCTTATCAGAGCCCTTGGGATGCAAGGGCCTGGAGGCATGTGCTTTACAAGGCAACCATCACAGCGGCATCCTCTAAAAAGAGGATGTGCTATGAATTGATGTGGCTAAAAACATGAAAGTCTACATCGTTCAAAAAAGCTATGACTGCTGTGGTGTCGAAGAACGCTTCTTCACCAAGAAACATTGCTGGATGGAGAGGGGTGTGCTGGCGATATACAAGAGGAAAATGTTTCTTTCTCTCAGCTTCGGATTCCCAACACTCCAGGAGTACGTGGAGAACGGTCAGCCTCTCAGCACATTTACCACACACTGGAGGCTCATTTCCAGTCAGTAAAAAATTGTGGGTGCTATAGGTGTGTCCTATCCTGAGTCGACAGAAAAGGACATCAGTTCGTCGTGTTCTCGTTTTCGGGGGCCAGAAACCTAACTTTGGTTTAATCAAGTGAAGCTTATTGTTAGTTTCCATGTCCCATAAGCGTTGCCAGTAACTTCGCAGATTCTTCCGTAAGAGAGGCTTCAGATCTGTGACAGGGACAGCAGCCGTAGGAATAATTGCGTGTGAGGTGAGTGATGTAGCCATTTCGTCAGCTAGTACATTCCCCGCAATGCCTCTATGGCCAGGTACCCAGCATATAATGACATGCTGGTTGGATATATACGCTCTACATAGAATGGTATAGAGCTCAGCAAGCACCGGGTTTCTGTGCTTACAGAGTGACTTCAATGCTTTTACGACGCTTAAGGAGTCTGTGAATATAATTGTTTTTTGAAGATTTGATTTTCTTATATGTTTCACAGCCGACAATAGTGCGTGGGCCTCAGCCGTAAATATGCTTGTTTCAGGGTGCAGTACACCGGATTCTGAGAAAGATGGACCAACGGCTGCATAGGACACTCCGGCATGCGACTTAGAAGCGTCAGTGTAAAACTCTGTGCATGAGTACTTCCACTGTAGTTCCAAGAAATGCATTTTAATATGTGTCTCTGGTGCATGCTTAGTGATTTCTACAAAGGATGTGTCACACTCTATCAGCTGCCACTGCCATGGTGGCAAGAGTTTCGCTGGATACATAAGACAATGTTCAAGCACCGAAACACCCATTTCCTCACTAAGGTTCCTTACACGCAAGGAGAATGGTCTTCTCGCTGCAGGTCGGTTATTGAAGAGCATGGCATCGGTCATATCGTTTACGCATGAATAAGAGGGGTGTTCAGGGTTTGAATTTACTTTGAGGAAATATGTAAAACTGCCATATGATCTCTGAAGATGGAGTGACCATACATTTGCTTCTGCATAAAGGCTTTGTACGGGGCTTGTCCTGAAGGCTCCGGTCGCGAGGCGGATTCCTAAATGATGGACAGGATCCAGCATCTTTAAAGCACTTGGTGTAGCGGACTGATATACTATAGCTCCGTAGTCAAGACGTGAGCCAACAAGACACCTGTACAAGTTCAAAAGACATTTCCTGTCACTGCCCCATGTTGTACTTGATAGAAGTTTCAATAAGATTATCGTCTTTAGGCACTTAGCCTTCAAGTATTTAATATGCGGGATGAATGTCAATTTCGAGTCCAATATAATGCCGAGAAATTTTTGCTCGGCGCATACCGGTAATCTGCTACCAGACAGCTCAATAGAAGGACATGATAGTATTCCTCTCTTATTTGTGAAAAGAACGCATGTACTTTTCTGTGGGCTCAACCTAAACCGTTCTCTTCAGCCCATTTTGCCACTTTATTTAAGGCATGTTGGACATGTCGTTCGCAGATAGTTAAATTGCATGATTTAAAACCAAGCTGCACATCATCTACATATACAGAGTATGACATTGTTCGTGGGATAACCACGCCCAAAGAATTTATTTTCACAATAAAGAGTGTGCAGCTTAGTACACCACCTTGTGGAACCCCAGTTTCCTGGGTGAAAGACCTTGACAAGGCATGGCCCACCCTAACACGAAATGTGCGGTTAGAGAGGTAACTTTCAATGATACTTAGCATATTCCCGCGGATACCCATAGCGGAAAGATCTCGAATAATGCCAAAGCGCCATGTGGTGTCGTATGCTTTCTCCAAATCAAGAAATACGGAGAGAAAATACTGTTTATGTATGAAGGCATCCCTTATATTTGACTCAATGCGGACTAGGTGATCTACGGTCGATCTGCCTTCTCTGAAACCACACTGGTGAGGATCTAGTAGTCCACTGCTCTCAAGGATATAGATTAGGCGCCGGTTGATCATCTTTTCAAAGAGCTTGCAGAGACAGCTTGTTAAAGCGATAGGTCTGTAACTACAAGGTACGGACGGGTCCTTACCTTGTTTGAGTATGGGTATTATTATAGCTTCTTTCCAAGAAGGTGGAATATATCCAGCGGCCCACATGTCATTAAAAAGTGAGAGAAGTGCTTTCTGTGTTTCAGGGTGCAGATGCTTGACCATTTCATATATGATACGGTCACCACCTGGCGCTGAGCTGTTACAACAAGCAAGAGAATTTTTGAACTCAGCTAGACTAAACGGGCGGTTATAATCTTCATAATGGCCACATTTCCGATCAAGGGGCTGTCGTTCTGCACGTTCTTTGAACTTGAGGAATGATTGCGTGTAATGAGATGCACTGGAGATATAGGCAAAGTGTTCACCCAGGCAGTGTGCCTGGTCTTCCAGGCCATCTCCTTGGGTGCTTAATAAGGGCAGGGGGTTCGTCTCCCGGCCTTTTAGTTTATTTACCCTATTCCACACCTTTGCCTCGTCTTTGTAAGAATTTATCCCAGATAAGTACCGCTCCCAGCTCTCTCTCTTTGCACGTCTACGTGTTCTCCTGCCTTGTGATTTGACCTGTTTAAAATTGATAAGATTTTCAGCTTTTGGAGAATTGCGAAGCAATCCCCAAGCTTTGTTTTGATTTTTGCGTGCTTCTCGGCATTCGTCATTCCACCAAGGGATGCGACGGTTCTTCGCCAGTCCGTTAAATTGTTTAATGCACTTTGTTGCAGCGTCAATAATAAAACCAGTTAGGTATGCCACAGCATCGTCTATATTAAAATCAGAAATGTCGTCCTCGCCTAAATATGTGAGTTCTCGAAACAGTTCCCAGTTTGCTGATTCGACGTTCCATCTAGGGAAATGGGACGAGCATGTATCTGGTTTTGTTAGATTTAATGTAATTGGGAAATGGTCACTCCCATAGGGGTTCTTGAGAACAGACCACTCCAGGTACGGAAATAATGAGCTGGAAGCTATGCTTAAGTCAATGGATGAGTACGTTTGATGTGTAACATTGTAGTAAGTTGGTTCTTTTTTATTCAATAAACATGCACCTGAAGAAAATAGAAAGTTTTCTATCAGGCGCCCACGTGCATCAGAACGCGTGTCGCCCCACAGGGGGCTATGTGCATTTAAATCGCCAACAACTATATATGGCGGAGGGAGTTCATCGATGAAGCTTTCAAAGTCTGTTTTAGTAAGGTGACAAGAAGGGGAGACGTACGCCGAACTAACCGTTATTAGCTTACCAAATAGCACAGCTCGTACTGCAACTGCCTCGAGGGGGGTTCGGAGACTTAATTGCTGACATGCAACACCCTGATCGACTATTATGGCTACACCCCCCGAGGAGGAGAGTGCATCATCACGATCTTTGCGAAAAGTGGCATATTGCCTTAGGAAGTTGGTTTGTGTTAATTTTAGGTGTGTCTCTTGAACACACAGCAACTTGGGATTGTGTTTGTGTAGGAGTTCTCTAATGTCGTCGAGGTTATGGAGAAGCCCTCGAACATTCCATTGTAGTATTTGTGTATCCATTATGCTATATGTGTAGGATGCTGTGTGTTTAAGAGACTGACAGTAGTTCACGAGCGCTTTGCAGGCGCCGTGACGGGAGTTTTGTCTTTTTTTGAGCGGTCGAGTGATGCTCGCCGCTCCTTCGGCACTGGTGGCGCCGTCTGACTGGTCGTTGTGTCCATCGCCTCTTGCGAGGCGCTGGACACGCGCTCTTCCGAGCGCTTTGTTTGGCGAGAAGGCCTCGGCACGTTGGACGAGGCCTTTGGGGGCACCTGCCCGGAGGTGGATGGCCCCTTCTGCTGGGGTGACGGAGCAGCGCTAGCTGCAACCGCCGTGGGGGCAGGTGGCGTAACTGCCGACCCACTGCTTGTAGGTCGGACAGCTGCCGGGAGCCGTTGTGGCGCTGCCCCCTGACGCGCCACATCGGCAAAGCTGTTTGGTAGGTTGGACACCCGCCTGCGCGCTTCTTTGAATGAGAGGTTCTCCTTTACTTTAATTGTTACGATTTCTTTCTCCTTTTTCCAAGATGGACAAGACCGCGAGTATGCCGCGTGGTCCCCATCGCAGTTTACACAGCGTAGAGGTTTATCGCAGGATTCAGTGGGGTGTTCGTGTGAACTGCACTTAGTACAGGTCAATCGGCCTCGGCAGTTTTGCGAGCTATGGCCGAATCTTTGGCACTTGAAGCAACGGAGAGGGTTAGGTATGTACTGCCTTACTCTGATCTTAATATAACCTGCTTCTATTGTTTCTGGAAGCACACTGGAGCCAAATGTGAAAATTAGGTGTTTGGTATCGATTTCTTTCCCGTCGCGCCTGATTCTAATTCGTTTTACATTGATGATATTTTGATCCTTCCACTCTTCCAAGAGTTCGGCCTCGGTCAGGTTCATTAAGTCATCTTCAGAGATCACACCACGGATGGTGTTCATGGTGCGCTGTGGGGTCACTGAAACAGGAGTGTCCCCAATAGACACTAGGTTATTTAGTTTTTGGTACTGGTTTTTGTCACGCAGTTCCAAGAGGAGGTCGCCACTTGCTAGCCTAGATACATTATAGCCTGGGCCAATAGTTTCAGTTAGACATTTTGAAACCAGAAAAGGCGAGATCATTCTCGTTGTCTTTCCAGGTTTCTCAGAACGAATGACTTGATAGCGGGGAAAGTTTTCAATGTGTCGGCCAAAAAATTTAAATACTTCTTCGGTGCGCCCTCGCTTCTGAGGGCGATCAGGAAGTTTTGGAAAGCAATAATCCATAAGTGAATGTTGATTTTTCGGCAGTAACGGCAGCCGCCCACCATGGAGCCCAACAAGGGGACGCCACAGGTCTTATACAGAAACAAGTCCTGCGGACGCCAACTGTACGTTTCCGCTATAACCAAATATGTACAACCAAGGTTGATTGCACCACACATGGTTAACCCTTGCTGCCGGGAAGAGCGGAAGTAAAAAAGAAATAAAGAGAAGACAGGAAAGTTCAAAGGTTAGAGAGAAAGACGAAGATTGGAGAGAAGGACAGGAAAAGGCAACTACCGATTTCCCCCGGGTGGGTCAGTCCGGGGGTGCCGTCTATGTGAAGCAGAGGCCGAAGAGGTGTGTTGCCTCCGCCGGGGGGCCTTAAAGGTCCGAACACCCGGCATTGGCTCAACCCCCAGGATCCCCCTTTCCCCAGACACGGCTAAGCCGCGCACGGTTACACGCGGGAGGGTCCAACCCTCGTGTGCTCGGGTACGTGGTGTCGCAACACACCAAACGCCTGCTTACGCAGACGCCCCTGCGGGGAAGACTATAAATTGTTTAGAAGACTTAAGTCACACGTTACTGAGTCACCGTCTATAGCTTACCATTCGTCTTAAAAGTACCATCATTGCATTGTGATAAAACTAACCTAAGAGACTGAAACCTGGCATGATAAAAATGGAGCTTGAGAATGAAGGTTTGCTCAACAAGCAATGGAACGACAAAAAAATGATATGCATGATAAATTAAAAAAGCCGCTGTTGAGGACGGTGGAGAACTAGGCACCATGAAGAAATTTGTAAATATGCAAGCATAGGATGGAGTCAGTTGGCGCAAGCCATATATATTTACAGATTACTAGGAAAGGCCTTCATCCCGCAGTGGACATAATGTATGTGAGAGCACTGCGCCCCTTCGATTATGCAGTCCCAGACTGTCCGCAAACCACCTGCGGCTTCTGGTCTGGCTAGCATTGACAGAAGGGCGCATCTCAGTCATGTGATCCCGCTGCCTGGGACTGTCCGAGGTTTTGTTTGAAAGCACCGTGATTGGAGGTCGCTCTCCTGGCTGCTGTTGTCCGCTATTAGCTACTTAAATTATGGGGTTTTACGTGCCAAATCCACTTTCTGATTACGAAGCAAGCCGTAGTGGAGGACTCTGGAAATTTCGACCACCTGGGGTTCGTTAACGTGCATCTAGATCTAAGTACATGGGTGTTTTCATATTTTGCCCCCATTGATATGCGGCCACCGTGGACGGGATTCAATCCCGTGACCTCATGCTTTTAGCTACTTGTAGATTGCGCCCTACCCAGCAAATTCAGTAGCGTGGTCATCAAAATAATGCAGTCTCAGAGGCCATGTCGCCGGCACAACCATAAAGCTTGCATAATGGAATCGCAGCCTGAGAACATTGGACATGTTAACAAAGCTCAGTTTACATCGTGCTCTCGCTCTTCGGGCCCCTTAACCGCTGTATTTAAGCCAGCTCATTCATTTCCTGTAAAATTTAAGCGTCATTGCCACACAAAAATAAGCAAAAGCACGCTTGTGCCAGATCACTGTTCATCCACAAAGCACAGGCCAATATCCTCAAAGCTCGTGAAACCGTCTACTAAAGGCCTGACGTGTGTCTAGGACAAAGCGCGTCTACACTGTCTACTAATCCTGCACATCCGAAAGCAAAATTTCGAATTTGGGTAACGGAAGGGATCAGCACACATGACAACAGCAATCGGTGAAGCTCTGACTATACAGGTTGTCCCACGTAACTTGAGCCAAACAATAAAAATATGCAAGTGTGACGTAGCTCGACAGAACCAAAGTAATGTTCTTTGCCGTCACTTGGAGATACTCTGATATTTTTTTCATTCCACCAAAATATTTCAACTTCGTTAATTAATCAACTTTTCAAATATTATAACTAGATTAGAAGTGTCCATGAGAAAATTGTAGAGCAACATGAAAAGCTCCCCATACAGCTTTGTGTTGTTCGAGACATGCTGCGTAGAAGTGT
Organism: Dermacentor albipictus; assembly: GCF_038994185.2. Lineage (NCBI taxonomy): Eukaryota > Metazoa > Arthropoda > Arachnida > Ixodida > Ixodidae > Dermacentor > Dermacentor albipictus. The sequence continues at coordinate 1,711,991 of NW_027225576.1, read as the reverse complement.
TTTTTCGAGAAAGAAGCTCGCGAATACACGCAAAGTGCTGCGAATGGGCAGTCACGCAGCAATTTAGTGTGTATTTGCAGGCTTCTTTCACGCTAGGAAAAACACTTTTATGTAGCATGTATTAATCATAATATTTGAGAATTTGTTTAATTACCGAATACTAATTATTTAATCTGGCAAAATGAAAAAAAATGAGTATCTCGAAGCGAGGGCAAACAACATTACCTTTATTCTGTCCAGTTACGTGGCATTTGCATATTTTTAATGTTTGGCTCAAGTTACGTGAAACACCCTGTATGCCATGCCAGCTACCAGCATTAAATATCTACATGCAATCTGATACGTTTCCTCGTCCACCAGTTTCACTCATCTGAAAAGCGAAATCTACCTGTTTACTATGCATATAGCAATGAGCATGACAGATTTCACGAAACACATCAAGAAAAGCAAGCATTTGCACCTGATCACTGTGCTTTGTCTTAAAAAACACAAGGACTAAGGTTGCAGCAAGTCGACCACTCATGAAAACCTCGCATTATGGCACACGAAGCACCGATTTAACGGAAGCGAAGGCTGAGTGCATGATATTTGCTGTCTGGAACGCGCAAAGTACACATAAACACACAGCCTCTTTTAAAACATGGTGTCAAGCCCGCGTGCATCTTTTTAAGACAGCCGCCGTGTGCTAGCTACTTGCATATGTCAGAACAAATATCTGCTGACAGCTCTGAGAGTCCGCAGAGTCTGTGACTTCTGGTAAAACGAATGCGATACTGGCTGCTCTCGGACTGGTGGATGGGGCGTCCGAAGCTGATTGAGAAAATCGAATGCGGGACAGCAGTGCTAAGCAGTCCAGGACTGTCAAGGGCTGATAATCGAAGAGGCCCACTAATGCTTTGTGTTCCTATCCTATGTAATCTCTTCATACAGGTCAGCTCAAGCTGCATGGCAAAGAAGCCCCTAGTTAGTGCTCTGAAGACAAGCCTCTTGCCCAAACATTGGCTAAAGAGACGACCATCGTTCGGCTACTGTTGATCTGTTCATAGAAGTGAGAATTCCGCGACAAACTTTCCAATGAAGTAAGCAATATGATGATGAACTTGTTTCATAAAACTTCATAAGTACACCTGACCTTTGACTCACTTTTGCATGTATGTAAATATTATGAAATTGTCGCTGTGAACAGTTGTCCCCGGTTGCTGTACACTTGTGATAAAAAATTAACCGTATTTGAAAGTTTGTATAATTAGCCAGGAGAGCCGCACTTGCTGGATGGCTCATCATCTAATTTGGAAAAAAATTCAGCAGTGAGCAGCAATTGTATCACTAATGACCTTGAACATCTTTTATAATTATTAATTTGTAAACACCTGTTGTCGAACAGCCCACTTACTGAAGTTTTGAACACATTGTACACAATTATAGCACGTACTACACGAAATAAGATCTGTAATAGACCTTACCAAATACAATATTAGTGTGGCGGCAGGTCAAATGGCTCCTCAGCAATGCTTGCGTCCTTCCTGGGAGAACAAAAAACGACATTAGGCTTACACTGACAGCACCAAACCACATAATTTAAGTTGCAAACAAGTGCCCCAGAACATAGGAAGTTCTAATTAGATATGGTCAACCTGCTTAACCATGTCACAGACATTGAATGATAGAATGTACATTTATGAAGCCTCAACTCTATGAAATACATGCTAATACACAGAATCAAATTGGATGCATGAAAACTCTCAGTAAACGTTTATTTCCTAGCAACCACAAGTTGCTCTTTGTGAAGTGCAACAAGTGAGTGTCTAACCTACACTAAGAAGGTGGAAAATTCGGGATCCTTTCTGGTGAATAACTAACCATATCTCTACCGGCACCCAGCAATACAAAGGTGAATTGTTAGCATTATATTGATTAAAGAAATAGTTCAGTGCTACCAAGCAAGTACAATAAATAAATTATTTCGAATTCATCTTCATGTCAGGCTAATCAAGTTAATTTTCTTTGGTTCACATGAGAGAATGGTTCGAAAAAAATATTGGAATCTGTCAACAATGTTGAAGCAATTTTATGACGGCCTGCAGATAGCAGTTGTTTAAATAAGACCTGGGGCAGGGGGAGAAAAGACAAAGAAGTGTGATAAAACAAAATGGGGCCTGTGCTGTGCAGCTACTAAATGCAGTTTTATTAAAGTATGATGTGCAAAACAGCATATGTAAGCGATGCGAGACCCTCAGCTGGTATTTTGCAATGTTGTTACGGGAAATTGTTTCAAGGAGCATGACTCCTTAACCCTGCTAGGGTCAATGACGTAAATATACCGCACCGCGAAGTACAAAAATGGTCGGCGCCGTATATTTACGGCGCTGTCTGTAGGTTTAAAAAGCGCGACAATTTCCTAACCTTTTCTTTTCTGTCATGTGCTGCCACTATCTGAAAATACAGGGAATTTCTCTTGCACGCCTCACTCTCTCAGTTTTCGTTGCGTGGTTTGTTTTAGCGCTAGTTTGCTCCTGCGCGTCTATGTAATACCGCTAGCGCATTGGCGTGCGCGCGGGCGGGTGGCGGTTTGGGTTTTGTTTTCGCGGGCGGTTTTGGCTTCTTGCGCTTGCCAAACTGATGGCTATCTCGTTACTAATCGCTCAAAAGGCCTCTGCTTGTTTCTCGCTCATTTAGTGCTCGCAGGGGTGCGCATAGGAAGGATGCTGCCGTGCATGCGCTTCTGTTGCTTTTTTTTTTGAGATTCGCGAAAACTAATTGCATCTGGCTGGCGATAAGATGAAGATTAGTGGAAGTTTGTCACACGTTTTGATTTTTTTAATGGGCACACAACCGCACAGTTTTCTTGAGTGCGTGCACCTACACAGTTCGATTATGCTATGGATGTACTATCATAAGCAATATGAAAGGGAACACAGGAACTTGTGGCAAACAGACTCGGAGCGATACGCGGATGGCGCTGTGAAAAACGAAGGGGGAAAGGAGAGCGCTCTTCCACTAACTGTTGGCACTCCCACCACGCTGGTATTTCTACAAAGGAGCAGCTTACGTCATGGATCGTCCGACAGCCGATAAGACGGTGAGATCGTCGCCAGTGACTTACACCGATTCACTTTCTTTTCTTTCATTCTCTTTTTTTCTTCGTGCAAGCGCTTGATAGTACTCTGAGAAAAAGCTTGCCCTGTATTTCAAACCGATTCTTTATTTGAATAGACGCACTCAGTTGTCAGTGGCACCTCGAACAGCGGCGACGCTCGAACCAATGACGACAGAGGAATAGAATAAAGAAAAATTTAAAAAAAAAACATTGACAAACTGTCTCTCGTACGACTGTTGCACGAAGTTCGTTCAGAAAAATTCACGTCGCACACTGCAGTGGCCCACGCAGAGCAGTCAACTCTGAATTTGTAACCTCAAGATGCCTCGAGTGCCTTTTAAAGAACGGGAAGACATAACAGAAATGTCTAAAAGAGGTTATACACAGCGCAATATTGCTCTCGTGACAAGCCGCCCATTGAAAACGGTCAACCGGATTATCCAGGCTTACCGAGACGAAGGACGCATAAACGATGCGCCGCACCGCACACGACCTCGATCGACAACGAACGACCAAGACCTTTGCATCGTGGCTGCCGTCAGCGACAAACCATTTCAAAGTGCAAAGGACGTTCGAGGCGCTCTTGGCTTGAACAACTTGAGCGACAGCATGGTACGATGAAGGCTTAGAGAAGCAGGACTGCGAAGTCGCATCGCCGCACAGGAACCTCTGCTCACCGCAACCAACAAAGCGGCTCGCCTGAGGTTCGCTACTGAACACCGCAGCTGGAGCGAGAGTGGGTAGAAGTATGCAGTTTTCTCTGATGAGTCCACATTCTCGAGCCGCTGGGACCAACGAAAGAGAGTGTGGTGGACCGCAAACACACGCTTTAGTCCGCAGAATACCCAGGAGGTGGCCGCCAGTGGACGCGTGTCTGTGAACATCTGGGGGGCGATTTCCCACGCAGGCCTAGGCCCACTGGCGAGAATTAATGGGAGGTTTACCAGTGCTGCGTATTGCACTCTGCTCGAGCACCAGATGATCCCTTATATGTTGAACAGGCCGCACCCAGATGGGTGTTATTTTTTCCAGCAGGACTTGTCTCCCATTCACACATCGAAGGACGTGGCGCGCCTTTTGGAAGAGCGAGGGGTAATGCAACTTCAGTGGTGCGCGAATGGTGCCGACATGAACCTTATAGAGCACGTTTGGGGCCGTATGAAAGTGAACCTTTTGAAGAGCTCACTAGAACTGGCGAACTCCTGCCAACTATGGGAAGCAATAGAACATGAGTGGAAGCGCCTTCAGCATGATACCGCATTCATCGAGGCTCTCTACGCGTCTTTGCCTCAAAGAATGGAGGCCATCGTTCAAGTCGACGGTGGCATGACGCATTATTAGGCCACCAACGAACAAAACAAAGGACGAGGATAATAAGCTTCTATAACGCTATTGCCTTATTTCATTTGCTTCAATATCTTTTTAATATTCGGCAAGTGCCAATAAACTAACTTGGAACGCACCCTTAAAGACCATATTTTCCCGGTTTAGAAGATTTACCATAAATAAATATCGAAGTCTGGAACAGTGCTATCTTTTGTAACGATTCGACGCAAAAGGTTACCAGTGACGCAATATCGAACAGTGTTCTGGCGATGCGAAATTCCACACTTTGCAGACACATGGCGGGAGTGTGAACAGCTGTTAGAACAGCGTCCCCCTTTCCACTTTGTTTCCGATAGTGGCCGCTGCGTATCACCCATACAGCTGGGTCTGAGGGTGTTTTCTACGCGTTCCTGTGTTCCTTTTCATATTGCTCATAATAGTACATATTAGTGTAAGAGCAGGAACATTTGAGTCTTGCAAGGTATTCCCGTGTGCACATTTTCAAAGCTTTGAACTATAACAATGTATCAAATGTTTTACTCTTATAGGTTTATTTCCTTTTTTATTATTGTTATTCATGAATACTGAGTACATATGTACCAACACAAAATAATTTTTTCTCGCTTTACGGACACCCTAGAAAAATTACGGTCAATTTTTTTCGAAATAAGTCCCTAAGAATTGGAATCTGCAATAAAAAAAATCAAACCTGGGCGGTCGAATATGGTGAAAAAGATGGACCCTCAAAGGGTTAATTATATTCATGTAATCTTTAGAAACGGATGGCATAAAGGACATACTTGTTGACAGTTTCATAGCGAGTCATGAACACGATACACGCGGGAGTTAAATAAGCATCTTTAAAAAATGCTCTAGAAACTTGCAAAAAGTAAGTGGAAAGCAAGTTTCTATAACCTCTAACAACACCGAGCTTCACCTACAAGTGTTGTAACGTTTCCTTGCAACGTGCAGCACTGTTTTTACAGACAGTTTGAATCACTGTGTCACAAGCTCTGGAAACAAAAGTGCATAAGTGCTAAACAAGCACATATGATGCCCTACCCCTACTGCACAGACACATTTATCTACACCAACACATGTAGATGGATCATGTCATCCATTTGGTAGCTTCTGATCATGTTCCAAAGCATGAATCTCATAACTGCAAATTCTATAAGAATGTGACACCAACTGATTACTTGGGGACAACACGAAAAGACGGGAGAAGGCCAAACAACACGAGCGCAGGCTAAGACTTTTGGTTAATTGCACACACACACACACACACACACACACACGCACGCACACACACGCACGCACGCACACGCACGCACACGCACACACACACAAATAAATATTAGGCCTATTTGTCCTGCCTAGTTGCAGCTGCAGGACAGCGGGATGTTGTAAACAACCACACACTTGAACTGCTGCATGTGCCTCTTGCTACACTTTGCGTCAAGGCCTGGTCTGATTCACCTTTTTGAACCCAGATTGCTTGACGTGACAAATAAATGTTCTAGCTCTTCCAACAGTCTTTTTGAGACTATGGCTGACCTTCTGAATGTGATCTAACAGTGGTCACACCACTGTAGGCCAATGTTAGACCTAGGTATAGAAGTTCTCCTCGACTTGTTGAGGATGCTATTCCGTGCTTCTGTGACAGAGCTTCACAGCCGAACAGTGCGCTGATGCGAAAGGCAGAATTCCCTCCTTAAAAGATGGGGCATAGATCCAGCGCACATGACACTCACCAAAGAAAACAATGAGGTCAAGAAATGGAAGATCACTGTCTAGTGGTAGTTTTCCAGTAGAACACGTTGTGGGGCTACTCGGTGCAGAGCTTTCAGAAGATGAAGCGCCAACAGAGACAATACAGTAAGAAAGAACAAAGACAGGACAAGGTGCTACTTGCAACTGTTTATTGAGGTCAAAAGCAGCTGAATATGTAGCCATGGGGAGAAGGGGAAGAAAAAAACAGAAGCATTGCTTGTGTGAAGGCACACGCGCGAGTACACAGAAGATGAAGGGAATCATAAGATTAGCCGAAATCTAAAACTTATCTGAAAACATGCATTCACTTGTGTAAATATTCAGACACAGGCATGCTGACACAGGCATCCCCTCTATTCTTAACCTGGTTGGCCTCCAACAGTTCATGTGCCACAGTGTATTTGCTTTTAAGCACGATCGTTGTATCATGAAACCTTGCTTCACATACTTGCCTATTCTCATTTTCGCAGGCCTTGCATTAAAGTGGCAAGTTTGAGCCATAACTATTTTTCAGCGAAAGTTTGTCCTCCCACAGGTGTTCACTAATACATCGGCCAGTTTGCCCGATGTACTCTTTCCCACACTTCCACGGTATACGACCGCTTCTTCACAGTTCACAAAAGGATTTGTATGTTTAATAGAACACTCTACTTTTAGAGTCATGAGATCCAATCAGGCGGCACAAATTAGCAAGCTTTCGGGGCGCAGCAAAAACCACAGTAATTTTATATATTGCGGCGACGTGTTTAAGATTACGCGCCACTTCGTGAGAATACGGTATCGCCACTGGATACGGCAGAAATTCCTTGTGGGCACGAGGTCGGTATACCAACCCTGCAATTAATTGCTGCAGTATAAGTCTATGCACTCCAAGACTGTTAAACGTGCGATTGCCACTATGTGCCTTGAATTTACCCTTAAAGAAATGTGCTGTCATAAGGCACACAAAACCTTTGACGAACAGATTTTGAAGTTGAAGAAAGCTGGTTTTCCTTGTTTGGTTTTGAGCAAAGTTTCCGAGGCGTTGTTGAAGAAGGTGCATAAAGAAAGAAACTGAAGCAGTGAAGAAGGTCAAACATTCGAAAAGAAAGCTAAAGCAGTGGTGATATCGTATTCTCACAAAGCAGCGCATGATATTACACATGTCATCGTGAAATACAAAATTACTGTGGTTTCTTCCGAGCCTCAAAAACTTGCTACTTTGTGCCATTGGATATGATGACTAAGAAAGTAGAGTGTTCTAATAAACACACAAAACCTTTTGTGAAGTACGGAGAAGGGGTCGTATACTGCATACCGCTGAAGTGTGGGAAGGAGTAAACCGGACAAACTGGCCGATGTATTAATGAACGCCTGCAGGAGCACAAGCTTTCACTCAAAAATGGTTATGGCTCAAACTTGCTGCTTCATTGCAAGGCATGTGAGAATGAGAATAAGCAAGCACGTGAAGCAAGGCTTCCTGATACAACAATCATGTTTAAAAGCAAAGACACTATGGCATGTGAACTTTTGGAGGCCAACCAGACTAAGAAAAGAGGGGACGCCTGTGTCGACACCCCGTCTCCGACTATTTACAGAAATGAACGCATGTTTTTAGATAAGTTTTAGATTTTGGTTAATCTTATGATTCCCTTCATATGCCTCTTCCATACTTTTGCACATGTGCATTCACGTAATCAGTGTTTCTTTTTTTTTTCTTTCCCCTCTCCCCATGGCTATATATTCAGTGCTTTTGACCTCAATAAACAGTTGCAAGTAGCACCTTGTCCTGTCTTTGTTCTTTCTGACTGTGCTGTCTCTGTTGGCACTTCATCCATTGAAATGTAGTTTTCCCCCTTCCATGAGCTCATCTAGCACTGTAGAGAAGACAGAAAACAAATCAATCAACCCATTTAGTAGGCTTACTTCACGTTATATAGGGTAGAAAGTTTCCAATGAAGCAGAATAACTTTACTACGCTGGTTCTTACAGCAGCTAGTGTTTTACGACTAGCTGACAGTGTTCTGGGCAGTGAAAAGTCGCAATTAAAGTGGTTGAGCAACTTTTTATAGTTTCCTACAAAGTGCCACGCATGTTCAAGTAAGCAAAACTACTACTGAAAGGCAAGCTCCACTATCTGGGCCTGAAGATTTTCTGTGGTGAGCATAGAGCTGGAGCTATTCCCTGCACTCAAAGGTGTTTCTACCTTTTCTATTGGTGCACCTGAACACTGAAGCATGTTGTTGCTGCAGGAACACCGGAGAGCACATTTAACACTTCGTACCACCCCGACGTGGAGGTCGGCCTCCATAACCAAGTACGTTTGCTTTCAACAGTGCGTTCGCACTGCCTTTTAGCATGCATTGTCAAGAAGCATTTAATGGAGTTGAATGTAGCTGACGTCTCAGGTCAGACAACTTCGAGAAAGCCAAGGCCTATGACTGTTATGCAATTAGTACACAAAGGCAACCATCAATTCAAGCAAATTACTCAGAGAGTTGAAACTACCTTTTTATTTTCAGTGCCAAGCAATCTCGGCACGTACAAAATGCTAACCGGACCAGGGCAGCACGTGAAGTTTACATCAAAAAGTATGTCCTGGAGTTCATAGGTACTACGGTTGGTGCTGTTTACAATATGCCACTGCCCTGCAGCCGCAATCATGTAGGACAAACCGGCCGACAACTCAAGGATTATCTTACAAAACATGCACAGACCCTTGACACAACACGGGGGAGCAACATAGCTATTGATGCCGCTTTGTGCAGTTGTACACCAAATTTTTAGCATAGAAGTATCTTCATGACACATTTTCATAGCAGACATAACTTTCAGAATAGCTCCCACTATGCTAGCGAGTCATCACTTAACCTGCTTGGCAAATTGAAGTATTCAGATAAACCTGGCAGAGCGTTCTGAATTGGGCTGCTTGTTGGTGCATGTTTAGAAGGGAACCGAACAGGGCTACAGACGTACAGGACAAAGGGAATACGTTGTTGTGTACAACGCTGTCGCTTCGTAGCACTGTTCGTTCCCTTTTAAATATTCATATCTTTTGGTCGCCTGACCACGCAACGTAGCTGCGAGCTCAGGCTATAATTTTACACTGTTACGTTGCCTTCCAATGTTGCACTTAATTACATCATCGCATACTCACCTGTTATAGTTAGCTCAACACTAGCTCACAGTGAGCTTATTCGTGGCTAATCTTAGTTACCATGGAGCCATGACAGTGCTAACGATCAGTGTGCAGTGTTGTTGCATACTCATTAAGCCAACACTAGAAAAACAGTTATTTTATTGGTGCGTGTTTTATCTGTTGCCTCAAGTCTTGAACTCTGGCACTATAAGTGTTTTTTAAACACCACTCATATGTGCAACCAAGTCGGGTATGAAACAATATCACTTTCAAGTTGACGTGCTCATACTGAACCAATTTGTTGCCACAGGAAATCAAATCATCAATTATTCTTTGAATGCACCTGCAAAAATTACTCTACTTGCATAGGCCTCGTCATTCCACCAACATTTGCAATCACTGTCTAATAAGACTGCATATGCAAAACAGATATACAATAGAATGGCACAGCTTACCAGAACAAAGAGCACCACTACACAGACTGCTGTGGCACACTTTCTCAGGCCCGCTGGCTGAGAAATTGTGCACAAACCGGCACACAGACATCCTTCACTGGTGCAATAGCTGCAATTGAAGCAAATAATATCAGGTATTTTCAGACCGGTCGTCCACAGTAAAGCAAAAACATTTTCATATACAAATACTCTTGCACATAAGCTTGTCACCAAATTACCGATTGCTGTGGTATCGCTTGGTGTCTTCAATTGTATCGTTGAACTCATTTAAAGAAATGACTTCATGAAGCATCTTCTATTCGGCAAAACAGCAGACATTTTGCTCTACATAACTCACAACATGTATTTTAGAATAATTATTGTATTGATGCCTATATGCTGAAAATTAGTCTACGCAATTAGAGACAGTCAGTATTAGAACCAGCCTTTAACATCAGTGTTGACACATCTTTTGATTTTTTTATACCAGTTTGGAACATTTGTAACTTTGGATGTCCATTACACACTTTTGGGCACCGCTATTCTGTGTCAAGGTTACGTTAAAAATTACTTATCACATGCACTTGCTTTACAATTACGGCCGCAGATGGGCAAAATTTACGTGGCAATCCACTCCCTGATTACGTTAAATGCTGATGTATTGCGTCAGAACGTTGATAGTCAGCCTGGTAGCTGTATGAAGTAAAAACAAAACAAAAACAAAAATTCGCGAAACATCTGATGCCGATTACCAGCTAGCAAAATAATCAATTTATTCTCCAGCGACCCTTAATGGGTATCACGCGGACACTTTCAAGTGCGATCGCGCACGATCGCTCGGGCTCGATCCCAAAGTGTTCCAAGGCACCGTGCCTAACACTGCAGACCGCACGAGGTTACGGCAGCAAGCACGCTACACCGTCCATTCACTGTGATGTAGGGGCATCGCATGGAACATGCTCCATGAGGTCTTCATACACAAGCAGACTTTCAATTCCAGAAGCAGTCTTTCAATTACGGGTCTGAACACAGCGATTATGCACGCCAAGCACAGTGCGTCCTAAGCTTAAGGAAAAATAGAATTTCGCTGTGATGCAATGCGTCGCCGAATACGGCCAACATAGTGTTACAACGCGCCGTGAGAGATTGCTAAGGAGAACAGTAACTCCACTTTATTTTGGAATTCCAAGAACACATCACAACACATTGCAAAACTGGAATGCCAACGTCAGTAAACCAGCTGCCACATACAGCCGATAACGAACTGCTACAGACGACATCGTCGCTGATGTTGCCTACGCGTCTCAATGTACTCTATATGAAATCAGCACAACAAACGCTACACCATTTATCACAGACTCGCAATGCCGCGGCTTTATCAATCCTCATGGCCAAGCGGGAATGTCGTTACAGGGCATTGACAGGGCATGCTCACACAACACAGTTGAGCCCGTCAGCGGCCATCGCGGTGCATTTCGCACGCGCGACGTGCACCGACAACAAAAAGGACACTTAAATCACTTACTTGCGTAGCAGTCACCATCGCCGCGACCATCGCCACGATGGTCGCGGCGAGTATCGTTCTAAATATGAGCTGCTTCAACAGCAAGTCAGCTGACCACGCGGGGGAATTTTATCGCATCATGCCGGTGCGCGCGCCGGCTGTCGAGCGATATCTCGAACGCGCGTGGGAAAAACGACGACACGAAAAGAGGGCCACGCAGATTGCTACTGCAGCGGCGTCGCTCGGTATTTGAGCGAGCTGAAGCACGAAACATTGACACGAGTCAAGCGACATGCCTGCAGATAATAAAGGGCACCCATTGGCTGTCTCGATCCCAGACGCTGCCTGTAGATGGCGTTGCGATGCAGTTTGCCGGTTGCTCCGGCTCCCGCTGCGTGGAGTATACCACTTTTGTCGGCGCCTGTACACCCTTGAAATTCTTTATTATTATCGCGCAACAGCCTCCTCTGTGTTTTCTGATCCCGCGAACGACGGCCGCACGGCGAGTCGGCGACCTTGCAGCAACGCGGGGTCACTCGATCCTGAAGCGAACAGCGCAGAGCAATACATTTTCGCCGATCCCACCGCCTCTCGTTGCTACAATCCCGCTCACACGCCATGTACTAGACAGCGTGGCGCAAACGAATTATCTGCTATCACAGTACAGTTCGGATGGTTTCACGTCGCTTTGTTTTGCGCGCATTAATAAGGCTAACTCACCTGATGCTCAAACACCGTATAAGAAATCGTGGCGTACAACATGCCCCGTTTCAGCTGGCACCGCATAGCTGCCTTACGTCACACATCTTGTGCTGTACAACCAATTCTCGCAACGGAAGGATAGTACTGGGACTGAAAAGTAGAAAAGAGGCGTGCGGAACAGGCAAAGGCGCTGAACGCATTTCCGAGCTTTGGTTCACCGCGTCGCAATGGACGAACAAGGGGAATTCTAAACACTCACCTTTGATGTCGCTGAGTCGGAGGCGATCATGGCGATCATCGAGGCAACAAGCCCATAAAAAGTGAGCAACACGCAGGAATATTCCAAGGAAGTCACAGCGAAGCACACAAAGAACGCAGAAACGCAGGAAGTTCTCAAGCAAACGGCGTGCACATACTTCTGTAATGCGCTGAAGCATCAACAGCGCAAACGCGCAATCATACAAGTACACTCATACAAATACACGCTTATATTATCATAAATTGTACCATTTGATAACACATTTTGTAATATCATGGTATTGCTGAACACTTTCTGCGATTTCCAAGTGTATGAAAGCTTTCTGCCTAGTTTCTGTGATGAACTACTTTCTTTAGCGCAGTAACGCAGTGCAGCGGCCGGAGCTAATGGAGTGCGCAGGAAAGGGCGTCAAATTCAAAGGTCGCAAACACCGCGCCAATGTACACGCGCACAGTTTTCGTCGTTTGGATAAAAAAAAAAAAGCATGTGCGAACTGAACTATGCGAACTAAAACTATTGACCAGAAAAGTACAGAAACGTCGCTGTTTGTGCTTCTTAGTTCGACGTCATGGCAAACTGCAGACTCTCTATCGTCCCATTCTTTAAACATTTGTGCGTGTGCTTCTGCCCTGTGCGATTTGTCACCGGAAATATATAGCAGCTGAGATCGTGCTTGGTGGCCAAGCGGATTCCCTGCACATTGGCCTGTCTATGCCACAGAAAAGACTTTGGCCTCCATGTGAAATATGAGCACCATGTCGTAGATATCGGGCAAGCTTTTCGTTTCGTTCTATTGCGCGCTACGGAGTAACATCTAAGCGAAACGCACTCTGTGAAAACGATGTTCACTGCTTTCTCCACCGCACCCGCCGTGGTCGCGTAGTGGCTGGGGTGTTGCGCTACTAATCCGAGTGCTTGGGATCTAATGCCAGCCGCGGCGCCTGCATTTGGCTGGGGGTGAAATGCCAGAACGACCGTGTACTGTGCGTTCGGTGCAGGTTAAAGGACCCCGGATGTTGAAAATAAATATGGAGTTTCTGACTACAGCGTGGCTCATAATCAAAGCGTTGTTTTGGCACGCATAACCCCCGACTTGAATTTTGCTAACGTTCTCCGCCATCTTGACCATATTTAACATGGAGGCATGCAATGCCGTCTCCTAACACACAGCCGGAGTCCCGTCCACTTACAATGGACGCCGATGGAAATGCAGGATGCGTCCAATCATCGGTTGTTGGTCAGTGCTTGTAGGGACGTTTATCTTTTCAAACTGCACACACACAAGCACACGCAGCCCGCCGTGGTTGCTCAGTGGCTATGGTGTTCAGCAGCTGAGCACAAGGTCGCGGGATCGAATCCCGGCCACGGCGACCGAATTTCAATGGACGGTAAAGAACCCCTTGTGGTCGAAATTTGCGGTGTCCTCCACTACGGCGTGCCTTAGAAAGTGGCTTCGGCACGTATGTTGTTTCAGCTAACTTTAGGTCGAGTTTAAACTCTATGATCACGCGATGCAGTCTATGTCGACGCGACCAAATGCATGTTGCTCACTTTTTACGTAGCGTGTCGCGCTATTTTTGTATTTTGCTTAATTAGCTAATTAGTCAATGATAATAAACCAACTTCTGAAGTAAGGAAGCTAGGAAAAAAATTCTAATTAGAAAGTAGCAGAGCAGCTGGCAACACGTCTGAATAAGCAGTTTCTGTCCTTCTACCTGTTAAGTATTGGTGTTTTTCTGCTTACTGCGGATCCCCGCGAAATACAAAAAAAAAAACACCACGTGACGTGCCCGCCTGCGAGTCGTGATTGCACTGCTCCTATGCCTTCCGCGCACAAACGAACTTAGCATTTAACCGTTGTGAACACCCGTCTCCTTATCGCCATCATGAACCGCCGCGAGGGAAGCACATCGCTGGCGTCAATACCACAACGCCTTCGTCACAGCCCTGTCCCCTTTTAAGCGGCAACACACCCTGCCCGATGCTATGTTCGTTTGGGAGCGCTGCAAGCACGGCACGCAAGCGGGTATGTCACGTGATATACACATATATTTTTGTATTTCCCGGGCATCCGCAGTAAGCTGAAAAACACTTATTAGATAGAAAGTTAGAAATTGCCTAATCGGACGTCTTAAATGGACAGTGTATACCTGTAAACACAGAACACAAGTTTCTGGGTATTATTCTGCACAAAAAACTAACTTTCATTCCGCACCTAAGATATCTTAAAGCACAAATGCCTTAAATAAATGAACATTCAGAAAACATTGTCGCCTGAAACAAAGGCGGTGACAGGAAATGCCTAATTAATGTGCGCGAAAGCCTTACACGCACACGCCTAGACTACGGGGCCTTGGTTGACCAACCTGCCACTCCAAGCGCCTTAAAGATTCTTGCCGCTATCTATCATCTTGGCATCCGCCTGGCGACTGCTGCCTTTAGGACGAGCCCCTGTAGAGACTGTCGACGTTTAAGCTAACGAGTGGTCGCTTCATCTCCAGAGGTCGTATTCCAGTTTCCTTTACTTTCTGAAAGTTAACGCGAACCGCGACAATCCCTGTTACGAAACCATAAGTGACGTCACATTTGCAAAGCTGTTTGATAATGGACCTGCGTTCATTCATTCACAAAACATTTTCTAAGAGTCCTGAAGCCCGGTCTTTTCAAACCGAGCCGGGCCGCGTCCACGTCGGCACCGCCAGGCTGAGCCTTACGGCGTCATCGGACCCTCTGGACAGCCCCTATGTTGATCTTGATATGAAGAGCTTGATATCATCTTGTGCCAGTAAAGCCATTTTTTCTTCGGGGTCGGCGAGAGTGGCGGGACAGCCCGCCAGCATGTGTCTGATGTCAATGATGCCATCGCACGCGTTACATTATTTCCTAATTTATCTTTCGAGGGGAATTTTATTTATGAAATACGGAGTGAGGTACGTCCCGGTTTGCAGTAAACGTAGCGTGGCTGGCTGAGCCCTGCTCAATTTTACGTATGGCAGTGGGAATTGGCTACGCCCCAAGTAGTAATATTTAGTGATGTCGTTGTAAGTTAGTAAGTGATCTTTATGCTCCCCGGGATGGTAGTGGGAGTGCAGCTAAAGAACCATTTTCTCTGCGCATAAGAAAACTTTCTGAGGAAATGAAAGTTCCGACTCTTGAGCAAAACCTCATGGTCCCAGCGAAGCCATTGCCGCGTGGCAGCGGAAGCTCGTAGAATGCGATACATCGTTCGTGGAGGTGACAAAACACGCTCCAGAGGCACATATCAGAATGCATTTCTTAAAACTCCAGTTCAAGTACGCGTACACAGAAGTTCTGGTTCTTCGAAGTCACACGCTGGCGTTTCGTATGCAGCTGTTGGCTCATCGTTTTAGGAATGCAACGTTGTGCGCCCGAAAACATGCATCTTCACCGCATAGGCTTACGCAAAAATAATGCCGCCTGTTCAACAAATCAAGAAAACAAAGCAGCAGAAAGCCATTATATTCGCAGACTCCCTATCTCTCGTAAAATCTCTGGCCTTACTCAAGAACCACAAGAACCCCGTACTCACTGAATAGCAGCTTGGGCTTGTTGGTTTTCCATCCTGCTAGTAACAGCGCAAAATGTAGACAAGAGACGACATAGGAAGACACCACAAGCGCTGTATTTTTTTTTTTTTTTACACAGCGCTTGTGGTGTCGTCCTATCTCGTCTGTTGTCTACATTTCGCGCTGTTACTAGCGGGTACTCACTGAGCTGTAGTCAAACCTGTGCAAAGCATATATGCCTAATCAGCACTTAATTGTATGTTGGTTGTCTGGGCACAAATGTATCTAAGGCAACATGCTTGCAGATGAAATTGCTGCATCCATATCAACGAAATCTGGCAACTTTATTTTAAGGTTCCCACCCTCAGACGAACCATTTTTGCGAAAAAAGCTTAGAAGACATTGACAACAGATGTGAGACACTGAAACCTACAATAAATTTTATTTAATTAAGCCACATTTAGGAAATTACGGACCAATAACAAAAATACAGCGTACTGAGGTCATTTTCTGCCACCTTAGGATAGGCCATACCCATACCACACACTTATCTATTGACCAGTAGCGAACCTCCAACCTGCTGTAAATGCGGCGAGACACGGACCGTCCTCCTCCTCCAGCTGGAGTGTCTTGTCGGGGAGCGGAATCTGAAAGTAAAAAACCCTTGTAGCCTGCCGACAGCATATTCCTTTTACTCAGGGTACGTTCCTGGGTACTGTCCCGCTTTTTAACAAAAATTCTGTTTTTTATTTTTTACAGGATGTGGACGCATTACACATTATTGGCTTACAAGTTTTGTAGCACAGCCATACGTAGGGCACGCACTGTTTGTTATCTATTGATCAGTAGCGAACCTCCAACCTGCTGTGAATGCGGCGAGACACTCACCGTCTTCCACGTCTTCCTGGACTGTCGGGAAGCGGAATCTGAAAGGGAAAGACTTCCCACTTGGAAAACGCAACAGGAAATTTTGGTCTGTCGTATTTTGGGACGTTGTTTCTGTCGTTCTGTTGTCTGTAGTGTGACGTGCTTTGGTCCAAAGTTCTGTAGTTATTGATCAATATTTAATTAAAAATTGACAGAGACCTCTTCAAGGCTATGTAAATTTGTTAGTACAAAAATAGAAAAGTAAAAGAAAACTTGCCTGCCGGGGATCCGAACTTGGGACCTGAGGACCCCAGTGCAAAAAAGGAAAAAGTAAAAAAAAACTTGTCTTCCGGGGATCCGAACTTGGGACCTCTGGACCCCAAACCCAGCATCCTACCACTGCACCACGGCGAACTTCATTTGTCTTTTTTTTATTGCATAGAATTATGAGTCGTGTTGAGCCAATATTGTTACATAAGAAACAAACGCACACATGGTATGCAGTCCAATGAATTAAAGTTCAAAATTCTGGCAAACAAACACAAGCGTCCAGACGCAAAATCCATTCAGGTACCGCAGCAAAGGTAGCGACCACACGACGCACTTGAGCAGTCTCTTCTCGAAAGATAGACCTTGTCGAGCGAGGTTGCTCCGCATGTCTCCTTTTTCTTTTTTACATGGAAAACAAAACTGAAGATATATTACAAAGTGGACACAACTACACACTTAAAACTCAGGCGAACATGTCTGTTAGCGTACGTTTTGGCTATGTCAACAGTAAGAACCTGTCTGCGTTGATGTTTACATTTGCAGTTTAAGAGCCAAGATGCGCTTTTACTCGAATGCGTCAACTGCTGCATCTCTAGAGGAGAAAAGTGTTGTTACCCACGACAGGTACATCGTGGAGTGCTAGAAAATCGCTTTTGCTGTACGATATCCATATTAAATATAAAATTCAGAAATAGACAACGGTGACCGGGGACACTGTTAGGGTTGTTACTGCTAATTTGGACACTTGTCTTTCGCTCGTTACACTTTTGAGCGCGCATATAATTCGTGTGTTCAATGCAAAATAACTACATAAACATTCGTGGATGAGTTCATTCTGACAGCATACAGGCTTCCTCCCACGGCAGCGCTGTACCAGAATAATGAGACCCGAGCGAGACAGCTTTTCACGCAACTTTGTGGAACAACCCAAAACTTCCCTTTCGCTTCGCAAAAGCTTATGCAATATTTGTGGGATATTAACTAATGTGTCAGTGTAACGACACATGTAAGTCCACAGGCCTGTGTGCCACATGTTACCAAATAAAACGGATACGCAGCCATTCCCGCATATGGTATGATTTTGATCAGCGGCCGATTTTGAGGAGGCCGGTAGGGCGTTGCTGCTGCCGCGTCGTCACGGCACAATTACAACTATTCGCCACGTCGACTTTAATACCGGTGTCGGTGCCATCAGCATTGCCGGCTTCAGAGAAACATGATTGAAAAGCGCGCAAGAGAAAAGTACAGTGTACACCAATGATGCGAGACTGACATGCAATTTTAAAGCGTAGCGACGGAAAGCGCTTCTACCGCGGCGTCAGAACTTATGTCGCTGCGATAGAGAGTGGCACATTTCTAACGCAACGACAGAAAATGTGTAGTCCCGACAGAGAGTTCCTGTTGCGACGTCAGAATCGCTGTTGCGATAGAAAGTTGTTGTTGCGACTTCTTAAACTCTTGTTGTCGCGCCAGAAGGTTTCTGTTGCGACTTCAACACTCTTGGTCTTCGCGACAAAATGTTTCTGTTGCGACATTCTTTCGCAACTACAGAAAATCAGGAACTTCTCTGGTACAACAGGAACTTCTGTATTCGCGACAGAAATTTATGTAGTTGCGACAGGAATTCCTGTTGTCTTTTTCAAATAGGTTCCCTCTAGCCTACCGGCAGCATATTCTTTTTCATCTGGGTATGTTCCTTTGTACTGTCCCACTTTGTAACAGAAAACCAGCTTTTCGTTTTTACAGTATGTTGACGCAATACACGTTCTTGACCTACGAGTTGCGTAGCACAGCCTATCGTCAGAGGCTCCTGGTGCGATAGTAGAAATTTGTATAGCATTTGCCTCCAAGCCCTTTCACCTAAGGACCTCGTTTTGGCAGTCGTATTGCTGGTATATAGTTTCTATTATTTTACTCCTTCATAGCATATCTTTTAGGCTCAAAGCACACGTCGCAAGCCATTGTCGTTATTTTATTATGTCCATATCTTGCTTCTGGTCTTAGGCCTCCATACAGCCACGTTATATCGTCATAGTCAGCCACCTTACGCTTTGTTATTATCTGTATCATCGAGTAAATAATACCGTGGCTTGACGCTCTTTGGCCATGACTGGCCCTTGCGCCACAACACCACACATCGTCATCATCATCTTGCTAAAGAACCACTTTTTAACACCAAAGCTGTCCCTCGGTTCCTAAAACGATGTCGTCTTGCATGTTAATAGCGCACTAGTTTCGTAGCGCATCCTCTCTCCAGCTGATGCTGCTGTGATAGAAGTGCATATATAGCATAAGCCTTGAGGTCCTTGTGCTTTAAGGGCTCTGTTAAGGCAATAGTGCTCTTTGGAAGTTTTTTGCGTCTGACAAATTTTAGTATATCCTAATTCTTTCACAATGTATCTTTTGTGTCTATGGCACGCTTCAGTCATTGCCATAATTTTATTACATGTAGCTTTTACGCACTTGAAAGCGACCGTCTTTTAGGCGCCTTTACAGCCCCGTCACATCCATTGCTCGTAAACCATCACTTCACTTCTTATCACAACTGGTCTGGCGCCCTTTGGTCATACTTGGCCCTTGCTCTGCAAAACACTATCTTCATTCATTCATTCATTTATCGCTTATGAATTTCTATAAAACCAGTACAGGAACATGTAGCGGACACTGACATAATACGTGCGGTCAACGTGCATGAAATGCAAACATGCACTGTAGCGGAGGAATGAGCCCTCGTTGTCGCCAGATTAACAAAAGAGAAAGAATATGAACTACTAAAAAGCGAAGCGTGCGTTTGCGTAGTTTTATTCACGAGCAGAGACATAGACACAGTGAAAAAGAAAATGCAAAAAGTATCAAAAATTTACCCCAGCTGCGACATGAAAAAGATATTTATGACCTCAATATATACCAATATATGTACCGATGTATATTTAGGACAGGATATTAGTATGTCGCTATAAAATTGTATCAAGCATGCAATATTCAACAGCGTCTATACCCCTTGCATACCGCAACCAGTGCGGCACAAATGCAGGCAGCGCAGTTTCCAGTACGAGCCAGCGAATTTCAGAGAGAACCGTCACGTGAAAAATACATACAAGTGCGCCCCAGCATCATAGAAGTGATACCAGCGTCTTATCCAGTGTGACCCAGCTGCTACCCAGCGATTTCAGTGGTGTCCCAGTCACTCCCAGCGAACGCCAGCGTCCCCAGTGCGATCCAGGGTAAAAAGACGCGCTGTTTTCACACTGGATGGAACTGGAAGGCACTCCTTTTTTGCAATAAGGTAAAAAAGCCTACCTTCTGCCTTTGTGTCTCTCACTTCAACATCCACGTGCGGCCCTGTCGTGGAAGAAAGCACACACGCTGACAGTAAGGACACATGATGATATATTGATAGTAAAAACACATCAGGACTCATGAGAGCGCTTCATAGCCGGAAGATGGAGGCTTGAAGTAATTAGTAATGCTAGAATGTTACTGAAGCCAATATTTCGACATTTGTCTTCGTCAGGGCAGCAACTGCTTTAATCACGCAGCAGCTCGCGCTAAGCAGTTGCCGCTCTACGACGCAACGTATCGCTACTGCCGAAACGAGTTATCTACGAGGCACGTGCTGCAGTGGGACTCCAATATCGCGCTTCCCTAAGAGCACGCGGAGCCATCTAACTGCATCACCGTGAAGCTTGGGCATGGCCTGAGGAATTGATGGTGCGCCAGTACTTGCGAACACAGAGAAACGCATCACGCGGCAGTCAGGATCCACTCTCGCCTGACTGTTCTTAAACACACTGCACCATCAAGCGACAATGCCGAGAAGCCTGCGCATGGCCTCCTAGACGTGAAGCGTGGCACGCAGGTGCATGCAAACGCTGAGAATTGTTCCCTCGCTCGCCGCAAGCCCAGGGTCACATACACAGTGACCCAAATTGGTGAGAGGTTCACTGAAAAGCGTCACATACCCATTGTATTCATGGCACAGCTCGCCAAAGTGTTGGATTGCTTTCCGTGAGGAAACCGTGTGACGTGGGTTCGATTCTGCCCAGCATTGGCGAAATTTAATGGATAGTTTTTGTAACTGTATAGCGGTACTTACCCAGTCTCGCATCTTCAGTAACCCATGTCAGCGGGAATGAAGCTCGTGGAATAGCGGCATATATGTATGCCTTGTCACATATTCAGTGATTCAAAGTTTGTCCGACAGTTGGTTCCTAACCCTGTTCCCTTAGCACAGCAGCCCGATGCTCTAATCCACCACAGACACAATGACCCAGGTTGGCGGCAAAATGGTCAAAGGAGTTAGCGCCCGGAAAGTCTGTGAAGTACCTTACGTACGTTTTTCAGTTATCAAATGCTCATTCCTTAGAACATGCCTTTAATGTCACTGGCATTATTGTACTGCGAATTTATACCTACACTTACCTCTTTTCTTCTGTTCGGTTATCCCAATGTTAGGTTATCCTGTGTCTTGTTGGCTGCAGTAACGGCCTCGTAGTAAAATAGCTTTTTTTTTCTTTTTTTTGGTGGGTGTAGCTCCGTGTGTGACATGGTTTTGACAATTTGGTTATGTTTCAAGTGCGTGAACAGCTTTATATGTCACTGTGTTGCTACGCTTCATTGCCCTGCATTTGATGGTGCTTTTGCTAATACTTGTACGGCTCGTGCCTTTTTCTTTTCATTTTTCTGCTTTTACAATTATTACTCTTCTTTGTTGCTAAGTGTCTGATCTTGTTATGTGCTAATATTTGTACGCGTTGCTTGGATATATCTCTATGTACTGTTGCCCCTCCTGCTTGGACCCTCTTTCGGGCCTGCAGTATTCTGTAAATAAATAAAAATAAACTAATAAATAACATAAATAAGTGTTATTGAAAAAGGAGTCTGGGCTCGACGCCCGAGGACGTTGCTCGGCTCCGATATCGCAGAAAGCCAGAGAGGAATACCGCTTGGGAGCGCTTCTAGAGGCAGAGGGAGTGAATGTCTCCATTGGCGGTGACGGTCGCCTGCTGGTAGCACGGTAACAGGATAATCAATTTGTTCTGTCTCTAATGCTGAACCCATTTGATAAATTGTTTTAGTAAACCGCTTCTTAGAGGGCAGTTTAGAGATTCAATTGTTTAACGAAAATTTGCAATGGGGCTACGTTGTAGGGTTTCGGGCTCTCACGGTCGTTGTGTGGAGCCATTGCGTTGCGTTTCCAGGAGCTCCGTGTCCCTCTCTTCCTTGCCTGGACGGGGTGGCAGGGGGTTGTAAAACACTGTCAGTCGACTGTCATCCCACCCACGGGAAGGTCAACAGGCTTTCCCCATTGGCCGACATGCTGGCGGGATTCGGACCCTGTTTGCGTGCGCCCCGGGCGGGGCCCGAGGGGAGACCACATCGGGGCGTCTGAGGGTGCGTGCGTGTTCCTCTCTGCCGGCGGCGGGCCCCCCTTTTGTCCGTCGCCGGCCGATGGTTGCTTCGGCTCGACGGGGTCCCGGCCTCGGCCGGCGCGCGCACTGTTCCGTCGTCTCGATGTCCTGAGGCAGCGTCTTCCGATCGTGCCCCCGTCTGTTGGTCTCTCGTTTCTTTTGATTTCCATTTTCTCTGCAGTGGGGCGCGCGATGGCAGGCGCTGAGCGAAGGATAGGCAGCCTCTCAAGTGCTGGGTTCTTTGTTCTCTCTGTCGCGGTGCGCCGTTAGCGGCCACCGGCCACCGTCTGGCCATGTGTTGTGTCGCAATAAGATTTACATTCGGACGCGTTGATAAAACTGGTGCTTGTATCGAATCCCAGCTTAATAAATGTTATTCCTTCTTTTCCCGAGTGCTTCGCCCAGGGTCTCCCTTGCATTCGACTAAAATGGAAGCACGCGATATCTAAAACTTACTGTCCGTTAGGGAGCCTAAGCAGTTATTCTTTCCAACACGCAACCGATGCGCCAATTGAGCCCTTGGCTTACCCCATGCTGCGTGTGTCCATGCAATTTTGCGTCGCGCCGCCAGCGCCACGGCAAAAGCACGGACCTTTCAAATACGCAGCTCGCATTCTGGCATCCCCCCCCCCCCCCCCCCCCCCACTCCGCGCGCGGTGCCCCGATGTCTGCGTAGGCTCCACGGTGCTAGCGACGGTTAAATATCGCGTGTGCATTCTCTCCTTCTCCTCCTCGGCAGGCAGGGAAGGCGCTGGCGATGTCTGTGTGGGCGTTTCTGTGTGCGTCTGTGCGCGTCAACGTCTTTCGTGGCGGTTAGAGAGTATGTTGGGACTGGCTTGAATGTAACGAGTGGCGGTCGCAAGCTCGGAGAGTGTTCGGTCTATTTTTTTCCTGAGCAACATCGTTCCGGACTCTATAAAATAGGCTGCCGCGAACGGACTTCAGCCTTCAGCTTTTGAGCAGGCTTGGCTACGCAGCCTGCTTTGTCTTTTCTCCTTGTACATTTGTCTTTTCTCCTTGTAGCCCACGTATATGAACATTTAACCTACCCGCCGTGGTTGCTCAGTGGCTGTGGTGTTGGGCTGCTGAGCACGAGGTCGCGGGATCGAGTCCTGGCCACGGCGGCCGCATTCCGATGGGGGCGGAATGCGAAAACACCCGTATGCTTAGATTTAGGTGCACGTTAAGGAACCCCAGGTAGTCGAAATTTCCGGAGTCCTCCACTACGGCGTGCCTCATAATCAGAAAGTGGTTTTGGCACGTAAAACCCCATAATTTAATTTTTTTTACTTTTAACCACTATGTATGTTTATTCATAATTCGGGTTATGTCTGACAGTGGCTGTGCCATGCATGCGTAGTAGGGTGCTTATTTGGATTAGTTAGTGCAGACTTGATCGGGAACAATAGCTCATGCTACGTGATCATGAAAGAGTACAACAATAGCCTGATTACTGGGCTCTAAGTATCTAGCTCGCACTGGGAGAACGAAAGAAAAAAAATTGAATCTATTCGAACAATGACCGTCCGAACTTAGGAACGGAGGAGCTGGGGAACAAGGAAGTCAGGTAAGTCAAACTGTCGAGCATCGCAAGCAAATTTCGACACTGAGAGAACCGACTTCCTGCATATCCCTCTCAGGGCAGGTACACTCTTCGTGCCAGCAAACCAAATTAGCCTACACTTGAGGAGGGAACAGAAGAAACTGGTACATAAGAAGCCAATCAATCAGTTAGCGGTAACATGAAAAACTGATGAATTCCGGATCAAGCTACAGAACAGGTATTCGGCTTTAACACAGGAAGTGGACCTTAGTGTTGAACCAATGAACGGCAATCTTATGGGCATCATTAAGGAGTGTGCAATTGAAGTCGGTGGCAACTCCGTTAGACAGAATACCGGTAAGCTATCGCAGGAGACGAAAGATCTGATCAAGACACGCCAATGTATGAAAGCCTCTAACCCTACAGCTAGAATTGAACTGGCAGAACTTTCGAAGTTAATCAACAAGCGTAAGACAGCTGACATAAGGAAGTATAGTATGGCTAGAATTGAACATGCTCTTAGGAACGGATGAAGCCTAAAAGCAGTGAAGAAGAAATTTGGAATGGGCAAGAATCAGATGTATGCGTTAAGAGACAGCGGGCAATACCATTACTAATATGGATGAAATTCAAGTGGCTGAGGAGTTCTATAGAAATGTATACAGTACCAGTGGCAACCACGACGATAATGGAAGAGAGAATAGTCTAGATGAATTTGCAATCCCGCAAGTAACGCCGGAAGAAGTAAAGAAAGCCTTGGGAGCTATGCAAAGGGGCAAGGCAGCTGGGGAGGATCAGGTAACAGCAGATTTGTTGAAGGATGGTGGGCAGATTGTTCTAGAAAAACTGGCCACCCTGTATACGCAATGCCTCATGACTTCGAGCGTACCGGAATGTTGGAAAAACGCTAACATAATTCTAATGCATACGAAAGGTGGGCGGATGAGATTAAGAAGTTTGCAGGCACGGCGTGGCCACAATTAGTACATGACCGGGGTTGTTGGAGAAGTATGGGAGAGGCCTTTGCCCTGCAGTGGGCGTAACCAGGCTGATGATGATGATAGCTACGCAGCATGTAGAGCGGACCGCTCCGTAACGATGTAATTAAGTTTTCCTATTCGTTATTCGTTACATCGCCGCCGTGTCTTCTGCCTGACCCCGTCGGGACTCGTCAGCCGCTGCAAAGTGCAGCCAGCAGCACGTTCCTGAACATCTGGGTGCACAGTGTGGAATAACATGGTGCCAGCGGTGCGATCTGTCAAACCACTGGTCATGCTCCAGACCGCCAGGCCTACGCTACATCGACGGTATGGGGCGCACCTTTTTTACACCCAGCTACCAACTAAATCTGAGAAGATTGTAGTGTATCAGTGAATCAAATATTAGGGAGAAACGCAGTGTTTAGCCAGCCTATGTGATTGTTTCAACAAACATTGTAGAGCTACCAGTTCGTGAGGCGAAGTTAAATCAGTTGGCCTAACGGATTTATTGCCCTCGGCGTGCTTTACTGCATACATTGTCTCCTCTGTTCTAGGATCACTCGAGGCACCAGATGCAAACAGTAACGCAGGCTCGTAGGCCATCACAGAAAAACAATGTAACTGTAGACGTGCGAAAAAAAAAGAATTTATTAGAGAAAAAACGGTGGAGCGTTCTATAATTGCAGTACGGACGACGACGACGCTGTCCCCGGAAAACATCGTAACGTCGGCCAGATTCCACAGGCTTCCGCCGCTAGCCTTCGAGACTCACTGTGGCCCGTCGAGGTCGTCTTGTTCACGACCGAAGCAGCAGCAGCTTCTCTCCCCAAAGGCCATCTCACCGAGAAGGAGCTCCGGCATGATGTTGCTCCGTGAAAGGCCTTGAGTCTCCAGCCAACGTAGAAGACAGCACCTGGTGCCATGCTCTTGCGCTGCTCCGATCGCTGGTGGACGACGACCGTTTCGTACCCGATATCCGAGCGGCCTTCGGTTTTCGAGCAGATAGGACACGGACGTGAATGCTCCAGTCAGCCTTGGAGTTACGACCCACCCTCCGCCGACATCCCTGAAGACGGTCGTGCTGGGCCCGTCAGCGGCTGTGGCAGTCGGGGACACAGACTCCGCAGCGGCTGCCTCCGACCCGATTACTTTTTCGCCGGGGGCAGCCCTGGGAAGCGATGTGCGCAACGCGTCACTGTCATCGTCCGAGGGAGAAGCACTGTCCATGGCGGTGCCTTGAGTTGTACCAGGGGATTCCTGAAGCTTGGGGGCGTCTAGGTCGGCCTTCCAAGTTGGAAACATGAGAGCGGCTGCGTGTCAGGGCGGCGGCACGATGTACGAGGGTTGTGCGGAGCGAACATTGCAGCGCCCCGCGTCGTTGTTGTTGTTGTTGTAGCCTGTGGCACGTGTGGCTCCTACCCACGATGGGGGATTGGCCAAGAAATGGATGGATTATTCCAAAATATTTTATAGCATAAATTTCCTATTATCTATGGGAATAGCATTGAATAGGGTTGAATAACCGGCTAAAATAAAATCAGGAAGGTGCTGTTGAATGAGAAATAATTAATTTAAAAGTAATAATAAAAAATTCAGTTCAGTTCAATTCAATTCAGTTACCGACACGAAAGAAAGATGAAGTGTGTGTTGAGACAGAAGGAAACAACATTGTTCATTGCGTTTCTACTGGCGCCGTCTTTGCTTGAATGTTTTTTGGTCTTTATTCCTTAAATTAGATAGCGTTTTTTTTTAGTATTGTGTCGCGCAACTGACATTCTTCCTCTTGGCCAATTCATGCGTTTGTCTTTGGGAATTTCTAGCTGTAAAGCCAAGCCCCCTTGCGGATGTGAGCCATATTGCAAAGGACTCGATTCACCAACATAAGCTATGTCACTCAGTAGTCGACACACCAACCGCGGTGTCGGGAGAGAAAGGTAAAGAAAGGAAATGGAAAAGGGGCAGAATCACCATCAGCAATAGTGCCATGCAAAATTATATATTTTTTAATTCATTACCTCAACACATAAGCAATGTCTGCCCGACTCCTGGCCAATCCCCGTGAGTGGGTATGCGCCAAACTCAAGGGAACCATCATCAACATCAAGACAAACGTGAATGAGAAAGCAAACGGTTGTGCATCGAATATTCCAGTCGACATCAACTAGAAACGAAAGAAAAATTGCACGCCGAGCTACGTTGAAAGATTTGGCTTTTTGTATTAACGAATTCGGCATTCGTTGCGTGAACGGAGCTTTTGTAAGCGACAAAATGTCGAAAATGGAAAATTTCCGTGGCGCTACCTGTTGAGGGTTATGATATCTCTCTCATGGGACATCAGTGTTCTGGGCAGCTGGCACCTCCTCGCCAAGCCGGGTGGCGGTGACGAGCTGGGTACAAGCGAAATGGGGGCAGCGGAAGAAGAGCATGACCGCACTGTGCGCAACTAGGCGGTAAGTGGGGAAACAAGCGGGAGATGAATACAGCTAGCCGAGGCGGCTGGTTCGAGGAACACCGCCGATGTGAGTTGAGATAGGAGTGTCTTACTCGCTGAAAGTGACATAGCAGAAGGTGACGTAAAGGTTACATCAAGTTCTAAGTTTTGGCCGGGGCGGTTCTAATTGAGAAGCGGTAGCGGGACATTCGGTGGCAGTTCTCTATTTATTTATTTTATTTATTTATTTATTTAGAAATACTGTCAACCCTCAGTTGAGGGTCATAACAGGGAGGGATGTTACATATACGTTCATACAAAACAGCCAGATACAAAAGAAATATGCACATACACTACAGTGTCCTACGGATACAATACAAGATACTATATACAGACTGTAAGGCATGTATTCAAATGTTCAACCAGCTGCCGCACGCACACAAACAGAAAAACGGAAAAAGAGAAAAAAAGAAAAGAAAAACACTTTACAATATCCACATGGTACAGTTTTAGTAAAGAACATTGATTGCATTTGTAAACAATGCAGTATCAGAACTGCGAACAATTTCTGCAGGCAGCTTGTTCCACAGCTCTATTGAATCTGGGAAGAACGAACAACGAAAGGCATTGGTTCGGGACAAGTACGGTTTAATAGCTTCACTATGACTTAAGCGGGAGCTCAGTCTGCCTGGAGGTTTTAAATACAACTCTTTATTAATTTTTAGTTCACCATGAATTATTTGAAATAACGTTTTTACTCTCTGCTTCTTGCACCGATCTTCCAACAGTTCAAGACCGCAAGACTTTAACATCGCCGAAACGGAGTCTGTCCTTCTATATTTCGAGCAAATAAAGCGCGCCGCCCGGCGTTGCACCTTCTCTATTTTGGCCCAAATTACCTTTTGATGGGGCGCCCATGCTACTAATGCATATTCTAGGGATGGTCGAATAAGAGATCTGTAAGCCAGCAGTTTAACATCTTTTGTTGCCCTCCCCAGTTTTGCTCTTAAAAAACCCAATTTCTTCTGTGCCGCAGAGCACACTCTTTCTACTTGATTGTGCCATTTCAAATCATGCGAAATAGAGACACCAAGATATTTGAAACAAGGAACATTAACTAGATTGTAGCCTAGAATATCGTACTGAAAAGTAAAAATATTCTTTTTTGCAGTGATATGCGTGTATGTGGTCTTATCAAAATTGATTCGCATTTCCCACTTGTCACACCAACTCCCAAACGCCTGAAGGTTTCGGTTGAGCTTAATCTGATCCTCTAAACAAGATACCGGCGCAAAAATCAAGCAGTCATCTGCAAAGAGTTTTATCTTAGCAGAACTATCTAAAGCGGTTGCTACATCATTGATGTAAAGCAGAAAAAGTGTTGGCCCCAACACGGACCCCTGTGGTACTCCTGAATATACATCTACAAAACCAGACTCGGAACCATCAACGCGAACTGCCTGCTTGCGGTTAGTTAAATAATTTTCAATCCATTTTAGAACGTCGCCATTTATACCTGCTTTGTACAGTTTAAAAAGTAATTTACGATGGGGAACCTTATCAAAGGCTTTGGCAAAATCAACGCATATAACATCCATTTGTTCACGGTTGTCCATAGCTTTGTAAAAATCGTGTAATGTCTCAATGAGCTGTGTCACTGTGGAAAGTCCCCGTCGGAACCCATGCTGGCATGCACAAAGGAGGCCATTTGATTCCAGGAAGGTAATTATATGTTTTGCTATGACATGTTCCATAACCTTGCAGCAAACTGACGTAAGGGATACAGGACGGTAGTTATTCATTAGAGTACGATTGCCACTTTTAAATATGGGGATAACTACTGCACAACGCCAGTCCTGTGGCACGGAATGGGTGCTTAGTGATTTCTGAAAAATAATTACCAAATAAAATGATATCCACTCAGCATACCTTTTCAAAAAGCCAGTAGGTATTCCGTCTGGCCCAGAAGCCTTCTTGTCATCTAACTGTAGCAACTGCTGGAATACGCCCCTCTGAGTAAAGTTGATAGCATCCATGGAACTTTCGCTGAAAGATTCCCCATCATCTACTGGAAATGGTCGATCACTGCGCGTGAATACTGATTGGAAATATTTATTTAATCCATCAGCGATAACACCTTTTTCTTCTACTACACGATTTCCTACCGTCATTTGCTTTATTTTTTCGTTTCTGCGGTCTAAATAACGCCAGAATTTTTCTGGGGAAGTCTTAAGAAAATCACTTAGAGTGCGATTAAAAAATGTTTGCTTCGAACTGAGTAGCAAAGCCTTTATTCTCTGACGTACTGCGTGTATTTCCCTAGGATCTGCTTTTCCTTTGCGCAGCCTTTTTAATTTCCGTTTCGCGTGAACAATATCCCTAGTTATCCATGGGTTACTCCGCTTCGTTTTCTTGAGTCGGGTCGGAACAAACTTATCTATGCAGACTTTAATAATAGTTTGAAAGCGCTGCCACAAATCTTCAACTGTTTCGATCTCGGAGACATTTTCAAATTCGTTGAAACACTTTTCTAAATAATCTAGAATAGACGTATCATCGGCCTTAGCATAGTCTTTGATTTCAACACGTACAGTAGGTTTTGTAGGTGGTGGTGTAGAAGTAAGCACATTCAGCAAAATGATTTTGTGATCGGATATACCATCGGTGACTGCCATTTCATAATCGCCTACTTTATGGGAAAGGAACACCAAGTCAAGCAATGACTGCGATTGGGACGTTATACGTGTGTTTTCCTTCACTATTTGCCTTAAGTTATGAAAAAATGTGATATCCAATAATTTTTCGGCACTATAAATTTCTTTATTTCCAGGCGAAATAAGTTCCCAATCAATATGAGGCAAGTTAAAATCACCAGTCATTATTAGCCTGGTGTTCCTGTTTACATGTGAGCAAAGAAACGTATTTAACATATCTAGAAAATCGGGTGAAGTAGTTGGCGGCCTATAGACGACTCCTATGAGATACGACATGCCAGAAAACATGATTTTACACCACACTGATTCCGACATGTCACACATAACCGTACAGGCTGTCAGCGATGATTTAACAATAATGGCCACACCACCACCACGAGAGTCCCGATCCCACCTGAACATTGTGTAGCCAGGTGGGATAATACAGTCGCAAGAAATAGCACTGTTGAGCCATGTTTCTGTAATGCAAACGACGTGCGGTCGCTCAGATAGCAACAGACATTCTAATTCAGTAACCTTGTTAAGAATACTGCGAGCATTGAACGAAACGATTCTGAGCTATGCTGTATGTGAGCTGCAGGAAGGCATGCCCTCCTTGTCATTGCAAGCTTCCCCTGACACGTTGCGATTGCTATGGTGGCCCTTATCACGGCGTTCTTGGCAAAGAATACGCTCGTTGCGACTGTGATCCCAGGCATATAGACGGTCATCAATCTTAAGCTTATCATGAGCCAGAGACACCTTTTGCTTGCTGTCCCTTTCTACAATAGCAGATTTCCATAGTTTCTTTCTAACGTCTGCAGTTTCTTTTGCGTAATCATTGCTGACGTGAACAGATTTTCCCTTAAGTTTCTTGCAATTCTTTAGAATACTGTCCTTTTCCCTGCTGTCATAGAATTTCATTATGATAGGTCTCTGTTTTTCTGGCTTCTTCCTTCCAATACGGTGAATTCTTTCTATTGTGGTGACATGGACACCTAGTTCTTTTTTAAAGATGTTATCTACAACAGCTGCCCTGAGATCTGACTCTGTTTCGTTCGCCTTTTCCGGGACACCAAACACTAAAAGGTTGTTACGCCGCCCACGGTTTTCAAACTCAACTAATTTTTTGGCCTGTTGCCTGACAGTATCCTCGAGCTTATCTATTGTTGTGGTCATCTCCTGGATTACCACAAGGTAATCTGACAGCTTTTCTGTCCTTGCTGAGAGAACACCAATTTGTTCTTGAATTGAATTAAGTTTTCGGTCGGTTTCTGCCTGGTTGTCTACAATGGCCTTCAAATATTTTTCCGTCACGGGCCCTGGATTCTCCTCGATATCCCCCGATGTCAACAACAACAGCATCACTGACCAGCAGTCAACCAAAATGGCGCGACATCTGCGAGGGCACGGCAGAACTACGAGAAATCTATCGTCACTGCGATAGGAAATAGAATCTACGCAACAGTGTCGCAGGGAACATACATTGGCTGATTGTCATGTCGATGACTAAGGATGGTCAAGGAAGAGACAGACTTTTCACTCTCGAACCTATTTTCTCCATGCATACAACACACGCGCACTATACTGCATACAATATATAAACGAGAAGAAAGGGGGTTAATCGAGGGGCCCTATTTTTATTAGTCGTATTGTAAGGAGGTAACAAACACTGACAACAAGGACAAATCGGGAAAATTATTTGTGCTTAATAAATGAAACAAAGAAACGATAAATTAATGGAAATCAAAGTGGAGGAAAAAACAAGCCGCAGTTGGGGAACGATCCCACCAACTTTCGCATCTACTTTCATCATTCACTCTCATTTCCAATAATTTATCGTTTCTTTATTTCATTTATTAGGTACAATTAATTTACCCTATGTTGTCCTTGGTGACAGTGTTTGTTGCCTCCTTATGATAAGACTACATACATGTTTATACATATAAGTCGCAGTATCGCCCGAAAGGCGAAGCACCGATTGCGATAGCAAATTAGTAGACAGCCATATAAAGGAAGGATAGTAGCTTTACCTGCCGTATTAAACTTGGAAGCATTCGATTACTAACTAAATTAACAAGCATTGTGTCGGCGCGCACAGGCAAACACGAACACATCACACTCGATGACCGCGATCACTCGCTGTCAAAACGCTGGCGTGAGGAAGCGCGGCAGCAGCAGCAGCAGCGAGCGAAGTGATTTTTCTGTCTGGAGTGTACGGTTGAGTGGGACGAGCGGCTGGGACAGTGCATGCTTTGCAGTGAGGCGTGATGACGACGAAAAAGTACTGGGGGGGGTGCTGCGATCCAAGTGGATTAGGCCGCATCAAGGTCGCGCCGTTGGAAATTGCAGGCGATACTTCCCGGAAGGGTCACTCGTAGTCTAGAACTGGTACAGCGCAACATACATAGGAAGAAACAAGCCGAGCCGGCCAGATAAAGGAACAGAGCGCTGTGCCAGCACTCTGTTCATTTATCTCCAGCGCTCTGTTCCTTTATCTGGCCGGTTCGGCTTGTTTCTTCCTATGTATGTTGCGCTGTACCAGTTCTACAATGCAATACCAACTAGCCCAATCCTCAACCCTAGTGAACTTCACTCGTAGTACTTCGCGCGCTGGTATATGCGTCCCGACTCCTCAAACGGTGTTTATAATTGCATATGACATGCAATTATGCATTAGGTATAGATGCCGTTCTTTCTCTCCTTTATTTCATTTGTTTTAATGCCGCTTGGTGATTGCGCGTGCATTGTGGCCGCCGTGTTCGTTTGATTCTACTATGTTATGGTACGGTTCCCTGAGGTGAATATTTTTCTTATTCTTCAAGCCGCATGTATATCTCGTGTGTATTTCTGTGCATATAGTTTTCCATCAGTAGGTCTTGCGAAACACAGGCAGAAAAACATGTAAACTTCCTGCTTGCCTCTTCAAACACGTAAAACATATCTGCCCCATCCGGTTCCCTGTACACAGATTTACGGGAAGTATTCTTATAGAAACAAAATTGCACTGCAATAGTCCATTCGTGTTTTCGTCTTCCTCGCGTAACAGAATACAGAGTAATTGGTGCGGGTTCTTTTATTGCGGTCAACCATTGGCGTAGTAACGACACTGGCCGGGGGTTCGTGGGCCCTGGGTGCTAGGTGCCAAGTGGAGGGGGGCGGGTGTGATATATGTCTGTGATACGCCGTATTTACTGTGCGTAAATGGTGGCGGAACGGTTCATGTGCGAGTCGCTCGAGCGGTGCGCTGATGTCCCACCATGGTTTGTGTATCGTGAATATGTATACAGTGTTCCATTTATCAGTTTTGTATCGTTTGTATTAGTTTTGTATCAGTTTTGCGGTATTGAATCAGAACACTGTCTCCTAGTCATAGTTAACAATCTCTTTATCATTTTGTTGTTTTTGTTGTCACGGTGGCGTCAGACAGGGCGGGGTATTCAGCCTTGTTCTGTTCAACCTAACTATGGTTGGCCTTGCTGAAATATTGCCCAAAACAATTCACCAATGTACGCTGATGCCAATGTACCAATACCAATGTACGCTGCTGATATATGTCTTTGGTCTTCTGCGGTGACTCCTCTTCAAATGCGTGCAAGAATTCGGCGGGCAGCCTCCCGACCTTGTTCGTATCTCCGCAAACAAGGCTTTAGTGTGTTCATCAAAAAGTGCACGTTAATCGCATTTACGCGCAAACCCTTGGCACCGTACCCTATTTCTCTCAATGGCCAGGGTACCAAATACCAGAAGCATCACCGCTTCTTAGATGTGATTATTGACCGGGACCTCTCATGGAACCCCACTGCATCTACCTGAAGCGGAGACTAATTTTGATTGTACATATAATGAGGTTCCTCTGCGGACAAACGTGGGGCAGGTCTGTATGGTCCATGCTGTAGCTGTATAGAGCACTGTTTCTGGGTTCTTTACAGGACAGCTTGACTGAGCTTGACTGGTTTTGGAGAACGCATGTAAAAGAAACGTTCGTACCCTCAAAAGCTTGCAAGGCCAGGCTCTACGTCTTGAACCGCCAGAATGTGCCTCGACTCGCGCAACACTCACTAGAACACTCATGCTTCCCCGCAGGGGCGTCTGCGTTAGCAGGCGTTTGGTGAGCTGCGACACCACGTACCCGAACACATGGGGGTTGGACCCTCCCGCGTCTAACTATGGACGCTAGATGGCGGCATGACGTGCGGACGTGTCTGCATCAGCTCCGCCAACCGAAGTTGCCCTACTTGTTCCAATGTGCTTTTTCCTCACAATTCCTGCTGCAACGACTCCGGGAAGTTACAAGGAGCAATTGGATGGCGCATCTATCACGGTAGGTCCACTGAAACCTTTTTTGTGTGTCCTTTCTCCGACACCAAGGGTTAAGCCTATTTTGGCTTAGCACGACATCGGCTCCGCCGTAGCGCGGGAAGGCGCGGCGGCTCGCTGAGCCGACGCCAGAGAGTGTTCTAGAACATTCTGCCATGCCTTACGAGGCAATGGTAGAGGGAGAGCAAATCTCCAAAGAAGACGCCGAGTCCAACGGCTGGATTGCCGCTCACAGAAAGCGGAACGCGGACAAAACCTGCGTCGAAAACGAGACGCGCAAGGCAAAGCAAAAAGGCGCCCGCGTTGGCGCCAAACAAGCCAGCCAGCTAAGAAAGGTTGCCGCAGCCTCCAGGCTACCGCGCCTGCCTAAATCCCACTTTCGAGTTGTCGTCCGCCCGGGGGGAGGGCTGGACGTGCGAAAATGCAGTCAGATCAAAGTCACGAACGCCATTTTAATGGCGGCCAAGCTGCCCCCGGTGGCAGCCGAGGAGGATATCGTGTGTGCGAATGTAATGCAGAACATCTTTGTTATAAGCACACCCTCCGAATTGAACGCCAATGCATACTCCCAGGTCCGAGAGATTATCTTGGCGGATAAACGGCACCCTATCGCGGCATACATTACGCCTCCGGGTAATACCTGCAGAGGCGTGGTCAGAGGCGTCGATGCCGATCTGCCCGAAGCTGCACTGCAAAGCCTTTTTGTCACACCCAGAAACCCTATGGTGCTCGGAGTCAGGCGCATAAAAGAGTCGACTACCGTGATCATACTGTTCAATGGCATGAAAGTGCCCAACTATGTGCGCTGCGGCCCCAACATGGTGCGCTGCACGCTGTACAAGAGGCAAATAGACACTTGCCGCAACTGCGGACGGGTCGGTCACAGGCACGACGTTTGCCCCAGACCGACCGAAAAAGTGTGTGAAAAGTGCGGAACTTTGCAAACCACAAACGGACACGAATGTGTGCAACCCAAGTGCGCGCTTTGCGGAGACGCTCACCTCACCGGCGACCGAACTTGCAAAAACAGGTATCAAGTTCCTTATGTCGTGAGGAGACGACGCAGAAGAGGAAGGAAACGCGGCAACAAGAAGAACAACGCAACGAGCAACGCTGGGGGTCGAGGAACCCCAGCTCCAGCCACAACGCCAACTACGAACGCTCCCAGGAACGCCACCGCGGAACGTTCTAGATCGAGATCCAGGAGCAGATCCCGGGTCCGGATCAACTCACAACCCACCTGGGCGGAAAAGGCAGCCAAAACAGGTGAGACCCGTGCTCCCGCACAACAAGGGCAACTCCAAGAGCAAACGCTAGGCAAAATTCAATCACTCGAGCGCGAAAACGCGTCTCTTAAAAAGGAACTGTCTGAAATTAAGTCATTATTGCAGGAAATGCAGCAGAGAGAACGCGCGATCGGCGGCCAAGCTGCCGCAGCAGCCGCCTCTCTTAACAGAGGCGCTAAACGCAGGGCGAGCACCGAGCCCATGGACGACGAAGAGACGCTTAACGTCTCGGGGATTAAGCAACTGCTTGACCAGCTA
The DNA here is from genome assembly GCF_038994185.2 of Dermacentor albipictus. NCBI lineage: Eukaryota > Metazoa > Arthropoda > Arachnida > Ixodida > Ixodidae > Dermacentor > Dermacentor albipictus. The sequence goes on along the minus strand of NW_027225576.1, from coordinate 1,676,192 downwards.
AGATCGGACATAGTTTCCGAAATTAGCCCCATCAAGCTCCAACTGAACGAGCACACAGCGAGGCTCCAAATTTTAGAATCCGACAGACAGCTTGCGCTGCTCGGTACGCCCCCACTACGTAAGTAAAATGGCTAACTCAAGCAATCTAGTTATCTGGCAATGGAATTGCGCCAGCTTCCGCAATAGGAAGGCAGTCTTGCAACAACTACTTAGCTCTGCTAACGAAAGGCGTCAGTAATCCTCCTCCAGGAAACACTCACCGATGTGATCGCTCTTCGCGACTACCATGCAGAAGCGCACTTTTCGGAGGGCAAAAGAGGAATAGCGACACTCGTCTCAAAGAGCCTCGCCTATTTACGTCACGACGTTAGGCCGAACTTAAAAGTCGAACACATCATGATCGAGCTCATCCAAAACGCTAAACTCAACCAATCCGTTTTCATTCTGAACGTGTACAGCTCACCAGCCGACAGAAGGGAGACATTTAACGCTCTCTTCCAGAAGGCATGTCAAGTTGCAGGCGATCATCCGCTTATCATAGCAGGGGACTTTAACGCACAACACCAAGATTGGGGTTACATCAAAGATACGGCCAAGGCAAGGCCCTCGCGGCACAGATAGCAGCCTGCGGTCTCACCTTGGTCACCGATCCAAAATACCCCACCAGAATTGGCAACTCAGTCAGCAGGGATACCACGCCAGACCTGACCATGGTTAGGAATGCGGAGGAACCGGTATGGACCAATTTACAAGAGAACCTCAGCAGTGATGACTACATCAGCAGCCTCGCGATAAGAGTGTCATCACCGCCTCTCAGAAAATTCAGAGTAACGGATTGGGACCTCTTCAGAGCTATCCGAAAGAAGGACGAGACTAAATACAGCTCGTTAGAGGAATTATTCGCCCGCCTCCGAGAAGACGTTGCTGCTTCCACAAAGGAAATAGAGACGGACAAAGAGGTAGAGCGCATGGACAGTAGATTAGCACACCTGCTAGAAGCCAAAAACGCGCTACAGGCACAATGGAAAACACAAAAGTTAAATAGACGCCTACGCAAAAAGATTGCAAAACTTAATAAGAAAACAGATTAACATAGCCAAACCCTCGCTCGGCAGCAATGGGATGAAGTATGCAACGCCGTCGACGGGCAAATGAGGAGCGGAGCAAAATGGAACATCCTCAAGCATCTGCTTGGGGACAAACAATCCAAAGCCAATCAGAGGCTCACTATTGATAGGCTCATCCACAACCTAAAAAACTCTGGTATGACCGAGAAAGAAATTACAGACGAGTTGGCCTCGAGGTACCTCTGTATCGAACCCGGCTCAAACAATGACTACCTCTCTGCGACGCACGAGAACGAAACGGACCCTCTGGGCTCCCCCTTCACGTACGCGGAGGTGAGAGAGGTATTATACGAACTCAATTGCAGATCAGCACCGGGTCCCGATGGGATCACAAATAAACTCTTAAAGAATTTGGATGATGGGGCCATCGAGCTCCTCACAAATAAAATCAACGAGGTTTGGGAGACAGGCGAGGTACCACTGGAGTGGCGTAACGCGACCGTAATCCTCATCCCGAAGCCAGGGAAATCCTTAGAGCTTGGCTCGCTCCGGCCGATTTCACTCACTTCCTGTGTGGGAAAGGTCGCCGAGCACGTCATTCTCAATAGGGCCACTAAATTCACAGAGGAATGGAATCTATTTCCGTTTAATCAAATTGGATTCAGACCATCCATGTCCACACAGGACGTAATGCTGCTTCTAAAACATAAGATTATTGACAAGGCCTCCAGAGACACCAGGGCCGTCCTGGCACTGGACCTAGAAAAGGCCTTCGACAAGGTAACGCACTCTCACATACTCGAATCGATTAAAGAAGCAGGTCTAGGACAAAAATTCTACAAGTACGTCAGCTCCTTCCTAAAGGATAGAAAAGCCACTATTCGCCTAGGAGCTCTGGGCTCGAGAACATTCGATCTCGGACCCAGAGGCACCCCGCAAGGGGCAGTCCTCTCCCCTTTTTTATTTAACTTATCCATGAGAGCTCTTTCCCAAAAGCTGGCCGAGATTGAGGGTATCGGTCACGCCTTCTACGCCGATGACATCACAGTCTGGTGCGAGGGAGGTAGCGACGGGTACATCGAAGAGAAATTACAAACAGCGATCACAGTCGTTCAGGAGTTTCTCGCGAAAGCAGGACTCTGCCTGTCGGCTAAGAAATCGGAACTGCTACTATACCGAACCACAATCGGTGCAAAGAAAGGGACACCTCCCGATATCTCTATCACCACCGAGACCGGATCCGTCATTCCGGTAGTACACAGAATCAGAATCCTGGGCATGTTCCTGGAGGAGGACGGCAGTAATGACTACACCTTAGAGCGCATCGCAACCAAAGCCGATTCCATGACAAAGTTAATCACGAGGGTGGCCAACAAAAAAGGGGGGCTATCGGAGGATAATCTAAGGCGACTCTTCCACGCCTTCCTAATCAGCCACATTAACTATATAGCCCTGGCCCATAAATCGAGCAGAAGGGACGCGGCCAGAGTAGAAACAATAATTCGCAAGAGCATAAAAAAGGCACTGGGTCTCCCACAGAGCACCAGTACTGAAAGGCTGCTGGAGCTAGGTGTCCACAACACCTTTGAAGAGATAGTCGAGGCGCAGCAGATGTCACAAGTTGCAATACTGGCTTCCACGGAAGCCGGCAGACAGCTACTAGCGCATATCGGTCAAGGTTCGTGCATCACCAAACAGAGGGAGTGCGCGCTCCCCGTCAAAGTCAGAGAAATGTATTCAGTATCCCAGATACCTAGAAATATGCACCCTCAGCACAATTACGGCAGACGTAAAGCGAGGGCCAGGGCCCTCCTTAGCCTGGCGGCTAAGATTGAGGACAACGTCGCCTTCGTCGACGCTGCGCAATACGCTGCTTCCAATCATTTTGCTTCGGTGGCTACATCGCTGCGCGGGGAGCTGCTTACGTCGCTTACGCATCAAAATGTGAACGCCGACAAAGCCGAACAGGTGGCTGTAGCCATCGCCATGGCCACCACGAACCGTTCCACTATCTTCACAGACTCGCGAGCTGCCGTTAGAGCATTCATGAAAGGCTCGGTATGCAAGGAAGCCGCTCGCGTTCTCTCTGCAGCATCTTGGACAGGCAAAAAGCACTTAATCTGGTTCCCCGGTCACATGGGCAGCGATGCTCATGAAGCCGTCCCCAACGCCAACGAACTTGCTCACTCCCAGGCGCGAGATCTCACCCGCCGCGCCGGAAGTGGGCAATCGGAGGCTGGGGGATGGCAATGGCACAGGGACCCTCTCCTTACTTTTAACGAGGTCTGCAGGCACTATCAGCTAGGGCGTCGGAAGTTTCCACTTCCACACCCACACCTAAACAGACCACAGGCAATCACCCTGCGGATGCTGCAGACGGAGACGTATCCGTCTCCATTTATTTGCTCAAAGTTCCTAGGTGGCATCAACCCGGGCTGTCCGCGCTGTGGACATCCCAGATGCACTCTTAAGCACATGCTCTGGCAGTGCCCCGACTTGTGCGGGGGCTCAGGGTCTCCCTCTTCAGAGGAAGACTGGCTCCGGCTCGTCACCAGCTCCGCCAAGGAAGAGCAACTCAGGGCTGTCCAGAGAGCCCGCGATATCGCCGAGAGTCTCAACCTCCCGGCTCCGTCGTGGGTGCGGCCCGCAAACGCTGCCCCCTAACGGGGACACTCATCGTCTTCTCAGGACCAAAATAAAAGTTCTTTGTCTGTCTGTCTGTCTGTGCACGGTTTAGCCGTGTCCGGGGAAAGGGCGATCCTGGGGGTTGAGGCGATGCTGGGTGCTCGGACCTTTAAGGCTCCCCGGCGGAGGCAACACACCTCTTTGGCCTCTGCTTAAAGTAGACGGCACCCCTGGACTGACCCACCCAGGGGAAATCGGTAGTTACCCTTTCCTGCCTCACTCTCTCTCCCTACAACCTTCCTCTTTCCAATACTTTCCACATTTCCTGTTTTCTTCTGGCTTCCCCTTCCAATTTTTCCAGGCAGCAAGGGTTAACCTTGTGTGAATAGCCAACCTAGGTTACTTCATATTTGGTTATAGTGGTAATGTACAGCTGGCGTTTGCAGGCCGTGTTTCACAGGTCCTGCGGCGTCCCCTTGTAGGACTCAATGGTGGGTGGCTGGCGTTACTGCCGAAATATCGCATATCTTTATGGATAGTTTCTTTCCTCCGCTTCCTGATCGCCCTCAGAAAAGAGGGCGCACCGATAAAGTTTTCCGGACGACAAGTCCACAACTTCCCACGCTTCCATGTAGTTCACTCGGAAAAACCCGGCAAACCAGTGCGCACCATTTCACCATTCCTTGTATCAAAGACTTTGACTGATGTTTTTAGAACCGGTTATAAGGCGACCAGGATGGCAAGCGGTGATCTCCTCCTGGAGCTCCGTGATAAGAAGCAATACGAGAAACTGCCGAAACTAGTGTCATTTTGGGAGACCCAACTAACAGTAACCCCGCACCGTACTATGGACACCAGCCGTGGCGTTGTGTCGGACGACGACTTGCTGGGGCTCACTGAGGCTGAACACTTGGAGTGCTTCAGTGAACAGAAAGTAATCAATGTCAAAAGAATTAGGATGAGGCGAGATGGTAAAGAAATCCAAACCAAGCACTTCATAATCACCTTTGGATCAAGTGTCCTGCCCGAGTCAATCGAGGCAGGGTATGTACATTAAGCTCCGTGTTAGGCCATATGTGCCCAATCCGCTCAGATGTTTCAAATGCTAAAGTATCGGCCACAGTTCGCAGAGCTGCCGAGGCCGTGAAACCTGTGCGAAGTGCAGTGCCCATGAACATACTTCTGAAGCTTGCGAGAATACTCTCCATTGTGTAAACTGTGAAACGGAGCACGCTGCATACTCGCGGTCGTGCCCATCCTGGAAAAAAAGAGAAAGAAATTGTCACGATCAAAGTAAAAAAACGAAACTTTCACGGAGGCATGCAGGCGGGTATCCTGCCTGCCCAATAACACAATTGCCGAAGTGGCGCGTCAGGGGGCTGCGCCACAACGGTCTCAGGCGGCTGTCCGACCCACACCCAGTGAGGCGGCAGTGACGCCATCCAACTCCCCCCCCCCCCCCCCCCCCCGGCGGCTGCAGCTAGCGCTGCTACGCCAACCCAGCAGAAGGGGCCATCTACCTGCGGGCAGGTGGCCTCAAAGGCCTCGTCCAACGTGCCGAGGCCTTCACGGCAAACAAAGCGCTCGGAAGAGCGCGTGTCCAGCACCTCGCAAGAGGCGATGACGGCGCCACCAGCGCCTAAGGAGCGGCGAGGAACTCTTGATCGCTCCAAAAAAGACAAAACTCCCGTCACGGCGCCTGCAAAAGGCCCGTGAGGTAATCCTCGTCCCTTAAACCCACCGCACCCAACACATATAGCCTAATGGATACACAAATACTACAATCGAATGATAGAGGACTTCTCCATAACCTCGACGACATTAGAGAACTCCTACACAAACAGAATCCCAAGTTGCTGTGTGTTCAAGAGACAGATCTGAAACCTACGAACACAAATTTTCTCCGTCACTACACAATCTATCGTAAAGACCGCAACGAGGCGAATGCCTCGGCTGGCGGTGTAGCAATAGTTCTTGACAAACCAGTAGCTTCTATCGGATTTGGCGCGGTCGTAGTTGTAGGGAGGACCTTGTGCGACAGGACTGGGTGAGCAGGGTTTAAGTGCAGTATTTACATTTTAAGCAAGATACATTGGCAGTCTAGCGTGACTCCCATATGGAGCCCGCAAGACTAACATACAGCAAACGGCTTACGAGCCCACAGCTCACCAGTACATTTCTAGCATGACAACGAGCACTCAGCTCCCGACGAAGAGCACACACTAGCAGCCGGCAACCGCTGATTATAAGCCCTTGATCTCCCCTTGAGTCCCAGTGGACGGAAACGTTCGTGCAGTCATCGTTCGACGTCACCGTTCGACATCACCGAAGATGACCCGCCCTTTTGCAGGAGGCGGGCTCACATACTCGTGTCGCACACACACACAGGTGTAAAGGTCCGGAGCCGACGTCAGAGGGCTTCGTAGAACTCTGCTTTGTCCCGGGTGGCGCGGCCGAGTACCACATTCCTGAGCTGACCGCGCGCGACGTGGCAGCCGGTCATCCGCAGTTCTCTGAAGTGCGCCTCGTCTGGTTGGATTGGAACACGTGCAGTGGGCTGAAAGCTGGCACGCTGCCACCCGTACGGCCATTCCTAACAGCTCCTCCATGGCCCGGAAAATCTCGCCTGGCCAGTGCTGACAACCGCTGGGCAGGAAGAGAATGGCTGGCGAGCAAGACGGTGGCTTTGCTCTCTGCAACCCCTGCGTACTTGTAATGCCTTCAACCATCTTACAACTGGCACAGAAGAGTCGACCCGGCAACACAATACCGCTCAGCGTTCAAACGCCCGGAATTAGCTGTTAACCCACCAGGCCTCCTATCAAAATTTCAATGCAAGTTACTCAACTGGGAAACCCCACATTTTGCCCCAAAATTTTGTGCCGCCAAAGCGAGCCTTCACGTTCCTCTTGAGTTCAACCAAACCCGACCGTAGCGCTGCACAAGAGTAAAGGTTTACGCAGAATTAAACCGAAGGCTTTAAGACACCAATACCCAAAGATAACTTAAGCAGCCTAACTTCGCGAACAGTCTGTTCTTATCCTATCACAGTGGCGTACTTATCTCATGTATTGCTGCCACTGAACCGTCTGGCCAACTCCACAGGTACGTACCTACAATCGCGCTAGCTTTGTGGTCTCTATTCCAAACGCGCACTTGCGACGCTTACTCACATTTGTTCCTTTAATCCACACAGGACACGTTCCATAAACGAACAACCAAACTTGCGTAACTTACGCAACACAAAGGAACCTTCAAACAAATGTGTCTTCTAATAACTCGTTCCCTGCACGCTAACGACCGAAGTCAGAATACGGCTGCTCTTAACACACACGAGCAACCCAGTCATAAATCTTCTGCTTCCCTCCGTCCGCACAGGACATGCGCTAATGGAACTACGAACCCTTAGTACAAATCACGCACTTACTGAAAGTCTACGCGCTTAACCTTAGAAAATTCCAAAACGCTTAAAAAAAGAAGGTGAAATAACACACATGCGCGTTACGATTGGCCTCGCAACGATAACCTCGTCCTTCAGGTTACTCACACACGCAAAAAGAAAGCCTATCTACTCATTAATGAACATCTCGCGAGACTACAGGTTTACATAAAACGTATCTTTCCAATCTCGGAGCTTCTCGAACAAAAACACAAAGCTCATACCTTACATACTGAAGGAAACTAGTCTCAATTCGCGAAAATTTTCAAATGCTCAAAAAAATAAAACAAAAAATTGGAGGACGCTTAAGCTTCGCCTTCAAGAGTGGAACGCGATAGCGTTCCCGTCGACCCGCCAATGGGTGTAAGACAATGGGCTACAGGGCAGCCATCACTTACGAGGCGCCCCGCATCAGACGCGGTGAGCGTCGAGCCATATGGTCGAGCAACGCGGCGTTCGGCGCAGCAACGAAACGTGCGCCTGAGCAAGCGGAGCGAACCAAAGAACTCGGTATCCCGGAGGGGGAAATGATGCACGCCAGCCAAACGCCGTGATCGGCACGGGCAGAGAGATAGAGAGATAGTGATCTAAAGAAAGGAAGGACGCTTGATTCTACAGAGGGAGCAAGGCGAAGCGTTGTCAGGGGAGAGAGTCCGAGCCGCGACAGCTCCAATGCGCGCGTGGCGCGCCATCTGTCGGGGCAGCGCCGTACATGGTGAGGAGGGGGTCTTCTGTGTTTGCCGCAAGATGGCTCTCCGTGTGCGGAAAGCGCAGAAGAAATGCAGCGGAAACGCACTTCGCTACTCGTGTAATTGCGACTTCTGTAAGTTACATGTTCATAATTACCGATATACACCCCAGTATAACTTTCCACGGCTCGTTTCGAAGGTAACACCGCATTCACTAGAGGCGCGTTTGTACCTTTTGGAAGCATCGAAATCGTGGCTGAGTGGTAGCGTCTCCGTCTCACACTCCGGAGACCCTGGTTCGATTCCCACCCAGCCCATCTTGGAAGTTGCTTTTTATTTATGGAGTGCCTGCCGTGATTTATCGCTCACGGTCAACGCCGACACCCGACGCCGACGACACCGGCTTTTCTGCGACACGAGCTCCTTAACGCTATCGCGTTAAAACAGAACGTTTTACTTCCACGGGTGCTCTGTTTTTGCCTCCCGTTCCAAACGTTTTGGACTGACTCACTTTTGAGCCGTACAAGAGGTGGTCGCGGTTTGAAGGCTATTCTGGCTACCGGGGAACAACAAAAGGGCTGACTCACTATCAGCTCCCCCCAAGACGTTACAGTCCCCTGCCAATTTGCGTCCTGGCGCCCCGCTTTCATCATGACCTCGATTGACCGCGTCGCTACTCCCCACCTGGTCTCGTCTTGCCACCTTGCGCTTCTGCGTAAGCAACACCAGCTGGAGACTTCGAAGCATCTGTATAAAATTCATCTCATGAGTACTTCTCCTTGAGTTCCAGAAAATACGAATTTATGTGTGCCTCCAGGGCTCGTTTCGATATTCCTACGAAAGAGATGTCACATTGGATAGTCTGCCACTCCGAAGGCGGTGGAAGCCGCGTAGGAGCGATTAGGACATTGTGTAAAAGAGAGACCCCTGTTTTTTCTGAGAGTGTTTCCAACCGGAGGGACAGAGGACGCCAAGTGGCTGGGCGGTTGCGAAACACCCTTGCAGTGGACAAGTCGCATATGGTGGAATGACAGGGATGTTTAACATCTGAGTTAACTTTTAGGGCGTAGGAGAAAGTTAAATATGTCTTTGGTAGTGCAGTGACCATTCATTTGATTCGACGTAGAGGCTTAGTCCTAAAGGCGCCTGTATCAAGGCGCATACCTAAGTGGTGAATAGGATCTAGCATTTTCAGAGCACGAAGTCCGGCAGAATTATAGACTATTCCTCCGTAGTCAAGGCGTGTTAATATTGACACGTGTACTTATCTTAATCGGGCGACCACGTTTCGCCGCTTAACTACTGTAATCGCACATCGAGGGACGCGCCTGCATGTATCCGACGTTTCTGGAAAGTTATCGATGCTTCTACCCGGCTGTCTGCTGTCGCTGAACCTTGTGTTATCTGATTTTATCGCGTAACGCGAATGGTGTAGAACTTTGTGGAAGGCACGCGGGTCCGAACGATTAGTCTGGAACATTCGACGAATGCTCTATAAAAGCCGACGCGCTTGACCCGCTGATCAGATTTTCGACGATCGCCGACTGTGTTCGCCGCTATCGTTGTGCTATAAGTGTAGCCTGTTTTGTGGGCACAGGTTCGCCCAATAAAAGTTAGTTTTGTTGTTTACAGTATTTCTACTGTGTTATTCAACGTCACCACCACGTGACAATATTAGACTTTTGTACAGCTTTAAAAGGCACCGCCTGTCGCTTCCCCAAGATTTACGTGACAAGAGCTTCAGCAGGTTCATAGACTTGAGGCACTTTGATTTCAGATACTTCAGGTGTGGTACAAAAGTCAGCTTACTGTCTAAAAGGATTCCTAGAAATTTGTGTTCATGGCTCACAGATAGCCGTTCTCAATTGAGATCTATTGCGGGGTCCGCCAGTATGCCTCTCTTGTTAGAAAACAGGACGCATGTACTTTTTTGTGGGTTTACCTTGAAACCGTTTTGGTCCGCCCACTTAGATAATTTATTTATGCAAAGCTGTACTTGTAGCTTACAGATACTTACATGATTACATGCATTACATGATTTAAAGCCTATCTGGATGTCATCCACATATACAGAATAAAACATACTACGTGGTATGGCAGTCTGCATCGAGTTCATTTTGACAATAATAAGAGTGCAGCTCAGCACACCACCTTGTGGAACAGCAGCCTCTTGCGCAAATGGACGAGACAGAACGTTACCAACTCTAACACGGAACGTCCGATTGGAGAGGTAACTCTGAATCACGTTCAGCAAGTTGCCTCGAACTCCCATTTCAGACAGGTCACGGAGGATTCCAAAGCGCCAGGTTGTGTCGTATGCCTTTTCCATATCTACAAATACTGACAGGAAGAACTGTTTGTGGACAGAGGCATCACGGATATATGTCTCGATGCGGACAAGGTGATCTGTTGTGGATCTACCCTCCCTAAATCCGCACTGAAAGGGATCGAGTATCTTGTTGCTTTCAAGAAGATGGATGAGGCGACGGTTAATAATCTTCTCAAATAATTTGCATAGACAACTAGTCAGAGCTATAGGCCTATAACTCTTGGGTGAGGAAGTGTGCTTGCCCTCTTTGAGAATAGGGATTACGATTGCTTCTTTCCAGACAGGAGGAATGTAGCCGGCAGAGAACATGGAATTGAAGAGTGCCAGTAGTGTTTTTTTGGGTTTCAGTGTGTAAGTGTCTGATCATCTCATACATTATTCTGTCACTTCCTGGAGCGGACTTGTTGCAACAGTGCAGTGAGGCCTGGAACTCAGCCAGTCCAAATGGACGATTGTGTGCTTCATTGGATGTGCTTTTGCGACTCAAATGCAGCTGTGCTGCTAGTCGGTGGTATTTTAGGAAGGTATCTGTATAATGAGATCTACTGTAAACGTGCTCGAAATGTGCTCCTAGACAATCAGCTTGGTACTCAAGAGTGTCTGCTTGTGTGTTTAATAATGGTAGAGGATGAGTTCTGCGGCCTTTTAATTTGTTTACCGTGTTCCAGGCATTTTTTTTCCTCTGTATAAGAAATAATGTCGGAAATATATTTTTGCCAGCTATCCCTTTTGGCATGGCGGCGCGTTCTTCTGCCTTCTGATTTTATTTTCTTAAAGCTGATAAGGGTTTCGATAGTAGAAGAGTCACGGAGCTGATTCCAAGCCTTATTCTGTTTGTGTCGTGCTTTCTTACATTCATCGTTCCACCAGGGAACACGTCGTTTATTAGGCGATGCATTTCTTTGCGGGATACATATTGACGCTACGTGGAGAATAAATGCGGTGAAATATGACACTGCATCGTCAATACTAAACGCACGAATGTCATCCCAGGTCATATATGTCAGCTATCCGTATTGCTGCCAGTTCGCTGAGTCAGCTTTCCACTGGGGTACATGTGGAGAACATTCGTCCCGTTTCCTTTATTTTAAAACAGTCGGGAAATGATCACTGCCGTATGGGTCCTTATGTACTTTCCACTCCAAGTACGGCACGACTGTACTTGAAACAATGAATAAATCTATATATGAAAAGGTCTTGTGCACAACGCTGTAGAAAGTTGACTCCTTCTTATTTAGCAAGCATGCACCCGTACTGAAGAGGAGACGCCCTCTGGCATCACACCTAGAGTCGCCCCACAAGGTATGATGGGCATTTAAGTCTCCAACGACAATGTAGGGTTCCGGAAGTTGCGCAATAAAGCTTTCAAATTGCTTTGGAGAGTTGACAGTTGGGAGGAATGTATAAGGATGCAATTGTCCGCAGCTTAGTAAAAAGCACTGCTCTGACTGCAACTGCCTCTAGGGGCGTTTTAAGCTGTAACTGCCGGCAAGCAACACTATTATCTACCATTACTGCCACACCTCCCGACAAGGCAAGGGCCTCGTTGCGGTCTTTTCGGAAAATGGCATACAGTCGGAGGAAGTTTGTTTGTGAAGGTTTAAGATGTGTTTCTTGGACACACAGCACCTTTGCGGTGTACCCATGTAAAGGTTCCTTAATGTCTTCTAGGTTGTGGAGTAAACCCCTCACATTCCACTGTAATATGTGTATGTTTTGTGCTGTGTGTCTAAGAGATATAGATTAGATTAGCTCACGAGGCCATTCCAGGCCCCGTGATACGGAATTTTTCTTTCTTCCCGGTGCGCTCGAGAGAGCTGTGCCGTTGCTTGGGCGTGTGAGACGCCGGAGTTGTATTTGTTGTGTCCATCACCTCGTCTGAGGCGGTGGATACTGCCCGCAGAGCGGGGATTTTCGCGGGAGTGGTGGGCCGATCTGCACGAGCAGTGGCCCTGGGTTCAACAGGCCCGAGGGTCTGCTGTCCCTCCTTTGCGGGGGCTGGAACAGCGCTGGCTGTTCCGGCCGGGGGGGCTGATGGCGTGACCGCTGTCACACTCTGTGTGACTTGGGCGGCCGCCGAGTGATGTAGCGCTGCCCCCCGGCGTGCCACATTGGTGTAGGACGGACTAGGTGGGTTCATCGAGAAGCGCTTTCGCGCCTCATGGAAGGAAAGGTTCAGTTTGATTTTAATTTCGATGATTTGTTTTTCTTTTTTCCAGTATGAGCAAGAACGAGAGTACGCTGGGTGATCCCCGTCACAGTTAGCGCAACGGGTGGTGGAAGTGCAAGTGTCAGATGAGTGCTCGTTTGATGCACATTTTGCACAAGTAGTGCGCCCTCGGCAGTTTTGCGAACCGTGCCCGAACCGCTGACACTTGAAGCATCGGCGTGGGTTAGGAATGTATGGCCTTCCACGCAGTTTGCAGTATCCTGTTTCTATTGGGTAAATTGCTAGTTCTAAAAGTTAAGATTACTTGTTTCGTGGGGATTTCCTTGCCGTCCCGCCTAATCGTTATTCTCTGGACCTTTACTACATTTTGATCTTGCCATCCCTCAAGTAGCTCACTTTCACTAAGACCCAGCAGGTCATCTTGAGAGACGACACCGCGGACAGTGTCCAAAGGTCTGTGTGGGCCTACTGAAACTTGAATGTCCCCAAAAGCAATTAGTTTCGACAATTTACTGTACTCTATCTTGTCACGAAGTTCAAGAGGAAGGTCGCCGCTTCCCATCTTAGTTACTTTGTAGCCTGGACCGATGGAGTTTGTCAATGATTTTGCCACGACAAAAGGATATATTGTTCGGAATGTCTTGCTTTCATGTTGACTGTGAATTACATGGTATTTTGGGAATGTTTCTTTCTGACTCGTGAATAAGTTGAAGCAATCTTCGGTGCGCCCCCTCTTGAAGGAGCAATCAGGGAGTGGAGGGAAAGTTGATTCCATAAGTAATAATAATATATTCGACAGGGATGGCCGCCACCCACCATGGAGCCCAAACAGGGGACGACACCGAACGGAAAGTATTCAGTTTTGCGCACGCCAGCGGTACATCCCCACTATAACCAAATACCTATAGGCAGGTTGCGAACGTAGTTCCCGCGCCTACTAGGGCGCCCCTGGCGGCGGCGAGCGCGGAACCGGCAGGATACGACCGGCCCGCTTGCGTTCGGAAAGCCTGTATGTGCACTGTTTCGCGCGTAGCTGTTGCCTTTTCTGAGCAATGCCGAAGTGCAACCCGAGCTGTTGAGTAGTGGGCTGCAACAGCACGTACACCAACTCACGAGGAACAAAGTTTTACAGGTTTCCAAGCCGACCGTATGAAGCAGAACGGCGTCAACACTGGATAGCGCTTGTCAGACGGCATAAGCTGTTTTATGTTCCGGCGTTATGTCAAGTGCGTTATAACGCTGAATTCTTTGCTTTGACAGCAATGATGGCAGCAACGGGACACCTGCAGTCAGTGGCGTAGCTAGGTCGTCTGGCACCCGGTGCCCATGGGTCTTCTGTCCCCTCCCCCCCCTCCCCCGGGTTTATTCGAGGAAGGTGAGGTTATCAATTTCCGTGTGTCTCTAGACGTATATGACACCCCCACACAGGCCCCTCGGACCCCGCCCCCCCCCTCCCCCCACCCCGTTGCTACGCCACTGCCTGCAGTGCGTACCAGGATATGCAGCAAACAAAGTAGTTTGTTCCCACACTGTACTGCAGTAAAGCTGTGGAACTCTTTCCCAATCCTCTCCCATTCAAACAGCGCTAGGGCTTGCTGAGAGATTTGAGGAGGGGTTGAAGCCGGCTGAGCTGGCATACGCCCTTCTGCGCCCAGCATATTATCAACGAAGGGGCAGTTGAGATAACCAAAATTTTTGACAACGTGGTTTATTGGAACCTCCTTTGCACTCACTGAAAAAATCGCAACATAAGAGTATCGCACTCCCAGTAACTTGGGCGAAAATATTTTCCCAGCGTAGTCTAACACAACTGGTAAGTTCATCCCCTTTTTTCTGTATTTGGGGAGAGCAACGTTAGAACACCTCTGGTAGGTCTTACGAGTCGTTCGTACGCTCCACGTTCCTGGATGAGATGTTTTGGATTCGTATTTGCCGTCCTGTATGTACAGGGAAACTACCGCGGCGTCCTTGCACTTCCCTGCGATGCCAGCACGGCAATCGCAGCTCCCCGCTAGAATTTGTCTGCTGTCGCCGATCTTCAAGAATCAATGTCGCCTATAATTTCATGCGTCCACACCGTAGCTAACGAAGTAACTTACGCTGAGCTTCACGCATCTCGCTGGTGCATTATTTTTCGTTTGCGGAATAAACCTAGCAGTCACTTCCGATTAGTGCGAGTTCAACACTTCTCTCACGTCGTAGACGTGCCCCACTTCAAATAGACGACTTCCTTTCTCTAAATTCTTTTCACGAAAAAAGCTATGAAGATCTTGTAATTCCCGAAACCCGGTGAAAATTAATATCGGCACGCTGTTTCGCGCCATCGCTACCGTTTGACAGGGCGCCAAACACGCAGCGCGGGCTGCTGACGCCGTGAGTTATCCTACCACATTCGCGCAACTATTCGTCTGATGGCGCTAGGGGTCGGAAAGACAGGGCGCCGCCTATGCACTTGCAACCTGCCCATACCCAAGGCTGGGCATAATGCACAAGGTTAACCCTTGCCACCAGAAAATAGGGAAGTAATAAGAAGTGAAGACAGGAAATAGGAAAAGGTGAGAGAGAAAGACGAAGATGGAGAGGAGGACAGGAAAAGGTGACTACCGACTTATCCCAGGTGGGTCAGCCTGAAGGTGCCATCTAGTGAAGCAGAGGCCAAAGTGGTGTGTTGCCTCCGCCAGGGGGCCTTAATGGTCCAAACACCCAGCATCGGCTCAACCCCCAGGATCCCCCTTTCCCAAGACACGGCTACGCCGCGCACGGCTACACGCGGGGCGTCCGATCCTCATGTGCTCGGGTCCGTGGTGTCGCAACACACCAAACGCCTGCTGACGCAGACGCCCCTGCGGGGAAGCCCATTAGGTAGCAGACCATACTCAGAGACTGAAGCCCAGACCACACGTACGCTTGCGGACGCGCGCAAGCTCGCGTGCACGCGCCCACGCATGCGCACACGGTGCGGCATGGCTCGTACGCGTCAAAACGCGGCGTGCTCTCGGGGAACAGCTCCTCTCTGTTATCGCGCGCTTGGGTTGCCTCGCGTCGGCGCGCCTGGCTGCGCAGCTACGGCGCGGAGCGTTCAACTCTCAGTGAAGCAGATTTATATCGTGCAAGAATGTGGTTCTTCCTTCCTTTTTGCACTTATCTAACAGATATAAAAATATAACAATTACGTTTATAAATATCGAAGCATCTTGAAACACTGTCAGTAACAAAGTACGAAGCGGCGCCTGCCGAGGCATCTGTGAGCGAGCCCAGTGAGCGCGCGCTGTCGGGCGTCTTTGTGGATGCAAACCACCATTACTCGCAAGGCGCGGCAGGCGCTAGGCGCGCGGACGTGAGCTAGCGCGCGTCCGCAAGCGTACGTGTGGTCTTGGCTTAAGGTTCTTGGACCATGGCACCACGCGTAGGAGGCACACAAAGTGACGCGGGCACTGCTGCGTTTTATGAAATCGACTGGCCTCAGTAACCGATTATAGTCGCGAAGGTATGGACATGCGCACGTATTCACATTGACAGTACCTTCTTCACTCCTTCTCCTTTCTCTTCTTCGCTTAAACACCTTCTCATGCCGATGGTAGCAAATTGGACGTGCGTCTGGTTGACCTTCCTTCCTACCTTTCCTGCCTTCTTTTTTTCCTCCTCCACGTCCTCCTGTTGTGTTTGTTGTGTGACTTCATGTCACAATACAGTGTCCTGTTTCAGGGACATGGAATTTTACGAAAAGTGAATTTTATGAGGGTATCACCCGGTATTATATCAGGTTATGTATGTCTCTGTGACCACTAGGAACCCGGTATCGTGCAAAATATGGCAGATAATTAATAAGGATATCTTAAATAACTGTTTAGTTAGCCATTATAGAGTAAACATTGCAATTCTGGAATTGAGGACCCATATTCATATCATGAACTCAACAAAAACTTCTCTGAACAAAATCGTCTTGGGTGCTAGAGCATGCAGTACTTTGGCACTGTGGACGGCCAATTATGGCAGCACCGAAAGAAATATGTGATAGTGCACGAGTGACGTCGATCTCTCTATCCTCTCCATTGCGAGCGCAGACCAACAGTAGCACAAGCTTTCCTGCCCGGGGATATGCATTTCAAATTCAAGAGACTCCACTGAACTGTGTCGTTGTGAATGCTACAAGCGCACAATTTCTGTGAACAAGAGCAGCATACACACAACCTGTCACTTGGAAAATGCTCACATATTACTAATGCCTAAATGAGTGGCCAGAGTTGAAAAACTAGCCCATTTCAATTACAAGCATTGTTACATGCAATTCACTCAGTGTAACTTTTAAATTGACCCAGGGCAACACATGTAACAAACACAAAAACTAGTCAATTTTCAAATGGCCATTTAATATATAGGCTGAACTAATAAACCACATCAGTATGTTAAAAACGATGGGTAATCAGATCCCATGTACAGCACTTTGTACAAAAAATTACGTAAAACTTCGGAGGCTACAGAGTAAACAATAGAAAACAGATTGGGCAAGAAGAACTAAGTACAGTAGTAAAAAGCAGATGAATATCATATAGCTACCATATAAAAGTTGATACTTGCAGCCAGAGGAGCACAACAGTTCACATAATACAACATAGGTGCAGCTCACCTGTCCCAAGTAACAGGACAGACAAAATAAGTCCAACGTTACAGAATGGGAGTAACACAAATGCAACCATACGGAAAAGGGTACATTGTACAAAGACAGGAAATTTATGGGTGCAGACTTAGCTTCGTTTATGTAAAGCATGAGTGAATGGAGACCTCAGGAAAGTCTGCGTCCCATATGCTTAATGATGGTCGAACAATCACACCTCTGCTATTGAGCAGAGACTCAACCACCTTCTTATTCAGCTTGCTGCTATGGTCATGTCTTCCTAGGATACTTGCACACCAGTACCGTCGAATGCTAGCAAACCTAACAGCTTCTACAGAGAATTCAAGCCCCAGCCGTTCGAACATGTCTGGGGCTACCTCGAAGTGTTCAACCATAGCAACAATTGCCACCGCGAGACACCACCCAAGAATGACCCATGTAGCCGTCGACGCACTCCGGGCGCATGTTCGCCATATATCTAGCGTCCCTGACCACCATCTTGCTCGCTTGCCTGAGAAAAACCCAAGACAGTGTTTTACAGATCAGTTGCGGCTAACCAGCACTCTTTGTCATTGAGGCACTTGCCCGCAACAAGAACGCCATCCCCTCTGTGGTGCTTGAAAAAGCCTCTCGTGTACCTTGCTATTCCAGCAATAGTGAAGAAAGCTGGCCTGACCACCGCGGCACTCAAATAGATCACGTTGGAACTTTTACATTGTTCATACGCTAATCGAATCCAGGTTTACATAGAGGGTTCCATCTCGGAAAATTCGACAGGCGCCATTGTTGTACCATCTCAGTTTGTCGTTATAAAGTTTAAGACTTCACACGGAATGACATCTACAGGTTCCAAACTGGCCGCTCTTCGCGCTGCTGTTGAATACGTTGAAAAAGAACCGCCTAACAAATGGGCAATGTTTTGTTATTCGAAAGCAGCACTCCGAGCTTGTAAGGTTTACGACGTGGCAATTATGAACAGCTGTTGTCTAAAATCAACGAAATTTTCCATTGCGCTTCTGAATGAGGACATATCATCTTTGAGTGACTGCCAAGACATGGTGGCATCGTTGGTAATCACCTCGCCGGTGACGCTGCCGGACGTGCCCAGGCTGGCGCACCGACACTCCTTATACTTTTATCGAGCGTAGATGCTGCAAGCAAGCTTTGCTCTCTCGCTCGTACCATGACGTTAAGTTACTGGCATAAAGCACAGAACTTTAGGTGTCGTTTATAGAGTCTCGACCCATCACTCAAACTCAAAGCGACAAATGTAGGCTCTGTTCGGAAACAGGAACACTCATACACATAATGTGGGAATGCACCTCACTCCCGTTCTCTCATCCCCCCGTCAGCAGCGAGACTGACTGGACAGCCTGGCTCAGTTCCGGGGACGTCGACCGACAACTTGAGCTGGTGGACTGGGCGGAAAAGGCCAAGCAGGCCCAGGGCCTTACTTGAGCCCTAACCCTCAGCCACGTCCCTCTTTACCCTCCCCCCTTTCAATAAAGTTTATAACCACCACCACCTTGTGGGATGTACCGTAGCGCTGAGGTGCTTCTTGTATAATGTATGAGAATCGGTTGTAAAGGCAGTCGTGCAAGGTTGGGCACATGTGCTTAAGCTTGTGAAGTTGATTTGTGCCAAGATTACTTGTCCAAGCTTTCACACTTACTCTAAAAGAAGTCTGCAACCCCATCAATATGCCGGCTGCTTTTAACTGCACGAAACGAAACTATTGAAACGATACAAAAAACATTAACATCATTTTATCATTTAGTGTTCAGATTGGTAATCCCTAGATGCGGAGTAAGTTGAGAAGTTTGCGTAATTAACAAAGCTACGTTAATTAAATTTTCAGTAATGGTTCTTACGTGGCTAAAGAAAATGAGCAGCTTGGAGCCCGTCCTCGAGATTATGCAGCCAAGCGAAAAACTTTCGACTAAACATGCTTCTGTAAGAGCCATGCGAACAAAAATTTTCCAACACTCTTGAAAGGCGTAACTGATGCAGAAAAGGAACATCTGTAAAGCCACAGAAAGAACAGCAGTTCACGACGGGACACAAATTAGGCACCACCACAAATTGCACGAACAACTTCAAGCGCTGTTCTTTATGTGATAATGAAGCAACTAGACCGTCAGTCATTCCTTCCAAACCTGTAAAGTCAACCTGACCACATCTTATTTTGTTATAGCGCAAGCTTGACAAGGACAAAAGAAGGCACATCAGACACACACAGCGCTGTGTGTGTCTGATGTGCCTTCTTTTGTCCTTGTCAAGCTTGCGCTATAACAAAATAAGATATGCCGTACCAACAAGCCCCTATTGCTATCCTCATCGACTGACCACATCTAGCCTTTTGGGATGTTGCAATCAATATTATGGCCCCGCGAACATGTTCCCCGTGGCCTTATAGTCACGTTCCATTTTTATTCATGCTGTTTTCCCGAAGGCAAGCAGTTTAAAGTTTTGGTGTCAATGCGGCAGTGTACGTGTGCCGCCTAAAGCTTGCTTGGTCGCAGAAGCGATGCATGACGGAATGATGGTACAGATTTAGCGCGTCGCTGGCATCAAGACAATGCGCGGTCGCCAAGGGAAGGAAGATAACGAAAGTGAACAGCTTGGTAGCTGCTCACGGAGCCGTGCCGATGGGGTCGGTGCCATCATGACGAAATCTTAGGCGGCGATATTGATGATGCAGCGTTCTTGTTTCCTTTTTTTTTTTTACAGCGAAGTCGTTAAGAGGAAGCTTTAACACAGGCCCTACTCCGACTCGGCCTATTCAAATAGATGTAAAACGCCGAAACGCTTTTCTTAGATAACCCCTGGACCGATTTTAATGAAATTTGTTGGATTCGGGAGAGAAAGGTAAATTCTAGGGACTATTGGAAGCGGAATTTCTATTTAGGGCCTGAATTTCGGTAAAAAATATTCAAAAATTCGAAAGTGCGAAAAGTACACAAGCACGAAGTTTACAAATTATTAAGTCCGCATCAAGAACTGATATCGCGGTTCTGTAAACAGCATCCATTAGACAATTTAAAGCGTACAAATCCAATATGCCGATTTATATCTTACATGAAGGCGTTACGTTGTGAACAAGGGTTGTGGAAAAGCTGTATTTCCATATTACTAAATTTTTGGAGATTCATGCGTAATATATCAATTTTGTCTGCTTTAGATGTGCTGTTAGATGCTATGTACAGAATTGTGATGTCAGTTTTCATTGCCGGAAGATAGTTGTAAACTTGGTGGTTTCGTTTTCTTAAAATTTGCAATTTTTGACAATTTTAAATAAACAAATGATGACCTAAATCAAGAATTCGAAGCCAACAGACACTAGATTTTAAGTTTTTGTTTTAAATGCAACAAACCTTGTCAAATTGGATGCAGTGGCTGTCGAGAAAAACGAATTCTCCTTTTACATTTGTTCAGATAGGACCACCAGAGCTAAAGCTTCCTCTTAAGGGCTAATTTCCCCACTATCGCGTCCACGTGTAGAGCCAAATCCCGAAGATAGCGTAATACCGGCCCGACCCGCAGTGGGGGTGAAGCATGCGTTTAGCGCTCCCCATACGTGGGCTGATCCTGAATGTAACGCCATGGCCGGGAGACCCGCGGCGGAGATGATGCAGGCGTTAAGCACTCCCCATACGTGGGCCGATCCCGAATACAGTGCAATGCGGGGCCGACAAACGGTGGAGGCGCAGTTCGCCATTAAGGGGCCCACATACACAGCTTTGCAGGTCATGTTTCTTCACAGAGTGGTAGGGCACTGAGATTCTTTAGTTATCCGCGTTTATCCTGCATGCGTATGCGATGTAAAACAAGAAGCAGGTATGCCTGGAAAATCTAAGCTGGTGGAAGCAGGTGGTAGCGGAGAGGTTAGCATACCCAGCCCCTGCACATTCTTATATCTGCATTGACATGGGTTCGTGGTAGTGATAGCGACCAAAGCTCTACTTTTTCTGCGTACTCTAGTCATTGTGAAACTAAGGATGTGGTTAACATGCCCAGCCACTGAATGCAATTTGCAGCAGTTACGAGTGGTGGAACCCCGCTGGGGCTGATTGTGAAGAAAGCTTCCTTTCTCTGTCCATTCTCGCGATGGTGAAGCTAAAAATGAGGAGGAGGCCTGACGGACACAACGTTGATCGTCACCATAACAGAATGGATGGACGAGCTGCGGAAAGGACAAGGCACACCAAGCTTTTAGCACTTAACTTGTCCTACAGTAAAGCGCTACAATGGCTAGTATGCCCTCATGGGAATGGTAGACCGAACTGCTTCTCACTGCTAACACTGGACTGATACTAAGAAAATACTCCATCCGCAGGCACCAGGCTACACTGAAATTAGCAAAACAATGTCCGCTTAGAAACTGATATTGCCAATTATCTTGTGCCCTTCTTGTGTGTGTGGAAGGCATAAAGGTCCTGGCAATGAAATGGTAGTAGTTTTGTTTTTGCTGCAGTTGCACACAAACAAAGTTCTTTGATGTGACCCATTCGGTAATTTTCCACGTCGTTTGTCCTTGATTGCGACATGCAGCCGATTCGGCGTTTCCCAGTACCGGAAACGATTGAGAGCCTCTCCAGGTTTAGCAAATTGAATCAATATTGGCCCTTGACAACCAAAAAAAGTCAACAACACCTTTCCGGCGGAAATGACAGCCTTTGCTTTCGTGGGGGTGGTGAATTCGAATGTTTCCACTGTAAGCTTCGCCATCCTGTTTCAGCTTCATAGTACGGGCACCATTATTTGTCCCCGATTACAATTGCAGACAAGAAGTAGACATCTTCATTGTGATACCGGATCAGGTGAGTCAAGGCAGCGCTGAACCTCTCCGTCTTCTGGCGGTGGTTCAAAATCTTGGGCATGCTTTGCTCGCACACGAGCCGATAACCGAGATGGTCATAAATTATGGTGTGAACCGAACCGGAACTGATGTTCACACACACTGCCAGTTCATCGATGCTTATCCTCCGTTCTGGCCTAATCAACTAATCAACTTTTGCAATTGTGCTGGGGGTGATTGCACGGGGGCTTTGGCTCAGTCTTGGATCGTCTTTGCAACTTTCGCGTCCTTCTTTGAACCGTTTGCTCCAACGATTCACAGTGGTCAATGAAATACAATGTTCAACGTAAAAGGCAGCCACAGGGCTACTACCTTATTTTTGGGAACCACCTGCAGCTGTCAAAAACCTCATGACACCACCCTGTTTAACTTCCGGAGCGTCCATTATGTCACGTAACGATGTTCAAACAAGTGTATCCGAGCATTAAAGAAAATTTATCCTCACACCTGCGCGTCTCCTTTGCAAATGAGATGCCTGTGTGCTGCGCGCATGCCTGGCAGATAATGGACGGAACCATTATTGCGCAGGGTGGGTTGGCTCATTTTCATTTGACTCGCCGTCGTACATTAGAGATGCAAAGATACAATGTAATATAGAAATGTGAAGATACAGCTTGATAGAGGGCAAAAGAGTGTCACTGGAAACAAAGTTCACTGCACGTATGCACAAATCCTCGAAACAAGAAAATTGAATATAGGTACAAATCTGCAATAAATCTAGATATGTAAGAAAGAGCGACTGTATTTAATGCCGCAAACAAGGTAAATGAACATGTTGTGAAATCACAGATCGCATAATCCTAAGGCCCCCTGATAATCGCGGTCGACGGGAGAGGCAGCGCGCTTACTACCCGCTTTTCTCCCTTGCACACACAAGGCTGGGCCACCATCGTCTGCACGCATACCAATACCGTCCCTACCTTTCCACTCACACATACAGCATGCGGCGCGCCGTCACGATGTTACCGCCCTCGGACTTTATACGCAACATGAGGGAGACGGGGACGGCAGGAATGTGCCTGGAGTGTCCTAGGAGAAAAAGAAAGAAACAAAGAGGTGTGGCAAAGTACGTCCCGAGCGCATGCCAGCTAGCCAGTAGGTTAGGCTATTGTGTCATTGGGCCCACGAGAAGTGCAGATAAAGTAAGATGCAAGAAACTTCAAGGGTGCTCCTTTTTCTTCACAAGTGACTGTGGAAGTGCTCTTGAAGTGCACAGAGGACTTGCCCTCACCTCCTCCTATAGTTCCCACGCTTACGCCGATTACGTCGCTTCGCGGTCAATCTCTCGGCTCTGTGGAGCCTTACAATACCCTTACCAAGTTCCTGTTGGATCCTCAGACGTCAACACCCTCTACTGTCGACCCGTAACTGTCGTTACTGTGCGCTCCTACCACCGGCAAAGATACTCGATAAAACGCAAGTGGTCGCGTTTAGGCGACTCCAGACAAACACATACCCACACCCAAAGTACATTAAGAAAATCGCAGCAGGCAAGGAAAGCGACTAATGTAGGCTCTGTTCACAACAGAGACACTCGCACACATAATGTAGGAGTGCACGTCGCTCCCGCTTTCTCATGCCCGGGTCAGCAGCGAGACTGACTGGACAGCCTGGCTCAGGTCCGGGGACGTCACCCGACAGCATGAATTGGTGGACTGGGCGGAGAAGGCCAAGCAGGCCCAGAGCCTTAGTTGAGCCCGAACCCTCAGCCACCTCCCCCTTTTAATAAAGCTTACCACCGCCAACACCACCACTTCCATTTAAGACATTTTCAGCTACGTCATCGACACCACCTTAAACTCCGAGCAAGGGAATGACCTTCTCCCTCTCCTCGACAAATTTCGCCCTGCTTTTGACTGCCATAGCGCTTCCCTGGGCCAAAGGGAAACTGTATGACGGCATTGACGCCGATGCTCACTTGCCGCTAGGGCAGCGACCATACCACGTATCCTCGACAAAGCGCCGCGTCATTGAAGAACAAGTAGGTGAAATGCTAAAGCGCGGCGTCATTGAACCGCCAGCTGTTTTAGATTGAAAATAGGATGGCTCGATCCGCTTTTGCGTCGATTACTGTCGCCTAAACCATCGTCAAGACCTACGGCAGACTACGTGATATAGATCTTATTGGCGCGGTATGTATACACCACTCTGCAAAAGTACATTCGCTCTTGCATGGACTGTCAACGCCGCAAGCATTATCCTTGTCGCTCGTCTGGACCAATGGAACCTTTGCAGAGCCCGACCCTTTGACTGGCTTGGGATACACCTATACAGGCCTCTCTGTTGACAATCGCTAGGTCGTCGTCGCTATAGACCACCTCACGAGGAATGTAGAAACGGCCGCTTTGCCAGCCGCGACGGCTCCTCACGTAGCCTCCATCCTGCTTCAACGCTTCGTTCTACGTCTCGGCGATCCACGTGAACTCCTGTGCAACATAGAGTTTCTCACTATATTACCTAGAGGGAAATCTAGCGCTGCTGCGCTGTGGTATGCATGGGATTGCCGGTATATTGTGGATTCGGATTGGCATTTGGCGGCTTGTGAATGATTCTACGGATTGGATTTCGGAGGTGAGTTTTGTTTTCGCTTATCGTTCTCCGTGCCGTTCCTTTGTCGCTGCCTGGCGTGCATCGGCCTCTGCGACCGATGACTTCGTGGTGCAGCGGTTTAAGGTGTGTATCATTCCGTTGTTACAAATATGCTAACGTGACAGTAATGTACTGTGCAAGCGATTGTGCGCGAGTTTTTTTTTTTGGTCGAAGTGGAGATGGCCACTTTGCCGTGGACTCCTTGCCTCGGCTGCCGCCTGCAGGGACAGCGCACATGAACAGCTGAAGCGGTTCTTTTTGAAATGATCTTGTTTTAAAAAAAAGAATGTCAGAGTACTGCCTTTATAGCGCTGCACCCATACATTTGTTGCGAGAAATGAAGCACTCGGTGACACACAAAACACAAGCGTTGTGAGCAATCGTGCCGCAAAGACGTCACGAAATTTTTGTGCTCTGCATAGCCTTGGAAGTTTGCACAGTACGCTTTTTATGTAGTGTGCCGAGGCGCTTATTGTTTTGAGGCGCTGGCCCTGTCAACGTTTGTGATAGGCACACCTTGAAAAAGACAAATGAATTCTTCGGGCGACTAGCTGTGTTAATTAAACGGGCGGAGTGTCCAGCGGCGAATGTTACAACACCAGAAAAGAAAAGCCACTGTTATGATTGAACCTGACTGGTGCAGCTAGGGATATCCGAACAGCATGGCCAGCTTGAAATGGATCGCAGTGACTCTGGTTGGGGCTGTTCTAGCTTTGTGACTCGGAGGACCTGCACATGATATCGTGCATGTCGTGCTGCATCACTGGTGATAAACAAAAGGGAATTGCTGCATGATTCGATTCTGTCATTCGATGCTCTCGTTTACCGTGTTGTTTAATGATATACTGTTCCTGAGCATTCGCGTTCGGTCGTGGTATGAATAGTTCTTGTCGTCGCTAGTGGCCTAGCACGGTTTGCATCAGCGGTAGGTACCTAAAAATAACACAAATTATTAGCCTTGCATTGGTGGGGTAAAGAGGATGGAAGTGGGTATTACCAAAATCAGTCATTTCTAATTACATTTGGTAGCCGCAGCAATTTGATTAAATTTCCTGTGAGGCTCTAGCAGCTAGGCTACCTTAGCTCAGTGTCCGTAAATCGGACTCCAAAAGCTTTGCGTGGTAACTTGTTAGACAAATTTGCTATGCCAGGATACCAAATGCAGCTCCTCATGTATAAAACCTCTTACTTTGCTTTTCTTCTTTCAGAACAGTGTGTATATCTCAAAGCATTGTTCTTGCATTATAAAATATTATATATGTGAAAATTGTACTTCCCTGCTCCATATGGCATGCTAACAACAAAGAGACTTTAGCTCTATTGTCTATTTAACTATTGCTTTCTACTCTCTTGAGCCTACTGGGGTTAAGGCAATGCCAAAGTCCCAGCGTTTCCCAGGGGGAACCACGAGGAGGCGAGAGTGGTGGGGCTGAACAAACCTTGCCCCTCCCCCCATAATTTTTGTAATGGCCACATAATGCAGCCACTGGGTCATTTGCATCAGAATTGGCAGAGCCACGAGTTCAGCGTCATGCAAATACACAAAAGTGTCGGCTCTTCTACTGTCTTTGCGCCAGTTGGCTCATCACAGAAGTCAGCTATCGTCACTACACATAAACGACTACTCTTGCAGTCTTTGCAGGAGCTGTCTCGTCACAACCTTCACAGACTCTGTAACTACACACAAGTGGCAGCTGTTGCAGTGTTTGCAGGAGCTGTGGCATCGCAGAAGTGGGGTACTGTAACTACACAAAAGTAACAACTCTTGCTGTCTTTGCAGGAGCTGTCTCGTCACAACACTCAGGGACCCTGTAACTACACAAAAGTGGCAGCTGTTGCAGTGTTTGCAGGAGCTGTGGCATCGCAGAAGTGGGGTACTGTAACTACACAAAAGTAACAACTCTTGCTGTCTTTGCAGGAGCTGTCTCGTCACAACACTCAGGGACCCTGTAAATACACAAAAGTGGCAGCTGTTGCAGTGTTTGCAGGAGCTGTGGCATCGCAGAAGTGGGGTCTGTAACTACACAAAGCAATAACTCTTGCGGTCTTTGCAGGAGCTGTCTTGTCACAACACTCACGGACCCTGTAACTACACAAAAGTGGCAGCTGTTGCAGTGTTTGCAGGAGCTGTGGCATCGCAGAAGTTGGGTACTGTAACTACACAAAAGCAACAACTCTGGCTGTCTTTGCAGGAGCTGTCTCGTCACAACACTCGGGGACCCTGTAAATACACAAAAGTGGCAGCTGTTGCAGTGTTTGCAGGAGCTGTGGCATCGCAGAAGTGGGGTCTGTAACTACACAAAGCAACAACTCTTGCGGTCTTTGCAGGAGCTGTCTTGTCACAACACTCACGGACCCTGTAACTACACAAAAGTGGCAGCTGTTGCAGTGTTTGCAGGAGCTGTGGCATCGCAGAAGTGGGGTACTGTAACTACACAAAAGTAACAACTCTTGCTGTCTTTGCAGGAGCTGTCTCGTCACAACACTCAGGGACCCTGTAAATACACAAAAGTGGCGGCTGTTGCAGTGTTTGCAGGAGCTGTGGCATCGCAGAAGTGGGGTCTGTAACTACACAAAGCAATAACTCTTGCGGTCTTTGCAGGAGCTGTCTTGTCACAACACTCACGGACCCTGTAACTACACAAAAGTGGCAGCTGTTGCAGTGTTTGCAGGAGCTGTGGCATCGCAGAAGTTGGGTACTGTAACTACACAAAAGCAACAACTCTGACTGTCTTTGCAGGAGCTGTCTCGTCACAACACTCGGGGACCCTGTAAATACACAAAAGTGGCAGCTGTTGCAGTGTTTGCAGGAGCTGTCGCATCGCAGAAGTGGGATCTGTAACTACACAAAGCAACAACTCTTGCGGTCTTTGCAGGAGCTGTCTCGTCACAAAAGATTATATGATTTGTGTGCGCAACGTAGGATCTCTCCACTCAGGTTGACTTGCTTGGTCAATCACTGGTGAGCAAATAGCACACGCTTTGTGAAAACATGTCTGAGGTATGCACCGCGCTCCTGCTCAGTGCGGCGCCTACCAATTTCTTTCATTCGAAGAGTGATATACTTCTTTTGGAGCACTTTTGTGAGGCTTATCACATGCTGCGGGTCCTCAGAGTAGTGTGTGCAATCTTGAAGCACGACTTCATGTTGCTTCACAAATTGTTGGAAGGCCCTAAGAGTTATCTTGTGAATATTGTCTCCTGTCGTGGTGCCTTGGCGTAGCACTGTCTCCGCTGCACACATTGCTGCATGCACAAAGCGCGATGGTTCTATAAGACCACCATTGTCCTTTATGAATGTGAGCAAGCTAGTCACAGTGTCATTGGTGAGCAATGCTGCACAGTCCGCACAGTGAAGGTGTTTGCTGGTTGCCCTAACCACGAAGCCACCGATGTAGCGGACTACTTCACTGGCATATTTGCTCAGTGCAAAATAGTCATGCTCGAGCAGAGCATCCACCATTGCAGCTGACTGCTCTTCATAGCTGTTGCTCGAATTGCTGCTGGGTTGCCCCTGGCTTCTTGAAAGGCATATCCCCTCAGTCTGTGCAGTGACGTTGGCATTCTTTGAGCCGAGAACAGCTGCATGTACTATGGTCTGCCTGTAGGCATGCCGTAATTGCGCCGCTGATGGGTTGTTATTCCAGCCACCTCTCTGCCTTATGCAACTAAAGTACATTTCCAAGGGGTCCTGGTTCAGGTTTCTCGTGCAAATGTACCTGCAAACAACAGGCAAGTTAGTGCCTTGCCGCTTTATGCCCCACACTTAAAACTAGTCAGGAAAATATTTGTTTGTAATTATGCAGTTTATGAGCCAACAAATGTGTGTGTTGTAATTGGAAAATGTGTTCTTTATTTTTTTTTCAACAACACATATTCTGAACTACCACTTGCTTTTGTGTTGCCAACCCATATCTTCACCACAACCAAGGTATTCATTCTTTCATTGCTTCTGGCATTGGGCTTACAGTTCTGATATATGTTGAATTGGCACCTGAGCAGAGCAGCACTTCATGATCGTGTACAAACGCTTTCCATCTTCTGTGCTTCCTTGTACTTTCTTTAAGTGCAACTGGCCCAATAATCTGGATGTGAAGCAGTTTTTTTATGCCAGGCTTTTGTCATAGCAAAGCAAAGCATTCACATTTGAGGATAGCAAGCAATAAATATAAGCATTTCATAATAGCAGGTCCCATGTGTGCAATATGTATCCATCAGGCAAATATGTTTGGGTTGTTTTGTAAGTGTGGTCCTTATGTTTTCATGTGATATTACTTTCTTCTCAAATGGAAGTATAATAATGTGGTGTCTCCAATTGAGAGTAATCATTACTAACACATGTTTTTATAATGATTTGCTTTTGCACCTAGCAGGTCAATTAGCTTTTTTTGTTTATGATTACACCATTACAAATAATGTCCGAAATCACACTAAACAAGAAGTGAGAATAGTCAACCCGAAATACAATAAAATGCTTGGTATATCGAATAAAATCTGGTGCCATCTTCTGTTTGTTATGAGTGACTATGAGAGCATTTGTGAAGTCTTTCCTGAATAAATAAATATGCTTTGCTTTTGTGGTTCAAAGGGTGCATATCAACAAACAGCACCAATAAAGTGGTTTTCAGTTGCAAAGGAGATGTCACATTCTATGGATAAGTGTAACATGGCTGTAAAGTGACCGCAAATCAGTTGCTGTATGAGTGCACACAATATAGTGTCCCAACTACCATCGCCAAAATTTAAGAAGTTGCAAATGCCACGTAGCTAGACAGGACCAATGTAATGTTGTTTGCCGTTACTTGGAGATACTCGGAGTATTTGCATTCTGCCTAATGACAAATTAGTCTGTATTAATGAAATAACCAACTTCTGAAATAATACAACTAGATGAAAAGTGTCAACGAGAAAAGTGTAGAGCGACATGAGAAACTCCCAATACACCTTTCCGTTGCTCAATAAATGCTACTTATAAGTGTTTTTTCGAGTGTGAAAGAAGCCTGCGAATACATGCAAAATGCCTTGAGCACCCATTCGTGTGTAAAGACATGTGGTCACACATTCAACTGCAAATCCAATTTGACAGCACAATATCATTTTTCAGG
Source organism: Dermacentor albipictus (assembly GCF_038994185.2). Lineage (NCBI taxonomy): Eukaryota > Metazoa > Arthropoda > Arachnida > Ixodida > Ixodidae > Dermacentor > Dermacentor albipictus. Next base: position 1,646,706 of record NW_027225576.1, on the reverse strand, counting down.
ACGCCAATGTGTTGTTCTTTATAGATAGAAGTAATCATGCAGGAGTAATTTGCTGAAAAAATTGTGTTCCTCCCTTGTTATGTTGAAAAAGTATGGCAAGAAATGTGACCCTACCTGGCAACTGTGAAACCTGAAGATAGCGAGCCTGTCTGGTGTGAAACATAAGTGTGCCTGGTTGTGCATCTTTCTTTTTGTTATTTCGCTTTAATAGTATGTGTAAACATGTAGTAATGCTCTAAGCTCATTTTCAGCATGTTCTTATCTATAACAGACATGGACTCTCATAAGAGTGATACACTGCACTTGAAAGACATTGTTTACGTCCTGGAGGTTGTTTGTGGACGTCAAAAAATCTGAGGATTTTCTTGTTCAGCTGTGTTTCAATGCTGTTGTCTCTTACATACTGGTAGGCATGATATGGGGAAGTTCGGAGTACAGTGGGGAGGAAAAGAAATGTATTAACACACATATGTCACAGTGCATGGTACACCTGGCACCACAATACTGAGCCTTTAAACCAGGCTTCACCAAAAAGTATGATATGTCATGTAACCAAAAGCAGACAACAAGAGCCAGGGCAAGACAAGTTACTAATATTGGTGATTTTATCTATCCTGAATCTTTTTTGTGTGCTATGCAGTTCTTTGAAAGTTAAGAATTGTATTCGTAAAACCTATCTTTCCTTTTGGCAATTGTCCCATATGCAAAAAGGTGTACCTTTTGTTACTAATAAACATTTTGTAGTGAAGGTTTACATACCTATTTCTCACATTACTGGGTGTGCATTGAATCACAATAAGCAAAAATGTGCAACAATGTTTCAGTGAACTGCCTTTTATAGCAATGCATGCCAATTCGGCAAAGCATATTTCTTGGGTTATTCAATTATTGTGCTCCGAGGCTTCACTGGATATCATTAAGTTTGGTTCAATGCACAGCTTAATGGTGTGCTCCTATATTGCTGCCACAAATTTTTTAGCTGTGGTAACGCAAATAAAACTTATAAGGGTTGGCGTGAAACAAACATTTATTACTTTTGTGAATGAAATAAACACATATTGTTGCCCACATTATGAGGGTGTCGTGTGCATAAAAAGAACATACTCCAAAACAGAGTACAAATCTGTACTCGTCATCTACGACATGTTTTTTGCTGGGTCTTGGCCTCATACATTAAAAGTACATCAAACATTGAGTTGTGCTTGGTAAGCTAACACGTGTTAAGCAGCCTCCGCTTTCTTGAAAACAGTACAAGGAACACCCTTAACATGTCATAAGACAGTTTGAAATGTTCAGTCTGTTTTGAAATTACTATTCATAATTTAACCTCATGGCAAACTTTTTGTCGTTTTACCACCTTATGTTTCCACCTGTGCACTACATCTACCTATGCACTTACTTGCACAGGTCAGCATCAAAGAGCCTTTCTGCCAGCTGGGAGACACTCTTCAGTGTGAATGCCAGTGCAATCACAGACATTCGCCTGCCATCCTGGGCGACGAGCCTTTCATTGGCCAGTCGCAGCTGCATCAGTTGTAAACCAGTGGCCTTCTAGGTCTCTCTCTGGTAGATGAACGTTGATGGCTGCAGTGGAGCCTTGAAGCCACTGGCGACAGGGTTGCTGGAGTTCAGCAGGTCGAATGCACTGGAAAGGAAATGGTAACTGTAGCATCAAATTACACGACCAAGCAATTTCTGAAAGATGCTTTCTGCACATTCACATTGTCCACAACGTAACGTGTTCATGATGCCTACAACATTTGTTACATGTATTGGTTTGTTTGTAAAAATGCACTTGCTGTTATGGTGTCCCTAACAGACATATAAGCACCACGCTCAGCTACAGAACACAAACAAGTCCTTGAAAGGATAAGTTTGTTGCTCTTTTTATTTGTTCATAATTTTTTTTGTAAGTATCAAAATGAAGCACTTTTCTAATCATTTAAATTAAACATTCTTGCTGCACTTATTGCTTGGATGTTATCGCCATATTCTGTGAATGATGCAAGTATTATATGTGCTTACATCTGTAATGCAGCATACACTGCACATGAGTAGTTTTTTTCATGAATAATTCTCACGGTTACACAGGCATTCGTATGTCACGAGAAGCTGACAAACAAGGAGACCAACGGCAGCATAGTGGAAATTACATGTGCTTATTAATTAGATAAAATAAATGGTAAATTAATGGAAATGAAAGTGGACAAAAAAAGATCTGGCCACAAGTGGTGCACAAATCCACGTCTCCTCATTATGCCTGCAATACTGTTACCAATTCAGCTACTGTGGTGCCGTCTTGCCATCCATTTCCTGGGGGATTTATGTTTACCTACTAGAACAAAAGCTGGGAGTGTTAGCCAGTGCCACACCTCACAACCTTGACGGCGGATGTAAACCATCCTTTTCATTTCGATGAAATCATTTCTTTAATTCAATTAAGTACATGTTTTTCCTGTATGCAGTCCTTGGTGTCATTGTTGGCTTCCTACTATAAGACTAATAAGAATCGGGCCCTTGCTTTCCTTTCTTCTCATTCATACACATTCCAGTGCATTATGTGTAAATGTGTGAGTATACATTTGTGTGTTTCGCTGACAATGTCCACTTACAGCTGCTTGCATGGAAAGAAGTAAACATAAATGTGCACATTTTCTTTTCTGTTCATGCATGGTTGGTGCATGGTTTAAAAACTGTTTTCCATTTTTTTACAAAGTTTCTTAGATGTACTTACTGGGGAATTATGAATTTATTACGCATCAGAGGTGGATAATTTCAATCATACAGTACTTGCAAGAGAACCCACGCAGTGTTATTGATAATTATTAGCAGGAATACGTCTATGACTATGACTGCAGTAGACCAGCAGATCTAACAAATGCGATCCATCCAAATTCTATTGCTAGCCACCATATGTTTCACATTGTAATGGCTGACAAAATATGAGCAACATTCTTAAAAATTATATTGTGGCATGCTGGCGTTATTGTAGACAGTGTTGTTTTCAGTGTCACGAGAACACACTGCCACAGGAATACAGCTTCTACAAGACACCTTAAATTGCTCTTCTTTCTGCATCGGTCCACAATGTCTTCTCAGTTCAGTAAAGAATGGCTGACATTTCGGAAGGTTGGTATAGATACCTTGGGGGGAAAAAACTGGCACAACCTTTCATGCAGATAGAGACAGTGCAGACACATCAATGCTGATGTGTGTCTAATGTGTGACGCCAAGGCATTAACTTCAGACATGTGTCAGTAGACACTTCTAATGAGTCACATGTGCAACATTAATGATGAAGTGGACGTTATATCAAATGCCTTTTATTGATTGAGGGAATGGACATATAGAAGCAAGGACACCATCAGTAAAATTAGGTCATGGTGTGGCATAAAGTAGCCATAAATGCACGTAAAATTAACAGGTGCATGTCCTATCCTTCTTCAAGCAATAGAACAACACATTTCCAACTTACATTGGTTGTTTGATACTGTTCTTATTGGTCAGTAATGTTGGTTGTCCATAATTAAAAAATACCAATGACGCATTAATTTGCTGTCTGTAAACATAACATTCGCTATGGTGATACGAAATAAGTAGGGAGACATAATGCTACATAATAAGCACAGTGACGACCAAGACAATATGTATTGCAATAAAATTCGTTTCGACCCTCCCATGGGTGCCTTGCTCACATTGGCTAGGTCGTCGTTCACAAGGTCATAAGCGAGTCATTGTGAACAGCCGGTAATTGTGTACAAGGTTTTCATGGGGGAACTGAAACATCTTTTCATCTTATACATATTGCCTTGGTCAGCACTGTGCGCCTTACTTAGCATGTCTCTCTGCTTCTCTCTTATCATCATAGTGATTATGTGTAATACAGACAGCAAATTATTGTGTCATTATTTTTTTTCTTTCTTTCTTTATGGACAACCAACATTATTGATTATGGTGTTGTACTATGTAAGCATCCCTTTAGATTTCTGGTGCATTTGAAGTTGCGTAGTGTGCATGTGCATGATTACCAGTATTTTATGTACAGTATCTCAGCTGGTTCATTAAGTCCACTATTGTACCATTCTCTTCTCTCCAATATATTTTGCAAAGCCATCCAAATTTCATCTCTAGTTACACTTCGGGCCTGGCCTCTCTTTTCTGTGCCTATAAATGTGCTTATTGTTAAACATATCGTGTTATGTTATGTTTTAAACATGTCGTGACTCCATGTTTAAAATTGTAGTTTATGAAAAAGAACTGCTAGTGCAGTTAAATGCTAACATTCAAATGCTACAATATGCTACATACAAATGCTAACATAGAAACAGTCACATGATATTATTATTCGACCATGTAGTACTTGCATGAAAGCTGAAGGCTATGAAGGCAGCATTATATACTCAAGGCCTAGCTTCGTTTTGCACGCTAAGCTTACATGGCCTACTGCACCATTGTTTCAGGTACATGTATTAATATTTATATGTTTGGCTGTGTGAATAACGCAGGTTTTCATATTGAGAGGAAAAAGCACCTAATGAGTTATTTGTGTCACGAGGTGCATGCATCACTTCATAAAGCATCATATAGTTTGTGACAACCGGAGCCTATGCCATTAGAAATCCACATGTGATTTTATGAAATGCTTGCTTAGCACATTCATTCTAGCTAATGTTAGGACACCATATTTACTGAAATGGAAATAACATGCATGGAAAATGCTTCATTAGTACCCTTACCGGTCCACCATGGCTATGAAGTTGCCAGTGCCCATGCAGTTGCCAAAGCCTGGCAGCTTCAGCAAAGAAGCGAACTCCAGCGCCTTGCTGACACAGCTGCTGAATGTCTGCGCTGCCAACTTCACTTTCATGACCTGTTGGAAGCAAGGAAGGAAGATCTGCAGAAGTTATACATGCATTATTTTAGGGTTGCCTCACCTGCCGGTAGTGATTGATGTGCCTTTGACAGCTTGTTAGCTGCACGCAGGCCTTCCTTCTCCTGCAGCTCTTGCAGCGCCTTGACGTGCTTCCACAGCACTCTCTGTGATATAAAAGGATGTAGCAATGCAATTGCTTCTTTGCTAACCCTGAGACATCAGTCCGACAACTAAGTATGTCTGCTTACATCTACACATTCAGCATATATGTGCAAAAAGCTTCACAAATGCTCACTCGGTGTTCTGGTGAACAAATTCTAGAACGGAAAGGTTCATCTTCAATTATTACAGAAAAAGCACTTTCCCCATTCGAGCTCCATGCGACTTGCTTCCTATTGTAACTGTTTGCTTCCCATGGCCGAGACTAACTACAGCAACTATTCTGCTAAGTTTTCTGTAAATTTTGGATTTTCTTGCCACATAAGCTGAATGAACCCTGCACTAATAATATGTTTTAACACCACCTTCCTGTTTTTCTTTGACTTCTGTAATTCTGTAATACAGAGCCATTGACATGTTCTTATTGCTTGTTTATTTGGACCACAGACGCTGCAAGTGATAGATAACTGTAAATATCATGTAGATGTAACATATCTGATGCATAATAAAAGCTGATTCTTATTCTGATAGTGCAGTGCCTTTTTGTATTCATCCACTTAAGTGTTTTATTGGGTACTAGTGTTTCTAATATTAGAAATCCATGTGTCTCTTCTGATATATCGTCTCCTGTGTATCTATACACTTAATGGAAAGCCAGACTTGATGCTGTTGGCGTCATCATTGTGTGAATTGTATCACATTTGGAGTTCCTTCTATAATTGTGCTGTACAGTTACATACAACCTACCACCTTGTTTCTTGCATTGGCACAAAGTGCACTTCATTCTTGTTAGCATTGTGTAATATTTGTAGGACTAGGTCAGCAACCATATGCAATATGCAGTTAAGCTTCTAACAAGCATTCTGGTGTTACTACACTTGCTTCCTTCAGTGCTGCTTCAAAAGAGAAGCCAAGTGGGATGCTGCCTCAGCCTCTGGTTCCCGAAAGTAGGAAGGGAAGCCTTTATTTACGCAAGCAAAAATGCTCCAACCCTAACAATCATTATCGCTCGCTTTCTTCACGCTGCGCTAGGTTACTAACCAGTTTAAGGAGGTATCACGGTGGTTGTGTCAATGCATCATCAGCACTTCAGCAGTGATGAACAGTGAAAAAAGTAAAGACTAATAGTAATATTTCACAAACTGAGTGTACACAATTACTGCTTAGTAGTTTTTAAAACTGCATAGCATCTGCCTATGAGGTAAATTGTCTAAATGGCTCTTGAATTTAACATAAGAAACTAGTTAAATATTAATAAAGTCTATAACTACATTAAGCCAGCAATAGCAGAATAGCTAACAGTTCAGAAAGATAGTTGTTTGTCTAAAAGATACAAATTATGGCTTGTCTGTGTATGTTATCGTGGTCCTAATACTGTGAGTAAGGTATTTTCTAAACTTCTAATAAAAAAATTAGTCACATTTTAAGAAGCATGATTGCCGAGCCGGAAGATTCTTCAAAAGCATGTGTTAAGAGAAACTGTAATGTCAATGCAGCATGTATTATGCCGCTCCTAAGGTAGAAATTTTACATCCGAATAAACCTCATTTAAACACAACATGCATGGAAAAAACAAGATGTATCACATTATGGGGCTTTACATGCCAAAACCACTTTCTGATTATGAGGCACACCGTAGCGGGGAACTCTGGAAATTTGGACCACCTGGGGTTCTTTAACGCGCACCTAAATGTAAGTACAAGGGTGTTTTCGCATTTTGCCCCCATCAAAATGCGGCCGCCATCGCCTAGATTCGATCCCGCGACCTCGTACTTAGCAGCCTAACACCATAGCCACTTAGCAACCACGATGAGTAGGATTTATCAGTGAATGGAGCCTATCATCGATCGGTGCATTTTTTTACAGCACCTATGTGAAAAGTGACATTTCTTACCCCGTGCGTGCTGCTCAGGAGAGCACCTTTGTCCCCAAGGAGGTTCCGCAGAAGCTTTAGCCCATGGCAGGCATCAAAAATCATGAAGATGATGTCCTCTGCTTTGCTTGGATGTCGGAAAAAAGTATTGAGTGCCTCGAATGACTCCTCGTGCACGCGGCAGCCGAGTAGCTTCGCCATAGCCACATTAGCGGCAAGGCAATCGCATACAATAGCCACAACTTGCAGCCCACATTCACTGATGCAGTGGATTGCTTCAATTAACAGGTTCTTGAGCACTTCTCCAGAGAGACCAGCAGTCAGGAAATAACCAAATGGCATCTTCCAGGGTGCTGCAAGGCCGACCACCATGAAGACAAGTGCATCAGTGGCCAATGGCACATCATCTGCATCACCAGGCTCTTGGCTATGACCCAGCTCAACAAAGCCAATGAGGCGGCCAGTTGCAATGTCAAGCTCGCAAGCTTTCTTTATGCTCATGCCATCGAGCACAATGCTACACAGGCACTCTCTTGGAGCATCATTTTTATGACAAACCTTCAAGTCTTCCAAAACTTCAGCTGTGAAGCCTGGCCACCCTTGCACGACCCTGAGCCACTTCCTGATGGCCTGTACACTTGGCATAGGAAACAATGTGCTCACGTACTCGTACGCTCGTGGAGAGTAGTAGTGCACTGTTATTGCAAATTTCTTCATCTCATCACTGTACCTTCTCCCACGAGGCTGTTCTGCAACATTTTTACTCCAGTTCTGTATAATTTCCAACGGTAGGTTTCCAAATTCTTCCAGTTTCCTTTCTGCTTCATCTGAGAGAATGTTCCTCTCTTTCATGTTAGCTATGATACTCTGCAGGCTCTCATTTTTCTCTTTGACTCGAGCTGTCCTCATGCCAAGTGCCTTTATCTTTTTTCTAGCGGTTGTCAGCATGTCTCCCAGCCTCTTCGCTTTTGTTTCCGGGCAATCTCGTGAGCAGTAGTCGTGGTCGAAGGTGCTGGGTGCTGTAGCTGGAACACTGCCTGATGGCTTTGGTGAATTATCAGGGCTTGTTGGGAATGCTTGCTTGGCCAGGACTGCATGGCTGCTGGACCGTGGCACACCCTAGAAGGAATGATATAACTGACTTTATGTGTGCAAGGGAGCATATTGCAGCCCAGACAGATTACACATTCTACCTTCAACTTTATGCACATACTTTACACTAGACACAAAGGCTACATCAAAACCATACCAATACATTTTAAAGTTTTTAGCACAAATGCAGATGTGCAGTACAGAAGCTTACCACAACAATGGATAGGTTAATGGGATCATACAAACATATCTATTCATAAACACTGCTTCAAGCCGTGGGTGTGCAAGCTAACTGGACATCATTCAGGAAATATAATTTTTTTTTCTGACATGCACAGCACATGCACAGGTGGTGGAATTATGCTTTCTTTTTGCCAGTAGAAATTACAGAACTGGTATACACTGCAACAATTAACAAAAGTAAGTGCATGCCGGATGGCTGTCCCCCCACTGTGACATGTGGATGCAAGCCCCCATTTCAAAAATCCCTCATTCTGTCCAGGCATGAAGAAAATCTGATGTGGCTTATCACTGAAGGAGAAATAGGTAAAAAGAATGGGTATGCTGTCCGGGCACATTAGGTTCCTGTCAGAAAAAGAAATCTTTCCTAAATGATGTTCCCCTTCCAACTGGCTTCTTTACTTTCAGCACTGTACAGTCTCTCTGAATGTTTCCTCTTTCCCATTTGGCAAAATTGGCATTCATATTGTGTCCTATACATCTATGCTATGAACATACTAATCTGTAAACGAGCTCAAGCTACCACCCTCGCCATGGAAATTATATCGAAAATGATGAGCATTCTGCATCTTTTTCTTTATGCTATTCTTAATGTCCTTACACATGTTACACACATGCTTCTATCCTTATGTTGCTTTGCAATATTTGTGTAGCATTATAATTAGACCAGTATTGTTCATCTAAAATGCCTGCTCCTGGGTTTCAGTAAAATTATTACATATGTGAGCATACGTGTGTGCTTTCACTGGCATTTGGACGTTCAAACTGCGATGGAACAGCGTCTTCAAGCAGCAGGCGTTTACACAGGCCACTCCTGAAGTCGGCTGGCTTGAAGTGTGTGGAGCACAGCAGGTGGTGACCTAAAGGCTTGAAATCTGGTGTTCCCATTGCTTCAAGCCATTTCTGCAAGAGAGCTGGGTTTTCCAGAGGGAACCTGCATGAGTTAAAGCAAGGGAACAAAGTCAAAATAAAGCCGCGATAGAATAGATGTTGTATACGCATTGTGTATACGCAATGCCTCATAACGTCGAGCGTACCGGAATCTTGGAAAAACGCTAACATAATCCTAATCCATAAGAAAGGGGACGCCAAAGACTTGAAAAATTATAGACCAATCAGCTTACTGTCCGTTGCCTACAAACTATGTACTAAGGTAATCGCAAATAGAATCAGGAACACCTTAGACTTCTGTCAAGCAAAGGACCAGGCAGGATTCTGTAAAGGCTACTCAACAATAGATCATATTCACACTATCAATCAGGTGATAGAGAAATGTGCGGAATATAACCAACCCTTATATATAGCTTTCATTGATTACCAGAAAGCATTTGATTCTGTCGAAACCTCAGCAGTCATGGAGGCATTACGGAATCAGGGTGTAGACGAACCATATGTAAAAATACTGAAAAATATCTATAGCGGCTCCACAGCCACCATAGTCCTCCATAAAGAAAGCAACAAAATCGCAATAAAGAAAGGCGTCAGGCAGGGAGATACGATCTCTCCAATGCTATTCGCAGCGTGTTTACAGGAGGTATTCAGAGACCTGGATTGGGAAGAAATGGGGATAAAAGTTAATGGAGAATACCTTAGTAACTTGCGATTCGCTGATGATATTGCCTTGCTTAGTAACTCAGGGGACCAACTGCAATGCATGCTCACTGACCTGGAGAGGCAAAGCAGAAGAGTGGGTCTAAAAATTAATCTGCAGAAAACTAAGGTAATGTTTAACAGTCTCGGAAGAGAACAGCAGTTTACAATAGGCAGCGAGGCACTGGAAGTCGTAAGGGAATACATCTACTTAGGGCAGGTAGTGACTGCGGATCCAGATCATGAGACAGAAATCATCAGAAGAATAAGAATGGGCTGGGGGGCGTTTGGCAGGCATTCTCAGATCATGAACAGCAGGTTGCCATTATCCCTCAAGAGAAAAGTGTATAATAGCTGTGTCTTACCAGTACTCACCTACGGGGCAGAAACCTGGAGGCTTACGAAAATGGTTCTACTCAAATTGAGGACGACGCAACGAGCTATGGAAAGAAGAATGATAGGTGTAACGTTAAGGGATAAGAAAAGAGCAGGTTGGGTGAGGGAACAAACGCGAGTTAATGACATCTTAGTTGAAATCAAGAAAAAGAAATGGGCATGGGCTGGACATGTAATGAGGAGGGAAGATAACCGATGGTCATTAAGGATTACGGACTGGATTCCAAGGGAAGGGAAGCGTAGCAGGGGACGGCAGAAAGTTAGGTGGGCGGATGAGATTAAGAAGTTTGCAGGGATGGCATGGCCACAATTAGTACATGACCGGGGTTGTTGGAGAAATATGGGAGAGGCCTTTGCCCTGCAGTGGGCGTAACCAGGCTGATGATGATGATGATGAGAATAGATGTTGACGCACTGTGATTGTGCTCCCTCTTCGCTGCTTTTACAGCGAAGCTGTATACCTCTACCGTCCAAGGAAATTTTCGTGTCGTGATAAGCAAAAAAACCCCATACGTGGGCCGACCCGGAGAGAGTGTAATACCGGCCCGAGCCGTGGCGGAAGTGCAGTTCGCCATTAAGGGGCTCCCATGCACAGCTTCGCTGGTCATGCTTCACAGAGTGGAAGGGCACTGAGATTCTTTTTTCACGCTTCTGCGAATGCTGGTTAAGCGAGTGACTTTGCTCCGGAAATGGTTTCGCAGAATGCTTTGATTTTCTGCCCGACATCTTGTAGCGCTTGTGATTACGCATCGGCAAATATGTGTTTAAAGTTTAGTTAATGCAGCAGGAATACCGTGATTTCAGAAAAATAAAACTGCGCGAACAGTGGTTAATGACACGGGAACAGTGAACGATTAGCGCTTTCGCTCCTTCGTCGCATTCAGCATTTTGCTCCGTTTTCTTTCTACTATCCGAAACAATCTGCCCGATGAGGCATTCTCTGTCGCTCACCTGTGGTACGACACCTCTCCCCTTCCAGGTTCGTACTTTTGCAAGCAAAACAAGTAAGCGCAACGCCAGGACATCGTTACGGCGGTTCAAGTACCGGCACTTTGCGCGGGCACATACTGGAGCAGACGACAGAAACTCGACTTTCTTCTCACACAAACAATACATCGTTTCAAATCAACTACTTTGCATTATTTCAAATGCTAATTAATAATATGACAAGCACAAGGAACACGAAGCATAATTATTAAATGCCAAAAAACTTTACCAGCGCATGGCTAAATCTGGAAGAGAAACCACAGGTCGTGCTCTAGCAAAGCGCAGGTCAAATTTTTCTTGTATTAACTTCTCGCGTTGTCTTCATTTCGAATTGTCGGTAAGTATAAAAAATGTACACAATATTTATTATGAAACATTTCAGGCCTTTTGCGCATAAATTGTTCTATAAATCTTGGTTTTTCAGCCATATCCACGTTCTAGAGGAAGCCTCTTACAACACCCGCCAACACAAGCCTCGCAGACATATATACCATCATTCCCATGACGGCACGGTGTCCCCTTAAGAAACTCCCATAGACGGCGGCGCCAGATTTCCCTCTAGGTAATATAGTGAGAAACTCTATGCTGAGCAACCGAGGCCGCGTCTTTATCGCCGATGTCATTCCAGAGCTCTTCACTGAATGCCGCGTTATTCATCGTTGTACAAACGCATTTCGCCTGCAAACAAACGGCTTGACAGAGCGCTTCAACCGAACTCTTGGCGACATGCTTTCGACGTATGTCACCTCCAACCACACCAACTGGGACCTCGTCATTTCATACGTAACATACGGCTGCAATACGGCGGCGCAGGCGACCACGGGCTTTTCTCCCTTCTTTCTATTGCATAGCCGAGAACCGTCATCTCCCATTGGCACTATTCTTCCTTACCGTCCCAAATTTACAGAGGGTAGAATGGTTTCCGAAGCCTCCCGGTATACAGAATAATGTCGAAAATTAGCATGCCCACTTACAACGCAAGAACAAGCGCTGTAGAAATTGACGGTTTGCAAAAACGTTGTTGCGCATGCGTGAACACGGCTGTCCCGAGCGCCCTATATAGCGTCCATTTCATAGCTGCTTAGTCCGCTACGTAACGCTTTATTTTTGTTATCTGCTGTCATCGAGATGCGTGCGCTGCTGTGCGTTGACCGACGTGGCTAGTTTCGTCAGTTGTGTGGTCCTCGGTAGCTGTGTGCTTGTGCTCCGCGATGTTTCACCCGTATCACGACTCGTACCGCTCGTGCATCGTGCAGTGGTGCACAAATACCTCAAAAACAAGTCCTGCAAGGTTGTTCCGGGTGCCTAAAGACAACAGGTGAGCGCTCAGACCCAAGGACATCAGAAGGCGCATGTACACGAACACAGCCCTGTCCATTTGTGTGCTCCATGAGGCTCCGGACGTCGTTGCGTCTTGATTGTGCTACACTTGACTCTTCCCGGTAGAGAAAGCTGACAAATAGATGTTCCTCCTCATTGTCACCTGGTCTGTGGCTTGTGTTTTTCTGTGCCAAGTCTCATTCTGCAACTTCAGTAGCTTGCCCAGCTTTCCGTACCGCCCCCAGTGCTTTTTCTGTGTATCGCGTTCCAGAAACCTACTAACAGCTGAAAAATTACTGTTAGTGTTTGTGTACTATCTCAGTAACCCCCGATGGGAAAACCGCGCGAACCTTCATGTGTAGGCATGATACGCTTTTTTTTTCTTCTGGAAAGCATGAGCATTGCAAGTGTCCTACATGCAGATTTTTGCAGTTCGTGTTTATTATACAAAGGAGAGCCCAGTAGGTACGACTTAGTGCCTTAAGTGACGTAATTTTATTGCTAAGCATTGCATTCGGGTAGAAAGAAAAGTCGTGTTGGCTTGTTTTACCTGGTCTTTGAGGAATAAGCCTTTCTGCAAATGTTTTGTATGTGCTGCTGCAAAAGCCGACTACCTTCTGTTCCCCTTGCCACCGTTACTCAAGTTGTGGCCAAGTGCAAAATGTGATAATGTGTGTTTCAGTTTTTCGTGCAATGTTATTTTTTTCTGCCATGTTTTTTTTTTCAATTTGTTCAGCAGTAATGAACATGTCACGCATTTCATATACTTTTGTGCAGATTTATAAGTAAGCTTTCTTTTGGTATAGCTCTCGATCAAACAGTGGTAGCATTTTATTCTATCTTTCAGGTATTTTGCGTGTCATTGTTTTTGCCATTACCAGTGAGTTTTCCCTTTTTATAGCTGTCATGACTATGCCATACACGTCGTCCAATTTTGTGCAATATCTTAGTGCACATATCAGGAGCTCGTCTACATTTAGGCCTTGAGGACGTTATACAAAGATCTTGTTTTTTTTATGTGTGTACACGAAATGGCCCTCGCGTTTTCTAGCGCTTTCTTTTGTTATTTCACCATCTCTGAACTTTTGTATTTAGTACTCTTGTATATGTCATGCACTTTCACTTTTTCTCAGTTTTTGAGCGTGTATCACACCACGTTGTAAGAAAAATCTGTTTTCGGAAACGAAGTCAATTAGCCCCGAGAACGAACACGAGCGGCGCTGCGAGCGCCGCTCGCGTGACGTCAGGGCACGGACTCGCGCCTGTCGTCTGCTACAGTTCGTGCGTTGTACGGGCGCTTTCTGCGGTGTTTTCGTTTGTTCGCCCTCGTTCTCTCTGCTTGTATACTTATAGTGGTCGTCTCAAATATATTTTTATGACGTCTTCCTTTGCGAACATTTATTCAAAGAGCTAATTTCTTAGACAACAATGCAGCTCTCGAAGGCAACGCTACAGTGCCAGCCGAAGCGACGCAGACCAGCCCATTACGGGTTTTTCATACGCGGATAGACAATCGCAAAAGCATAGCCTATAGGAATCCAGTTATGATACCATACCTGCCGCGGTGCAACAAGTATGTCACAAAGCTGGCTATATATGACTTCTACAGCAGTTACGTTGATTTTATTCCGCTAAAACAGGTTTGCTCACGACGAGTAGTCCATGGTATAATATCGAATTTTTGCATTTCCTCACAGAAACGCTCGGCAGTAGCACGGTGACTTAACTAATACTGGAGCTTAGATTCTACACGCCTCACTTGCTTCTTTAACTGCTTGTCAACATTAGGCGGTTCTTCACGTGTTTATTTTTTTTAAGCGGCGGAAATTTGAAGTAAAGTTAATGAAGGCTTACAGCTATTTACAGAGTACAAATAGGAATGTACCAATATATATTCCCTTTTCCGTGCTACACGTTCAACTCACCTCTTTAGAGCGCGTTTGTTAATGATTAATAATGCATGTTATGTTCCTCTTTTTTTGTCTATGTTACCAAGTGTATATCATTTATTTATTTCAATGCCGCAGTGTATTTTGCATTGTTATCGTGGAAATATTTCACTGTGCTTTCATATATTGTATAACTGCAATGTTTTATGGCCACTATATAAACGTAATTTATATGGCGCTTGATGTGTTACCCCATGCAGCCATATTGTACCTAAGAGGGTGACATTACCTCAAGCCGCGTCTGTGCGGCTTTTTTCCCTCATCCACCTCCATTTGCAACTCCTCTGTACATGTGTGTGTGTAAATGAAAATTAATAAATCAAATCAACTCAAACTCACTTGAGAAATTTACTGGTGCTTGTTGCTTGAGGAATATACATGACGAATCTGTTTGGCAAACTGACACAGGCTGCTCGGCCCAATTTTTTTAGTGAAGTATGCCTGCTGGACTGCATAGCTGCAGCCAGAAAGCAGTCGAAGCGTCAATGACTAGTAGTATGGGACATATTGAAGATATCGAAATTCCCCCTGTGGAGGGTCAGAAATCAAGTGAAAGTATATGCAAGGCTTGTGGTGCTTTCTTTATGAATGTTTGGGATTGGATTGGAGCAAACTTAAATTAGCCTGCAAGGTTCTCTTTTAAGTACCGACGAAGCGAATAGTTATCCGTTTGTATAATTAAATAACGCTGGATCGAGACATGGTGAGACAAAAGGTGCTTGAATTTTCCTTTTGTAGGCAATCTAAGCTGCGTAGTAGGAGCTCGAGAATACTTTAGCCATTCCAGTTGGCGCTGTAAAAAAATGCTTTATGGTTTTAATTCGAAGTTGAAGTGAACTGATGGGTTTCGCGAACATAGCGTGCCTCGCCATACGGACAGTCGATTGCTACCGTTACGTGATCAGGGGTGTGCCATATTGTCGATAAAGGCTACTGAGGGCCACTATGATACATTTCATCACTTTCAATTGAGTGGCTGTTGATCTAAACAACGAAACTTTTCTCTCAGGTGATTGCTACTATGGTGTTTGTGAATTAACTATGTAAATACTCTACATGACACGCCGTCGTGTTAGCAGCCATGAGCAATTCGTTTTTTGGAGGCCTGTTTCAGAGGGGGATGAAAGTAGCAGCAAACATTTTCATAAGAAATGCGAGCCTAACTCAGGGTGTCTACTAAGTTGACATTTCCAAATTCCCTGAGTTTTCCAGGTTTTCCCTGAGTGCTGTTGCGAAATTCCCTGAGTGATGCAGAACTATGTTGTATGTCAAGTCGCGCTGAAACCATATCGCCCTATGCTGTCACTCTCTAGTAAGCATATGAAAAAAAATTAAAGAAAACCGACTTAATCCAATTTGAATACTAAGGAGGAGTGTTTATGTTATTCAAAAAAAGAATATAAGGGAGGGGTTATTAAAATGCACAGAAAATAAAATGTCTTCGAAAAAATTTTCAAATCGAGTTGGACATTCTCTAGTACAAATAAAAAGGAGATGCATACAGAAGCAAATATTTTTGAATATGAGCTATTTCTATCAACTGATAGCATGCTCAGTGTCATGCAACTGTTCTGACATACTCTCAGCTCGCGCAAGACGCCTCAGTGTTGTGTTTCACTGCTTTAAAGAGTTTATTTTGGTTTGGATGAGGGACACCTGCATCTCAGCATCAGCCAAGAATTTGTTTTTTGAGCGCAGGCTCCTTCAAAGAAGCGGTCGCATACTTAATTCCCCGTTCATTCCTCAGTGCGTCGATCCTTTCTGTTCTCGTCCTCCTTTCGCCGCGCGTTCGCTCCACGGACCATTTGAAGAATACTCTTGGTCAATTTACAGTCAACGTCCAATTTTTCGGACCCCCTAGGGGCCGGTAAAGCTTCTGAAAAGTCAGGCAGTCCGAAAAAATAAATTCATGTCTTTTACTGCCCTTAAGGGCTAAAATCGACACATGTACGTCTGAAAAAGCTCTGAATGCCTGCCAGTGCACTTATTAGGCATATCGGTGCTCCTACTGTGACAGGTGAGGGCGGGTGCACACGTGTAAAATTAAGGAATACATAGTGTCCCGCGACAATTGCCCCTTCCTACGCTTGTTACGCTTCAACGCGTTACACAACTGTAAAGAGGCGAAGCAGACATTCGGGAAAGAGCATTATGCAATGCGCCGTGCTTTCCGAGCTTCGAAGACAAAATTATTGCTGTCAGCGGAGAAATGAAACACGGCACCGAACGACAAGAAGCTTACCAGAGAACGTCGAAGAGCTAGACCTAGCGTTGCCGCAGTGGTGGCTACGGCTGCCAGCGGATCTGCGTGCGAGAGCACCGGTTCAAGGCGGCGAGGTAATAAAAAAAGCAGCGGTGGGGGTTTTCATTAATGCCGTCTCGGACCTGCGATCACGCAAGACGTTTAGAAAATCGGACGGCGAAGAGTTCTTGCGTCTGAAATTTCAGACGTTATGATACATTGACTCTTTGGGGTACGTGGTGGTGCCGCGAAGCCGTCCGAGTTATCGGGAATCCGGAAAGTCGGTCGTTGACTGTACACTGGCAACTCCTCCTTCCGACGACGATTCGTTACGAGTCCTGTCTGTTTCTCGAGCCAGCATTACCGCGACTTTTGACCCTCTAAAAAAATTACAGCTAATTTTCCCTGATAGAAGCACAAATTCCCTGAGTTTTCCCTGAGTTTTTCCAGACTACTCAAAATCCCTGAGAATTCCCGGTTTTCCCGGTTTTCCCGGTTGGTAGACACCCTGTAACTATTTTTTACGCATTAATGAATGGCCATATTTGAATAGAACAACACACCAGAGTAATAGGAATCATGATGACAGCTTCGCTGGGCAGTGTCTTTCTAACATCGGATAACATGTTGACGCTAAGTACCAAATTTTTCTTCCACGTAAAATGCAATACCTCTCATAGCTAAATACTAAAGGAATGTTAAGTGTTTAGCGAAGCATCATACACAACTTCGCGCGTTGAATTTGCAGATATTCTTTTTTTAGTCAAAATTTACCGATAGACACGGCGCATATATGCATTGCAAAAACTTGTAGACCCCTTTAACGCTACTTAGCTTGCGATATCCAAGTCGCAAAGTTTCTCGACTCACACGCTTTTGAAGAAGAAACTGTGGTTAAGGTATTACAGCTGAAAGAATCCGACTTATTCATCAATACGTACGGCTCGAGCCACCTATACCCCAAGCATACACGAAGGGAACGAGCGCGCGCGGCAGCCGAGCGAGCCGGAGCGAGCGGCGTCCTGGCCGTGACGTCACTCGCGAGAGGGCGCCATTCCTCTTTCTCGGGGCTAATAAAGCGAGACTAAACATCTGTTGTGTTGGAAGTGGAATTTTCTTTATGTCCCGGCACATGCTGGTATAATATAAGTATGGGCAAGACTGCGTGCGTGCCAACGCATAGCCCACGATGCACCATGCGCCAGCTCGCAAGCAATGCCAATGCGCGGCGTAGTGCGCGCATTGCTTGCGAGCTCGCGCGGGGCGCGCCGTAACAAGCACGCTATGAAAAAAAAGAAAAAGAAGAAAACCCGCCGCTTACGAGTAAAAAAAAAAGTGAGCGGCGCGCGCGGGATGGGGGAAAGAGAGTGGAGCGGGTCGGCATAATAAAAACAAAGGAAAGAAAAACATTTCGGAGAGGAGATTCCGCGCGGCTGCTGTTGCTGTTGCCATGGTCCAAGGGGACCTTGGCGCTAGCCTCGAAAGAGCGTCTGCTCGAAACGGCCAATGGGAGCCATACGGAGTGTACCCCCCCTGGTAAGACTGCCACTCCCCTTTAAGATAGGAATCCGCCAGGGGTTCGCCCGAGTCGTCCGGACTGCACCGTGAGCTGGGCAGTTGCCGCCTTTCATTGATGGCTGGCAAATTTAACGAAAACCTGTGCGTTACAGTTGGACCACACTTAAATACATCCCGTTCCTGACGAAGTCTTCTTGCTACGTCGGTCCTCACTTGCTGGTGGTGGCAGCGCGTACCTGACTTCACATACTCGTAAGGCGCGGTAACACTGTGTCGATACGAGACCGACAAGACGCTCACGCCAACGATTAACCGACTATTGTGCGCCACCTAAATGATTTCATCATAACCAGGTGACAACGGTGCCATCGACGAGCGCTAGTTCTTGTACTGCGACGGGCTTTCTTGTAGACTGCACCGGCAAAATCAGCGTGCCAACCATGTTCGACCGAACCCCGCGCAATCGGCCGTCGAACCGACAACACGGTAGCGACAGCGTCTTCGCTATTATATATAATTATACGCGGTCGAAATGAGCCAAACACGCCTACCAAGTTGAAACTCGCAAGCTTCAACCATATCAAGCCGTGCCCACGAAGCTTGAGCCAATGTCGATCCTGTTCAGCGAAGGCTAAGCCTGGCGCCGTCGAGTTCATGCACCCCCTACCGGTGGACCTGCACTGCACTGTACGCAGTTAGGTCAAACGAAACTGCTTATATAATGAAGTTCTGGCCTTAGCAATTTCAAATCAGCTACTCTTCACTTCGCATGGCGCGCACAGAATGAGCAGCAAGAGGCCACACAGCGCTCTGCCAACATCTGTACGTCACCGCACACCTGCAGGCTGTCGGGAACATTCGCTATGCGCATACGGGTGGGCCTGTACATGTTTCTTTTCCGACACATTTCACAATTTCAGAGGTGCACTGTTTGCGTCTGCGTCAAATGGAGTACAAGAGACGGTGAATTCTGTATACAGCAGCATAAACCACTGCGTCTATGGGCACGTTGTAAGTGCTAGGCGGCGCCCTGTCTTTCCAATCCCTAGCGCCATCTGACGAATAGTTGCGCGAATGTGGTAGGATTGCTCACGGCGTCAGCAGCCCGCGCTGCGTGTTTGGCGCCCTGTCCAACGGTAGCGATGGCGCGAAAGAGCGTGCCGATATTAATTTTAACCGGATTTCGGGAATTACAAGATCTCCACAGCTTTTTTCGTGAAAAGAATTTAGAGAAAGGAAGTCGTCTATTTGAAGTGGGGCACGTCTACGAAGTGAGGGAAGTGTTGAACTCGCACTGATCGGAAGTAACTGCTTGGTGTATTCCGCAAACGAAAAATAACGCACCAGCGAGATGCGTAAAGCTCAGCGTAAGTTATCTACAGTGTGGACGCATGAAATTATAGGCGACATTGATTCTTGAAGATCGGCGACAGCAGACAAATCCTAGCGGGGAGCTGCGATTGCCGTGCTGGCATCGCAGGGAAGTGCAAGGACGCCGCGGTAGTTTCCCTGTACATACAGGACGGCAAATACGAATCCAAAACATCTCATCCAGGAACGTGGGGCGTACGAACGACTCGTAAGACCTACCCGAGGTTTTGTAACGTTGCTCTCCCCAAGCAGAGAAAAAAGGCGAGGACCTTACCAGTTGTGTTACACTACGTTGGGAAAATATTTTCGCCCAAGTTACTGGAAGTGCGATACTTTCATGTTGCGATTTTCCAGTGCGTGCAAAGGAGGTTCTAATAAACCACGCCGTCAAAAATTTTGGTGATCTCAACTGCCCCTTGGTTGATATGCTGGGCGCAGAAGGGTGTAGGGTGTATGCCAGCTCAAACAGCTGCAACCTCTCCTCAAACCTCTCAGCAAGCCTTAGCGCTCTTTGAATTGGAGAGGATTGGGAAGGAGTTCCACTGCTTTACTGCGGTACAGTGTGGGAACAAACTACTTTGTTTGCTGTATATCCTGGTACGCGCTGCAGGTGTCCCGTTGCTGCCATCATTGCTGTAAAAGCAAAAAATTCAGCGTTAACGGGCTTGGCATAACGCCGGAACATAAAACGGCTTATGCCGTCGGACGAGCGCTATCCAGTGTTGTCGCCGTTCGGCTTCATACGGTCGGCTTGGAAACCTGTAAAACTTTGTTCCTCGTGAGTTGGTGTACGTGCTGTTGCAGTCTACTACGCAACAGATCGTGTTGCACTTCACCATTGCTCAGAAAAGGCAACAGCTACGTGCGAAACAGTGCACATACAGGCTTTCCGAACGCAAGTGGGCCAGTCGTATCCTGCCGGTTCCGCGCTCGCCGCCGTGAGGGGCGCACTTGTAGGCGCGGGAACTACGTTCGCAACCTGCCTATACCAACGCCGTGTGAGTGGTGGCATCCGCGCGTTTTAACGCGATAGCGTTAAGGAGCTCGTGTCGCAGAAAAGCCGGTGTCGTCGGCGTCGGTGTCGGCGTTTGCGGCGTTGACCGTGAGCGATAAATCACGGCAGGCGCTTCATAAATAAAAAGCAACTTCCAAGATTGGCCCGGTGGAAATCGAACCAGGGTCTCCGGAGTGTGAGACGGAGACGCTACCACTCGGCCACCAGTTCGATGCTTCCAAGCGGTGCAAACGCGCCTCTAGTGAATGCGGTGTTGCCTTCGAAACGAGCCGTGGAAAGTTATACTGCGGTGTATATCGGTAATTATGAACATGTAACGTACAGAAGTCACAATTACACGAGTTGCGAAGTGCGTTTCCGCTGCATTTCTTCTGCGCTTTCCGCACACACAGAGCCATCTTGCGGCAAACACAGAAGACTCCCTCCTCTCAATGTACGGCGCTGCCCCGACAGGAGGCGCACCGCGCGCGCATTGGGACCGCTGCCAGGCGCGTCGCGGGACTCCCTCTCCCCTGACGACGCTTCGCCGTGCTCCCGGTCCTATCTTTAGATTACTATCTATCTCTCTGCCCGTGCCGATCGCGACGTTTGGCTGGCGTAGATCGTTTCCACTCCGAGACACCGAGTTCTTTGGTTCGTTCCGTTCGCTCAGGCGCACGTTTCGTTGCCGCGCCGAACGCTGCGTTGACGACGCTCACCGCGTGATAGGTGGGCGCTAAGTCCGATGCGGGGCGCATCGTAAGTGATCGCTGTGCCGTAGCACATTGTCTTATACCCCTCGGCGGGTCGACGGGAACGCTGTCGCGTCCCACTCTTGAAGGCGAAGCTTAAGCGTCCTCCAATTTTTTCGAGAGAGAATGAAACGGCCTAGAAATGAGCGCTTATGCGAGCACAGTTTTCTCTGTGAATTCTCCATGGCACGCGAAATTTGTAACTATGATAGAATTAAAGAAAATCGTGAATTAGTGATAAATTTACAGCCCCTAATATATGCATCTGGAAAACAGGTGCCGTTGTTTCAGTGGTTCGGCCGCTTATATTAACACGTCTCAGGGTGTAACACAGCACATAGGCACATATATATGTATGTTTCGCTACGTCTTGACATTATTTCATATCGGCGATGCACTTTTTCCACAATGTTTGACGATAAGAATGATCTGCGGTTGTAGATGTCGATATAAACAAGTGCGCAGCATAGATAAATCCGACGCAGAAGGCTGCGCTCGAAGGCCTCTTGAATAAGCGAAATCTCTAAATAATGCGCAATAAGAACACAATGCAGAATTGCAGAATTCAGCGACTAATTGCAAGGCAGCCGCGTCGCCCAACGGAACTTGGCGTGCCTTTATCGGCCGCACTGTTTGCAGAACAGCGCACCCAGCCATATTGTTTCTCGCTATATTACCTAGAGGGAAATATGGCGCTCCGGCGCTAGAGTACACTCTAGCTGCGCTGTGGTATTCATGGAAATGCCGGTATATTGTGACTTCGGATTGGCATCGTTCTCGGATAGCCAGGGATGCACAGTTCCGTCTGTCACAATGACTAATTTGCTGCTACAACAGCGCGTAAAAAGCGGTTTTATCTTTATTATTACAGAAAAACATGGTTTTGTTCAACTATTAAAACTTGTTATTGCATGAGCAATTATATGAACACAAAGGAACTTTCCCGGTCAAAGCACCTTGGCACAGTGATAGCAAACTGTCGCCGCAAGTTGTTTTTTCTAAGACGTGTAATAAAATCCTCCACACCAACAGTACGCCTGTTGGCATACAAAACCCTCGTCCGCCCCGTTTTAGAATATGCTATAGTTTAGTTATATGGGACCCGTTTGCTGAAAGGCGATATTGGGAAGCTAGAAAGCTTACAGAAAAAAGCCGTTCAATTCATCTACAATACATATGGGCGTTGTTCTATTACTAACCTTTTATCTCGGAGCGGCTTGCCCTCTATAAGTGATAGAAATCGTGTATGTCGCCTAATATTCTTTTTCGAACTAATAAATCGTCAGTACAGTATCGACACGTCTCACATTATCACATATACAACAGGTTACGCTACCAGACAGCGACACTCACTAGCTCTCACTCCATTTACAACACGTGTCAACTGCTTCAAATATTCATTTTTTCCTTGAATTATGGTAGATTGGAATAAGCTGGCCGAGAAAACTGTAACACAGGACTCATTATCACTTTTCGCGACATATCATTAATAAAAAAAAATTTTACACTTTCTGAGATCGTTAGTGATAGCACTGTTTGGCTGTAGGATTGGGAAGATCGCTGAAGTAACGTTGAAGCGCTTGATTTTTGCGCTTGTGTGAACAATTTTCTGAGTGCAGTTCCCCATTTTTTATTTATTTTGTTTTGTAAACTTACTCGTGTACCACGCTGCTAAGATGTTGTTTAAGATCGCAGTATTTATAAGGAAATAAAAATAATGAAACGTAAAGAGTATCCGCGGGCCACTAAAGCTGGAAGAAAGACAAAATTCGCGTTCGCTTTGAAACAGTTTGTCGTCTGTTCTTGCTTTTCTTCCCTTGGTCATGCATTGTAGGTGAGTAAAGATGTAATTTGCGTGAATGGAAATATTTTATGAAGATTTAATTTCGAGAACACGTTATTTGTTTAGCCATACCCACGTTTTAGACGGAGCCTCTAACAACACCAGCCAACATAAGCCCTGCAGACAAATATACCGTCATTAGAGCGTTTTAGAATAGGGGCCCCAAATAAATAGCGTCGAAGCCACTGCGCATGCGCGAGACGCAAACTGCGTTTGGGTTTTGCGTTGGGAACGCTATTTCGCCGATTAAGCGGGAGCTCAAATAGCGTTCCCAAAAGCTTTGCGTCAACAAACATGGCGGCACCCATCGAAGCGACGGCTCTAACCTTGCACCAAACTGGGTTCGACTCGCGGTAACGCGTGAAGTTCGCAAGCTCGGAAAAATGACTGCAGTTATCGCTTTCTCTTAACTAGCGTGTGTTATTAAGATTGATTCATTAGATGCCGCTGATTCTGAATTCGAGTGTGGATTTTATGACTCGTAGGCCTAACACGGCTAAGCTTGGCTGGTGAAGGCACGTAAAGTTGGTTTTGTTGCTAAAAGCTAAGCACACCTAATTGTTTGCTGCTTGAAGAATAACCTCTAAATTGTAGTTAAACGCGAATACACGCATGTCAAAAGTACTATTCATATCATAAAATGGTATATTTTATTTAATTATTTTTAATCGTTTTTCTTAGACGCCGTAGTGGCGCTGTCAGCGCAAGACGCTATCCGCAAACGCAAAGCCCTATTCTAAAACTCTTCACTCCTGCGTGCCCCAACGCTAACACCCGCAAAGCTCTTTGGGGCCTGTTACGTTTCGCCTACGACGCGCGGTATAGCCGGCGCGGATGCAACGGACGCCGAGGCTTCGTTCAAAGCGGCGGACATTTTGGCCCGTTCGGAGCTGCCGCAAAGCCTCCCCGCCAAGCGCGTCCAGGCATGTTTCAGTACGTGTCTTCGTGTGTGCGTGTGTGCCCACGCTTGTCAAAGCGCGGCAGCCGGGGAGAGGAGCTCCCCAAGCGTGAAGCGAGGAGGTCTGACCGGCGCCGGCCCGGCTGATGCGTCACTACACTCGTCTCAACATGTCTCTCAGCTCGTCCGTGCCCCGCTGTCACGTGGGCTCGTCCCGTGACGTTCCCTCTTGCCCTCAACTCCGAGAGTATAAAAGCAGCTGCCCCCGGACGCCAGGAGAGAGGCTCCGATTTCTTCTGTTGAGTAACGTGCTCTCCCGTCTCTCCACTTCGGTCGACCTGACCGGCCGCTCTTTTGCGATGCTAGAATAACCAAGTTATTCTGTTAGCAGTCGACTCATGCTTTGCCAGGACCTTCGGATGCTTCCAGTTGTGCCCCAGGCCGCCAGGCCAACGCTACCCTTGGGGCTTGCGACCCATTTGCAACAACTCGTGCCAGCGGTGCGATTGCAATAACGGGTGTCAGCGCTGAGATTCCAATAGGCCCCAAAATATTGGGGCCCCTATTCTAAAACTCTCTATTACCGTGACCGCACAGAACCCTTTAGGCAGATAGCCCGCGCCGACACCTCGGGACATCTTAACCTGTCGCACGTGCGGTCTTGAAACGTAGGAAAGGGTGCGACGTTGGGGGCCCTTTGCCCCGGAAGCGCGGACGGAGGCGCCCCGCCTGAGACGGACCACAGGCAAAGCGTCATTGGGGCGTCAACGGGCATGCCTGGGGTACAAAGGGGCAACTTAAAGCCAGAGGGATCGGTGACCCAATGCGGGGAGAGGATTGAAAGGCAGGCGGGCACCCGAGACAAATCCATCTGTGCACTTAGCTTTATGGGCCCGCCGGAGGAGACGAACCACGCACAAGACGGCATTGTGAATCGGTGGGTGCGTTACGGCAGGGGTGCCCTTTGCGACACACAGTGCGCGATGGTTTTAATTAAGGTGCGAGGACGGGGCGACGCAGATGGTCGTTCCCGATAAGTGTTCTCAAAGTGTCGGGAGACTTTCCAGTACTTGTCGCAGAGCTGGACGGTTGGGATGTAGTTTGTTTATTTGTTCTTTGGTTGTTTCTTTCTCTCCCTCTATCTCTCTGAATGTTGCGAGGAACGCAGGGAGAGGGTGAGAGAGAGTGTGTCCAATGAGTGGCAAGCCCAGTTGACCCAATCAGGTCATTGGGGGTGTCGTGATTTGCCGTGAGGGGATTCGGTAGGAGCAACTGAAGGGTTAAAACCTGGCTCCCGACCTCTCACGGTGGTTCCGGGCGCAGGAAAGGTGCTCTGCACTTTCGGCTCTGCCGAGTTAAGGCGCCGGTCCCAGTGTAACCGAAGGGTCTTGACGTACGAACGGTGTTATGCACTATCGGCTATGTCGAGTTGATACGGCAGACCCACTGCACATAGCTGTCGATGTAAATATTGTGTACATAAAGTCATTTCTCTAAAAACAAACGTCTATGGCGTCCCATCTTTCATGGAAGAGGAGAAACGACGACAACTGAAGAAAGTGGGCAAGGTGGCAGCAGTACGAGCATCATGCTTTCCCGCTGCCTATTTCTTACGCAGATCGCCTTCCTCACTTATTGCCACTTCGAATGTGCTGCGGTAATCTCTCCTGACGTCACAGCTCTCGTGCACTCGCCGCCATCGTCAAGATCCCTGGGTGATTTCGCTGGCAGCTGTACGAACTGTCCTATCTCCCTTCCGGATGACTCTCTTGATCTGACCGCCACCACACGTGCCCGGAGCCCTGGCATAGCTGGCACACTGAACCACAATCAAGCCCAGACCCATGACGTCAACGATCATGCCTATAAATTCCCAGCCGCATCCTTCCTTCTTCAGTGGGCAAGGTGGCAGCAGTACGAGCATCACGCTTACCCGCTGCCTATTTCTTACGCAGGTATGTTACTTTCAGAATGCTCGCTGCATTCGCTCAGATGACCGATTGTTACTGCTGCTCCCTTGCCCACACCATTCTCGCAGATGCTTTGCTTATATTTCTTTGTACTCGCAGCTCGCTGTTTGTATTAGTAGATTGTTACAGAGTGGTGACGTTGAAAGCAATCCTGGTCCTCGCTCCCAAAAAAATCCGAGCCTTTCGCAAGGTTTTGACGATCAACCATCGGTGTCTGAAATGCTCGCGGAGCTTTTGAACGGACAGAAAAGATTAGCTGAGGATATCGCCGAAATTAAAAACTTTCAACAATCTGTTAATACACGTTTTGAGACTACCGAATCGCGTCTTGCCGCTCTGGAGTCCTCGTCACATAAGCCTGCCGTCCCAAGCGGCAGCCTTAACAGCGAACTCGCACGTCCAACAAACGAAATTCACAACCTTTCAACTAAATATGATGAATTAGAAAACCGTGCTCGAAGGAACAATTTAATCTTACATGGTCTGCCAGAATCCTCCTATGAAGATAATGAACGCCTGTCCTCAAACACAGCGAAATGGTTTTAGGATAAACTTAAAATGAGCTGTCCTCAAATAGAAAGATGCCATCGTCTTGGAAGGCCTTCACGTGACCGTCTGCGACCCGTGATTATGAAACTTCTGGACTATCGGGAGAAAGTTTCGGTATTAAAAAGTGGTCACAAGCTAAAGGAAACCGATTACCGTATTTCGGACGATATTTCACTACGTGTCCGGAATATCCGTAAGAAACTTTGGGAAGCGTCTGAGAGTTTTAGGAACAACGGGTGCATGGTCCACGTACGGTTTGACCATATATTTATCGATAAAGTTCGCTATAACCGGAACAGCGCTTTTAATACATTAGAGAAAGTACATGGTAATACAGCACTAAAAAGCGTCGCGCCTGCCTCTCCGCCTTGACTCCTTGGTCGCAAAACCAATGACCTCCGTGTATAAATATTAACGCAAGAAGCCTCCTCAATAAATTTTCCGACTTCATCTCTCTAGTAACTGCTCATTCCCCCCATATTATAGGCATTACGGGAACATGGCTACATGACGGCATATTCGACTCCGAAGTTGCGTTAAGTGGATACACGTTGGTAAGATTGACAGACCAAATGGTAGAGGCGGCGGTGTCGCCCTCTTTATACAGTCCCACCTGCAGTTTTCAGTGCTCGAAACCTCATGTGAAATTGAATTGCTTTTGTGCAAGATTCATTTGGAAAGGTCATCCGCGCTAATTGGAGTGTTTTACCGGCCTCCTGGCTCTTGTGGTGATCAGTTCGCTTTTCTTAGCAACATTCTGCATGATTTGAAATCATCAAATATAATACTTATGGGAGATTTTAATGCACCAGGCATTCACTGGCCCACTCTCACCATTACCGGCTGCGACGTGTCACTCTCAAGAAACTTATTGCGCCTTTCCCTATCACTCGGTCTTAAACAGATTGTCCACGAGCACACCCGGGAAATTGCTGTCCCAGATTTAGCTTATCTTGGCTCAACTCTTTTCGAGGGTGGCTTCCAGTGCTGCGTTACTGACGGGATTTCTGACCGCAAAGCCGTACTCTTCTCAGTTTGCTGTATTGTTCCCAAACCGCGGATTGAGTACTGCACTTTTCGTGATTTTAGCCGCGCCGATGATGCTGCAATTACTGACACAGCGAATCGTTTGAGAACTTTCATGAATTATCTTTGAACAATGATGTCAATGTTGCCGTAGGGTTTTTTGAGAATATTGTTGAAACATGTATCAACCAATTTGTTCCCCTGAAAACAAAAAAGAAAAATATTAATTCACCGTGGATGACAAGAGGACTACTGCATTTATCGCGTCGTTTCGCGATTGCGCAAATCTAAAAGAAATGGTAATCCTGACAAAATTGCAGAGTTCAATGATGCCAAGAAGGAAGTGCGCCAGAAACTAACATCTGCCAAGGATTTCTACCATGCTCTTACTTTGCCAAAATTAATGAAAACAAACCCTCGTATGTTCTGGAAATCGATAATGCCAAGTAACAGCACAACTAACAGTTTAGTTGTTAAGGACGTGGCAGTATCCGATTCACTCACGATTACTTCCGCTTTTAACACCTATTTTCATTCCGTGTTCACACAGGATAACTCTTCACTTCCACCTTTTAACTGTGACTCATACCCTCCTATTGAAGACATCGTCGTCTCTAGCTCAGGTGTTCTGAACATGATCCTCCATTTAGATACCAAAAAGAGCTGCGGCCCAGATGACATACCCAATTCTTTCCTCGCTCGCTACTCCCTTTGGACAAGCAGATACCTCTCCGTTATCTTCCGTAAATCATTATCCACCTCCACTGTTCCCCAATCCTGGAAGCTTGCTACGGTCATTCCGATATACAAATCCGGTAACGCTCAACTTCTGCAGAACTACAGACCCATTTCATTAACTGCCCAGTCATGCAAGTTATTCGAACATATAATTTTTAAACACATCACGGAATTTCTTGAAAGCCACAATAGCCTATCCAATTACCAACATGGTTTCCGTCGCGGATATAGCATCACTACCCAACTAATCGAATTCACGCACGATATTTGTCAATCATTAGATTTAGGCGGACAGATTGACGGCATTTTTGTTGACTTATCCAAAGCTTTCGACACCGTCCCACACCCAAAACTCCTCTACAAGCCTAACTCCATTCTAAATAACCCTTCTCTGGTTGGTTGGATACATAGCTTCCTAACCCAGCGTTCTCAGTCTGTGCAATTTAACGGCTCTATTTCCTCTCCTGTCAGTGTTTAATCCGGCCTCCCACAAGGTTCCGTTTTAGGCCCGCTTCTTTTATTATATATTAATGACTTGCCGCATATCGTGTCCGTTAGTATTCGTCTTTACGCTGATGATTGCGCCCTCTACCATAGTATTAAAACACCAATGGATCATGATTTACTTAATTACTCCTTTGCAAAATTTTTTAGATGGTGCAAGGAATGGCAAATGAACATTAATTTCTCTAAAACTGTTTCCATGTCCTTCTCCAGACGCCCATCTCCATCACTTCTCACGTACACTTTCCATGGTCAAGATTTAAAAAGAGTAACCGAATTTAAATACCTTGGTCTTGATTTCTCCCATGACATGTCATGGTCGAAACACATTGACATCATATGTAACAAAGCTTTTACACGTCTCGGTTACCTCCATCGTTCATTGCAACTATAGCCGAGATTTTTCCCCTTCTTCCCATTATACAGCTACAGGTCTTACAGTTCTTTCATCTCGCCGCCGCTTAGAATGCATGAAATTTTTACACACGCTGAATCATTTTGAGCGCCTTGATACACTAAATAATTATTTGAACTTTAGTCCACCTTCTATCACTAGGAGTTCTCATAATCTCAACCTTATCCCTTTCCTTTGCCGAACGGAGATGTTCAAGCACAGCTTCTTTCCACTGGCCATTGAACTCTGGAATTCGCTGCCTGGAAGCATCCGCTCTTTACCTATGCAAGCATTTTTGAAAGCAATTACATATACTTGATATTCATATTTTTTTTTGTGCCTGCATCTCGTTTTCTTGCTTTCCTTTTCTTTCACTATCCACTCCTGCATTTAGCCTCACCGAGGCTGCAGTAT
The DNA here is from genome assembly GCF_038994185.2 of Dermacentor albipictus. Lineage (NCBI taxonomy): Eukaryota > Metazoa > Arthropoda > Arachnida > Ixodida > Ixodidae > Dermacentor > Dermacentor albipictus. Next base: position 1,617,014 of record NW_027225576.1, on the reverse strand, counting down.
GCATAAATAAAATAAATAAATAAAAAAGTTTCTCTACCAAGTAAGCTGGTTACGCCAGCTTGGAGGCACTCTGAGCGCACGAGAGTAGGAAGGTAGAGAAAGTTTACACTCGGCGCCTTTCTTCATCTTTCGGCATCTTTCGGCTGAGGCATTTTCTATTGAAACTTCAGAGGGCGCCACCGTCGCCTTCTTCTGGAGGCCACGCCCCCGCGGGCGGCGGAGGCCGCGGCGGCGCCTGTCGGAGCGCGCGCCGAAGGAAGCACGGCCGCGGTCGAGCGCAGCGTTGCTGTTGTGTTCGAGGATGACCGTGCCTGGATTAGCCGGAGTCACGCAGTCAGATGGATCGCGTTTGCAGTTTGCTCTCTTTATTAAACCTAATGTGCGTGTTTCACTGTGCCAAGAGATAACGAAATGCAGAGCTCATATTCCGAAGAAATGGGGATCACTTGCAGTAATGGGATGAAGTACAGGAATTAAAATGAACTGTGCGGCATAATTAGGGGTCAAATAAAAATTGGTAAACCTTTGTTTTCTTCCTTTTTCAGGCCGATATATTGTACGCTAACAAAATTTTCCCGATGCCCTAATAACGGCAGAAATTTGACATTGAGGGAGAATGTGGGTCACGTACATGATTCGTTACGTGCAGCAGATTTTTTTTTTTCTTTTCGTGTGTAGGTTGACTGTGTGTTTGGAAAGTATTTACGCTATAGCCATTTTTTCCGTATTTTTATGCCTCCTGCGCCCGAGACGCACTTACTTTTCGAGGTCCCCTCGGTAAATAATGCAAAACGCATTGTTTATATTAGAATGAAATATCAAATGCGGTAAAAATAGGGGAACATTATGGCGGGTACGCATATGAAATTAGATGTGTCTCGGTGACGTGCGGCCTTTGCTAAATATTGCATAACCAAGCGCTTCAAGGCATGTTCGAGCAGGCCACGTTTCAAAGGGTCAATCATACGGGCGATGTTTCAAACTATGTGGTTTAAATGCATGCAACTGATATTACTAATGCAACAGCTCGAAAGTAGCCGCTCTGATGAAAGCAGGGCTGTTTTTATGCAAGGTCGAGTAAGTTTGCTATTCCTTTTCTATTTCTGATCTTGTAGATTTATTCTGTTTTCTTTTTGTATTTTTTTTTCTGTTCCTATTACGCGTCCTGCAACCCGCTCATTCTCGCCAGCAATCGTGCCACGCGGAGAGCATTATTTTTTCGGGAACTAATACAGCCATATACACTATTATTATATCAAAATATGCAGTGATCACTATCAAATTATTGACATAATTTTGGTATATGGGGTTCTATCATAAGCCATGCAATTCGACCATTTCCTGGAAGCACGAAAACGTTCTCACAGATCTAGCACAAAGAGACAATGACAAGAGCGCTGAAATCGAAGACGAGGTATGATATTTTATTTACAACTTCTGCTATTTACAAGAATACAGTAAAAACAATATTAAACTTTTCGAAAAACTGAAGGCTTCAATAGCTTCGAAATCGTCCTTTAAAGATGTGCAGGGCATAATAAGGCGACAGTAGATTGATCTATATACGAGCCATTTACCGTGAAACAGTAAAATCTGAAAGAAAGAAAGAACATGAACAGACGATCATCACTGTCGAATCGATCACTGTCGATTCCCTTGGCTAAAAAGTGAAGGCGAGTGAGCACGTAGAAAGAAACAAGCTTAATGCTTAGTTCTTTGTGGTCTGGACAGCCGACAGCATTCGAGTTCAGAAAATTTGTTTTTACCGGAGAGAAGATATCGGGGATGCTCTCTGTGTGCAGCTCTGAAAGGCTGAAACATTCCGTAAACAAGTTTTCAAGGGCGGCGATGAACTTGTAGAGCTCCCGGGAGGGATATAGAAGTCCACCCCAGTCGCACTGTTCCGTAAATTGTGAGGGTAGCCGCTCAGCTGATGCGACAGATTTCTAAAACAGAAGTACATCTTTGCATTCCGAGCATGCTAGCTTTAAGACACACTTCCTCGCCACATACCCTGCAGTGTAATAAATTAGCCTCGAGTCGCTTTTCTCCACAATCACACCAGCGTGCTCCGCAGGTTCAGCTGGCACTGCGGCAATCGAGCTTTCAACCTCGTCTAGCTTACCTTGGGAAAGTAGTGCGTCGATCCTCTTGGTCACTGAATCAGAACCTTCTTTGTCATGGACGGCCAGGGCGGCCGCATTCCGGTGGGGGTGGAATGCGCAAACACCCGTGTAGTTAGATTCACGTGCATGTTTAAGAGCCCCAGGTGGTCGAAATTATTCCGGAGTCTCCTACTACGGTGTGCCTCATAATCAGATTCTGATTTTGACACGTAAAAACCCCATATTTTAATATCTATATTTCATTTGCATCCGAGAGTAGGTGCAAGTGAGGAAATTCTAGCTTCTCACGCAAACCTATACACACAGATATTAACCCCCCCTCTCTCTCAAGCATACAGACGCACAGATAACAGGCACGTTAGCCTCCATGCAGATTAACATGCGCCCAGGCATGTACACAGGAAGAAAAATGTGCGCACGCACGCACGCACACGGAAATGCACTCATACACAAATGCGCGTATGCTCGCAGACCTTAAAAATGGAAGTGGCACTTCAGAGCCACTGCTGATATACGCACGTAACAGCCACAACGTCGTATGTAACGGAGTGGTCTGCATCAAGCTTTCATTCAAGTTCACGAAAATAGCATCATACAAAGAGCACACACATTGAAAAAAAAAATACTGAAGCGATAACAGCAGCATGCCTGTGCAATTTCGGATGGCTCGGGAAGCGGCAGTTGTCATAGCCGCAATTCCTTATCAATCTTGAAACAAGGGCACCCAGCCCATAGATAACCGCTGCCGGTGCACGATTGCCGGCTGCCCGCCACTGGTAGTTAATCCCGCGATCGCACTCATCGCCTTTAAGCCAACGCGCCTACTTTACAGCTACGTTTTGAGAACGCGCGCAAAAGCCTCAACTGTGACGACACGCTGAAGCCACCCGGTCAGCCACCGAACGACGCCATGTGACTGCTGCCTCGGCCAACGCCTTGCGTTTCTCGCTACTTCCGGAGCGTTACTAAACAAGGAGAGGTGCGCATGATTCAGCGTATTCTATGTGCATGTTTAAATGAAGAACGCTGAATCATAGAGGGGCACTCTCAGCTGTAGGTATGGCTTGAGTGCCGCATGCGTTCATTTCTATCGTTTGAACTGCGTATCGGCGCCACCGAGGCGTCTGTCACCAGTTTATGCGCTGTGCGGGATACTAACATCTGGCTCTGCGAACTCCGTCAGAGCGTTCACACGCACACCAGTGACCTACATACACCGATGGTCTGAGGTAAGAACTTTTACCATACAGAAAGGCATTCAACATGTGCCCTTACTTTCGCAGATGGGTTTATACGTCCCACAATGTTTTGTGTGGCTTGGCTGAGACGATGAGTGGTTGAATGACTCTACTGGCTTGCTATTATTTTAACGTTAACGTAACGTAACGTAAACGTAACGTAACTCTATAACGTAACGAATAAATCTAAACTTGATAAAATTCAACGCCTCGCTTTAAGGCTTTATTATAATACGTATCGGCGGCATGACTCCCCCACAGAACTTAAAATTGCCAATCTACCCTCTCTAGAATCTAGAACTTCCCTCGAAAGACTAAAATCTTCCGCAAAACGTGGCTTTGGTGCGTGCCAACGTTGCAGGGCAACTTAAGCCACTATATTAAGAGCCGGCAATTCCACTCGTACGCCATCAAATTGCAAATCGCCACATGTCCAGGCCCTCGTGGTGGCATTTCAATGGTGTTGAAATGTGATCTCTGAACAACCAAACGCACAAAAAAAATTAAAATGCTACAGAAAGTGAAAATTAAAACCGAGTCTTCTACGACGACATCCTTAATAGCTCAAGTACAGTTTCGGGACGTTAAATCTGATCAGTTATGGAGACATTGCCGAATGGCTTTTTTTTTCATAATATTTAATCGCAATCTCAAAATCGCGCACACGAATATTCAACAGTGAAGGAACCTTTTTTCTTTGGCAGGAACATTGTCATCCAGGAATATTTCTACGGTGAATTCAATGACCCTCTACAAAGTTGAACGTGTAATAGGAAAGACGGTAAGAACACCTGCTTAATCTTAAAAGTGTTACATCATTATTTTTTTGTGTGTGAAAAGCGTTCATTGAAGAGAAATCGTATGCTGACATCTTTTATGTAAAAAAAAAAAAAACATTCCGCAGGAACATTTAAGACCGCTTACTCGTTGGAATGCGAAAGCATTATATTCGCTTAGGAGAAACGTTTTCGATTTATGCTTTCGACATGCGTTGGTCAGGACATTTGTTGCAGCGACACTAAATGGCCACTCGCCTCATCCCTGACACTTTTCGGAGGCGGCAATATGGTGCGGCGATACACTGCTTCAATTGTAATCACATCAACATTGAAATTCATCGCAAAGGTGACACAGGCATCTTTAGTTGTGCCACAATTTTCATGTACATAAAAGCCAAGAAAGCGGTAGATTGGGTGGCAGCCAGCGTAGCGCAGTTAGTGGAGCAGTGCACCAAACATGAAAAGGTTGCGAGTTAGGTCTCCAGCAGCAGCAAGCAATCTTTCCTCCATTTCATTATTCTGAAATACCATCATTAAACAAATGAAAATGAACAGTTCATTTTCCCTATGCTTCTCTTGGCATCGGTGACCATTCTACTTCCTAAGTTTACTGAGCCCATCTATCCTAAATTCTTCTCTGGTTGTTTATTAATAGGTTACGTGCTTCGACAGGGTTATTAACTTGTTAACATAAAACTGTAGGTGCCATAATGTAATAAAATGAAGCCAGCCAAATCTTATGACATATACATGCGCTAGTAATGAGATGTGAATGTGTTTGAATGGCTGCAGAGTGCTCATATATCTTTTGCAATTTCTCACTGCAAAAACATCCAGAGCAGGCAAAAAGTAAAACTAATGCAGAGAAGTAATACACACACTCACTAACTCTGATATACAGCAAAGACTATAGTATGCAGCATTGAATCAGGCAACACCCTCATTCCTTTAGTCGACACTCTGTCAACTAGTCTTCTGCACTAATCAATGTGCAGTAGCAGGAAAAGTTGAAATTGTTTGCTCGCTAAGATAGCGCTGTTCTAATTTAACAATGCATCTCATAGCCTCCAATGCACTGTACAGAGCTAGTGTGATGAAGATGGACCTAAATGTGTCTTGCCACACATTTCTTGAAGATATTTCGTAAAAGTGGTGCTTGTCTGAATTTCTACCACTTGCATATTTGGGTTCTGGCCTGGTTTATTTTGACAAGAACAGCATGCCTTAACATTTGCAAGCATAACAGGCTTTAGAAGCCCACAGCCATTTTCTTGCCAATTAGTCTGCAATAGAAGTTCCAGACATCCACTAACTACACTTAAGGCCAACAAAGCTCATCAGTCTGTATTGGATCCTGCATTTCTCATTAATAAACAACAGCTGTTGCTAAACAGACTATGTGCGTACACAAGGACCACTGTACAGGCATAAGAAAAATGCCTTGCTTGGCAAGTGCAGCAGGTATCAAATCCATGCAGTAAGAGCCACTTGCAAAAATATTCTATAAAAAAAACAAGAAATAATTCTTGTGTTCTAACAGTACCTGTGGCTCTTGAGCTGCAATTAAAGGGCCACCAAAGAGTCACAATAAATCAGTCTGCACTGGTAAGGCATTCTTTGAAACAGAAATTTGACAAATCTTGCCGTCAGGGTTGGCTATTAGAAGCTAAAATATCGGTCAAAGTTTCAATTTTTGAATGTCATGCTGAAGCGCGTACCTGTACATTAGTGTGACGCCACAAATTTCAAAGCATCTCTTTGTATTTAGACCGCACTGGCTTAGCGAAAATTTCTAAAACATGATATATTTAATCTATTATCTGCTTTAGAGCACTATGTTGCCTTACTTTCACCGACAAACAATTAACTAGGCCGTCAACATCGATGACGTAATGATAAGCTTCAAGGTGGCGTGGCCATCTGTGTTTCCTTTTGAAGGAATTTCTGGCTTATTACTACTCTTCTCGCAGTAGGAGTGGCACTTTTTTTATATATTGCAGAAATATGTCATGTTCCCTTTTAACGTGTTTTCTGGCTTACCGCTCTATTCACAGTTGGAGAGTCATTTTCTGGTATAGTAGAAAGCTAATTTGCTAATGCAAGTGATATCATTTTTTTCTTTACTCTCTTTAAAGAACACAGCAGTAATTAGATGACACAAAGGTTCAAGCATGGCGAAAAACTTGAAAGTCTTAGTTGGAAAGTTACAGACAGCGGCCCTTCATTTAAAAATAAATTTTTCACAGGATTAAGTGGAATGCAGTAGACCACTAGTATGATCCTAAGCCACAACGACTACCTGTCCAATGCTCTAGTAAATCTGTGCCAGTTGCTGTTTGATCTGTGACTGTTGTTTTCACTCTTACAACCATGGCTCTAATGCTGCAACTGCTGTTCCTTGATAGCAACAGATAACAAGTGGTGTCTGTAGCACATACGTTACAGGAATAACAGTTCACAGGATTTGGAGTTTATAAAAACTATGTTTACCCTGTCCTCGCTCTCACTATCTTGGGTTGAAGCGGAACCACGTGCTGCCGCACGCTTGTTCCGCTTCTTTTCCATGGAGGCGAAGCTCCTTGCAAGCAAAATGAACATCAAATAAAACAACTTTCCACATAACGCAATGCCCCAGGAGTGGAAGAAGCATTTTACGAAGCCCATGGTTCAGTTTCAAGTATCTACTAGCAATCATGTAGCAACTGCATGACATTTCTGCAGTACAGCCGAATTGGAGTGTAGGCATATTAATGACATACTGCAAATTGAACAGCACCTTCAAGTTGTCAGCTGCACGCATGCCACCTTAGTATTTGTTTACTTTCACTTAGGCCTGCCTCGCACCGGAACACACAATAATTATGGGTGATTCTAATAACAAAACAAGGGTAAGTGTGTTGCTGTTTGGTATATTTTTTTCTCATCAAGAGGTGGCACACAGCAGCACCATCAATTAGTCCACACTAACATATGCTGTACTTGTACCCAGCACAAGTTTTCTGTAAGCTGGAAGTTCTCATTCATTATAATGTGGTACTATTACAGATGAGAGTCATGGCCGTCAGCAATGTATGTAGGGAAGTACGTCCACTGTGAACACATGTGGTTACTGCGATGTGGTACCACTGCGATGAATGTGGTACAACTGTAAGGATTATACATAATGGTCCGATGAGGGGAATTTCATTATGCTGCTGCATTGCAGTTGCTTTGGAATGTTTTTTTTTTCGAAATTGTAAAATACCCACCCAATAACCCCTAAAAAATGAAACACGTTGCGAATTCCACTACCACATTCCTGGAAGCACTCAAATTCAAGCTCATACCTCAAGTGTAATTATATGAGCTGCAGATATTAAAAGTAAGACAATGTGCTTAGTCTAGCAGTTTGCTTTTGGGAGCAAGACTTCGTAAGCAAGCTTCATAAGCCAGTCTATATCAGGTAGCTCACAAAAGAATGACAGGTGGACATCAAGGAATGCATAACTGCTCCAACTGACGATATTGTGAGCGTTTAATAGACGATACTGTGAGTATTAAATTGTTCGCGGACGACTGGTTACTTTACAAAGAGATTAAAGATGCCAATGATCAAGTGATCCTGAGTAAAAGTCTTACTGCGATTTCTGACTGGTGCGATACCTGGGAAATGAAACTTAATGAAGAAAGAACAGTTTTTATGCGCATTACCAACAAAAAAACATTCTAGCATATCAATACATTATTAATCAATCCATGGTCTCTGAAACAGACTCCTTTAAATATTTGGGTGTAACCATCAACAATCGTCTAACCTGGTCGCAACACATTGATAACGTTTGTGCGTCTGCTCGACGTAAACTCGGCCTACTGAGACACAAGCTGAAACATTCTCCTCCATCCGTAAAACAATTGGCATTCAACACACTCGTAAGGTCGCGATTAGGATATGCTACCGTCGTCTGGGACCCATTCACGAAAAAAAATATTACAAAACTGGAAAACATAAACAGGCTTGCCGTCCGCTACATATATAATTGTTGTGGACGTTATGACGCCCCCTCACAATTGATTAATGAAAATAATATTGCCACCCTAGAATCCCGAAGAAAGGTAGCACGCCTGACATTGCTCTTCCGCCTTTGGAAAAGGGAAATACAACTTGGTCATTCACCCTGTCTCCAGCCGCTACCAGCTAGAGCTACCACAAATTATCACTCCGACAAGATAACCCCTATTTTCGCGAGCACAAATTGCTTTAGGTTCCTTCTTTCCTAGAACAATAAATGATTGGAACTCTCTGCCAGCCGATGTATTCCTGTCCAATAACATATTACATGCCATTGAAAAACTGCACTTCAAATAAACGTGTGACCGCGTGAGTACTTTCATGCGTGTTAGCATGAAAAAAAAACTGTGTACACTGGTATTGTAAATATTTCTCTCCTTTCAATTCAATCCCTTGCACTGTATGCTTGTTCAATGTTTTTTATGTATTTATATGATCGTTCAATGCACAGTCAACCGCAAAAGCTTGCGGGATCTGCGAGCGCGTGGCAAAGCGACCCTCCTCCCCTTTTAGCGGTGACCCCTGGTGTCGAGACCGACGCCTACACGCATGCGCTTCCCTCCCAGACTGCAAGCGTGCATATTTCCGCGCTTCCTCCTTGAGCGCCGGCGATATACGAATGTAGCCGCGAGGTAGCCCGACGCATAGGGCCGGCCCGGTGGCGAACGCAACAAGTAATTTTTCTTTTTCTGGACTGCACCTTCGCGTGGCCAATTTTCGTTGTTTATTTCTTTTTACGAACGGTGCGTTCTACCGCAGAAGAGCGTGGCAGAAGACGTGCTATATAGAAGGAGACCGGTAAGACAAAAATGGACAATTGATTTCCGTTGTATACTAGAGAGAGAGAGAGAAACTTTATTGATTCTATCAAGGGGTTTAGCGGTGAGCCGTCTTGCGCTTGCTGCCTGGCTCTTCAGCACGGGTGTGCCCCTGTTCCAGGGCTCCACTGAGCCTGGCCACTTCGCACGCGTGCTGCACCATTGCCCTTTGGGCGCTGAGCTCGCTGCTGGTGAGCAGGCCCTCCCATTGCTCCGCACTTGGGTTTTTATGTTTATGGAATGTGTAGTGATGCTTACATTCCCACGTTATGTGGTAAAGAGTGTGTATTTCTCCGCACCATGGGCAGTAGTTTCTGTATTGTGTCGGGTACATTTTACTTACTATGTGTAGATTATAGAAAGTTCCGGTTTGTAGCCTTCTCCAGTCGGCTGCTTCCTGTTGCGTAAGTAGTGTGCGTGGCGGAGGATATTTGATTCTCTGCCCTCTATAATGGTTTAATATTTCCGCACACGTCGGCTCCACCGTTCTAGGGTTCTCGAGAGGCTCTATCTGTCCAGCTCGGTATGTGATCTGGCGAATTAGACTGTCTGCTCTCACGTTCCCTTCTATACCGGTATGGGCCGGTATCCAGAAAAGTTTGTGTTTCACTTTATTTCCGAGGGTTCCTGCTCCGAGGAGGATTTGCAGGGCCTCTTTACAGACTCTCCCCTGCATGTAATGCCTGCATGCAGCTTTGGAGTCTGTTAATATGTTTAGTGATCTGTTACTTCGGTAGCCTTCAGTCGCTGCAAGCGCTGTGGCGACCTCTTCCCCCTCCGCTACCGTGCAATTCCTTATCGTTGCGCAGCTGATTGTCTCTCCCATGTAGTCTACTACAGCCGTAGCTACTCTGTGTGTTCTAGTGTGCGTGTCCCATGGCTATAGCCCTGCATCCGTGTACACCGTGTTTTCCTGTGTTGCCAGGTGGCCTTCCACGTAATCTGCCCTTGCAGCTGCCTTCTGGCTGCGTGTAGGTTCGCATCCATGTTGCGTGGAATTGGACTTATTCTAAGGGTTTGTCTGACGTTGTCTGGGATGTCTGCCTCTCGATCTATTGCCCCTTTCGTATCGTATCCTAGTCTCTTTAGGAGCATTCTTCCTGTAGCCGACTGCCAAAGTCTCTCTATTTGTGTGTTTAGTTGCGCTTCTGCCAGCTCGCTGAACGTGTTGTGTATTCCTAGCTGCAGTAGCTTGTCGTTTGAAGTATTCCTCGGTAGGTGTAGTACCGTTTTGTACGCCTTCCTTAGTATGGTTTCTGCTTGTTCTCTTTCTAGCTTGTTCATCAAGTGGTAAGGTAGCGAGTATGTGACTCTGCTGACCACTAAACTTTTAACCAACTTGATCGTGTCTGCCTCTTTCATGCCATGTATTCTATTTGAAACTCTCGTAATCATCCTGCTTACTTGATCTGCCGATTTTTGGAGTAAGCTAATTGTGTGACTGCATTTTCCCCTGCTTTGCAGCCACATTCCTAGAATTCTTATCATGTTCTTTTCCGCTATAAGCTGGCCCTCTAAGTTTATTTCGATTTCGGCCTTGGTGGGGTTCCTTCCAATTCTGAGTATTTCCGTTTTCTCGTGGAGCAAGCCAGGCCTCTTGCCTTAACATAGTTTTCTACGCGGTTTGCTGCCTCTTGCAGTTTCTCTTGCTTTTGTCCTAGCGTCCCTTAGTTGACCCATATTGTGATATCGTCCGCATACATTGCATGTCACCACGGTGCATATCGCAAGTGGGCTACCTCGCGGCTACATTCGGATATCGCCGGCGCGCAAAGAGGAAGCGCGGAAACATGCACGCTTGCAGTATCGGAGGGACGCGCATGCGTGTAGGCGTCGGTCTCGACACCAGGGGTTCACGGCTAGAAGGGGAGGAGGGTCGCTTTGCCACGCGCTCGCAGATCCCGCAAACTTTTGCTGTTGACTGTACCTTATATGATTCAATGTATTTCATGTTTCATATGCTCTTCTTTTCTTTGAACGTATTTAATTGCATTACTGTATGAACGAATTCCCTCCTGCCTTGGTCACAAGTTGGCCTGCAGTATTCTGTAAAAAAATCAAAAAAAAAATATTGTGCTTGCGGCTGAACTGCCGTAGCTGCACTTCAAGCTAAATCATACATAGATTGCATATTACTTACGCTGGAAACTACAAATAATTGTCGTTCTACAACAATGCAAAGACAGCTTTCTTGAGGAATAACTAAATCGCTATGGCAGCGCGGACTGTCTAAGAGAGATATATGGTACAGCCTGTGACAACGGGCAGCATGTGGCCACCCTATGCGGAGACGTCTCGTGCCTGGAGGCGCGTTCTTACGAAAATATATTTCATGTCGCAGACGCAAACAGATCACACGCGCACCTTCATGGTGGCCATTAACTGCACCGATATTTTTACTAGTCTTTCGCCACCGTGGCTGCAACAAGGCGGGCTCTAAGGTTTGCCCTAAAACCAACGTACTGCCTGCACCACAGCGAAATGCATTCATGCACGCTGAAACAAGAAAAAATCTCGACAAAGAATGCGGCCACTGCAGGATTAGTGCCTTTTTGACATATATAGCCTACGTCTTGCTCGCTTTAGCATTTGCAGTACTTACCGACGGCCAAGATTTTGGCTCGTGCTGCCGGCTTTGTCGGATCCCACTCGACATGGACGAAATCGCCCTGGAGCGGCTTCAAGGTGCTGGTCGGGTCGCGCATCAGCTCCAGTCCTATACTAGTGTCCGAAATAGACGTTATGGGATACACGTCCCACTTTTCTTCTTCTTCCCACAAGACTAGTATGTGCTTCATGGCTGCACAGCGCAATGACTAAAGCGGAACTATGGTCCCCACTCAAACGCACTAAAAGCAAAAATGGCGCTTTCAACGCAGTCCAATCGGATTGGATTCAATCGGATTTAATATAACATTGAACACATGAGCTAAATATAGCTAAACTACGGTAACGTCACTTTTCTTGTAATGTCAATAGTATTCGTAAAACAACGTTTGAAAGGGACCAATAATTTCAGATATAATATTGTAACGCACAGTTGAGTGACGGTGCTTTAATCAATCTGCCTTGGGTGAACTTGTGCCCGACAAAGAGCTAAACGAGAGCCTCGCTAGAACGTCCACAGTCTTTTCGCAAGAGACCCGCACCTCTACTTCCCTCGTGTCCCGCGCTGATGGCACGTTGCTCCGATTGCGCTTGCCTTGCGGGCCCGTGTTGCCCGCTTCACTGCCGCTATCTTTCGCCGGTAGCAGTAAGCAGCTGGACGGACGCAGGAGGCGGCTGGCGCGTAATTTGAAATCATCTTGCGTCAATATTATGTTGAGAATAAAATATTGGAAACTGCCCGAATTCAACATGGTTTTCCGCCTATTGGTGGTAATTTTGGCACTGGCTTGGTTAAATCACGGTGGTTATTACGCTAGGTTTCGCCGTAAGCCAGCATAAGCCTAAGCCACCAAAGGGGGACAAAGCTGACATAAATAACTACCGGCCTATAACAGTCACGTCAGTTGTTTACAGGGTGGTTATGCAGATTATAAAGGACAGACTGCAGGCATGGGTAGAGAACGAGGAGATATTTGGAGAGCTACAAAATAGATTTCGGAAGCATAAGAGGCTAGAAGACAATCTGTTCTCACTAACACAGTGCATTGAAATAGCTGATAAGGAACACAGAGCCCTATGGCTGGCTTTTTTGGGTATCAAGGGAGCCTGTTACAGTGTACTTCAAGAGGGCTTGTGGGGCATTCTGGAAACTTTAGGAGTGCAAGATGGAGTACCCAATTTCTTAAAAGATATCTATAAATGTAACCGGGTGAATATACAATGGGAAAAGCAGGTTTCGGAGCCTGTAATGATTCTGCTGGGGCTTTATGTTTATGCTGTACCTACATGGTTTAGAGGCCAAAATACAGCAAAGCGGACTCGCCTTCAACCTATCAATTTTCAAACAAGCAAAATTGATTGAACAGTCATTACCAGGACTGAAGTATGTGGATGATATTGTATTAATGGCTGACAATGCAGAAGATCTGCAGGGATTGATGGACATGTGTGGTACAGAAGGAGACAGGTTAGGCTTGAAGTTTAGCAAGGAAAAATAAGCAATCATGATTTTTAATGATAACATTTGCGGCGAGCTTAAGATAGATACAGGAGGCCACGCTGGAGATAGTCTATAAATAGAAGTACCTTGGGGTGTGGATAAACAATGGCATTGAGTATCTGACTGAGTACGAAAAATATCTAACGACTTAAGGTAACAGAAGTACAGCGATTATGAATAGTAGGGCACTGTGAAACTACAATAGGTACGATGTAGTACGAGGGATATGGAAGGGGGTAATGATTCCAGGCCTGACGTTTGCCAATGCAGTTCTATGTATGAGAGCACGAGACCCGGCAGCAATTGGAAACTAGGCAACGTGGTGTGGGTATGCTCGCTCTGGGAGCACATGGCAAGACACCAAATCTTTGGATGCAGGGGAATCTGGGTTGGTGTTCTTTCGAGGGCAGAGAGGCTAGTAGCAAGGTAGCATTTGAGGAGCGATTCAGAAAAATGGGGAAAATGCGGTGGGCTAGGAAGGTTTTCAGTTACTTATACACGAGGAATGTTGACACAAGGTGGAGGAAGTGAACTAGAAAATTGAAAAGCAAATACTTGGGCAGCAGTGGGGGGGACAGGTAAGGAATCATTCGTCAAGAAAAAAGGTTAAGGAGACAGAGAGGGGTATGTGGAAAACAGATGCAAACCAAATCAGCTTTAGAGACATACAGGACGTGTAGGCAAGAAATAGCCAAAGAAAATATTTACGATAACTCTAAGGGAAGCTCATTGTTCTTTGAAGCTAGGACAGGTGTACTGCGGACTAAAACGTACCAAGCCAGATACCAGGAGATAGATTTGTTGTACGGGGCACTTCACCCTGCAGTTGAATGTAACGGGGAACTATTCAAAGCTTTGGGTTTTAAAGACACTGAAAGTAAAATAGACTTTGAAAAGGTAGAAATAACTAAACGGTGGCTATCTGATTGGCGGATAATATCAACGCAAAAGTAAAGGAGTAATTAAATAGGTATGCTTGTTATAGTACCATTCAGCATATAATATTCAAGATTAGGTGGCGCGCGCCGCCGCCCGATTCAAATCATCATCCGTCAATCATCCGTCCATCCATCCATCCAGCCAGATTACAGCCGCGCCGTGCATGGCCTTGTGTCAGTCCGCATTGTTAGCGTTGTTTTGGTGTGTATTGGCGTTATCACCTCCAGAAATGCCGCGCAGAAAAATATATAAGAAATATCTTTATGATTGCGCTTGCGAGGTCCCAGTCCGAACCAAATGTAGGAGGAAAACTCTGGACAATGCAAGCGGTGCTGGCAGTGGTACGTCCGCTTCGGAAAGCGACGAGGACTGGCGAAGTGCCCACGAACGGCGTTCAGAAAATACATGCTGCGATCGAGATTCGTCGCCACCAAGAAGCCCACTTGCCGATTCGAACTGTAATGATGAAAGCTTCAGTAACGTTGGCGGAAATGCTTTTGTGTACTCAAGCGACGGGAACCGAAATTCTGCTGACACGCACCGGCACGACTGCTCGTCGACAGATGACGAAGAAAGCACCAAGGGAATCGAGGACGCCGAACAGACGAGAAATGAGCTGGTCAGTATTAATGTTATTTTGTTTACTTACTATACGGTCTCATCAGTGCGGTACTTCATATACGGAGATTTTGTTTAGCTTTTGATTTTAAGGTTAGGGAAATATAAAACACGTTGACCTTGATTTAACCATTTCAGTTTCCAGGTTAGCCTATTCGTAAAAATCAATTCGTGTGTGCAGGTATACTAATGATAAATAGGTGCCCTTAACAACCTTTTAATTACTGATCCCAGATGCCTTCGAGCACGTTGAAGCCCCTTGCCGGTGTAGTCAGCTGCACTATGAAATAGGATGGTCACCTCTGCGGAATGCACGAGCTTTTCCATATGTGTTCGATTTCCTTCGTTGACCTTCCAACTTCTGCAAAGCTTTCATTTCACGAAACGTTTGTGAATTCCCTTTCCAGCAGTAGTAAGATACTTTGGTCTGAATGACAAATTTTGTCTAACTCTTGTAGGTCTGTGTCAATTTGGAGAGTCCACACAGCATTTGTGTAGTAGCGTTTTTGTTACTTTACTACCTCTATCACATGAGAACATTGGAACAAGGATGAATGTGCTTGGACGACAATTGCAGTGGGCATATATATGTATGGTTTGTCATGTTCAGTAGACTGTTGAACTTCTTATACTGCTGTCAGCTGTGTACTGCTCAAAGAGTCGCAAGTGCAGCAACATTCAAAGTGCTTATGTTGAAAAAGGTAGCTCTGCGAGCACTTTGTTGCTCAAAGAAAGATATGCTTTCGACTTGAACGATCCTCATAAGCCTAGCTAAACAAAGTACAACGTGTAGCTCTTTAGTTGACTGTTTATAGGCAATTTGCCGTAACATCATACCAGCTGTCATGTTTAGATGTCCCTTGAGCATGGTATGGCTGCGGCTTTATTTAGTGCAATTTATTTGTGCAACTGTAGTGAAAACTGTCAGAAATGTGCCATAATGATGATCAAGTCATTGGACATCAACGATCTGTCGCACATTTGCCCAGTAATTACTATTGATAGTGTCGCCATTAATATTACAATTATTGAAAAGCTAGCTGATGATGTAAACATACTGCTCCTGTACTTTCTCTTTGCCCAGGATGTCCTGCTGTACCCTCAATCAAAGCTGTCACGGGGGCAATCTCTGTTAATGGTAATGGCCCACAGCCTGCGGCACCATTCATCTAAGGAAGCCACAGAAAGCCTCTTGAAGGTCATTGATGCCCACATGCCTCAAGGTGTTCCCTTCCCAAAAACAAAGCACCTATTTTTAAAAAAACTTCTCCTCGGCACTTGTCAACGTAGCACACATATTCATTGCACTGACTGTGGTGAATACCTTGCACAACTGCCTTGTGCAAGTGTTAATGTAACGTGTCCTCAGTGCATATCAGTGCATAGCATCTCTGCACTTTTAGACGTAGGTTCCTTTTTTCTTACTCTCGAACTTGATGCCCAAGTAAAGGACATACTTTTAAGCGGCAAGTTATTGCAGAACCGAAGAGGTGCATCCTATAATGCCAAGGACATCACTGAGATCACAGCCTATAACACTTTGCCTATAACCGACCAAGACATATCATTACCATGGAACACAGATGGTGTGCCATTGTTCCAGTCATCTGGACATAGCGTATGGCCCCTGCTGTTGCAGGTGAATGAGCTACCCTTCAAAGAAAGAGTGCGCAAGCTTTTGCTTTTTGGCTTGTGGTTTGGAAACGGCAAGCCACACATGAATGCCCTTCTTAAGCCATTTGTGGAAACGATGAACCGCCTCTTCTCTGAGGGCATCTCCTGGACAAGCGAGTCTGGAATGCCAGAAACATGTCGTGTTTATTCGGGCCCTTGCACTCTTGACACTGTGGCACGCTGTATGGTCATGAATATGACGCAATTTAATGGGTCTCATGGCTGTACGTGGTGCGAGCAAAGTGGTCAGGTGGTCCAAAGAGGACGAGGCCATGCTCGCATTTACCAAATTCAAGAGCCTGCACGAAAGCAGAGGACGCAAAAGAGCTTTGCTAGGCATATTGATGAGGCACACAGGAGCGGGGAGCCGTCTTCTGGCATCAAAGGTGCGAATGTACTGTTTTTCATGGCATTCATACAGTTTCCAAGCACATTTGTTATAGGTTATATGCATGCTGTCTGCAATGGATTTGTTCGCGCCACAGCCTTTATGTGGTTCAGCCACAAGAGGCAGAACAAATTTAGTCTTGGATCGCACCTGCAAGAGATCAGTGCCAGGTTAAGCCAACTGACTCCAGTGTGGGAGACAAGACTGCGGCGGTCACTCCTGGAAATGAAGTACTGGAAGGCATCTGAGTGGAGAGATTGGCTTCTTTTTTTCTCTCCAGTGGTATTGAAGGGTTTTTTACGCAGCAGATACTATATGAACTGGATGAAGTTTGTTGCCATCATGCACTTTTGCTTGCAGTCATACATTCCTATGGATAAAATTATGAAAGTTAAGCGGCTCATGGAGCAGTTTCTGAAGGACTATCAGGAACTCTATGGCATATGGTGGTTCATGTTGATCAGTGGGGGCCACTGTGGGGCTTCTCTGCCTTTCCTTTTGAGTCAATGAATGGGAGGCTTGTCAGCCTGGTAAATGGCACCAGGTATGCCCATATGCAGATTATTGAGAAGTTTGCCATATTAACATCTCTTCAACAAGTTGTGCCTATGAATAATGGATGGAAGAGCGAGTACTTTGAATCTTTTGTGAAGTCCCTACTTAAGGGTTACCTTACATCCTTCGAAAGAGTTGTGTGCAAAAGGGCACAGTGGCATTGTATGGAAAGGGAAGCACAGAAGGAGGCCTCATGACCTACAAGTAGGCAACAATTGGTGCATTTACATACTGTGTGAGCTCAATGGACAAGTCGCGAAGAAAAAATTCTTATGTTGTCACAAGTGCTGGCTTGTTTGGTCAAGTAATGAATATTATCTCGAATAGTGATGTGACTTCTGGTTCCAAAGTGCATTTCAAAATAAAAAAAATGCGTGTTGTGGACACATTTCTTTCTTGCATAGGTGGTTGCCAGTCTGTCCATTTCGTGACTGTTTGTGAAACTGATGAACCTGTTATGGTTGATGCTTTGGGAGTGCAAAAGTGCATGTTTCTGGGTCACTCAGGTAAAATGATCTTGTCTGGTACTAATTCGGAGTATGTACTAGAGTCTAATTGAATATAGGAATGCATTTGGAAGTGTTTTTAATTTTGTACTGTTTTGCACCTTTGTGCCTTTGTCATCGGCCCTGACATGCTACTCCTAGGGCGTTTGTTATGTTCACAATAGTACAGAATTCCCTTTCGTTATTATAGAATTAGCTTTCTGCAGATTATATTACAGCACATATTACAAGTCATTGACCATAGCTCCATGGTGCACTGCTTTAGCTTTCCTGTATTACTTGATTGCTGTTTTAAAGTATCCAGTGGGTGCTTTTGTTATTGACACATGACATATTTGTGCACGTCAAGGTCTAAAACGTCATCTTACCCAATGCACTGGGCATCTTGTGTAGGCAGTGTTTGTCAATGTTAATATAGCATTTTATGCCCACAAAAAATAATAATGCTTTGGATAGTTTTCAATAGTAAAAAATTTGCTTTAGTTTCTCCTAGCAAATAATGCTGTTGGGGTTTTAATCAAAACACAATCGTGCATATTACCATAAAGCATTTATCAGAACCAGCTTGAAAAACCCAGTCTCTGTAACCATATTGTGCAATCCACAGCATGCCTGATGGAATGTCACCCGTCCCCAAACGCTACTATGCCAACCTCAACTGTCAATCTTAAAACATGCATGTGAAGTGCATGGGTGCCTTTTGCAAGCACGTGGAACAATTCTAGGTAATTCCCTCAATGTGCAGAGCAGAAGTGCGTCAAGACAACAGTGAGGACTGACAGTCCCTGGAGGTTGTGCCGAAGTGAAATGGTACCGGGGATTATGAACCTAAACATAACGTAATATAATATAACAGCAGCTGTTATATTCGATGCCTATGCATAATTCGCTGCTTGGCAATTCACCGAGTTCGTATTCATAAGCACCCTTTCAGATTTGCACCGTGCTCGAAAGCCGCAACAGGAGACCTTAAATCAGACATATACTCACATAATTTCAATAATTTAGCAGACTGTTCAGTGTTAGGGTTAACCACATGAGACCGATTTTGTGCGCGACGGCTTCGAGCGACAAAACAGGCCGTCGATTGCGAAGATCGCTCGGTTTCGAAAATCTTGAATTCGTCACTCATCGCGCGAAAGTTCTATGATCGACTAGCCAATAGCGCAAAGCCGCAGCTGGATGTACATCGCTCAAATCCAACCGATTGTCGCACGGAATGGGCAATTTGTATTATTTATACGAGCAAGGAAAAGAAACCTACTGCAAGACCTCCAGAAATATTTTTTGCTGCTTTTTACATTTTTTACATCAACTTAATATGCTAAAGAATGCGTCACCCTAGTTTCAACACATATTTGCTGCCCTCATACCTGCACCACCTGCGAGACGTCGCTCAAATTCGTCCTTTGCACGGAGCATGATTTGTAGGCTACGAGCGTACGCAACAGCCATCTCCATTGCATCGCTTGTCGCTGTCGAGCTCAAGACCGCTTATATGGGGTTCATACCTTATTCAGCATAAAACATGAATTTCTCGTGCTTTTTCAGTAAGTTCAAGATAACGCGTCCAACTAACTTCTTGCAGTATGCAGCTGAATACCATTGGCAAAGTTTCTAACTAGCACTGGCACTGCATGCAACTTCAATGGCCGAAGATTACCCACAGGCGAAAGACACTGTGAAGCACGCGGCTTATTTATAACGAAAGCATACAACCAGTAAGTGAGTGAGTGAGTAAAGACTTCATTTAAGAACAAGGTATTGACGGATGACCTTGCTGCTAGGCAGCCATGAGCCCCAGAGCCCTGGCGGCTTCTTCAGCTCTCTCGATGACCTTGGCTTGCAGGTCAGGGTCCGAGCTGAGCAACACGGCCTCCCACTGCTCAGTATTATTTATTTCGTGATTTGTGTGATTTTCGGCTGGGCACGACCACATAATATAGAATAGATCCGCTTTTTGCTCACAATGCTTACGTGTATTAGGGTATTGGTCCGGGTAGTAGTAGTGATCGGCTACGGGGTTGGGGTAGGTGTTGGTCTGAAGTCGTCTCCAAGCTAGTTCTTGTCGCTTGTTAAGCGATTTGTGTGCTGGCGGGTACACTGCCCTGGCTAACCTGTAGTGCTGAGTTATTTTCTGGTAACTGACCATGCGATCCCTCTCTGATCCTAGCGTGAGCCGTCCGGGTGCTCGGTTGGAGAGTCCTCGAGCGGCGGTATGGGCGGCATCGTTGCCGGGTAGGGAGGAGTGTGCTGGTGCCCAAATGCTCTGGATTGGTCGTGGGTGTTGGTTGGTGTGTACTATGTGTTTTACGGGAGCCGAGACCCGACCTTTCGCAAAATTGCGTACTGCTGCTCTGGAATCGCTAATAATGTAATGACAATGTGTGGAGGCTATTGCCAGAGCGATAGCCGCCTCTTCCGCTGTTTCGGAGCTTCTGGTGCGAATTGAACCACCAGCGCGTATTTGACCTGAGGAGTACACCACTGCAAGGTATGTATTCTGCTGCGTCGACATAGACTACGTCTTTGAAGGCGTGGAATTTCTGATGGAGGGCTTTGGACCGCTCGGCCCACCTTTCCTTGTGGAATTTGGGGTTCATGTTTTGAGGGAGTGGATGAATTTTGAGATGGCGCCTCTGATCGTGAGGAATGTCTACTTTAATGCTTTGCATCGACTCGTAGTTGATGCCGAGATTCTGGAGCATGTTTCGCCCGGCGGCACTCTGAGCTAGCCTTTCGTATTGAGATATAAGGTGCGCTTCTACAAGTTCATCGAGGGTGTTGTGCACACCTTGGGCTAGCAATTTAACGTTGGTCGTTTTTATAGGTAGCCCAAGAGCCTGTTTATAGGCCCTCCGGATAATTCCCTCTATTTTTTCTCTCTCAGCCGCTTTGAGGCCGAGGTACGGGGTGATGTAGGTGATGCGGCTGAGAACGAAGGCTTGTACCAACCTTATGAGGTTGGCTTCTTTCATGCCGGAGTGTCAGTTGGCAATGCTTGAAATGAGTCGCATCGTCTGCTGAACGCATGCTTCCACCAGTTTATGAATTGTGTTGCCGTTGCGCCCGTGAACTTGCATGAAGAGGCCTAGTACACGGATGGTGGTCACCACCGGGATCGCGCCTCCTCCGGCTTGCACAGTGATTTCTGGGGGTGGTGCAGTGTCGGATTTGCGGTTTGTAGGGGCTCTGAGTAGGAAGAGTTCTGTTTTTTGCAGGGAGCAGGCGAGGCCTTCGTCGGTAACCTACTTTTCAACCATGTCTACAACTTGTTGCAGCGTGGTTTCTACATCTCCATCGCTACCTTTAACCACCCACAGCGTGATGTCGTCGGCCTACAGACTGTGGTGTAGATCTGGAATCCTATTAAGTTGTTCCGGTAATCGGATCATCGCTAAATTAAAGCGGAAGGGGGATAAGACTGATCCAATAAATGACGCTTTCTGTTATGTGATTCCTTATTTCAACAACGTTCCGTACACAGTAGACTGCCAAACTGAATAAATTCAAACACACAAAACGTACGCTAAGCGCGCTCCGCATAGGCTTGGAATCATGGGCTGGTGAACAAACCATTATAAGCGTACTCTCACTTCACGTCTTATTGAACATACCACGATTCTGGGAGCATTTGGAATTTTCAAAGCTCTTACAGATAGCGGCAAGTGATAAAATCATATGCAGTTATCGCGACGACTGGCTTTTTCGATTAGCATCGAGAGACACAGCGCGCTTACCTAGTCCGTTGTCAATCGCGTCGGCTAAGTGCCGCGCTGCGCTGAGCACAAATAGTAGCACAATTTATTGCCAATAGCATGCAGAAGTGGAAATTGCATGTAGGGATGGTACTAGAGCACTGTTTTTCTTTTCATTGTTAATCTCTACAGTAATGTGGTATACATTGTGGAAAGAAGACAGTTGCACATTAGTGCTTTGTTGTTATCTTGTAGGAGTCTCTCACATTTTTTTTTTACTTACGCTTTCTATAGCAATCTGGCCGCCACATTTTATGGTAGCTTTGTCCTACCACACCCACAAGTGCATGTGGTTGTCGACCCTGACTATAAGATAAAATTGAGATTCCTCGAAATTTACGCTTCCTAGTGGTGAGAAAATCTCTTTCTGGTCGGAAGATTGAAGCCAAAAGCACCATCTTTGTGTTGAGCTGCTCTATAATCCAAGCCAACCGGGTGCCTAGCCAATAGCACCATGTTGCAGTATTGACCAACTGCTTATAGGAAAGCAAAATTGATGATGGTGCTCTGCTAAAATGTGCCCGGATGATATGGGAAACACTTTTTGCTAAGCTTGTTCTTATTGCCAAAACAATGCCTCCATTCCTGATAACGACTGTGCATATGCAAACAAAAGTGATACCGTTGCACTACGTCTCGGTTGTATGCACAGCATGTCAGGGCAGAAAATCTGGTAAAGTCATGTGCAAGTGAATCTGTACCTGAAACGGCGAAAAAAATTTTTCACAATAAAATGTTTGCTTGCAAAAAGGTGCTGCCTTATATTGCAGATTCTTGTTAACCCTTTACTGCACAATTTTTTATTTTGCCATAAAATTATTCATGTCGTTGCAGGGAACCATAACAATAGCTGTACTAACAAAACAAATATCTTCAGTGGACTTTTACAGCTTGTATTGTATTCCGACAACGTCTGAACATGTCAGTCAGTCAGTGTTTTATTTTCACCAAACAAAAACATTTGTGAAAAAGGGGAGACGGCGAAAAGGCTGCGGATACTGCAGCTTGACTAAGCACCGTGCACCCTGTAGCAGCAATGACAGGGTAAATGAACAAGCAAAAAGATAATTATACAAGCAAAAAGTGAATAATTTAAAGTGACAGGGTGAACACTCAAGAGAAAGCAAGTAATTATTACACACCAGTACGAAAAATTGTACACATGGGATCATTTTTGCATATAATAAAGCAAGAGAAGACAAATTTGCATCAATGATACATGTAACAATGATATAATGCAATACAATTTAAGAAATGCGCAATTACAAAAACAAGCTAACTACATTGGTGGGGTTTAGTGTTTTGATTTCGATGTCTGCTCATATGCGTTAAGAGTGCTTGGTAATGTGTAGCTAAGCCTTTGCGTTCCCTAAATAGTGCGTGAGAATGGAGTTTTCCAGGGGGGTTTATACCGATGGAAGTAAATACTTTCAGTAGGTTCAAGATTTGAAAGTGTGAGAAATGTGTCAAGCTTCCCGCGAGTTGCACTATTGTAGGATTGCAGCAGCCTGCATTTGTATATATTGTTCGCCGTAACAATTTTATGCTTCACAAAAAGATGGCTGGTGTGTTCAAGGTATGGTATTGTGAGGCTTGGGCTGAACGCAGGAAGACTCGCATAGTAGGGTAACGGTTTAATGCGGGTTAAGGTTACATTTAACAGACCGACTGATCACTCCAGCGGCAATGGCTTGACTGACTCGCCCATCGCGGGCAAACAGCAAAACACAAGCGAGGCTCCCGGAAACGGAAGCAGGACAAGGTAGGTGACGATGCCGCTGCGGCTACTTGTTGCGCAGGTCATGTTGCGCCATCTGTAGCAGCTCACACCAACTGGGCCAAGCACACCATCACGTCACTCACATTCCACCCCGTCCGGATGACCAAGTCCCTTGGTCTAACTTGGCGTTCATGTAGTCACTCAAGCACGAAGTCTCGCAAGTGACGGGGAAGGTGGCGCACACGCTGTTGGCGCTGAGGCTGTGTTTGGTGTATGGCAGTTTCATCATCAGGGACTGTAGTGGCGGATGTTTCCCCTTCAAGGCTGGACGAAAGATGTGCCACAGGAGATGACGGAGGTACATACAACTTAATTTGTGAAACATGCACAGTTCTTGGCTGGTTAAGCAGGCGAGCTGTCATTCCTGACACACGCAAAGCCTTAAATGTGGATGCAGTCAACTGCTCAGGGAGACGGTAGAGCCCTCTAAAGCGCGGTGCCATTTTCTCGTGGGGCGCTGGCGCTTGACGTTTGATCCATACTAGGTCACCTACTGTGAAGCTATGAGAGCGATGGGTACTGTCATAGTGACGTTTGCGGGAGGCTTGAGCTGCTTCGGAATTGGCAGATGCCTCTGAACGTTGCGCTGTTACATCAAGGACGCGCTCAACAAGGCCGGTTTGTTGGAGCGACCGTTGTTGCTGGAGAGGAACCTTAGGCACGTAGCTGAAGAGTAACTGGAATGGCGAAAAGCCGGTGCTCGAATTCACCGAAGTGTTGACCGCAAAGGCTGCTTCATGGAGCTTCGCAGGCCAAGATAAAGGTTCCAAAGCACATATTTTCCTTAATACTGTAAGTAATGTTCCATTGCTTCGTTCAACGAGGCCATTCCCTTCAGGTCGGTAGGCTGTTGAATAGTGCAGCTCAACGTTATGTAAATGCATGAATCGCTTGAACTCTATCGACTCAAAGGCCGACCCATGGTCTGAGAGACAGTGGTCAGGTGCACCATAGCAATAAAATACTCTATGCAAAGTCTGAATAACTTCGCGTGCCGAGGTTGACGGAACGGCTCCTGGAGCAATAAAGCGAGTTGCAAAATCAATCACGTTCAGTATGTACCGTGATGAGTTGCTGGGAGGCATAGTTATGTGGTCGATAGCAATGCTCGAGAATGGAACATCTGAAGTTGGCATTTTGCCAAGAAAACCAACACTTCTTGAGGTTGGACGGTTATACTGCTGGCAGCATTGGCAGGATGACACGTAGCTCTTGACTGCCTTTTCCATATCTGGCCACCAGTAGCGGTCTTGCACTTTGTGTAAAGTCCGCTTGACGTCGAAGTGACCTGCACCATCATGTAGTGCCTGGAGAATGGCGGGAGGCAATGACGATGGCGCTACAACAGCATATGTTCCTGAAGGTGTCCGATGGTATAGCACGTTGTCGATTAGGTTGAACTCGGCCGGGGCATCTCCATTAGCAAGGCTTTGAAGAATTGCACTGCATTCGGGGTCTTTTTCTTGAGCGATAACCAGCGCTTGAGCGGAGTGTGTGACTGCACACGAAAGCCTCGACAAATGGTCAGCTACAACATTTTGCCGTCCAGGCAAATGTCTGACCGAGAAGTCAAATTCAACCAAGTCCATGAGCATGGAAGTAAATCTGCGAGATGGTTTCACACACTTCGTCAAGCAAGCAACAGTCCAGTTATCTGTAACTAGGACGAACTTGATTCCGATTAGATACTGACGAAATTTCACTGTTATTGCCCAATGTACTGCGATGCCTTCCCACACGTTACTGTGAAGCTTGCGTTCGTCTAGCGTCAGGGATCGGCTAGCATAGGCAATAACACGTTCTTTGCCATCCTGATATTGTGACAACACTGCTCCTATGGCGTCACCAGAAGCATCAGTGGTTACTGTTGTTGCTGCATATTGACTGAAATGAGCAAGTAGCGGTGGCTTTGTAAGGGCTGAGCGAATAGCTTGGAAGGCACTTTCGCATTCTGGGGACCACAGAAATGTGGACGACTTGACAAGGGCTTGAAGAGGGGCTACCACTTTAGCGAAGCCCTTGATGAATCGACGGTAAAAGCTGGCTGTCTGTATCCAGGAAAGGACTTCCTTTTGGTTTCGGGGAGTTGCGATACGGTACATGGCAGCTGCTCTTTCTGGATCCGGGCGATGGCCTTCGCTTGAAATGATGAACCCAAGAAATTTGATGCAAGCGAGACCGAAGGAACATTTCTCAAGTGAGGCCTTAAGTCCACTGGTATGCAGCAACTGGAGGGCCTCTTCCATCAAGTCTGCGAATGTGGCGAATGACTCTGCATAGATAAGGATGTCATCGAGATATACTCGTATGCAGCTTTTATCCGGGCGAGGCTGAACGTCTTGGAATACCAGTTGCATGGCTCGCTGAAATGTGGACGGCGCATTCTTTAATCCGAATGGCATTCGGGTCCACATGTAAGTTCCGTGGTGGGTGATGAATGCGGTTTTCTCATAGTCCTGGGGTCTCAGGCTGACTTGCCAGTAGGCGCACTTAATGTCCATTTTGGCGAAGTAGGCGCAGCCAGCGATGTCCTGAATGATGTCATCCACCAGAGGTAGGGGGTGCACAACCTTGATTGTACGTTCATTAAGTGGAATGTAATTCACACACAAGCGTTTCTTTCCACTGCGAGACACCACAACGACTGGGAATGCCCACGGGCCAGATGCAGGGAGGATGATATTTTGAGCAAGAAGCTTTTTAATTTGCCTTTCGAGGAATTGCCTGTCTTCTAGCGTATATCTGTAAGGGCTGCGGCTGTACGGCTCGGTATTGGGCAGCAAATCAATGCGATGCTGAGTGTCAGTAAAATGACCGATGTCATCTTCATGGCGAGAAAAGACGGTATTGTTCTTGGCCAGTATGTCAGCAATGACAGTTTGCTGTTCAGGGGAGAGCTGGCTGCCTAGGCTGGCTGGTGGAAGTTCGGGGTGGATGGTCACAGGCACCGTAGTGCAGACTTGTGTGGCAGTGCTGCTTTCCAGCGGCACTGTCTTCACCGCCAAAACTTGCCAGGGAGGCTCTTCTGGCGAAGGTAAGGGTTCTCGTTGTAGACAGTCTTGTAACGTTGCTTCTGCCGGCGCAAAAAGTTTTGAGCGGGCTAAAATGACGGCATTGGCCATTCGCGGGACCAGACGCTGAGTAGCTAGAAGCGTTACACCCGTGGCTGGATGTTGTAGCTGAGTGGGCTCTGGTGGCTGGAAGATCAAGCGGGCTCGCGCTGCCAAAAACCAGTCTTCACCCAGAATAAGGGGTAGGGCGTTGTTCTCTAAAACTGCTGCCTCAACCACACCAGTGATAGGGCCAATAGTTATCTTAAGGAGGGCAGACCCAACTGGTAGCGCTGTACCACCTCCAACGACGGCAAGAGGGAAATTAGTCCATGGCAAGATCATTGCGGAAGGTAGGATGGCTTTAGAAATCAATGTCACGTTCGAGCCAGAGTCCGGATATGCTTCATGTTCTCCGACTCCTGCAATAGCCGCCGTGAAAAATGGACATTGATGTTGGGAGCCTTCAAGTTTTTCAGGCATACTGTGAAAGGCCCGTGGCTGCTGGGCATCAGGGATGGTTGACGGTGTTGCCCTGTTGCTACGCGAGGGACATGCCGACGCCAAATGCCCTAACTCTTTGCACTTGTAACAAGTTGCTTGTGCGATGTCTTGGCCGCTCCGGAATGCTGGGGCCCCATACTGCGCAGAAATGGCTTCGTATCTTCGTTCCTGTTGTTCCTTAGGCAACTCGGAAATGCGCTGTCTTGGCTGTGCTGTTGTAGCTGTTGGCGGAGCTGGTGGCTGATAGTTATATTGCTGACGTCCTGAATTGCCACTTTGAAATGAACGAGGGGGTGGCTTCTGTGGAAGCAGCGGCTGTTTTACGCTTGCCCTGTCATGGGCACGTTGAGTGCACTTGTCTAGGCTTGTGCACGTGGACATGAAGTCACGCACTGTTAACGGCCTATTAGCCGCGATGGCCGCAATGACATGTGGTTCTTGAAGACCTTGTAGTAGGTAATCAATCTTCTGGGCGTCGGTAAGGGTGACGGGGCAGCTTTCAACCACACGCAGCTTTGCGTAAGCGTAGTCTTGTAGGCTCTCACCTGGGCCCTGTCTGATCTTTATGACGCGTTCCTGCCATTCGATGAGGGTCAGCTCCGATGAAAATGTTTCCTTCAGGGCGGCGCTCCATGTTTCCCAGGTTGAATGGTGATTTCCAAAAGCGAGGTGCCAATTACGAGCTGTGCCTTTCAGTTTACTTGCGGCAATGAGACGGGTGGTGGCGTCGTCCCATGCGGCAAGCTGCTGTACCCGGCGGACGTCATTGAGCCAGACATTAACATTTTGTGCTGGAGACTGATCGAAGTACGCAATCGATGACGACAGGTCTGGCAGTGTGGTAACTGTAGTCGAGGGGCGTGGCAGCTGTTGAAACAGAAGTGCCAGACTTTCGAGCGTCGCGGTATCAAGGGTCAAGCCTGAGTTGCCGGCGGTACCCGCCCTCTCCACGCTTGACCGTGGCGTTGCTTCACGACGTTGGTGAATGTCGGCTTCGAGGCGCTGAATGAGCTCTTCCTTAGAGCCGGTGCTCTCTAACTCGCGTCGGGCCAATTCATCGCGGATAAGGTCGACTCCGAGCCGCGACATGGTCGTTGAGTCAAGCTCCTCCCAAATAATTCCTGGCATGATGCACCGCAAAGCGAGGCTGGGCGCACGGGAGACTAGGCGAGTGAGCGCTAAGCCACAGGTTGTGCGCGGGATTCAAGTTAGTTCCGGGCTAGTTGTGAACTTTCACGGCACTCTTCATCTGACGGCCGTGCTTTTCTTCTGATGCGGAGTGAACACAGACGAGCGGTAAAATGGCAGAAGTATCTTCAGGCGTGAGTCTTCGGCGGCGTGAGGGCGCGACTACAATGACGAATGCGGCGCTGAAGAGGCGTACTGACCGTCGTTCTTGCGCTGCCGTGGCTGAATGGCTTGGCAGAGGTTCGGGGTCGACTGCGCCAGATGTGAGGCTTGGGCTGAACGCAGGAAGACTCGCATAGTAGGGTAACGGTTTAATGCGGGTTAAGGTTACATTTAACAGACCGACTGATCACTCCAGCGGCAATGGCTTGACTGACTCGCCCATCGCGGGCAAACAGCAAAACACAAGCGAGGCTCCCGGAAACGGAAGCAGGACAAGGTAGGTGACGATGCCGCTGCGGCTACTTGTTGCGCAGGTCATGTTGCGCCATCTGTAGCAGCTCACACCAACTGGGCCAAGCACACCATCACGTCACTCACAGTATGTTCTCTATTGCCCTAATAGCTCTTTTCTGAAGTATTTTTAGCTTATTTAAATTGGTTAATGTAGTGTTTCCCCATATTAAAGCACAGTACTTCCAGTGAGCATGGAAGAGAGCTTGATAAATAAGTCGCTTTATGGTAAGAGGCAAAAGATATCGACAGCGATTTAAAGCACCAACCACGCGTCTCAGCTTTAAGCTAATCTGATCTATTTGGTCATTCCAGGATACATGTTCATTAAAAATTACTCCAAGCGTCTTTATTGATTTGGTTACTGAAATTTTGTAAGGGCCTAGGGTAACATGGTGAGGTAACTGTAAGAATATGCCAAGTGCTCGAAAAAGGACACATTTTGTTTTTGTTTCATTTAGCGTTAAATTGTTTTTAGTGCACCAATCGCGAAGCTTATAACAGGTGTTTTCTGCTAGTGCCTCGAGAGTACTTAACTTTCTTCCAGTAAAAAATAGTGTGCAATCATCAGCATAAATTATAAATTTGCAAACTTCGTCGATGTTGATTATGTCATTGATGTAATATAAGAACAATACAGGCCATAGAATGCTGCCTTGTGGCACCCCGGTTTTAATTGGTTGTGTGCGTGATTTAAAGCCATTTATTTCAACGGACCGCGCACTAAAATACGACTGAATAAGTTTGAGCGAGATTCCTCTAAATCCGTAGCATTTTAACTTATTTAATAATAATTCATGACTTACGCGATCAAATGCCTTACTGAAGTCCAAATATAATGCAAGTGTCAAAAGCCTGTTTTCGATATTATGTAGTATGATTTCTTTTTGTGCTAGTAGAGCGCTCTCAGTTGAACGTTTCTTTCTGAAACCATACTGACATTCGGTAATAAGGTCGTACTTTCTAGAGAAGATCTCAATTCTATCGTTTATTATTTTTTCAAGGCATTTCGAGAAAATGGGGAGTATGGATATTGGGCGATAATTGCTTAAATTGTTTTTGTCTCCTGTTTTGTATATTGCGGTAACTTTTGCTAGTTGCATGAGCGTTGGAAAAGTACCTGTTGATAACACCAAGTTGTAGATATGTGTTAGTACTTCCGCTATGATATCTAATACATACTTTATTGGTCGCATTTCTATACCATCAGAATCACAGCTGCGACTGTTTTTTATTCTACTGAATAGTGCAATTACTTCAGAACTGGAAGTTGGTTTAAGAAAAAGCGTGTTTGGTATCGAATTTATGCTGGTTGTTGTTTGTGCGCTGTGGCTGGCATTTCCTATTTTCACGAAGAAATCATTGAATTGTTCTGCAAGCTCACTTCCGTTTAACGTTTTTCCGTCTATTTCCAGATTTTCGATTTTTGTGGGAGTGGCTCCTTTATTCAGTACTTCATTTAGTTTGTTCCACATGGCATTACGTCGCTCCGGACGTTTTGGATCGAATATGTGGTAGTAGTAGTCCCTTTTTGCCCTTTCCTTTTCTTTATTCAACTTATTTCTAACAGTCTTGTATTCAGTCCATAAGTCCGCATTACGTGTTTTAACGAACTGCTGGTAAAGTTTATTTTTATGGTTTATCTGTGGCTTTAGATAGTTTGTTATCCATGGTTTCCGAGATTTGTTTGGTCTGTGATATGTCTTGAGAGGAAACGATTCAAAGTAAAGCGGCAGAAAAAGGGTACGTTGCATATTTGCAACAACGTGCACATAAAGAAAAAGTTGAGGAAATCCCGTCTTATTGTGTTTCAAACTGTAACGTTTATTTACATGACAATCAGCAAGGGGGAACACATCGTACAATAGAAGGCTATTTCACTTGGTTGCTTGAAAAGGTTGGTTCTATACCTTGAGCAGTAATCAGCAAGTAATGAGAAACGGTGGACTCATCTAGTAGTGTGCTACACAAAGAAGCAATTGCTCTTGTTTGTGGAACAGAGACGCACTCCACACTTAACGCAGTAGCTCATGGAGATTCCTGTGCAGCGAGGAAGCTTGCAACGCTGCCGCTTCTTGCTCCAAAGAACCCAGTGACCAACCTGAGGAAATAAATAAAAATAATGAGCACTGAGACAAAGCTTCGTAGATAAGAAATAATTCATGATCTAGCCTGACATCCTGAGTTGGAGTTGATGGTCTCTTTTCTTTCTTCTCGTCACAGGCTTGTTCTATTGACTCATTGCTAGGCCTTCCTCGCTTTTTCAGTGCCGTCTTCCCAGCCTTGCAGAGTGATACAGCTAGATCCATCCTGAACTCTGCCAACGGATGTAGGGTTTCAGTGTACTGATCGCATTTTTTCATGATGTTCCTCTTGTAAAGCAACCAAGCATTCACAGCTGTCAAGTCAAGGATGTGCAGAAAAACACCAAAATAATATCTTTTCGACTTTACGTAAGGACGGTAAATGGAGTTGACGGAGTTCAAAAGGTCGACGCCTCCCATGATCTTGTTGTAGATGGTGATCACTGCAGGGCATGGTATCTCACTCTGCTCTTTTTTTTTGACGATTATACTTTGATGCACTTGTAGCAGGCTGTGTTCCAACAAAGGAAAAGAACAAAGTGACTGCTCGGGTATCTTGCTACCTTTTGTGCATGACAGTTCAATTCCATCCACAACTGCAACCCTCTCTTCAAAATGTCCTCTTTCTTTTTTTTTCATTTCCTGCTCGCTAGGCAGGCTCACTGCAGGGACCCGGTTTGTCCGCACAGTACCAATGCAGTGTACAGACTCTTTTTCTAGGTACACCTGCAAACTTGGGCAGTTGAAATATTAGAACGACAGAAAGCTGAGCTAGTTGGTAAGGATTCATTATGCAAAAAAGAGGCGAGGGGTGCAGACAGGACACAAGAGTAGAGAAGTGGACAACACGAACGCCGACATTCAACTGAAGGGAGCACTGAGGCGAAAAAAGAAAGAAGACACAAAACTCATCTGCGCAAGCTCAGGAATGGTATCACCACGTGTCAGTCTACATGTGCGAGTTGAAATAGTCGTCGAAGTACACTTTGTGGTGTACGCCTCTCGGAATTATTGTACTCAAGCGAACAACATTTTCACTCGCTCCACAGTCAGGCTCCCCTGAAAGTCTTTGCGCCGAGTTCTCCTGTCTGGTATACACCTCCAATTTGTAGGAGAAGCCGCTTACACCGGAGAGCACGGAAACATTGTAATCCCATTTTTTGGGCTTCTTCGGACAGTACTGCTTGAGGGAGCTTCTACCTTTGAAGGGTATAATCTGTTCATCAATAGACAGATGCTCTTCAAGAGGCACAAGTGACAACTGATCATTGATGGTATCAATGAGAGGACGCACTTTCGTAATCCGATCTCTTCCTGGCGCGTCCTTTGGGCCGAGAGTACTATTGCCAATGAAGTGGGTGTTATGCTTCAGTTTTTCAAAGCGATCCGCAGGAAAGTTGTCAGCCACTTGGTTAACCCTAGTTTCTGCACTCCAGTAGCACCTCGAGTTCCTCATTTGAGTGATCCACATCCATATGCGGGACATCCCAATAAACACTTCCGTATCTTCTGTGGTGGTACAAAGGGCCTGACTCACGTCTTTCTGGAGCGCATACAAATTGCTCTGGTCTGCAATTAGCCAAATCAGCAAGCCGAGGAAGAGAAACTTGGAAGTATTGGGATGGTGTCTCCAGTTGTGAAATGTACTCTTGGAGTTCACTTTGTCCAGAGAACTGAACTGTCTCCGGATCTCTCACTAGATTCGCCTTCTTCCAAATGATCCTTCTCTTAGCTTGTATGAAGCGGTGGCCAGATGTTGTTGATTTGTTGTATGATTTGTTGAATGTTGTATGAAGCGATGGCCAGATGTTGATTTGCTGTACCTTCGTCCTCGTCGGAGCATGCACTCGACTCGCTTGTGATTTCACTTACCTTTTCGAGATCACGTTGAGCATCTGCAGCCCAAGCAGACAGCGATATACAGGGAATAAAATAAGCGGTAAAACAAAGCGAAATGCAGATATAGAAAACAAGGTGCCTCTGTATATTGAAAGAAGACGGAACGACTATGCACGGTGTCTTCGAGTTATAACCAAAAATTTAAGACGCAGGAGCACAGATCTAAGAGTGAAGCCGTAATGATGCGAGACTGACAAAAAAATTCGGGCATTCCACCAGGCAACACATTTCACACACGGTAAATCAAAAAACTTACTCGGGGTCGTCGTCACTCCCGGAAAGTTCACTGTCTTGGCTATCGGACGGAATTGCTCGGCAATAAAAGCGTTCAGACTGGGATACATAGGGCAAAAAATGACACAGAAACAACCAGAACACAGGACGAGCGCTGGCGCTCGCCCTGTGTTCTGCTTGTCCTTGTGTCATTTTTTGCGCTATGTATCCCAGTCTGAATGTATCCCACCAACACGCCCAAACTTCTTCCCTGCTAAAATAAAAGCATTTAGGATCCATTTCTAGTTCGAGAACAAAAAACAAACCCAGTGAGCACGTTGTTGCAAATACGCAACGTAGTAACTTTCTGTCGTGAGAAGCAAGCTATTGCGAGAAAAAAAACAATTTTTGCCATCTAAGCGGTGAGGAGGATGTATTACACAGCTTAACATTTTTTTTCACAGGATATAAGGTTCAGAAACGCATTTATAACTGGCAAAACTTACCTGTATAGCTACGTGCTGGCGCGAGCAGCGTCCACCATGTTTGTTTGGCAATAGTTGCGCAGAATGAACACAGAGGGCAGAAAATGAAGGTGCGTTTTTCAAACTCTTGTTGCAGAAATGCAACATCATGTACGGGAAGAACCAACTGAACTTAGATTTTGTTTTTATGGCCGTTTATCGGTATGTTGCATATATGCAACAAGGTGCAGTAAAGGGTTAAGTTGGACTTATTATAAAACAATTTTTTATGCGCAATATTGTTTTTATCTTGAATGAATGATGTGCAAGTTGGCTTGAGGCTTTGTATGCTGCATAACTGTACTTGCCTGTTCATGTGCAAGCTTCTGTGTGATGATTTCTGAAATCGAACCTGATTGGGGTATGTATTTTTTATGGTGCGGCTTTTGCTTTCAATAGAACTTCTATGCACTATTACTTGTTCACATGTTTGTGTAAAGCTTTTGACACACCATGGCTAGGTCACTGCGTCTTTGAAGGGCTTCAAGGATGGTGGGATGCATAGAAAATGACATTACTGATCAGCAGCAATATTTCAGGCTTTTTGTTTGGCAGAAAAGAATAATATGCTAACCTTGATTGCTTTATTGGCAGCTGGCAAATTTTATTGTTCTCAGTAAGTGTTCCAGAGCCTCTATATTTTGCAAATGATGAAGAGTGCCAGAGGTTTGCCTTTTGCGAGAAAGTATACAATGTGTGCAGTTACTGCTCCACCATCACATTTCAGTAAATTCCCATGTGCACTTTATGCAAATTCGGCTACTTATTCCATGCTTGCTCTGGTACAGACCATTGTTTTGTTTGGAGAAGTTTCTTCTTATGTGCCTCAAATTCAGGGTTCTTACAAGAGTATATACACATTCTGAATATTTGTACCTTTGTTTCTGTATTTGTACATTGTCACATGATTTGTGATTGAATGCTTAAGTGCATTAGTATATGAGTAGGTGTTGCAACAATGTGGAAAACTTGTATGTTCTTTTGTGATGAATAAATGATACTGCTTGGACTGTGCCATTCCTTAAGCAATAGTTTTCTTGGACATACATTTGTGAGCACATGTATTCTTCGGTTATCAACACCAGTTTTTCTCTGAGAAAGGAGGGTTGGTTTTCTTTGGTCATGAGACATCAAATTCCTTTCTTGTGTGACATTCATTTTTCGGCACGTGCACATATAGGATCAACATCCTTTAATATTATCTGATATATGCCTCACAACAAAGAAAAAGTTATCATGGTATTCATGGTCTTGCTGTAGCATCAGAAATCACCTTTCAGTCAACTTGTGCACGTTATATGCAGAGATATGTGGAGATCTCTTTACAAGGGACTATTACCTCCAAGGATGACAAATTATTAATTGTCCAATTATTTTTTGTACCTTTGGGTGATACAACAGAAAATATAGGGGCAGTAAAATCAAATATACGATCATGAAAGGCAGAATGCATGATGGGATACAACTCCCACAAACAACATTGCACTGCAACTGGTAAGTAAGCTTGTACGGAAAAAACTCTAGTAGCTGAACACATGTGCATGCAAACAAAAATGGTACTGCATCTTGGAATAAGTTAGCAAGCGACCTGTAAAAAAAGTTTATGTATGTTCAGGTGACTAACGAGATAGGAGGGTAGCTCCAGCCATGTGCATTTTGCAACAAAACTGCATTTATGTGACACTGTCGTGACAAGGAATGCGGTGAAATAAAACGAGTGGATTTGGTCCAATATGAATTGAACGTATTTGGGAGTGCATGATAAGTACCTACTTATGGGCTCTCTTCTTTCAGTGTGAGATTTGTTCATTGAAATGGCTTATATACGGACTATGGATCTAAACAAGTTTAAAGTAGCTTCTTGGTGATTCTTTAGTGTTAGTGATAAACTTCTCGTGCCTTTTCTTTTCTGCTGTTTACGTAATCTTGTGCTATCCTGTGTTGCTGTTATATGGTCATTATGAGCGCTGTGCAGAAAACGCATAAAGGCTGTAACGCTCACTTTTATTACCTGGTGACGAATAATTGTCTGTACTGAAGTAACCAGCTGATTTATGGTGCCCCAATTACTCTGCTCTGCTAACTCTGAGGAAAAACGCATTGCAATGGCCACTATAACTGTGGCTTTCCATACCATATGTTAAGCTTTAAGCTAGTCAGCCCATGTACACACTGATACACCTTGCAGTCATGTATGCAATTTCTGATGGTTCCCACGGCAAGTGCATAGCATGAGTGCTCATGTGTACCAGTATGCTTGCATAACACAAGGGAGAAGCATGGCTTTTCCATGA
The DNA here is from genome assembly GCF_038994185.2 of Dermacentor albipictus. NCBI lineage: Eukaryota > Metazoa > Arthropoda > Arachnida > Ixodida > Ixodidae > Dermacentor > Dermacentor albipictus. Next base: position 1,581,470 of record NW_027225576.1, on the reverse strand, counting down.
AAGGAGGGGGATGGTTTTGGAGAAATTGATTGTTTGGATCAGAGAGCAAACGGGTATAGACGATATTCCAATAGACATTAAGAGAGAAAAGTGGCGCTGGGCAGGTCATGTGATACGCAGATTAGATAACGGTTGGACCATTAGGGTGACAGAATGGATACCAAGAGAAGGGAAGTGCAGTAGAGGACGGTAGAAGACTAGGTGGTGCGACGAAATTAGGAAATTTACATGCGCTAGATCGCAGGGAGAGGCCTTCGTCCTGCAGTGGACATAAAACAGCCTGCTGCTGATGATGATGATTATCTTTGCAGGCCCTAGGCTCGCTGCCCCATAGAGATTTAAAATTATATCGCAGGACATTTCTTCGGTTTATTAAAATGACTTTCTATAAATAAAGTGGTGCTACCTTGATTAACCTGGAACTAATTAATGCAAATGAATTATTATTTCGCCAACAACTGTTAAGCATTATATATAGTGTTCAAATCATTAAAGGATGAGTACTGTAATTAGAACGATAATTACTATATAATTAGTACATGCATGCACCACTGCAAGAGAACTGTGAACTAATGAAAAATCAATCATCGTGCTTGCGCTTTAAATTGCCAATTAGCAGGTTTGACTTGATCACCTCATTAGTTTGTGCAACAAGGATTTCTTTGCCGTTTGCTTCCCAGCAGTAACTATTCTGTCTCGTCGCTCTCTTTTAAACTGCAGGAAGAAATTATCACTAAGACGCTCTGGTATATTCATAGTCATTATTCTATTCCTGATCTTTCATGTTGAACTGCTTCTTTGTTTTACATATGAATGAGCATGTGCACATCAAACAAAAGTAAAAACTGTCAACCAACAATCTTTAAACTTTCTTTAAACCAACTTTTTTCAAACGAAAGTAAGAACAGAGCCTACCAACTTTTCTAAAACGTTCTTGTAACAAACTTTCTTTGAACAAAAGTAAAAACACAGCCTACCAACTTTTTAAAACTTTTTTTTAACAAACTTTCTTCGAACAAAAGTAAGAACACAGCCTACTAACTTTTTAAAAACGTTTAACAAACTTCAAACGAAAGTCAATGCAAATCCTACCAATTTTCTTGTAACAAGCATTAAGAGGAAGTAAAAGTACATAGGATATTAATAAAGTTTATAGAAAGTTGGAAAAAAGTCTAAAGAAAGTATGTATGCATTTTTGTATGAGGTGGTCTTTGTGGGAGTCTGACATACTGGTAGAAGCTGTGTCAACGAAAACGAGGCAACGATGCCGGTCTTGAGCATCTTTTCTATTGCGCACACTGCGCTCTTTACATCCAGGGCATCGTTGCAGCCGGAGCTACGCCGCAGAAATCCAAACATGGCCTCTATGGGGTCACTTGAAAACTTGCGCGTAAGCACAAACATAAATTTCTTGTGTGAAAGAAGGAACCGAATAGATTCCACGTTTGACATCGTTGTAAAGACCGAGCGCATGGTGCGTTTCCATGCTCAGGAAGTTTTCCGCGCGGCTTTTAGTTTTCACCTGCTCAATGTAAGAAAGGAACTCGCCCTCAAGCCAATGCAGCCTTGGGTCATCAATTTCATAAAACTGACGATCATCTTCGTCATTGCGATGGACGTGCTGCTGAAGATTGCTCACATCCATGCATGTGAACCACTTGTGGAAGGCTTCCATGAACTCAACAGTCGGCCCCACAGATGCAAATTCAAAATCGCAGCTTTGACCTGCCTGATCCCTGAGGTATTTGAGCGCTGCAGTTACTGCAGGAGAAAACTGCACGGCCGTCCTCACATTCATTATTCCAATATTCGACGCGAAAACGCGCTTCCTTGTAAGGAAGCTGATTGGCCGCACTGTTGATTGTCTCTGCATCTTGTAGAGCATTTTAATGTACTTCGATGAAATTTCCTTGCTTTCACCAACTTCCTTGACCAGGAATTGAGACCTGATGTTCTTTATGACGTGGCTCTGATCGAATGCAAAAATATATCCATTGATAGATCTGCCGGATGCGGTGCCCGTGTTTTTGCTTCTCCGCCACTCAGAATTTCCATAGCAGTTACATTGATTTTGTGGTTCTCGGTTACAACTCTGATGATGTCAAAACAATGCTGGCTGTTTTGATGACGACGTGCCGAATGACCTCGGTGAGTTGGGCTCCAGTGCAACCTTTGGTGAAGAAATTACCAACAGGGATCTTGTATCTTGCTTGCAGGCCACAAAGCAGAAAACACAGCAGTGAATTCGCCAGATGTTCACCTTCAGCTGCAGGGGCAAGGTACTGGAGGTCAGGACCTAGGTCGACATCACCAATGAACGCGTCCCTTTGCTTGTGGTAGAGTAGCTTTTGTTTAATTCTCATCTCGTCAACAACGAGGCACACTTTTGACTGGTATGTCCAAATTCTCAAGCTCCGCTTCCAGCCAGGCGGGAGCGAACCAACTCGCTGAAAAACCGACTTCGCCGGACGCAGTACTGAAGTGTTTTTGTAGCGTTCTCCTGCAAGGTAGCTTGAGAAGCTCTTCGCACCTCAAGTATTCGTAGGCTTTTGTCTAGAGGAGTCGCATCACGATGCCATGCCTGATTGTTACTTCCGCCCAGCGTGGTGTTTTCTTTTTATAGTTTTTTACTTGGTCAAGGAGCGGCACTGCTTTTGCCGTCCCCTCCTCGGCGTCAGCCACAACTTCCAGAAATGCAGAGACGTAGCACACTTCTTTCAATTTTTGAAGTTCTTTGTCGGCGTCTACAGTTCTGCGCAGTTTATCCTTTTCTGCTCGCAGTGCACGTTCTTTTCGTCGCCATCGCTCTCTTTCTACAAACATGCTTGACGTGTTTGAGCTCCATTTTGTTTGTGTCTTGAACGAGCGCAAAGCCTTTGTTGGTTTCCTTTTCTTCTTAGATGCGAACTTCACTGAATCTGTTAGAGCGCTTTGGTCTTGTGTTTGTGCGTCATTGACCTCCCCTGCAGCAGGCTCTGAAAAATGCGCTCCATTGTTTTCTGAGTCAACTTGCAAGCCACCAGATGGCAAGGAACCAATCGGAATAGTACAGCCAGGACCCCGATCAGGCGCCGAGTCCTTGTTTAGTGTACCTTTACTGGCTGCCGCGCCAAACAAAAAGTTGCTCTTAGCGGGTCGTTCTTGGTTTCGCTGGACAAGTTCCAAACTGCAGCCGGGAACAGCTATTGGGCAAAATTCTGTGGCAGTTCCAGAAGGGCCCTCGTTGCAGTTTGTCTCAGCTGACTGTTCATCGTGTGGCTGCGAGCAAAGTACTTTGCTTTCAGAAGGCAGCATGCAGCCAAGCGCGCCTGTGGGCGACGAATCTCGCTTGCGTTTTTCCGCTATGGCACAACCGGCGGCTGGCTCTCGCGAAAAGCGCTCGCTAAACAAGCTGGGGACCGCTCCAGGCTTAAGTCGACGTCCCATTTTTCAGCATTCTCTGAAATCGCACTCCCGAAAGTGCAAACTGCAAACTACCGAACAGTTTGAAGTTAGTGTGGGCATCCAGTTCTCCCTAGGAATAGCCTCAAGCCATCTTTCACGCAAACTGCTGTCGACCGGTATTTCATGAAACGATACGCCGGGACATCGGCATTGAGTGCTTGACTTACATTGCGGCACACAGCAATAAGGCATGACGACTGCAGTCTTTGTTGGACACCACGGGTAGGTTTCACATTTAGGAGGTCTTAAATTGATGGATAAATGACAGATAAAAGGCGCAGGAACCGCGAGCGTAAAGAGCCGGCATTCACCTAAACAAATCCTGCGACGAAGTACGTCTGTCAACTCGAAATACTTCAGAAACAAAATGATACAAAGCAACACGTCTGCTCACTCCAACTATTGTCGCAATATTGGAAAAGCGCGTTTAAGAACTGAGTAAACCACTCTCGAAAACTTAAAAACATGTTTCATGGCATTTCTTAACACACATCGAGATTTCATATCTTTATTCAAACATTCAACCAAAAAATGTAGCATAGCCTGTCGTCTGCGCGGCTCCGCGGAACGCGCTTCCCGCAGACGACGTCGTCTGCTCCGCAACCGAGCTGCCGCGCCTCCTGCCTCCGAGATGAGAAGAGATGCCGTGGTAAACTCAGAGGCTGCAGCACGTGATCTAGGTTGCAGACGTCCGCCACAAGCGGCGGTCGTTGCCTTTTCGCGGTAGGGTGCCTCGATGCGCGCGCCCCCCTCCGCCGCTCCGTGGAGGGTGGGGACAACCGCGTCGTCTGCTACGGAGTCCGCCGTATTTGTGCCCACTTCTTTCATCGCGCTTCGGGAGCGCGCACTGGCGACGAACGCGTTTCCTTGAAAGTAAGCTGTTTTTCTCGCCGAACGACACGTATCATTATGAATAGAAGGAGAATGACTCAAATGATAAAATGTCACACTTTCGGCGAAGTCAAGAACCTCAGTGGCTGCTATCAGAAGGCAGTCATTCTTCGAAAGCGCACACACACAAACGAGGCTGAAGTGGGGTATTTGGAATGTATTGCGACATCCAATATTTTATGAAACCTCTTATATTCTCTGGCCTTAAAAAGTTCGCGTCGAGTTAACTGAATATTTCTTTTTTATTACAGCAAAACACTTATGTAGAAATCACCGAAGGAATCCACAAAAAATATGGTGTAGTGATCAAAAGCTTTGCGACACCGCTGCATCAATTTATTACAACAATGTGCGAAAAATATGAAAACACTATAGAAAAAAGTTATAAAAAGTACACACCAGCTATGTGCACACTATCAAAACTGTGGTTTCACTGCAAGTTTACTGCAGCACACGTTTTGCTTCCGCGGCCATTGACTTCTTTCTTTTCAAGCTGACGCAGGTGAATGCGCAACCTCATTCGGGCATAGGTGGAAATGAGAAGCTTCTGAACAGTTGCACTGTGCACTTGGCAAGCATTCACGTTGAACTTAACCATTTTGCTCAAGTACGTCACAACAGCCTGTAAAGGAGATTGTACAGTAAGAAGGCTTTCGGTCCATTCCGTGATTCCCTTGAATAGCTCCTCGCACGATTTCAGAATACTCCTTACTTGAGCACTGGGGTAATGCAGGTTGTCGCCGTTCCGGATGTATTGTTTTAGCCTTGTCAGGTAAGAATGCTGACTGTCTGTCGAACCTAGCAGAGCAGTTTTGCACTGCTCGCAACTGCTTATCTTTTTGATAATGCCTTTCACGAGGAATCCGGCAATATGAAAGAGGGTGCTACATTCTGTAGATGTCAGCTCTTCAATGAAGAGTATCTCAGAATCATCGATTTCAGATGGGTCTGGTTCAGCTAGCTCACGCTTGCCATCTGTCAGTAGATCAACCAGATACTCCGAATCATCGACAGCATAGCTGGTTGTCTTCGGCGTGCGCCAAAATTGGCTAATGCACACAACTTTGAGAGCATATTTCATGTCCAATGCATCTGGAACCGGCTTCTTCAGGCGAACAACAGAGAAAAGGTTTTCCAGGCAATCTTGCAGTATTCTGCCAGTTAGAAAGAAAGTGTAACCTTCAGAGCTCAAAAGAATGTCCTGGAGTTGAAGTACAGCAGTAGTGGTGATTAGAAGGCCTGCCTGTGATGGCTTCCACTGCGAGGTGCTGCCCATATTCATGCCTTGAAAAGTATTGATGGCCAGCTTGAGAGTACAGACAGCTTCATAATGCTTCTCCATGTCTTGAAGACTAAGAGAAACGGAGGGGTGGCGCGATGACATCAGAGTATACCACCTTGATACAAGTTCTAAAAACCATGCTGTGGTTTCGGCTTCTTGCTCCAGTATTTTTTCTTTCACCAAGTACCGGATTGCAGCGGGGGTCTCTTTGAAAAATTGCACTGCAAGTCCCACTTTCATCTTTGTGAAATGTCCCGAGGAAACATGTGCTTCAGAAAGCTTCGGCGCGAGCTTCAGCTCCCTTTCTTTGTCGAACTCTAGGACAGCACGTACTTACGTGCTCTAGTTTCACATCCTTTGAAGGTAGGTTGTGCTCGCTGACGGTTGCATCACTTAATGTGAACACGATAGAGTTTAGAAGCTGACCCTTGATATTCTTGAGCACATGGGCAGCATCTGCATTGAAAACTAACTCCATTTCACTGAATGACGGATGTGTTATAGAGCACGTAGTCTTGGAGTTCCGATGGCTGGAAAACCCGAGATCGCGCCACATCGCTCGGTTTGATGCGCCCATATCTGACGTTACTGCTCGGACTCTGAGCGAAATATCTGCACACAGGCGGACAATTTCGAGAACGCAGTCCTTGAGAGTACTGCCGTCGACGTGGCTCCCAGTAAAATGGTATGCGATCACCTGTTTCCATCGGTTGTTGAGGCCTCCTACCATGAACACCAGTGCATGACTAGCGGGATTATCTGGCTTAGGTGGAAGCGTCACACCTCCGAACACGGTGTCTTCAGCACGGTCAAGCTGAAACCCTTGCGCTATCTCCATTTCGTCAAGGAACAAAACACAGTCTCTTTCAATGTCTTCCATGCCTTGCGCTTTGATCCTGAGGAGTTCAACAACATCATTCAAGATTCCCGGCGAGAATTTCAACCCCTGGAGGCGACGATTCAATGTTCTATCTGTCGGCAGTGGATACCCAAGCTGTATCAGTGCTCTGTAGCCAGACTTTCCGCAAGCGAACTTCAGTTGCAGCCCCTGTTTAATTGTCTGCGGCGACCACGTAGAACCTTGATTGCTGCTTCTCGAAAGCGCCTGCACTTGGTCTTCATTAAGAAATTTTATTCGCCTTTCGAAGGTTTCTATTTTACTTTCTAGTTTTCGCACCTTCTTTTTTAGGGACTGAATAGTCACGTTAGCCTTCTTGTGAACTTCTTGAAGCTGCATGTAGCTTTGTCTTGCATCGTCTAGTTGCTTTTTTAGCTCGGCACAAGAGCTGGAGGAAGCATGTACATTGCATACTTGTTCTTGTTGTGTTTGCGACTCATTGCAGACTGCCTCCTGATTGCAGTTCGTGCTGTCTTGTGCACTGCAAGAGTGGACTGGCAGAGAATCTAGATGACACCCTGAAGACAATTCAAAAGCTGCAGAAACTTCTGGTTTTCCTTGTGGCACCACTGTGATGGCTGCAGGTGCTAGAACAGGTGTGCTTCTTTCCTTCGGCTCCTTTCGGTGGGGAACCAAAGCTGCACAATAAACAGGAAATTTTAGAGCTTATGGACTCAGTCAAAAGCATCGAAAGGTGACACTATAATTTCCCAGTTGCGTGAATGACAAGGCAGTTTCAAGTAAAGAAATGTAAGGTAGAGAAGTATGCGCGCTTACAGTCCTCAATTGCGCCAGTATACTAACAACATATCAGCAACAGTGATATGCATTGCAAAAGTAATCACTACTGAAACATATGGTACAACTTACGTCGGCACGAAAAGATGGTTGGCACAGCGTTTCCTTTCAGCAGCTTTCGTCCGTCCGCGCGGTTGTTTTCGAAGCAGCTGTCCACAAAATGGGCCTGTGCACCAAAGAAATAGTAATATTAACAGTCGAGTAATCACTGCACAAGGAACTAAATCCGCCCCCATGACATTACATTTAATATACACAAGGCCACGTGATGATACTCGAGAGATTTTCAAGCGTTTCACTTTTCTGCTGTTCCATTTTTGTCGGCTTTTAGGGGCAAAATTTTTTGGAAATTGGTATAGGAAAGTAAGTTACTAAGGCAAACGAACATAGTAGGCGGACAGCATATCGAAAAAAAGAACACAGTAAGAGCAAAATAAGTCCTTAGGGACGATTGATTCGAAGTGCGAAAGCATACGCCTTTCGCTTTTTAAGAATCAACGATTACCACATTAAACTCCTTTACAGCTGCAATTTTTGATCGTTTGTTCTGCTCAGTCCTTTTAAGTCATACTTATGTTGCTGAGTAGCCGTAAGTAATCTGTATTTTGATTATTTATTTTCGGTGGTCGTTAATTTTGCTGCATTATTTTAAGCCAGTCTAATTTTTCTGCGTCATGCTAAGTCAATATTTATTTTGTTCAATAAATTTAAGCCATATTAATTTGTATTGAGTAATTCTTAAGCAATAGTAATTGTCATAGTCATTAATCCCAGCCTTATACCTTCTTACTTTTAATTACAGTCATCTCTATTCATTGTAACACTAGCTACAAAGTAATTACACACGATCGTTAGGGTAATTAGTCAATGACATCATAATACACTCAAGTCAGTGACACTAATGATGTGGTTATTATAATTCTATCACATATGACGAAATAATCACGCATAGACTACTGCGCTGAGGCTGCAGACAGACGACAAAGGTCGATCTTCGCCGACAAGGCACTCTAATATGACCCTTTGCAAAAACCTTTCACCACGGCCACCAAACTGGTTTTGGGGTTAGAAATAAGGTGCAGCAAATGAGACTCGTATGCCCTGAACAATGCCAGGTTCCCTGCCTTCACGCTGCCGCGATAAACGAATTAGGCGCAGTTCTGCCAAGCCACTGCTTTTGTTGGAGAAGGGTGAAATGAGCCCTGTCAAATTGTTCGCCATGTGCGAGCAAAGTGGTATGAGGCGTAAAATATTAGAATGCAGAGCTGCACCCAACTTCTAGGCCGGTCCGCCATGGTGAAGGGGCATTTGCTGTGCAGGAAAGTTGTTTTTCGGAATTTTCCAAACGGTGTACGAAACAATCACTGGTCTAGTATTAGAACTGCTAATCACCACAAAGGAAGGAAAAATCAACAGCTCCAAATATTTCGATGTCATTATATTGGTACTCAACAAATGAAATCTTAAACTTCATTAATTTGTCGTGCGGCCTTCGCGCCTTTACTTATTTTCTTCAGAACCTCGGATGAAAGCTACGGTGTAACGATCTCTGACGCGTTCACTTTCATCAGTAATCAGTAATACAGACATTTGCAGCGTTAGGCAAACAGATTACGAGCGGCAGAGGCCTAGAGCATAAAGGTCCGGGCGCCACTGCAACACACGCATGTATTGTGTTCTGTTCAGATCAAGGTCCCTTATGCCTTGAAACTTAGTCTCTTTACACTAAAGATGCGATTCATGACCACAACTTCGCGTCCTGAAGTGTACGTTGGCTAATCATTTTAAACACAATGCTTGGTGCCGCGGTATATGCTGGCATAATCGATCGTACCCTGTGTCAAGCGTGAAATAGTAATGAAAACCTACAAAAACTGTAACGCCGTTTTTAGCGCACACGTTGGGTAGTATTTTAAGGTGGCGGTCCCACTCCGGCGACACGAGCCCGCCGTTTTCGGTACTTTTGGAGCAACCGTGGCGGCTCTTCGACTTAGGATATAAAGTTGTCGTACATGCCATAAAAAAGCTTAATTCTTGTATATTCCAAATAAATATAATATAAATAAATTGATTATCCTGATTTAGAAATATATGTTCAAGAACAAGCATAAGATACATGGTTTTCGCGAACTGTGTCTCATTTGTGACCATATTTAGAAGAAACTACTGCATCTACTGCATTGCGGCTTGCTCTGTAGCCTTAGGACATATTTATCTATTTCCTAGACGCAGCAAAATAATGTTGAATTTTTACTTTTTGGATAATTTAATTTTGAAGATTGCCAAATATCGCAACTTCTGTTGTGAACAGCCCGGAAACTACACGCTCAAGGAAGCTAAATTTTGTACAAATTAGAGTTCAAGGAATTTCCATTTAGGACGCAACATTTCATTTATGCAGCTTTATTAGTTTTCCTAATAATGCGACCGAAATTAAGCAATATTTAGAATTCTGGTCCTACTTATGCCCATTTTTGCGTGAAGGTAATAAAGGTACAAAGCTGCCGTTTTGGATGAGACAACTAGAAGCCTAAATTCAAGATCTCAACGCATACTTTTCCAATAAAGCAAAAAGAAACGCTGTACGGGACGCGTGAATTTTACTATTTTTTTTTCCACTGGTAACATAGATAAAGTCGACGCAATCTTCAGACCGTACCACAATCTAAAAACTCATATCTCAAACATTAGCGGTTATGGTCATTTGTTATCGTAATATGCTATAATCACAGCGACAAACTGCAAAGAAAGGAAGAAATTTATATTATTTTTGCAATTACATGCCAAATTTACACCTAGCGCCATCTATACGACTGTCAGAAAAGTGCTGGACCGGGAAGTTCACAGTTTCTCCGAATGTGGCGGGCCAAAACATTTTACCTCAGGAACGAACGTTTAGACTTTTCCGCCGAACGATTCCTCGGGCGAAATCTTATGATGGTTCCGAAAGAGAAACGGTTCCCTTTGCCCTCACGTGATTGGTCAGAATTGTGGTTGCATCAGCGGCCGTCAGAGACAGCGCTGCAATACGCAAATTTTGAACACGTCACGCACCTGTCAATAATTTTTAAAGCGAGCCCGTCGTCGGCCATGAGTGGAACCAGCGAAGAGGTAGTCCGCTTTGGGTTCCCGTTGCTGTGGCTTGGATGTTTGCTTGCAACCATGACCGCGCCGCCTCGGACACTCGCGGGTGGTCCGAGGCGCCGCCATGTTTTCACGTGTGTGAAGTCGCACCTCTCTGAGGAGGTGCGACTTCATACACATTAAAACATGGCGGCGCCCCCTCATTCCTTGCCTCGAGTTACTCTCCCGGACCCGTCAACGACTGGAGGTGCTAGACGCGTTATCAGAGCTGGCAGATGAGGAGTTTTGGCGCCATTATCGTCTGTGAAAGGGAACCATCCGATGGCTGTGCGACGAACTGGTGGAGACGAGCAGCCATCGCCCTTAGCCGGTGCGAGACGTGCGGCCCGAGGAAAATGTCCCTGTGCGACGACATCATAGTATAAAGAACAAACTTTCAAAATTTCCACGAACTGACGGCGATGGGGCTATCTCCTTTGATTCGAGTTGTAACAATTGTTAACGCGTGGATTACCACCTGGCGACGAACAATTACACAAATGGTAATATATGATTCTGCAATTCCTAACTCGTCATATGATGACGTACAGTTCAGAGGCGGCACCCTCTCGTTTATTGGTCGCTTCTTCCAGCGGCTTAGGAGTGGCCTATTTAGTGACGTAAGCGGTGAAGCGAACCGGGGTGCTATTCTCGACACGCACGGCGGCTGCACGGCCGCCATAACCCGCCATGTTGACTCTCTGGCTGTCAAGAGCTCACGTGCCTTGAAATTTTGGCCGGGAAATGGATGTTCTGCAATATGCAATTTAGCGTTTTCATCAAGATAACGAAACGAGACCTGGAGCTACAAATTTTATCGACTAATACATTTTTTGGTCCTTGGCAGCTATATTGCGACGTTAGCGCTTCAAAAAGAAAGTGAGCGGTAGCGTACAGAAGGCAGTGCAATGCATCTGCAATGTCGCGAATATGTGGTGGGGATCCAAGATATGCGCCATGTCAGCTTGCTGATTGGCTGAAGGAATGTGCTCTGGGGAGCGTCACAGGAAGGGCCGTTTCGTAAACGTCAATTTGACGTTGCGTGACGTTGCGCTGGGCCGCCATTGTAGAGATTTTCCGCCATAATTTGTGGTGCGACGAGCCGCGCTAATTATGGTAATGAGCAGCCATATGCAATGGCGGGAGAGAGGAATGCGTATCGCCACATTTTCCCCGTCGTGTGGCACCATGGAAATCTTTTGTTCATAACGCGTGCTCATAGTATTTGCATCGCTCTCGGGTGGTTTTGGCATTTGTGTTTTGGGCCATCATTTTTTAAGATAATGCGTTTATAAGAAATAATACTGGCTGAACATAGCAGACTTTTCGCAACGTTGTCCACTTTCCACTGCTGCGTTTGTATTGTAATCAAGATTGATGCCTTTTCGCACAATCAAAAGTTATGGCACCGGCGTCCTTTTAATTCATAAAAAGGAACGCATGCAAGGCGGCGCCTTGAACTTTCCTCCAGCGGTGCGGGTGACCAGCGAACTAAACAAGAGAGGGCAGCGCCGGCGTTTGCGTCGCGCTAGCAGATATCTCTGGCGCGCGAAACGCTATCGGGGATATACGGCCGTTTCTCAGCCAGCCGAGTTGGGCTGAGTCACTTGCGTTTTGCGAGATAGCGATAACGCGGCCTAGAACGTGTGCTCATCACCACTCGTCGGTCGCGTACGTTTCCTCGGGGTAGAAAACAAGCGCGTGGGCACCAACGTACGATGACTCATTCCGTTTACCGGGTACACGCATCCTACCTAATGAAGCAGACAACGGCTTGTACGGAGTAGACCGAAGCGAGAAGCGTTTTCGACGGAATAATCGTACGCTTTGAGCTAGCTGCTTTATTTTTACTGGGGAGGAAAACTGCTTTCCTTCATCAAGAACGTTAGGTTAGATGCCTTCATTTCAGTTTCTTAGGCAAAACGTGAAGCTTGGGTCACGTTACGAAAGCAAAACGGCGCTTTCAGCGTCATTTTGAACGCGTCGCGTCAACGTCACGCCTCGAAGAAAATGGCGGAATGTCCAGAATAGCGACCCCGGTTCGCATTTTGAGCCGTTATAAGATTGCTCCCCTGGACGACTCCTCCACAATGCCTGTCAATCATCCTGAATAGTTAGAGGAACCACTCCCAGAGGCATAGCCAAGGCCGTGAGACACGCTCTTGTTTCATGCTTTTGTTGGGCTAGCACGTGCATAGCAACCACGGCGAAAGCACGTGCCAGCCAAGCATGAGAGCCGCCTGTGTGGCCGAAGAAGGAAGGAGGCCTCGCCCATGGTGCGCTAAAATGACTCCGTGAAACTTCAGTTCAGTCGTCGACCTTGTAGATGGCGCGATTACAGTAGCACAATAGAGGAATCTTCCCCTTTTTAGAGCGCAGCTCTTTGGCGTCCGTTCCTGGGTTTCGCGTCGTCGTTGTCGGCGTTGTCCTCGGCCTCGTAACCAGCTCGCCGACGAATCTGCTCCGCCGCCGCCGCGCATGCGCGCTGTCGGCTCTCCGGGCGAGGGAGGATGATGGAAGGGAGGAGGAGAGACTGTGGAGGAGGGCTGGCTACACAAATGGCTCTTTGGCGTCCGTTCCTGGGTTTCGCGTCGTCGTCGGCCTCGTAACCAGCTCGCCGACGAATCTGCTCCGCCGCCGCGCATGCGCGCTGTCGGCTCTCCGGGCGAGGGAGGATGATGGAAGGGAGGAGGAGAGACCGTGGACGAGGGCTGGCTACACAAATGGCTCTTTGGCGTCCGTTCCTGGGTTTCGCGTCGTCGTCGGCGTTGTCGTCGGCCTCGTAACCAGCTCCGCCCCCCTTTCATCCCCCCAGCGCTAGCAGCGACCGACTGATACCGCTTTCGTGAGTCCGCTACCGCACTCACGAAAGACGTCGTGCACTTCCTGCAACTCGCATTAACCGTCCATCGATCCACACCGATGTTAGTAGTGGGGGACTTTAATGTTTACATAAAGACAAACAGCAATTTCCTAACACTTATGCGGGAGAACATCCCGTTCCTCTCGCTCGTAACGCGTCCCACGGCTGTGACAACCTCGCGAGGCACTTGTATAGATCTCGTCTTTGAGAATCAAGCATTGGTGTACCAAGTCGAACATATATCAGTCTATTTCTCCGACCACAAAGCTTCCTTCATGACTGTCAAGAACTGTTAATGCAGTCTTTGTTAAAGGAATACGTGTGAAAAATAAAAAAAAAATTCTGTGATAGCGCATACATGTGTTGCTCGATTTCTTTGCCTCAATCTATCGAAAAGGTGAAACAGCTTATTTGCTGCGCTCAAATTTCGCATTAGGAAGTAACGTAATCGTCGGTAATTTTTTTCTTTGGCTGACACAACGCAGTGGAATGGAGTTGTATTGACACGTGTACTTGTTTATCTTTCACCTGTGACCGTTTTTCATCGGGCGCAGGACGCGCCTGCATGTATCGGAAATTTCTCGAACGTTATCGATGCTTCTATCCGTTGTCTGTTGTCCCCGACGCTTATGTAATCTGACTGTATGGGCGACATGAAAAGCACGCATGCTGTAGTACTCAACGCGCAGTAAGACGAGACTGCAGAGAAAAAATTTCACCCCATACACACCACGTGGTTTCACCCATTGACCTGGGTCGGTATTATGTAGCGATGCCTTTCCGATTATAATGCCTTTTCGTGTTTTTCGCGCTTGGTCAGTGATTAGAGCGACGGTCCGCTCACGTTATGAACGGGATCAGCCGGACGTGAGCGGTGGATAAGACTAGCATAGAATAAAGGACAACGCATTGTTGTAATCGGCCTTTCGATCCTCCTGGCGAGCCTGGGAATTCGAGCGGGAGCTGCGCCTGCTGAGCGGCCATGGCCTCTTAAATGGGCACCGATGAGCTGCCCCCTTTCGAGCCGGTGGACGGGCTGTTGTGATCGGCCGTTCACTCCGCGACACCCCTCGGTCACGGCTCGCCCGATTATGGTGAAAGGACCGACAGCCTCGACAAAATGGTTCTCGACACGGATGAATTGTGACCAGCGCGGGAATACTTTTCACGAGAGGTTTCAGAAATTAGCAATGACACGCTGTCACCTGTCAGCAGCACAAGCTGGCGTGTCCAAGCCAGAGACGCCCTCAGTGCGATGATACTTGAACGTGTGTCCAACAGAATTCCTTCACCATATTTTTTGAGAAAAATATTATTGACTCGGGTGACGCACGTGTCCGCTGCTGAAATCAAGGTCACTGATTCTACACCAGGCCGTACCGGTTACATTCTTATGGCGGCGATCTGCAAAATTACCCAAGTTTGAAGCATTGTTAACCCTGGGTGACATGACAAAGGTAGCACATGTTGTGAAATATGCGCGAATCATATTCTACTAACAAGATTGTGGACCCGATGGCTTATTTCATGCCTGCTTATCTGATATTGGGCAAGAACACAACCAAGCACCTAGCCTTATATATATATATATACATATATATTATACTGTGATGAAACTGCAGTGTACTATCGGTTTATTGTCAGACGTACGCTCTTTCCTTTGTCGTTCGTTTCGATACATAAATTGTAATAGCTTACCTCAAGGTCTAGTTCCCGAAGACAGAGAAAGAAAATAAAAAAAATGCTGCCAAAGATTCCACTTTGTTTTATAGGTGTCGTGTTTTAGATAATGGGGTCCTGCCTATTTTGACGCACGTTTCTAATCGATACGTTCTTTTTTGTCATTTGCGCACGTGCGCCCTGGCAATGTTTCGGTATAAAATCGACCCGAGTATGCACTGCTGAAGTAGGGATCGCTCATGCCCTACGATTTGATTTGTGACTACAAACGAACCTAACAGACGATTTGCAAATATATGGGAGTTGGAGGCCCTAAAACGCCCTACCTTCTAAAGAAAACTCACCAACAGTCCACCATTCCGAAAAACGAACGCCGCGGAGATCGTATTTATCGATTACGACATCTTTTGGCAGACTATTCAAACCTCATGTGCAATTTCGCCTTTCAATGTACTCTTCTAACACTTCACTAAAAGTCGAGAGTGAACTTATTGCAAAAGGTTTTGCATATTGCATTGTCATCATAAGTAACGTCAAGGAGAGAACATGGGACGAAGCGCACAAAAAAGAGCAGCTCATATGTTGATAATGATGAATACATGATAAAACATCAGTTTAGTACATACGGTATGCAGACGAGGGTCCTGAAATACACGGACGAGAAAGATGAAAAGGGAGCCTCGTGGCCAGCTTTATTGCGAATGCCCCGCTTATTTGTGTGATTTCTCGCTAGCTCATACCCCCCTCCTCCCGAAACATGTAAATAATGGCGGGATCCGAAGTACAGCCTTATTAGCTATAGTGTCTCGTTCATGTGTTGTTTTGCACTATAACAAACGTGTCGAGAAAGTGTGACAAAGAACATTGTTACGTGCTTCCGTTATCTTCCTTTTTCTGTACCTCAGTCTATTGTAGCGAGCTTTTGCGACCTTGGAGTAAGCTAGGAATGTAATACAGTGGAAACGTTGCATACATCACATCAATAAAGACGAACGCCTGCTTTAGCAAAGCCTTCAAATAAAAAAAAAAGGGAAGAAAGCAGTAACAGCGAAATTTGCTCTACAAGAATGCGCCTTTTTGACGAGATACCTTCAAATTTTCCACGTGTACGAGAACAGCATCCTCTTGGCGGACGAAAGCGAACGTGCGCGCTTTTGTCGGTCTGCACGGTCCTTACACTGGTTGGCGCAGCGCTTAACTAGCCAAAGAAAGCGCTAATATTGCTCTAACCAAGTGTAAAACATTTCAAACATTTATAAAAACAACGTGTGCCTCCAGTCATTTGCCTCCAGTCATTTGCCGAAATGATCAGCTTGCCTGTGGTTACCGGAATACCAGACACGTTCGGGGCTACGACAGATTGCTCGCAACGCACGCTGCTTCGATAGCTCCGCTTGGGGTCGACGGCCTAGCGGCTAGCGGAGAGGTCTCGCGCGGGCGGGGGCGGGCTCCAAAACAACCGGTAGTGAACGATTTGACGTCGCATCGGGACGTCAAACCAGTGAAGGCGGAGCTTAGCCCCGCTCGCTCGGCGAACGAGTTGAGGAGGAAAAGCATGGATAGGGAGGAGGGTAACTTCTAATCGCTTGTAGCTCCATTAATACGTAACGCTTCACCTTAATTGTGGTGCGAATTTCCTACTTAAGCTGTACCCTACGCGTCTACAAAATTTGTCCGAACGTTTCAGGGGCCCTTTAAAGGGACACTAAAGGTTACTATGAAGTTAAGTTAAAGTGACAAATCAATGCTCTAGAACGTATAAGGCGTCAATATAATCGCGAAGAGAACTTTATAGTAACCGAGAAATTGAGGTGAATGCATGACACGATTTCAGACCTTCCAGCTACATTCAGGTACTAGCCCGATGACGAAGGCTCTCCTCATCATAATTTATGTCACTAGTACTCAACTACTCCTATTAATAGATAATTTCAGTAGGTTATAGGACGTAAGAAAATGCTACTTGTCTACTTCTGTTCGATTCTACGAAAAGAATGACATTTTCAGGTTTCATTTCAATGACAGGTTTCATTCTCGCTCGACTCTGCGCGCTCGACTATATGCGCCGCGAGCGCTTTAGAGTTTCAGTTGTTTCGTTATCGCGTCGTACTGCGCTGGTTCTGCTGGCTCGCGAAACTTGCATTTGGAACAAGCAGCGAGCATGCCACGTCCATGTGATGTCGTGGGATGCGCGAACAGTCCGCGGAACTTGGCCAAAAACAGTTGCAGCGGCGAATCCAACGTTACTTATCAATATGTGTCAACGAGTGAACCTGTCCGTTCGAAGTGGCTAAGTGCCGTACCTCTGTCACAGCGCGTTGGCAAAGAGCCGAAAAATCGCATAGTGTACTCGCTGCCCTTTCGTCCAGAAGATTACAAGTTCAACGCCGACTTACTGAAGTCGTGTGGAGTGACTTTCAAAGCAATGATTTCCCGTAGTGCTGTTCGGTCGGTCTTGCCTGCATTTTCCGAAGCTACTGCTATTTGTAGCTATTGCGCTTGCTCAATAGCTACAAATGCGCCAATATGTACAGCCATAACATACAGTTGCCGTCGTAGTAGTCGCCGGCAGTGCGAGCCCTCAGCAGCAGGTCACGTTTATCAGTGCTTAAATCGCTGAAGTCGAGCCCAGCATCGCGAGCCAATGTGTCGTTGTCAGGGTCGTCCATTGCAACGAGCGTCAAAGTTGGCGTCATAAAATAAAGAACCAGTTTATCGTCGCGCGCTTTCCCTTCCGCTAGCCACCATATAGTTCCGCTTTCGCACTGCTGTCGGCTCTGTCTTGGCTCTGTTTCTGGCCGCGCGTTTTCGTTTTGCGCAGAGAAGCCGTAGCGCCGTCTGCGTGCGCCGTTTTACTCACCAACGGCGCAACGTCGCTATGAGACCACAACGTCACCGCTCCTCGATCGGAGGGCGGGCGATTTGAACTGTGCTAGAGGTACACGGACGCTTCAGAACGCATTTTCTCTTAAAAGAAATCTTCGCACGTAACAAGCGTTTCGAGGTTTCTGGGATCGTATTTCAACAGTCCACGTTGACTTAACATTAACCTTTAGTGTCCCTTTAACACGTCGGGTGTGAAATGCACACGTGCACATGTCCTCACCGGTGTAGCCTTGTTATCCGTCTGTGTGGCGGGAAAGGCGGCTTGTCTCAGCTGGTCTCGTAAGTTCTCGTACACCGGGACAGTCACGTCGGTAGCGCGGCCTCTTACGGCGGCGATGTTTAGCAGCTACGTGTGTTCCGCTCTCGCCCGGACCAGCGCACCACGATAACGCTCCTCTTCTATCGCTTCAACATTTCGTTTCGTTTTCCTGATGTCATGGATCCATTTACCAGGCGCTTCGCATTCTTTCTCGAGCAGTTTTGCAAGCATAGACCTTAGATTACGTTCATTTAGTTTCTCCTCGTACGCCATAGAACAAGACCGCTCTATTGCTTTTTTTTTAGTTGTTCCTTACAAAGCTGCCACTGTTGCCATGTTTTCAGTGCTTTAATCGGCTCTATTTTGCCGATTTCTTCAATTACCACACGGTTGAAAGCATCGTCTTTAATCAGCTTGTTTTTTATCTTCCCCAGTTCCCAGCTAAAAGCACTGCCACGTTTTTGTGCCCCAATCCCGCACTCTACTAAACAGTGGTCTGAGAAAGACACCGGCACAACTTGATAACTCTTGCATTTTGGAATCACGTACAGCGTTACATAAATGCGGTCTAGACGGGCATGGCTTGCACGCTGAAAATGTGTGTACTTCACACCACCCGCGCGCGCCTTGCATACACTCCGCCACATCCTCCAGGTTCCATTTGTCTATGATTTTTTTATGCGAAGCATATTACGTGAGGTCAACCCAGCTCCTCAGGCGCGGCGGTGTCGCCTTCAATACCACGTGACACCGTGACGTCACAGCAGAGAAGAACCGGGGCTCCAACTCGCGCCGTCGCTCGCGGCGTCGCGGCGGTATATAAGCAGCTGCGCTTGCCTCTGCTAGACACTCACGAGGTGAGATGCCTCCTGGAGACAGAGCTGCTCGTTGGAATGAGAAGCGAAGGTTGCGGCGTGCTACAGAGACTGATTTTCTAGGTGGCTTTGGCTCAACTCTTGCCAGATGGGCTGGGTGGGAATCGAACCAGGGTCTCCGGAGTGTGAGACGGAGACGCTTCCACTGAGCCACGAGTACGATGCTTCAAAGCGGTACAAAAGCGCCTCTAGTGAATGCGGTGTTGCCTTAGAAACGAGCTGTTTCTAAGGCTCAGGCGTGCGTCGCTTGCTCAGGCGCACATTTCGTTGCCGCGCCGAACGCTGCGTTGCTCGACGCTCACCGCGTCCAATGCGGGGCGCGTAGTCGCTGCGCCGTAGCCCATTGTCTTACACCCCTTGGTGGGTCGACGGGAACGCTGTCGCGTTCCACTCTTGAAGGCGAAGCAGAGTAACGCATGAGTTGTTTCTTCGTCTAGCCGAACCAAATATAGCCAAGCGACAGCAGTTCACCAGGCTAAACAGTGGTTCAACAACTAAAATAAAGGCTAGTATGCTTCGCATCCTGGGCTTAACCTTAGCTAAGCTACAGCCATTTTTTCTCTATGCCATAAGGGCGCTTGGCTGGCGCGGAGACGCTGACTGCGCGGCCGCCGCTCAGGTCCGTGTTCGGCGAGCTGTTCGCTGGTTCGACGACCTTGGGTGCCGGAACGCTCTTCCCGTTCTCCGAGGCCTTCGCCCGAGACGCAGGCAATTTCTTCTCGGGATGCGTCTCTCCGTTGCTTGACTTGGCTGTGTCACCGCTGGCAGGCAATTCCTTCTCATCGGGGAGCGTCTCTCCGTTGCTTGACGTGCTTGTGTCACCCCTGGCACACCCCGACGGCTCGGTCATTCCTGCTAGCTTGCCCATTTCCTCGGCTCCTTTCGCTGCCTCTTCCGCCTCGTCGACGTCCATAAGCAGCTCCGTCGACTTGCCTTGCGATGCCGGCTCCGTAGCCACCGCATATGTGCGGACGCAATCGCTGTCGACGTGACCATAGCGTCTGCATTTTGAGCACCGTGGCACCTTGCATTCACGTCGAACGTGGCCCGTACCTCGGCAGCGTGGGCACTACATAGGCCGCCCAGGCGCCACCACAAGGGCCAACTCTCCTGCAACGTGTAGCTGGTGAGGTAGGTCATCGACCTTCAAACCGGGTTTCAGCTTGAGGAGCACGGTCCTCGTTGTGGACCCTTTCTCCTTGACGCCTGAGACACGCCAACGCTCCCGGGTCACTTCGGATACGTTGCCGTAAGCAGTGAGAGCCGTCCGAATGTCGTCGTCCGCCATGCTGCGCAACATCCAGTGGAGCCGTAGTTTCACCTGTTGGTCATCTGGATCGAAGATAATGCAGCGGCGTCCTTTTACTTCCAGTTCCTTGAGAGCGGCCAGCTTCTTAGTTACTTCGAGGCTGTTGAGAGTCACCGTCCAAACATGGTTGATTTGGTACGCCCCCAACGCCACCACGTCGGGAAGCGCATCAGCGTTGGCTAGGGCGTCGCGGAAGTCCTCAACCCTGTAGGGCCTGACTCGTACGTCGCCGTGCAAAAAAAAACGGTGTGAACCACAAGACGTCCGGTGGACAATGTGGGCAAAATGATCTCGTAGTCCTGACTGTCATTGTCTTCAATCCTGTTTCCGCGGCTTGCAGAGGCCGCTATCGTCGCTCCGCTGGAGCACATGATTCCGCGTCCGCACCGAACGGTTCGATCATTCAAAGCGTGACAAAAGCGCCTCTAGTGAATGCGGTGTTGCCTTAGAAACGTGCCGTAAGAAGTTATACTGCGGTGTGTATCGGTAATTATGAGCATGTAAATTACAGAAGTCGCAGTTACACGAGTAGCGAAGTACGTTTCCGCTACATTTCTTCTGCGCACACGCAGAGCCATCTTGCGGAAAACACAGAAGACCCCCTCCTTGCAATGTGCGGCGCTGCCCCGACACGTGGCGCGCCACTCGACCGCTTCTCCCCTTCGGGCCGTGCGGGGAACGGTGCGAGGATGCCCCAATCAACGTTACTAGACTAGCTAGCTTGCCCCAATACCCTTGCGTTTAATAAGTGTTCTCGCTCTCTCCCCTTCCAACTTCTAGCATGCATCACACGAACGCTCGTGTTCAGGTGGCGCGGCTATTCTTTCCGCTCACAGCGCGATTCCTAAGTGCAGCGTCCAATGCGGGACACCTCTGACGTGACCGCTGCGCCGTAGCGCGTCTGATGGGAAAGCGTGCCCTGCGATGTGTGCCGAGCTGCTTCCGAGGAGTCATGCGTCTGCGTGGTGCTCCCAAGCGAGATAGAGGACGGTCTCATCGAGGCGTCAGCCCCATGATCGCGTCCGCCTTCATGGCACGTCGCGGCCCGGCTGTCCGCGCCGATCGCGACGTTTGGCTTGCGTAGATAGTTTCTCCCTCTGAGACACCGAGTTCTTTGGTTCTTTCCGCTTGCTCAGGCGCATGTTTCGTTGCCGCACCGAACGCTGCGTTGCTCGACGCTCATCACGTGATTGGTGGGTGCAAAGTCCGATGCGGGGCGCCTCATAAATGATCGCTGTGCCGTAGCGCATTGTCTTACACCCCCTGGCGGATCGACGGGTGTTACACCCCTCGGCGGTGCGAACGGGGTGCGATAACGCTATCGCGTTCGACTCTTGAAGGCGAAGCTTATGCGTCCTCCAATTTTTAAAACCTTATAATAAATTTTGCATTTTACGTGGAGCACTTACATGAGTCAATTAATGATTAGAAGGACCTACTCTAATGACTCAGTAAGTTTGTACGAAATCGCCAAACTCTTTTCAGGGTCATTTAAGTCGGCATGGCCGGACTTGCTGCTGCAGCGTTGATGCGTTCGGAGCACTAAGCGCGATGTGCGCGCGGGTGTTTAAGCCTAGAATCGTGAATTCCATTAACGAATGTGACTTCATTGCAGTATTCTGCTTTAGTTCTATAGATAAGCGGTGGTTTAGGAGCAATGAAACATAAGTGACGATCGTAACAGCGTTCCGCACCTGCCGTAAGTTGATCTTTCATCCATTTGCATAGCATTAATTTAGGAGGTTTTATATATATATATATATATATATATATACACAGGATGGGGGCCGAGTTAACTTGGACCAAGAGTTCTAGGGAAATCGCATCCACTGCAAAGTAACGGCAGTCGTATGTACTACTTATGCGGGAGACACATGGTGCGATTTTCCGTGCGAGCGGTCGTACGACCATTCGCATCGGCTGCCGCACTCAACGGTTTCCCAACAGAATCCGCCGCATGCGGCGTCGGATCGCACGCCGCGCATGCGACCGACCGGCTGAATATTGTCGTGCGACTGCCGCGTCGGTCGGACGGCCGCAGCCAATGACAGCGCCGGTAGCGCGAACGTCACGGCCACGTCGCAGACCCGACGGGGCGGAGCCGGCAGCGAGCGCCTCGCCACTCCGATCATGTCTGTTTTTTTTTCTCCCTGGTCGAAACGAAGGCTTCTTTCGCCGCTGACGGCGGCACATAAGTAAGCTGCAATTTGTTTCTGACACGAAGTAACTTATAGAATAAAGTGGCCTCAAAAGAGTGCATGTTATAAAACGTCGTGCGATATAGTAAACGGACGCCGTCAGCGCAGATGCGCCAGCAATCGTCTATACGAAGCGGCTCGCCTGACTCATCGCTACTAACGGCACCGAGAAAACTAACCGTATTTTCACTTAAGAAAAACATAAATGTTCAGGCATTGATTGTGCTGATGAATTTAGGCGCTTAATTACGAGCTGCGGACGCATCGGCATGGGCCCTCGGCCTCGGATAGACGGCCGGCGAGCTAGGCCTACGCGGTCTCCCAGCGATCGCAAGCTCGCCTGGCATGCTCGTTCATTTCTGTCGGCGCAAATGAAATCAAATGTGCTGCAATATAAGCGTAGGATAACTGTGTACACGTTGTGCCGACTAACATAGACGCTTCGTTTTACGAGCTGCAAGCGATCGGCGATCGTGTCACAAGCGCCACCGGTGTCGGATTCGATGGCCGAGCGAGCTGTGCCTGCCGGCACCATATAGCCATCGGCGGCTGTCAAAGGAGCCGTTACTGCTAACGCGGCCTTGTGGAAACACGTCTACAGTGCTTCCATAGGCGTGTTTATATTGTCATCGTTTGTTCCAAACAAGAGAGCTGTGCAAATACGTTTGATTTCACTTTCTGTTCGACGTTATGCAGAATTCCGAACTTCCACGCAGGGGCGCCGGTTCTAGGCGGAGCTAGCCGCCGCTCGGTCATTCGTACCATGTGTCCCGAATCGCCGCATGCGGCAAGTCGAACACGACGCGCCGTACGACTGATCGCACGGAAAATCGCACCATGTGTCTCCCGCTTTACAGTCAGTATTTTTTTTTCATCGTGAAGTATTAATTATTTAATTTCTTTTAATAAGTTAACTTTTTTATGATTGCTTGAATCGCAAACATATCAATGACGATGTCGTAGCGCACCTTAAATAACCTCTGAATCAAGCACTTATTTCGTGTTGAAGTGGTCCTGGTTGTTTTTTCAAAGAAAAAAGAAAAGCCCGCGAAATACGAAATAAATGCGCACTCAGACGCCGCTACTCAAGCGCCTACAACCAACGATTGAAGGATATACGGCTGCATTCTCTTATTGCCGCATCGTACAAGGCTCCGCTACCATTATCAATGCGTCAGCAGCGTGTTCTCTTGATGCCGAGACCATCACATAGCGTGAAGTCTTCTATCGAGCTGCCGCCGCAAAGCCCTGTATCCATGGCTATTCGCTTGGGAGTGCTTGAGTAGCGGCGCGCATCTATTTCGTATTTTGGATGTTTCGCGCGCTTTCGTTTTTTCTCGGAAAAACCAACGAGGCAAAGCTTAACACTAAAGAAATGCTTGATTCGGAGGCTATTTGAGGTGCCCTACAACTTTCTAATTGATATGTTTGCGATTCAAGCAATTATTACACAGTTCAGTTAGTAAAAGTAATTATGTAATACTTCGTCATGAAAAAAATGCTGGTCGTAAGTACATACGACTACGGATACTATGCAGTCGGTACGATTTCTCTGGAGCTCTTGGGTATTCTTAAAATCTTGGTCCAAGTTAACTGAGACACCCTGTCTATAGTTGTGGCTGAGGAAATCATGCTGGCCCCGGTAGTAAAATGAATAAAAAGAGTACAACGTGCGTTGAATGAGCACAGTATACGTCACAGACGTTTCGGCTGGTGGACCAGCCTTTGTCAAAGTAATATGTACATGCCCTTGGGTTTCCTTATAATCCCGCGTTAGATCAGATAAAGTTGTGCGCAATAATAACAAGAAAAAGGAGAACAACATAAATATAGCGATAATACTGCTGACAGCGATACTACACAGGTACCCGCCGTGGTTGCTCAGTGGCTATGGTGTTAGGCTGCTGAGCACGAGGTCGCGGGATCGAATCCCGGCCACGGCGGCCGCATTTCGATGGGGGCGAAATGCGAAAACACCCGTGTACTTAGATTTAGGTGCACGTTAAAGAACCCCAGGTGGTCAAAATTTCCGGAGTCCCCCACTACGGCGTGCCTCATAATCAGAAAGTGGTTTTGGCAAGTAAGACCCCATATATTATTATTATACTACACAGGTGGCGCACAGTGCAGAGATGAATCGTTCGTTTACTCAATATTACAATGTAAACCACTTGAAATCAACAAAAATAAAAAAATACAATAAAAAGAAACATGGAGATAATAAGGCACCGCGCGATAATACATTCAGGTTGCGGGTTGTAAAATTTGGCAGTCGTAACTGTAGGGATGAACTTGGGAGGAACTAGGTGAACAGGATTTATTTACATCTTAGACCAGACATTCATCGACAGTCTAGCGTGACTCCCATATGGAGCCCGCAAGACTAACATACAGCAAACAGCTTACGAGCACACAGCTCACGAGTACATTTCGAGCACGACAACGAGCACTCAGCTCACTACATCTCTAGCATGACAACGAGCACACAACGAGCACGCACTAGCAGCCGACAATCGCTGCTCATATCCTCTCCGCTCGACGTCATAGTTCGACGTCGTTGAAGATGACCCGCCCTTTTGGAGGAGGCTGGCTCACATACACGTGTCGCACAGGTTTCAGTGCCGCACAGGTTTCAGTGCCGCACACACACACACAGGTGTAAAGGTCCGGTGCCGACGTCAGAAGGGCTTCGTAGAACTCTGCTCCGTCCCGGGTGGCA
Organism: Dermacentor albipictus; assembly: GCF_038994185.2. Taxonomy (NCBI): domain Eukaryota; kingdom Metazoa; phylum Arthropoda; class Arachnida; order Ixodida; family Ixodidae; genus Dermacentor; species Dermacentor albipictus. The sequence continues at coordinate 1,556,245 of NW_027225576.1, read as the reverse complement.
CGCCGGGTAGCACATTGCTGAGCTGACCCCGCGCCACGTGGCTGCCGGTTATTCGCAGTTCTCTGAAGTGCGCCCCGTCCGGTTGGACTGGAATACGTGCAACGGGCTGAAATAGCTGGCACGTTGTCACCCCGTACGGCCATTCCTAACAGGTTGAAGTGCACTGCTCAGTAGTCGTCATAGCGAGAAGGATGAATGATCAGGGCTTTTCTTGGCATGTGTACAGTGGAATACAGTGTCGTGTGCCGACTATGGACATTATGTGACACAGAATTGACGCAACAGCGAAAGAAATAATAAGAATAATAGAGGGTTATTGAACGAAATCTGAGTATCATGGCATACATAATGAGTCACGGCTATTGTCAAGGATGCTTAGAAGGCACGCTGGTTAGTGTGCATGTGCTTTCGTTAATGCCAGATAACACGGCGTTAAACTTGTAGATTAGGTAAGACTCGCGGACTTTTCATCTTGATGGGAATGAAAGCCTGATTCAAGTATAGTGGCCCTGAGTTTTTCGAAAGAATGCCCTGACCGCTTACCAGGTCATTCTTACCAGGGCACTAAGTCATGCCTACTAAGTCACCAGGTTATTCTTACCAGGGAACTAAGTCATGCCTATTGGGCACTACTTTGCGTAATAAAAACGAACTGCAAAAATCTGCATATACGACACTTGCAATGCTCATGCTTTCAGAATAAAAAAAAGCCTATCATGCCTACACATGAAGGTTGTTCGCGCGGCTTTCCCATCGGCAATTACTGAGATAATACATAAACAGGAACGAACGGTAAATTTTCAGCTGTTAGTAGGTTTGTAGAACGATGACACACAGAAAAAGCACTGAACGAGGACTCGAAATGTGGGCGAATTAGTGAAGCTGCAGAATGAGACTTGACACAGAAAAACAAGTCATATACACGGTGACAATGAGGGGGGACATCTTTTGTCAGCTTTCTCTATTCTACCGGTAAGAGGGACGTGTAGCACAATCAAAGGCGCCACGATGTCCGGAGACTCATGGAGCACACACATGCAGAGGGCCGTGTTCGTGTACATGCACCTTCTTATGTCCTTGGGTCTGCGCACTCACCTCTTAAGAGACCCTGAAGAACCTTGTAGGGCTTGTTTTTTATGTATTCGTGCACCACTGCACGATGCACGAGCGGTGCTAGTCCTGGAACGGGTAAAACATCGCGGAGCACGAGCACACACCTATCTAGGACCACGAAACTGACGAAACTGCCCACGCCTGTCACCCCACAGCAGCGCACGCTTCCCGATAACAGAAGATAACAAAACATGAAACTTCATGCAGCGGACTAAGCTGGCGCCGGGCAGGCGGGAGCGCGCGAAGGCAGCCGAAAGTGAGGGAGATGCATGGAAGGGCAAGGGGAGAGGAGTCGAAAAGGGGCCAAAGGGCACAACCTCCGGGATCGTCGCACGCCGATCTCAGAGGCCGTGCAAGGGAAGCGGAGTTGCTTTCGCGCCCTCCCGATTGATGGCACCTATTACCTCTGCTGTGGGAGCGGCGGAGTTTCCGAGGCCGGCCGCGGTCGCTCACGCTGCCACAGTAGGCGCGCACAGCTCTTTTGCTCAAAGCACCGTTGACAGAGCTGCAATAAGGTAGTGCATTAGCGTAGTTGTGTGGTTTTATATCATATTTTGCGGGCTTTCTTTAAGCGACGGAAAATAAAGACTACGCAGCATGTATGTTACCACGTAAAGTTGGCTCGGTCGTTTTGGAAGCCTGCTACAACCTAACGAAACGCACTTATCCCTAAAATGCCTGTTACAAACTTTGCATAACTGATCTTAGTTAATAAACCAAACAGGCGCAATCTAAAAAAAAAATATCCTAAGTAGCGCCACTTCGCGGCTAACCATATGCCATTCGTTTCATTCAGTTGCGGTTAAACACTTCTTTTAATATTCTTGGTTCAAGTTACGGAAAGTATCTTCTATAGATTCCCAGCTATCACGCATCGCGTAGTCAAAAACAAAACGGTTGTCATTCCGTTAATTATGTAATTGGGACTAGCTATAATAAATCACTGTTCCGAATGCCATGGTGTATGTGCAGAATTTATTAAAGATATAAATTTAAATTGGTAAAGAAAGCTCGCGAAAAATGAAAGCTCTCGTGACTAACCACCCGCTTGCAGCAAAAGGCAACGCCCTCAAACAAGTTCTACAGGCGTTAATGGGCTATCTTTCGTGCGCCGGTGAAGCATCTGCTGGCCTATCACCAATACTTTGCTTTAGTAAAGTCATTTCTGTGCGCCAGTTCTCTCATGCCAAGGCATATTTGCGTGTTAAACTTATAATGTCGCCTTGCCAGAGTTCTCTGAAGCGACTACGTGAAAATACCGTTATGAGGTTACAAATCGGCATTGTGCATTATTCACGTGAAAGTCTTATGACACCGCCCTGTTTGCATTTTGATGCATCAACGATTCTAATTATATCGCTGAATGTGCTGCTACATAAAAAAGGCAGTAGCTAATTTGTTCTTTTTAAAACAATCAGGCATCCGTACAGTACATTTTCAATAAAAGTTCTCGTCTTGTTTGCTTTTCAGTTCAGTTGGAGAGCACGCTAGAAGGCGAGCCAAGTCTCAAAAGAACCATGGAGAGCGGAAGAGTGGCAGGGGTCATCGGCACCGGCGTTCAAGCCACGGAGCCTCTCGCTCATCTAAGCTTGCCCTGCAGCAAAGTGGCAGGCGCTAGCTGCCAGCTGGTGCGGCGCCTCAAAGAGTGTAACAGAGTGCTGCTGCACATAGGAATCGAGCTTAGGAAGGACGAGCGGCTCAACAACGGTTCGGGTCTTTGCGTCGGCATCGTGCCAGGAGTACCCAGCGGATGCCCTTGGAGCAGCAGCTGCCAAGACGGACTTGAGACCACGGCGCTCAACCTTCTGGCAGTTCTTCTAGAAAGGCACCGTTGCATCACTGCTGTGGAATTCAACGGGAGTTCGAGGAATTCGGCGCCCGTGCTCGCGGCGCTCAGGAGGAACCGGGCAGTGAAGAGCGTGACAGTTTCCGGCATGCAGCTCGACGGCTACGTGGAAGACAGAAACCTCTTTCGGACGATCAGCAGCCTCGACCAGCTTGAAGAGCTGCTGTTTAGCGACAGCTGTTCAGCCGCTTACAGCCACATGAGTCTCTCGGGGTTCCCGCTGCTGGACCGCGGCAAGCGCAACTTGACCACGCTAGACGTCGGATGCCTGGGTATGAGCCATAAAGAAGCCAAGCGGTTCATCCGGGCTCTGACACGCAATAAATCGATCGTGGACTTGACAGTCGGACGCTGCGTGTACTCGTCTGGCAGTGGACACGACAGCTCAGGAGCGCGCTTCGCCCGGTACCTGCGCAATCCCACGACGACTCTGCAAAAGCTGACGCTGCGAGCGAAGTGTTCGCCGGACGTGCAGCTCCTGCGGACCCTTGTAAGCGCCGTGTCACAAATGACCACGCTTGCTGATTTCAACGCGGACTTCTGCATCTACGGCGAAGGCTTGTACGTATACTCTATTTTCATGCATACTTTCGGTCCTTCAATGCACAAGTGATAAAGTGCAGAATGGCAGCATAATTGTCCTGACGAGAAGGGGCCTCCACTTTAGGATGTCGTATGGAAGATTTTTTTTTTGGTAACAATGCTTGCAATAATACTTCGCTCTTCGTTTGTTCTATCTAGTATCGCTATCTCAAATGGTTGGCCCAATTTCATTTTGAACTAAATTAGAGCACTTAAAAGGGACTATCGAAGGTTCAACAGAGCCGCAAATTGGGCTACGTGGCAATGTTCTTGTACACACTTGAGAGCACACGCTTTTATTCGATTAACGCGAGTTTCTTAGAATCACTAACCTCGATGTCAGCCACCGCCTTACATACCGAGGCTGATAGATTCGGTTACTAATTAAATCGGGCGGAAGCAGCGGCACATTTTCAGCAACCCACATTTTAGACAGCAGCCCAAAGTTTTGACAGGTGATGCAGTACCGTATTATGTGTCTCAACACCAGGAATTTGAAAAATAAAAGATAGGAGTGAAAGTAGCGGTAATATATAAGTTTTGCCTGGAGGTGGGACTTAACATCTCTCCAGTACACGCTACCGCAATGCCGCACATCAAGGTGATAATTGTGTATGACCCGCTCCAATTATTCTAATTACTTCTGATTATTAAGTATTTCTGGCAACCTCTCTGATTTTCAATAAACGGTCGGCTACTTAATATTGGCTTAGATTAGTGCGCAAGCTTAAATTCGTTTTGTCATATGCCCACAACAGCACATTCGGCTTATAATCGTACCCGCCTTTTAATAACAAAACTACGTGTTCATGGGACCGGCTGCTCCTGTGCAAATGGTAGTTCTGTGTGCCTCAGCTCAATTAGTACGTAACTCAGAGGTCGGGGAAGACAGATTGTAGCATCACTAGGGGGAGAAATTCATCCTCATGTTAGCGATTTTTCCAGAGATGACCTGCCTTTGTGGAACGCCTACGTGATATAACTAAAATGAAATAGAGCTCTTCTCTCGACCTCTGATGGTGCTATGAGCTATCGGCAATTAATTTGGGCTAAATAATAAGTGTGCTTGGAATTCGTAATTGTGCGCGCTTACTTGCCTTAGGCAACTTCTTATCTTGATGTCTTGTCGTTGAGATGTTGAATTCTTGCGTATTGCCTTCTCCGCAGTTGGCGTGGTTTTATTGGATAGTCTGTCGCTTAACAGCGCAACTGGACGGTAATAGGCGTTTTTTTGAAAGATCGTACTTCTCAAGCCCGCTGAAATAAAGCTAATATCGTGTGCTGCCCGCCACGTTAGACAACATGGACAGAAAATCGGAAGCCGTTTCGATCAATCTCTCTATGCATTTGTAATTATTTTGGTATTGTACACGAAATTCACAAACGCATCCACGTTAGTGGGCACGTGATTCATGCATTCTTGAGAAACCCACTAAGGACGAGGCTGGATGCCATCGCGCAGCGAACGTTGCTTGTACACAAATCATTACATGCAGGTCTGAGAATATATATCGCCAACTGCACGTGGCGAAATATGTCCTTCTGCGTACAAATAATACGCGCTTCGCAAAACGCATATTAAACAGTTACAAATTAGGGCATCCAAAAGAAATACAAAGAAAATATTTGCAATGGCATCGTGGCAATTGAAGGAAAACGTAACAAGAAAGAAAGCCCTGAACAAAATAAATTCGTCATATCATCTTAGGCATGACGGAAACACTTGAAAGTGAGCACTACTGTATCACCGAGCCTTGTCGCGACAACGTCCATTCTTGACTCGAAGAAAACGCCATTCGTGTATGAGTTACCACACTTTTGCCACACCGAGAAACTTTTGTTCTGGGCACAGACATTTGTTCACATATGCAGACGTAGCTTTGGCGAAATCTCCATTAGGTCCCACAATCATGCGAATGGCTTTCTGAAGGACTGCGTCGCTATTATTATATCGACGAAACATTTGAATAATATTGCGTGGCTGAATAATTTCTGACGCGGTTGATAACTTGACCCACATTTTCGCCTTCCTTGCTAAGTATTTCTGGAATGATGTCAATTTCCCTCGATGCAGCTTTAATTTAAATATTAGTATTCCATGAGTACTGTTCCCACTGAAGTAACTGAAGCTGACGGGTAGATGGCTCCTTGGCCAGATATTTACATTTAGACATTAGGGCGCGTTAGAGAGCATAATTGCACAAAAATATTTGGCTCATGTCAAGCCGAGGGCAGTACTATAGTTAAAATTTTCCTCACCCACTGCGGGGGCTTAGCGCCTGTGTTGTTCCAAAGCTAAACATGAGATCGTCGGATCGAATCCCGTCCTCTGTGGCTGCATTTAGGTGGGGGCGAGTTGCATAAACACCCATGTTGCGTGCATTCGGGGTACGAACATGATCCGCAAATACGGCATGGCTCAATCAAACCGTGATTTCGGCACGTAAACCCAGAATTCATTCACTCATTCGCTTTCCGCTTGAAATCCTCGTTCACTGGACTTAAAGATGAACAAGGCCTTGTAGTTTTCGAAACGCTAATATAGATCAGATTTCGCCAGCCACTGTTGGTCATGCGCAAAGGAAATGTACACACGCCGCTCTGTGTTCTTTGTAGCAGTTCTTTTGTTGCGGTGGTAGCGGTCTCGACTTTATAGCGACGCCTTTCTTTGCGAACCCTGCTACATTTTCCTGAGCATCGCTGGTGGGCGCTGCAGTTGTTTTATGGCATAGCTCACACATAATGAAATGAATGGCGTGCCCACGATGATGCAATCGACTGTCTCTCTGAGATGATCACCACGTGTTTCACGGATTAGCACGTGGTTGCGTGAAATCGTGCGCAGGCAAAGTTTCTTTTCGCGAAAGACGTATAGCACTTGATTAAAAACTTCACGAAAGCTTCACTTTACATCCATTGAAATATGTGCGTTTGACTGTATATCCCTTTTTTTTGTTCATTTGCATTTTCTAATCTCGCAGCGCCCAGAAGATCGGAATCTTCGTCGGGTTGGTCAGTAGCAACAAATTGCTTCGGCTACAGCTGCCATCAGCTTCGTGCAGCTGTCTCGACACGCCGCCGCTACACTGGCCAGTGCATCCACCGGAACCCGACGCTTCCGAAGGAATGCAGCCTTGGACCGAAATACTCAGGCAGGACTGCGCGATCCGGGAGCTGGTGATCGACTTGCGTCGTTTCGGGGAGACCGAGTGCCTCAGCTTCCTTGAAGCGGTAGCAGCAAACAAATACCTCCGGAAGGTCACAGTTCTCCACCTACCTGCAACGGCCAGCATTGAGAACATCTGCGGCGTGATCATTAAGCTCGGACTCGAGCACCGAGTGAGCATCAGTGACCATCACGCATCCGAGCTCGACGTAACCGCGCTGCCAAAATGTTCGTCGATTTCCAAAATCACGCTCAACGGCGCGCATTTCGTTCCCCCCTGGCAGCCCGGTCCGGAACGACTTCACGCGGCATTCGAGGCCCTCCGTCTCGCAAACCACGTGAAGTCGCTACGTGTGGATTGTGTGTGTTTTGAGGCACGATCGTACGCCTTGTTGGCCGCTTACATCAAAGCGTCTCCGGTGCTAGCCGAGCTGAAGGTGATCTTGCCTGCATCACAAGATGAGCTGAAGGACGATCAGCGGAAGGACGTTAGCGGCAAACTGGTCAGAGCGATTGCTCTCAACGAAAGCCTCACCAGCGTCACGCTTAATGAAATTAAGCTGGAGGTAGAAGAGTGTGAAGCCTTCGCCGAAACTGCGCTGCGATATCTCGTTGAGGTTCATATAGAACCGTACTTCGATATCAACGCTCCTCTTATTCGTCACCTGGCGTCTGGTGCGAGCAGCCATTTTTCCTTGCTGCAAGTTGAGCTGCAAGGCTGCGGCGACAACATTGCTGAACTGGCAGCCATCCAGGTAACGCTTTGTGTTTTGATAACTACTTTTGAGAAGTTTTATAAAATAACTTACACAGGCATTACGAGTATGTGTGCATGGCAAACACTAGACAGTGCATTAAATCAGAAATGCGGTGTCCATCTGCTACACGAAGGTGCACATTCGCAATTTCAAAATATTTTCAATATGTATTCGCGGTGAGCTGCTGCAGGTGAACAATTTAATTTTCATGGCAGGCGCCGCTACCCAAAATTTTACATGAACTTTACGGAAATATATGTTCCATGCAGCTCTACAAACCTATGTCTGTGTTAGCTATGACTGTAAATGAGACCCCACTAGGAACAAAATGTAGGATGACGTGGCACGCGAACTGCTGCGTGAAAGACTTCGGATGGTTTGTAAGGGTGTAGAGGTGGTATGCAAATATCACGTATGATATGCACCATATTCAGCAGCCTGCAACTTGGTGCCGTTGGTGTTCCGCCACTGAGATTCAGGTGACGGACTAGATATTTTGGCGGTAGGGGTAAGCCTTCCGTGCACCTTAATATACCAGATGTTGTTAAACATATTCCAATGCGACTTTTTTTATAATTGAAATGCAACTTGGATTAGAAGCTAATTATGAGCTAATTCTACTGTAGTTTTGGGATTGAGAGCCACGGAAAATATTTTTTTTCGCGGAAATATTCTCCTTGATTTCATGTAATGTACAAGAGATGTAATGTATATACAAGTACACATCAACATCTGTGGAGCGGTTGACAGTTGCTTCAAACCTGCTTTTGGGATTCCCCGAGAGCTAGTCGGCGCACTACAGTAGACATTACAGAATTTGCAACAGTCGCCTGGAGAGACAGGCACTGAAGCCGAGCAAAGCATCGGCGAGATTGCTATAGTTATATTTAGATAGAATGTAGAAAAAAGAGAGTAATGAATGACCCAAAAGAACATAACCGCACGAGTAATGCATAGGTGATTATTACGCAATCGCTCTTACTCCCAGGAAGCAGCAAACAGGAATGGCTCCCTCGTCGAGCATGCGGCCCGCTTTGTTCTCAACGGTGACTCGGGCGACGACCTCAGCGGAGCACGAGCCATCGAGCTCGTCCACCAGCACCCGCAGCTCGTGGACCTCATTCGGGACGGCGCAGGTGTGGAGATGGCCAAGGCACTGGACATGGTTCGGTCTTCACTGGCAGCGGTCCGACGCTGCAGCCTGGACGAATTTATGAGGCTCGCCGGTGTGGTGCGAGAACGCGTGGAGTGCTCTGACCAGCCCGACGCAGGCTTCCGTCTTGCTGACATCGGGGAAACCAACTGGTGGCATATTAGGCAGATCATCAGGCTCGCTGACGTTGTGCAGTCGTGAAAGACGCTCCGGTAAGCAAAAGGCACAGAGCGTTGTCTCTCTTAGGTTGCACATGGGACTAGCGCTGCAGCAATTTGCAAGTTCAGATTGGTTATCGCGTTTAAATACATTGCTTAACCAGAAGACGTTACTTTTTCGCGGAGATTATTTTTGCTGTCTGGAATGTACTGTGAGTGCATAAAGCACAAGTGCTCCTGCTGTTTTGCAAGGTTTTCGTGCATTTTATTATTATCATCACCATGCATCACCCTATTTTTATGTACACCGTGATCGCCAATTATCCCCAGTGATCCCCAGTGATCCCTAGTGGTCCCCAATTACGCCTTTCTTGCACTCTCTGATTTCAACGTCCGTCTGCAAATTTCCTAATTTCATCACCCCACTAACTTCCTGCTTTACTGGAATGCACTGCCCTTCCCTTGACACCCATTCTGTAAATGTGATTGGGCCGGTTATCTGCCTCGCGCATTACATATACGGCCCAGGTCTATTTTTTTCGCTAATGCCAGCTTGAATATCTTCTTTCCCTGTCAGCTCTGCAGGTGGTCCAAGTCGTTCTCATAATTTTTAGTCAAATCGCTCTCGGGGCTGTCCGAACTCTTTGGCGAGTTTCTGCCTACTACTGGCACCGGTAGAATGCAATGATTTTACACTTTTCTTTTCAATGACAGCGGTGAGCTTCGAGTCATTGATTTTGGTAATATCTGTCCTATGTACGCAAAAAATATTTCTTCTGCAAATGGCTAAATAACGTTTTTATAATCAGGTTCCGATATGAGTAATTGACTTAGATGAATGTATTTGTGCAGATACTCCAGGGAATAACTTCCAATTAGGAATACTTGTGTCATGGCTAGGCTGTTGGACATTACTTGTCTCCTGCGTACTGATCATGAAACCTACTCTTACAGCTTCTCGGTTAAGGTGCTAATCTTTTCTTACATTTCATCCGCAGTGTTGCTCAAGACGGCAATGTAATCCGCGAACAGTAGGTTATTGAGATATTCCCCGTCGTGCCTTACTCCTCAGCGTTCCGACTCTAATAGCTTCTTTTAGCATGCAGAGGGAGAGCTTGCTGCTTTCTTGATAGTACTTTTCAACTTTTATTGTGCAAGGTGCCTGTGGATTATATAGATAGTTGTCAAGATATTCACGTATGACTCATGTATTCCTTAATTGCGCAATGTCTTCATGAACCATGTTATTTCGACCGATACAAATGCATTTTAATCTAGCAAAGGTATACATATAGATTTATTTACGCAGGTTTCCAGATCACCGGATAGGTGACACGGATGTAATTCATTGTAGAATATCTTTTCCTAAAGCTTGCCTGTTCTCTTGGTTAATTCCGCTGGAAATTATCTTGTTCAACATTTTATACAATACTGAAGTCGAGATGTAGGGCCCATAATTCTTCAATTCTTTATGGCCCCTCGTCGTATGGATTAACTGTCTGATAAACTTGAACAACCATATAAAGCATAAAACCACCTTTACTTTGGTTATACTGAATGGTAGCACTAAAGTGGAATTACTCAAGTTCTAAAGCGTAATCACATTCCTTTTGTACGCTAAGCACATTGTGAAGTCGAAATCGCGGTTCAGCTCTTTTTTGTGCATTAAGGATACATATGTAGGTAAAGGCTTCCGTAATCTGCCAACTTTAGGGTAATTATTCGTAGGCGTCACAGAGTGCGTGAGCTTTCCGACTAGGCAGTTGGCTATAACAGCTATTATGCCAGGTCATAATAAAACCGTGAAAGGCGTAATAAGAGGTGAAAGCAATGAAACTCAACGCACTCAGTGTGCACTGAATGGTTGAAATACACGGTAAAATAATGTAAACCGTTAAAAGTGAGAAATGTTGCAAATGTGTCCTTAATTCAGACCCTAAGGGTGTAATTTATATAACTCAGACCCTAAAGATGCGAGTTATATACATGATAACACATTTTTGCACGCTTTGTCTCTGTTAGCAGTCTGCCTGCTTTAAATAGTTGTTAAGCACAAGCCAGTGGTAGGACAAAGAAGTCCCTAGCTTAAAGAATTGTGGCGTCATAAGCCGTATTTTGGGCACATACATTATACAGAAATTAAGACGCCCTTCTTACTTGTGCTTCATGCTGCCTTGGGAATAGTTTAATCAAAATGCGCTCGTCACACAAGATTCCTTTCTGAAGCATTCATACTCCTGAACTCCCTCTTGAATCTTGTTACCGCAGAGCACTTCCAGGTTAACCTATGCCACCCAGAAAATCCATTAATGTGTATTAACAACAAAATAGGACCGCTCTCTTCAGTAGAAGAGACTCAGAAAACAAGATGTGATCTATACGCCGCTAGCAGAAATTGGACATTTCTGGAATAAATTGATGAGCCGGATCCGCTCTATTTCCAGGAACCGGCCGCCTTGGTGATTTGACTCGCAGCAGTGGCCAGGAACCGTTCACGGGGTAGTGTCGTCACCAGGGCACATCCAGCATGAAACTCGCCAACATCGACAAGTGCCGGCGGCGCGTCCACCAGTTCCTTATGAATGCGGCCATCTCCAAGACTTGACTCGCTTGTTTGGCCTGCAATCTCTCCGGCTGCAGCGTGGTCACCAAGCTAAATCGTGCATGAAGCTTGCCACCATCGACAAGTATTGGGGTTTGGAGGGGGGGGGGGGTGCGCGTCCTTAAGACTACGGCCCTACTGAAGATTTGACTATCATTGGCTTGCAACAACTCCGCGCACAGCGCTGTCACCAGGCCAGCTGTAGACCGTTTTATTGAGGACGCCACCATTTTTCGATCGCAGTGCCGTCTATCGTGCGGCGCCATGCGGGACCTATAGGTGTCGGATGGGGCCTGCGCGTGCGAGAACTAAAAAACGAATAACTACTTTTTGCAGCAGCAATTTTATTTTCTGCACTAATACTGCGCGCAACGAGCGGCGTTGAAAGCTTGCCGTTGAGATTCGGAAGCACGGGGGAGCCCATGTGAAGTAGGGCTGGCCGACACACGGTAGGCATGGCTTCGGCTACAGAAGGCGAAGAACTCACTTTAGTTTCTAAGCTGGCACGTACTGTTTTCATTATATGTGGTCGGTCTGCTTCCGCCAGAAGGTTGGTTGCCAATCATGATAAAATTGGAATACGTTTGAACAGAATAAGTTTAGTGTGCGTGCACGAAGAAATAGTTAGCTTCATCCATTCGCAATAGTTGACCGACTCAAATAAGCACATTTAAAAGTTAAACTTTGGGGTTTTACGTGCCAAAACTACGATCTGATTTTGTGGCACGCCATAGCGGGGGACTCCGAAAATCTGGGGTTCTTTAACGTGCACCTAAGTCTAAGTATACGGGTGTTTTTGCCCCCATCGAAATGCGCCCGCTATGGCTGGGATTCGATCCCGTGACCTTCTGCTTAGCTGCCAAGCACTATAGCCACTAAGCAACCAAGGCGGGTAATATTAACATCTCTTCCATAACCCAGTTTGATCATGGGTGCCCAGTTCCGAGTCCATCGCCGAGCGCTCCCTATAGGAACAAAGCCTCACGAATATGCACGCGATGGTGTCAAACGCTTTCTGTTGATGCTGGCAATACAAAACGGAGGCTTCTCTGCTATCGCAGTGGCGGTGTCCTCAAAGTCGACACGGCTGAAGACCCACTTCACGTTTGCTACATAAAGTCATTTATTTAGCCGAATACAGCAGAGTGGTAGCCCCTCAACCTTGAGTCATCTCACATCGCAGAAATCCCAGACAGCACGCGTTAGAATAGCACTAATATGAAATTAAACCGCTACTTTTCCAAACTACCGCTGGCAGAAAATGGAATCCACACATACAAGTGCGAGAGCGAGAGTGGCGCGGAGCGCTGGTTCTCAGAGGCTACGTCCCTCCTCGCCAATAAAACGGTCTATACGATTAAGCTCGGACCACGGAGCCTCTCACATAGCTCGGCTTGCGACAAAATAGCAGGCGCCTGCTGACATATGTTCAAGCACCTGAACGACAACAAAAAGTACTCCTTCATGTAGGAAACGAGCTCCGAATAGCCGAACCGAACAAGAAGGGTCCTCACTATCGAGTCGGCATCGTGTGAAGAACACCGACTGGAAACCCCGGAAGCAGCAGCTGACAATATGGGCCTGGGACCACGGCGCTGAAACATCTTTCAGTCCTGGAAATGCTCCGCTGCATCATAGATCTAGAAATTACCTGGAGCTGGACGAATTCGAGAACCGACAACAACGCCAGACGTTGGATGCCTGGATGTGAGCCGGAATGAGGTGAAGCGTTTCGTCCGGGCGCTGACGTATTCGCCACAGCTCGGTCGGCGACCAGATAACGAGTCGCCGACGAGACGTGTCGGGCGCTGCCTGTTCACGTCTGGCAGCCTCTACGGCGACTCAGGATCGCCTTTCTCCCGGTACCAGCGTAACCACGAGACGACGCTGCGAAGCTGACGTTTAAGGCGTTGTCCTCCCCGGAACAGAGCCTGCCGCGGAGCATTGTCAGCAGAATGTCACAGATGGCAACGCTGCGCGGCTACAACGAGACATCTGGATATACCGTAAAGCCTATGTACGTATAACCCAGAATCTATTCTCATGCCTAGTTATTAACACCTAATGTCAAACAAAAAAACAGTGGGCCAGCACTTCTATGAAACGACTTGTTTTTTATAAAGTTGTAGAACAAACATTCTTTTGTCGCAATGAAGAAAAAGAAGAAGCAGCGCAATATTTCTAAATTCTCAATTCGTTCTAGTTATACCGCCGTATGTCATATGTAATCGGCTATTAAGATCATTTGAATGAAATAATCGGGCTTAATCAAAATGCTACTGTTGAAATTCGCGGCGTATATTTATTGGATATATTCTTTCAACGCGCTATACTACAAGGGAAAGCCTAAATTCATCCCCTTTCTAGAGTTATCATGTACTTGAGCAGGCAAGAGCCGCATGCATTACCTAGTTCAAAATAAAATCACTATATATGCCGTTGCGTCAACAAAAATGTACAGATGTTTTCATTTCAATGTAAGTCCTCTTATTGTTTGTTTTTCAGTTCATTTTCAAGAACGCACAAGAAGGCGAGCCAAGCCTGAACAGAACCATGGAGATCGGAAGAGTGGCAGGGGTCGTCGGTAGTGGTGTTCAAACCACAGAGCTTCTCGTCACCTATGCTTCCCTACACCAAAGTGGCAGGTGCTTGCTGCCAGCTGGCACGGCGCCTCAAGGAGTGCAACAATGTGCTCCTGCACATATTAATCGAGCTTAGAAAAGACGAGCGGTTCAACAACGGTTCAATTTTTCGCATGGGCATCGTGCCAGGCGTACCCAGCGGATAACCTTGGAGCAGCAGACAAGGACCCGAGACCACGGCGGTCAACCTACTTGCAGTTCTTCTAGAAAAGCACCCCTGCATCACAGCTCTGGGTTCAACGGGAACTCAAGGAATTCGGTGCCTGCACTCATGGAACTCGGGATGAGCCGGGCCGAAAAGAGCGTGACAGTTTGCGGGATGCAGTTTCACAGCTGCGTGGAAGAGAGAAACCTCTTCCGGACGATCGCCAGGCTCGACCAGCTTGAAGAGCTCCTGTTTAACAACTGTCCAGCTGTTTACAGCCACATGAGCCTCTCATGGTTTCCGCTGCAGGACCGCCGCAAGCGCAACTTAACAACTCTAGACATCGGGTGCGTGGATATGTGCCGAAAAGAAGCCAAGGTCTTCATACGGGCTATGACACGCAACAACTCGATCGTCGAACTGACCAGTCGGACGGTGCGCGTTCACATCTGGCAGTGGATGTGACCACTCAGGAGCGCGCTTCACCCGGTTCCTGCGCAATGCCAAGCCGACTCTGCAAAAGCTCACGCTGAGAGCCAAGTGTTCGCCTGACGAGCAGCTACCGTGGACCCATGTGAGCGCCGTGACACAAATGACCACGCTGACAGGTTTCAACGTGGACTTCTGCATCTACGGTAAGGACTTGTACGTATTTTCATGCCTATAGTTACAAACCTTAAATGCACAAGTGATAAAATGCAGAACGGTGCCATAGTTGTACCGATGCTTCCATGAGAAGGCGCCCCACTTTAGGATGTTGTCTAGAAGATATTTTTTGCACAATGCTTGCAATGATACTCCGTTCTTCGTTCGTTCTATCTAATGTCGCTCTCTGATATGGTTGGTCGAACTTAATTTAGACATGAAAGTGACTATTGAAGGTTCTACAGAGCGGGAAAATTGGGGTTCAATTACTATTTCAATCGGGCGGAAAAAAGGGGCACATTTCCGGCAAATCATATTTCATACAGCAGCACATTGTAAAGCCTTGGCAGGTGATGCAGTACCGTATTATATGGCTCCACACCAAAACAAACAACAAATAAACTAGGAGTGAACATGGGGGTAATATATGAATCTTGCCTTCAGGTGGGAATTAACAGCCGTGGAGTACACGCTACCGCAAAGCCACCCATGCGGGCGATAATTGTATATTTTCCGCTCCAATTATTCTAATGGCTTCTGATTATTAAGTATTTCTGACAACCTCTCTTAGTATCAATAATCCGTCGGCTACTTAATATTGTCTTAGATTTGTGTGCCAGCTTAAATTCCTTTTCTTCAGTACCGCAACTGCACCCTCGGCTTATAATCGTATCTGCCTTTTAATCGCAAAACTACGTGTTCATGGGACTGGCTGCTCCTTTGCAAATGGTAGTTTCTTTAGCTCAATGAGTCCGTAACTCAGAGGTCGATGAAGATGGATATCAGTAATACTAGTGGAGAAATTCATCCTGTTGTTAGCGCTTCTTCGAGAGATGAGCTGCCTTGGTGGATGGGCCAGGTCATATAACTAAAGTGAAATAGAGCTCTTCTCCCGACCTCTGATGGTTCTTTGAGCTTTCGGCAAATAACTTGGACTGAATAATGAGTGTGCTTGTAATTCGTGATTGCGCGCGCTTACTTGCCTTAGGCAACTTCTTCTCTTGATATATTGTCATTGAGATGTTGAATTCTTTCGTATTGCCTTCTCCGCAGTTGGCGTATTTCATTGGATAGTCTGTCGTTAGCTTCGCGACTTGACGATAGTGGGTTTGTTTTGAAAGATGGCACTTCTCATAGTCGCTGAAATGAAGCTAATATTGGGTGCTGCCCACCACGTTAGAAAACATAAAAAGAAATTCGGAAGCCATCTCTATCAATCTCTCTCTGCATTTGTAGTTACTTTCGTATCATCAACGAAATACACAAACGCATCCACGTGAGTGTGCACGTGATCCGCGCATTCTTGAGAAACGCACTAAGGGCAGAGCCTGGATGCCGTCCCACAGCGAACGCTGCTTGTACACAAAGCATTACATGCACGTCTAACAATATGCGATAACATGGTGCCTATGGTGTTCCGCGGCTGGGATTGAGGTTACTCACTAGTGGCCGTATAACGTAAAACTATTTCAGTATGTTTTTATTCCAATCTCCTGACGTCAAATTTGCGTAACCGCCGACGCACGCATCGGGCGGTCACCCGCAGGGTTGTCTGAACGAACGAAACAAATGCTCCCTTCGTTCATAGGAGGTCACTTATGTTTGCTTTAAAAACGAATAACATTGTTTGCACTGAGCGGCTTGTCTTATCTAATTGGCTCACAAGAGGCGAGGAGCATGCTCAAGTGGAGAGGGCTTGGATGGGGCCGAGCCACCCCTTACAAAAAAAATTGTTGAAAGGTTATTGAAATATCATTGGTCAACGTCAACAAATGACCTTGAAAGATCATTGGGGAATTGTTGAAACATAATTGAGGAAATTGTTGACAAGTGTTGATAATTGGCCCGCGACATTTTGTCGAAACATCATTGTGGCCTCTCAATTTGAAAGATCATTGGCATATCGTTGAAACTATGGTCTATTTCACTCTTGAAAGCCCATTGAAGCAGTGTTGAAGATGTGTTGTTTGTCAATGTTGAAAGCCCATTGGGGTACTGTTGAAATGTGTTCTTTGTCAATGTTGAAAGCCCATTGAAGCATTGTTGAAGCTCAAAACTGAAAGCCCATTGAGGTATTGTTGAAATTTGTTGTTTGTCAATGTTGAAAGCTCATTGAAGCATTGTTGAAGCTCAAAATTGAAAGCCCATTGGGGTATTGTTGAAATGTGTTGTTTGTCAATCTTGAAAGCCCATTGAAGCATTGTTGAAGCTCAAAATTGAAAGCCCATGGAGGTATTGTTGAAATGTGTAGTTCATCAATATTGAAACCCCATGGAAGAATTGTTGCAGATCTGTTGAACATCAACACAAATTACGTTGAAAGCCCTTTATGCCCCACTGGGTATTTAGCAGTTTAAACCTGCACTTACCTTAAAATACTGCTGAGCTATGTTGCATATAATTACCTTTGATGTCACGGTGGTATGTCTGCTGTGAGAGGATAGGGATAAAATTTAAATACAGGCATTTTGTACCGCAGGCCTCTGTCACCCTGGGCTCAAAAGCATGCTCCTAGATTGCCTGTAATAAACCATATTGTAAAACTGCTAGCAGTACTGTTATGTCACTTTTTTGAATTGTCAGAGTGAATGGTCCTCCGAAAAATCAAGAGTGCTGAACTGATGCAGACAAAAACCATTTTTCTAGGTGAACTGTTTATTTGTAACCACACATCTGTGTAAATGTACAACCATTTGTAGTTTGAGATCAGAAACTTCTTAAAAACTATCGCACAGTACAAACTTCCTGCAGCTTGACACCATAACAAAATTGAATACTGAAGATGTAGTCAGTGTGGCTCTCAAGTAAAACACATTTACCAAAAGAAATAAATTTTAAAAAATAAATGCCTAAATAAATAAATGTACAAGCAGACTGACATGACTGTAAATAAGAACACTAAAAAAAGGTACTTGCTTTCTCTATTAGGTAGCCAGTGGTACTATAACCATGGCACAATTTGCTTGTGCCCACAGCACTCAGCTGAGACCTGATATGCAGGGTGGTTATCTTTAAGTTTCATGGAACTTATTGAAGACTGTTGCAGCTAACATAATTCTAGATACAGAGTGCCAAACATTACTTGCTTGAG
This sequence comes from Dermacentor albipictus, assembly GCF_038994185.2. NCBI lineage: Eukaryota > Metazoa > Arthropoda > Arachnida > Ixodida > Ixodidae > Dermacentor > Dermacentor albipictus. The sequence continues at coordinate 1,538,344 of NW_027225576.1, read as the reverse complement.
AAACAAGACACCATAGTCAGCTGATTAACAAAAACTCAGTTCCTAATAAAGTTTTTACGAATTGTAGCCGGTAATTTTACAAGGTGTATGCACTTAGAATGAATTTCCAGAATGACACTAGTAACGAGACACATGCCATCAAACTGGCTGTATAAATGCACTGCTGTAGCACTTACTTTTTTTAACAAAACGCACTGTTATGCATCGAAGCACAAAAGTAACCGGAATGCCCATGTATTTCTCTCACATTTATGGGAAAATTTCGAAACTGGTGTCACCTTAGAAATTAATTTCAAGTGAATGTCTTGAAAACTCACTGGCTACAATTTGCAAACTGAAATATGTGCTGTGATGTTATAAGTGAATTAATAAATTTATGACAATCAGTTTAATGTTTTCATTTCTTGTGCTAGTAATGTCCACCTCTGAATAATCCAGCTCAAGAACAAGAAATATGCTACCTGGCAGACAACTTAAATATCTGTAAAACTGAAAAAGGATCACTGTACAATCCTTATATGTTGCTTGAATGGTGTGCGCCAATTTCAGTAAACCTTACATACTTTTGAAACATGGCAATCACAATAAGTGATGCTTATGGGAGCAGTTTATTATGCTGCATTGCTGTTGCATGATCCAGTTGTGTTTTCTGCATGATACCGTTCCTGCACAGGTAATTCCATATCAAGCGACTTATTCATATTAACTGCTTCAGATTTTCATATGAAATAAAGACAGCTATTAGAGATGTGCTGGAATACAGCAAAGTTGCTCCTTGTGCGAGTTCCATTTCAATTTTATTCGCTGCCACAAAAAATAACGAAAGAATTCAGAAGATATGGTTTTATGTAAACATGAAAGGCACATCATCGCCATTACTGGAGATGTTTCGTTGCATATTAAATTTAAGCCGACTTATACCTATTAATTTTACTCATGTATTTTAGATAGCAATAAGCCATTTTAACAAAGTTATGTAAAATGCCGTTTTTACTGAACTCGAAAAATGGCACAGATGCACTTGCAGGCACGCGATTCCATGCCGAATTGACAAGCATTTTTTTTTATACCGCACATATATCTGAAACATTGCCATATGTTTACTAGAATTCGAAGCTCGTTACCCACTTTTATTTATTTTTGCCAGATATTTTGTAGCATTTTAGGTGACAGTTTAGTTTTCCTGTTCAGCTGAGCTAGAGGACATCAAATGTCCTCTAGCTTTTCATTTTTTCTTCAAATGCTTCAAATACTTTTTTTTCAAATGCACATTGTATTGATCGAGGCCTTCAAATGGTGTGCGTGGAAGTACGGTGAAGTGATGAAACTGCCAAAATAGCCAATTTTTCAAATATTTGAATACTTCAATTGCTTTTGGCATTGGCAAAAATGAGTCAAATTGCAATCCGTTAGTTTTTTTTTTTCGTTAGAAAATATTCACAGGACAGAAATTAAATACAGAATGGTATTCCAGCAAAGCGTTTTGTTGGGCTAGTTGGTGCATTACTGAAGTACTATAGCGCCAAACAGACGACACGGGAAGAAGAGACACAGACGAGCGCTTTCTGTGTCTCTTCTTCCCGTGTCGTCTGTTTGGCGCTATAGTACTACAGAATGGTAGCCCAGCTGACATAGTATAGCAGAAAAATATATGAAGCTCTGAAGGTTCAGCTGATCGCCTGTAAAAAAAATTCTAATCTTTTGCAAGAAGCTTCATGTTAAAGGAAAAAACAGCCTTCGTAGTTGGCGAAAAATTTTATACATTATTGGATAGCTCTACATGTCTGCTATGCATGTGTGAAGTTAAAAAAGGCATTTTTAAATGCAAGAAATTCTTTTTTGAAATTTTGTCAGCACCGACTTTTCTCTGAGGTGCGCACAGCTTGCTGGCCGGGAATGCAGACGACAAAGCCGGCTTCGTATGCAACACAGATGACAAAGAAGCGGTGTTAGGGTCTGCATATTATTGCCAAGGGACACATGCTCCAACGCAACGAGGCTTGTGTTTGGTGTGGGCCAGGCAAACCATACAGCCATTGCACATAAAATATCAATACGAGGTCTGTTAGAAGAGTATCCGACCTTTGGCTGAAGAAAAAAAACTGGCATAACTGAAGCGTTGGAAACTTAATCACCCTCAAAGTAGTCTCCTTGGGAATCCCGCCACTTCTCCCAGCGGTGCTGCCATTGTTAGAAGCATTCCGAGAAGGCCTCTTTCCAAATGGACTTTAGCTCAGCTGTTGTTCAGCCATAATCACGCTTGCTTCAATGGCCCCTTGATTTTGGGAAACAGCCAGAAGTTGCAGGCCGCCATATCAGGAGAGCAAGGGGCCTGTCGAACTACAGGAGTCTGGTTTTTCGCCAAAAAAGTCTGAATCAAGTGCGAGAAAAGCATTGTCGTGATGGATGTGCCAATTTCCTGTTGACAACCTCAGTATCTTGCTCCATACAGCATCACATAGGCCATGGAGGACATCCCTGTAGTAGTCTTTAGTGATTGTTTGACCCTGTGGTGTGTATCCGTGGTGTACCACACTGCGGGAGTCAAAGAAAGCAGTCAGCAACACTTTGACGTTGCTGCACACTTAGCAGTCTTTGGTTGGCGACGTGGAATGCTTCCACTGTAACGACTGGGATTTGGTTTCTGGGTCGTAAACATACACCCAAGACTTGTCACAAGTGATTATGGTGTGGAATGCTTCCACTGTAACGACTGGGATTTGGTTTCCGGGTCGTAAACATACACCCAAGAGTTGTCACAAGTGATTATGGTGTGGAATGCTTCCACTGTAACAACTGGGATTTGGTTTCCAGGTCGTAAACATACACCCAAGACTTGTCACTAGTGATTATGGTGTTCATGAAGTTGGGGTCACTGTTTGTGGAATCCAGCATGTCTGTGAGACTTCAACACGAAGTTGCTTTTGCTCCACCATGAGCAGCTTGGGAACGAATTTCGGCGCAACTCTCTTGGCCAAATCTTCGGTGATATTGGAATGTGGATAAAATGTGCTGATGCCCACCTCTTCCGCAATTTCTTGGATAGTTACACTACGGTCCCGCATCACCACGGGGTTCACTTTGGCAATGACCTGGTCATTTCGGCATGTTGATGGCCGACTGGAGCGTGGCTCGCTCTCCACCGATGTGTGGCCGTCTTTATACTGGTTGTACCACTCCTTAATCTGTGTGCTGCTCATAGCATAGTCACCGAAAGCAGTCTGAATCTTCCGGATGGTTTCCACTTGGCTGTCGCCCAGTTTCTGGCAAAATTTGATGCAGTAGCACTGCTCCAGTCGCTCTGCCATTTTCCTTGCAATAAAAAACCGACGAGAGCACTGTACTACCTCATTCAAATGCTGCGTCTCAGCAATTCACGATATTGGCAGGCGGGAAAAAATTCGTGCATGCGCACAAAGGTTCAAGGGCGGCTGATGAAAACGTGCTTGTTTCATATTCATCAGGTGTTCGCAAAAAAAAGGTCGAATACTTTTCTAACAGACCTCGTACGTAATAAATATGTGAGGGAATCCTGCAGTGCTAAAAGATATGTTCCATGCAGTTTAGAAAAAGAAATATCAGCTATTATTTAGACAGTAAATCCAGAAAGAGCACTGATATTGTTCATACAAAGCATCTTAAAGGGCCTGTCGCATTGCAATGCAACAAAGAGGGAGCAGGACACTTTGTGCCCTGCTCCCTGAAGCCCAATGATGATGCAAGTAGAAAACACCTTCATAATTCAGACTGAAAACCTACATGAGTATGAACAAATTCTTGTGGTGTTGTTTGCTACCACAGTTTCAGAGCTGGAACATGCTCATCTATAAAAGTCATATGTGCCATGTTCAGTCTGATGTGGTCAGACACCATTGGCGACCACTTTTTGCGTTCATGTTAAAAAAATACGAGTTGAGACTGCAGCTGCAGCGCTTGACGTCACCTGCTTTCGTAATGATAAAAAAGGCAGTGAGTTTGTTGAGTAGTTCTTGTGGCTAATATATTAACAACCTTTCCTTCCTAGATGACATGGCTTCATATATTTATGCTGTATGTGTGATCCACAAATGAACATTATAAAAAATAATTTATCACACTTAAAGAATAATAACTTTTTGTTACTTGTCACATGCATAGCAGACATGTACGGCTGTGTAGTGATGGGTGACACATTTTTGTGCCAACCACCAAAGCTAATTTTTTACCTTCAACACGAAGCTTGCAAAAAATTTCAACTTTAGTTTTTTTACCTGATCAACTGAACCTCCAAGGCTTGAAATATTTTGCAGCTATACCAAGTCAACCAGTCTGATTTTATATTCATTTTGTGCCTTCTGTATTTCCCTACGTTAGAAGAAAATTCAAACTTTGCAAATTTTGGCAGTCACCACTTCAGTCTCTTGACATGAACACCATCTGAATATCTGGATCATACAATTTCCCTTTCAGAAGAAACGTGTATCAGTGGCTTCTAGCTTAGCTGGGCACGAACAATAAATTTTTGCCAAAATTCAAAAAAATTTTTGTGAAGGAAAATAAATGGGGAGCAAGAGTTCGGAGCTTCAACTATATCTGTGATGGCCAAAAAAACGCTGGTTGGTTGCCCTGGAATGACTTAAGAGTATGTATGAAAGCAAATTTTCTCGAACATTTTCTCGCTGTACCTACTCAAAATCAAGCAAACTTGAAATGGTTTGCCATAATGGAACAGTTCTTGAGAAAATTGTTGGGTGGTTTGGCATGAAATGACTTGAGATACTTAAAAAATATATTAATAAGGAAACACTATCCTTACTGGAACCATATCAAAAACTAACATAAAAATGTAGTTAACTATAACAAAGCACAGCACTTGTATTCTGGATTGAGCAATCCAATGTGGGCTTCTCAGGAGACTAGCATAATTAACATAAATAATATTAACATGAAAATGTCAAGCCATAGAAAGGCACAACATTTGTATGCTCATTTGAGAAATCCAAATTGGGTCCTTCAGGAGACTAACATAAAACATAAGAATGTCGAGAGTTACAAGAGCACAACACTTGTGTTTTGGTTTGAGCTGTCCAACTTGGGCTCTTCAGAGGTGAAGGGGCAGGGGCAGTTGCTTCAGGGGCAGGGTCCCATGCGAGAAGCGAGGCCAGAGTTCTTTACATAGGGCATGTTGGTACCAGGAAATTTGCGACACGTGAAACCTGCAAAAACAAGCCAGAACAAGTTTTAAAAAGCAACTTCCACATGCAAAAGAATGGCATGCAATATGCCCTCGTTATAATGAAATTGATTTATGTATTTGTGTTGCTTTATTCCAATTTTCCACGGGTACAGCTTTACAGCATGACCATTTAAATTTATTTAGTGTGGCACAGGACTCCACTAAGTGTCAAATGCAGGAAAGGGCAAAGAGGAACAAAACACTGTAGCAATATAACTTTATGAATATCTTCAATGTCAAAGATGTGAACTTCGCTTGCTGAGAAACAAAATGGTGAAAAAAATTCATGTCGTTCATAAATAAACCTGAACTGACAACTAAAATTATTTCTTGTAACTTCATAATTAAAATGTGCAGCACTTCACTGCTTTTCCATGCTCCAAATACAATAGTGTCATGTCACTAGAATTGAGTGTAGCTTCATTTGATGTTAGGTTTCCTGAGTTCACATGCAATCGGAACGTACTTCTCGCCTTACAATGACTTAGGACTTTCTACATTAAAGAAGACACTGCTTACAGCGAAGTATGTTTTCTGCCTCAACGACTGAATTACTGTTATAATGAGGATTCCGTGTAGTTGTGCACCAAGCTGCTTAGCATGACACATGCAGAATGTGACAGATACGAAGAAATGCTGTCTTTTAAGAGCCGTATGCCATAGGACTGACTTCTTTAACCCTTTTAGAGTTCACTGCCATACATCTGTGGCTGTGACGGAACATTCTGAAAAAAATTGCCTTTTCAGAACAAAGTGTTGCCTAGCATCCCACTGGAGGTGCTGCAACCTTCTGAGACTTCTAGAAAATATTCTTATAGTGCTGTCGCTCCTTGGGTTTCTCCCAAACTGATTTTTCACTTAGCTCCTTGGTGTCTGTCATTGCACTAATTTGGGAGTGTTTCCACAAGTTTTTGTAAGTCTCATTACACAAAAAACTACGCTGCTTTATCCTACATAAAAAATAAAACATGTAAAACTGCAAATACTGAAATGATATTGCCACTTTATTGTTATTTAAAAACATTATTTACCAGTTTATTTTCTCGGAAAGTCGCCCTGAAGAACTTAAATCTGCAATAAAAATATTAAGGATGCGCGAAAAGTTATTTTTGAGACTGAACCGAATAATGCCAGAAGCAAATCAAATATTGGATAGCTTCTGAATAATGAACAGCTGATATCACAATTAATGTAAGATGAGGTTCACATACTAGTATTTTTAAAGTTAGCAAGTTTTTGTCATTGTTATGTTATGAAGAGCTGTTTATTAAAAGCACAAATGGAGCAGCAAAAAGTTTCTTCACATGCACAGGACTCTTCAGTAAGCATAAATGATTGCTGTACAGCCTCTAAAGTACAGCTACTTTAGTAACGTAGCCTGGTCTGCTATTCTTACAAGTTCTTACGTTTTATGTCTATGCTATGTTATTGGAGGTGAAAATTTACCGTACTTTGGCTCAAATTTCATGTTTTATTGGTGTTTCAAAATATTAGAATAATACTCACATTTACAAATAGTGACCATTCAAAGACTAAATTGAATAGGACACTATTCAATTCGAAAGTTTTGAGTATGTGCACACCACAAAAGATATATAACTCCTAAATTAGAGGCATATTTCTCCCCAAAATGTGATCCTCAACGGGCTAAACAAGAGCGACAGAAAAGCCCATTCATCTTTTTGATAAATTTAAGCCCATAATCTACTTGGCAATGGTTCATAACCCTGTTATAACCCTGTTAACAGGTAGGTGAAGTAAGGAAGCAGGAAACAATTCTAATAATTTCAGAATGGGAGTAGTGGACATGTCCGATGGTCTGTAAGAAGCTTTATACATTAGGCCCCAAGAGCCTATTCTCCATTTATTGAAGTATATGGGGAAAAGCCACATATTTTTTTCATATCTTAGAATGCAAAGTGATAAAGTGCATGTTAATAAATACGAGTCATAGGTTAGGTGCTTAGAATAAGTAAGCATCCACTAAACATAGTACTGTTGACAGTGAAGCTGGCAACTCTGTCCCTATTGTTTCTTTGATTGAAACTACCAAAAGAAAATTGCCACACCACTCAGGTTCCCTCTGCTGAAAGGTTTCTGTGTCGGATCACATGGACCTCCTTCAAGATAGGAGCAACTTTGATTTGATGTGGTCTGTTAAAATTGGTGAAACTACTGTTTCACATCTCAGAACATGGAGAGCTGTTTTGATTTCTATTTGGTGAACGTGCTCCTGCTCGAGCTGAGCAGTAACCACACTTGAGCATAGTTTCTCCACAATTCGTGTATTAGAATAACACTTTCAGGCTACTTAACCATGTCCTCCATGCCAAAAGATTTGGAGCGTGCTTCACAGACAACTATTCCTTGCAATGACAGCCAAGTAGCACTGCTAATGCACAAATGCAGCTCATTTTATTTGGTGGAGATGTTAAAACTTTCGGCAGTGAAGGCAGCTTTTAAATTTTAGAAGCATTTGAGTATGGCGGCATTAGGCACTTAAGATCATATGAACAGTCATTCCAAATGGTAGGCTATTGTAGCACACAACTGCACACACGGGCTACATGAAAGTCGTTTGTTATGCCAATGGCAAGTTCATAATTTTAGAAAAAAAATGTGAATGTAAAAATGCAACCGGAAAGGATATATGGTACTTGCCTATAACAGCACTGACCCTGATGGGGTCAAGAGCCTCTGTTGCCCCGTGGTGTTATTTCGAAAGCCCAAATGGCCCATGAGCTCCTCCTCTGTGAACACATGGTGAAGCAAGGCCCTTGCAAACTTTCCTGGTCCACCATGGCAGGCCATAGTAAGCTGGGCCAGGATAACCTTCTGAATGTGCACTCTTACAGCCTATGTGAACCTGCATGTTTAAGTAAATGTTAGCAAAACAGTTTTAAGCCTTTCAAGTACATTCACACAACAGCCCTACTGCAAATAAATTACAAAAGTACCTGTTGCAAATCTAGAACGCTAAACTTGACTTCTTACAAGCTTCTGATGCTGTCTGGATGCCACGTTTCAAAAAAACAATCCAGCACAAAGAAGAATAATAAACCAAAGTATCCAAACATCTATTACTTGAAAAAGGGGAGTACCAGCGAAACACAAATGACACGCACACAAGGAAACGGCATTAGACATGGACGGACATTGGGACGGACCAGCGTTCGTCCCTGTCTAACGCCTTTTCCATGTGTGCGCGTCCTTTGTTTTGCTGATACCCCCCCTTATCAAGTTCATCATGCACCAACTGGCCCAAGAGCTTGCGTTAATGCACATCTAGTACTATTTATTGTGATTACCATTCTTGGTATACTTCATATTTTCAGGTGTTTGTCTCGATTGTCCCATCCATTTGTGTGAATATGTAGCCCATGGTCTAATGGGGAGATTGGGCTGCTATGTTTAGGGAAGAGTTCAATATCAACCGTTGGAACAGCTTAGGTGACTGGGTATGCGACCCTGGGCATATGCCACTTTTCAATGAATTTCTTTCACGCTATCTTGAGCATATGCTGCTGCTTGTGTTGGCAAGCAGCATTAGGAGCTCGAAGTGGGACATGATTGTCGATCATTACTAAGATTACCACTACACATCACGTTCGCTTGCTGTGCTCCAGAAGTAATGCGAGATTCCACTCCACTGTATGAAATGTACATAAGCCGCAAGGACAGTAAATTAAATTAAATCTCAATTAAATTAATCTACTCGCAACGCACAGGCTGCACTAGATCACGGAGTGAACTCAGAAGTTTGTGGACAGTCAGTTGATGTCCATGTCAGGGACCTCTAGGGAGAATCGGTCATTTCCTCGATGTGCATCATCGTGCCGTCACACATTGTATTACAATTCTGTCTCGTTGTACCACTAATAGTCATCACGTATCACAGAATTCAAAATATAAATAGACACTTATATCTACTGTTTATTTAATCTTTCCGGAAAATACTTTGAGCATGAGTTTTTGCAGAGATCATGAATTCTACCGCTTAAAGGAGCACTAAAGTAAAATTAAATTAATTAAATTTCGGCGTTTTAAGTGCCAAAACGACAATCTGATGTTTAAGCTTGTTTCACATGCAAGCGATTCAGCGAATGGAGCGACCAGCGGCGCGGCACTGCGAAGCTTTTCGCGAAGTTTCGTTTCACATGCATTGCCGCCGCGCATTTTCCGCTGCTGCGAATAGCAATGTTGCTGGCAACCCAAGTTTGTACAACCCAAGTTGTAAAATACTTGAAATCCACGATGTGACAATGAGATGTCAGCACAAAGATTTTGCGGCAATACTCAGAAAATTGAACGTTGAGCTTTATTTTCTCTAATAATCAAGCAATTACCAAGAAATTTACAGAAATAGATATTTAAAATGATGCTTTATTTTAAATTAATTTAGGGTGTCATTACTGTCCCCTTAATACAAAACAAGGAATGCACTTAGCTGCGTAATAGGTTAACGTGCATCACTGGTTCTCATTAAGGTAGGATTATCAGTATAGCAATGGGCATGCACTGGCTGCTCCAGAGGGGAACCCTGCCACTTCCCCTCAACCTCCCAATTTCCAATTTTTTTTATGAGCAGTGATGCAATTTCTGTATCCTAACGAGGCATAATGCCAAGGAGATTCATGCTATGCTGGCTAAAGTATGTGGTGACCGGCACTTCACACCGTCCAGCTCGGCATCAATCGTTTTGGAATTTGGCCCTTGAAATGCAGAAAGCCCTGATCACTGCTCGTTCTTCACCCAACTTTCTCAAAGGGTGCTGCTGTTCTGGTTTGATACCTCTAGCAGTGCACTGCTGCATGACATAGGTCGTACCTTCGTTCTGGTAAAACTAGAAAGATGTGCACTCACGTAGACCACTAATGTCCACACTAAGTTTCTGAACGCCCCTCTCATATCAGGCATATACCCTGAAGAAGGCACATTCTATCTTTAATATGTTCACAAATGACACTGAAATTCACTCCCAGTCCCGGTGCAGTTGCAGTCTTTCAGCTGAGTGCTTAAAGGCACTGTCTCCTAATGAAGGCACTCTGCACCAATTGATCACTGGAGCAAATGCCTTGCAGTTGCATCAGCAATGTTGTTTTTTCTGCTTCCTGCAATACATTTTCACTGCATCACTGTATTTGATCATGGTGACGCTACAGAATGGATGGCCAAAGAATTCACCTTTAGCATTCCAGCTTGGGTGTCTCTCAGCTCATTTTGAATCTGAAAAAGGTGTCAGTATTAAAATGTGAAGCCACGATGCAGCAAAAGCAACAATCAAAAGAGCTACATGGACCATTAGGCTGACATAAATGGACGGATACAAATGACTAGTCATTGAATACACTAAAGTGTGGCCGCTCTTGCCAATGGCAGTGTGAGCTTGTCAAATAATTTATTTCACATCCCTCTATTATTTTAAAAATTATTTCCATGCATCTACTGAACTGTTATGGCCACATATTAAAGGCAGCTCCTTCATATAAAACCACAGTGTTGCATTCTTTTACTCCCCGTCTACCTGATGCTACTGAAGTTTTGCTTACTCTCAAAGAAAGAATTTCACAGAACTGCTCTTTCGACAATGCATTATTCCAAGCTTCAAAGCGTTGTCATTTAGTTCACAACTATGCGCTCCCCTTTCAATCTGTTCACTCTTTTGTGCTCGGATTCAAAGCAAAAATAGCTTTTCGACATAACTAGCTACTTCTATGGTCACAAGAAACAATGCTAATTATTGATGTTTATGTTGCCGATAACGTATACATGCCGCCTCGAAACACAGTGGGACAAGGCAGATATGCCAGGCATCTCGTTCCTTTACTGATTTTAAAATTTTGTTAAATCAATCACTTACTGAAGTGCGAAAAGCTGCAATTTCTCGAAATTACATTATTTTGAATGTTGTAGGACCTGGAGTGCCATGAAATCTGCCTTTCCGTGAATGCTAAGAGCGCCTACGCGAAGCCGTTTGGGCGAAGCACTCGATGGCGTCGAACGAAGATGAAAAAAGAAAGCTGAATGCGCGCGAACTGGTGGAAAACAAAACACACGCGGTTGGCAAGGCGTATAACTCGATGATTTCGCAGCAATCTGTGGCATCCCCCTCTATTGTATCTCACGTATCGCATAGAATCACATGTACACCCTTCAAATTCTTTATTATTATTGCGCGACAGCCTCCTGTGTTTTCCGATAGCGCGAACATCGGCCGCACGGCGTGTCAGATAGTGACGTTGAAGCACCGCGGAGTCACTCGATCCTGAAGGAAACAGCGCAACAGAATACATTTTCGCTGATCCCACCGCCCCCCCCCCCCCCCTCCGTTGCTACAGCTCACTCATACGCCTTGTACTAGCGTGGCGCAAACGAAATATCTTCTGATTACAGTACAGATCGGATGGTTTCACGTCGCATTGTTTCGCGCTCATTAATAAGGCTAACTCAATCGGTGCTCGAACACCGTATCAGAAATCATGGCGTACAACATGCCCTGTTTTAGCTGGCACCACATAGCTGCCTTACGTCACCACAAGCGGAGTGCAAAGTTAAACCAGGACAAAGCTCCATGTTATATACCACGAATCTAGTGCTGTACAACCAATTCTGGCAGCGGAAGGATAGTACTAGGAATGAAAACTAGAAAAGAGGCGCGCGGAAGACACGCACTAGCGCTGAAATAATTCCCGCGCTTCCGTTCACCGCGTCGATCGCAATGCACGAACAAGGGAAATTCGAAACACTCACTCACCGTTAATGTCGCCGAGTCGGAGGCGATCATGGCGATCTTCGAGGCAACAAGCCCATAAAAAGCGAGCAACACGCAGGAATATTCCAAAGATGTCACAGCGAAGCACACAAAGAACGCAGAAAAGCAGGAAGCTTTCAAGCGAACAGCGTACACGAACTCGCCGGAATGCTCCAAGCATCAACACCGCAAACGCGCAATCATACATGTACACTCATACAAATACACGCTTATATTATCATAAATTGTACTATTTGATAACAAATTCTGTGATGTCATGTTATTACAGAACAATTGTTGCGCTTTGCATGTGTATGAAAGTTTTTTGCTTCACTTCTTTGATGAACTACTTTCTTTAGCGCAGTAACGCGGTGCACCGGCCGGAGCTAATGGAGTGCGCGGGAAAAGGCGCCAAATTCAAACGTCGCAAACGCCGTGCTAATTCTTGCGCGCACAGTTTTCGTCGTTTGGATTTTTTAAAAGAATTAATGCGTGCCGCAACCATGCGAATTGAACTATTCACCACAAAAGTACAGAAACGTTGCTATTTGTGCTTCTTATTTCGACGTCATGGCAAACTGCAGGCGGTCTGTCGTCCCATTCTTTAAACATTTGTGCGTGTGCTTCTGCGCTGTGCGAGTTGTCACCGAGAACGTATAGCAGCGCAGATTGTGCTTGTTGGCCGAGCACATTCCCAACACATTCGCCAGCACTCCGTCTAGGTCACAGAAAAGAATTTGGCCTCCATGTGAAATATGAGCACCATGTTGTACATATCCGCCAAGCTTTTCGTTTCGTTCTGTAGCGCGCTAACAGGTAACATCTAAGCGAAACGCACTCTGTAAAAACGATGTTCACTGCTTTCTCCGCCGCACCCGCCATGGTGGCATAGTGGCTGAGGTGTTGCGCTACTAACCCGAGTGCTTGGGATCTAATGCCGACCGCGGCGGCTGCATTTCGATGGGGCTGAAATGCAAAAACGCCCGTGTGCTGTGCGTTTGGTGCAGGTTAAAGGACCCCAGATGGTCAAAATAAATATGGAGTTTCTTACTACAGTGCGGCTCATAATCAAAGCGTTGTTTTGGCCCGTCAAACCCCAGACTTGAATTTTCTTAACGTTCCCCGCCACCTTGACCATATTTAACATGGAGGCATGCAATGCCGTTTCTTAACACTCAGCCAGGGCACTGGCCCCTTATAATGACGCTGATAGAAATGCAGGATGCGTCCAATCATCGGTTGTTCATCACTGCTTGTAGCGACGTTTGTCTTCTCAAACTGTGTATATATATATATATATATATATATATATATATATATATATATATATATATATATATATATGCAGGGTGTTTCTGCTAACTTTAGGCCGAGTGTAAACTCTATGCCCTCTATGACGACGCGACTAAATGCATGTTGCTCCCTTTGGTATGTAGCGTGTCGCGCTATTTCTATATATTGCTTAATTAGCTAATTAGTCAAGAATAATTAACCAACTTCTGTAGCAAGGAAGTTAGGCAAGAAATTCCAATTAGAAAGTTGCAGAGCAGTCGGCAACACGTCCGAATAAGCAGTTTCTGTCTTTCTATCTGTTAAGTATTAGTGTTTTTCAGCTTACTGCGGATGCTCGCGAAATACAAAAAGCACCACGTGACATGCCCGCCTGCGAGTCATGATTGCACTGCTCCTAAGCCTTCTGCGCACAAACGAAAACATACCATTTAACCGGTGTGAACACCCGTCTGCCGCCATCATGAACCGCAGCGAGGGAAGCACGTCGCTGGCGATCAATACCACAGCCAAAGCCTTCGTCACTGCCCTGTCGCCTTTTAAGCGGCAACACACCCTGCTCGATGCTATGCTCGTTTGGGAGCGCTGCACGCACGGCGCGCAAGCGGGTATGTCAGGTGATATTTTTTGTATTTCTCGGGCATCCGCAGTAAGCTGAAAAACACTAACACTTAATAGATAGAAAGTTAGAAATTTCCTAATCGGACGTTTTGCAAAGTGCTCTAGAACTTTCTAATTGGAATTTTTCGCCTTTGTTCATTCAGAATGGCTAATTTTCTTGACTAATTAGCTACTTAGGAAAAATACAAGAATAGCGTGACACGTACAAGAGTGAGCAACATGCATTTGGTCGCATCGTCTTATGGTGCATCGGCATATTTTTAAACTCTGAGTAAAGTTAGCTGAAACACGTGTATATACGTCTATGGTTCAAGTAACGTGAAACAACACCCTCTATATATGCAATGGTGATCAAGTGATCAGTAAAGCAACATATATGTACAAAAGACGCACACATACATATGTGCGTGTGTTTTTAACATGTACTTCGAAACTCAATATTGCTCGTGACTCAGTGTTATTCAACAATAAGTTAACAGCATTTAGTCAACGACTTTATTGTTGGAAACTACTCAACAATGGTTCAATACTCAATACTTTTCAACAATATGTCAAGAGAATTTAGTCAACGACTTTATTGTTGAAAACTACTCAACATTAGCTCAATAATACTCAATACTATTCAACAATATATCAACAGAATGTAGTCAACGACTTTATTGTTGGAAACTACTCAACAATGGCTCAATAATACTCAATACTATTCAACAATATATCAAGAGAATTTAGTCAACGACTTTATTGTTGAAAATTACTCAACAATGGCTCAATAATACTCAATACTATTCAACACTATACCAACAGAATTTAGTCAACGACTTTTTTGTTGTGAACTGCCCAACAACTTTACTGTTGAATTAGTGCTCTGTGGTTTCAATAATAATTGAGGTATTGTTGAAAGGCTATTGAGTCAATAGTTCGTCAACAATATGCTAACAACATTTCAACAGTCATTTTCATAAGGGACTGCACTGAATATCGATAACCGGATGAAGAGGGTGGTGCCGGCGTCTGCGATTTGTCCGCTTTCTCTTACTTAGCTTGCGGTGGCTCGTCGACTATTGCGGCGGCATCCAACGGAAGCTTAAGAATGACGCTAAAACGGATCCTCAGCAAAGAAGAGTTGGCAGAACGAAGTCGCAAACATGGCGAAAGTACTGGGAAACGTTACACAGCCACGCAAAAAGTCTTCTTACACACAAATAAACCCATCCTCTCCGGCAGGTGCCAGTAGCCAGTGCCTGAGCGATCGGCGGTAGCCATCTTTTATTCCTTTCGGAACAAGGCAGCCTGCGGCTATTCAGAAGAAAATTTAGTTTTGTTCGGCATATTAATGCATCTTTAATGCCTACGCGTCACTTGACTCGGTAAGTTTTTGCGGCTTTGTGACGTCGCGTGACAGGCAGGTTAAGTGGGTGCTGACCGAAAACTTTTGACCAATAGCAGAGCGCTAGTGGCAAAAAGGCGTCGCATCAGAAATAAATACTTTTGTTTTGTTCGGTCAAATTATGCATATTTAGTGTGTACACGTCATACCAGATAGGGAGCTATCGCGGTTTTTGTGACGTCTTGTGACAGACAGGTGAAGTGGTGTTGGTCCAAAAAAGTTTTTGACCAATCGCGGTGGGCTCATTGCAGAATTGGATAAGAAAGTTTGGAATAGTTTTACGTTATAGCGCCCTAGATCCCAGCTTCGGCTGCCCTATTCCAATGGACTGAACGTGCACTGAACATTCAGTGCACGTTAAAGATCCAAAAGTTGTTAAACTTATTCATTGCAATGTGAATCATAATTCGGTTTTCGGATTGAAAACCAAATATTTTTTTCATGTAAATTTTTCGCTTGATTTCATGTAATGTACAAGTCTGGAAACGCCGTTAGTAATAAACAAGTACCCAACAACACCTGTGGCACAATTTAGAGTTGCTTGAAACCCACTTTTGGGATTCGCCGAGACACCGTCGGCGCACTGCAGTCGACGATAGACAATTCGCAACAGTCGCATGAAAGGACAGGCATCGAAGCCGATCGAAGCATAGGCGAAATTTCTTATGTTTAGATGTAATGTTCAAAAAATAGCATAAGGAACGAACAAAAATGGAACATCACTGCACGAGAAATGCGTAAATGCTTATTAGGCAATTGCTCTTTCTCCCAGGCCCAGCAAAAAGGAATGGCTGTCTCATCGAGCCTGCTGCCCGCTTTGTGCTCAACGGCGACTCGGACAACGACAGCAGCGGAGCACGAGCGATCGAGCTCGTCCACCACCACCCGCGGCTCGTGGACCTCATTCGGCACGGCGCAGGTGTGGAGATCGTCGAGGCATTGGTGATGGCTCGGTCCTCACTGGTATAGGTCCGACGCTGCAACCTGGACGAAATTATGAGGCTAGCTGGTGTGGTGTGACAACGCGCGGAGTGCTTGGGCCAGCCCGACGCAGGTTTCCGGCTTCCTGACATCGGGGAAACCAACTGATGGCCCATTATGCAGATAATCAGGCTTGCTGACGTTGTGCGGTCGTGAAAGACACTCCGCTAAGCTAAGCTCAAAGAGCATTGCCCCTCTTTTAGTGCTCATGGGACCAACGCTGTCGCAATCTGCAAGTTCAGATTGGTTATCCCGTTTAAAGACATTTCCTAGGAGTAGACGTCACTTTTTCGCGGAGAGGATATTTCCCCTTGAAGGGGCAGCGCAATATGACGAAGGTAGTAGGCAGGAACAGAGAGGACACACAGGATTTTTGCTGTGTGAATTTTACTATGAGGGCTTAAAGGAGAAGTGATGCTGCTGTTTTCATGGATTTCATTATTATGATGACCATCATCACCTTATATTCCTGTCCAGTGCAGGCCGTTGGCCTCTCCCAGTGATCCCCATTACCCCTTTTGTGCCCCCGCAGATCCCAAAGCCCCCCAGAATATTCCTCAAATGCGCTGCAAGTTCCCTTCGCACCCATTCTGTAACTGTAAATGTGCCGGCTGCCTGCGCATTACATATCCCACCCAGGACCGCTTTTTTTCTCTAATACCAGCTTCAATAGAGAAGTTTAGCTTGTCCGCTAATCCGGTAAAACGAAGGTTTGGGGCGGAGGTGTAAACGTGAGTGGTCTACATGGCGCAGCCACCTGGTGGCGCAGTGCTCGAACAGGCACAAACAGCTAATATTGCATTCCCCGAATGTATTCTTCTTCGCTCCTGGTGTAAATTTTTGACAGCAACACGGTTATACCAGTGCCGAAAATTCGCTCACGTTTACACCTCCACCCCAACGCCTTCGTTTTACCGGAATACCGGACAAGAAACTCTCTCTAATATCTTCTCTCCCAGAGCGCCTCTCTGGTCCTAACCGCTCTCATCCTTTCAATTATTGTTAGGACTAATATTTTCGGGAAATCGCCGTCTCCGCTTCGCAAGTTGAAAATGCTACAACAGGTCCTCATGCGGAATATGTTTTCGCAGTGCGCTTAATTTTTTTTCACGATGACCTGATGGACGTGAACAATTTATCTTTCACGACAGGTACCTGAGCTAATATGATTTTACACAGACACAATTTTTACATGGATGTAACGACAATGCAGGTTACTTCCATGCGGCTCTACAAACCTGAGTCTGTGTAAAATGTAGGATGGCTCCGTACATGCGCATGGTAGCCGACGTTTGTTCTTGTTTCCGCGAGTGTTGCTTTATTGCCTGCAAGAGACAGGCAAGCCGAAAACTGGCGACATTTATCTATGTTCAGAAAAATCCCGCATTGTTCTGAATGGGAAAGGTGCTCATGACAATTGAACCCACTGAAAAATCCATACGCAATAGAGACGGTAGAATGTTCAGGCTGAGTATTTCAATTGGCATGGAGGTACTTGAAAAGCATCGTTTTTTTTTTCGCTCTGAACATAATCCCTCCAGTGGACATTATGCTTGGGGTGGTGTCCCATAAATTGGGGTAATTAGTCCGACCCTACGTAATCTCGGCCATTTAAGGTTTCTACATCATCAGCCAAAAAGTGTTATCGTTTGAATTGGCGTAGGCATATCGACGATGCCAATTAGATGATTACAATAAAATCGGTGAATGTGCTGCGACACAAAAATGCAAGCAAAAAGCAACAATAAAGCAAAACAATCGGACGCCCGTACAATACATTTTCTACAAAAGTTCTCGTTTTCTTCGCTTTTCAGTTCCCGTTGGAGAGGACACAAGAAGACGAGCCAAGCCTGAACAGAAAGGTGGACAGCCGTAGAGTGGCAAGGGTCGTCGATAGCGATGTCCAGACAACGAATCCTCTTGCTCATCTGTGCTTCGCCTGCACCAATGTGGAACGCGCTAGCAGCCAGCTGTTACGGCGCCTCAACGAGTGCAACAAAGTGCACATGCACATATTATTCGAGCTTAGAAAAGACAAGCGGCTCAACAGCGGTTCCAATCTTCGCCACAGCATCGTCGCGAAGATCGAAACCCTGGTCTCGGCCCCTGCCAATAAGGGCCAGATACCACGGCTCTCAAGCTTCTTGCAGTACTTCTAGAAAAGCACCGCTGCATCACAGCTCTGGAGTTCGATCAACGAGTGCAACAAAGTGCGCATGCACATATTAATCGAGCTTAGAAAACACGAAAAAATCGAGCTCCCGATCACAACGGGAGCTCGATAAAAGCAGGAGCCGGGCCGTCAAGAGCGTCACATTTAACGGGATGCAGCTTGAGAGCTATGCGAAAAGGAGAAGCCTCTTCTGGGCTATCAGCCGTCTCGACCACCTTGAAGAGCTGCTGTTTGGCGACAACTGTCCAGCTGTTTACAGCAACATGAGCCTCTCCGGCTTACCAGTGCTGGACCTTGGCAAGCGCAACCTGACCACGCTTGACGTCGGATGCCTGGATATGAGCGAAAAGAAGCCAAGAGCTTGATCCGGGTTCTTACACGCAACAACGCCATTGCCGGCATTACTATCGGACGCTGCGTGTTCTCGTCTAGCAGTGGATGCGACCAATCGGGAGCGCGCTTCGCCCGGTGCCTGAGCTATCCGGAGACGACTCTGCAAATGCTGACGTTGCGACCGAAGGTTTCGCAGGACGAGCACCTCTTGAGGTGCTTCGTGTGCGCCTTGTCGCAAATGACCACGCTTACAGAGCTCAACGCGGACTCCTGCCTCTAAGGTGAAGGCTTGTACGTATCACTATACTTTCATGCCTAGTTACGAACCTTAAATACCCAAGTGGTAAACTGCAGAAAAGCGCCATGGTTGTGCCGATGCTTCCATGATAAAGGGCCTCCACTTTACAATGTCGTATAGCAGATATTTTTGACCACCAAGTGTGTCATTTATTGCGTCACATCATTCGCGCGCAAATTTTCCTGTAGACAAGACGCATAAATGGCTAAACTTATAGCACTTGATCAACAACAGCTTCACGGAAGTTTCGCTTTACATCCATAACAATATGTGTGTAAGGTTGCATGTTCCTTTTCTTTAATTTGGATTTTCCTGTCTCGCAGCGCCCAACCGATCAACTTCACCGGACTGGTCAATCTGAACAAATTGCTCCGGCTACACTTTCGAGACAGCTCTGTGAAGCCGTCTCGACACGCGGCTTCTACATTGGCCAGTGCAGACCACGGAAAACGACGCTACCGAAAGGATGCAGCCTTGGACGGAAGCATTGAGACATGACTGCGCGCTCCGGAAGCTGGTAATCGAGTGTCGCCGTTTCGGGGAGCCCGATTGCCTAAGTTTCCTCCGATTACAAGCGGTAGCAACAAACAGAAACCTATGCAAAGTCACTATTCCTCACCTGCCTGCAACAGCCAGCATTGACAGCATCTTCGGCGTGTCCCTTCAGCCTGGATTCGAGCACCGACTCCGGATGCGTCAGCATCACGTATCCGAGTTTGACGTAAGAGTGCAGCGAAAATGTTTGTGAATTTCCAAATCATGGTCAACCGCGTGCATTTTGTTCACCCCTGGCAGCACGACACGGAGCTACTTAACGCGGCGTTCGAGACCGTAGGTGTCGGATGCCACGTGAAATCTCTTCATGCGGAGTGCATATGTTTCGAGGAAGGATCGTACGCCTTCTTGGCTGGTTACATCGAAGCGTCTCCGTGCTCGCCGAGCTGGAGGTGGTCTTGCCTGCATGGCAAAATGAGCTGAAGGAAGATACGCGGGAGCACATCAACGGCGAACTGATCAGAGCAATTGCCCGCAGCGCCCGAACCAGAAGCGTCACGCTAACTGAAATTAAGCTGGACGTAGGAAGATTGTAAAGCCTTCACCGAAACTGCACTGAGACATCTCGTTGAGCTTCATATATAGCACCGTACATCGACATCCAGGCGCCGTCTATTTGTCACCGGGCATCTGGAGCGGCCAGCCATTTCTCCTTGCTACAGGCGGAGATGCACGGCTACGGCGTCAACATTCCTGAACTGACAGCCATCCAGGTAACGTGCTGCGTTTTCATACCCGCTTCCAAATTATTTTATCAAGTAATCTACGCAGACATTAACAAGTATGGGTGCACGGCAAACTCTAGACGGTGCATGATATCCAAAATTTGGGTTCCGTCGGTGACAAATAGTTGCACTTTCGCAAGTTCAAAATGCAACCACAGGTTATCATGCGGAATATGTTTTCGCGGTGAGCTTAATTTACCTATTTTGACGGTGAGCTGATGCACATGGACAATTTATCTTTCATGACAGGCACGTGTGCTAATATGATTTTACACACGCACAATTTTTTGCATGGACGTAACAATAATGCAGATTACTTCACTGCGGCTCTACAAACCTGTATCTGTGTATAGGTTTGACTGCAAATGAGAACCAACAACTCAAAGAACAAAATGTAGTATGGCTCCGTACATGCGCATGGTAGCCGAAGTTTGCTCTTGATTCCGCGAGTGTTGCCTTATTGCCTGTAAGAAACAGGCTCGCCGAAAAATGGCGACATATATCTATTTACGGAAAAATGCCACATTGTTCTGCATAGCAAAGGTTCTTATGACATTTGAACCCACGGAAAAATCTATACGCCATAGAGACGATAGAATTTTCAGGCTGAGTCTTTGAATTGGCATGGAAGTACTTGAAAAGCTTCGTTTTTTTTCACTCTGAACATCACTCTGAGTGGGCGTTGACGGGCAGCAAGTATGCAGACGCGGCTAAAGACATGTTTCTTCTTTATCCAGTTTCTGGCTTTCACCTGGACTTGGCCCGTTGTCTTGACGGATCAACCTGCTATCGTGGTGCACCAGATGAATACTATCGCCCGCAACGTGCTGCTGACGGCGGCAGATGATTATCCCATTCTTGTTTCCAAGTTCCGCCTGGAAACAGCACCAGTGCTCCCTCTGGGCTGGTCAACCACATCACTGAGGACATCGCCGGACGTGCTGTACTTACGGGACCGGGCATCGTACGCACCTTTCAGTGGGCGTTGGCGGGCAGAAGTATGCAGACGCGGCTAAAGACATGTTTCTTCTTTATCCAGGTTGGTACTTCATATTCCTTGCATTCTAAACGCTCGAGTGATCGCTTCTTGCTGCTCGTCCCACACCCACATGTTTTGGTACTTTTGGTTGCGGATTGCTTTCAAGTGTTGAAGATGTTGCTATTGTCTGGTGATGTGGAGCAAAACCCTGGTCCCGATAAAGTTGACAAGGGCAATGCTGAAGTACTGGCTGCCATAAATGCTCTCGCGAGTACGATGGAGGCACGACACGCTTGATGTTTTCACTTGACGAGGTAAAAGCTAGTCAAAAGCTGTTGGAAGAACGAGTGTCTGATATCACCACGAGATTAACAACTGTTGAAGGGGAAAGTAAGCGCTCTCGAAGGCACTCAGTATGTGGATGCGACCGAAGTTCACCGCGTTGCTGCTAATATAGTGCGAAGTGAAAACGCCGCACTGCAAGCACGCCTTGACGAATTTGAGGACCGGTCCCGCCGTGAAAACTTAATTATGTATGGTTTGAAAGACAATCCCTCAGAAAGCTGGGTACACACTGGAGAAGCCGTACGAGCCATTCTTGCAGATCATCTATCTTTAGCACTTCCTGCAGATGCAATTTCACGAGCGCATAGACTTGGCTCCTTTGTTACTGGCAGAAATCGTCCTATAGTTGTGTAGTTTGCTTCGTTTAAAACACGAGAGAATGTTGTAGCACACAAGTCTAAACTTAGAAATACGGGAGTCGCCCTACAAGAGGACTTCTCTAAAACAACACGGCCGATACGTAAAAAGCTGATAGATTTCGCCAAAGCTACCACACAGCCCTACAACCTAAGATATAATCGATTATATATTAATAAAAAATGCTACGTCTACTGCAAAGAAACTGATAACGTCTGTGAAATAGATTCCCCTAGCGCATTTGCATCTGGTATCCACGTATCTTTTTCAGATCCGCAACACGTTGGTGGTTTTCCTCCGGCACATGCCTCCGATAATGCTTCAACTTCCAATGTGTGACACCCTCATAGTGCTCCGACTTAGGAATCACCGGCCGTTCAGACGAAGCACATCGGCGACTATTCATTCCTTCTTGCGAACATAAGAAGTATATTAAAGAAGCGTGATACCTTGTGATGTTTAATGGACACGTGCGTAGCCGATATCGTTGTTTTAATTGAGACTTGGTTGTCAAGCAAAGTCATGAATTGTGAACTCTTTTCTTGTGAAAAGAAATATACAGTGTACAGACACGACCGAAGGGACCGATCAGGGGGCGGTGTTCTGATTGCCCTTTTTGAAGACATAAATTCTTACGTTGTCCCGATTTAATCAGAGCTTGAATTCCTATGTACATGCGTTACCTTAAACCATCAAGATGTCATTGTTTGTGCATGTTATCGGCCTCCGCTTTCTGCCACCACGTTCTGTGATGAACTCCATTATAGTCTGAACAAAGTTGTGTCTCGATACCCGAAAGCGCCAATATTTCTTATGGGTGACTTCAATTTTCCAGGTATCCAGTTGACCGATTCTAACCCCATTGTAACTACTAATTCATCCGAGTGTACAGCTTTCATTGACCGCTGCTCTACATTTAATCTTTCCCAGCTTGTACAAGAACCAACTCGCGTTACCCCTTCGTGTGCAAATGTACTCGACCTTGTACTCACCAACTATACCGATTCGGTTTCTTCCCTAACGCTACTGCCAGGACTAAGTGGTCACCTTACAATCCATTTTACTACGCCATTGCGCTCGCGCCGCACATCAAAACATTCGAAAATAATCCGCGATTACGGGAGAGCAGACTTTCAAGCCATTAATACTGCTTTGGAAAAATTCGTTGACGAGTTCTTGCCACAGTTCTGGGAGCGCACAGTGCAAGAGAACTGGCGGTTATTTCAAATGCAAGTCAAAGCACTCGTCGATAAATATATTCCGCTACGAAGTATATCTAGCAAGAGGCGTTCGCCGTGGTTCAACTTATCGTTACAACGCTTACTAAACAGGAAAAAGCGCATGTTCCGCCGCTGCAAGAAAGTTATTACTGACAGAGCAGGGTTGGCTTATCAATCTACCGCTGCGGAATATAAACGTGCTCTCATCGGTGCTAAACACAATTATTTTCATTCAACCCTTCCCCCTTTACTTACATCAAGTCCACGCAAATTTTGGAATGTTATCGGCATGCGCGAATCCAAAGAAGTTCGCTTGAAGAATGATCGAGGATTTTTTATATCAAATAAACAGTGCTCTACCTTACTCAATGACACATTTTCATCATCGTTTTCACATGTTGCACCAATAACCTTTCCTATAATTTCTGCACCTGACTTCTTTCAAATGGACCCTATCCTTATCGATTGGGTAGGCATTTGTAAACTCATTCAAGTTGCTAAACTCTCATCGTCAGCTGGCACCGATCGTATCAACTACAAGTTTCTCAAAAACACCCAGACTTATTCATCCATTATACTGTCGTATGTCTTTTCTCAGTCATTGCAGAGCGCCACGTTGCCGGACGACTGGAAGGTGGGAAAGGTGGTTCCGGTGCTTAAATCTGGTGATGTTCATAGCCCCCACAACTACAGGCCTATCTCATTACCATCAATTCCATGCAAACTTCTTGAACATATAGTATATTCTAACTTAATGTCGCATCTAGAATCAAACTGTTTCTTCACACCTAATCAGCATGGCTTTCGCAAACACCACTGCTATGAAACTCAACTGGTCGGGTTTACTAATGACTTGTTTTCCAATTTGGACTGTTCATCACTTGTGGATTGCATTTTTTTAGATTTCACAAAAGCATTTAATACTGTATCTCATCAACTACTACTTCTCAAGCTTAGTAAACTAAACCTAGATACTAATCTGATGAAGTGGATCGAGTGTTTATTGCAGGGCCGTACCCAGTATGTTTCAATTATTGACTGTGACTCACCTGCATGCCCCGTAACATCCGGAGTTCCCCAAGGCTCCGTACTAGGTCCTCTGCTTTTTCTAATTTATAATAACGACCTTCCTGATTCCATTGACTCACAAATTAGACTCTATGCTGATGATTGCGTAATATATAGACAAATATCTAAACCTTCTGATGCAGCCATCCTTCCATCTGATCTGGATAACACCTCCACTTGGTGTCACACCTGGTCTATGAAACTAAATATTGGTAAGTGCAAAGCCATGAGAATAACGCGCACGCCTAACCAGTCTTCATGCACCTACTTCCTTAATAACTCTTCTTTAACTTCAGCCTCTGATTAAAAGTATCTTGGCGTGTACATTACTGCCAACCTATCATGGAGAAAGCACGTTGAACATATTACTAATAATGCTAACCGCACACTTGGTTTCCTTCGCCGTAATTTCTCCCTGGCTCCTGTGTCCCTAAAACTACTTCTATATAACACTCTTGTGCGCCCGAAACTAGAATATGCTTCTTCCGTTTGGGATCCTCACACCAAATCACTCATACAAGCCCTCGAATCCATACAAAATCGTTCTGTTCGTTTTATACTCTCTAACTATTCTCGTTCAGCCAGTGTAACGCTAATGAAGAAAACATTAGATCTTCCTGACCTTTCCTTACGCCGTCGTATTTCTCGATTATGCCTCTTTCACAAAATATATTTCACGTCTGACACTCTTAAGCAATCACTCTTTACTACTCCTACTTACTTTTCATCCCGCTTGGACCACCGGTTCAAAGTTGGCATGCCAAGCTGCAGGACTAATCTTTATTTTGATTCGTTTCTTCCGAAGACAATCGCGGACTGGAACCACCTTCCTGCCTCCGTCGTGTCCATTGCAATACCCGAAGTTTTCAAGTCTGCTGTATACGATCACCTTCATTAAGCTTCATTCATTCATTAAACGCCGAACGGCCCTGAGAGTGAATAAATGAAATGAAATGACATCACCCTTCCAGTGGACATTATGCTTGGCGCGGCGTCCCATAGACTGGGGTAATTAGTCGGACCCTATGTAATCTCGGCCTTGTAAGGCTCGTACATCATCAGCTAAAAATGGTTATCGTTTGAATTGGCGTAGGCATATCGACGATGCCAATTAGATGATTACAATAAAATCGGTGAATGTGCTGCAACAGAAAAATTCAAGCAAAAAGCAACAATAAAGCAAAACAATCGGACGCCCGTACAATACATTTTCTATTAAAGTTCTCGTTTTCTTTGCTTTTCAGTTCCCTTTGGAGAGGACACAAGAAGACGAGCCAAGCCTGAACAGAAAGGTGGACAGCCGTAGAGTGGCAAGGGTCGTCGATAGCGATGTCCAGACAAGGAATCCTCTCGCTCATCTGTGCTTCGCCTGCACCAATGTGGAACGCGCTAGCAGCCAGCTGTTACGGCGCCTCAACGAGTGCAACAAAGTGCGCATGCACATATTAATCGAGCTTAGAAAAGACAAGCGGCTCAACAGCGGTTCCGATCTTGGCCACAGCATGTTCGCGAAGATCGAAACCCTGGTCTCGGCCCCTGCCAATAAGGGCCCGAGACCACGGCTCTCAAGCTTCTTGCAGTACTTCTAGAAAAGCACCGCTGCATCACAGCTCTGGAGTTCGATCAACGAGTGCAACAAAGTGCGCATGCACATATTAATCGAGCTTAGAAAACACGAAAAAATCGAGCTCCCGATCACAACGGGAGCTCTATAATTTCGGAGACCATGCCCGCGGCGCACAGCAGGAGCCGGGCCGTCAAGAGCGTAACATTTAACGGGATGCAGCTTGAGAGCTATGCCAAAAGGAGAAGCCTCTTCTGGGCGATCAGCCGTCTCGACCACCTTGAAGAGCTGCTGTTTGGCGACAACTGTCCAGCTGTTTACAGCAACATGAGCCTCTCCGGCTTACCAGTGCGGGACCTTGGCAAGCGCAACCTGACCACGCTTGACGTCGGATGCCTGGATATGAGCGAAAAGAAGCCAAGAGCTTGATCCGGGTTCTTACACGCAACAACGCCATTGCCGGCATTACTATCGGACGCTGCGTGTTCTCGTCTAGCAGTGGATGTGACCAACCGGGAGCGCGCTTCGCCCGGTGCCTGAGCTATCCGGAGACGACTCTGCAAATGCTGACGTTGCGACCGAAGGTTTCGCTGGACGAGCGCCTCCTGAGGAGCTTCGTGTGCGCCCTGTCACAAATGACCACGCTTACAGAGTTCAACGCGGACTTCTGCATCCAAGCTGAAGGCTTGTACGTACACTATACTTTCATGCCTAGTTACGAACCTTAAATACTCAAGTGGTGAACCGCAGAAAAGCGCCATGGTTGTGCCGATGCTTCCATGATAAAGGGCCTCCACTTTACAATGTCGTATAGCAGATATTTTTGACCACCAAGTGTGTCATTGATTGCGTGACATCATTCGCGCGCAAATTTTCCTGTAGACAAAGACGCATAAATGGGTAAACTTATAGCTCTTGATCAACAGCTTCACGGAAGTTTCACTTTACATCCATGTCAATATGTGTGTATGGTTGCATATTCATTTTTTTAAATTTAGATTTTCTTGTCTCGCAGCGCCCAACAGATCAACTTCACCGGACTGGTCAGTCGGAACAAATTGCTCCGCTACACTGTCGAGAAAGCTCCGTGTAGCTGTCTCGACACGCGGCTTCTACTTTGGCCAGTGCTGACCACGGAAAACGACACTACCGAAAGGATGCAGCCTTGGACGGAAGCATTGAGACTGGACTGCGCGCTCCGGAAGCTGGTAATCGAGTGTCGCCGTTTCGGGGAGCCCGATTGCCTAAGTTTCCTCCAAGCGGTAGCAACAAACAGAAACCTATGCAAAGTCACTATTCCTCACCTGCCTGCAACAGCCAGCATTGACAGCATCTTCGGCGTGACCCTTCAGCCCGGATTCGAGCACCGACTCGGGATGCGTTAGCATCACATATCCGAGTTTGACGTAAGAGTGCAGCGAAAATGTTTGTGGATTTCCAAATCATGGTCAACCGCGTGCATTTTGTTCACCCCTGGCAGCACGACACGGAGCTACTTAACGCGGCATTCGAGGCCGTAGGTGTCGGATGCCACGTGAAATCTCTTCATGCGGAGTGCATATGTTTCGAGGAAGGATCGTACGCCTTCTTGGCTGGTTACATCGAAGCGTCTCCGTGCTCGCCGAGCTGGAGGTGGTCTTGCCTGCATGGCAAAATGAGCTGAAGGAAGATACGCGGGAGCACATCAACCGCGGACTGATCAGAGCAATTGCCCGCAGCGCCAGAACCAGCAGCGTCACCCCAACTGAAATTAGGCTGGACGTTGGAAGATTGTAAAGCCTTCACCGAAACTGCGCTGAGACATCTCGTTGAGCTTCATATATAGCACCGTGCATCGACATCAAGGCGCTGTTTAATTGTCACTGGGCTTCTGGAGCGGCCAGCCATTTCTCCTTGCTACAGGCGGAGATGCACGGCTACGGCGTCAACATTCCTGAACCGACAGCCATCCAGGTAACGAGCTGCGGTTTTATACCCGCTTCTAAATACTTTTATCAAGTAACTTACAGAGACCTTAACGAGTAAGGGTGCACGGCAAACTCTAGACAGTGCATGATATCTAAGATGTGGTTTCCGTCTGTTACAAACACTTGCACATTCGCGAGCTCCAAATGGAACCACAGGTTCTGATACGGAATATGTTTTCGCGGTGAACCTAATTTATTTATTTTGACGGTGAGCTTATACACGTGAACAATTTATCTTTCATGACAGGCACCTTCGATAATATGATTTTACACACACACAAATGTTTATATGGACGTAATGGTAATGTAGGTTACTTCCATGCGGCTCTACAAACCTGTGTCTGTGTACAGGTGTGACTTCAAATGAGAATCAACAACTCGAAAAACAAAAGTAGTATGGCTCCTTACATGCGCATTGTATCCGACATTTGTTCTTCTTTCCGCGAGTGTTGTTTTATTGCCTGCAATAGACAGGCTCGCCGAAAAGTGGCGACATTTATCTATTTGCGGAAAAATTCCGCATTGATCTGGATGGGAATGGGGCTTTTGACAATTGAACCCTCTAACAAATATATACACAATTGAGACGGTAGAATTTTCAGGCTGAGTCTTTCAATTGTCATTGAGGTACTTGAAAAGCTTCGCTCTTTTTCACTCTGAAAATGCCCCTTCCAGTGCACATTATGCTTGTCGGGGCGTCCCATAGACTGGGGTAATTAGTCCGAGCCTCTGCAACCTTGACCATCTAAGCTTTATACATCATCAGCCAAAAATGATTATCGTTTGAATTGACGTAGACATATCGACGATTCCAATTAGAAGATACCAATTAAATTGCTGAATGTGCTGGAACATAAGAAAGCAAGCAAATAGCAACAAGAAAGTAAACATTCGGGCACCCGTAAAATACATTTTCTATAAATGTTCGCGTGTCCTTCTCTTTTCAGTTCTCTTTGGAGAGAACACAAGAAGGCGAACCAAGCATGAACAGAAAGATGGACAGCCGAAGAGTGGCAACGGTCGTCGATAGCGGTGTTCAAACAACGAAGCCTCTCTCTCATCTATGCTTCGCTTGCACCAATGTGGAATGCGCTAGCAGCCAGGTGTTACGGCGCCTGAACGCGTGTAACAAAATGTGCATGCACATATAAATCGAGCTTAGAAAAGACGAGCGGCTCAACAGCAGTTCCGATCATCGCGACGGCATCGTCGCGAAGATCAAACCCGTGGTCTCAGGCCCTGTCAAGAAGGGCCCGAGACCACGGCTCTCAACATTCTTGCAGCACTTTTAGAAAAGCACCGCTGCATCATAGGTCTGAAGTTCAACGGGAGCTCGATGAATTCGGTAACCATGCCCACGGCGCTCTGAAGGAGCTGGGCCGTCGAGAACGTGACAGTTTACGGGATGCTGCTTGACAGCTATGCGGAATGGAGAAGCCGCTTCTGGGCGATGAGCCGTCTCGACCTCCTTGAAGAGCTGCTGTTTAACGACAACTGTCCAGCTGTTTACATGGACATGATCCTCTACGGGTTACCAGTGCTGGATCTTGGCAAGCGCAACTTGACCACGCTTTACGTATGATGCCTGGATATGGGCGAAAAGAAGCCAAGAGCTGGATCCGGGCTCTTGAGGCTCAACCAGACGTACGCGTTCCAATGCACACGCACGCGCCGCACCACGCCTGTGCGCGTACGGCGTCAGGCGCAGAGGCTGTTTCGCGTGTCGGCGCGCGGCGGCGTGGAGACCGACAACCGCTAGGATTTTTGCGCCCGCGCAGGAAGCTGCCGCTCGCGTCGGTAGCATGACGCACCTCACATGACCACGGCGAGCCAACGTCACTTCCGAACGACTCTTCGTGCGACGTTCAGGCAAGCCCGGGCGAGCTGCTTCAGTACCTCCTTGTTGGCTGTGCGCGTTGAGATCGTTCTTCATAGCAGGTACGGAAATATTCAGCCGTGACGGCTGCATTAACAATGAAACATTGATAGCCGAAGTGCAACGTGGCCAACAATTGTGGATGGCCTCTCATAAACAACATAAGGGCCGCAACCTCAAAGCGGCACTGTGGAATGAAGTGACGGCCTCCGTCCTGCCAGATGTCAACATCCAAGGTATCACGAGATTTTGCAGCTTCCACGTGAATATTCGTTTACTAAGCAGTCTTGCATTTCTCTGTGCAGTTGGTGCAAAAGAGATGGAAATCGCTTCGTGATAAGTTTCGCCGCATCTTCAATGGCCGCATAAAGACACAAAAGAGCGGTTCCGGCGCCGACGATGTCGAGTCGGTCGACACAGCATGGCCCTTTTTTGAGCTGTTGCTGTTTTTAGAAGACACCATGGTGACGAGACCGCAAGCTTGACATTATTGTTGTTGCGAACATTTTGCTGGCCAAAGGAAACCCACCTTGAGTACGTGTATGTCAGTGAGATGAGGTGCTTGTTTCTTCCGAATGGACAATTAACCTCATCGTAGAGCGAGATAGTAAGCCTTTTACCGGCTAATAATTTTGAGATATACTTAGCTAAGCCTACTGCTATGAACGATGGTAATGGGCATTTAAATGTAACAAATTTCAGAGTGGTTTTTGTGGTGGAGGCGCGTACAAAGGAAGGGGGGCCATCCTGTGCTTGGGCAGGCACGTACCCAGGGGGGGGGGGGGGGCCCGGGGAGGCCCGGGCCCCCCCCGAAATAAAGTGGCATACCCCCCCCCCCCCTCCCCACCCACGCCACCACTCCTCACACATTCCTAAAGCGCCGCCAGATCAATGTTGAGACTTGGCAGCTATTAATCGGTCAGTATTATGCTGCCTTTTTCACTCCTTTTATATGGCGGTAGTTATCGGCATCTCTTGTACTGTGAAGGACAGTTTTCTAGTAGATTCCGCACCCGTGCGATTAACTCGATATGCGTTCAGTTGTCACCATCTATTCAACCGTCACGCGCATAGCTGTTGCTTTTGTTAGTTCAACCTTCTTTGTTTAGGCTGATCCTGGGACCAGGAGAGGAATGCGGCTGTTACTGAGCTGGTCTGTACTCTCGTGGAACGAGTTCCGGCCGGAGAAAACGCCAATTGCGCTTAACTTTTCCCTTTGCTTCATTATTTCCTTGAGTTGGGAGATTTATTTCCTTAAGATGGGAAATAAAATAATGTGAAAATGCGTCCATCATGAAACTCTGCAATAACCCTTAAACCCATAAGCAAGATGACTGTCGCCCGTTACCTCGTCTGTTTTTCCCTAATTGTATAGCACTTTTCGTGCAAAACTGGCAACTGGAAACAAAAATCGCAAGGAGTTGAGAAATTAAGCGATCTACTAAGGGAGAGAGCCAGGGCAACAACCAAACTGCAAGGAAAATCGAATAATAAAAAAGTTAACCGTTATTTATGAGAATATTTATGGATCAACATCTTTTTAATTTAAGAGGAAGTAGAGAAAACGCTGCCGGAAGTGGAGAATAATTACTTGCTTTGAATGACGCTTCTACAGTTATCGGTCGAACCGCCTCACGTAGCCACTTCTCTGCTGTGCTTATGTGGGTGTTTATCTAACCTTTCGCGGTGAGCGCAGTACATCTAGAATCGCAGAGTCCTGAGCTCTACACGGTTGTGTAGGACTGGCGGCCGCACAGCGTTACGCAATTCGCGGAACTGTCAAAACTGATCAACAAGGCGAAAATAACTGATATTCGAAACTATAACACGAGAAAGGCTGAAGAAGCTGTAAAAAATGAACGCAGCCTGAAATCAGTAAAAAAGAAACCTGGCTTGGGACAAACCATGATGTATACACTAAAAGATATCATCAGCAATCTCGAAGATATAGTAAAAACAGCGGAAAAATTCTAAGCTGACCTGTATACAGTACTCAGAGGAGACACGATACCTCACTTAGAAACAGTAATGAACAGGATACAGAAACTCTCCTATAACTAGCGATGAGGTCAGAAGGGCCCTGCAAGAAATGAAACGATGAAGAGCGGGAGGAGAAGGTGGAATAACAGTCGATTTAATCAAAGATAGAGGAGACATAATGCTTGGAAAACTGGCGGCTCTTTATACGAAGTGTCTATCGACTGCAAGGGTCCCAGAAAACTGGAAGAATGCAGATATTATACTAATCCACACAAAAAAGAGACGTTAACGAATTGAAAAATTATAGGACCATTAGCTTGCTCCCAGTATTACATAAAATATTTAGCAAAATAATCTCCAATAGAATAAGGGCAACACTGGATTTTGTCAACCAAGGGAACAGGCTGGCTTCAGGAAAGGATACTTTACAATGGATCACATCTATGTCATCACTCAGGTTATCGCGAAATCCGCAGAGTACAATAAGCCTCTCTGCGTGGCTTATATAGATTACGAAAAGGCATTTGATTCAGTAGAGATACCAGCAGTCATAGAGGCACTACGTAATCAAGGAGTACAGAACGCTCACGTAAAAAGCTTGGAAAATATTGCTACATGCGTGTGGTATTTGTTTGTTTGAACGAGGCGCATGGGCGCTATCACTTCAGAAAAGAGGAAGAGCGAACTGCGCTCGCGCTGTGAATCTAACCGGTCAGCGCTGCAACCGCTGTTGTAAATATAATCTGTAAATAGTTTTTCATCTTACTGACTCGTCCTTCGCGTAAGAAATATCTACGGAGGTTCTACAGCTACCTTAATTCTACACAAGAAAAGCAAGGAGATACCTATAGAGAAAGGGGTCAGACAGGGAGTCAA
This sequence comes from Dermacentor albipictus, assembly GCF_038994185.2. Classification (NCBI taxonomy): domain Eukaryota; kingdom Metazoa; phylum Arthropoda; class Arachnida; order Ixodida; family Ixodidae; genus Dermacentor; species Dermacentor albipictus. The sequence goes on along the minus strand of NW_027225576.1, from coordinate 1,505,783 downwards.
TGCTATTCAATGCGTGCTTAGAAGTATTCAAGCTCTTAAACTGGGAAGGCTTAGGAGTAAAGATCGACGGCAAATATCTCAGCAACTTTCGGTTTGCCAATGACAATATTCTATTCAACAACAATGCAGACGAGTTACAACAAATGGAGACCTTAACTGAGAGAGTGTAAGAGTGGGGTTGAATATTAATGTGCAGAAGGCGAAGATAATGATAAATAGTCGGGCAAAGGAACAAGACATTAGGATCGCCAGTCGGCCACTAGAAACTGTGAAGCAGTTAGGTCAAGGTTCATTAGGTCAATTATTCACAGGGAACCCTGATCATGAGAAGGAAATTCACAGAATAAAAATAGCTTGGATCGCATACGGCAGACGTTGCCAGCTCCTGACTGGAAGCTTACCATTATTATTGAAAAGTAAGGTGTGCACTCAGCGCATTTTGCCAGTGCTGACATATGGGGCAGAGACTTGAGATCAAGATAAGAGCCGCGCAAAGAGCGATTGAACGAAGATTGCTAGGCATAACGTTAAGAGAGAGAAAGAGAGCGGTTTGGATCAGAGAGCGAACGGGTATAGACGATATTCCAATTGACATCAAGAGAAAGAAATGTAGCTGGGCAGGTGATTTAATGCGCCGGTTAGATAACCGTTGGACCATTAGGGCTACAGAATGGGTACCAAGAGAAGGGAAGCGCAGTAGAAGACGGCAGAAAACTATAGATGATGCGATGAAATTAGGAAATTCTCGGGTGCTAGTTGGAATCGGTTGGCGGCAGGACAGGGGTAATTGGAGATCGCAGGGAGAAGCCTTCGTCCTGCAGTGGACATAAAACGATGATGATGATGATGGTGATGATGATGATGATGGAGGTGGTGCCCCCCCCCCCCGAAAAAAAATCCTGGGTACGTGCCTGTGCTTGGGTATGCACCAGTGGTGCAGCCAGGAATTACGAGGGGAACAGGGTCCGGCAATTAATCAGGGTAGGGGAGTGGTGGGGAGGGGCTTGTGGTCGGTGTTGCTACATCCGTATTTTTTGGCTTTGCTGATACCCACGCCTGCTCACCGAGGTAAATAAAATGAGGGGGAAAGTTGGCAATTCAACGTTTATGCAAGCAAGCTGTAATATACAGGTGGCCTTCATTGTAAATACCACATGCCTAGGCTGTGAATTATATAGCTTTCGCAGTTATCGCAGTACAATTCCACTTGTGAACAACTAATGGCAAGGGTTTTCACATCTCCATGTTATATAGCATGTGGTGCCGCTTCGATCGTAGTCATTACCTTAAATCATGAATATGATGTGCATGGCTATGTTTCATGTATGCTTGCCAAATTGCTGACTTATATAAGTTACTTCTAGTATGGCATTTTTACTGCGATAAGACACTTTACAAGGAATATATATTTTCTTTTACAGATACACTGACATGCACGAAAATATTTTGATGTACCTTTACTTATATTTTTCTTTTGCATTTCTCTCTTTTGCACAATGCATGGTAATACGGATCACATTAGTGAATGACAACTTTAACATTATGAAAGTGCTAGTATTGTTCATAACACTTTTACAGTGTGTGAGGCTATAACAATAATGAAGAGCAAGAAAAACACTAAAATGGTTTCACTTTGTTTTATTGCAATGTTACAAAACGTCACAACATAGAAAACATGCAGTTTTTCTTATGTGCAGCACTTCAGGCAATCATGTAGTGCCTGCAAGCCCGAGAGAGGTGAGCCAGCAGCTGGACACAAGTGAGCCACTCGGTGCAAACCAGCAGCACACTAGTGCAGAAAAAAAATTTAATGGGCATTGCCCGATTCGAAGACCAGGACTTGGATGAACAATCAGATTTTTCTGATCTGTCAGGCTTGGTGTCAGCGTCCCAGGTCTCGTCAGCCTCGACGTCATCTATGACATCAGCTTCGACGTCTACGGCACCAGCCTTGATGTCAGCAGCACAAGGAGCGGCTGCCCCAAGTCAGCAGGGAGCCGCTAGCCAAAGACTGCAAAAAAAAAAAGAAGAGAAGGCCAAGTGAAGACGCTCTTGTGACTGAAATGGGCGAACTGTCCAAGACCCTCCAGGCTTGCCCTGTAGAGGACGAGTACTATCATATGGCCCTCAATATAGGAAAATTCTTGAGGAAAGTGCCAGAAGAACGGCAACTCGACTTTCAGATTGAGTTGCTGCAACTAATAAAGAAATATTCAGAGTGATGGAGGGTCTGTTGCACTTTTCTTAACATGAAAAATGTTTTACTGGTCTTCACCAAGAATTCTAGCATGTACGAGCATAACAGAAATGTCTTGAAAAGACAAGGCTCGTTTTCTAGCACCCCAGGAGATAGCACTATTTTGATATTCTCTCAGCGTTGTGCTCATACTGTCTGAGGTAACAATGCAGTTTCGTCGCATGGATTCCCTTTAACGTTCGACTGCCTCCTACTGCTTCGCCTTGAATGGCGCCAATTAACAATGCTGTTAAGTGCAACAGAAAGGCAGTGAAGTTCATGGGCAAATGTCGTAAGACATGTTCCACTTTCATGTTATGAGTGATTCCTATGAAAGAAGGATTAACCAATGTATCTACAACGCTACAATTACATTTAAGCATTGACAGCCATGCTAAGAGCAAGTAGTATTTTATCAGAAGTTTTCAATGCATTTGCTGGCGTGCGCACATCTCGTTCCCCCTTAACATATAGCAGGCTAGCGGACTTCCTTCAGGCTACATTCGCTGATTTTCCTCAGTTAAATCTTCCTCTCACTGCGAAGCGAATATTTTGTACAGACACAGCCCAAAGTGTGGGATATCTATATAAGCATTCTTAAAAGTGAAGTACCGTGGGAGGCAATTGTTTTGAAGGACAATAAGCAATGTTTCTGCATGTATATACTGGCTTTCCTGCATATAAGTAACAAAGCAAATAATTCCCCATAATTGATCACAGGTTCTAAAATAAGTATACCTTGTCCAGCCATTTAGAGTTAATGCAAAATGAAAGGCCACTGAAAGCAGGAGCTTTGATGTCAGGTGCGAGCGCTTATTGAATTTAAGCATAGCTCTCTCAAAACGAATTACCTATGCTATGCCTAGGCTCCAGTTAATTTTGAGCATCTGGGGTTCCTTAATGGCCACCCAGTGCATAGTGCACCGGTTTTGCATTTTGCAGCCGAGAGGCAATCTCGCGCACTTTGGGCTTAGCAGAGCAACGCAAAAGCCACTCCACCACCATGACGGGTAGTTCCTTTAACTATAGAAACAGAATAAGAAGTCATTTCCATTTCATATTTGGCAGTGAGCTTCTAGAATGTTTGCAGGAATACCTGAAGAACCTGATCATGAAAAGTTACAGAAGAATAAAAATGCGTTAAGGCCCATATGGCAGGCATTACCAAATCATGGCTGCCAGGTTACTGCTACCAATCAAACAAAAATGTGAAAACATTGAATTCTAGTGGTACTAATACAAGGGATACAAACTTGGAGGTTCATAAACCAGCGTGAGTTGATGTGAAGGACCGTACAACGAGCGATGGAACGAAAAGTTAGGCCTAGTGTTAAGAGGAAGGCAGGCGGTGGGGTCGCTATACGAGTTGACATTAAAGGAAGAATTGGAGCTGGGCAGGCTACGCAATGTGTAGAACATACAGCCAGCAGTCTATGAAAGTTACAGAGTGGGTGCCAAGGGGAACACAGTCAAGGATGGCAGAAAATTAGGGGTGTGATGATGTCAGGAAATGTGAATACAAAGCCTGAAATCAGCTAGCACAAGACAGGAGTAATTAAGGATGCCGAGAGAGGGGTTCGTCCTGTAGTGAACATAAAAAATGGCTGATGATGATGATTCACATTTAGCAATGATGTACTGTGGCAGCGATTTTCAGCACAAAGGCAAGAGGACGTGAGGAGACTGTAGCAGGAAAATGATTGGACAACAGTTGTACATTCTTAGCAGTGTACTGGATATATTTATTTATTTATTTATTTATTTATACATACTGCAGACCACATAACGTGGTCCAAGCAGGACGGGCATATTTAACAAATCGCATTGAGTATATGGGTGCACATACATTATGTTTTACATCCAGATACAAATAACTAGCAAAAATAGCAAAAACACAATGCAAAAACACAGATTATGCATAGACCTGCTCATGTTTACCACCATACCATTTACTTAGAGGATAAAATATGCTTTTCAGAATTACTTCAACGTCACCATGTCCAAGTGGATCCATACAAATGTTTAATTTCTGCTCTAATCTTTGTAATAGATTCCCGAGTTATTTCTGTCACTCTAAAGATATGTACAACCTTTGTGGCAAATATTATCCCCAGACAATCAGCCTATCCTGCTTGCATATTCCCATCAAGATTGCAACGTTACATTGATAATGCACATGTTGTTCATGACCTGGAAGTACTAGGCGCCCATCGTTAAAGGAGGTCTACGTAACACACAGAAGCATTGTTGTTACGTGACAAGACAAGTGAAGGGGCACTAGCTTTTTTAAAAGCTTAACACAACAGAACCTGCAGGTGTGATGTAAATGTAACGAATAGATTTCTTTAGTGTGAACCCATAAACTGTGACATGAGGCTTTAGCCTTGTAACTTTCATAGCTCACCATCACTGAATTGTTAGATGTGTCTGCTCCCGTAGCCGCTTGACAACTGCTTCTTTGGACACCCCAGGGAGATTCCATTGCCAAGGAACCTCCCCAGCACTGCTACAAAAGTATGCTGCGAAAAGGTTCCTGGCAGCTGCCGCATTACCGAGGTAGTTCCTGCAATGTGTTGCCTTTATCGGGAAGAAGTGGGGTTCCGAGTTGTTTCCTGATGCTTGTTGGACACCTTGTCGCCACTGTCCTGCGACGAGGTTACCAAAGCTGTCCTCTGTATCTGTGAACTTGTGTGACTGTGGGTTGTGGACAGTGAGAAAATTGTGCAGAATACAAGCAGACTTGATAACGAAGTCCACATTCATCGGTTTCAAGTGGATGGTACGTAGCAGAATTCTCCATCTGGCCGCCGTTATCCCCAAATGCGTTCTCTGCACAGCGCCTGGGGGAAAATTGAAACACCTTGAATGCCAATATTAAAGAATACAAATACAGTTGAATCCCGCCACAACGAATACCACTACAACGAATAATTCCTAATTCCCCGTCAGTATTTCATAGAAATTAATGCCCTAAGTTTCTCTTCACAATGAGTCATTTTTGGGGAGCGTTCCCGCTTCAACGAAATTTTTACGGTCAAAACCGAAACCAAAACAATTGTTATTGGCAAAAGAGAACTGATTCACGTGAAGAAATCCCGTGATTGTAGTTTCACCATCGTGGTATCAGTTATCAGTTCAGCACATGCCTATGACGTAGGACTGTCAGTGCTATAGAAGCAGAGCAGCTCTCGAATAAAACACATTCGTTCCTGCCTAATGCGTTGGCGGGCTAGTTGGTGCGAATCCATGAATACTTTGTTTAGCGCAAAACGACACACACAAGAAAGACGACAGGACAAGGCACTTGTCCTGTCGTCTTTCTTGTGTGTGTCGTTTTGCGCTAAACAAAGTAGTCGTTCCTGCCCTGGCTTCCTGCATCGTGGTCTTTCCTTGGCCACAACAGAACAATTGGTGACAAAGATGGGGTGATGCTACGATTCTGAACCAAGCACCGGCGCAGCAGTTGCGGCGCAACGGACGGCTGGGCCTCCATCAGAAGGCAAACATTTAAAAATGGAAATCCCTGTAGCTTCCAAACGTTTCGGAAGCATGCCAGAGTTTAACCCAAGAAGCGGGGATATCGAGTCGTATTTCGAGAGGTTTGAAAATTTTGTGGCACTTAACGAGGTTCAGGACGCAAAGAAGTTGAGGTTGTTCGTGAGCGTAATAGGCAGCACAGTGTACAGACAGCTGAAGAAAATTTTAGTTCCTGACAGCCCTACTGACAAGACCTTCTCGGAAATAGTGTACTAGAACAACACTTCAGCCCCGAGTATTCAGTAATAGTCGAGCATTGCAAGTTCAACAAGCACACGCAGCAGGAAGGAGAATGCTTCAAAGGCTTCATGACGGAGCTTAAACGTCTGGAGCTTAATTGAGAGTTCAAGGCGTTTCTGAATGATGCCTCGAGGGATCGACTAGTGGTAGGATTACGCGACCAAGAGACTCGAAGGATATTGTTCGCAACAGAAGACTTAACCTTTAAAAAGGCATGAAAGATTGCGCTCGAAAAAGAACTTGCTGCAAGGCAAACAAAGGAGCTGCATTGCCAGGCTGAACGCTCGACTGACATAAATGTGGTAAACGAGGGAAAGCGGAAACGAAAGCCAGGCCGTTGGGGCGTAAAAAAGAACGGGGTACAAGCAGACCGTTTGTTAAAGCTGCGGGAAAGGGCACAATTCAGACAGGTGCTGGTACCGCAATTCGAAGTGCCGTTCATGTGCAAAGACTGGGCACCTGCAAACGATCCGCCGAGAGCGAAAAAGTCGTCCAGTGAACTATGCTGAAGCGACGGACGAAGAAGCGGATGATTCCGAGACATTTCACGTGTTACTATGCGCATGAGATGGAAAGCGAGGCTACAAAGTTTCCGTGCAGATTGAAGGGAAGCCAGTTTCTATGCTTTTGGATACGGGTGCAGCTGTCACGTTGATGCCTGAAAGTGTTTTCAGACAATGGTTTCCGCGGACTGAATGCAAGCCAAGGTCAGTTTTGAAAACCTATACAGGTGAGCCTGTAAAGCTGCAAGGGAAGGCGACCGTAACCGTTGAGCATAATGGCTGCATAGCTGAGCTTCCATTGCATATAGCAGAGGACCAGGGTAAGGCTATGCTTACACTTCTAGGCCAGGATTGGCTAGAAAAGTTGCAACTTGACTGGAAAACCGTCAGTGGTGCCACAGAAAACGCTGGTGTCAATTCTCTGCGCGAAATATTTCTGGTAGTTTACCGCAGAACACCGGGCGGGAGTAGTTTCGAATTTCTAAGCCGAAATATCCACAGAGCCAAACTGTACGCCTGTGTTTTGCAAAGCCAGGTCTATGCCTTTGGCTATTAAAGAAATAGTCAGCGAAGAACTTCGGAAGCTAGAAAGTCAAGACGTCTTAAGAAAAGGTACCACCAGCAAGTGGGTGACTCCCATTGTACCGGTTTCGAAGCGTGGTGGCGGAATCAGAATTTGCAGTGACTACAAAGTAACAATAAATCAAGTACTAAAGACCGATTGTTACCCGCTCCCGCTTCCTGAGGATTTATACTCGACGCTAGCCTGTGGTAAGGTACGTTGTGTGCTGGATTTGTCCGCTGCGTACCAGCAAGTGCCTCTTAGTGAAGATTCTAAGCCACTGCTCACGATAAATATACATCAAGGCTTGTACAAAATTCAAAGGCTTCCATTTGGAATTGCGACCACACCAGCTATATTTCAGGCCATGATGGATCGCGTTCTACAACGAATTTCCAATGTCGGGTGCAATAGAGACGACATCATCATCAAGGGTAACAGCGCAGAAGATTTCTACACAACTGCCACAAGCGTTCTCAAGAGACTTAGCGAGCACAACATAACGCTGAAAGAGGAAAAGTGCAAGTTTTTTCGTGATTCAGTAGTCTACCAAGGCCACAAGGTTTTGAAAGAGGGCATCGATCCCTCTGGTGAAAAGATAAAAAAAGTACGAGATGCCCCAGAGCCCAGCAACATCAAAGAAGTGAGGGCTTACTTGGGTCTTCTAAGCTTCTATGGCAAGTTTTTGCGGCATTTGGCAACTGTGGTAACCCCTCTTTATCAGCTTCTTCAAAAAGATCGCAAGTTTAAATAGACGCAACAGTGCAAGAAGGCCTTCGAAACAACTAAGTAAATGATTGTCAACAGTGAAGTATTAGCCTTCTAAGACGTTACAAAGCCACTCGGACTTAGTTGCGATTCTTCCGCTTACGGCTTGGGAGCAACTGCTTGGAAGGTGAGCAACGTGGCTGGCATCTTAAGCAAATTCGCGCCGGCAGACATCTACAACGCCGATGATACCGGGTTATTCTACGAGATGTTGCCGGCCAGGACGCTCGACTTCAAGGGGCAGCGCTGTCACGGCAGCGAGCACAGCAAAAAATGTGTGACAGTGCTGCTTTGCACAAACATGGATGGCTCTGACAAGCGTCCGCCGTTAGTCCTTGGAAAAAGTGCCAATCCGCGCTGTTTCAATGGATCCCATAACCTACCTGTGCAGTACAAGGCGAACAAGTCATGGATGACCCGAGCTATTTTCACAGAGTGCATGGTGGCATTCGACCGCGACATTAAGCGGCAGGACCGTAAAGTTCGCTTGCTTCCGGACAATTGTGGATGATAAAATTATGCCAACTAGCACAAGTTTCAGTTATCTTTCTGCTGTCTCTCAAATCCTGCAAAATTATAATAATACATTGGAATGCAAAAAAACCTTCCATAATTTTTAGAATTTATTACTGCAATAACCGCAAGGGTGGTCTCCACAAAATAAGATAATCGGTCTTGTATGTTGCTTACTTTACCTGCTACATGTAATAGTGGCATGAGGGATTGAATGCCACATACCTTGTCGGCTTAGCCTATAGTTGAAGAACCGTCTTTCATCATCAAGCTGCCTGGCTGGATAAGGACGAAGAAAATCCTCTTTCAGCTGAGAAGCCTCGTCGCCTACGAAGGCATATGGTGCATTTTTCGCAGAGCCAGGAAGCCAACTCAGTGATGGTATAGACAAGTCTCCTTGAGTGAGGGCACGTCCAAACTAAGTTTTTGAATGTGCCACCATCACTGAGGCGACCTTCGGCTCCCACATCGATGAGGGTGTACTTGCAGTCACCGTCGACCACAGCCATTAGGACCACAGTGAATGTGCCCTGCAATTATGCGCACAAAGCACACAATCAATACAAGTGCAATAATTGTGACAGCTGCACCAGTCTGAATGAGCACAATATCAGTATATCTCATTGAAGTGCAAAAGCAGCTGCCCATATTGTGAAGCCTAGAATCCCAGTAGAACAGTTTGTGTAAAATTTCATCGTAAAGCATGACTAAGGAAGTAAAAACATCTCACACCAAGTGCATCCATTCTCCTGTCTTTGTGATTGTTGTCTGCATGCCAGTAAACGGTTATGGCATGTGCAAAGTAATGGAAAGTTTATTGAGCGACTTGAAAGTAATCACAGTTGATAAATGGTCTCTGGCAGTAGCACTAATACAAGCACTTGAAATTGTTAAACGTCCTTAGTCACCTGATGCCAAGAATCAATTCTAGAGAAGTAACTTTTTAAGCTCTCACAGCTAACATCTTTTCGCGCTTTTTTAAAATCTTTTTTGCACCTGTCAAATAATTCTGAGGCATCGAGCAGTCATGCTGCTCCCCGTGATCCCTACTGTATATATGAGATTATATCTTGTGATTTATTTGTGTTTAGAGCCATTGGTATAGAGCAAGCTTTTGCACACATACACATATTTAATACACATACATACTGTACACATATTTAATAAAGCACTAGAATATGTTCACCTTTCTTGTTAAAACTTAATGTGCGCGAACAAACAGGGACGAAGAATAGAAGAAACACAAGGACAAGCGCTAACTAGGCCGACTAGGCCTAGTTAGCGCTAGGCTAGACTAGGCCAACTAGGCCGACTCACAGTCTCACCTTTCTTGATTGATTGTATAGATGTTCACTGTTATATGCATACGATTCGTTTTTTTTTTGTTCTTGCTGTTCGTGCTTGCTACCACCCTGTATCCCTTGTAATGTTTGTTCTCTTCGCCCCCCTCCCCCTCCCGCTATAATGCCATGAGGCGCTATGGGTATGATGTAAGCATAATAAAATTTGGGGAATAAAATAGAAAATAAGGCCAAAAGCTTAACAGGATTCTGCTGAACCAGTACTTCTTAATAAATGAAATTTATGAGTCATTTGTTCTGCTTTGGCACTGAGTATTTGAAAGTGCCTCTCCACCCATGCAAATACCAATATTACCAGGTGATCTGAGTAATGTGCTCGTCTGGTCAAATGCAAGTAAACAAAGGTAATGCTACCTTGTAGTTGAAGTAGACGCTGCCAGAGTTAGGAGGGCTAACAATGGCAACATTTTTGCCGTCCACAGCACCTAGGCAGTTCGGGAACTGCCATCGCATCGAAAAGCCCTGGGCTATCTTCTCCCACTCAGCTCTGCTGGCTACTTAATCGAGTTGCACAGAATCATCACTGCTCCACTACACCACACAGTAGCTGATTTGATGTCTGCAAATATGGGATGCTGTTTTGAAATATGATCTCAAAAGTTCGAATGATACATGGGAATGATTTGAGGGGAATACGGCAAAGTTGCTTACAAGTCGTATTCAGAAGAAACAGTTTCGAGAATATTTTTGTGCAGGGGCTAAGGCAAAAAAATTAATGTGAGCACTTTTCTAAGTTACCATTCATGAAAAAGCATGGTGGTGACAGGCGTACTCACTCTTACAAGCCACTCAGTGGATGCGAGGGCAGTGAATTCGCAATTCGCCGTTTTTTTATCAACAAAGCAAAAATAACAAATTGTGCCAGTGAGCACCATGAAGAGAAGAAAAGCAAATGAAGATAAATACTGACATAATAAAGATATATGGTTTCGCACTGGATAGTCGCCAATTAAAAGTTCTACGGGGCAGACAATGAGGCTGCAGGAGCCAATGTCGTCTAGAAAAATGTTCACGGTCATACTTGCAGCCTTCGAACAACATCTGCATCATTTCTAAACAGAACAGTCACCTGCAAAAGTTTACGGGGCAGGGGTTTCACGACAAAGGGGAGTTTCTGCTCTGGTAAAGCGCAATGCTTCCAATTCAATGGATCACAGTGTAGACAGCCAAATTTACTACGGATCGAAGCTTTTAATTAGAGGCTATGTGCACGGGCTTCGCGGAAATGTAGTCATGTGTAGCGACGCACATTGCGGTGCATAGGTGAGTATGTGTACGGGGTGATCATTTTAAGTGTTCCAGAATTTTTAAAAATCGTCTGTGGAAGATAGAAGTATTCTTGTCCTTGAGCTGGATTATTCGAAGAGGCAGACGTTACTAGCATGAAAACACATATTCAACTTATAAAGAAAAACTTGCAACTTCCTAACTTTACGGCACATATTGCAATTTATGAAATGTGCTCAAAATTCTAAGACATATGCTTTTAAAGTTAGTCACTCGGATGACACCAGTTTCGAGAAATTATATCTAAAGTGTGGGACGAAATAGATTGAAGTTTGTTACTTTTGCGCGGAAGAGTGCAATCTTACGGTGAGTTTGATGAGAGATATCTCTAAACTGGTCTCATTCTGAAAATGATTTTAAAGTGTACACACCTTCCAAACTCACCAGAGACAATTAGTAAATTGCCATATGTGGTGTAAATTAATTAACTGAGAAGTTGAATAGCCAATCTTGACTTTTCATGCAACAAATGTCCGCCTCTCAATAATCCAGCTCAAGCACTAGAATTATGTTATCTACACCAGGTGACATTTAAAAATCCTGGGAAACTTAAAAATATTCTGCCCATGTTTTGGTGAAGCACACAACAAGCAGCACATCTCAGACGCATTATGAAAGCATTCGCTTACCTTCATATAGTGATCCTGCAGTCGTGCCCAGAGGGACCGACATGTGACGTGTATGCACATTCGTGCAGTTTCAATGCCAACACGATATGCAAGTGCGACATTACAGATATCTTGGCCTGATGCCAGGTAACTGTAACACAGAGAAACAAAATCACAAAACATGTTTTTGAATATTTAGTTCCGTTTAGTACCACAATAATTAAGAATGTTTCTTTTTTGAAGTGCTGCTATCATTACAGTCTTTAGGTGCCACTTTCTTTCGTGAACAAAGAACAAAAGTGCGTTTGTAAAAGTGCCCAGTATAGTCTAATATGGTACTGCTAGTTGAGTAATTTTTTCTTCCAGAATTGATACCACATTTTAATGTCTTCTTACACATGTATATTAACCTTCCACATTCTATGCCGTTCCGGTGGCTCCTTTCTTTTTTACTTGTAATGCCAAGGCAAGCAAGTTCGAGCAAAAATTCCCAAGTTACGGGCCTCACCTAGCACTGCTTGTCATAATAGCTTGCAGGTGTTATAAGCTCAGTACAGGAAAAGTTGTGAGAACTAAATTAGGTGCTATGCAACGCATAACTGAAAAAAGAAAATGAAAAGACAACACAGAAAAACTTGTACCCAAGTTTCTTTGCCTCATATGCCCAGTTTTGTGCAGCAAACAGCCCATGAGTAAGTATGAAACTAGTCCCACACGGTCTCCATTTGTAGAACGCTAATTGATAGCACAACACAGGCACTACCCGCTAGTGAAAGCACTACATACGAGGGACTGAATACATACGTACCTTAATGCTATTGCCAGCCGTTCAGCCGGCTCCAAAGGTTCTCTTATGCAGTTCTCACAAGTTAGGTCTGTTACAACAAATGCCAGCAATGTATCAAACATTTGAGGCGTCATACGGTAAAACTTGAAGAAGGCGTGGTCGCCTTCACGCATACGGCGCATCAGTCAAAGGAAAAAAAAATTAGCTGTGAACAGGTTTTCCAGGCTGGTGCCCATCTCTGTGCAGCAAGTATGTCATTAAGTACGCCATACAAGTATGTCCCACAATGTTTTGGTGACATATTTCTAAAGTCTCACAACACCTTCATTCTCGTGTGGTACTTAAGAGAAAAGTCACTACACAAGACCTTTCACGACGTCTGGAGCGTGCAGGAATCGGCGAGTGAGGACAGTTGATAGCCCCAGCACCCCTAGGGCTCGGCGAGTCCGCAACCTACGGACGAGTCCGGGTTCCGTCCTCGATGCCCCGTTAGACCCTTCAGATTACCGGAAGTGCCAGCAAAGATTACTGAATAATGCTACGTTGTTTACACTTAGTACTCGTCCAAACTTCCTCTAAAAAACCAGATTACACAATTGTATGGCGCTGAGCCTATCACAGACCCATTTTTCATCATTCCGACCAACATTGCAGCAACGACTTCAGTGTCAAGCATGTGCATGTGTATTCGGCAGCTAATTGCTTGGCTTGTTTGCTTCACAGGGAAAAAGAACAAAGTTACTTACTGCTGTGTAGTAAAGTCCTTCTTGCTTGCGTGCTGCAAACACGGGCCGAACCCACCATCGTCGCGGTTGCCGCTGGTACCGACGTCACCTTCTCTTCAGCATTAGCAGCAACGTCATCATTTTCATGACAAGCTACACTTTCTTTTTTCTGGACAACTGTCTCATGATTGAACAGTTAGCACAAAGGTCGAAAGCTTGCAGCGCAGTTCGAGGTCTGACACACCGTACAACCATACAACCACAACACGCGAGGCGCGTAGCACACGAGTGATGCTATGCCGATGCTACTGCAGGTTTCACCGGGCTCACAATACTCATATTAGGTCGCAGTTGAGCTGAATGACCCACAAGGAGTCCTAAAATATGTTTCTGAAATATAAAAACAAATTGTAAGCTAAAATTATTGCGTTTTCTTGCAATATGTAACACATTGCTTAACGTGGCCGTTAAGCGAAGGCTAGACTGCCTTGAACATGGCAAGCTAGCTACACTGCGCCGCCGCGACGAGACGCGCGGCTACGCGCGGCAACTCGTGCATCGTTTGGGTGCGCGCCCTCTTCCTCCGTCGGGCGCGGCGCGACGTCGAGTCCGCGCGGCGTGTGCGAACGCATTGGGACGCGTACGACTGGTTGAGCCTTTACGCGCAACAACGTCATTGCCGAAATGACTGTCGCACGCGGCGCGTGCTCGTCTAGCAGTGGATGCGACCAACCGGGAGCGCGCTTCGCCCGGTACCTGCGCTATCCGGAGACGACTCTGCAAATGCTGACGCTGCGAGCGCAGTGTTCGCGGGACGAGCAGCTCGTGGGGACCTTTGTGAGCGCCGTGTTAAGCCTGTTTCACATGATGCGACTGCAACGACGAAAATCGGTGCTGTCGCACGCGTCGCAATGCGATTTTTAGAGGGCTCATTTCACATGATTGCGATTTTAACAATGCGACTGGTGCGACGCCCAGGGTTGCTTAGTGCCAGGTTTCGTGGCACACGCTGCATAATTCATTTATTGTAGTGAATAAAACGTTTACACTATAATATTATTGACTTCTTTTGATTATAAGCAAATAATATGTACGTTTACTCATTTAAAAACGTTAGTTAAGATTTGTCTTGGGGTGCGCGACGGCGGTTTCTGTAGTTCAGTGCGACATCGCGCACGTAAACAGCTGTTCGTAGGTGGTTCAGCGGTGTGTGTTGCCTTATCTACCTTCTATGACCGTTTTGTTCTGCCTGTGCTACAACAATCTGCAAGATGACCTATCGACAAGTTCATATAGCTACCCTCACCGTATATGCAGTATTCGGAATTCGGCTGCCACGAAGTTGTCGTGTCAGCCCAACAAGATCCTCGCGCTACCCGTGCTCGGCGTCAGCGTCTAGAGAAATGATGCGTGTATATTGCCTGTCATTGCGCATATGTGGTGCCTGCTCCTAGCCATATTCTTACGCCAAACGCAACAAGAAGCACCAACCCGAACGCCCGCGTGTGCCCCTGAACGAAGCCTCAAACGATCTGTGTGATTACGACGTGGAATGAAAATTGTGTTGTGAAATTCAACCTTAGCGCTAGCCTGGTTCGTCCATCGCCATGCTTGCGCTGCGAATATATATATGGGAGCCCCCTCTCAATATTTCTAAAGGCGCAAAAGCCGACGCATCAAATGTTTCGAGCAGTTACCGTCACTTTTGTAGAAACCTGTACGTTGTAACATAGCATTCTAAAAGACACGCTTCTCGTCCACTTTGTTGTCCCGTGTCTCGCGCTGGTAGTATACTCGGAACTTCTAACAAGAAGACCATATCAATACGCGCTATTCATAATGCAGGATCGTAGGCCCACGGCAGGCGCACTTGCCGTAGAATTTTTCAGCTTTCTGCTCAGCCTCGCACGCCTCTCACGGTTAGCCTGTTTTGTGGAAATAAATATTATTATATTATTAATGTTATTAGATATTATAGTTTCTTCACAGTAATTTATAGCAATCGTCCAGATTTCTTAAGCTAGTCATGCATTTAACCTTTATTAGATCAACATTGTTACGACATGCTTATGGGAGTCATTTCAAACTAGATTGCTCAGCCAGAGAAAGTACAAATGCAAGCCTCAATGTTTATTCCAATTTGGTATTCCTATACATTATATTGTCAGAATTTTATGCCTGCTTGCATTTCCTGCAATTCAATGTTCAGAGCTGGAAAAACTGATTCCTTTTCTTGCTGTCGAATGGCTGCTTCAATGTCGATAGCAAGCTATAATTATTCATTTCGAAAGTGTTAAGCAATGACTATATGTCTAAGCTTATCAGTGCGTTTTTGTTCCACGAACACTTTTAAGTTTTCTCTCTCCCTCTCATTGACAGCCATGGAATGAAACCGTTCACTTTCATATGTATCAGAATGCAAACATTCTGAAATTTGTCCTGAACATTTGTCTGCGTCCTATAGTGTGCATGTTTGTATTAAGTTCTGGGGTTACAATCGCAGTGATCTACACATATTGTTATATTGCAAGAAACAAATTTATTTCACTTTGTTTTCAAATCTACAATGTGGCCATGCAGTAACGACTGCATTAATAAGCAAAAAAGAAAACTGCAGATTCAGTGTACGTGTTGGAATCTATGCGAAGTGAAGTTTTTGTCAAGTGGTCAATTAAATGCTGTTAAAGTAACTGCGATATATACCATTTGTCTTATTTTCAACAATCCAACTTGTCATCTTTTGCAAGGTTTGCTTATGCACCGCATAGGTCACAACCTTAATGTCATGTAATCTTTATGCATTACACTGTTCACAAACCATACCGAAACGCAAACGGCAGTTAATGTAGATGCACGCTGCGAGACATCAACACAGTGACGTTTGTTGAGCAAGGAATGGTGCGAGGTGTATGCAGATGAATGAACGACGTGCTTATGTACTTATTTATTTATATACCTCGCAGGCTGCAAGGTTGGAGTATTATGCAAGGGGGAATAAAAAAGTTGTTACAAAAGGAAGAAGGGAACAACATTAAGAAAAAAAAACAGCAAAAATAGCAGTACCACTACATTGCACCAACTAGCCCAACGTGTTTTACTGGCACATTATACAACACTTAACAAACAATAACAGAAAAAGTTACTGCCCATGCACCCTGTACAGACGGTAAACCAGCGAAGCTGAAATCTGCAGCCCCGGTTTTTATCACTGGGTTAATTCCAATGGCTTATTAAAGTCTTTCTATATTATTGGTTATGTCTGTGTTTCTTAATAAGGTTATGCACATGTTTGGCTTGGGTTTATCACATTGTTTATTTGGAATGCCGCACATTGCACTTTGCAAGATCACCATCTTCGAAAGTGCAATGAGCAGCGGTTCATTGTGTTACTCCAGGTGGTCCGTCGAAGTCTTTCTGAATTATGTTACGCATTTGTGTTTTGTAATGCGTTAATCATAATGTTTATGACTCAGTTATGCACTGTAGTTACCAAGTGACACACCGGGGCTGCACATTTCATTTAATTAAATACAGGGACACATTTTTGAACCTATAGGGAAGTCTGAGAGAGACTTCTGCACGCGCGCTCTGCTGCTAGAGAGAAATGACGTCACTATCGGTGTAGCCATTGGCCCGCCACACCTTTGCTGCAAGATAATTATGACATCATGATCTTGTCTTAACCCCGTCCCACTCTGTGTCCCTTCCTTGGAATAATGCGTAGATAAATGTTTATGTGTTAAATGCATAAGCAATTTCTATGTCTACCCAACAAGAAATGTCTCCGTCCCTCATGTAAGACGAACAATGGCTCACAACCCCCGAAACAATGGCTCATACCCCTACGCTAGGGTTCTTGTGATCGGACCATGAGTGTTTCGCCTAGGCATATACAGCTTCACTCTAAAAAGAATGAACACCTTTCTGCTAGATACCAAGATAATCTCATGAGGTGTTCTAACAAATGAAAGTTTATTGACCATGCCGAGTAAATGCTGGTCGACAAGCAATAAATCGAATTTACACAAAAAGCAGAAGCAAGATCTGATGCGTGTCCATACAGATCCCAACAGGAAACGCATCCATCTCTGAAAGTGTAACAGCGGCCATGCTGACACAAGATTCTCCCAGTGTATTTGCATCTACAGCATCCATAATTTCTCTAGGCAGCCGATCTCCACAGAATGCTAGCTTCTTCCTCTACAATGCACTCTCCACATCTGAGCGTGCATCGTAGAGGAAGAAGCTAGCATTCTGTGCAGATCGGCTGCCTAGAGAAATTACGGAAGCTGTAGATCTAAAAATGCTGGGTTAATCTTGACA